>NW_022681435.1:3757500-5007500 GCF_009764315.1 Trachypithecus francoisi
CCTGAACTATAAATACGTTGTATTAATAGTTTTAAGCCATTGGGATTTGGAGTTGTTTCTGCAGCACAACTTAGGCTACCCTGACTGATGAGGACTCCATCCTCATATCAGTACATATGTCCCTGTCTCATGTAACCTGACTCACGTCTTTCTACTCACTTCCCAGGTTCCGCACAAAGGTGAATGATTTCCTGCTATAAAGCCTGTGAGGCATCATTTTTCCAGTTAGAAGTGTTGCTTTGTCATTGGACTACATATATCTAGATACCATGATGATAAAGGACTTGCTTCCCTTTTAATTTCATGGTAAGCCTCCGATGGAAGTTGCATAGTACTTGTTGTCATAACAACCATGCAACTCAGATTTTCCAAATTAAAGCACACACTTGCTAGTCTCACTATACTTCAACCAGAATTATTGGCATCAGAATTATTGAGGTCAGAATTATTAATATCATCAAACCTAAGATTACATGAACCTTAAATCCCAGGAGGTGTGGGCAGCCATTAGTCACAGTATTCAACTTTATTCACAAATGTTCCAAATGCTTAAGAAATCTAAGTGTTCTGGCTGGTCGCAGTGGCTCATGCCTGCAATCCTAGCACTTTGGGAGGCCAAGGTGGGTGGATTGCCTTAGGTCAGGAGTTTGAGACCAGCCTGGCCAACATGGTAAAACCCTGTCTCTATTAAAAATACAAAAAAAATAGCCAGGTGTGGTGGCACACACCTGTAATCCCAGCTACTCGGGAGGCCAAGGCAGGGGAATGGCTTGAACCTGGGAGGCGGAGGTTGCAGTGAGCTGAGATTGCACCACTGCACTCCAGCCTGAATGACAGAGCAAGACTCCATCTCAAACAAACAAACGAAAGAAAGAAAGAAAGGAAACCTAAGTGTTCTGACTTTACAATTTGTAGAGCTTACTTCATATATCAAATGAATCTACCTAGTGATGAATTGGAATTTCACTGGAGTTTCACCCAGTATGATTGATGTGAAATGAATGTATGGCAAGCTGGCAACATAAATTAATAAATAATCCACGTAACAGTTTATTGTTTCAACTAATGAAAAATCTGGATACTCAATGTAAAATGTATCTAAATTATAAAATTGGTATCAAATGGATATACAAGATTTGTAGAATCCAGTAGCCATGGAAAGATAGTAGAAGAAAAAGACCATTGTTACTACTTCTCCATGGAAAAAAAGCTTCTGCCAGGGGTGTCTCATTAAGGTTCTTAAAATGCCAGTCTTCTCCTCCCTCCAACCTCTACATAATTTTGTCATACTGTTCTTCTAGTTTGAAATGCCATCCTGTCACCTCTCCTCTCACCCAAATCCAGCAAATCCCCCCTTAATGTCAAGTTCACGTTTCTCCTCTTCTGTGAAGCCTTCCAAGCCAATACTACAACCTTTCCTTTCTTAGCATTTATAATATGGACCATGTATTTTAGTACTGGACTGTAAGTTCTTTAAGGGAAGAGTTCTTAGCATATAAATCTTTAATTTCCACACAGCAGGATAACTTATATTCATTCATTCCACATATTGAGCATTTATACCCTGAATTAGACCCAGACTGACAAAGGCACTGACATAGAGGAGCTCATGGTCTGATGGGGCTAACAGGTATGGAGGTACATAAATACATTATGGCAAGTATATAAAAGAGCTAAGGCTGTCTTGTGGCTGCCTGAATTTTACTTGTGTTCCAAGCATAGTTCTGTTGGGTCAAAGTGGGAACAGCATGCAAAGTATGGGACACCACAGGGAAGCCTGACAAACATAACCAAGGGGTCCTGAAGCCAAAAAGCAAGACCTGATGAGTGATCAGTGTCAAGAGGACAAAAGCCATCATCAAAAGTTATAGAAAGTCAAGGAAATACACCAGGAAAGGCAGGTCAAGGTGGAAGCAGGTCTGGGAGCTTACCTATACCTGTTCCAGTTACTGTGGCTGCATAACAAATTACTTTCAAAATTTAGTGACTTCAAACAACAGATTTAATTTTGCTCATGAGTCTGCAATTCAGACATGGCTTGGTGGGGATAGCTTGTCTCTGCTCTACTTAACATCATATGAGAGGGCTTGAAGGCTGGGAACTGGAATCATCCGAAGGCCCATTTACAAGCCTAATGGTTGATGCTGTGGAGACTCCAACAGCTGGGGGCTGGAACAGCTTGGACTCCTGGAGCTGTCTCTTTGTCACAATGTGGCCTTTCCAGTGTGGTCTCTCCAGCATGGCACCATCAGGGTAGCCAGGTGTTTTGGTTCCCTGTCGCTGCACAGCAAATCACCACAAACTCAGTGGTAAACCATGCACACTCATGTCACAGGTCCCGTGGGTCAAGCTTAAGCCATATCTTTTAACTGGATCTTCTGCTTAAGGTGTCACGAGGCTGCCATTGAGGTATTGGCTGGGCTGCATTCTCATCTGGAGACTCAAATGGGGGAAACCTGCTCCTAAGCTTTTTCAGGTGTTTGGCAGATTTTGTTTCCTTGTGTTGTAAGAGTGAAATGCCCAGCTTTTGGCTGGTTGTCGGCTGGAGGTCGTGCTCAGTTTCTGCCCAGATTCAAGAGAATGGACTATAGATCTCACCTTTCAGTGGAAGGAGTATCCATCGTGTCATAGGAAAAGCATATGGGAGTGGGAATCTACTGGTTTAGTTACCTTTGGAAAAGACAACCAGTCACTGTTTGCCCTTTGGCCACAACAATCCACATCACTCCCACATGCAAAATACGTTTATTTCCTCTCCCTCCGTCTTTGATTTGTCTACCAAGATATGGTGCAAGGGAGTGCTGCTATAAGTTAAGAGTCAAGTGGAAAAGTTTTACTACTACAGTCTGGGAGAAAACATTTCAAAAGAGGGTTTTTCACCTGAGTTGAATTCAGTTAGTGCTATATAGGAAGGAGTTTGTTGAATGAGTGATATTAACTTTAGCACCATTGTTTGTAAGGTCTGGTATTGCTCTCTGCTTTATTTGTGTCTGTTTTATCTCCCTGACAAGACTATATACTTTTAGAAAATACAGACATTGCATTTTGTGTCTTCTGTACTCCTTGAGCAGTGCTAGTCCCAAGGGAGAGACTCAGCTCATTCCTACAAAATACATGAATTCCTCAATTCCCTGAGGCCCCAGTGTATAAATTACTGCCAATCCTTGGAAAAGTCTAACTTGAAAAGGCCTCTATTTATCAAGTCCATTAATCACAACAGCCCTGTACATCAAGAAATGCAGTGTGATTTTTCAAGTGTCTGTATGTCCAATGAAATTTCTTCCTTTTTGAATGTCTCCACAGGGAGAAGAAGGAAAAAAGACAAACATAACAAGGAATTTGACTGTGCTCACACAACATTTGGATAGCTGAGAGAAGGTTTAGTCTTGCAAAATGTCTTCAAGGACCTCCCTCCTCCCATCCCACCCCATCCCCAGTGGAGATAATTTGCAGTTTGAGGAGTTGAGCTGGTGAGGTGACTTAAAGAATAATTCCATTTGTTCATTGTACAGAAACATCTTAAAAGGGATGTTTAGAGTCTTAGGTATCTTTAAAGAAGATTTCAAATAAAAGCTAACCAACCCTGAGCAGAGCTTTGATGAAAAAATTTTCCCAGCTGCCATGGTGGCTTACGCCTGTAATCCAAGCACTTTAGGAGGCTGAGACAGGAGGACTGCTTGAGCCTAGGAGTTGGATATAAGCCTGGCAAAACCCCATCTCTACAAAAAATACAAAAATTAACGAGGTGTGGTAGTGTGCATCTGTAGTCCCAGCTACTCGGGAGGCTGAGGTGGGGGGATCACTTGAGCCCAGGAGGTCAAGGCTGCAGTGAGCCGAGGTAGCACCGCTGCATTCCATCCAGCCTGGGCGACAGAGCAAGATCTTGTCTTTCCTCCGTGCATTCTATGTTCTCACTTGTGTTATTTTTTTAAAAACTCACCTCTCCCCAAAGTCACCTCTTCCCAGACCATTACAAAATACCCTTCTGGCTGAACGCAGTGGCTCATACCTGTAATCCCAGAATTTCAGAAGTTCGAGGTGGGAGCTTGAGGCCAGGAGTTTGAGACCAACCTGGCCAATATAGTGAGAACCTGTCTCTACAAAGATAAAAATAAAGTTAGCCAGTCTTGGTGGTGCACACCTGTAGTCCTAGCTACTCCTGAGGCTGAGACAAGAGGATTGCTTCATCCCAGGAGTTCAAGGCTGCGGTGAGCTATGATTGCACCACTGCACTCCAGCTGGGGCAACAGAGTGAGATTCCATCTCTAAAACAAAACCAAAGCAATCAAAATATTCTCCTATATTTAACCATAAGTTCTCTTCTTTCTTCCTCTTAAATACGTACAATCTACAGTAAGGAAAGAACTTGAATTTTATTCAGGTGAAAGTGGGAATGACTGCAAATTGCCCTAAGTTATATTCTCAAACTCAGGAGTGTCTAAGAATCATCTAGGCAGCTTGGTAAAATCACGGGTCCCTGACCCTACCCCAAACCCCTGAAGGAGAATGTGTGCATGAAGGACCTGAGGAATATGTGTTTGTTGCTGTTGTTTTTGAGATAGAGTCTCACTCTGTTGCCCAGGCTGGAGTGCAGTGGCACGATATCGGCTCACTGCAACCTCCTCCTCCTTGGTTCAAGTGATTCTCCTGCCTCAGCCTCCTGAGTAGCTTTGATTACAGGTGTGCACCACCACATTCAGCTAATTTTTATATTTTTAGTAGAAACAGCGTTTCACCATGTTGGTCAGGCTGGTCTCAAACTCCTGACCTCAAGTGATCCGCCTGCCTTGACCTCCCAAAGTGCGGGGATTACAGGCGTAAGCCACAGCACCCAACCAGGGATATGTGTTTTTAATGAGCACTGCTCTAGAGGTGGTCTTCTTCTCTGTGTTTTCTCAGGGTCACTACTAAGTCTGAGGGGAGTAGCTTCCAATGCTTGCATAGCTAATTTTCTTTTCCCTCCTCCACATCCCAAGTTTGCCTATGAGAAGAACAGAAAACAAAGGGTGAACTAATTGACAAGGATCCTTCCTGCTCTAACAGCTATGATTCTATTAATTACATCTGCCCACAATTCCCAGATGTTCATAGTCTCCCCAAAAGAAGGGATTTTTCTCTTGAAACCAAGCTAGGCAGGTACAAATGTGTTCTAAATTTCACAGGCCCTGTTCCCTATGGAAACACTTCTGATTAAACCCAATTCCCAATTCAAATTAAAATTAGCATTAGGGATTGAAATGAAAACTAAAGAGAATGATCTCAAAGTTGCTGATTTTTCTTCCCTCCCAGGGTCCTTAATACCATTGCAGTTTTGCTAATAACATCCTTTCCTGACTTATCTTACATCCTGGGTAATCTTGGCCCTATAAGCATCCACGGGATAAAAACACTTTTCACTGCCCCTCTGGTCAATAGCTTCTGTGCTGTCCACTATAGACCCATGTGTTATAGCTCCTGGGCAATCTCATCGACAGCACTGACCTCAATGGATCTGGCTGTTTCCTATTATTCCTGTGGTACAATAGCTCATTCATTCATTCATTGTGCCAACTATTCAAAGGATGATGAAGGAAGGCTGGAATAGCAGACATGTCTCTGTTCTTCAGGAGTTAATAAGTCCTCTATCCATAAGAATAGGGGGCATGGTTGGGGACCCACTCCTTTCATCATGGGTAAAAATCAGGGACAAATGAGAAAGGAAAACCAGGTTCAAGAAATTCGTTAACTGTTTCCATTTATTATATGGATCCTTAGTACTAAAATAGAGCATCAATCTCATCATTTTGCAGATGATGAAACTGAGACTCAGAGAGATGGAGTAATTTGCCCAATATTACATAGCATGTATCTGCAGTCTCCTAATCCAGGACTGCTTCTGCTATAGCAACAGGCTAAGAGAAGCCAATAATTGGCTTATATTTGCCAGCTGTTTTCATCAAAATCTTCCTGGTTACCCAAAGGAAAAATGGCTTTCTACATTTTGTTGTAGGTCAATCTAGAAAAGAAAGATGCTAATCATCACCAACCATAAAACAAGAAAGTAATAAGCCTTCCAGATTATCTCTTCCAACAATTCTCCTATAGATCTGGACCATGAGGCCTAGAGGGCTGGAGCTTCAGCTCTCAAAGCTATGTGAGAGAGGCAGAGAGATGGGATTCCAGGATCCCGATCCTCAGCAAATGACCACTACCACACTGCTGCATCTCTGAAAAACATATCTTGGTGTTGACCCAAAATATATTTAAAAGCTTTGTCACATTTTTTAAATGTCTGTATGTGTACGCCAATGATTGCACAATCAATGCTGTGCTTTGATCTGTCACACTTTGGTCCTTAGTGCTGGTACATATCTCAATGGTGACAGGAGTGACATTCAAGGAAAAATGACTCAAAGATGCTTTAAAGTTTCCTAAGAAGATACTCTATAGATGAATCGCTTTAGCATTACTTCAGAACTCAAGAACTTTAGCAGATTTCGTATTTAATATAATGTCACCACTAGTTCAAAATCTCTATATCATAAGATAGAAAAGGGCACCACCAGTGCTGAAAATGTCACGTTGAAGAGAACAATGAAAAATACACAATCATCTACAGCCTTCTCACTCAGTGCAGTCAGGAACCAACAGCACTGGCACTACCAGGTGCTTGTTGGAAATGCAAAATCTGGGTTCATCCCAGATCTGCTGAATCAAATCTTTATTTTCACAAGATCCCTGGGGACTTGCATGCAGGTAAGGTTTGAGAAGCACAGGTCGAAGGTATTTCTCTATCAATGAATGAAGCTGGGGGTAGAGCAGATGAGAGGCCCAGAAACTCAGAGTTCTGCTGTTCCATGCATGGCCATTGAAAACTGTCCCTCACGTCTCTGGGTAGCAGCTTCCTCAAGTATAAACTGAGGCTCTGGTTGAAAAGGCTGTTGTCATAAGCTACTGGCACAGAGCTTTTTTCAGTCCCAATTGTGTAGGACAGCTTGTGTGATGAGAATTGAATGACATGCATATCACACATTTGGTGTGCTCAATGAATGCTGTTAATAAAATTGTGAATCACAAATGTTACTCCCATTTCCTTCCCAGCTCAGGGAAGAAACAGTATGCATGACATGATTCATTGAACGGGGCAGCCTACATCTAGTTTGCCTCCTGAGAATATCCTGAGCATCAGGCCAGTGTTAGCTTCGCCAGGAATCCTGACTCAGGTTTTGAAAACAAAATTGTTGCTGTTAAAAAGGTGACATGGGATTTTTCTGTTTCCTCATTACATTGCTTTAGTTTCTCCCTGCCCAAAGCTTCTTTAATCTTTAAAGGTGGCACCACCTTTAAAGTTTTGACTCACATTATCTATCCCAAAGTAAATAATGACTAAGGTGGTGGCAAAGTCAACACATTCTTTGAAAGACAATGAATCTGGGTGTTGAATGAAATCAAATGCCAGGAATATATACATTATTGTTATGATGCTATTATACAACAGGCCTTGAAAGAATTCTCTTTCTCCAGGTAGCAACTACCCCCATACCAGTTACTCTGAGTGAGGAAAGGTGTCTATGTTTGGAAAGGACTAAGGAATATTTGACTTCATGAATCAGTAACTATTCTCAAAGCTGCTATTGACCTCTGATCTGTAAATCTGTCAGCAAAGAGAGATTATGGTAACCATACCACTAGTAAAACGCAAACCTGTTGGTTAAACATTTGCTGAAAGCCCTGCTAGTGACCCCTGTTAAAGTGAACCAGATTTGGCCATGTGTTCTTGCAATGTTCTGGAACATCAGAGAAAAATAACTGCCTGACCCAGCACAGCTTAGCTCCTGGAGAGCTAAGAGATTTCTTTGGGCCAGAAGGGTTGGCAGGGATCATCCCTTTCTCAGTCTCTCTCTTCTACCACTGGGCCCAAGGTAGCGGGATCTGTTAGGAGGTTTTTGAATAATGATGACTGTTCTTAATCCTTCTGAAGATTCTCAAAATTAATTTCTTCTCAAGAGTGCTTCTACCCCACACAAAGAAAAGGTACAAGAATGTTTTTTCTTATTTCTTCATCTCCCTCAATGCCTATCATAGTGTTTGGCACACAGTAGGTCTTAAACACTTTAAAAATGAACAAAGTATTCTTTCCACTGTGCTACACCTGTACATTGTACAACCATCTACTTGAACACTTGCCATACTGAATTATGTGGTTTATTTATATGGCTATTTCACTTTTTTATTTTTATTTCTCAAGATATATTCTTGCTCTGTCACCCATGCTGGAGTGCAGTGGCACGATTATAGATCACTGTAATTGCAAACTCCTGGGCTTAAGTGATCCTCCCACCTTAGCCTCCCAAAGTGTTGGGATTACGGGTATGAGCCACCATGCCAAGCCAGCTATTAACCTTTCTGTGTTATGTCTTTCAAAAGAAAGATTCTTTGTCCTATTCATCATTGTTTCTCCATCACTTGGTACAGAACCCAAGGGTTGTGGGCTTGGTTCATCCCTTCTGAGGAAGTGGGGTAGCAGATGATAGCAAGACAACCCTGGTTTATAAATACCTTAGTGGTGGACTTAACAATCTCTTCTTTAAAAATATAAGTGCAATAAGACCTTGACTAAAAGAGTAAGGTTCAGAATTTCCTCATAAAAGGTTCAGCTACATGTTAAAAGGAGAATTGGATTCCAAAGTTTAAAGTAATCTATGAAAGCCTTTATTAATATTTTCTGTGTTCACTGAAGGAAAATGAGCAGCTGAGAGCATACTAAATAAGAAGATACCAATGATGCATTACACATCTTTAATTAGTACTAATGCGTACTATGTAATTAATCCAATTTAGCATCTCTTCTCCACTAGAAACATCTCTCTTCCCTGCAGTCTCCACAGAATGGTATAAATGTGTCCTGATTTACTACAAATAAGGTGCTTTCATCTCCTCACAGTGGTTCCCTGTCATGCAAATGCTTGCCACCTTCTGTTCTTATGAGCTGGGGCTGGTCCCCTGGGTCACCTACAGGAGACCCAGATGATTTGGGGTAACTTTGGTTTCCTCTAGTTGGCCTAGCTCAGAAGACATTTCTCAAGTTCCTTTTCCAAGATTATGCAGATTCAACTCCATCCCTGCTAACTTAAAAGTCCAACTACAGAGGCCACCCGTTCCCCACTCGTATCTCGGCTCCTGCCTCATAATAGACACCAGAGTACACTCCAACTTCTGGCCTCATTTTCCTTCAATATAATTAGCTCCACATAAATACCCTTCTTTATTTTCTTCCACTAGTTCCCATTCTGAGAGTTGTAAATGATCCCAGCTGGAATTGCCCCTCTTTCATAATATTTCAAGTTGAGCTATTAACCAACTACCATCCCTTATTCTCTAAAACCCAGGCAATATAACATGACAGTTGATGATATAGTGAATTGCTCGTTTGATCAGGGACTTCAGATAATACAGCATACAAAGTTGAGCAGTGACTATCTTTTGGATATAGTAGTTTAAAAAATCACTTCCATGCTTCAGAATGCAAAGCAATGTGCATATTGCATTACATATTCCGCTAAGATAAAAAAGAAGATGAAATTCCCTTTTCCACCCCAAAACGTATTCAGGAAGGAAGAGAAAAGAACAAAAATGACTATAGAAGAAGACAATAGCAGAGTCTAGATCAAGGACTAAAATTGGCTATAATCAATCTCACATGAAACAAAAACAAATGTATGTTAATTGTTTCTTAGGAGCATGACCTTTTGATTGCATATGGAGAGAAAAGTCTGGAAATCTGACCTTTGGCAGAGAAGATGAAAAACTGATCTAACACCATTTTTCTTTGAGAAAAGCTCTTCTCTATACTACATCTGAAGAGCAAAACTTGAACTCACCTATGTCAGGGCCAGGGCTATGACTAGCCATATAACTTTTCTGTGGGAATTTTTTTTTAAAATTGCTTTCTTTCTTCCAGCCAGATGCAACCCCTCACCAGGCATGTGGCCTGCTAGATTGAACACAAGCCACATTTTAGCTCGTTTATCCCCTCAGCCAAAAACCTTTGAGCAGTGACTAAAATGCACCATCTTTCATAACAATCCCAATTAATGTCCTACTCAAATTCTTTCAATTTTTTTTACTGCTCTCAAGATAAAATTCAGGTTTCATATTGCAGCCCCAGTCTCACTCTCCTCACTTCTGGAACTCTGACAAACAAATGTGAGACTTTTTAATTCTGTGTTTTGTATCTTGTCATGCCCCCTTTATATTTTTCATCTCTATGTGCTGCATTCTGCATAATTTCTCCAGCCCTGTCTTCCAGTTCATTAATTCTCTCATTAGCATGCCTAATGCTTAATATACCCACTGAGTTTTAAATTTCAATCATTTAATTTTTTATCTCTGTAAATTCAAATTTTAAAATCTGCTATATCATTTTTATTATTTTCTATACCCTGAAGATATTTTCCAGCTTGTCTATTTGTTCATCTGTTTCTGAAGTAGTAGGTTTCGTATTGTAAGAAATCTGTTTTCTTCTTCTTCTTCTTTTTTTCTTTGAGACAGGATCTTGCTCTGTCACTCAGGCTGGAGTGCAGTGACATGATCACAACTCACTGTAGCCTTGACCTCCCTGGACTCAAGTGATCGTCCCACCTCAGCCTCCTGAGTAGCTGGGACTACAGGGGAGCACCACCATGCCCAGCTAATTTTTTAATTTTTTGTAGACAGAGGGTTTCACCAATGTTGCCCAGGCTGGTATCAAACTTCTGGGCTCAAGCAATCCACTCGCCTTGGCCTTCCAAAGTGCTGGGATTATAGGCACGAGCCACCATGCCTGGCCTTAGGTAATTTCAATATCTAAAATTTTGTGAGTCTGTTCTGCTGTGGGTTGTTTGTTTTTCTTTTTAGTGTTTATTCATTCATTAATTTATTACTGTTAGCTATGCATTTTCCTTAGAAAATTATTTGAGGGAATTGCTTGAGGCCTCAGGTGAAGGTAGGGTTCTCTGATATTTACATTTGCTTCTGCCAGGTTCCTGAAACTATTACCAGTCTGGGACAACTCTAAAATAAGTTTATAGCTTGAGGTTTTCTGGACTGCCTGAGTGATGTGAATTTGGGCTTTTAATCCATGAAAAGACTTGTTTTCCATTATAGCATCCTTGGGTCAGAGGATTAATTCCTCCTGTTGTGCTCAGGTGTGAGAAGACTTTCCTGGAAGGCAAGGCTTTTTCTGGTTCATCATTAGACATGAAGGGTATAGTCCTTTAGGACCTCAAGGTTTTGTGTGGAAGATCTTATATTAGATTCTTTGCCTGAGCAAGCCCTGGGCTTTGTGTTTTTGTGCTCCTTCATCCAAGGGACCTTGACAACTGAAGTTCAAGTTCAGAAAGCACTCTCCATGTTCTATATATTTTGGAGGGTTTCTCCCTTTATGTAGATTGTTAAACTACTAGTTTTTTGTTATCATGTCAGCTCTTCATGCTTTCAAGAAGGAAATCTCAAAGTGAGACCTTGGGCAAGTTACTTAACCCAGCACTGCTCAGTTTGCTTCTCTGTAAAATGACAATAATAGCACTAGCTCAAAGAACTGTTGTGAAGAATATAAAAAAATGGCAAATGTGAAGTGCTTAGAACACTGCCTGGCACATAGTAAGCACTCATCTTGGGTTGACTTCTACTTTTTCAACCTGCAGTAAGCCCCTCACCACTGTCAGCTGCTCTTACTTGTCACTCTACTTTCCTTCTTGGCTCTTTGTCACAGTTGAACTTAAATAGTGATCTCAACAGCAATTCTAGAACACCTGTCTTCTTTCCAGCTAGACTGTAATCTTCAGGAAGAAGGGACTGTAACTGTCTTATTCAATCCTGTACCCTAGTTTCTTCATATATGATATGACATGTGTTAGGTACTCAACAAACATTTGCTGAATGAGTGGTTATGTATATCTACATTTTTAAGAGAGCACAAGCAGAATGTGGACTCTCTTTAGGTGGAGAGGGCTCAGTGGGTAATTCCTAAGCAAATAAGTTCTGGAGTTGGGTCAGGTGCAAAGATACTAAGCTTTTATATCTCAGTTTTCTTTTCTATAAAATGGGGGCAACAATAGCACCTACTCATAGGTGTCTGGTTAACAACTTGCCCAAGGTCTCATTCTGAGATTTCCTTGCTGATACTAAGGCTAGCTAGAGGTTCTGACTGCCCTCCTGGTGAAAACAACCAAAAAATACACTGGATTAAATTATGCAATTTAAATAATAGGTTAAATAAGAAAAAACTACAAACCACTTAGTACAGTATCCAGCATGTGGTAAGAACTCAATAAATGCTAGCTGGGCCTGGCACAGTGGCTCATGCCTGTAATCCCAGCAGTTTGGGAGGCCAAGGCGGGAGGATCTCCTGAAGTCAGGAGTTTGAGACCAACCTGGCCAACTTGGTGAAACCGCATCTCTACTAAAAATACAAAAATTAGCCAGGTGTGGTGGTGGATGCCTGTAATCCCAACTACTCGGGAGGCTGAGGCAGGAGAATCGCTTGAACCCGGGAAGCAGCAATTTCAGTGAGCCAAGATTGTGCCTCTATACTCCAGCCTGGGCGACAGAGCGATACTCTGTCTCAAAAAGAAAGAAAGAAAAAGAAAAGAAAATAATAAAAATAAATGCTGGCTGCAATTATTTCTACTATCTTTTTTTGGTTACTCATGAACACAGTCTACTTTTAAAAAGCACAGGCCAAAAAAAGAGGGGCTAGAGACTATCTGGAACGGTAAAGTATGTCGATGTTTTAGCTTTTCTTATTTCTGAAAATGTGTGTGATGTGTTTAGATGAGAACCAGAAAAAGGCTTTTCACTGTGTCTGTACTGTTATTCTTTTCATTCCATGGGGTGTTACTTTAGCACTTAACTGGAGAAAATGTACACACAGTTATAGAAAGAGCTCGGGGCTCCTCATAGCCCATCAGATTCCACCATTTGATTTACACTGAGTGAAATGGAGTATAAACATTTATAAAAGTCATTAGAGCAAAGGAATAAAGTGTCCTGAGGAGCACCAGGAAAGGAATCAATCTTTTAGACGGGAAATATGCTCACGAAGCATCTGGGCAGTAAAATGCAAACCACAGTATGTACAGTTTGGAAATATTGTATTTGTTTTATACATCGGCCTTTACACAGGTCTTCCAAACTTGCCGACCTAGGCTTTAGTTGATTTCCACTCATGCAGGCCTTATTCATCATCATTTCACATATTGCCATCACTATATATTACCATCTTCCACTATGGCTTATACATCATGCTGCCTGGATCAGGGATGTTATAGAAGTGAGTTTGCTCCTTCAGTGGATTTCAGGCCAACTTTTCCTATCTCATGTCTAAAGCCAAAAAAAAAAAGGAAGTAATGTTATAAAATGGGTAACACTTCCCTATACCGATGCTGCAGTATGGTAGTTATACGCATGGGAAAAAAAAAAAAAACTGCAACAAAACAAAACAAAAAAATGAAAACCTGTTTTGTTCCTAGTGAGACCATGTCCCTGGGCTGTGTCAGTCAACCATGGCATAACTGCCAATGTGCTGCCAGCCACATCTGCAGGGAGAAAGAGCATGCCTTTGTTTATCTGCATGACTTGACTATTTTTTAAGTCTCCTCAGGTTATTGTAACATGCTGGAAAGGCTGAGAACTGCTAACATAGACTCTCATTATTGTGGAGTAAATTTTAATAGCCCTTAGGCTTGACAAATCATTTTTCTAGCTGATAATAGGAGAGAGATGATTAGCCCCAACTTACAGATGGCAAAGCCAAGGCTCAAGTTATTTAAAGGCCTATTAGAGCTTAAGATTAATCACTGCTTAAGTACCAAATGAAATGAATGCCTTTGAGGAGAGCACACTTCCTTAACTTTTCCTTCATCTTAAATAAAGGGCCCTGGAATCAGATATACCTCGAATAGGGAAGGACTTCAGCTGTAATGAGGAAACTGGGAATTAGAGAGCCAGACCTTATCTTGCCCATCTTTATGTTCCCTGCACTCCCTTGTCCCATGAACTCAATAAATATTTGATACACTAAATGAAATGAGGTGACCAAGGTCACACAGCCCCCACACCTAGCTTCCAGTCACCAATGGCGCTATACCTGCTCCATACCTGCTCCCCCTGCAGAGGCCATCTGTCCCTGTGTAGCTGTGGAGACCATACCTCCTACCTTGTGTGGATGAGCCAAGGTTTTAAATGGTCTGTCTCTTCCTTCCCAAAGTACACTTGTTTTGCTTTTCCAGCATGTGCAATGACTTTTTTATTCCAGAACTATTCCACGACAGAAATACCTGTCACTAAGTCAGGGTCTGGAGTGCCCACACATCACCCTCTCCTTCCATTATAGCACTTTTTAAATATGTAAGAAAAGCAAGCTGGCTCATGCTTGTAATCCCAGAACTTTGGGAGGCTGAGGTGAGAGGATAGCTTGAGCCCAGGAGTTTGAAGCCAGCCTGGGCAACATAGCAAGACCTCATCTCTACAAAAATATAAAAAAAAAATTGCTGGGCATGATGGTGCATGCCTGTAGTCCCAGCTACTCAAGAGGCTGGGTGGGAGAACAGCTTGAGTCCAGGAGGTTGAGACTGCAGTGAGCCAAGATTGCACCACTGCACTCCAGCCTGGGCAACACAGTGAGACCCTGGCTCTAAAATAAACAAATAAATGAAAATTAAAAAAAAAAAAAAAAGAAAAGCAAGTTCATAAATACTCTTGGTTTTGTGCGGGAATTGTTTACTCATTCACACGGACCTGTCACTGCACCTGTGGCAAAGAGCCATGACCGGGAATATCTCTGCAGTTTTCTCATGTACTGTCAACTTTTTGGTTTCTTATGAGTTGCGCTTCTTCTCAGGTTTCACATGTTATTCTGTTTCTCCAGCCCTGTCTGTGGACAATGTTATCTCTCATTCACACTTCTGGGCCCTTAGGCACTGTGCAACATCATCCACTGCCTCCTCCCATACCTACCACCACGTTTATCCCCTACCCAGTCCACCTAGTTCACCTCCAAAGGTGATGGGAGTGAAGCTGGCCTGGGGTTTTCACTGTAGCAGACTGGAGGGTCTCTGGAATTTGGGCCACAGGAAGAGTGAGGAGTGGGGCAGACAGAAACCAAAGATGAGGAGAGAGATGGAGACTGTTTTCTAAGCTGTGGGGAGCTGCCAGGGCTTTGGGAATGTAAGGAGAGCTAGAATATTCTGTTGCTGTTGTCCTTGAGTGCAGTGCCCTGGGTAGGGGAGCCATGGGGGCATCATAGGTCTGGATGACCCTGCCACCAGCAACTAGAGAAGAGTCAGCCTATCGAGGAATCCAAAAGAAAGTGGATTAGCAGACTGTGCAGACAGACCAGTCTTGAAGAGAGGGAGGTCTCTCAACACCGAGATGGCATTCATGGATGGTGTGTGTGCCGCCACTCACCCTCCAACACAAACTCCCAGAAGACGACCACTGCCTTGGTGCTGGGTACACAAGTTCAGAATGTATGGGGGATGTATGTGGCATGGAGTGCAGACACTCTATTGTATAGACACGGAGCTAAAAACAATCACAGTGTAGATTGCATTAAGAGTACGGAGTAGGCCGAGACGGGTAGATCACGAGGTCAGGAGATCGAGACCATCCTGGCTAACACGGTGAAACCCCGTCTCTACTAAAAAATACAAAAAACTAGCCGGGCGAGGTGGCGGGCGCCTGTAGTCCCAGCTACTCAGGAGGCTGAGGCAGGAGAATGGCGTAAACCCAGGAGGCGGAGCTTGCAGTGAGCTGAGATCCGGCCACTGCACTCCAGCCTGCGCAGCAGAGGGAGACTCCCTCTCAAAAAAAAAAAAAAAAAAAAAAAAGAGTACGGAGTCAGGCTTGCTTGGGTTCTAATCCAGGCCGTGCGACCTCAAGCAAGCTCCTTAATTTCTCCGGGCCTCAGCTTCCTTCTCTGTAAAATACTGTCTGCTGTAGAGGGTGATTGCTGCTGCTATGATTTTATACAAAAATATATTAAATTCCCCAGGTATAGATTTTTGTATTTGGTACTAAGATAAACAAAAGAGATTTACAAAAAATATCACATTCTGTGCATGTAACAGAAACTCACATGTACCCCATAAATAAGTAAAATTGGCCGGGCGCGGTGGCTCAAGCCTGTAATCCCAGCACTTTGGGAGGCCGAGACGGGCGGATCACGAGGTCAGGAGATCGAGACCATCCTGGCTAACACAGTGAAACCCCGTATCTACTAAAAATCCAAAAACTAGCCGGGCGAGGTGGCGGGCGCCTGTAGTCCCAGCTACTCTGGAGGCTGAGCCAGGAGAATGGCGTAAGCCCGGGAGGCGGAGCTTGCAGTGAGCTGAGATCGGGCCACTGCACTCCAGCCTGGATGACAGAGCGAGACTCCATCTCAAAAAAAAAAAAATAAGTAAAATATTATATATCAATTTAAAAAGACAAAGTAAATGTTCTTTCACTGTCCATTTTGTTATCTGGAAATCCATAATAGAATATGAAGATATTTACTATTAACTATAACCCTTAAGAATACTTTCTGCCAGGTGTGTTGGCTCATGCCTGTAATCCCAGCACTTTGGGAGGCCAAGGTAAGAGGATCACTTGAGATCAAGAGTTCAAGAGCAGCCTGGTCAACATAGTGATATCCTATCTCTACAAACATTTTAAAAAATTAGCCAGGCATGGTGGTACATGCCTGTAGTCTCAGCTACTCAAGAGGCTAAGTTGGGAGGATCGCTTGAGACCAGGAGGTCAAGGCTGCATGCAGTGAGGCATAATTGCACAACTGCATGCCAGCCTGGGTGACAGAGCAGCTCTATCTCAAAAAAAAAAAAAAAAAATTCTGAATTGTTAATATAAAGAGTAATGTAGCCGAGACGGGTGGATCACGAGGTCAGGAGATCGAGACCATCCTGGCTAACACGGTGAAACCCCGTCTCTACTAAAAACATACAAAAAAAAAAAACTAGCCGGGCGAGGTCGCGGGCGCCTGTAGTCCCAGCTACTCGGGAGGCTGAGGCAGGACAATGGCGTAAACCCGGGAGGCGGAGCTTGCAGTGAGCTGAAATCCGGCCACTGCACTCCAGCCAGGGTGACAGAGTGAGACTCCGTCTCAAAAAAAAAAAAAAAAAAAAGAGTAATGTATTCAGTATAGTTTACTAATTGTTACATTTCTACTGAATTCTCATTTTTAGAAAATTAATAATTTGAATATGTTATCTAATGTGTTTCTGCTTATCTAAGTGTTTAACCAGAAAGTCAAATTTTGGAGCTGTGCTGAAGAATTCATAGTTGCACATGTGGTATTATGTCCTAAATAAGTAAAAAATTGAGTGGGAGCAAGAACTGGTATCAGACCAGGGATTCTGGTCATCTCCCTGGATGACTTGTTATGTACTGTGGCTTTGTGACTGATGGAGTGTGTATATGTATGTGTGAGTTGCTTAAGCTGGGATTCAGGAGATACGAATAAAATAAATTCAAAATGACCTTACGGCTACTAAATTTTAGAAGTAAGAGCTAAAACCTATAAATTTCAGGCACAATGGAGACAAATAAAATTTTGTAATTTTTTTATTTTACTACTTCAAAACACCCTTTACTAACATGATCTAATTAATCCTAAAATAACTCCTACATGAAGTTTACTATTATTATCTCTATTTCCTGCTGGTAGAATGGAAGATAGAGTGATTAAATGATATATTTAATTAGGATCCAGGAATTTTTTATAGTGGTCCACAATTTTAACTAATAATTAGAGAATTATTTTGGTTTTTAAAAAAGTTATTGAATAACCTTTTTGACCACTATTTGTTTCAGAATGGCCTGATCATAAAAAGAATTCTAGCGTTTTCTTGTCTTAATAAAAAACTGTTGTCATGGAAATATTTCAGATCCCTCCATCCTCCAATTGGCTGAATCTGAACAGTACATAAACAAGCAGATTAACTGAGGCTCAGTGAAGTCTTTCATGGTGGAAGTGAGGTCTGGAACCGGCTATATTACAAGCCTTTCCAAAGTCCATCTCCCAGGATAGGGAAGAGAGAATAAAATAACTCTTTTGGAGGCTCAGCTGTACTAACAATGGCTTCTTATCCCAACTGGCTAAGTTCTCTCACACTATCTAAATCAAATACACTAAATCAATTACTGCTTCTTGTGCAGAAGTCTTGTCTATTTTGATTGGCAAATAAAAATGAAGTTGTTTACTAGGAATGCTGTGGTATGATAATATTTTCCAGGCAGTTTGGGCCTGGGGCTTGCATTTAATTTAATCAAGTGATTTTGTGAACTGATAGTGCCATTCATTTCAGTCAGGTTGGGGGACCTGACCAATGCATGACTTTATATTCACAACAAAAATATTCTCCTTCATTCCCTCAATACAGGAACTCTGCATCAAATCGCATGCCATGAATTTGTTTCCATGCAGTGGTGTGGAAGAGCAATTATACAACTGAATTCAGAGCAGGAATGTTTTATATCCTGAATGAAGAAGAAAGGGGAGATTGGAGGTGCTACCTTAATGTGTGCCTGGATCCATCATTCCTGAACATAGTGCTGTTTTATTTCATTCTGATGTGGTGTTTCTCCAAGCTTCTAAGCTCCTTTTGGCATATATCTTTTTGCAGAACTGGAAAAGCTTGCAATGAGAAAAAATGAGTTGTGGGTGTTTTTTGTTTTGGTTTTTGTTTTGGTCGAAATGGGGTTTTAGCATATTGCCCAGGCTGGTCTAGAACTCCTGAGCTCAAAGGATCCGCCGGCCTCAGCCTCCCAAAGTGCTGGGATTACAGGCGTGAGCCGCCACACCCAGCCTAAGAAATGGGTTTTGTTTTTAGATTTCCACAACCACACTAGAAGTGGCTGACATCCTGGGAGTGAGTGTGGAAACTTCAAGATTAGCTTTTGAGACCCTGAGTCTAGGAAGTGTATCTGGTGCTTCTTATGTTTTCATGCTGGCTTGTGTGGGAAGACAAGATATAAGACAAAAAGACACACATAGCTGCAGACACACACACACATGTGCATACACTTTGTTGGTTTAGAAGGCCTTGAGCCTTTGGGAGACTGAGGCCAGAGGATCACTTGAGCTCAGGAGTTTGAAATCAGCTTGTGCAACATAGTGAGACCCTATCTTTACAAAAAATCTTTACAAAATTAGCTGGGCAAGGTGGTGCACAGCTGTGGTCCCAGCTACTTGTGAGGCTAAGGTAAGGGGATCTCTTGAGCCTGGGAGATGGAGGTTGCAGTAAGCTATGATCATGCCACTGCGCTACAGCCTAGGCAAGATCCTGTTTTTTGTTTGTTTGTTTGTTTAAAAAAAAAAAAACAAGAAGAAAGCAGCCTGGAGTAACATAGGAAAAGGATTATATTAATTCTTCAAGAGAGAGACAAGGACAGTTTGTCTAAACTTGGAGCACTTATAACTAATACGAAAAATCATTCATATAATTTCCTTTATAATGCTGGAGTTGAAGAACTAGAACAAATAGCTCATCCTATGAGGCCAGGCTGGTGGTGAATCAAGTCAGTATTCTGCCAGCAGCATGAAAGGGGTATGTCCTGGGACATAATTACCCTCATGCTAAAACCTCAAAAGGTTAAAGGGCCCTAAGTGAAATCCCCAACACCTTGTGGCTCTTAATAAGGGTTTGCTGTAATGATAAATGATAAAAGCTATCTCTAAATCTGTTGCTCACTGACTTAACTAAACTTTTCCTAATTTATTTTCATGCTGAGGCTTTTATCTGGGACTAAGTTTCATAAGCTTGCAGTCCATGGTGTAAAGTATAAAATAACTTATTTTAAGCTTCAAAGGATGTTCTCAAACTTGGGTGTTCAAGAATTTAATGAACAGACTGAGCCTGTCCCTCATGTGTGTTTATGAACGGATAGGCTTGCTTTATTTTAACCTAATAAACCTGGAGACTCATCATTTTCAAGAGTTTGTCTTCTGTGAAAACACATCTATATCAAGCTTTTACGCAATGCAGTTATTACATTTTGGGGAATGTGGTTGTATGTGTATTATTAAGCATGTCCTAAAGTCTACCAAGTATTTGGAATTTATAAATACAGTCAGCCTTCAGAAATATCATCTAATTTACTCACATACCCACTTCGTGAGGCAGGAAAGGGTAGGCTTATGTGAATATCCTCATTTTCCTTACTGAAGTGGGAAATTCATCCTGGAGGAAGGATCTACATGAGAGAGACATTCATTGCCTTCCAGTGAGTATCTTTGAGTCATAGAAGAGTTATTTGCCTTGAGGGACCTTATATTGACTGAGAAATGGTGGTGGGGGGATGAGGCATGCTGACTTGAAGCAAGACAAAGACAATAAACTCATTGACTTTCGTGATTTTCAGGCCTGTTTTGCTGCCGAGAGAGGACATCAGAATACTGTTTGGAAACCCCTTAATAAGTGCAAACTGGATCAGAATTTCAGAATGACATTTGCCACATCAGTTGCCAACATAATAATCACTTATTGTGTGATTATTTAATAGGTACTTCTTATGTACAAGGCAGAAGCTCTAAGCCGGGGCTACAGTGGGAAACTTAATCTCCACAGTCCCTGCCTCCTGGAGCTTACACACTGATGTTCCAGGGCACAACGAAAACTAGTATATATGTGCAGCTTAATCTCTATGCAAAGAGGTTCTTCTTTAACAACTACCAGTTTTCCCCTGCAATCCCAGCAATTTGGGAAGCCAAGCCAGGAGGATCACTGAGGCTAGGAGTTTAAGACCAGCCTGGGCAACATAGTGAGACCCCTGCCTCTACAAAATATATATATCTTTTAAATTAGCCAAGTGTGTTGGCTCATGCCTGTCATCTTAGCTACTCATGACGTTGAGGTGGGAGAATTGCTTGAATCCAGGAGTTTGAGAGCAGCTTTGTCAACAAAGCGAGACTCTAGCTCTACAAAAAATTTTAAAAATTAGCCAGGCATGGTGGTGCACAACTGTAGTCTCAGGCGGGAGGATCGCTTGAGCCCAGGAGGTTGAGGCTGCAGTGAGCCAAGATCACGTCACTACACTGCAGCCTGGGCGACATAGTGAGATCCTGTCTCTTAAAAGGACAAAACGAAACAAAACAAAACAAAAACAAAAACAAAAAACCCTGCCCCTCTGTGGTCTGATCTAAGGCCAACCCTTTCCCTTGACAATCTCAATTGGGAGATCCTGGGAGAGAAGAAGAAGTGGGGCCAGCAGGCGATGTGTTTATACCATGTAGCTAAATGCTGCCTCTCCCACGCTCTCTCCTCGAACTCTACTCTTCATTTGTCTACTGGCAAACAAGACCAAGGACATCTCAAGTAACTCCTTGAGTCCAGTAGAGCAGGCCAGAAGAGCTCAGAATCCAGGATTCCACAAGCACATGATCATGGAGGGTGGGCGGGGGGAGCTATATCTGTGTTTCCTCTTTTGAGAAACTACAGGAATTGTGATAAGAGATGAAGTACTAGGACAGTGTCAATAGAGCAAGGGAGAAGGGTATAAAGAGAGGATAAACATCACGGGAATTTTTGTGGGGGATAAGGAAGGTGAAGGATCTAAAAGGATTCGTTGCTTTCCATGCAACCATAAAATAATGGAACTGATTCATAAGGACACAGGTTTTGGGTATGGAAAATGCTTGATTTATTCTGGCTATGTTTGCATTCACATGGAAATGTCTAATGAATGCTGATATATGAGTCTGGAGCTTCTAAGAAAAGCTTGGGCTGGAGACTACAAATTGGAGATCGCATACTTCTTGCTTCTCCCTACCGAACTTCTGTGATACCTGCTATTTATGGTTTTTCTTCTATCTCATTGGCCACTGCTTTTCATTTTCTTTCATGAATGCATCTTCTAACACCTTCACTTACATGTTCCTCAGGCACCAAAACCCTTCAAACCCATCTATCCAAAATTAAACCAAATCATCCTCCACACCACTCCCAGGCCACTGCTACTGGCCTTCTACTGCTTCCATGCTCCCTGTCTTGAGAATGACATAATAATCTGCTTAGCCAGCTGATCCAGAAAACTGGAAAGGGTCCTCATTCTTCCTTCTCTCTTGTCTCCAACTACTAGCTCCTTACTCTTGAGAGCTTACCACTCAGATTACCTTTCAGATATTTCCTCCACTTTCTGGATCTTCTATAGCAATCTTAGTTCAAAGTCCTTACCTGGGTTACTGCATCAGTCTATTGCTTTCACTGTCTTCAGTGGTGATCTTTCTAAAATGCAAACAGAATCTTATCACACTGATATTGCCTTCTTAGGTAGGTCATTCCCATGTGTAACCAGGTCAAGATGACCGCCAGTAACACTAGACTTGCAACCTATGTCATCTTTGGAACCTCAGTGGAAAAACCAAGCTATTTAAACCGTATTCCAGTAAAAAGTTCAGCATATGACTCTTACTGACCCACTTGGGTCATGTGCCCATTCCTGAACCCATTACTGTGGCTGGGGGTCTGGAGCTCTGATTGGCCATCCCTGGGTCTAGTACCTTTCTTCAGGGAATGGAGTCGGCCCCATCTAAATCAAATGGATGGAGAGAGAGGAAGGGTTGACTCCCTCTAAATAAAGAGCGATCTGGCTATGGAAGAAATAATGAATGAAGGGTGGGCCCAAATCACAGAGGTTCCAAAAGTATTTTATTTCACTTTTAAGAAAACCATTCCCCACATGTCTACCCTAATAGAGTCACATATGGCTCCTAAATTAGGCTTCTCACTCAGACTCTATGTGTCTGATTATACTACTTGTTCTGTCTGGAGTTCATTTGGGGGATAGGTGGGTGGGAAAGAGAGGATAGTTTCAATTGAGGACACACTGAATTTGAAATGTCCAGGAGTGGCTATGTGGTCAGTTAGATACATACACACCAACTTGGAGGTCTGGGACAGAGACATACATTTCAGAGTCTTTGGTGAAGACATAGTTGTTAAAGACAGAAGAGAGAAGATTCTCACAGGAGATATGTAAAAGATAGAAAGAGAGAAGAATCTAGCAATGAGGTCCTTGGAGCTCATTGGACAGAGGAGAAGAGTCTATGATGGAAACCGAATAGAAGAAGCCAAAAGGGTAGAAGTGAAAGCAGGCAAGTGTGGCATCAGTGAGTGTAGGGAATACAATAGAAAGTTTCCAGAGAAAAGAGATCTCTGTGGTGGATACCATTAAGAGAACAAATCAAATAAATAGTAAAAAGCATCCCCTGGTTGAAGTGGCATATGTATTTTCATTGAAGTTAATGAAAGAAATGTCAGGGGAGTATGAGAACCAGACTGAAAGTGAGGGGATAAATGGTAGTGAGGAAGTATAGACATTCGATTGTGAAGAGAAGAAGCAAAATAAGGTGATTATTAGAAGAGGATGTGAAGTCCAAAGAGGGCTTTTTAAAATTTATTTTTTTAGGTTGGAAGTACATATCTTTATTTTCAGTTTTTAAAAATTTAATCTTTGCAAACTAGGGAGGCACAGCCTTCCATGTGAAATGAAGGTGAGTTCGCGGTTAGAAGAACATTTAAATGCTGATGGAAAGGATCCAGTGGGCAAGAGAGAGGATGCCTGGGAGAGAATGCGTTCTAGGTTTCCTTGGGATGACTGATCTCTAATAGGAAAAGGACAAAAAAGGAAGGAGTACAGGGTGTGGATGAGGATGCTTTCTGGGTGTGGCTGTGGAGATCTGTGTGATGGTTTCTGTTTTCTCCTGGAACTAGGAAGCAGAGTGAACTGTTGAGAGTGCAGAGAAGGGGAGGGAGCTAGGGATGATGGAAGCCCAGGTGAGGTTGGCAATCGGGAACTCACAGGGAGTGGAAACTGCTGAAATCCTTTACTTTCTTCAGTGAGTCTCAGCTACTCAGATTCAAGCTTGGATAAAGCAGAAACAGCAGAGGGCAGAGGGAAAGGTCATTTGGGAGTAATTTCAAGAGAAAGACTGGAACACAAGACTGTGGAATAAAAGCTCTACAAGAAAGGTAATGAAGTTAAAACCAAAAGTTCTCAAAATTAGGAGAAAATGGAAGGGATCGTGCTTTTGGTGAAGTCAAAGACCATGTAACACTGGTTGGGGCATGAGGAATCTGTAGTGAGTAAGCTGCTATTTAAATCCCCCAGTTTGGGCTGGGCGCGGTGGCTCACGTCTGTAATCCCAGCACTGTGGGAGGTCAAGGTGGGTGGATCACGAGGTCAGAAGTTTGAGACCAGTCTGGCCAACATAGTGAAACCCCATCTCTACTAAAAATACAAAAAATTAGCCAGGTGTGGTGGTGGGCACCTGTAATCTCAGCTACTCAGGAGGCTGAGGCAGGAGAATCGCGTGAACCAGGGAGGCAGAGGTTGCAGTGAGCCGAGATCACACCATTGCACTCCAGCCTGGGCAACAGTGTGAGACTCCGTCTCTAAATAAATAAATAAATAAATAAAAATCCCTGAGTTTGAAGGTAGAGCAGTTTGGAGTGTTGATAAGGTCCAGGGCATAGAGAAAGAGAGAGAAGGTCGTTAGGCATAAGGAGGTCAAGGATCTGAGAAGCCAGGAGGGTTCATTATATCATAGGTGGATTCTATGCCAGAATTTGAGGTCGATAGAAACTCATGGTGAACCAAGTACCAGTCTTCACCCAGTATAGCTGTGTTGAGGGAGAGGGATCGGTGGATGCCAGTGGCAAGAAAGAAAAAGCAATACATGACATGAGTCTCCAAGAAGTACCTTACAGTGTCAAACAAACTTTAATGATAAACTTAAAATTAAAAAGAAAGGAAATGAATTTTCAGTGTGCTGCAGTTTTAATATAGGGTAATCAATGCTATAAAATAACAGTTTTAATTTCTGATTAAAAACATTTTTTTAGAAACAAGTGTTCTAGCCTGGAGCGCAGTGGCTATTCACAGGCTAAATCATGGGACTCTACAGCCTGGAACTCCTGGGCTCAAGTGACCCTTCTACTTCAGCCTCCCAAACAGCTGGGACTACAGGTGCACACCACCACACTTGGCCAAGATATCTGAGTTTTTAAAAAGTATGAGTTTGCACGATTATGAGAAATTTCTGCTATCAAAAAGCATAGGAGTTTTGCCAGGCACAGTGGCTCACACCCGTAATCCCAGCATTTTTTGAGGCCACAGCAGCTGGATCACTTGAGCTCAGGAGTTCAAGATGAGCCTGGGCAACATTGTGAGACCCCATCTCTATTAAAACACAAAAAATTAGCCAGACATGGTGGCATGCACCTGTAGTCCCAGCTACTCCAGAGGCTGAGGCAGGAGAATTGCTTTAACCCGGGAGGAGGAGATTGCAGTGAGCCGAGATGATGCCATTGTACTTCACCTGGGTGACAGAGGGTGACTCTGCCTCAAAAAACAAACAAACAAAAAACAGGAGTTTTGTTTGTTGTATATTAATTGGAGTTGAGGCTTCAATTAGCAGATCTTGGGGACCATACAGAATAAGAGGCCATTAGCTAGCAGGGCTTACTGGAATGATCTATGAAAAGGTAACAAGGCCATTTCCCCAGGCTCAGTTTCAATCATGGGAGACAGAAGATGTCTCTAGCCATGGTCCAAAGATGTCCAGTTTTAGGATAAAGAGAAAGAAAGGAGGAGATACTATATTTGTAACAATTTATAACAGTAGTTGGTCTTAGAAGTCTTCATGCTGAAACAGGCAGGAAAAATGTATTATTATAGAAGCCTTCATATTGGCTGGGCATGATGGCTCATACCTGTAATCCCAGTGCTTTGGGAGGCCAAGGCCAGAGGATCACTTGAGGACAGGAGTTCAAAACCAGCTTGAGCAACATAGTGAGACCCTGTTTCTGTTTTTTTTTTTTTTTTTAAGAAGAAGTTTTTATACTAAAACAGGTGGGATCCTCCAGAAAAATTAGACTTTCTTAGCCATCACAGCCTTTTGGTGCCCAGAAATTTGCTTTCATTTGGATGCTTTTGCCCATCTTCGAAAATTCTAAGATTGAGCAGGTGGCCTGGGTGGACAAGTCCAATGGATGCATCTCTGCCTCTCCCAAAATGCTTCTAAGGCCATTACTCTCCTTCCAATAAGCCATACTCACTGCTTCCTGGCAGATCTTCATTACAGCTGACCCTGGGGAATTCCAGAGGCAACCATGCTGGGGGAAGCAAAGGCTGAGCTCTCTGGGCATGAAACATAACACTGAAAGCTTTTTGTCCTAGTACAGGCATGCGTCCTGATGTTTTTATTGCACCTTTACAGTTCAGAATTCACTTTCTAAAGCTCCTGTTTTGTTTCCTGAGGAGGGACTTCACATTCCCTTAAAAATCTAGTAGGCACATTGGAAAACCCAGAAACAAATTATAATGCAGCCCCTAAATTAATTCAATATATTGCAATGAGTCATTGGATATGAAGGATTAAGAAATGCTGACAGCTGCTTCCATCTGATACCCTGAGATAAGGAGGCTCATGGTGCCTAATATCTTACATATTTTATGTAGAAACGCAATGTCTGGACAAATGCAATAATCTCTTCCTATTGTCTCATTCTCAGAGGTCTCAGCCTGGACTGGGCATCTGTTGCCCTTGTGTGTTCAGTGCCCTCATTTTATCTGGAGACCTTTTCTTCCCTCACGCTATATGATCCCTGTGGGGCTGTCAGCTACTCTACCCTGTTCTCTTCTCCCTTGTGCACAGGAGTAGGCCGGTGACCCAGTCTACACCTTCCTTGTTTGGTAAAATAATTTGGGAGGAACCGGTTCTTCCCAGCACCCCCAGCTTTATTAAGGCGTACTTGACAAAAAAACAGGTTTTGTTTGTTTGTTTATGTTTTTGTTTTTTTTCAGGGAGTGGGGGTAGCTTGGGGTGCAAGTAGTCTCCTTATTTACTATATGGAAAGAACCAGACTGCTGAATGAAGTCAAGCAGAAACACACAGAGCTGAGAGACAGAGCTGTGATGATATCAGCGGTATTTCTAGACTCAGCCATGCTTTTCCACTTGTATACACATGGTAGCCCAGGATAAATGTGGTTCTGCACCTTGCTTTTAAAAAATTATTATTTAACTTGATATACCCTCAAGATTACTCTACATCAGTGCAGAGTGAGCATCCTCATGGAGTTACACAGTGCTTCACTGGCTGGCTATACCAATAATTGATTCAACTACTTCTCTGTGGGTGGGCATTTAGGGTTGTTTCCAATCTTTTGATATTTCAAATGCACATGTCACTTCATATTTTGCCAGTGCAGATAGTCTTAGAAGTGGGATTGCTGTATTAATTAGGAATTACCAGTGTAATTTGCTAGACACAGACAAATGTCTCTTCACAGGGGTTGCTTTGCATTCTCACCAGCAAGGTGTCTTTTTTCCCCACGAATTTGCCAACTAAGTATGTTGTCAAACCTCTGGCTTTTTTTAATCTCCTGTATTTTAATCCTGTTCTCTTAAGTTTTCCCTTCTTGAAAAGGCAGAGAAGCAGCTCAGCTCCAGCCACAGTACCACCGTGATAAGATGGGAGTGCTCCCAGGGAATATGTTCAAGAGACGTCGGTGAACAGAATCTAGAGTCTATGGAGGAATAATTTTGACGTAGTCAGTGATACTGAAAGAACAGTTCATAAAACTAGAAGATTATTATTCCAAAAGGGGTAGGAGTGGAGGGCGGACAGTGAGCACGATGGGGGTTGCATTGGGGGACGGGCGTTGGAAAAATTGTAAGGAAAACATAGGATGTTTGTTTGCCACTATTAGCTGAAGGAGCTGGTTTTGTTACCTCAACTGCTAACTCATAAATTGTGAAGTCGCTACTGATCATTAAAGAGATTTTCCACTATGTGAATCCTCTTTCTCTTTTCCACTATGCACCCCCACCCACCCCTGGCACACACACAGCAGAAAGCGAATTCAATATTGTTGGAGACATCTTTGGAATTGCTAGTTGAGTCATTTAATAACTTTTTCTGGGTCTTCTTGCTTTTAAACAAACCATAAATTTAGAGAAAATCATCAGGAAGCATGCTTTGAAATTTTATTAGTGGAATACTAAAAGAGTTTTAAAATGAGAAGACACATTGGTCACCTTTTAAATTAAGTAGAGATTTTTCAGACTACTAAAGACATTGTTATTTTAAAAATAAATAATCATTAAACTTGTCAAAATTGTTTATTAAAGCTGCTGTTTTAGAATGTCTACCCTAGAGTTGAAGAACATCATTTATTTTGCTTTTTGGAAAATAAAAATGCAAAGGAAGTAGAAAAAAAACCCAAATCATTTCCCTTATCTTGCAAAAATTGAACTCATATAATTGAGCATTTCTGTGGTATCTAGAAAAGTATAGACTAAAATTTGCCATCACACTTCTTGTAATTAGTTGAATAATGGCCTCCAAAGATATCCAGGTCTTCATCCTTGGAACCTGTGAATGTTATTATGTGGCAAAAGAGAGTTCGTATATGTAATTAAGGATCTTGAGGGGAGAAGGTATCCTAGATTATGTGGATGGATTCCAAATATAATCATGTGTCCTTATTAGAGGGAGGCAGAAAGATATTTGACTGCAGACAGAAGAAAGAAGGCGATATCATGACTTCAGCAGAGAGAGGGCTTTGAAGATGGTACCACCTTTAAGATGCAGGGAGGGGCTATTAGCCAGGGAATACAAGGAATCCAGCTCTAGAAAGCAAGGATACTGATTCTCCCCTACAACCTCCAGAGTGGGCCTTGTACCTTGGCCTGGTGACATTGATTTTGAATTTCTGGGCTCCAGATGCATAAAAGAAAAAAATTATGTTCTTTTATGCCACCAAATGTGTGTATTATGTTACAGGGGCCAGCCATATGAATTAATTAATGCTCTTCCCAATTTCTAGGAAATAGGAACTTGATGTTTGACTTTAAAGTTCAGTACATGTGTTAATAGGGATGAATTAGAATGTAAAGGTATGATTTTAAAAAATGATAAAAACAAAAAAACAAATTTTAGGCTAGGCACTGTGGCTAACACCTATAATCCCAGCACTTTGGGAGGCCAAGGCAGATGGATCACTTGACATCAGGAGTTCGAGGCCAGCCTGGCCAACATGGTCAAAACCCATCTCTACTAAAAATACAAAAATTAGCCAGGCATGGTGGTACATGCCTGTAGTCTCAGCTATTTGGGAGGCTGAGGCAGGAGAATCACTTGAACCTAGAAGGCAGAGGTTGCAGTGAGCCAAGATCATGCCTCTGCACTCCAGCCTGGGCAACAGAGTGAGACTCTGTCTAAAAAAAAAAACCACCAACCAACAAACAAAAAACAAATTTGGCTGTGCCTCTTTTAGGAAAAAAGACTTAACTGCATTAAATCTCAAATGCATCATTAATAAAGAACATCAACTGAGTTTCCTCAGCTGGCATTGTGGTGGTCTAGCTGTACTGAAGGGTCTCCCTGTTACAAGCCAACCTAACTTTTTAAATGTGTTGCTAGGCTTGCAGTTCATAAGGGAATTCATCCCTTGAGGTCCCATATATTACTCAGCTTTGGCTGTGACAATGATGTACAGCAAAAATCTCAAAATATGAATGTCTACAATAGTAAGCATTTATTTCTAATTTGCATTGTATGTTGGCAACTGTTAAGCTGGATAACCCTGCTCCAGGCTCCAGGCCAGGTTCAGGTCTGTTTCATGGTTCTCCTCATTGATACTTAAGGAGCAATGCTCATTTAGGATGTGATGTTCTCATGGTGGAGGGCAGGAGGACAAAAGAGGTCGCAGAATCTTGCAAACCTCGTATGATGTCTGTTTTGAACTGGCCACGCTGCCATTTCTGCTAAGATTCCGTTGGCCAAAATAGGTGCAATATTACTGGGGCAGGGACATTTACTGGGGGTGAGGAAGTGAATATTTGCCAAATAGTAATACGGTCTATCACATTCCTCCAACCTGAAAAAAGTTAGCTAAAACCAAAGAATGATGCCGTAAGCAGCAAGTAAATGCTATTAATATATCAATATTGCAGTTGGAGGGAGACTACCCCTCTGGCTGGTGGCTGAACCTGAGACTTCTGCACTAAATTGAGACTCTCAAATGGGGCTACAGTGGTCCTAGAGTGGTAGGGTCCCCTGCTTCTTAGCAGAAAGAAACACAAATCCACTATGGATTCCCATAGACTAAGACTAACCAAATAAAATCTCAACCAAATGAATTCCCAATCAACACACATGGAACAAAGTTACTGTGAGTAAGAGTCAGTGGAAACAATGGAAGACATACCCCAAGCTTTTGGATACGAGAATTAACAAAATAGAAAATAACTAGTTATGAAATGTTTAATGAAATAAAATTTGGAGACATAAGAAACTCAAGAATTGAGAGGCTGATTTGAAAAAGAATTAAATAAAACTTTTATTTATAATTCATTCATTCATTAAATTTTTTGAGACACTCAGGCTAGAGTGTAGTGGTGTGATTATAGCTCAGACAACCTCAAACTCCTGGGCTCAAGTGATCCTCCTGCCTCAGCCTTCTGAGTAGCTGGGACTATAGGCATGCACCACCACGTCTGGCTAAAAACCTTGAGATACAATTACCGAGTCTAATTGTTGTATTAAAAAAACTCAACTGATGGGCCAAACAGAACATTAGACTAAACTAAATAGTTATTTATCAAAGTAGACGAGAGGTTTGAAGAAATCACCCAGAGTGTAGCAGACAGGGAAACAGAATATGAAAAAAGTTAACAGATACAGAGAATAGAATGAGAATGTCTAACATATAATTAATTGGAGCCCTGGAAGAATGGAATATAGACAATGGGGAAAACAGAATATATGAATAGATTAGTAGCTGAGCATTTTCCAGAAATAAGATTTAAATCCGAAATAGAAAAAACACAAAATACATTAGGCAGGATGGAAGAAAGGAAAGCCACATGTAGACAAATTATAGAAAGTTTAGAACACTGAAAACAAAAAGCAGCTAAAGATAAGGCAAATGACTTAAAAAGGGCAATAATTAGACTAAGAGCTGACTGTTCATCATCAACAATGGAAGGCAGAAATCAGAGAAGCAACATCCTCAGAGTGCTGAGAATGAAACAACATTATACCTGGGATAAGACTACCATTTTTTTTCCTGAAGGGTTGTTCTGTCCTCCAGAACACCGCCTCCCCCCCACCGCCAAAATAAGTTGATTATAAACCTGAGGCTTCAGAGTGATAGGGGTTGGGTAAAACCAATCAAGGACACGAATCACATTAAGAACATTTATTTACATCCAACCGTGTTCCACAACAGCTTTGAGTCTATTTCTAATATATAATTTCACCCTCTCTCATGGATGTGGATAGACATTTTCAGGTAAACAAAAACTGCAAGTTTATTACCAATGGATCTTTACTAAAGGAACTTAAAAGGATGTTCCTAGGAAGAAGGAAAATGATCCCAAAGGAACATCTAAGAAGGAACAAGGAATCCTTAGAAAAGAAACTGCAAAACATATTGGTAATGCTAGAAGAACTTGTATAATATAATAATAGCATCTAATTTGGTGGTTTAAAAAAAAAGACAGGAGCCAGGCATGGTAGCTCACACTCGTAATCCCAAAACTTTGGGAGGCCTAGGCAGGAGGATTGCTTGAAGCTAGGAGTTTGAGACCAGCCTGGGCAACATAGCAAGACCTTGTCTCTACAAAATTTTTCTTAAAAATAAAGAAAAAACTAAAAAACAAACAAACAAAAAACAAGGCAGAACAAAATTAGACCTTGATCAAAATAGTTTTTAAGCTTCATGTTCAGATAGGGGATTAAGATACGAACTTTTGGTTTGCTACATTAGGCATTGTTAAAAAAAAGAAAAAACAAAACAAAAAAATTCAGGCATATTAAATTTAACAGATTTTAATTGAGCAAAGAACAGTTTGAGAATCCAGCAACACTACGCTTCCCTGGAACCAGAATAGATTCAGAGACCCTGATGCTGCTGTGTGGCCAAAGACGGTTTATGGACAGAAAACAGGAAGTGACTTACAGAAAACAGAAGTGAGGTACAGAAATAGCTAGATTGGTAACTGCTCAGTGTTTGCCTTATTTGAGCACAATTTGAAGAGTTGGCCCCTTTGATTGGCTGAAAGTCAGTGACTGATACAAGAGTAAGTTACAGTCTGTTTACACCTCTAGTTAGGTTATAGTTCATCATGTATGAAGAAATCTTTAGGCTGTTAAACTTAATTTAACAGCATGCATGTAAAATGTCAAGTGTAACCAGTAAAAGCACAGAAATACAGTGATTAACATCCCAACCAAGAGGAGGAAATAAATGCAATAAGAAAACAAAGAATATTTTCATTACTCAATCAGAAGACTAATTAAAAGGCATAAAAAAGTGCATAGTAAAAACGTGAAAACAAAGCCAGGTATTTTAGAAATGATGATTTTTAAAAGGTAAATCACTATTAGTAATAAACTAATAAATGATATTTTATTAGTTTTAGAGCTCTAGAATAAATAGCACATAGGTATTCAAAATGTATTTCTTTTTTTCTTTTTCTTTTTTTTTTTTTTTGAGACAGAGTCTTGCTCTGTTGTCCAGGCTGGAGTGCAGTGGCATGATCTTGGCTCACTGCAAGCTCCGCCTCCTGGGTTCACGTCATTCTCCTGCCTCAGCCTCCCGAGTAGCTGGGACTACAGGTGCCCGCCACCACACCCGGCTAATTTTTTTTTGTATTTTTAGTAGAGATGGGGTTTCACCGTGTTAGCCAGGATGGTCTCGATCTCCTGACCTTGTGATCCGCCTGCCTCAGCCTCCCAAAGTGCTGGGATTACAGGCCAAAATGTATTTCTTAAAAAGCTTGGCTATTGATATGATTTGGATGTTTGTCCCCTTCATATCTCTTGTTGAAATGTGACTTGCAATGTTGGAGGTGGGGTCTGCTGGGAGGTGACTGGATCATGAGGGTAGATCCCTCATGAACGGCTTAGCACCAACCCCTTGGGGATAAGTAAATTCTAGCTCAGTTAGTTCATGTGAGATCTGGTTACTTGAAAGTGTGTGGCACCTCCCCACCCACTCTTGCTCCTGCTCTCACCATGTGAAGTGCTAGCGGCTCATCGCCTTCTACCATGATTGTGAGCTTCCTGAGGCCTCCCCAGAAGCAAATGCCAGCACCATGCTTCCTGTACAGCCTACAGAACCATGAGCCCATTAAACCCCTTTTCTTTATAATTACCCAGCCTCAGGTCTTTCTTTTCTTTCTTTTCTTTCTTCCTTCCTTCCTTCCTTCCTTCTTCCTTCCTTCCTTCCTTTCTTCCTTTCTTCCTTTCTTCCTTTCTTTCTCTTTCTTTCTTTTTTCAGGGTTTGGCTCCATGCCCAGACTGGAGTGCAGTGGCGCGATCTTGGCACACCTCAGCCTCAGCCTCCCAGGCTCAAGGGATCCTCCTGCCTCAGCTCCCTGAGTAGCTGAGACTACAGCCCCAAGCCACCAGGCCCAGCTAATTCTTGTATTTTTTGTTTTTAGAGACAAGGTCTCACTATGTTGCCCAGCTGGTCTCGAACTCCTGGACTCGCGGGATCCACCCACCTTGGCCTCCCAAAGTATTGGGATTACAGGTGTGAGCCACTGTGCTTGGCCTCAGGTATTTCTTCATTAATAGCATTGTAAGAATGGCCTAATATAGCTATTTTTATGCAAAAAGATGAGCTATTTACACGTCATTCTTTCCTACCCACCTCTATATTTGTCAAAAATTTGAAGCATAATATAGCTTTCTTACATAATCATAAATGGCTTAAATTTGTTACATTTCTGTGCGTCAAGGAATGGTACTAAGTTCCAAGTTGATACCAGTTTTTACAGGTTCGTGGCCATCTTCAAAGTGTCTGCTTAATAGGCCTTCTTTTTAAAGAAGACAAATCATCACTGAAAATTGAAGAGAAAAATCGAGTGGTATTTATATGAAACTTAAACATGTGACATTATGTATTCTTCTTCTTTGGGTACTTCCCAGATGTGATTACGATCTACATAGTTTTGCTAAGACAACTCAATAATTTGTAAAGAGGCTTAGCATTAAAATGTTCTCTATTTGTGATTACCCATTATACTTTAAAATTGTTCTTGCTAATTTTTTGTTTCTGATGATCCAAGTGAAGAGTATTTGCCAAACACCCACAGTAACAAATCTAAGATGCTAAAATAAAGGCAGCCTGCAAAGGGAACAAAGGAAAATGAATTCTAGAGGAGACTCTACAAGTTAAGGTTCTATGTAATTGTTGGGTAGATGCAAAATGGACTGGAGGAAACATTGCTTTTGATATACCTGCTGAATAGTTTCCTTTAAGGGTTGTCCTCCCTCACCACCAAAGAAATTGGATTACTCATCTGAGACTTGAGAGTAGATGATGGGTAAACTGATTGATGATGCTAGTCACCTAAGTATGTTTGTTTACATTCTACCTCACTCCCCAAAAGGTTTGAGTGTGTTTATAACTTGTAATTTCCTCTAAGTTGAAAAAAAAAAAAAAGAATGAGAAAACAGAGTGGTGGAAAATATATAAGGAAAACGAATATAGGCTCAGTAGCTCATACCTGTAATCCCAACACTTTGGGAGGCCAAGGCCGGAGGATCACTTGAAGCCAAGAATTCAAGACCAGCCTGGGCAAGGGAGACCCCATCTCTACAAAAAATAAAAAACCTTAGCCGGGTACAGTGGTGTGCTCCTGTAGTCCCAGCTACGTGGGAGGCTGAGGTGGGAGGATCACTTGAGTCCTGGAGTTTGAGGGTACAGTGAGCTGTGATCATGCCACTGACCTCCAGTCTGGACAAAAGAGCAAGACCTTGTCTCTCCGGAAAAAGGAAAAGGAAAAGAAAAAGAAAAGAAAAGGAAAAGAATAGTAATACAAATCTAGGCCAGATGTCTCTAAACTTGGCAGTGGTGCATTAGGATCACCTGGGGTACTTTTAAAGCTCCTGATGCCCACGTGGCACTCTGTACTAATTAAATCATAATGCTTAGGAGTGGGAGGCAGAGAGGAGTAGTAGTAAAATTTCCCAAACGTTTCTATGTGTAGCAAAATTTGGAAACTACTGGCCTAAGCTGACGTTCTTAGCCTTAAATGCACATTAGCATCACCTGGGAGGCTGTTGCACCTACTGATGTCACAATCCATTTAAATCATAGCCTCTGATGCTGGTTACTGGGCACTTAGTCTATTTGAAAGCTCCCCAGGTGATTACAATGTACATGCAGCGTAGCGAACCACAGCACTGGGGAAAAGTTGGCATATAGTTACAAAAGGGATTCATTTTTTTTTTAAATGGGTTCTTTCATGGCTTAAGACCATGAAACTGGTTCTGAGCTTCCTGGTGGCCAAAGTAGATAGAAAAACACAGTCAGTTTTAATAATCTTGGTCATCTGCCATGCAAAAGCTTACCAGTTTCTTGAAAGCAAAAGATCTTTTCTTCATAGATCTGAAATAAATGTCTAGTTTATTAGTCTTCTTACAGAGGATGTAATGGATCACGATTTTATAAACAAGCTTCATATTATAGTTCCTAATAACCATCCCTCAGGGAAAGACAAGGACATGACCTGGAGCGCAGGGTTATAGGCTGTTGTGGTGGGTGTGTGGGAGTAGATGATAAAGGACAGGAAGAGAAACTGCCACACCCCTCTACAGTTTCAAGATAACATACCCTTACCCAAAGGCGAAGCCTGGAATTGTGTACCTTCAGGATGTGGAAGGAGTGTCCTGTGTAACTAGAAATTATAATTTTCTACCAGTACATTTTAAGAATTGATTATTTATTTATGTATGTATTTATTTAGAGACACAGGGTCTTGCTCTGTCACCCAGGCTGGAGTGCAATGGCACGATCATAGCTCACTGTAACCTTGAACTTCTGAGCTCAAGTGATCCTCTAGTCTCAGCCTCCTGAGTAGCTAGGACCATGGGCCCATGCCACCACACCCGGCTAATTTTTAATTTTTTTTTATTTATTTTTTTGTAGAGACGGGGTCTCACTATATTGCCCAGGCTGGTCTCAAACTCCTGGCCTCAAATGATTCTCCTGCCTCTGCCTCCCAAAATGCTAGCATTATTATTCAATTAATTTTCTTCCTTTATAATATAAACTGTACACACTTTATAAAGGCTTGGCTAGTGAGGGTAGGTAGAGAAGCACTGACTCCTATCCATGAGGGTCACAGGCTAGGGAAGGGCATCTGAGAATGTATGTGTGTATGTGTGTGTGTGTGTGTGTGTGAGAGAGAGAGAGAGAGAGAGAGAGAGAGAGAGAGACAGTGTGTGCACGTGTACTTTTGTTTATCAAAATACTTTAGGGTTTTTTTTTTTTTTTGAGACGGAGTTCGGCTCTGTTGCCCAGGCTGGAGTGCAGTGACGCCATCTCGGCTCACTGCAAGCTCCACCTCCTGGGTTAACGCCATTCTCCTGCCTCAGCCTCCCAAGTAGCTGGGACTACAGGCGCCCGCCACCACACCCCGCTAATTTTTTTGTCTTTTTTAGTAGAGACGGGGTTTCACCGTGTTAGCCACCATGGTCTCTATCTTCTGACCTCGTGATCCGCCCGCCTCGGCTTCCCAAGGAGCTGGGATTACAGGTGTGAGCCACCGCGCCCGGCCGTTTTTTCCGTTTTTTTTTTTTTTTTTTTATACAGAGTCTTGCTCTGTGGTCCAGGCTGGAGTGCAGTGGTGCAATCTTGGCTCACTGCAACCTCCGCCTCCCAGGTTCAAGGGATTCTCATGCCTCAGCCTCCCCGAATAGCTGGGATTACAGCCGCCTGCCACCACGCCCGGCTAATTTTTGTATTTTTAGTAGAGATGGAGTTTCACCATATTGGCCAGGCTGGTCTAGAACTCCCGATCTTGTGATCTGCTCTCCTCAACCTCCCAAAGTGCTGGGATTACAGGTTTGAGCCACCGCGCCCGGCCTGAAGACTGTAGGTTTGAAAGGGCTGAAAAAGGACAGAAATCTGACTTTTAAATAGTCCTCCATAAATAGTTTTCATTCGGGGTTTTGCAGTCTGTAAGTACTGTGGACTTCATGGCACAAGACTTCTAGAGAAGGCTTCTGAGTAGAGTGTTGACTCCATGGGGCTTAGTCTTCAAAGGAAACCCAGTCTGCGGCACAGGTTTTAAGCCAGTCATGCTGCAGGGAGGCAAAGGAGAGCTTAAGGTAGGATGGGTGTGCTCTTTTGAAAACCAACTGGCAGGCAAACAGCAGATATTTAGTTATGTAGCTGGCAACGAGGAAGATGATTCTTTCGGGTCACGCGAGTTCTCTCTTAACTTCCTTGAATGAAAATCCTAAATGCATCCTGGTAATACCCAAGTAGGCACTTTGATGTTTCCTTTTCAAAGGCAAATGGAATGTTCTGCGTCTGTTTCTTTTTGAACTCACAACTGCACTTAACATCTAAATTTAAGGAAAGGCTTCCTGGAAAAGTCGACTGACGAATTTCTTTCACTTATTTAAAGTAGTCTCTTGCAGTCCTATAAATCGGAAGGATTAAATGAACTGCTTGCTAGAGAAACAGTAGCTGGGACGTGGGAAGAATCCTACGGTGGCTAATAAGACGTCTCGATCGTTTGCATATGCAAAGGATAACCTTAAGCTTGAGTTTGATATTTCACGTTGCAGCTCAAAAATGAACTGCCTTTTATTCAAAGAACCATGCTGTATGTTTTCGTGTGGGTGGGTGTGTACTCGGGGCGGGCGCTATGTTGGTTTTGTTCCCTACAAGGTTGATACAGGCAATGGCGACTCGCGGCCACACTGGGGCAGCCTCTCCTCGGCTGGCGGCCGGGCCGGGCGGCTCGCTCCCGGGAGCTGACAATGTAGCCAAGTCCTGCTCGCCGGGGCTGCAAAGAATTTAAAGGGGTCTAGAAACATCCATCTTTTCCCCTTTTCACAGTTAACAGCGAGCTCAGGGCTCTTGGTAAAAAGACCACCGGGAGGAAGAAAGGCTCAGGGCGTTTTTGTTATTGTTCGCAAAAGCCTCTATCGCCCCAAAACGTCCAGCGCGCCCCCTCCCCAAAGCGGAGGGAACCCGGGAGGGTCGGCGGGGCCGGCCAAGCTCGCCCGTACACGCTCCTGAGGACCCGCCTCGCGGCGGACGGACCCCCACCGCGCCGCGCTGGAGGCCCCGGGCCGGGGTGGGCGTGGGGCTGAACTCCTCCACCCCCGCAGCCCGCGGCCCTCTCCCCAGCCCGGCTTGTGATTGGCTTGGGGGGCGCGTGCGCCCGCCCCGGCGAGCGGGGAGGGTACCCTCGCGGCGCCGGTGGGTGGAGGCGGAGGAGGGGGCGGAGAGAGCTGGGGCCCAGACGGCGCTAGCGAGTAGGCGGGCGAGCCGGGTCCCCGGGAGCGCAGAGGAGGCTCGGAGAGGGGCGGAGAGCCGCGGGGCGGGAGGGAGGCGCGGGCCGCAGGGAGGGAAAGCCCGGCGGGCTCTGCGACGCCGCCGCGCGCAGGGAGAGGCGCCGGGGCTGCCGCTGGGTGCTCGGCGCGCTCTCGGCAGCCGCCGGCCCGCTGGTCCCGCAGCCTTCCGGGAGGAAGCGGCGCCGGCAGCGGCCGGGGCGCGCGTTCGGGTACCCTCACCTGCCGGCGCCCGGCCGCTTCCCCGGCAAGGCGTGCGCAGGGCAGGGTGCGGGACCGGGGGGGACCTGGAGGCAGAGGGGAGACCCGGCCGCCCGCGCCGCAGCGCAGCCGCCGGGAGCGCCCCCGACCCCTCGCGGGGCGCCGGCTCCATGGCGACCGGGCTCGGGGAGCCGGTCTATGGACTTTCCGAAGACGAGGTGAGTGGCACCCCATTCCTGCCCGGGACTCCCCAGGGAGTTCCTGTCCCGCGCCGGCAGGGGGAGGGGAAAGGGGCCGCTCCCGGGGTGCTCGTGCCCGGCGTCTGCAGGAGCCCCAAAGCGGGAAGGCCCCGGAGCGGGATCGAGGGGAGCTTGGGTCCTTCCGCATCCCCCACCTTCCGCAAGCCGAGCGCATTGTTTGTAAATAAAGCGGCGCGGCGCCCTTGGACCTGGGGGTTCACTCCGCCGCTCCTCGCTTTTGGGAGGGGGCACGCGCCCCTCTCTTCCCCCTTCCTGTCTTCCCCTTTCCTCTCCAAGCAGCGTCTCCTGGGGCTGTTGGGCAACTTTCCGCCTCTCGCCCCTGCAGCCCGGGAGTCCATGATGCATGTCACGTCTGGGTCGCGCGGCTGGAGACCCAGGGCTGCGGAGGAGCCGGATCATTTCCCCCTGGAACTTTCTGTCTCATGATTGTGTGGATCAGCAGGCGCTCAGAACCCTGTGCGTGCTTATCCTGCCGGGAATGGGGGACACGCTGCGTGTGTCCCTCCCCTCGTTTTGCAAAGTCTACGGCCAGGATTGTGGATTTCGGAGCCTCGGTGGGGGAGGTGTTCAAGGCTGGTGGCAGGTGCTCCTGGAAACTTGGGGAGGAAGCTTGCAGCCCTGCCATTTTTTTCCTCCCGAGGATTCAAAGCTCGGCACCTCCGGGGTGGGTGGGGCGAGGAAAGCTCAATTGATCTCTTTTATTAATAAAGCGAATGAATAAGCCACGCCTTCCAGGGGTCGGTTTCACTGGAAAGGGCTTTGTTTTTACCTTTACTCTCTCTTGCATGTCTCCCACTCCCCCCTTTTGAAACAGTCCTTCTAAATCACTGCCTAGTCCTCTTTCGACCAGCCACGCTCGGCCCTTACTGGTATGTGGCTCTGCCAAAAAGGGGGGTGGGACCCTTGTCGCGGGCGCGGCGTGACAGGCAGGCTGGATGGAGCAGGTAGGAGTGGTTTGCCATCTGGCGGGGTGCGCGCTCAGGTCTGGCTACCCTTTCGAGAGGTAAATTTACAACCCAAGAAGCATTACTCAGCAGGGAGGTATTTCCTATCCTGGTTGTGTATTTCATGAAAAGTTGATGCCTGGAAATTCAGGCTTTCTCGATTTCTCTTTCTTTCCCTCCCTCCTTTCTTTTCAGAGGTTCCCTCTTTCTCTCGTGATGGGGGTGGGGTTGGAAGAAAGGCTATTATCTGAGACAGGCTCGCGTTATGGCTCCGCTCTCTGCAGCTCTCCTACCCTGGCATGGTGTGTGTGTGCCTGTGTGCTACGTAAGTGTGGAATGAAAGGTATTTTGGGGTGGGAAGGGTGTTTGGGGTATGAATTTTTTCTTAGCGGTGCTAGGCAAAGCTTGATGTATTTATTTGATCAAAGAATGATCACAGTGCAAATAATGTGTGATTTGTGTGTTTGATTACTTTGCCTCGCTGTGCTTTTGTAAAATAATTTCCCGTTTTGTGTAACTACCTGGGGATAGGTGAAAAGTAGCATTGTTTCATTGACCCCGGGGGATTCTCCTCTCCCTCCTGGCTTCTCTCTTTGAGGAGCTTTCCCTTGCATCCTTTACTTCTCCATTTAATTAGTGGCAGTAGAGGGCAGGCCCTGAGCTCTTAGAGTTGCAGAGACACGGACATTCCTAAACAAAGGGACTGCTTGGGTTGACGTATTGCGGGGAAGGTGGGGGCGGGGGGGGGGGGGGGGCGTGAGGACAGCTGCATTTCATCCTAGGTTCTTTTAAAAATGTTTTAATAACATGATTACTTGTAAAAACTGCCCGAAAAAAGGATTTTAAGAGTGTTTTGGAAAGTGCAACTGGATAAATAAAACACGTTAATGTCACTATTGTTTTTGCTTTATCTACATTGGCAGTGAGTGTCAGAATCTACCTAGAGCACATCTTGCCACTTTTGTCTACAGGAGTCACTACTAATCGTCATAACTAGTGTCTAGTGTGAAAGTGAAGCTTGGAATGTAAACAGAGTCCGAGTGTGTGTTGGCATGTGACTGGGTTCACTCCTGCATGTTGCTAGAAGGGAATTTGGGGCTGTATAGGAAATAGCAAGAGGTGATGAAGACACCTTTTATTATCTATTTATTGCCATGTCGCTGGTAATATTTAGTTCCACACACATTGTATTACACAAGATGAGTCTCATCTGTCTTCCTTTTTCAACTTTCTCCTACCAGTGAAAAAATAAGCGAGGGCAGTTTTGGTGACTTCAGATCTCAGTCGTATTCGTTTTTCATGGGCGGTTTCATGCTGTCAGGTTGCCCTTCAGAGAATCAGGGAATGCCTTCGTAGAATATTAACGACAAATTGTTGAATTTGCACAGCTTGTTTTGTGTCCCTGAATTAGTATGTGTAAGAAAAACCAATGGAAGGTTTTAGCAGGCTCTGAAAGTAGAATGCCCGCTGAAGCAAACGGCAGGGTTGTTCTTCCAAGGCGTATTAAATATGCGTGCACTTAAGTTCGTAGACCTGGTGTGCTGCAGAATATCCCATATGAAGATATTTTGACCGCCATTTAGACGAGTGACCTCATAAACCTTTTAGCAAAGTAGACACTCATACCTACCACATTTCTTAAAAGTAGATTTGTATTTTGATTTGAGATTGATGAAAAGCATGATATGTTTGGAGTGCACCTAGTTATGTCCCAGCTCATAAAGACTGTTGAGCTCTCTGCACTGCTGTTGATGAAGCACTGCATGAACCCAGAAAATGGGGATGCCAAAGCAGAGGCTTTGGTGCTGTTCCTTGCATCATCAGCAGATATCTGTCCACTCTGTAGAAGGTAAGGGGTTGAGATGTGGACTGTGTTTGTGTGAATGTATGTGCTATTTAATTTTTGCTGTGTGTTTCAGGTGGAGGTTTCTCTGGTGAGTTATAATTCGTATTTATCCTGATTTAAATCATGTCATTTTAGGTAGCCAGATTTAAAACCATCAGATGAAGTACTTTTGGTGTTGGAGGGATTAGCAGTTTACAAAACTTCTGATCCATGGCCCAAAATCACATTTGGTTTGGAATCAGAACACTTTCGACTAGTTTCTGCATCTGGCTTGAGTCCTTGGTGGATTTTTTGTTTTGTTTTATTTATTTATTTTTGTCAATCTGTAGTGCATTTTGGCATAGTTTACTTATGAATGTTACTGCTAACTTTCTGAAATCTTTTATTCCATTTTAGAAAGGTATCATTTATTGGAAATATTTTTCTACTGATCAAAATACTGGGATTGAATGGCAGCTTCTTATCACATTAGATATGACATTAAGTAATTTCATTAGTAGTTAAAATGAAGCAAATGGCATACAAATGAAGGCCAGGCTGACTTAGAATAAATGACACCTTCTCTCCTTATCCTATACAAACACGATAGTTGGCTGCTTTTGAATGCCTCTTCTATACCAATGGTAAAAATCCGGCTTAATTGAGGCCACATTCTAGCCTAGTCACAATCAGTGGCTTGCATTATGTCCTTTGAGATGTGGCAGATCTGCTTATAGGTGCCAGTCACCACGGCTCCCTGCTGGCTTGCTGGCTTAGGGGTCTTTTTACTCATTTGCATATAATTATCTACTTCATAATCAACCTTTGAGGTTAACTTTTGGCATGGATACCATATGTTTTTCACTTTAAGATACTGTCACTTTTAAGATGCGCCATGAGAGCAAAGTGCTGAGGCTTGTGCACATACTGTGTCGCTTAATTCTCATGAGAACTGTATGAGCTAGGCTGTGATTTACAGGTGAGAAATGAAAGCTCAAAGAGGTTACATGACCTGGATAAGGACACAAAACAAATAAGTTATGGAGCCAGGTATTTTGAATAGAAAGGCCTAGTTTTTAACATGCTGAATAATCCTCCCTTTCTGCCAAATGACTGGAAAGGTCTTAATATCTGAATTATTCAAGATAATGTAAGAGAAATAAACACCACTGGTTGCAAACTGATGGCTACTGGACCAGATTTGACCAGGAGCCATGCTTAGTGTGGTCTCCAGAGTGTTTTAAAGCTTGGAAATTTCATGAAAACGGTAAAAATCTGGCTTAATTGGGGCCACATTCTAACCTAGTTACAGTCAGTGGCTTGCATTATGTCCTTTGAGATGTGGCAGCTAGTTGTGCTATGGTTGCAGTCACCACTACTTTCTATTGTTTTAGGGGTCTTTCTACTCATTTACATATAATTATCCACTTCATAACAAACCTTTAAGGCTAACCTTTGGCGTGGATACCATATTTCTTTCACTTTAAGATGCTGTCACTTTTAAGATAATGCCACTATTTCATGTACCACTAAGAGGAAAAATTGCTGTCAAGTTATGACATAGTGTTCATCTTATGAAGCATCCTTATTTCAGAGAAGTTGAAATATGAAAACAAGGATATTTTAGAATTGATGAATTACAGTGACTAGAAACCTGGGAAAACTCCAAGCCATCAGTTTCAATAGCTCCAATCATTCAATACTTTTAAGTCAATGAGTAGTCAGATTTCTGCTTTTCTGTGTTTGAGAAAACTGCTAGGAAAAGAGAAGTGCTCTTAAGTACGCATTAGCAAAGAAGGAACTGGGATCCTAGATGATAGCCAACTGGATAGCCATCTGTAAGTGATTAAGAATAGTTGTTAGTTTTAAAAAGGCGGCCTGTGTGTATTTTCAAGAGATGACTTGGGAAACCCTGTGTGCCATCTTTGTAGCTGTGCAAAACGGTGAGGACAAGATTGCTTTCAGAAATTGTGGTTTAGATTTTGCTTGGATCTCAAGGTGAATGCTGACAGGCTGTTTTCTGTAGAGAGAGAAGGCTTGCCCAGTCATGCCAAGTCCAAGGCCTGTGTCGGGCCTAGATGCTGGATGGTAGACTGTATACCCAGGACATATAGGTAATGTTTGAGAAACAAATCTTTTTTTTTTTTTTTGAGACGGAGTCTCGCTCTGTCGCCCAGGCTGGAGTGCAGTGGCCGGTTCTTAGCTCACTGCAAGCTCCGCCTCCCGGGTTTACACCATTCACCTGTCTCAGCCTCCGAGTAGCTGGGACTACAGGTGCCGGCCACCTCGCCCGGCTAGTTTTTTGTATTTTTTTTTCTTTATTTTATTTTATTTTATTTTTTTAATTATACTTTAAGTTCTAGGGTACATGTGCATAACGTGCAGGTTTGTTACATATGTATACTTATGTCATGTTGGTGTGCTGCACCCATCAACTCGTCAGCACCCATCAATTCATCATTTATATCATGTATAACTCCCCAATGCAATCCCTCCTCCTCCCGCCTCCCCATGATAGGCCCCAGTGTGTGATGTTCCCCTTCCCGAGTCCAAGTGATCTCATTGTTCAGTTCCCACCTATGAGTAAGAACATGCGGTGTTTGGTTTTCTGTTCTTGTGATAGTTTGCTAAGAATGATGGTTTCCAGCTGCATCCATGTCCCTACAAAGGACACAAACTCATCCTTTTTTATGGCTGCATAGTATTCCATGGTGTATATGTACAACATTTTCTTAATCCAGTCTGTCACAGATAGACATTTGGGTTGATTCCAAGTCTTTGCTATTGTGAATAGTGCCGCAGTAAACATACGTGTGCATGTGTCTTTGTAGTAGAATAATTTATAATCCTTTGGGTATATACCCAGTAGTGGGATGGCTGGGTCATATGGTACTTCTAGTTCTAGATCCTTGAGGAATTGCCATACTGTTTTCCATAATGGTTGAACTAGTTTACAATCCCCCCAACAGTGTAAAAGTGTTTCTATTTCTCCACATCCTCTCCAACACCTGCTGTTTCCTGACTTTTGAACGATTGCCATTCTAACTGGTGTGAGATGGTATCTCATTGTGGTTTTGATTTGCATTTCTCTGATGGCGAGTGATGATGAGCATTTTTTCATGTGTCTGTTGGCTGTATGAATGTCTTCTTTTGAGAAATGTCTGTTCATATCCTTTGCCCACTTTTTGATGGGGTTGTTTTTTTTTTCTTGTATATTTGTTTGAGTTCTTTGTAGATTCTGGATATTAGCCCTTTGTCAGATGAGTAGATTGCGAAAATTTTCTCCCATTCTGTAGGTTGCCTGTTCACTCTGATGGTAGTTTCTTTTGCTGTGCAGAAGCTCTTTAGTTTAATTAGATCCCATTTATCATTTTTGGCTTTTGCTGCCGTTGCTTTTGGTGTTTTAGACATGAAGTCCTTGCCCATGCCTATGTCCTGAATGGTACTACCTAGATTTTCTTCTAGGGTTTTTATGGTATTAGGTCTAACATTTAAGTCTCTAATCCATCTTGAATTAATCTTCGTATAAGGGGTAAGGAACGGGGTTTCACCCCGTTAGCCAGGATGGTCTCGATCTCCTGACCTTGTGATCTGCCCGTCTTGGCCTCCCAAAGTGCTGGGATTACAGGCTTGAGCCACCGCGTCTGGCCGAGAAACAAATCTTAAAAGGGCCTGGTTTTCATGGTGACATTTAAAATCAGTTTTTAAAATTCTTGAATATAACGTGTTGTTTTAAAATTTGATTCTAGGGACCGGGTGCAGTGCTCACTCCTGTAATCCTAGCATTTTGGGAGACCGAGGCAGGTGAATCACTTTAGCTTGGGAGTTTGAGGCCAGGCTGGGCAACATGGTGAAACCCCATCTCTATAAAAAATAGAAAAGTTAGCTAAACATGGCGGCATGTGCATGTAGTCCCAGCTACTTGAGAGGCTGAGGTGGGAGGATCACTTAAACCTGGAGGCAGAAGTTGCAGTAAGCCAAGATCGTGCCACTGCACTCTAACCTGGGCAACAGAGTGAGACCCTGTTTCAAAAAATAAAAATAAAAAAAATACTGAATATAATTTATTTTCTTCACAGATGTAGTGTCTGTGGAATTTGTAGACATTGACATTTTAATTTTCATTATATTTAGTTTTATTAAATCAGAATGTTATGTTTATTTCCTTATTGAACATCAGTTTCCTTAATTTAAGGAATAAAAATAATTTTGCTTAGGCCAGACATAGTGGCTCACATCTGTAATCCTAGCATGTTGAAGGCCAAGGCTGGTGGATCACTTGAGGTCGGGAGTTTGAGACCAGCCTGGCCAACATGGTGAAACCCTGTCTCTACAAAAAGAAAAAAAAAAGAAAAGAAAAGAAAAGAAAAAAAAATTAGCTGGGCGTGGTGGTGGACACCTGTAATCCCAGCTACTGTGGAGGCTGAGGCAGGAAAATAGCTTGAACCCTGGAAGCAGAGATTATAGTGAGCCGAGATCGCGCACCATTGCACTCCAGATTGGGTGACAGAGTGAGACTCTGTCGCAATAATAATAGTCTGGGGCAGTGGCTCATGCCTGTAATCCCAGCACTTTGGGAGGCCGAGGCTGGAGGATCACCTGAGGTCAGGAGTTTGAGACCAGCCTGGCCAACATGGTGAAACTCCGTCTTTACTAAAAATACAAAAATTAGCTGGGCATGATGGCAGGCAACTGTAATCCCAGTTACTCAGAAGGCTGAGGCAGGAGACTTGCCCGGAGGCAGAGAAGTTTGAGCCATTGCACTCCAGCCTGGGCAACAAGAGCGAAACTCAAAAATAAAGAATAGTAATAGTTTTGCTCCAAGGGTGAGGACGGTGACAAATGGTGATCCTCAGATGACTGCAGTTTATTTACCATTACAGAATGCAATTCAAATGAAAACCATTGCACAGTATTCAGGCGTTTCTTCAGTGCAGTGTGTGTCCACATCACCAGGAAGCTTACTTGGGAAAGCTTGTTTTGGGATTCTGGGGTACCTCAATATATCTGGTATATTTTCCCAAGAGAAATGAGTGATCTTGGGGGGCTGAAGTGGATAGATTGCTTGAGCCCAGGAGTTTAAGACCAGCCTGGGCAACGTGGTGAAACCCCGCCTCTACAAAAAATACAAAAACTTAGCTGGGTGTGGTGGCACACACCTGTGGTCCTGGCTGCTGGGGAGGCTGAGGTGGGAGGATGGCTTGAACCTGGGAGGTTGAGGCTGCAGTGAGCCATGATCATGCCACTGCACTCCAGCCTGGGTGACAGAGCAAGACACTGTCTCAGAAAACAAAGGCAAAAAAGCCAAGATCACCCCAAAGAAGAACTCCCAACATATTAAAAGTCATTGAGTTTTGTACCCTTTAAATGGATGAATTGTGTTGTATGTGAATTACATCTCAATAAAACTGTTTAAAAATATTAAGAATGATTGACTAGCACCTTTGGGAGGCCAAGGCGGGCAGATCACGAGGTCAGGAGATTGAGACCATCCTGGCTAACATGGTGAAACTCTGTCTGTACTAAAAATACAAAAAATTAGCCGGGCGTGGTGGCGGGCACCTGTAGTCCCAGCTACTCTGGAGGCTGAGGCAGGAGAATGGGGTGAACCCGGGAGGTGGAGCTTGCAGTGAGCTGAGATCGCACCACTGCACTCCAGCCTGGGCAACAGAGCGAGACTCCATATCAAAAATAAATAAATAAATAAAAGAATGATTGAGTGTGACATTATTGCAGCAGTACCTTGGAGTTTCTGCTAAATTACTTTTGCACTCATTTCAAAAGGAAGCAACTGTGCTCATTGCAAATTTAATCACCTGTCTGCTTGTGCAGTGTTTAAAATGGCATCATGAAAACATGGCAGTTTGTGATAGATTAACAGCCAATTAAATTTTTTATTTTGAGTTACAACATCTGTAAAAACAGACTTTATTGTTGCCCTTAAATTTCCAGTCTTAGATGAGTAGCAGCAGTGAAAAAAAGAGATCCTAACTTAAGAGTTTTCAAGCTTTTTGATGTTGCAGGTATTTGAATAAGTGGGTCTGTCTTACTGAAATATTTGTTAACTGGCGATAAAGCAAACTATGTATTGATCTTTTGGTAGTCCATGCTAAGGAGGATTAGAATAATATATAAATAATATAATGGTGACAATAAGTATTAGGGCAGAAGGATTAAAGAAGGGTGGGAGAAGTATGACAAAATGTTACTTTCTGTATTTACATTGTTTCTCTTCCAGGTCACAATATAAACAAATGTATTTCATTTTCAGACTATAGGTGGCAATGTTTGTACTGTTCACTGTTTAATGTTACTGTTGGCTTGAGTGTTGCTTGTTGCTGGAATATGGAAATGAGAGCATAACTTAGAGTTGAGAATAAACTAGATTTAGAAAACTAGAAACTAGATTTAGATTTAGTAGAGACTTCCTAAATAGTCCTAGTTCTGCTGTGTGGACCCTTCCGTAACTTGCTGTTACTGACTCTGAGAAGGAGCTGATAATTGTGACAACTACTGATGTTTGATTAGCAGAGACATTCTTGATTCCTCATGCAAGATTGTGGCTGAAGTTTTAGCAGGACGTTTGGTGGTTGGTGGTGTAAAGATCTGGGTCTCTTATTTCATGAATAGTAGAATCTCACTATGATTGTAATACTTTGTTTTGAACCCGAGTGGTGATTATTGTAATGCCTTTAGGTGAGAAAAGCCTTATTATGTAAGCGTATCTGGGGTAACTAGCTTAAATTTGACACCCCAGTCGACTTTTTGTCCCTGACTTCAGTCCTGTATTGATTCAAAACTCACCAAGTTAAACGGCAAGGCTCTCAGATTCCCTTGCTGTCATCACATTCAGTATTTGGTGACTTCTTGGCAGGCAGACATCTACCAAGAGATTTTGTATTCTTTTTATACCTCCTATTCGTCAAAAGAAAAGGGCCATTCAAAAGTGAGTTTTTCTTTTTTTTAAGTTGAAAATGCTGTGATGTGGCCACCCATGGTGACTCATACCTGTAATCCTAGCACTTTGGGAGGCCAGGGCAGGCAGATCAGTTCAGGCTGGGAGTTCAAGACCAGCCTGACCAACATTGCAAAACCCCATTTCTACTAAAAATACAAAAATTAGCCGGGCGTGGTGGCATGCCCCTATAATCCCAGCTACTTGGGAGGCTGAGGCAGGAGAATCGCTTGAACCTGGGAGATGGAGGTTGTGGTGAGCCGAGATTGCACCTCTGCACTTCAGCCTGGGTGACAGAGTAAAACTCTGTCTCAAAAAAAAAAAAAAAAAAAAAAAAAAGCTGTGATGTGAAATCTATCCTGTGAAGGTAGAACTTGGAAGGGCTTGTAAGGATAGTGGTCCCATGAGGAGGATGAACAAACTGAGGGAACTGTCCTTTTGCTGGTTTGGGTGACGTCCCATCACCCATCACTTTGGGCTGCAGTGGACCAGTGGTTTCCCAGGCACACTGAAGTGACATGTAGATGGCTTGTTTAAGTGGCTCTGGCATGTTTCCACCTCCTGTCTACCAGGCAGACACCATGTGCCCTGTCTTGAGGGGACCCAGTGGTGTGGTGACAAGGACCTGATTTGCATCTCCACCCCCGGACTTGACTGTGTTAGCAGTTTTTTTTTTTTTTTTTTTGAGATGAAGTCTCGCTCTGTCGCCCAGGCTGGAGTGCAGTGGCACGATCTTGGCTCACTGCAAGCTCTGCCTCCCGGGTTCATGCCATTCTCCTGCCTCAGCCTCCCGAGTAGCTGGGACTACAGGCTCCCACCACCACGCCCGGCTAATTTTTTTGTATTTTTAATAGAGATGGGGTTTCACCGTGTTAGGCAGAGTGGTCTCGAACTCCTGACCACGTGATCCGCCCGCCTCGGCCTCCCAACGTGCTGGGATTACAGGTGTGAGCCACTGCGCCCGGCCAACAATTTTTACATTCTAATTAATTTCCAGTTTCCACCCTGAATCAAGGCTTAGCTCTTGGTCTCCTTGGGTGCAATTTTGGATCATGTCTTATAATGTATATTTAAAAGCGTGTTGTAAAGCTGGAATTCCCATTGTGGGTAAGTGCTGAGATTGTTGTAACAGTGAGAAGTGCACTTGGGAACCATGGCCAACACTTCTCTAGCTGACCGGAGGTCGCACTGAGTTGCCTCTGTTGAACTTCTGTTATGAATGAATGTTGGAAAATGCAAAGCTAATCACTTTTTTTAACTTGATCTCTGTGATGTTAAGTTTTAGATTTATGTTTCGGCAAGTGAGTGTTGGATGTCACTAATGTGAGGAAGCCTATGAGGGCAGACTTTGGGTCAGAGGTAATGTAGGAGATAAAGACCCTTTCTATCAATTTTTCTTGTTTAATTGAAGATGTTTGTGTTGAATGGTTAGTTTTATTTACATGTGTTAAGTTCTTTTTTTCTTAATGCTGGAAGTTACTTTGGTTTTCCAGAAAATGCAAGTAATCCTAATCTATTTAGAGAATTACTTTGCTTAGTAAGCACTCAGTACTATTTAGTAATGGGGAAACATGTGTTTGTGTCCCACAGTGTGACAGGCTCCACAAACTTACTTACGAATCTCCTAACTACCCCAAGAACCTGAAGAATGGGACTTTGTGGAGAATCTTCTACTTTCTTTGCTAGTCTCTATTTTTCCTTCTCAGTTATTAAGTGAGTTGTCTTTGGGTGTCCTCATCATGCTGACTTCATCTTGCCCAGTTTGTTTTGGGTAGAGGAAGGAGTGCAAGGTTTCAAGAAAAAGCAAAGCCTATATAACATGGTGAGACCCCATCTGTACTAAAAATAAACAAAATTATCTGGATATGGTGGCACATGCCTGTGGTCCCAGCTACTTGAGAAGCCCAGGTGGAAAGATCATTTGAGCACAGGAGTTCAAGGCTGCGATGAGTAATGATTGTACCACCGCACTCCAGTCTGGGCAACCAAATGAGACATCATTTCAAAAGAAAAAGAAAGAAGAGACAATCAGTTCACTTCCTATTCTTCTTCTTGCTCTCATTCCTTTTGTGCTTCATGCATTGTGTGTGACAATTGGATGTAGCCATAACTATTGTCAGTAACTTGGTTTTTAAGTTTCAAATTGTCTGTATTTCCTCCCCACTTGTTAACACCAGAAGATAAATGAACATGGCTCTTGGATTGAGCTACATCTACAGGGAGCTGAACTTCCCATGTTGACTTTGAATTCTAGAGTATGCTTATGCTGATTCTTGAGAAATTGGTATGTGCCGTGCCTTTGGAATCGATACCTTAATTTTCAGTGACTATTATTCGTATTATCATTAAAGAGAACACTTTAAGCCAGGAGTAAGAGCTTTTCCTCCTTTCGAGAAGTGAGGTACAGAAGAGTATACTGCAGCTGTGGGAGTGATGGGTGGGGTGGGGCAGTGTTGAAGAATAATACCATGAAGATGTCAGCAGTATCATATTAAATAGAAAAAGTAGGTTATAAGACAGTGGATGGAGTAGAATCCTATTGTGAGTAAAAGCGTTTACATATAGAGAAAATGACTAGGGACTGGGTGCAGTGGCTCACGCCTGTAATCTGAACCACTTTGGGAGATAGAGGTGGGAGGATCACTTGAACCCAGGAGTTCAAGACCAGCCCGGGCAACATAGTGAGACTCTGTCTCTATAAAACAGGAAAAAGGAAAAACTGACTAGGGATATATTCCAGCATGTTAATGGAGGCTATCTTTGAGCAAAGAGGATTATTGGTAGTTTTTTATTGTCTCGTGTTTTGCTTACATGTGTTTTCTATATTTCTACAATAAATCTTTTTTTCTTAATAGAAAAGTTTAAAAGTGAGTTTAAAAATCCCCGAAAGGCATGTACTTCAAGCTTTAAGTGAAAGGTTATAGTACTGGATCAGTACAAATCTTGATACAGTGTTTGTTCAGTGGAACATTTATTTATTTAGGGTCCGCCTTGTGTTTTGTATCTAAGGATCACAAGGTCATTTTCATGTTCGGAGCTCACCACTACGTTGGGAGTTGGAGGGATAAAGTAAGGATTATTTTAAGAAAAAAATGACTGGTAAATTGTATTTCTTTTTCCCCACTTGCAGTTTGCAAAATAGATGTTTCATTTCTCTCTGCTGTGGACACTTGAAGTTTGAATTTCTATCCTTCTGTGCACTTCAGTTGCGTGAAAGTAATTTACATTGCTAGTAGTGTTTTGGGTTCTCTGAAATTTTTTGTGTGTGCTATGGAAATTGTCTCCTGTGATCAGACTCAAATCCGTTTCTCCTTATTTTTGTTTTCTTAGGTTTTGAGTTAGAGACCTTCTCATTACCCTATTAGGTGTTGAATAGTTTTAGGTGTCAGAGTGATAGCTATGCATAGCAATACTCACCTGTGAGCGGTCAGCTCTTCTTTGTTTCTTTCCACTGACTTGTAATATCCAGCCACTGTTGGGTGTGACCTAGAGTATATCTCTTCCCAAACAGAAGGGTGGAGTTGACAAACACCATGTTACATTTAATCAGAGACTTGTCCTTGTCCCCCTTCCCCCAGCCTTTAATAATTCTGAATTCATGTTATAGTTGGTACGTGTTTAAAGTGTTGGTAGGTTTCTTGTACTCACACCATCCTCCTCCATTCCCATCACCCCCAAAAAGTGACAGCTGACAGTTGATGGCGTCTTAGAATTGTGAGGCTTGAGTTGGTCCATCTCAATTCGTGTTTTATGGTGGCCCATAAATTGTGAAAGATAATTGATAGTTGTCATGGGAACTAATTGTGTTGTTTAGCTATGATATCTTAATTAGGAAATGTTCACCTAGACAGTAAGGAAATGGAGCAGCTCAGGGATGTCTTTAGGAAGCAGGTTCATTGTTTTTTCTGCTTTCTCTTCTACAGCCTGGCTCTTTCCAGGGCTTCTTGGTCCTAGGCTGGCTGCCACTGACAGAGCTATGCATTTTTTAATTTTTTTACTTTTTTTCGAGACAATTTCGCTCTGTCGCCCAAGCAAGAGTGCAGTGACACCATCTTGGTTCACTGCAACCTCCGCCTCCTGGGTTGAAGTATTCTCCTGCCCCAGCGTCCCGAGTAGCTGGGACTACAGGCATGTACCACCACACCCAGCTAATTTTTGTATTTTTAATGGAGATGGAGTTTCACCATGTTGGCCAGGTCGGTCTTGAACTCCTGGCCTCAAGTGATCCGCCTGCCTCAGCCTCCCAAAGTGCTGGGATTACAGGTGTGAGCCACCGTGCTCAGCCAGAGCTATGCCTGTTTTTTTTTTTTTTTTTGAGACGGAGTCTCGCTCTGTCGCCCAGGCTAGAGCGAGTGGTGCGATCTCGGCTCACTGCAGCTCTGCCTCCCAGGTTCCCGCCATTCTCCTGCCTCAGCCTCCCAAGTAGCTGGGACCACAGGCGCCGCCACCTCGCCCAGCTAGTTTTTTGTGTTTTTTTTTTTTTTTTAGTAGAGACAGGGTTTCACCGTGTTAGCCAGGATGGTCTTGATCTCCTGACCTCGTGATCCGCCCGTCTCGGCCTCCCAAAGTGCTGGGATTACAGGCTTGAGCCACCTCACCCGGCCCCTCTGTTTTTTTTGTTTTGTTTTGTTTTTGTTTTTAACTACGTACTTGTAAAGGAAAGAGAACGGCCTCCTGTGCCTTTCTCTTAAAATTAAGGAAATCTTCCCTTGTGTCTCAGGGCCCACAGAAACTGAGATCTGTTCATCCTGCAACCAGTTGCCGTGGCAAGGAGGAGATAGAATTACCTTTTTCTCCTTACCTCTTGAGCTGGGGGTAAAGTAGGCATGGTGACCCTGCGTTCCACACCTTGGTTAATATGTCCACCTTCAGAAATGCCCCTGGCTTCGTGAAACACACATGCTCCCTTTCCCCAGGGAGGCAACCCGAATATGCATCTAAGTATTGCAAGGATCTCTGGGTAATATTACACCTGAAAGGAGTTTTTTTGTTTTGTTTTGTTTTGTTTTTTATTATCTGGTGATTTATGACTAAATAGGTTATGTCTCTGAAAACATTGAACCTACAATGGGCAAGAAAGAACAGGATGACTACAATAAACCTTCTTCTATTTGGAGAAGGAGAAAATAAGACAGTCACGGTGGGGTAGCTGGCTGAACAGGAACAGCCAGGAGTGTTTGCTTTGGTCAGCCAGTCTGGCAGCTTGCCTCTGCTGAAGTCTGTCCAGGGTGAGAATCTCCCTTGGGCATTGTCCTCTGCAGCTGCACCTGGATGGGGTAGGCACTGGCAAAGTTCCTTTTCTTGGGTGCTGTTGGCATTAGTCTGGGGCTTCAGGATTGGTTGTCTTGGGGTTGAATAGCCACAGGCTTGTTCCAGCCTTGCTGAGAATGTCTTTGGCAAAACTGCTCCCAGGAAAACTCAGGCTCTGGGTTTTGCGTCTAGTCAATTCCATGGGCTGGTAATGGCAGCCAGTGATCTTACCTAGATGAAGTCTCTGGTTCTGGGAATTCCAGGGTCTTAACATGAAGCCCCATAGCCCTGCGAATCCCCACCGCATCTGCCTTGAGGCAATTTAAAATAGCCTAGAATGAAGAGCCACACAGGTGAGGTCTAACAGACAACAGGGGCCATTTAACCCACTCTGCTTTTGCTCTCTGGTGTATCAAGAATGAGCAACTTCCCCACACTGGGATTGTGGGATTTTGAGTACCCACTTGCCTTCACTCAGCCATTCCAATTTCTTAAAGCAATTTTTAAAAAATAGTAGTAAGGCCGGCTGACGCCTGTAATCCCAGCACTTTGGGAGGCCAAGACGGGCGGATCACGAGGTCAGGAGATCGAGACCATCCTGGCCAACATGGTGAAACCCTGTCTCTACTAAAAATACAAAAATTAGCTGGGCATGGTGGCGGGAGCCTGTAATCCCAGCTACTCCGGAGGCTGAGGCAGGAGAATCGCTTGAACCCAAGAGATGGCAATTGTAGTGAGCCAAGATCACGCCACTGCATTCCAGCCTGGCGACAGAGTGAGACTCCATCTCAAAAAGGTGGTAGAATACACGTGACAAAATTAACTTTCTTAGCCACGTTAAAGTGTATGGTTTGGTAGCACTACATGCATGCACATTGTTGGGCAACCATCACCCCCGTCTAGCCGTAGAACTCTTTCATCTTGCAAAACTGGAAATGCCATACTCGTGAACCAGTACCTCCCCATTCCCAGCCATTCCAGTTTCTTGTACCACATCTTCTGTTTGATACAAAATCTTTGATAGGGTTTTGATTGCAGGCAACAGCAGTTGAATCTGATGAATTCAACAGAGAAGGAATTCACTGAAGGAATTTGGGGTAGCACAGGAGTACTTGTCACACGGAAGAGGCAGGCCTGGACAGGGGTCAGGGACCAATGAAGCCTGGGCATCCAGAATCATAGCTGTTAGTGCATTTTATTGTTTTTATGTAAGAGTCAGCTCAGAAGTCACTGTTCAAAGCTGGGCACTCTGTGTCTCCAACTATCCCTCTTCACATCCCAGACTCAAAGGCACCTTCCTGCATGGTTACTTCTACTGAATACTTCACTGACAGCAATGAAGGATTATTTGTTTATGTGCCTGTCTCCTATAGATTAGGCACCTCTTCAGAGCAACAGCCACATCCCAATGATTTATCTCCAGTCCCAAGCACCGAATCAGACCCCTTGACGGTTTACTCCATTCAAGTGATGATCTCAGGTTAGACAATCATGAGGTCAGTTGGTCAAAGAAAAAACATCTTTTTAATGTCTTTTTGAATTCTAATTTGTTTATGCAATATAGATTACTCCTCCTATTTTCTTTTTCTTTCTTTTTTTTCCTTAAGAGATGGGATCTCAATATGTTGGCCAGGCTGGCCTCTAACTCCTAGGCTCAAGCACTTCTCCCACCTTGGCTTCCTAAAGTTCAGGGATGACATGTGTGAGCCACCATGCTCAGCCCCTCCTCCTATTTTCTAGTCTGTGTCATTACTGAGAATTTTACTCTTTATTCTCTTTCCTCAAATTCTAAGTGAAAAGACTCCCCTCCTCTCTAGGCCCCAAGAGAGGCAAATGTGTTCCACAGAAGAAGGTCGCAGACTCATGTTTGATTGCTTTATACCATTTTTTCCCCTAGAGGCTCTTGAAAGGGCAAAGAAGGTGTTGAAACTGCCACTACCAATACCAGAGCATCTGCTTGAAACTGATGTTTCTTTTGTGACTCCAGGATCCATGCTGCCTGGCTAAGAAGGGCAGTGTCCTCCTTGCCCAGGTGTTAAACCACAGCAGACCTAGAAAACTGAGATGTCATTGCTTCCCTGGAGTGACAGCAGTGTTAGGAAGTTTGCAATCTGCCAACCCACCTCATCCTGTCCATGAAATCGTCACTTGGCTAGATGTTGATGTAAATGTGCTGCACAAACTCACCTCTTGTGGGACATGTTGACTCTGGTTAGTAACAATGTATTCTTCAAAATTGCCAAGAGAGTAGATTTTAAATGTTCTTCATATGCAAACTTGGTAAGTATGCGGGATAATGCATAGGTTAACCAGCTCAAATTAACCATTTCACAGTGTGTACATATTTCAAAATAACATGTACATGATAAACAGATACAGTTTTCATCAATTAAAATAAACATTTAAAAAAACTAACATAAATCTTCACAATAGCCCTTTGAGGTAGGTGCTATCATTTTATAGGTGGGGAAACTGAGGTACAAGGAGGTTAAATAACTTGCCCAGGGTCACAGAACTACTTAGTAAGTGGCTGAGCCAGGACTTGAACAAGCAGTCCCCATGTAGATACCCTGAGTGGAACCGTCACGCTGTGGTGTGTCAGGGAGTGCTTCAAGCAGGCGTTGATCGGGGGTGGGGAAGGCACAGCTGAGGCCTGAGTGGCCAGACCATAAAAGCCAAAGGAAGAAGTGGCTGGATGTAAACAGCTTTGTGGACCTCATCAAGGAACTGGGACTATATTGTTTGAGGCACACTGAGAAACCTGTTGAGGTCTGGGCTTTTCTTATTAGTAAGTATGTTGCCCAGGCTGGTCTCGAACCCCTGGCCTCAGGCAATCCTCCCATCTCAGTCTTCTGAGTCGCTGGGATTACAGGTGCAAGCCGTTGGGCCCGGCAATCTGGGCTTTTCTAAAGTTCCCCGTGCAGCTTCGGGGAGATTGGATTTGAGTTGGACAACCCTAGGCAGTTGCACGAGCTGTCCAGGCAGAAATGGTGGTGATGACAGTGAAATGAGCCAGGGGATGAGGCAGGAGGTATTTAGGAGGCAGATTCCATTGGATTTGGTTACTGATTGATTAGGTACAGAAAAAGGGAGGTGTCTGGAATAATCCCTCGGTTTCTTCAGAGGACTAGATAGATGGGAGAAGGGGAAGAAGCCTATCTCTATTAAATACTTAGTAAGGGTCTCTAAACTGGAGCCTGTCTTGTACCCTTCCTTCTCCCCTAGGGGACATTTGGCAATGCCTGGAGACTTTTTATTTTTTATTTTTATTTTTTGAGACGGAGTTTTGCTCTTGTTGCCCAGGCTGGAGTGCAGTGGCACGATCTCGGCTCACTGCAACCTCCACCTCCTGGGTTGAAGCGATTCTCCTGCCTCAGCCTCCCGAGTAGCTGGGGTTACAGGTGCTTGCCACCACGCCCGGCTAATTGTATTTTTAGTAGAAATGGGGTTTCACCATGTTGGTCAGGCTGGTCTCGAGCTCCTGACCTCAGGTGATCCACCTGTCTCGGCCTCCCAAAGTGCTGGGATTACAGGCATGAGCCCCTGTGCCCAGCCGCCTGGAGACATTTTTGATTGTCACAACTTAGGAGATGCCTCTGACCTCTAGAAGGTGGAGGCCAGAAACGCCGCAGAACATCTTACGTGGCACAGTACAGCTCCCACAACGATGATCTGGCCCCAAATGCTGCCAAGGTTGAGAAACCCTGCTGTAGTGTAGTATCAGTTTTACATGGTTATCTAATTCGATCCATGAACCAGTCATGTTAGATCCGAAATATTATTTTTCCTGTTTTTCAGATAAAAAACTGAGGCTTAGACAGGATGGGTCACTTAGCCAAAGCTCTGCAGCTAGTAAGTGTTAGAGCCAGAATTTGAACGCCAAGTCTTCCAGATGTCAAAATCTACTCCTTCCGTTTACCCCGCTGCTTCATGTCGCACAGTGATGCCAAGGAAGATGCACGTTGGACTATGGGTTTTTTTTTTTTTTTCTCTTTCTGTTGTGGTGGCTCCAGACTAGAGGAGACAGGAAGGAAGGTGGCTATTTATAGTCAGCTGTGCATAGGATCGATTTTTTGCAATCCTGAAGGACTTGCAGCGGGTAGTTCGAAGAAATCTCCTTTAGACCTTGGCTTTCCCTTGCAGTTATAAATATGGGAACATTTCCCATTCTTTCCTTTAAAAAAAATACTGTTATAATTAAGATAAGGTAAAATGTAAAACTTACAACTTAAAAACTTTATTCCCTGTTAATATTAACTATGGCAAGCTTCTCAAATTAATTACTATCCCTTTGGGAAGAGATAAGAGGCAAAAGGAAATTTGGAAGATCACGTAGGACCACTCTGGATTTAGAGGTAGCTGAACTATTAAAAATATTTTGATTTCCTGGAGGTAAGGAGCCCTTTTGAGAATTAGTTTTAGTCGAGAATGATTAGAGGGCTAGAATGGTATATAACTCTAAATAGGAAGGTTTCTAATTCTTTCGACTGCTCTCCACTTTTACTGGTTATTGTCCAGTTCTGGGAAGATTCTGCATGTATGTAGCAGCCTCCCTTGGCGATCCATGGTATTAGAGCTCTAGGGACAGAGTTCTCCCGGTTGAACTCTTCGTAATCTCTCATTATTGGTATTTTCAAAGTTATATGTGTATTTTAAGATAGTCTTTGGATGGTGTATTTTAAGATAGTCTTTGGAAGGCTGCTTTGTTGAGATTGAGATAGTTGTTTTGTTTTGCAGTTGTGATTTCTCTTTGTAAAAAGAAGTCTTTATGTTGGTCCCAGGTCTTATTTTTTGCTTGATCACCCAGTACCTGGGTGCACTTGGGTTGTTGGGACCATCTGGTGGGTGTGAGGTCTCTGTACTTCACCTGTGGAGTCTGTTGTCCTGAAAGGTGCCAGCTCAGGTGGTGGTGCTTTGAGGGGAACTTGTTTGCTGCACCTTCCAGTCTGCTAGAAAATAGATGCTAAGAGGGGCATTTCGGGGTGGAATCTGATCTTGGAGCTTGGTAAGCAAACAGGGCTTCAAGCTTTATGTTGTGAGAGACAAATACTGAGTTTGTGTTTTAATTATGGCACAAGTTAATACAAAATCAGATGAAAAATGGAGAAAAGGAGAGCTTAAAACTTTGCTGCTTGTTGCTGTCATCTAAATGTAGTTGGTAGCCAGCCTAGGTGGGACCACAGCATGGCACTCAAGCGTGGCTGCTGCTTTTCAGATCCTATGTTCATGTTCACATGTGTACAGCGTGAAAGTAGCAATAGAAAATTTTGACAAAGAAATTGAAGGGTTCGGCCAGGTGCAGTGGCTCATACCTGTAATCCCAGCACTTTGGGTGGCTGAGGCGGGCAGATCACAAGGTCAGGAGATTGAGACCATCTTGGCTAACATGGTGAAACACCATCTCTGCTAAAAATATGAAAAATTAGCCGGGCCTTGTGACGGGTGCCTGTAGTCCCAGCTACTCAGGAGGCTGAGGCAGGAGAATGGCATGAACCTGGAAGGTGGAACTTGCAGTGAGCCTAGAGCGTGCCACTGCACTCCAGCCTGGGTGACAGAGCAAGACTCTGTCTCAAAAAAAAGAAAAAAGAAAAAGAGAAAGAAATCGAAGGGTTGATGATGATGACGATGATGATGATGATTTGTTCTTTGAGACAGGGTCTCACTCTGTTGCCCAGGCTGGAGTGCAGTGGCATTATCATGGTTCACTGCAGCCTTGACCTCCCAAGTCTAAGCGATCCTCCCACCACAGCCTCCCAAGTAGCTGGGACTACAGGCATTTGCCACCATGCCTGGCTAATTTTTTATTTTTATTTTTTGTAGAGACAAGTTCTTGCTGTGTTGCCCATACTGGTCTCGATCTCCTGGGCTCAGGCAGTCATCCTGCCTCAGCATCCCAAATTGCTGGGTTTATTGTCATGAGCCACCACACCTGGCCAGGGTCAGTAAGTTAGAAGATCTCTTCTAAATTCAGCCCAATATTGAAGAGTAAACATAAAAATACATGTTTTTTCTGTTATACTGATGTTACTATTACTCAGTGCTTAACTGATTGTGCTTATATTTTTTTCTTCTCCAAAATTTCTCTTCAAGGAGCACGTTATTCTGATATTGCTTTTCTTGGGAAGAACAATTAGTCATGAGATAGTAGAGCTTTTTTTTTTTTTTTGAGGTGTGATCTTGCTCTGTCACCCAGGCTGGAGTGCAGTTGTGTGATTCTCGGCTCACTGCAACCTCCACCTCCTGGGTTCAAGTGATTCTCCTGCCTCAGCCTCCTGAGTAGCTGGGACTACAGGCACTCGCCACCATGTCCTGCTAATTTTTGTATTTTTCGTAGAGACGGGATTTCATCATATTGGCCAGGCTGGTCTCAACTCCTGACCTTGTGATCCGCCCGCCTTGGCCTCCCAAAGTGCTGGGATTTCAGGCGTGAGCCACTGCACCCAGCTGTAGTGCAGTATTTTTAAGCTTGAATAAGGTAGACCCCCTTTAGAGAAAAAACATCAGTGAGAAGCCATGTTGCCTTATTTTTACTATAATATTTCTTAAAATACATCCAAACATAAAAAGAACAAGGATGTTTATAGCTGCTGTATCACCATAGCTAACACTGTAACACCATAACAAACATACAAATTTGGTACAAATCTAATTCTCAAATGAATACCATTCAAAATAACAGCATGATTTTAATGTGACAGGTGATGCTATTTTATTAAAACTATATCTATCGTCTGTGCTCAGGAAGTCGTGGCTGCTAGGGTAAGTTTTCCTTTCCTGACCAATTATGTGCCAGTTGGTGGTAACATACACTGTTTTCCTTTGTTTCGTTTATTCAAACTTCTTTTGTACTATGTGCAAGAGCATGAAGACATCTTTGACCTAAAATTATGTTAGCTAGAGACACAGCAGAACTATTACTGTCATCTTGATCCTGAATACAAGGGCTGATCGAAGCCCCAGAAATCATGGGGAAGTACTCATTTACATAAAGTGGCCATGTAGATGATCTAAAATTTGCCCGTTAGTGTATTAAGACCATAATTGCCTAAAGCTTCCCGTGCCAGGAGTGGTCTTAGCTCTCAAAGAAGTCATAGCTTGGCCAGGCATGATGACTCATCCCTCTAATCTCTGCACTTTGGGAGGCGAGAGGATTGCTTGAGGCCAGGAGTTTGAGACCAGCCTGGGCAACATAGCTTGATCCCATTTCTTAAAAAACAGAAGTCATATCCAGGGAGGGAAACCTTCCTGCTATAGTGGGGCCTCTTCAGATGGCTCATACATTTGCTATATATTGATACATACATAGCAATACATAGCTCTGATTCTTCAGAATATAAATGACTATCACCTGACCCCAATACCTTAACTATATTGAGATTGTACGTTAGATCTAAAACATCCTGTGCATTTCTTGCTGTTTAATCATGCACAGACCTTGTCTTTGCTTTCAAAGACAGTTTGGTCCTGAAAATTGCCCTGGTAAAGTAACACAATTTATTTAATCTCTGATCTTTCCAATCTTTAGCAACCTCTTTTTCATTGTCACCGTCAGATGACCTTGCTGAGCTTCCAAGTGGCAATTGCTTTTGTTGTGTTTTTTAAAGGCCAACAAAAATCCATTATGACTGGCTCTAGAGTGCCTGGCAAGGTGAAGCTCAGTTCTTTGTGCATTGCTCGCTGTGTTGCTGCTGTCTCAGCTGCCATGCTTCTAGTTGCATTCCTTTCCTGTCTAGCTTTGGTATTCTTGCCTTTAAAAATTTCTTTTTCCGTTTGCCTTTCTTAGCCAGCGATGACAGTAAAATAAGGCACGACCTATTTATTGTTTAAAGAGATATACTGGATGGTGCGCAGGCAGATGAGCATTGCCATTCATTGTGGCCTCTTGATAGACTGCGTTTACTCTGAATCGGGTGCCTATAGGTCAGTGCATTTCTTGGTCATCCTTACTCAGTCAAAGCTGCCTTGTTAGCCAGGTTAGTAGCCATACTAGTGTCATGACCTTACGATAACACCTCATTCAAATGGCCTTAACCAAGTTGAACACTTATCTTAGTCACTATGGTTGGCTTTGAACCTTTTCTAGAAGTTAAGTTTATTCCCTGGGAAAAAACATGTTTGCCACCACACGGAGTGCTGGGTGTACCAGGAACCCTGCTTCAAAGGCAACTGCCCCAGTAGGGAAGGTTGAGGAAGGTATCGAATCACAGCTTACTGCTGAAATAAGTGTTTAGAGTCCCAAGGTGGCTGTAATGGCATATGCAGTCCCTAGTGTTTAAAGAATATTCAGAAATAATCAGTCATACTCTTTAATATTCATATCTCATAGAGTTAACATTGGGAAGGAAACTTGGCAGATTGAATAAAATAGCCGAAATTACTGCTGGATTTCTGTACAGTAGAAATGTATGCACGTTTTTCTCCCCCAGTAGTCACTTAAGTTGCATATCCATTTCCTGTTACATCTCATGACATTTTTTTGGGTAAACCCTTTTTGGAAGCCTCCATTTGCATAGAAGTTAGATGGTTCTGAGTTTAACTTTGGACACAGTTCTAAGCACAAGGAAATTAAATAACTGGCTGAGTGAGAGTGATCTCGTTGAATGAGACTTGCTTGGGGATTGGTTTAGTTTTGTGAAGTTTGTAAATTTAGATCTGCTCCATATTAGTCCATTTTTACACTCCTATAAAGACATACATGAGACTGGGTAATTTAGAAAGAAAAGAGGTTTAATTGGCTCATGGTTCTGCAGGTTGAACAGGCTTCTGCTTCTGGGGACGCCTTAGGAAACTTACAGTCATGAGGCAAGGTGAAGAGGAAGCAAGCATGTCTTTCATGGAAGAATCAGAGGAAGCGGGGTGGGGTGCCACACACTTTTGAATAACCAGGGACAGACTCACTATCTCGAGAGCAACACTGAGGGGGAAATCTGCCCCCATGATCTCATCTCCTTGTACCAGGGCCCTCCTCCAACACTGGGGATTGCAATTCCACATGAGATTTGGGTTGGGACACAAATCTAAACCATATAACCCTCATACACATCCACATTGTAATTCAGAATTTGTCATTTTAAAAATATTTTTAAATATTAGCTTATCAATTTAAATGTTTCCAGCCCTGAACTCTCAAAGTGAACTTTAATGAGTTTTGATTTTTGCCAAGAAAGATCAACAGCAGAAGAAAGGAGAAGCATAACAGAACTTAGCTCCACAGGAGCAAACTGGAGAATTAGAGTACTGGTTCATGATTTTGATCAGTTAAGCAGAATGCAGTCCTAGTTTAAACAAGACTGGATAAAAGTCCAAATTCAAATACCATTCTTACAAATGTTTGAATTTAATTTTGTCAATGTACATACATATCTAGTACCATAGTGACCTCAGGCTTTGAAGAATGAAAAGCAAAAGAAATGATTTAGAGTTCTGAATCTTAGTGGTCCAACCACTCAGCTATCTGATATCCTTTTGCTATTCTCATTTAAGGGGTTATCAGGGAATGAGCTAATTTGACATTTCTGCCTGAAGTAATGGTTGGGGCTGGGTTGGGGTGAAGGGAGCTGCTCTGAGGAGGTGGTGTGGGGGGCCTGCGAGGACACACTTGGGTTATCTGGTACATCTGCAGTTTCCACGGAATTGGGTCTCACAACTGAGAAATGAAAGTGTGAGCTTGGAAGTAAGAGTAGCAGCTTAATGGGGACTTTGCCACACTTTTAGTGCTTCATAGCTGCACACGTGTTGCTCTTTGTAATGTGTGATTTGTGTCCCAGTGGAGCACTTGAGGAGTGGGAGCTGGAGAAATGAATGTTGTACAGTGTTGTGCAGATGTGGGTGAGATGAGGTGATCTGGGAAGCTGGCAGTCTTAGTTGGCCCGGGAATGCCAGGACTTGAGATAACAGCTGCTGGCAGCAGCAGGGAATGCAGGTGTGCCTGTGTCGAGGTTGGGAATTGGGCTTTGAAGGGCTGGGACTTCCAGAAGGTGAAATGGAATTACACTGTTTGGGAGTAGGGTTACAGATTTTTTTGTTTGCTTTTGAGATAAGGTCTCCCTCTGTCACCCAGGCTGGAGTGCAGCGGTGTGATCATAGCTCATTGCAGCCTCAACCTCCTAGACTCAAGCAGTCCTCCTTCCTCAGCCTTCTGAGTAGCTGGGACTACAGACATGTGCCACTTTTCTTAGAGATGAGGTATTGCTGTGTGGCCCAGACTGATCTTGAACTCCTAGAATTCTTAAACATGAAGGACAGAAACATCTCTGTTCTTAATCATGATTTGCTTTTAGTCTCAGCAGATGGAAAAATGACTTACTTGCAAAGTGAGAGAGCTAGATGAGGAAGGAAAGAATATGATTTTGTACCTCTCAGAGAAAAAAGTGAGCACATCTCTACTGTCTTGGGTTGGTTATTATCCATTGATTCAAAATTGCTCTGCAGGAGACATTGGAGAAGCTTGAGAGATGTCAGTGGGTGGCCATGGCCCAGCCTTGACCCTCAGTGGGTGGGAATACTCTGTGAATGGGGCAAAGTGGAACCTCTAGGTCTTTCATGCTCATTTTGAAAAGAAGGGTTCCTGGCCAGACATGGTGGCTCACACCTGTAATCCCAGCACTTTGGGAGGCTGAGGCAGGCAGATCATTTGAGGTCAGGAGTTCAAGATCAGCCTGGCCAACATGGCAAAACCCATCTCTACTAAAAATATAAAAATTAGCTGGGTGTGATGATGTGCACCTGTAGTCCCAGCTACTCAGGAGGCTGAGACATGAGAATTGCTTGAACCTGGGAGGTGGATGTTGCAGTGAGCCAAGATCACACCCCTGTGCTCTAGCCCGGGTGACAGAGTGAGACTCTGTCTCCAAAAAAAAAAAACAAGGAAAGAAAATATGTGTCCCCCTGTGGCTCCCTGTTATACTCTCTTCTCTTGAATAGTTTATCAGAAGGGGACGACCATCTCCTCATGCCTTTCCTCAGCAAGTGTCAGCAGTGTGTGAGTGCAGTTGTTAAAGCTTGATTTCCACAACTCTGCAAGTAGCTGAGCTCCACCAGTGTTAGAACTGAAATGGAGGTTATCTCACCAGGGACCAACTTTCAGATGTTGAAGCCAGTGGAAATTTAGTAGTGTGGGAAACTGAGAACTAAAAGTATTCCAGATTCTAATTATTTTGTCAGCTCAGTTTTAGGAAACAGTCCTAGGGATTCCCCTGGAAGAAAGTTTGACTGGATAGAGGGCAGTGATTGTGAATTTTCTAGATCCTTTGTGGACTGTTTCTGTCGTTAAAAAAGCAGCAGTCTCTCAGCACGTGAATGGCAAGTGTTAATGCTGTAACTGAGTGAAAGTGATACTGAGTTTAAAACAATGGTAAATATCCCACTGAAATTTCACCCCCTAGTACAGATTAGGCCTTTGGAATTCTGGATAGTGGATTAAGGACATCTGAAAATCTCCTTCATCAAAGCAATGAGAACATCGGCAAAACCTATTAATTTCGAGTTTTTCAGAACCGTGGAAATTAGTTAAAGATTTCTAGCAATCTGAGGAATGATTGTTCAAGGAAAACCCTGGGATCTCAGTAGGAACAATGAACCTTGTGGTGTTTTAACCTGCTGCAATCCCATTCCCTGCCTCTGACCACCTCTTTGGTGGCCTTGAAAACCAGCAGCCTCACAACCATGGCAGCTGTGAAACTCAGAAGTCTGTGAAACCATTGGAAGGGACAGAACAGAACTGGAGCTCTTCAAGGACCATCCTCAAAGAAATGTCACAATTTGACCGTTTGGCAGCTTGCTTAAAAGGGCCTTTCTGAGGGCTTTGTCTTTGTTTCACGCAACACAGCTAAGCTCACATTGTGCAAACAGCTCTACCCACTGAGCATTTGTTGAAAACAATCAGTGGTAGTTGTTTAATCACAGCTGTCCAAGGTGATGTTGCTAATTGAGGCCAAATGGCTGACCAAAAACATTTTTATTTTTAATTAAAAAAATTTTTTTGTTTTTGAGACAGGGTCTCTCTCTGTCACCTAGGCTGGAGTGCAGTGGTACAGTCGTGACTCACTGCGGCATCAACCTCCTGAACTTAAATGATTGATCCTCCTACCTCAGCCTGCCAAGTAGGTGGGACCATAGGTGTGTGCCACCATGCCCAGCTAGTCTTTTAATTTTTTTGTAGAGATGGAATCTCCCTGTGGTACCCAGGCTCAAAACAGTTTTTTTAACTGGGAGTCTAGAAGGCTCTGAGCATTCTGAGAAGGCTATAAGTTCTCTGCTGTGGCTCATCTTGAGGCTTTATGCAAGCCTCAAGGAAGATTAAGGTAGAGTTATAAACCATTCAGCAGAGCGTTGAAGGCATGCCCCAATACCCACACCCACGCAGCCTCTCACCTACCTACCCACCCACCCTACTATTAGTAAAGGCTGGAAAATGTATTAATCGATGCCTATCAGGAAATCTCTGTCGAGTTACTAGTGAACCACTAAACTAAGAGTCTTAGTGGCCATACGTGGCAAGCAAAAACAAAACAAACAGACTTTATAGAATTTGTTCCTGAGAATTACTAATCAGACAGCAACAAAACAAACCCTGGGATGGGGGAAGATTTTGATTTTTAGAATTGACACATTGTATTAGATAAAATTTCTAGTCTTTAACAAAAATTAGAAGCTATCTGAAGAAGCAGGAAGATATGTCGCTTATACAGGTTTAAAAAAACCCAAAACCTCAATTTCTGCCTAGTTTCTAGGATAGAAACTGTCCTTGATGAAGCTTAGATGTTGGGTGTACTTATAACTTAAGTCACTATGAAAGTTATGGTCAAATAACTATAGGGAAGCATGTCTAAAGAATCACATGAAAATATGCTTGGGAAGTTGAAGCCAGGAGGATTGCTTGAGCCCAGGAGTTTGGGGCTGCAGTGAGCCATGGTCATGATCAGGCCACTCTACTCCTGCCTGGGTGACAGAGCAAGACTGTGTCTCTTAAAAAAAAAAAACTGGGTGACCAAACAGAGAATGGGAATAAAGAAGTAGAGATTATAAAAAAAGAACCAATAGAAATTCTGGAGTCGTAAACTCTAGTAATGGAAATGAAGAATTCACTGGACGGGCTTAGCAGCAGGTTTGAACTGGCGGAAGAATCAGTGAACTGGAAGACAGGTCATTTGAGATAGTTCAGTCTGAACAGCAAAAAGAAAAGAATAGAAAAATGAACAAAGCCTTAGAGACCTCTGTGACATCATCAACCATACCCATAATGGGAGTCCCAGAAGAGGAAAGAGGTAAAGGGAGAAAGAAGATATACTGTGAATAGTTGTGTATTTGTTTGTTCTCATGCTGCTAATAAAGACATACCTGGGACTGGGTAATTTATAAAGGGAAGAGGTTTAATTGACTCACAATTCCACATGGCTGGGGAGGCCTCATAATCATGGCAGAAGGCAAATGAGATGCAAAGTCATGTCTTCTGTGGCAGCAGGCAAGAACAGGAGTTGTGCCCGGGAACTCCCATTTATGAAGCCATCAGATCTCGTGAGACTTGTTCACTACCATGAGAACAGTATGGGAGAAACTGCCCCCATGATTCAGTTATCTCCACCGTGCCCTGCCCTTGACATTTGGGGATTACAATTCAAGGTGAGATTTGGGTGGGGACACAGAGCGAAACCATATCAAGTTGTACGCCAATAAATTAGATAACCTAAATGCAATTTATACAAATTTATGTAGATGAAATGGCCGTAACTGACTAAAGAATTTGAAAATCTGAATAGGCCAATAATAGGTTAAGAGATTGAAATAGCAACCAGAAAACCTTCCACAAAAAAAAAGAAAAAAAAGAAAACTGGGCCCACATGGTTTACTGGGTAAATTCACTGGGTGAATTCTATCAAGTATTATTATAAACTCTTTCAAAAGTTTATAATTAACCTAATACTGAACCAAAGACAACACAAGAAAACTATAGAACAATATCCCTTATAAATATAGAGGCCAAAATCCTCAGTCCAATACTAGCAAACTGAGTCCAGCAACATAAAAGAGGATTGTACACCATGTCAAAGTGGAATTTATCGCAGGAATGAAAACCTGGTTTACCAAAACCACTCAATGTAATAGGTCATATTAATAGCATAAAAGACAAAAACCACATGATCATCTCAGTAAATGCAGAAAAATCATTTGATAATGTTCAGTACTTTTTCTTGATGAAAACAATCAACTAGTAATAGAAGGAAAATTCTAAAATTTGATGAAGACCATCTATGAAAAACTCACAGTTAACATCATACTTAATGGTGAAAAATTGCATGCTTTCTCCTAAAATTATGAATAAGACAAGGATAGTCATTCTCACCACTTCTATTTAGCATTGTACTGGAGATTCTAGCTAGGACAATTAGTAAAAATAATAATATAAATAAATAAAACCTTTGAGATTGTAATAGAGATTGGAATAGAACTATAACTAGAAAACTATCTGTAGTTACAGTTGACATGATCTTGTATATAGAAAATCCTAATGCATGCACACACTGACACACACACACACACACACACAAAACTTGAACTAATAATTGACTTTAGCAAGCTTGTATGTACAAGAACATTGAAGCATCCAGAAATGAAATTAATAAAACAATTCCATGATACAGTAGTATCAAAAAGAAAATACTTGGGTGTAAGTTTAATAAGTTTATGATTTGTACACAAACTATAAAACATTCTTAAAGTAAAGAACACCTAAAAAACAAAAGAAAGGACATTCCATGTTCACGGATTAGAAGACTTGCATTGTTAATATGGCTAATGCTCCCCAAATTGAGCTGCAGATGGAGTGCAATACCTACAAAATCCCGGCTGGCTTTTTTTTTTTCTCAGAAATTAACAAGTTTATTTTAAAGCTCACATGGAAATGCAAGGGACCCAGAATAACCAAAACAATCTTGAAAAAGAACAAAGCTGGAAGACTCACACTTCTCAATTTCAAACCTTTGCTACGAATCTACAGTTATCAAGACAGTGTGGTGCTATTATATGGACAGCCATAGAGATCAATGGAATTGAATTGAGAGTCCAGAAACAGACCCTTACCTTTACAGTCAGTTGTTTTTTTGACAGGGGTGTTAGGACATGAATGGATAAAGAAGATGTGGTATATCCATACAGTGAGATATTATTCAGCCATTAAAACACAAAGCTCAGATAAATGCATGGATGAACCTTGGAAACATATGGTAGGTGAAAGAAATCAAATACAACAGGCCACACATTTATTTGAAATGTCCAGAATAAGCAAATTCGAGACAAGAAATAAATGAGTATTAATATTTGCTGGAGGCTGGTGGGAGGGGAGAATAGGGTGTGATGGTAATGGGTATAGAGTTTCTTTTGGGGTGATGACAATTTTCTGTGATTAGCTAATGGTGAGAGATGCATAGTTTTGGAGATATATTAAAATCAGTGAATTATACATTTCAGAGGAGCAAACTTTATGGTATATGAAATCTCAGTAAAACTTATTTAAAAACAATATATAGTTAAGAGCACATCCAGATACACCTAAGGTATTAGTAAAGTGGTGCATTAAGCTGAAATATCTGGCTTGTGCAAACTTGGGGCGTTTGTACCTTACGTAGAATTCCAAAATCCACACAGGATTTTCCCTGTCCACTGGACTGCCGCTGGCAGGGTCTGCTTCCCTGTGCCTGGATTGAGGGAGCAGCACTGGAACATCCCTTAATTCCTGAATGAGGAAGTTGTTTAAAAGGGTAATGTGAACTGTAGGGCCACGAGTGCTCATCTTATCTAACAGGCGAGCTTCAGTTTCCATTGATGTCAGACCTGCCAAATGTTTCTTCCCATTCTCTCTACTTGTATTCTGTCATTTTGCTCTTATCCTCCCAAAATCATGCCTTTTTTTTTTTTTTTTTTTTTTTTAAATAAAAGAATCTCGCTCTGTCCCAGATTGGAATACAGTGATGTGATCGCAGCTCACTGCAACCTCTGCCTCCCAGGTTCAAGCAATTCTCCTGCCTCAGCTTCCCGAGTAGCTGGGATTACAGGTGCGTGTCACCACGCCCGGCTAATTTTTTATATTTTTGATAGAGATGAGATTTGACCATGTGAGCCAGGATGGTCTCCATCTCCTGACCTTGTGATCTGCCCGCATCGGCCTCCCGGAGTGCTGGGATTACAGGCGTGAGGCAGTGTGCCCGGCTGCTAAGAATTTTTAAAATAAGTAACACAATGAAGAACAAAGCCATAGAGATGATCTTGGGCAATTTGAGGGTATCAAAAAGTGCCTGATTGATGGCCTGAGACACTAAAATTGAGTAAATGATTACAAAGTAAGGAGTAATCATTTGTTTTGAAGAATAAAACAGATTCTTGTCTCTGGTGGTTACGTTGAGGGATACAACCGATGCTGTATATTAAGACAAGAAGATGAAACCCAAATGGCAGGGAAATGGAAGAGAAGATCCAAGGGTATCCAGGCACAGGGTTGGCTGTGAAAGTTTTAATATGTAAAAGAGGATGGGCTCAAAGGAAGAGGACAGTGGAAAATACAAAAGAGGCATTGATAATTCAGGAGTGTAGAGTGTGAGAGAAACTTCTCCATAGGTGAAGAGTTGGATGGACAGTGGTTGTTAGGTCAAAATAACAATAACCCAGCACATATGTCAGATACCTGTTTGGGGTCATCTCACCCACCATTGTCTTGGGAGGGGGCATGCTTTGAACAGACCCAATTTATGATGGAGTTTTAGGACCAGAGAGCATGATAGTAGCAGAGACTTCTTGTCCTAGAGAGCAGAAGGGAAGTCATTTTTTAGTTTGTTTTTTTAGACAGAGTATTGCACTGTCGCCTTTGCCTCCTGGACATTCAAACAGTTCTCCTGCCTCCGCCTCCCGAGTAGCTGGGATTACAGGCACATACCACCATGTCCGGCTAATTTTTGTGTTTTTTAAGTAAAGACAGGGTTTCTCCTTGTTGGCCAGGCTGGTCTCGAACTCCTGACCTTGTGATCCGCCCGCCTCACCCCACAAAGTGCTGGGATTACAGGCGTGAGCCACCGCACCTAGCCTTAGTTTGTTTTTGAGATACGGTCTTGCTCGCTTCATCACCCAGGCTGGGGTACAGTGGTGCGATCATAGCTCACTGCATTCTCAAACTTCTAGGCTCAAGGAATCCACCCACTTCAGCCTCCCAAAATGCTGGGATTACAGGTATGAGCCACTGTATCTAGCTGGGAAGTACTTTTAAGAATTTTTTTTTCAGGCTGGATGTGGCGCCTCATGCTTGTAATCCAAGCAGTTTGGAAGGCTGAGGTAGGGTCACTTGAGAGAAGGAGCTCGAGACCAGCCTGGGCTAACATAGCAAGACCCCCATCTTTACAGAATTTTTTTTTTAATTAGCTGGTGGTGTTGGTGTGCAGTCGTAGTCCCAGCTACTCGGGAGTGAGGCAGTAGGATCGCTTGAGCCCAGGAAATTGAGGCTACAGTGAACCATGATTGCACCACTGCACTCCAGCCTGAGTGACAGAGCGAGACCCCTCCAGATGAGAGCTGGAGATCATGTTATTTTCTTACTGATTTTCCCTGGCTTAGCAATACAAAGTGATCATTAGGTTGGCACAAAGCACGATGGAAAGTAACCATTGTTGGCATCAAGAGAAATCTCACACCATTTGATAAATAGAGTGAACTAGATTACTGAAGAGCAATTTCCTTGGATTGCTTGAACCAGGGGTCAGTGAAAATGTTGCTGTTTACTTTTCTGTGGTCAGGATTTTTTGATAAATTGAGAAGCCCACAAATATGCAAGCTAGAAGATGTTGTATTTTGGGGTTAAGCCAGACTGTAGTAGGATGTTAGTAATTTGAGTTGTATAAACTAATCTGGGGAGGCAGAGTGAGTAGCTAATGTCACATGAAGAGCAAACCCTTGATTTCATTCATAATACGTAATAGGACACCTTCCTTTCTAAAACTGGGTGCAGTAAAGGATAAAAAAACCTTTAGTGGCCGGGCGCGGTGGCTCAAGCCTGTAATCCCAGCACTTTCGGAGGCCGAGAAGGGCGGATCACGAGGTCAGGAGATCAAGACCATCCTGGCTAACATGGTGAAACCCCGTCTCTACTAAAAAATACAAAAAAACTAGCCGGGTGAGGTGGCGGGCGCCTGTAGTCCCAGCTACTCGGGAGGCTGAGGCAGGAGAATGGCATAAACCCGGGAGGTGGAGCTTGGACTGAGCTGAGATCCGGCCACTGCACTCCAGCCTGGGTGACAGAGCGAGACTCCGTCTCTAAAAACACCACCACCACCACCACCAACAAAAAACCTTTAGTAGCTGATGAAAGATTCTGCCTCAGGCTTGGGCCTATTAACAAAAAAACTAAAACAAATTAGGCAAGGTGGTAAGTTTTGCTTTCTTTTAGTGGAATATTAGGATATGCAGCAAATAGTAGCAGGACCACAGAGCAAAAAGGGTCAGAAGACTTTTTAAAAATCCTGTTTGAGGTTTATTGCAGTTTTCTCCATTTTCTTGCAGTTTTGAACTTACCTTTGAGTAACAGGTAAACTGAGAGCTGAGTGAGGTGAGACTGTGTCTGTCAGCATGGGGTTTGGGGGGCGAGGTTGGTGTTGGAACTCCTGTTTCAGTGGTTTTCAAATCCTGCAGATCCTCGGAATGGCTCCAGTTCCCACACCCCTAATGCTTTATTATGAAAAATTTCAAGCCTGCAGATAAAGAAAGTACAGTGAGCACCTATATACCTACCACATATACCTTCTACAATGAACATTTTAATATATCTGGTTTTTTTTTTTTTTTTTTTTTTGAGATGGAGTCTTGCTCTGTTGCCCTGGCTGGAGTGCAGTGGTATGATCTCAGCTCACTGCAACTGCTGCCTCCTGGGTTCAAGCAATTCTCCTGCCTCAGCCTCCTGAGTAGCTGGGACTACAGGTGCGTGCCACTATACTTGGCCAATTTTTGTATTTTTAGTAGAGATGGAGTTTTGCTAACAGGCCAGGCTGGTCTTGAACTCCTGACTTCAGACGATCTGCCTGCCTCAGTCTCTGAAAGTGCTGGGATTACAGGCATGAGCCACCATACCCAGCCTCATACCTGCCTTTCCTTTTTTGAGACAGGGTCTCCCTTTGTCACTCAGTTTGGAGTGCAGTGATGTGATCTCTGCAACCTTGACCTCCTGGACTCAAGTGATCCTCTGACCTCAGCTTCCCCAGTAGCTGGAGCTACAGGCATGTGGTACCATGCCCAGCTAATTTTTGTGTTTTTTGTAGAGAAGGGCTTTTGCCATGTTGCCCAGGCTGGCCTGGAATTCTTGAGTTCAAGCAGTCTACCCACCTCGGCCTCCCAAAGTACTGGAATCTCTTTTTTTGGAATACGTTTCAGAGTATGTGATAGACGTGGGTACAGTTCAGTCCTAAACACTGAGTGTGCACGTCGTTAACTACAGTTTAATATTTGTTTTGTTTCTTGATCTTTTCCAGGGATTTTTTTCAAGATTAAATTCCAAGCGCCATCATAGAGTTCCTGAGTTAGAAGGATGGGGCAGGCCTAGAAATCAGTACTTTGAAAAGCTCTCTAGTGCTTCTTGTGATGAATCGGGTTAGGGATCCTCTGCCCCAGGAAGTGCTTCTCGGTGACTTCATAGCGAATCCTCACCTACAATGCAGAGGTGGGCAGTTATCTCTAACTTGACCATAGAGCTCCATTTTTGGTTTTCTTGGAATCTTTTGTTTCAAACAGTGGTTCTCAACCAGGGGCAGTTTTGTGCCTCAAGAGACACTGGACAATGTTTGGGATGGTTTGGTTCTCACACCAGGGGGCATCTAATGATGAGAGATCAGGGATGCTGCTGAGTATCCTGTAATGCACCGGACAGCCCCACAGGATGGGGAGTTATTTGGGCTGAAATGCTAATAGTGCTGAGGATGAGAAGAACTGTGTGTGTGTGTGTGTGTGTGTGTGTGTGTGTGTGTGTGTATATATATTTTTCCTGCCTAAAAGAAAATCGCTTGCTCCAAATGACTCCAGACAAACCAAAAATAAAAATAAAAAGTAAAAACTAAAATGACAACATGAAATGAATTTTAAAGAGCCAAATGAGACCTTTAGAGACAGTCTCATCACTGCCTACCTGGTTTCCGTCAAATACAGATTCATGCTCCAGAAAGTACCTAATTTATTAAAATAAGCTGATTTCTGAAAGCTTATTAGATGGTCAGTAGTCTCAAACTCTGAGCGAATTCACTTGAAAAGGTAATGTTGCTGGTGGCCTTTAGTTTCTTTTGATATATCTTAAATATTATATCAAAGAAAAATAGAACATGATGCTTTGGGATGAATGTAATGAATGCAAAGCAGGATTCTTTTGCAGGTAGCTGTGTTCCAGGCCCTGTCCTGCAGGATGGCAGGGATGTGCTGAGCTGGATGAGGGGAGACCGCAGAGGGCTTGCCTCGGTAGTCGCTCCATGTAGAATTTTCTGAGTGTCTTGATGGGGTCATTTTTCACGAAGATCTCACTTGACTCCATAATGAATGGCTTTACCTGTCTCTTGATTAAGATGCATTTCTAGTAATGCTGTGACTACTTAGTCCACGTTTTACCAGTTTTTAGGAAAACAATATGTACAGTGGAGTAGAAAAAGAGCTTAAAAAAAAAGGTCAGGTCTTTTCTTGAGGTGAAAGTGATGTGGGGAGCCAGTGGGTGACAGGATTTGCTCTGGCCCTCCTAGGGAGGAGGAAGATGAAGGTGAAAAGTGCTATTGGTCAACGCATTTCCTACTTGGTTGATTTCAGGGACCTGATGAGACATTATGGTGGTGAAAACAGACTGCTGGATTGCATTGGGTGGAACTGGGCTTTGTCTCTGGATAGGTGTCAGTTCACTTCACATCTGTCATTGAGGAAAAATAATACCTGTATGGCTGTTGGAAGATTAAATGAGACTGTGAACAGGAACTGTGTGGATAAAATGTACCGTGCACTCCCAGTGCCAGAAGGTGCTCTTGTTACTTCTGGGTGTGGCGATGTGTGAAGACACCCGTGCCTGCAGGGTGTGTGTGAGCTGCAGATAACCAGCAAGTCCTGCTGATGAGGCAACCTTCTTGGGAGTCTTGGCTCAGCTCCGGGGTTTAATTACGATATATCCTTGGTCAAGTGGCTTAATGTCTCTGACTGTAATTTCTTTCATTTTTTCATACCTAAAATGAAAGAGGTACTTGGATATTCCTAAGGGTTCATCTTTAGGATTCTGTACTTCTGGTGTGGAGCTTTCTGGAAAAAGTCTTTTGGGAATCTGAAATGGCAGCAGCGATGGGCGTGGTAACAGCAGTGTGCATATGCTTCCTTAGTAATTTTATGTAACAAACACAGTGTACTTACTGCCCCTAAGATCTTAAAAATACTCATTTTCAACTTTCATAACACCCTATAACTTAGGTACTGCTAGTATTCCCATTATACAGATGGGGAAATTGAGCCTCAGAGAGGTTGGTGATTTGCCGCAAGTCATAGCTGGGAAGTGGCAGACCTCGATGGCATGTAGGCACCCTGCCCTCTCTGGGCTCTGAACGCTTGGCCACCTCCCCACATGTACCACATGGGCTGTGGAGTTGGAGGCATGTGTGGGCTTCAAGAATGAGAGTTGGTGGGGAGTGTGTGTGAGGAACCGGAGGCGTCATTTCCCTGGGACTGGGATCGTGGAGGTTTTGATTTTGCTTTTCCCTTTTTAAACTGGGTGAGGTATGAGCATGGCAACTCTATATGGAATGTGTCATTGGAGCGGGAGAGCAAGGACAATGAAGGTAGTCCCCAGGGAAATATGAGGAGCTGGCATTCAGTGTTCATGCAGGATTCTCTGTTTTAATAATAATACAAATAATAACATTAATGTTATTTTTAGAGACAGAGTCTTACTCTGTTGCCCAGGCTGGGGGGTAGTGGCATGGTCATAGCTCACTGTATCCTTGAAGTCCTGGGCTCAAGCCATCCTCCCACCTCCCTCAGCCTCCCGAGTAGTTACCATGCATAACATCATGCCTTGCAAAGTTTTAGTTTTTGTAGAGACCGGGTGTCACTGTCTTGCCCAGGCTGGTCTCGAACTCCTGGCCTCAAGCAGTCCTCCCACCTCAGCCTCCCAAAGTGCTGGGATTAAAGGTGTGAGCCACCACACCCTGCCTAGGATTCTCTTTAGATGGGGAGCCCACCTGGGTGAGACGCGAGACACCTGGCTCTGGCATATGCACAGCGGTTTCACACGAGCGTCTCTTACTCAGGTTTCAGAGTTCTGGTCAAAGCTTTAGATTTGCATCCACCCTTTGAGGCTTTTGGTTCTCACATGTTTGATAACCTGAAGCTTGTGGGTTTGATATGGGCAGTAAAGTGGGATTATTTCTGTTAGAGATCCTTATTCCCTCGAGACTTTTCTGATCTGGAAAGGTGGGAGGCTTTACGTTCATTAGCTGGAACCACCGTGTAGATCATTTGTTGGAAAAACTGTTAGGAAGAAGATACTGCTATAGAGAGAAGGGCCAGATGAGCAAGAAGGCAAATGTACTTCATTCCTGTACCTGCAGGCTTACTAGGCACGGATGCCCCCAGGTTAAGATGTGTAGCCTCACTTGACTGCTCTAAATAAGGAGCGAGAGGGTGGTGCGTGTGTTAACCTTCAAGATTAAGCAAGCAAGAAAAAGACAAAAGAAAGCCATTATTTAGTAACTGATGGAGTGAGTTGGAGCCTGGGAGCTGCCCCAGGAAAACTGTTATTTCTTTGATCTTCCTGAAACCCTACTAGGAAGCGAGGGCAACAGTTCCCTACAGCAGCCCCTTCAAGCTTTTAAGAAAGCAGTTTCGGCCCGGCGCGGTGGCTCAAGCCTGTAATCCCAGCACTTTGGGAGGCCGAGAGGGGCGGATCGTGAGGTCAGGAGATCGAGACCATCCTGGCTAACACGGTGAAACCCCATCTCTACTAAAAAATACAAAAAAACTAGCCGAGCAAGGTGGTGGGTGCCTGTAGTCCCAGCTACTTGGGAGGCTGAGGCAGGAGAATGGCATGAACCCGGGAGGCGGAGCTTGCAGTGAGTTGAGATCCAGCCACTGCACCCCAGCCTGGGTGACAGAGTGAGACTCCGTCTCAGAAAAAAAAAAAAAAAAAAAAAGCAGTTTTGTTGGGAGTGGGGAGAGGTAGAATTGGGAGGTGGTAGGGGGCTGGGAGGTATGAAATGTGAGGGCCGGAGTCCTCAGCATCAGAACTCCAGAAATAAAAAGTTGTCTGGGTCTTTGAAAGCCTCCTATGTGATAATGTTACAGTAATAGTGTTCTCTGCTACTTTCAATGAATAAAAAGCCTAGGGTTTCTCAGCTATATTGTGCATTAAGGGACATTTGTGGTCTAGTTTTGGCACTTCATTTCTGTTTGGGAATATGCATTCCGAGTTTTAGACAACTAGCTTCCAAATGAAATTTTGGAACACAACCCATTTTTTAAAGCAGAGAATTTACTGTTATTTGTACAAAAGGATGTTTGAACACTTTAGGAAATCTGGATGCTGGAATTAACTCGGTCAAAACAAAGCGAAACACACAGAATCTCATATCTTTTCCTGCCCTGATGCTGAACTGCAGCCTTGATTTATGTTTTGTTTTTCCACTCTTCTTTCTGAACCTATGTGGTGCAGGCTGAACCCTTGTCCCTGCTTCAGAACACTTACCTTAATTATTATAGAAAAAAATTAAGAGTTGGCTGACTCTGTGCTGAACTTTCTGGTTTTCTTCCAGGCAGTTTCTCCATAACAAATGTGTTTTGCATAGAACTGAAATTGCCTATTTACCTCAGTGACACTATCCTTATAGTTGGTGGTAAGTACCTTAATCCCTCATTGTGTGTGATAGGGCTATTTATTGTATTTTAGAGTGAAATGATGCTTTTTCTTTTCATTGTAGAAAGGAATGGTACAGGAAATGATTGTAATCTAAGACTAAATGTACAGTTTGCTGTCTTTTTATTCTAATTGTTTTCTAATGAATTATTATTTTTTTTGGGCGGGGGATGGAGTCTTGCTCTTATCTCCCAGACTGGAGTGCAATGGCATGATCTCAGCTCACTGCAACCCCTGCCTCCCGGGTTCAAGCGATTCTCCTGCCTCAGCCTCCCGAGTCGCTGGGATTACAGGAGCCTGCCACAATGCCCTAATTTTTCTAATTTTTAGTAGAGACGGTTTCACCATGTTGGCCAGGCTGGGCTCGAACTCCTGACCTGGTGATCCACCCGCCTCTGCCTCCCAAAGTGCTGGGATTACAGGCATGAGCCACTGTGCCCGGCCTTCTAATAAATATTCTTTTACATATTGAGATAGTACTGTTTATGCATTTTGTATGCTGCCTTTTAAATCTATAAGCATTTTCTTTTCTTAAAAAAAAGCTTTGGGCCGGGTGCATTGGCTCACGCCTGTAATCCCAGCACTTTGGGGGGCTGAGACGGGTGGATCACCTGAGGTCAGGAGTTCAAGACCAGCCTGGCCAACATGATGAAACCCTGTCTCTACTAAGAACACAAAAGTTAGCCCGGCATGGTGGTGCATGCCTGTAGTCCCAGCTACTTGAGCGGCTGAGGCAGGAGAGTTGCTTGAACCTAGGAAGTGGAGGTTGTAGTGAGTGGAGGTTGCAGTGAGCCAAGATTGCACCACTGCACTCCAGCCTGGGTTACAAGAGCGAGACTCCATCTCAAAAAAAAAAAAAAGCTTTGGTAAGCATGTACATGATTGCAAAGCATCTCATTATATAAGTGGATGTTCACTTAGTTCTTTGATACATGTTTTTGTGTTCTTGGGCTGTTTCTGATATTTCTATATTACAAATAAGGTGATGGGAAGCAATTTTATTCATCAATCATTCTTTTTAAATGTCCCTTCCTATCAGTTTCTGTTAATCAGTCAAAAGCATATACATTCTTAGCAGGAACTTAAATTCTTAGTAGGGATCTTAACAGGTTAAGATTTCTGAGGGTAGAGAGGGTACCTGTTTTGTTAACTGGTGGCTTAATAGCAGTTAATACCAGTAAAGGCTCAGTAAATGTTGACTGACTGAATGAACATAAAAGATCAGTAATCATAAAGAATGTCCCAGTTAGTGGTATATATACAGGAAGGAAGTGCTGCAGTGGTTCACAATAACATGACAGTAACTAATTGTGTAATGATTTAGCACAGGGTACTGATCTAAATGATTTATACATTGTTGCATGGGATTTTGGAACGGGAGGGAGTATACCTCTAAATCAGTTCAGGCTATGGGATGGAAGTAAGACTTTAAATTTAGGTGGGCTCAAAAAACAGAAGCAAATCAGGGGCCGGGCGCAGTGGCTCACGCCTGTAATCCCAGCGCTTTGGGAGACAGAGGTGGGTGGATCATAAGGTCAGGAGATTGGAACCATCCTGGCTAATACAGTGAAACCTCGTCTCTACTAAAAATACAAAAAAATTAGCTGGGCGTGGTGGCGGGGCCTGTAGTCCCAGCTACTCAGGAGGCTGAGGCAGGAGAGTCGCGTGAACCTGGGAGGCAGAGCTTGCAGTGAGCTGAGATAGCGCCACTGCACTCCAGCCTGGGTGACAGAGTGAGACTCCGTCTCAAAAAAAAAACAAAAAACAAAACAGAAACAAATCAAATGTTCATCAGCTGGTGAATGGATGAACAAAATGTGGTATATCCATACCGTGGAATACTATGCTGCCATAAAAGGGAATGAAGCATTCATACACGTTGCAACACAGATGAACCTGGAAAACACTGTGGGAACTGAATGAATCCAGGCACAAAAGACCACATATTGTGTGATTACACATATTCCACATATTGTGTGATTACATGGAATGTTTGGAACGGGCAAATCCACAGAGATGGAAAGTAGATTAGTGGTTGCATAGGGCTGGAAGAGGACGGAAACGAGGACTAACTGCTAATGGGTACAGAATTTCTTTTCCCTCTGGGGGAACATGGTTCAACCCAGTGAGAAGAATGGTTATCCGTTCGGAGTGAGGACTGATATGAGTGGAGATGCATCGGTGAAGGTGCGTGGGCCACAGATGTGATGCAGCAGGAGGTGTGCACGGGGGTATGGGATGGGGTCAGTGTGGAGGGCTGTGTGCCAGGCAGCAGTGTGGACTTGGTCCTTTACCCAGTGTGGGGGGTCATTCTGGGGGCTGAACCAAGAGTGACACTATAAAACCATGCTTCAGGAAAATTCATCTCTGCACCCTGCAGGATGGACTGAGGAGGGAAGAGGCTGGAGGGAAATGAGTGTGCAAGATCATGAGGCAATCTCAGGGCAAGTAAAAGGATTGGAGGCCTTGCAAAAGCAAAGTGAACCCAAGTTTCAGAACGGAGGCATCTGAGATGATGTCACAGTTTTGAACCTTATTTATAGAAGAAATAGGGTGAAATGGGGAAATTAGATAAATGAAAATATAGGTCCCATTGTTGGTAAGATACATGAAGTGTCATTAATTCTGTATTTAGTATGCTTTTCTTTATTTTAAACAGCTTTCATAACTTACTTCCAAACTGTATTTTTGCAACCAATTCTTTTTCTCTCTCTATTAAAAAGAGAATCTTTTATTTTACACCAATTAACTGCTGATTCTCCTAAGAGAGTTTTCAGGAACCTAAACCTCAGAGTTAGATGGAGACAAGTGTCTTTGTTAATCATTTATGTTAGGTCAGATTGTACAATTTGTAACAGATTTTACAGCTGGTTCCGTGATTAAGGGATGGGTAGGATTCCTGCTAATTATTATTTTGAGTTTTACTTTGTTTTTAACCATTGAAACATGGGGTTGTACTCTTTGGTTTGGGTAGATTTTGCTTATAGATATTGAAGTTTCAGTTGTTGAATTTCATACATATTTTATTTTGACTTTTAATCCTTTGAAACATTTGACTCTAACTCCATTGAGCTCTGTAGAACATCTGTTATCCAGATCTTTTGCCAGAAAATAGAGCCTTGATTGAACGCCTTGCCAGCTAATTTAAAGCTTCCCGAGATGCAAAATACTGTTTAAAATGTCCTACGTGTTGTGTCAGAAGGGAGAAAATAAGATGAGATTTTCATATTTGCTTGTAGATCCATGAGAAACTTGGGAAGAATTCCTAACAAACTAGTGGTAGTGGTTCCCTGCAGGGTGGGGGCTCTGGATGTGGGTGTGGCAGGGAGAGACTGGCAGGTTGAGGAGCAGGGTGAGAGAGGGATGTTTTTATGGTGTACATTCTGATATATATATTTTGAACTATTTGAATGTATTACTCATGTAGGAAAACAAACCTTTACTCTCCAAAAATATTAGGGAAAAACTTTCAAGTCCCTCGTTTTTAGCCTTTTCATTGTTCTGATATTTCCACACAAGACAGACGGTCATATGCCTGATATATTTTTAAGTACCAACAAGGCTGTAAATTGACTTTCTTCACTATTTTCTATTCAAAAAAGTATTTTTGAATCCAAGGGAATTAGACAAATAATCTTAAAAAAGATTATGTTTTAGGGAAAAATGTATTATTAATATGTTAGTTATCTAATGTTGTGTAACAAATTGCCTCAAAATTTAGCATATGAAAACAATAAGCATTCATTATGTCACACATTCGTTCTTTCTTTTCAATAAAAGTTAACCTGTTTCCATCTGAGTAGATTTCTCACTCTGTATCCTGCCAGTAACAATTTTGTACTGTTTCTGTGCCTTTCAGTCCAAGAGTCCAACCTGATGAGGTTCTGCTGGTGTAATTCTTGTAAAAGCATTGTGGATGTTCTATGAATCTCATTGGAGTTCACTTTTTAAACACTGGACTTCTGTGGAAACTGCTGAGGGACAACACTCTTACTTCTTAGGGACTTTGGTTTGCCCGAATTGTTCTCTGAGCCATTGCTTTGGATTTTTTTTTTTTTTTTTTTTTGAGACGGAGTCTGGCTCTGTCACCCAGGCTGGAGTGCAGTGGCCGGATCTCAGCTCACTGCAAGCTCCGCCTCCCAGGTTCATGCCATTCTCCTGCCTCCGCCTCCCAAGTAGCTGGGACTACAGGCGCCCGCCTCGTCGCCCGGCTAGTTTTTTGTATTCTTTAGTAGAGACGGGGTTTCACCATATTAGCCAGGATGGTCTCGATCTCCTGACCTTGTGATCCACCCGTCTCGGCCTCCCAAAGTGCTGGGATTACAGGCTTGAGCCACCGCGCCCGGCCTGCTTTGGATTTTTTCCTGACTTCTTAACAAAGGATTTTATAGGTGGGACCTTCAACACTCTGGAAATTGCCTTAGCTACATCAGCCATCTCCTTAGGTACATTTTCCATCTCTCGCACTATAGCAGGCAACAGCGTTGCTAAACTTCCCATCAGGAAATAACAAAGAACTCCTCTTCCAGTTACCAGTAACATTTTCCTCTCTACACCATCATCCACAGCCTCCTGAAAGGCCCTCCAGGTTCTAGCTTTTCTAGGACTCTTCAGGGGTTTTCTGACTCTCTTTTTACGGTCTCTCTAGCTCCTGCCCATTGCCACGTTCCAAAGTCACTCACACATTTTAGGGTTTTTTCTTTTTTTCTTTTTAACAAGCATACCAATTCCAGTTACCAGAATCTGTTAGTTTTTGTTATATGTTGCAGTACAGATTACCTCAAAGCTTAGTGGCTGAAAACAAGGAACATTACTGGCCAGGCACAGTGGCTCATGCCTGTAATCCCAGCACTTTGGGAGGCTGAGGCGGGCAGATCACCTGAGGTTGGGAGTTCGAGACCAGCTTTACCAACATGGGAAACCCCATCTCCACTAAAAATACAAAATTAGCCATGTGTGGTCGCGCATGCCTGTAGTCCCAGCTACTCAGGAGGCTGAGGCAGGAGAATCTCTTGAAGCCAGTAGGCAGAGGTTGCGGTGAGCTGAGGTTGCACCATCGCACTCCAGCCTGGACTAAAGCGAAACTCCGTCTCCACACAAACAAACAAACCAACAAAAATGAGCATTTACTGTCACACATACTTCCTGGGGGTCAGAGATCCCAGAGTGTCTCCGCTGGGTGAGTATGTCTCAGGTTCTCCTGAGGCTGCAGTCATTATGCCCACTAGGGCTTGGGTAGGACTGGAGCACCTGCTTTTAAGTTGCCTCACTCACATACCTGGCAAGTTAGTGCCGTTGCTGGCAGGAAGCCTGCGTTTCTTGCCAGATGGACTTCTCTGAGGGCTGTGTGAATGCCTTCACTACAGGGCAGCTGGCTGCCCTCAGGACACATGATTCAGGAGACCAGGGGAAAGCTGCAGTGTCTTTTTATCACATAGTCCCAGAAGTAACACTGTCATTTCTACAATATCCTGTGGGTTACATGTCAGCATTATTCATTGTGAGAGGCAATTACTGGAGGGTGAGTCCAGGAGGCAAGAATTATTGGGGGCTATCATGGAAGTTCGATAACATAATTGGTATGGAATTCAGATACACCTCAGACTTGATTGTGGCATACCAGTGTGTTGTAAAACTTGTAAGAGTGGCTTCCCTTAAAAAGACAAGCAGTCCATCCAGTGTCTTATTCTTATGTTAAATTGGGATTGCTGTTTTGTTACCCTTGGGCCTCTATATACAAAGCCTCTCGTAGTAATAGATCTAACTGGGTTGAAGTTTAGTATTATGTGTATGCCCTCTGCTTTTATTAATGGATTTTATTTTCGTGAAAGGAACATATAAACTTCATTATTGCATTTTTGTATAAATGCAGCTGGGGACATGGTTTTTATTAGTCAATATCCATTTTGTAAATATTTAGAGAACATTTTTTTCACCATAAATCAGTATAAATAGAAGCTTGGTTTCCATTGTTGCCCTGGCTCTGAGGAAGCTGAGAATGAAATTTGTCGTTCAAGTGTGGCAGTTATGTTGATCCTACTGACTGGCGTATTTGTATTCTCCTTTGCTTAGTGTTTTGCTATGAGATGTTCCAGTTTACTTGTGGGAAGAAAAGCCAGGTATTCTTGAATTCAACAAATATTTATTGAATTCAACTTGCTGGCCAGACACCATTCCGTGTGCCCTGGATCTGGCACTGGACAGATAGATAAGGTCGCCACTTGCTTACAGCTTCCAACCTGCTCATAAGAAAATACGTTAGCTTTTGCTCCATAATGTGCAAGAATTGGCTTCAGAGAAAACCTAATTCATATATATTGCCGTTCTAACCATTCAAATTTTATTTCCTAATTCTTTTTTTTTTTTGAAATGGAGTCTCGCTCTGTCGCCCAGGCTGGAGTGCAGTGGTGCAATCTCGGCTCAGTACAACCTTTACCTCCCGGGTTCAAGCGATTCTCCTGCCTCAGCCTCCCAAGTAGCTGGGATTACAGATGCATGCCACCACACCTGACTAATTTTTTGTATTTTTAGTAGAGATAGGATTTCGCCATGTTGGCCAGGCTGGTCTTGAACTCCTGACCTCAGGTGGTCCACAGGCCTCGGACTTCCAAAGTGCTGGGATTACAGGCGTGAACTACCATGCCTGGCCATATTTCGTAATTCTGTCTTTCCATAGAAAGAATTGGCTGGGGCAAATGTAACTAATGTGAGTGACTGATTTCAGAGGAAGCTTTTGGAAGTGGTTGATAGGCACTGAATGGGATGGAGTGATGAGTGGTTTAAAATTACACTTGAACCTTTGGATTCAAATGATTTCAAATGCATCTCAGAAAAGTGAAAGGTGAATGAGAGAACTACATCCATTGAGAGCAAGGGCTTGTCAGCGAGGACTGTGGCTTTAAACTAAGCGGATATTCTTTCCTGGCAGTTCTACAGGCCAGAAGCCTGAGATCAAGGCGTCATGAGGGTTGGTTTCTCTCAGGCTCCCAGTCAGTCATCTTCTCCCTGTGTCTTTATTTTGTGTCTGCGTCCAAACTTCATTTTCCTTTTTTTTTTATTTTTTTGAGATGGAGTCTCTGTTGCCCAGGCTGGAGTGCAGTGGTGCTATCTCAGCTCACTGCAACTGCTGTCTCCCAAGCTCAAGTGACTCTCCTGCCTCAGCCTCCCAAGTAGCTGGGATTACAGGCACGTGCCATCATGCCTGGCGAATTTTTGTATTTTTAGTAGAAACGGGGTTTCACCATGTTGGTCAGGCTGGTCTTGAACTCCTCACCTCGTGATCCGCTCGCCTCGTCCTCCCAAAGTGCTGGGATTACAGGTGTGAGCCACTGCGCCCGGCCTAAATTTCCTTTTCTTAGAGGGTGGACTTTATCTGTGATTCTTGGTTAGCCTCACCTTCATTCTTCTTCTTTTTGATGTTACGGTCTTGCTTACTGCTTTGGGGATGGATTTATTGAAACTGTATGTGACTGGTTTAGGGACCCAGTAGGAGGTTTTACTGTAAGTGTAAATTAACATGTGCCTTGGGGGGACCTTAAAAGTTTTTGTCATTGGGCCATGAGATCTGAGTGCAGCTGGTAGAACCTCCTTGTTTTCTTTGGTATGAGAACTCCTGGACTTTTCTTGGTTCCTCTCATTTTCTCCGATGTATTCCCCTTTCACAGCACAGTGATATTATCCACATAACACCCATAATTTTTTTTTTTTTTAAACGGAGTTTTGCTCTGTTGCCCAGGCTGGAGTGCAGTGGTGCGATCTTGGCTCACTACAACCTTCACCTCCTGGTTCAAGTGATTCTCCTGCCTCAGCCTCCCAAATAGCTGGGACTACAGGTGTGTGCCACCACGCCTGGCTAATTTTTGTATTTTTAGTAGAGATGGCTATTCGCCATGTTGGCCAGACTGGTCTTGAATTTCTGACCTCCATTGATCCACCCACCTTGGCTTCCCCAGATTCTGGGATTACAGGTGTGAGCCGATGCACCCAGCCACACCTGTGATTTATTTTATTGCGTTTGAGTTTTCAGACTTTGTCACTTGTTCTTTCGGTAGAATATTTTTCACAGAAGTATGTTGTTTCAAAAGCAACCTTCAAATAGTAGACTTAGCTTGGATGAGAATCCAAAAGTCTTTGAGTCCAACAACCAAGCAGGTCCCCTGTCCAGGAAGCACCTTCTAGCTGATGTTTGAGTATTCCTCCTGACAGGGAACTCACTACCTCCTGAAGCACCTTACTTCACCCTTGGTATAGTAACAGAGATGAAAATATCCTTCTTTAATTTGAGGTGAAATCTGCCTTCTGTTGTCTGTTTTACACACACTGACCTTCCTTCCACCATGCAAGCTGCGAGAGAGCCAGGTTGAGCCTGTGTTCCCACAGCCTTTCTCAGACCTGCTGCCACCTACCGTACACTTGCTCTTCCCTGGCTAGGTTCCAGTTGCTCTATATCTTTCCTAAAGTGTGGTGACCAGAGTTTGGCACAGTGAGGGAAGGCTCCAGAGCCCTTTAGTGTCATCAGGGTCACAGAGCTTGGGTTTTGGAGTCGCTCAGATTGAGTTCGTATGCACTTCTTTGTCCTTGGGCAAATGATTGAACCTTCTTGGACTCTCAGTTCCTCATGAATAAAATGAAGATGAAACGAGATGAGATGGGATGTGCACATTTCCTGATGGGGGCTGGTATGTGCTGGTGCCCAGTGCATAGTGGCTGCTGGCAGAATGGTGAATCGCCAGTACCTGCTCCCTTCACTGAGTGCCTCCTCTGTGCCTGGAACCATTGCTCAGTGCTTTACATGGACTTACTCATTTCATTTTCACTCCAGCCTAGAGTATAAGTAAGTATTTGCTTTATCCCCATCTTACAAATGAGGCGTTTGATTCTCAAAAAGGTTTCATAGCTTGCCCATGTTCTAGCATCTAGTAAAAGGAGGAGCCAGAGTTTTCATTTAGGTAGGAATCATCTAGAACGTGCTTTCTTAACTGCTGTCCTATGATCTGCACTGTGGCATAAGAGTTTGTCTTCATGTAAATGCACATATAATAGCGTTATTCACGTTGCCTGAGACCGTAGAAGCTCCTTTGGCAACCAGATACCACAGGGGACTCACTCCATGCTTTTAGAAGACTAAAGCCGCTACATGCCCTGGGAGCTGTGTTACTTCCCCACTGCCCTTCACTCTTGCTTTTGTAAGGGATGCCACATTCAGCCATGAAGTGTCATCTCTGGAACTCATGACTGTGTTATTCCACATATTAGGGTTTCTTTGTAGCTTCGTGTCAACTCCAAGCCAGGTAAATAAGCTCTGGAAGAACCAAGTTACAGATGTGAGTAAAAGAGGGGATGGCAGGGGGCAGAAGTTGGGGCAGGCCCTGTGACTTGTCACCAGCATCCCCCTTTTAGGGGGACATCCTTTCATCTGGACGCTAGCTGGAGAAGTTGGCAATGTAGGAGATAAAAGTGTAGATACACCAGCTGAACATCTTGCTCTGTTTCCCATTTTACATGTAAGATGGGTGATGGCATGCTGCGTTCAGAGCCCCATGTGTGTATTCAGGATTTGGGGTGGGGGGGTTGTGTGTAGAAGGCAGGAAAGATTGCCCAGCAACTCTCATTTGAATTGAGGGTGGAAGTGGTTCTCAGGCACAGTATGCCCAGGCCCAGGGCATCCAAGGGGCAGAGCAGAGATCACAGATGCTGAACAGGTGGGGAAGGAGCACTAGGCAGGGCATTTCTGGTGAGACTTTGATTTGGGAGGTACGAAAGTTGTTTGAGGAATGTTGATAGACTGCTTAGAGTGAATGGAGATAAGTAGGAACCACCACCGTTCACGTACTGGCTCTGCAAGCTACTCAGCACAGCTCTGCACCTGCTGTTATGAAGGAGAAGACAAGCAGAAGAGAATGTTCTGATCTAGAAGAGTTCGTGTAAGAGCATGAAGGCAGTAGCACTTGAGATGTGGTGTACACAAGCAAAATTTCATTTTATGTGGAATTTAAGATTCACAGATTAAAAGGTAAAATTCTTTCCCTGGTACCAAAAAAAAAAAAAAAAAAAAAAAATTCCATGTATTCCCTCTCTTGACTGATGTTTCAGCAGTTTTTGGACAGATTCTTTTTTAAGGTAAATGACCAGGGGCTTGTAATGTGAGTGTCACTTAGGCAATGGGACATTTCAATGAAATGGTGACGGAAATAGGTTCTTTTTGCAGACTGTGAGCTTTTGGGAGCATGGATTTTGCTAAATATACTGATTTTTAAATTTTTTTTGACATCTAGCATGGTGCATTTCACATAGAAATTTTTCAAGAAGTACTCATTTCACAGGCATCTTGAATGATAGATGTTTGGTAAGAAATGCATAAGACAGTGTATTAATCACTCATTCTCATTCAGCCTCCCAAGCTATCATAGTTGGTTAGTAATAACATTTCAAAATTGTGTTTGTCCCTTAGGCTAGCAGAGAATACTGTTTAACAGGTTTTTCTTGAAAAGTAGGAGTAGGGAACTAGAGTTGTCTCTAGGTGAGGTTAAAAAAAAAAATCTCCCACCCCACCCAAATTGAAGCTAGATACCTTGAATTCACTACTGTGCGCATATTCGTGTTTGATGCTGAGCAGTTGAAACTTTCTCATGGAAAGAAGTGTGGTACAGTTGGTGCTAGTCTTATATTTGCTACGTGCTCATGTGTTGTCTGATGATAGAATGCAGAGGTCAAACATTGCACAATTTATGCTGGAGGAGGAGGGTTCTCATCAGCTCTCAAAACATCATAAATACTTTGTTCCACAGAATAAGGAAATTGAACTTTTCAGAAGAATGATATAGAACATCTAAAATAGGTTAAACTTGGAGGAATTATACTGTCCCTTATAAAATTGGAGCCACTCTTTAAAAATGGCTACATGCCCCACTGAATGCTAGAGCAGGACGTGCAGTCCCAGCTCCAGGGGCTTCCAGAGTGATTGAGGCAGTGCTGTGGGCTGGTTTCCTGAAATCTGACTCTTCTTTCCTCATTACACTGCCACAGATGGTGGCAGATACAGCATGGATTGGCGTAAGTCCTTTTCCACTACCTGCAGAATAAAGGCCCAGTTTCCTGGTGCAACTTGCAGAGTCCTTCTCATCTGCTACCTTCTTGCCTTTGTGACTTCTCCTCCTGGGCCTCTTGCACCCTTTTTTTTTTTTTTTTTTTAATTTTTCTTTTCTTTTCTTTCTTTCTTTCTTTTTTTTTTTTTTCTTTTTTTCCGAGATAGGATCTCAGTCTGCTGCCCAGGCTGGAGTGCGGTGACACGTTTCATAGCTTATTACAGGCTTGACCTCCTGGGCTCACATGATCCTCCTGCCACAGCCTCCCAGATAGCTGGGACCACAGGCACGTGCCACCCCACCTGGCTAATTTTTTGTATTTTTTATGGAGACTGGACTTCCCCATGTTTCCCAGGCTGGTCTTGAGCTCCCAGGCTCAAGCGATCTGCCCACCTTAGCCTCCCATAGTGTTGGAATTACAGGCGTGAGCCACTGCGCCTGGCCACTCCTGCACCCTTACCTTTCGCCACCCTGGCTGGCTGGACGACTGCGCCCATTTCAACTGGCATTTTTGTGCCTGACTGTGCCCTGGCCATTTCCTGTGTCTGGAATACCCCCACTCTCCCATGCTCAGCCCCAGTGGACTGTGCTCATTCGTAATCACACCTCAGAGCCCTTCCCCTTCTCCATGGACTCCACCCCTGCTGTGTAGATGGCCCCACCATCATTTTACTGAGTGGTGTGCCTCTGCAAGGCATAGCATGGAGGAGCCTGACTGCATAGGTGGCTGCACCTTGAGGGCCTTACAAACCCCGCAGTTGAAGGTATGGCCTGGAAGACAGATGATTCCAAATTACAGCTAAGAAATAGGTAGGCTGGGCCGGGCGCGGTGGCTCAAGCCTGTAATCCTAGCACTTTGGGAGGCCGAGACGGGCGGATCACGAGGTCAGGATATCAAGACCATCCTGGCGAACACGGTAAAACCTCGTCTCTACTAACAAATACAAAAAATTAGCCGGGCGAGGTGGCGGGCGCCTGTAGTCCCAGCTACTCGGAAGGCTGAGGCAGGAGAATGGCGTGAACCCGGGAGGCGGAGCTTGCAGTGAGCTGAGATCCGGCCACTGCACTCCAGCCTGGGCGACAGAGCGAGACTCCATCTCCAAAAAAAAAAAAAAAAAAAGAAAAGAAATAGGTAGGCTGTACGACTTTATTGCTGTGAATGCCTCTAGAAAGAGCACTTCAAAAAAAAAACAAAGAAGGGATTTCCCTGTTCATGGCCTGTGAGTTTAAAAACAAGCACCCCGTGTCATGAGCCCTTTGCTCACCACTGTGCTGACACATTAGAGGGTCTAGGTGTGTGTCTAAGGTTTTGGATGCCTGTTGATTGTGCATTCACTTAGATTTTGGTGCCTTTCTAGATGTTTCACAAGATGTTGTTAAGAGGTTCTCATTGTTTTATTCCTATATTCTTTCCTTCCACTCCCAACTCACTCCAATGTCACTCATCTGGGTTCTTCTGCTCCTGCATGGGCTGCTTTTCCAGTAGTATTTATTGAGCTACACACTGTGCTTGGTGCCCAGGGCCATGGAGGCAGGCAAAGAGAGGGACATTTATTCAGCAGATTCTTACTGAGGGTTTGGGTGCCAGGTGCTTGCTCTGGGAAGGTGCAAATGATATGGATGATGGCTGAGCCTGAAAAATTCCCAGGTGAACAGATTGGGGGAAGCCAGGTCAGGCTGACGGAGCGGCAAAAGCTGCCACTTAAAGTTGTTGCTCCCACTGCATGGGGAATAATTCGTTCTGTCTGCAACAGAGAGAGGCAGTGAGAGACGCACCGAGGCCTGGACAGGCAGATGGGACTGGAATGCAGAGGGGCCTTGCACGGCTTAGTCGGGACCAAAGGGCAGAGGGGCAGGGCATAGAGAGAAGCTGTGGCCGCCTTGCCAGGTCCCATGGAATCCTTGACCGTCGGGGTCGCGGGCATCAATGGACACTGTGGAGCTTGAAATCTCACCACGTGGAAACATCTCTGCCAGCCCTGTAATTGTTTCCATAGTTTCTTCTAGTTCTCTTCATGAACATTTTCCAGTATTTTTATTTGAGCATTAATAAAAGATGTGCCTATATACTCAAAATTCTGCCAGAAAGCTTTGACTTCCATGATCTAGAGCAACCTTGTCCAACCCACAAGCAAGTCACATGCAGCCCAGGATGGCCTTGAGTATGGCCCAACACAAATTTGTAAGCATTCTTAAAACATTATGAGCCTTTTGTGTGATTTTTTTTTTTTGAAACTCATCAGCTATCGTTGGTGTTAGTGTTTTTTATGTGTGGCCCAAGACAATTCTTCTTCTTCCAATGTGGCCCAGGGAAGCCAAAAGATTGGACACCCCGATTAAGAGTTTTAGGCCTTAGGTTTTGGGAATGCCAAATGTTTACATGGAGAGGTGCCTTCCATTAGGATGAGCATGCTTTTCCTCATGAGCTCCTTGGTAGAACCTAATGTTAGTGTGTGGCTCTTTTCACTTTATTATTTTCTTCTGTATGGGGTACTTTATAACCAGTAGCTGTTTCTGAAAATGTGGGAAAACTATTTTTGAATATTGCATCAATTACGTTTTCAGGGTAGTTTGATAAAAGGCATTTTGTGGTCATCTTTATCTAAAACGAATCCTCCTGGCCTTAGTGTGATTATGTTATGTTATGTTATGTTATGTTATGTTATGTTATGTTATAGACAGAGTCTTGCTCTGTCATCCAGGCTGGAGTGCAGTGGTGCAATCTCGGCTTACTGCAACCTCTACCTCCCAGATTCAAGCGATTCTCCTGCCTCAGCTTCCTGAGTAGCTGGGATTACAGGTGTGTGCCACAATGCCCGGCTAATTTTTGCATTTTTAATAGAGATGGGGTTTCACCATGTTGGCCAGGCCGATCTTAAACTCTTGACGTTAGATGATCTGCCTGCCTTGGCCTCCCAAAGTGCTGGGATTACAGGCATGAGCCACCCCTTCTAGTCTTAGTGTGATTTTGTATTTTATGTTATGAGTTTTGTTTTAAAAAAAGAACATCAGTAAGTTCAGAAACCAACTCCATGCTTATTTGCTGTAATGAATTTTTCCCTTACATTGGAAAAACACAATTCCATCTGCCCTGAAGGCCCATAAATCACAGAATGCAGTGTGTTGGAATGTGAAATCTTTTCCGCCTTGCAGAATCTTTATCATTGTGCTAAATTGACATGTGGAAGAATGGCAGGTAGCAGTTAGAACTTAGGGCTTTCTATTTATTCTCTATCTATTTTGCATTAGCTAGTTAAGGTTCTGATCTTCAGAGCATTAAAGTCAGTGCTTCATACCATTTCACATCAAACTGTGGCATCCCAAGAGGCAAACCATTTGGAATTCTTCCTTAAGTTACAAAAAGAAAAAAAAAGTGAATGCATGAAGGCTGCTTTGTTCCCAAGACTTATGACACAGCCTTCCAGCTCTGTGGCTTTTCATTCTGATGGGAAGGAAATGAGACCATTGTAAATGACTGTTCAAAATAATATTTTAATGCCAGCTTCATGCCAAGTGCTGTTAAGAACATGGAGAGAGCATTCGAATGTTTGCCTCTGAATTTTTGCACAGGTCATAGTTCGCAGTTGGCTAGCAGGCTGCAAGGGCCATTCCAAGTGGGAGAAGCATTCCATCCCCGGGACAAGTAAACAGAGAACCTAAAACAAACACATGTTTACTTGAAGTAATACAGCACCAGGCAAATTGTTCTACTTTTACTAAGTGAAGGACATCAGAAACAAAGGATCAGAACCCCCATGTTGCATTCTCAACTAATTATAGCACAATAGCAGGAATCCTTGGCTCTTTATCTGGAGTGAGTCAGAGAGTATATCATGCCTTATCTAAAGTTAATTGAACCCAAGGCCCCTAACTTCTGAGTAGACACATGCTGGAATCAGATGTACAGATGGAATGGGAAGAGGTAAATGGTTTCATATGCCAGACTGGTATAGTTGCATGCTGGAGGGGACTTAAAGGAAACAGTGAGAAGTATTAAAAAACTGTAGTTTACCAGGTGTGGTGGCTGGTGCTTATAATCCCAGCACTTTGGGAGACTGAGGCTGAAGTATCAGTTGAACCCAGGAGTTCAAGACCAGCCTGAACAACATGACTAGACCCCATCTCTACAAAAAATAAAAAATTGGCTGGACTTGGTGATGCACCTATAGTCCCAGCAACTTGGGAGGCAGAAGTGGGAGGATTGCTTGAGCCTGGGAGGTCAAGGCTGCAGTGAGCCGTGATCACTCCATTGCACTCCAGCCTGAGCGACAGAGTGAGATTCTGTCTCAAAATAGCAACAACAAAAACCAAAACTATAGTTGCAGAGAGTGGCTTTCCCTGCTTAGTTTTATCCGGATAATTGTTAGAATAGTGGAGAAGAATCTGGCAAGTGGCAGAATGCAGGGCCACGGAAAGGGGGAGAGTTCACGCCTAAAGTCGCTGAGCAGCGGAGACTTGGAGAACTGACAGGGGATCCCTCTCCTGTGTTTGTTGGAAGGGACAGAGCCTGTTGCCCAGCCTGCAGGTGTGGGAGGGACCCTGCCAGAAGTCCCTTTTGTCACCCTCTTCAGGCCTCACATTGCCTGATGAGGTTCAGACTCCCAGGCCTCTAAAGGGTAATAAGGCCTGTCTGTTCCTGCCTTCACTTTTCTTCTGTCAGTTTCTAAGCACTCTCAGCCTCCCGGCGTTTGATCGCGGAGCGCCATCATATAGTGGCATTGTACTGAGTGGTTAGGGGTGTGAATTCTTGAGGCCGGCTACCTGAGTTTGAATCCTCGTTTGGCCATCTTCCAGCTGTGTGACCTCTCTATGCCTCAGTTTCCTCATTCGTATGATAGGAGTAGTGGCAGTACCTATTTCATGGTGTTATTGAGCTGTACAGATGCTAGCTACCGCCATCATCATTGTCATTTCTTCATATCTTTTAGACCCAAACTCTCACACTTTCCAGCATCATTTCTGGAGCCCCGCGAAAGGAATTGGTGTCTTTTCTTCTAGATTCCCTAAGGCACAGAGGGATACTAGAGTGAGAAGACAGTGGTGGCTCACAGTCATCACTCTGTACTTACTAGGTTTGAAAATGCATCAAATTGCTGATGTCTCTGAGCACCAGTTTCCCAATGTGTTCAAGAAGGATGGTGATACTCAACCCATCTCACAGGGTTTTGTCAGTAAATGCTAAACCATGTGGTGAGCGCATGTTCTCAGTGAGCACCAGGTCACTATTATTATGTTGCTTGTCACAATGAGTTTTACTTGCCGCCTTGTATTATAGTTGTGACGACTGTTTTTTCCAGCCCCACCTTGGGACACATGAAATGACAGAGTTAAATGAACTCATTTGTAGATATTTGGAAATTGCAATAATCTTTGAATATCTGTACCTGTTTGTGTCCAGATTCTGGTTATTTCGACTTCCTTATACCCCAGTGCCTGTTTTTTTGTTTTGTTTTTGTTTTGTTTTTGTTTTTTCTTGGAGACAAGTTTTTTCTCTTGCCCAGGCTGAAGTGCAGTGGTGCCATCGTAGCTCACTGCAGTCCTGAACTCCTGGGCTCAAGCGAATCCCAGTGCCTTATAAGCAGGCTTCCTCAAGGCCTGTTGTCTTATTCATCTGTATTTTCCTCATAGCATCTAGGACAGTGCCTTGCTTATAATGGGCATTTGGCAAATGTTTGCTGAATGCATTTATCATTACTTAGTAATAAATACTAAACTATTTTTTAATGGGAAAATAGGCAGGTTTGGGTTCTCATACACGTGACCTACATTTGTCAGATGTCTGCTCTGTACCAGCCAGCAGCTTTCTTCCTTTAGTGTTATTTCCTGTTAGAGTGGGATAGTGATATTTCAGGTCATCTGATGACCATTTAGGCCAATCACGTGTTAATGGGAATTGAATTTATGCATTAAACACACCAGCGAGTGCTATCCACATTAAAACCAGGAGGTCTGCTTCATTGATTCTTGAGTATATTGAAAGAGTTGGAAATCTGACCTGGCATTTCAGGTAGACTCTAAGGGGTGTAAGATGACCCTTTGGTTTAGAGACTTAGGATTGGTGTGAGTGACTGGCAGGGACTGCTTTAGTGCCCAGACGTTTAGTAGCACACACGCAATATAGGAAAACTCTTCAAGGAAAACCAGCTGCAAATAAGATAGTAGGTAATGTTCCACTTCTCTTGCTTTATTTATATTCTGCTTGCTTTACAAAATAATCTGAGATAGCTAATAATAAAAGTGCAGGCCCCCCAAAATGAAAGTGATTATCATAGAACCAGAAAAGAAGGGATAAAATACTGATTTCAAGGACTCCTGAAGCCAGTGGCAGCTCTGAGTTTCCTGGCAGCCAAGACAAAGATAGAAGCATGCTGGGATGATGCATCCTCGGGCTCTGTAAAGGAAGCCCAGGTCCTGCCTGCCGCTTTGGGCTCAGGGAAATGGTTGCTGTTTCCCCTGCCTGGGGCGGGGAGGAGCACTTATCTGTGGTAGGGTGATCGGTCATTAAGGCCTCGTAACATCATGACCGATTCCGAAGTTACCTGTGAAAGTTGAGATTTATGTTATACTGTAGCTCTCAAGCCAGTTCCCTTAGGGGCCAGAGTAATGACAGTGTAATTCACCTGCCACCTGCTTGAGAGAGACAATTGGTGGTTAATGGACTTTCCCAAGGTGATAAATTGTTTTAGTAAACAGATCCAGAGAACAGTTCTTTTCCCTTCATCTTTGTATGCCCTTTGAATGCCAAGACCTTATCCTAAACTCAAGTTTCATGAATAGGATTAAAATACTCTTTGGGGACCTTTCTCACGTTGAGAACAGAGGCTTGGGCCACGTACTTAGCTGTTTTTTTTGAGACAGGGTCTTATTCTGTCACCCAGGCTGGAGTGCAATGGCGTGAATATGGCTCACTGCAGCCTTGACCTCCTTGCTCAAGTGACCCTCCAGGATTGGCCACCCCGAGTAGCTGGGACCACAGGCCCCCACCACCATGCCTGGCTAATTTTTGTATTTTTTGTAGAGTTGGGGTCTTGCTATGTTGCCCAGGCTGGTCTCAAAGTCCTGGACTCGAGGGATCCTCCCTGCTTTGCCTCCCAAAGTGCTGGGATTATAGGCGTGAGCCACCGTGTCTGGATGAAAAAAATAATTTGATTATGAGTTGTGGAAGTTTGGCAATGGCTTCAAAAAATGTCAGCAGGGAGAATGGATGTCTTTTTCTTTCAGATGAAATTTCAGTATTCAACTGATACAGCCAACCAGGAGAAGGAAAAATACTAAGTGAAAAGACTTAGATAAGTGGAATTGAACATCTCTGGGCTTAAAAGGAGCATCACTCCTGGCATATTCAGCATGGCCCAGCTGTGTTTCTCTGAGGGCGATGTCCTCCTCAGGGTCTGTGAATGGCTGAACTCAGAACAAGCCTTTTGCAATCTGCGCCTTCTGAATACAGTTTTTGTTCTGTTGGTTTAATTTGCATTTGGTGTCTGGAGTGCCTGGTCATGGAAAGAGCCCGTTCTTTGTTTTGGGTAATGAAGGCTGAGGTTTCCAATAAGTATTTCTCGGTTCTGTCCGTGTCGAGTGTCATTTGAGTAACAAGTGACTGTTGCTCATTGCACTGGGCCTGCGAGCCTCCATTTGCACATTAGATTTTTGCATACCCCGCAATTAGTAAATTACAGAATGACATCATGAAATAGAAAACTGTATTCACAGATGGAAATGCTTTTCGTATTCTATGCATTTTTATTCTAGGGCAGATGCATTTTTAAATCTCTTTGGATGGTTGTTCTGCTCTTGTCAGTTACTTCATAGCAAATGTCAACTGTAAACCAAGAGAGAATGAGCCAGGAGGGAGAACTTTTTTGTTTAATTGTGTCATGTTGGGTGCTTTTTGGAAAGTGGGTGAATTATTCATGAAGAAATGAATGGGGGTATTATTTTAAATTAGTGTGGAAGCAAATGGTTCGCAACCCATTTATTAAGACCCTAATGTTGATGTGGCTACCAAGAAGCTTTACCAGCAGGAGCCAATGTGTTGTCTTCCTTGGTTGGTTGGTTTTTCTACGTTCACTTAACTCCTAGCCTAATTTTATCTTTTTTTTTTTTTTTCTGTTTTTCTTTCCCTAGATGTTGTTTTAAACTCTGATAAATCATTTTCAATGAAGGTCGGGTATGTAGTTGCCTTTCTTCTCATCTTCTTCCGCCTCTATTACTGCCTGCATTTGAATACATTTCCATTGTATGAGAGGCAGTAATGGTACAGAGGGGTGGGAGGTGGTGACTGCTTGGAAAGCTGTGGCTCGCATGTCTCCAGAGACACAGGCCCTAGGAAGACTGATTAAAAATCAACTTTTAACTACTGTAACGGCTCACTTTCCTGAAACTTGTTATGCTGTAACCCCACCTATTGAAGACATAATCAGAACCAGAAAGTGAACAAAATTGACCCTGGAAATATGTGGCAAAAATTCTGTGCAATAAATATAACACTTTTTTTCAGTGAATTCTCTCTTGGGGCTCACTCACAGAACCAATTTTGAAATCAGATTTTCTTCCTTTTAAAAATACAGTTAACCCCCACCCCCATCTTCAGGTTCTCCCTCTGCAGATTCAACCAACTGCAGATTGAAGATATTCAGAAATTTAGAAAAATGAAAAATAGGTAACAATATAACAAAAGTAATGCAAATGAACAATGCAGTATAACATCTATTTATGTAGCACCTGTGTTGTATTAGGTGTTATATGTAATCTAGTGATGATTTAAAGTATATGAGAGGGTTTGCCCATAGGTTATATGCAAATCCTGTAGCATTTTATATCAGAGACTTGAGGATCTGTGATTTTGCTGTCCTCAGATGTCCTGGAACCACTCCACCATCAACACTGAGGCACAACTGTATATAATATAAAATAAATAAAATATGTACTGTAAAATTGTAATCTTGAAAGTTTGATCCTATGGCAGTTGCTGTTTTCAGGCAGCTCAGCCTTTGTTTGCATGCTCAAAACCAGCTCGTGATTTGGTTTCTAAGATCACGGCTGACTTGTTATCTGTGCTGGCTCATCATGGCAGTGCCTCGGTGTTATGGACACAGTGAGCGTTTGGTGTCGATACTCCCAGAATGAACTGAGTAGAATGGACAGGGGACTGACCCTTATCTATTGCTCTGGGTAGCAGTAATGCCACTAACTTGTTACAGTGCTCTTTGTCCTCAAACTATTTGCTATATATAGTATGCTTAAATTACATATATTATATATATGTGAATATATTATTACATATACACATATATAGATGGTTCTGACTTTGCAGTTCTGATATGCATGAATTTCAATTACCATGATTTAAATAATGCCAGTTCCCCAACAACTCTAGTCAAATCTCAGTTACCCCTGTGTGTTAACTGAATTGGGTAATTGCATGAAGTACACCAGCTTGTTGCTAGTGCTTCAGTATACAACTCCCCATGTAAATAACAGGTGCATGTCAGAATCCGTGGCCAATCACAGCACTTCTTTCAAAGCCTGTGGGTGGTTGGTCAGTGTACGTGTTCCTTAGTTCATGCACAGACAGCCGAGTGTGTAGTTCTGTGGCCTTCTTGGCTCTCAGGGATAAACCAGTGTGACATTTTACAAAAATATCAAAAATTGAGAGGGAATTGGTGAACAAAGATAAAAGTGCAGCAAAGAAGCTGAAAGTGATAATGCTAGAAGTGAAACCAAAACCTGCGTGGTATTATAGAAGAAATAGCTGACTGTGGGAATATTGGCAGTACAGCTGTTGGAGAGACCGCCTGCGCAGCCCGAGGAGGAGAATGCAGGTTTATCCACATAAACAAGGAAAGTGGTTGTGAAGAAAAGAATAAAATTGTCCTAGAGAAAATGACCTTGGCAAAATAAACAAACTTCACATTAAAGGATCTCTCGGAACCATTTCCCAGCATAGAAAATGCAAAGGATGAAATGTATGCTTATTCAAACTGACGGCTCCTAGCAGCACTGTTCACAATAGTGGAAAGGTAGAAACAGCCCAGATATCCATCAGTGGGTGAATAGATTAACAAATGGATGAATAGATTAAAAAATAGATTGTGGTATATTCACACACTGGAATATTGATTTATAAAGGGATGAAGTACTGATACCTGCTACAATGCGGATGAACCTCAAAGATACCATGCTAAGGGAAATAAGCCAAATACAAAGGTCACATATTATAGGTTCTGTTTCTATGAACTACCTTGGTAAATCCATAGAGAAAGAACACAGATTTGTGGTTTGTTTTCTAAGATCACAGCAAGCTTATTTCTAAGATCAGGGGCTGGGGTGCGGTAGGGGAATGAGGAACAACTGCTTCATGGGTGGAGATTCCTTCTGGGGTGACAGAAAATGTTTTGCAACCACATGGATGTGGTGGTTGTATGACACTGCGAGTGTACTAAACGTGCTTGTTTCAAATGCTTATGTTATATGAATTTCACCTTGATTTTAAAAATGTGACGTTTCACCAAGTCATAGAAAAGGTGCTTCTCTTGTATAAGTTATGTGACAAAAAGACAAGCACTTTTAAACATTTCTTGAAAAGTTTTTGTTTCCAGGGTTTCAATGGCAATGTGCTGAATATTTCACTATTTTTCACTTCCATGTACATTTGTAACTGACAGTAATAGATTTTTAATGCTTTGACAAAATTTTTAAGAAGTTATAGAACAATGGCGTTTTTTCCCTTTAATCACTAACATTGTTTTGCACAGTTTCAGCTTCTATGGGCATTTTTATGGTTTCATACTGAGTACTGCCTGTGCACATATATTTCACTACACACCCACACCCCCCCCCCATTTCCGCCCCCACCAATACATCCCATACCCATTACAGCACATTGTTGCAGGGAGGATTCTGAGATGTGTCTTCTATAATAGAAAAAAGTGTTCTGGGCTTGCTGTGAAAAAGCAGAGGAAGTTAGAGGTAGGATGTTAGCAGTGAAGTTGTTGGAACCTCAGCTTCTTCTAGGGAAGAGGGAAGGTAAAGTCAGCAGGCATTAGGGACCAAGGGAAGCCTGTAACTTATAAAGTATGGTAAATATAAGAGCAGCTTGTGGGATTGGCTAGCAGCTGTGTGGCCAGTAGCTAGAAGACCCAGTGGTCTGGACATGTCCTAGTTTTGGGAAATCTGACAGCAAGGAGAGCACTAGGAGCGAAGGTACGATACCTGAAGCCCAGAAATGCATAATGAGCTGTGACAATGCTGTTTCACTTGAGCTCATCAGATGCTTTCAAGGATTCAACCCATATCTCCCTGTTCTCCCTGCATTTTGACACAGGCCGTGCTTGCGTTGCGGCTAGGTTAGTGTATTCCCCTCTCCACCAGAGAATTGGGAGGGTAGGGAAATGTGCCTTAGTCATTCTTGAGGCTCCTGTGTCTGGCAGTGCCTAGCAGCAGCTTAATAAATACTTGTTAATGAACCTAATTATTACGAAATTAAGATTTTAATCTAAATCTTCTAAATGACTATGGAAATCTGTTTATTTTTGCTTAGGATCACTGGTAATGTTTTCAGGCCAAAGCTGCTTTTTTGTCTGAACTGTGTGTTTATTTTTCATTCCCATCTCTTATTTATACTGTGAAAATGATTAAGAAAAATAGGTGATATGGCTCATGGTCTGGTCTCATGAGTCAATGAGTTGTTGTGAAGCCAACTCCACACGTAATGGTTCAAGCCCTCTGACTGCATCTTAGTTTTTGGTAAACTAAAATAGAATAACTCCAGATTTTCTCCATCAATGTTGCTTGCATTTTTCAGTGGTACTTTTTGGAAGGAAGGAATATGAAAGCCAACCCGCAAAAGATCACTGGGTCGGGGTCATAGTCTGTGATGGTGACTGAATTATCTGGTCAAGCATATTTTTGCCGTTTCCAGGGGCCAAGCCCTCAGCATGATGAGATTCCAGAAATTGTTTTGAAAAAAGAAACCTTAGGTTACCCAGCAGCTAAATGATTACTGCTCAGCTAGCAGCTCCGAAAGGGCCATTTAGCCCTGTAGAAACATCATTCCTGGGCAGGCCGTTGATGTGGAGAGTGAGAGGAGCAGCCGTTCTTTTACCTGAGGCCCTATCTGGGTAGCAGATGGTCCCCAGCTAGGCACGAGCCCTGTGTGGGGACATCCGTGCTGCCCAGGATCTTGGGACACTGCCCAGATCAACTGTCAGGCTGGGAGCCTGTGTCCAGAACTGTAGATGGCATTCACTTTGGGGTTGTGGAAGTTGGTTTGTACCTACCCTTAAGTCTTGCCCCTTCAACTCCAGCTCAGGCTTTTTAACCCTAGTAGAAGCTTACTTATCTGTAGGTATTTAAGATAATTTTGAACCTACTGCTCTGTGGGAAGGTACCAAAAACGCCAAAAGCTGCGGCTCCTGGGGAGCTTTCAGTCTCCCACTTGTTGAGAGTCTCATGAGTGCGAGGCACTGTGGGTTTAAGGGAGGCCCTGCAGTAGTCAGAAGGGTGCCTGATGAGGGGGAGCTGGTTCCCATACTTCTCACATGTGACTTCGGGCAAGCCACTTGCCTCCTGCTGCTTCTCTTTTTCTCATCTGTTAAAAGGACTAGTGAAGGACCCTTCTCATAGGGTTGTTATGAAGATTAAATGATTTAAAGTATGCAGAGTGCCAAGAACAGTACCTGGCAGATGATTAAAAAATCGTTACAGAAATACACTACAGTAACATTTTTGGTCACATTTAATCCTTGCAGAATGGGTGATTGTCATGCCTATTTTGCATGAGAGACTCAACCACTCGCCCAGAGTCACAGTGCTAGAAAGGACTTGAGCCAGCATCTGAACCTGTCCCCTGAAACGTTCACCTTCTTTGCTTCTTGACATGGCAGGAGAATGATGAGGAAGTGGGCTAGTCTGCTAGGACTGCTGTAACAACTGCAGATGGGTGGCCAAAACCACAGACATTTATTTATTTATTTTATATAATCTTGGATGTTGGAAGTTGAAGATCAAATTGTTGACAGATGTGGGTTCTTCTGAGGCCTCCCTCCTTGGCTTGTAATTGGTCGCCTTCTTGCTTCTTCACATGGTCTTCCCTCAGTGTGTGACTCTGTCCAGATTTCCTTTTTGTAAGGGCACAGCCATATTGGATTAGGCCTACCCGCTTGACCTCATCTTATCTACTCCCTTAAAAACCCTGATTCCTTATACAGTCACACTCCGAGGTACTGGGGATTAGGGTTTCAATGTCTGAATTTTGGAGGGGAGAGGACACAATTCAGCCAATACCAGTAAATGATTAGTAATCAAACACAGGGATTGAATACCCATATTAAGGATTGGAATGAAGCCAGAATTTGGAAGGACTAGAATTGATGGAGGCAGGTGCTTGGTCTGGGTGATTTTTGAAAATGATTTTCGGGCCAGGTGAGGTGGCTCATTCCTTGTAATCCTAGCACTTCTGGAGGCCGAGGCTGGCAGATCATTTGAGGTCAGGAGTTTGAGACCAGTCTAGGTAACATGGCGAAATCCCATCTCTACAAAAATTAAAAAATATCAGCCAGAAGTGGTGGCTTGTGCCTGTAGTCCCAGCTCCTCTGGGGGCTGAGGTGGAAGGATCACTGGAGCATGGAAGGTCAAGGCTGCAGTGAGCAAAGATCTTTGCCTCTGACCCCAACCTGGACAACAGAGCAAGACTCTGTCTCCCGGCGGGCGGGGGGTGGCGGGGGAAAGCTTTCAACAGAGTCAGTCATGGACAAAGAAGAAAGGACTTTTTTCCTTCCCTGCAGCCATGACCTCCCAGGCGCATATGATCCTCCCACTCCAGCCTCCCAAGTAGTTGGGACTACAGGTATGCATGCCACTCTGCCCAGCTAATTTTTTTGTGTTTTTAGTAAAGATGGGGTTTTGCCATCTTGCCCCTGCTGGTTGTGAACTCCTGGGCTCAAGCAATCTTCCTGCCTTAGCCTCCCAAAGTACTGGGATTACAGGCATGAGCCACTGCACCCAGCTGGAAAGGACTTTTTGTGTGGTGAGAGGAGGATCCTCAGAATACGGAGATCTGGGATCCACAGACCCATTGTGGGACGCACACTGATTTAGTTAGATCTTGAGTGAAGAGATACAGTGTTAGTTGACTGCGTGCTAAATGTTAGCCTGAGAAATCAGTATGTTATTTTGATAGGCATTTGAGTCATTTATTGAACTAATAACTGTGGGGTGCCTCATGTACTAGGCACCAAATCACAATACAGTTCTTATCAGGGGAGAGATCATTTGGGTCTCAGATCCCTAAGAGTAGCTTTTAACTCCAAAATTGTTTTAATCTATGTTTGTAGAGGAATATCATGAAAATATTTTGAAATTAAATTTCCTAAGTATACCTTACTTTTATACTGTTATTATTTTATTTTTATTTTTATTTTTATTTTTGTGAGACAGGTTTCACTGCGTTGCCCAGGCTGGAGTGCAGCGGTGTGATCTCAGCTCACTGCAACCTCTGCCTCCCAGGTTCAAGGGATTTTCATGTCTCAGCCCCCCTAGTAGCTGGGATTATAGGCGTCCGCCACCACACCCAGCTAATTTTTGTATTTTTAGTAGAGACAGGGTTTCGTCATGTTGGCCAGGCTGGTCTCAAACTCCTGAGCTCAGGTGATTCACCCGCCTCGGCCCCCCAAAGTGTTGAGATTACAGGTATGAGCCACCGTGCCTGGCCTACTGTGATTATTTTAATCAGTAAATTGTGGTATAGTAGATACTGGATTTTGACTTAAGGCTATCTGGGTTTAAATCCTGCCTCTGTCACTTAATAATTTTGTCAGCTATACCATATGACATAAATAGGCAGAGCTTCCGTTTTATCACCTGTGAAAAGTGGATAACTGTACACATCACATTGGGCTGCTGCATGCAGTAACGGATGTCTAGCATTGTGTCTTTCCCATGATAGGCGCTTGTGGTAATGCTATGCAAGAAGCTAGAAGATTGAAAGTGGATAGTTAAAAGTGGAGGCAGACCAGGCATGGTGGCTCACGCTTGTAATCCCAGCACTGTGGGAGGCTGAGGCGGGTGGATCACGAGGTCAGGAGATCGAGACCATCCTGGCTAACACAGTGAAATCCCATCTCTACTAAAAATATATATAAAAAATTAGCCGGGCATGGTGGCGGGCATCTTAGTCCCAGCTACTCGGGAGGCTGAGGCAGGAGAATGGCGTGAACCTGGGAGATGGAGCTTGCAGTAAGCTGAGATCGTGCCACTGCACTCCGGCCTGGGCGACAGAGCAAGACTCTGTCTCAAGAAAAAGAAAAGTGGAGGCAAATTAAGGGACTTCTTAAAATATTTTTATTTAATAGAAAAAATATATAGCAAGAAAATTTGGATCAATTCTTTCATGCATTCAACAACTGAAGTCTGAGAACCAGCTGTGGTTAGGTGCTCCAAATTAGAATAAGGCAAGGCGTCTGCGCTCACTGAGCTTCCAGGCAGGCGGGAAGCCCAGGAGGGCATGGTAAGTGCTGCCATCCAAGTGTGCTCAGGTTGTCATGCAGGTATTGAAGAGGGCTACTTTTGAATTTATGCTGCGGGAAGAGTTTCACAGTTTCTGAATTTGTGCCCCAAGATGGGAGCAGGCACTTGCATTGACATTTGAATTCATCACCCGGAGAAGAGTGGAAAAGTTATTTCAGGTAATGGTAACAGCATGTGCAGAAGTCTAGAGGGATGGGAGAGGCTGCATGGCATGGATGGAAAAATAGCAGTTCAGGAACCCATTTGCTGTGGGGGTGGTGAGTGGAGGACTAAATTTGTAAAGGGGGACAGATCACACAGGCCTTGGGAACCACTAGGAGATTTTTTTTTTTTTTTTGGAGACAGAGTCTCGCTCTGTCACCCAGGCTGGAGTGCAGTGGCATGATCTCAGCTCACTGCAGCTTACACCTCCCGGGTACAAGCAATCCTCCTGCCTTAGCCTCCCAAGTAACTGGGACTACAGGCATCTGCCACTGCATCTGGCTAATTTTGTATTTTTGGTAGAGACAGGGTTTCACCATGTTGGCCAGGCTGGTCTCGAACTCCTGACCTTGTGATCCTCCCACCTCAGCCTCCCAAAGTGCTGGGATTACAGGCATTAGCCACCATACCTGGCTGACTAGGAAGCGATTTGATGATATTTACAGTTTTAGGAAGACCAGACTGATAGCAGCTTGGAGGCTGATTGGGAGAGAGGCAGAGTGGAAGGCAGGGTTGTTGAGAGTGGAAGTTTTAGAAAGATTTTGTGATGATTCTGCTGAGACTGAGGTTCTGAACTTGGGCTGCCCTGCAGCAGCCCAGGAGGACAGATTGCAGAGCTTTGAGATAGTTCGCATCAAGATGGGTGTGTCCGGGATGGGCATGACTAGGTTTCTAGCTTGGGTGTCCAAGTGGATAAAGAGCCTTTCATATGGAGGCTGTGGGCATGGGCAGGTTGAGTACATGTCCTTGTTTCCCATAGGTAGCTGGCCAGCCATGGGAGTCAATCCACATGGGATGGAAGGATGGAGAATGCCGACTTGTCTTTAAAGACTTGGTCCTGAAGAGCTTGCAATTTGGTATCTGGGGTAGTCATTAAGATCCGTCACACGTTTGGATCTTTAATCTCCAGAATAGAGGATGGGATGCTCCCTGCTCCATTGAGCCCAGATATGGTCATGTGACCACCTGTGACTAATCAGGCGATGAGCGGATGAAATTCATGTGGCTCTTGAGCTAAGCATTTGAAGCCAGAGCGAGACTCTCTGGCCCTCGTTATCTCAGCTGTGGTGCTTGGCATGTCCCAGAAGGCAGCCGTGCTGTGGACCTGGGTCCCCGAGGGAGCGCTGTGCCACGTCTGCCCGCGATGGACCTGCCCTGAGAGAGAAGCCTTTGTTTCAGGCTCTTTAAGATGACATGGGAATTTTGGTGGTGTTTTTCTAGCCTAACCTAGTCCCTCCTGACTCAAGTTTTTGTGTAAGAGACCAAACCTTGCTCATTTTCTTTTCCTTAGCTACAAATCAGTTTTGAACTTACTTTTCTTCAGTATATGCCTGTGCATGTGTGTGCCTTTGTGCACAGGCAGACAGATATAGCTAGGACCAAAAGCATTTCTGCTGTTACTATTATCCTTTTGTCCAAGGTATTTTTTAATGAATTAAATGTCAGAAACACACATGCTTTCTTAAAAAAGCAGCTTTATTAGGATGTAATTCACATACCTTATAATTCACCCATTTACAGTGTATAATTCAGTTACTTTTATTATATTCAGCATTGTGCAACCATCATTATGATGTTAATTTTTTTGTTTGTTCCCTTATATTGAGACAGAGTCTCACTGTCACCCAGGCTGGAGAGCAGTGACACGATCTCGGCTTACTGCAACCTCTACCTCCTGCGTTCAAGCAGTTCTCCTGGCTCAGCCTCCCAAGCAGCTGGGACTACAGGCTCATGCCACCACGCCCAGCTAATTTTTGTATTTTTAGTAGAGACAGGGTTTCACCGTATTGGTCAGGCTGGTCTCCAACTCCTGACCTCAAGTGATCCACCTGCCTCGGCCTCCCAAAGGGCTGGGATTACAGGTGTGAGCCACTGTGCCTGGCTGATGTTAATATTTTTATTACCCATAAAAGGAAGCCTGTACGATACAACCATCACCCCCCAATTCTCCCACACATCCCTCTCCCCATCCCTAGGCAGCCTCTAAACTACTTTGTGTCTCTGCATTTTGCCTCTTCTGGACTTTTCGTATAAACTGAGTCATGCCATATGTGGTCCTTTGTGACTGGCTTCTTCAATTAGTGTGGTGCTTTCCAGGGTCATCAGTGTTACAGCAGGTGTCAGCACTTCATTCCTTTTTATTGGTCAAATACTTGTCTATTGTGTGGGATACAGTGTGTTATAAATCCATATGGTTTCTAGAAATGGAAGCCACGCCGACCCCTGTAGAGTTTTGTTTATCCATTTAGCCGTTGATGAACATTTGGGTTGTTTCTGCTTTTTGCTGCTGTGAACCTCTATGTAGTACATTCTTGTACAGGTTTTGGGTGAATATGTTTTCATTTCTCTTGGGTTTATACCTAGGAATGGAACTGCCGTACTATTTTTCCAAAGGAGCTCACCTTTTGACATTCCCCCACAGCAGTGCCTGAGGGTTCCGGTGTATCTGTGTCCTCAACAACACATGTTGCCTGTGCAGTGATAGCCATCCTACTGGGTGTTCCTGCTGTTTTATGTCATTTAACACCAAACTTAGATCACATTTCTGCATTACTGACTTTGCACATACCGTCCCCAACTTGCAACTCGTGCTGTCATTAACTTGTGTAGATTTATCCACGTTTGGCTGTTTATGAGGATTTGTCCATGTCAACATGTATGTTTTGTAAGGACATTCTTAACCTTCCATTACCAGACCTACATTCTCAGTTTAAGATTTGATATTTTTTCAGTGTTTAGGTTTTCAGTTGAATCAACTGACAGGTTTAGTGGCTTAAACTTTCAAGCTTAAGCCGAAATGACAGTCTTGTTTTAGAGCAAAAATTACATCCTCTCTCTTAACTGAGGAACTTAGGTGGTGGTTCCTATTTGTCTTTATTTTTTATTTATTTATTTTTTGCCTACTTCACTTTGGTCGGTAAACAATCAAATGTATTTTCAGTATAGATAGATAGATAGATTTTTTTTTAATTTTATTAATTTTTTTTGAGACAGAGTCTCACTCTGTCGCCCAGGCTGGAGTGCAGTGGCACGATCTCGGTTCACTGCAACCTCCACTTCCTGGGTTCAAGTGATTCTCTTGCCTCAGCCTCCCAAGTAGCTGGGATTACAGGCATGTGCCACCATGCCCAGCTATTTTTTTGTATTTTTAGTAGAGATGGGGTTTCACCATGTTGGCCAGGCTCATCATGAACTCCTGAGCTTAGGTGATCCGCCTGCCTTGGCCTCCCAAAGTGCTGGGATTACAGGTGTGAGCCACCACGCCTGGCCCAGTATATATACATTTTTAATATAATGTGAAACCGTGTGGTTTCTACTATAGACTGAATGTTTGCATCCTAACCCCCAGTGGAATGGTATCAGGAGGTGGGGCCTTTAGGACGTGATTGGGTCCTGAGGATAGAGCCCTTATGAATGGGATTAGTGCCCTTATAAGAAGAGGCCCTTATAAGAAAGAGCTTATTTTGCTCCTTCTACCATGTGAGGATCTAGCACAGAAGGTGCTTTCTGTGAACCAGGAAGTGGCCCTAGTCAGACACCGAATCTGCCAGCACCTTGATCTTGGACTTTGCAGCCTCCAGAACTGTGAGAAATAAGTTTCGGTTATTTATAAGCCATGCAGTCTATGATAGTTTGTTAGAGGAACCTGAACTTAAAGGCAGTTTCTAAAGGGGAGCAATGCTGACCCCTCTGTGGTTTATATATTTGGTCAACACACTTTATTGAGTGACGAGTCTGAGTTTCATGCTTGATTGATGATAATTGGTAACAGAGTAGACAAGGTCCCTGCTGTCTAGTTGGGGCAATAGACCCTTAATGAATGAAGGCAGATGTGATTACAGATTGAACAAGGGCTGTAGAAAGAAAGGGATTTCCACGAGAGAATAAAGGGGACTTGTCAAGTTGAGTTTGACTTTCTCTTTGGTGGGGGATGCGTCAGGAAGGACCTTTTTGAAGCAGGAAAAATTCTCAGCTGAGACTTAAAGGAAGGGGAGGAGCTTGCCTGGGAAGGACACTGTGGTGGCTAGAGGGGATTTCCCAGGCGGGGACACTCTGGCAGGTTAGAGGAACTGAAATAAAGTCTGTGTTGGAGTGCAGAGACTGCTGGAAGAGCGGCCCATAGAGGCCACAGTGGGAGGGCCGTATGGATAATTTGGACATTATTCAAGGTGGAGTGATATGTCATTGAAGGGTTTTAGCAGAGGGGAGGCATTATCCAAGTTAAAAAAAAAAAAAAAAAAAGGAAAACCCACTCTAGTTGTTGTGTGGCAGATGAATTGGGATTGGGGACATGGGGTTGGTGGCAAGAATGGATGCAGGGGGACAAGTTATGAACTGAGACAGGGACCTCATGGGTCTTCCTGCCCAAGACCCAGATGGGTGGGGGTGGGGTCTGCAGCTGGGGACATGGGGCTTCAGTGCCCACGTTTTCTGTCCGCTGTGAGGGTATGTGTACTCTCATGCCAGCCCCCAGGCACTTTGGCTCGCTTGCGTTGCTGGGAGAGATCTCCTTTAATTTTTTTGTGTGTGTTTTTAAAATACGAACTTAGCCCCTGGCAGAGACAAGGCAGAAACCACTTTTGAGTTTTTAGGGCCGTGCATTCTTAAACAACTCTCTGAGTGACCCGTCCTTCATTACAATTTATCAACTAAATTAGAAAACGTGCTTTCACGAGTTTCTAGTACTTGGGCAAATGTGTTATTTACACTCAAGATGAAGTGTTGCTTCTAGTGACGGTTTTGCTGTTGGGCAGCATTTGTAGGGTAAAGGTGTTTTTGCTTTTGGCAATCCTTCGGGAGTAAAATATATATGTATATACATATATATAAAAATTAAAAAGCAGGAAGCCTGTGTGTGTGCCAGGGGATCTCAAACTCTTGGCCTCCAGCAGTCAGGAGATTTTTTAAAACCTTTATCTTTTACCCTCTTGCTTTTTAAAATCCAGTATGTCTTTATAGCACTTGACATACATGGGCAGAAGTCATTCTGGAACGTGAAGATGGGAGCATGGACTTTCTGGAGCATCCCAGGTGGGGTTCCTGTGGCTGCTGTAACACAGGACCACAGACCAGTGGCTGCAGACAGCACGGATTTGCTATTATATCTCATAGTCCTGTAGGGTAGAGTCTAACATGGGCCAAACTCAAGGTGTCACCAGGGCTGTGTTCCTCCCCGAGGCTCTAGGAGAGGATCCCTTTGCCTTTCCCAGTTTCTGCAGGGCATCTACTAGCCTCAGCTGATTGTCATCCCCTCCCTGCATTTGCAAAGCCAGCAGAGCAGCATCTCTGTGGCATTCCCACCTGGTCACATCTTCTCCTGGGATGCTCTCCTTCTGCCTCCCTTTGCACTTCCATTGTGCCCTTGTGATTCCATTGTGTCCATCTGGATAATCCAGGATAATCTCCCTATTTTAAGGTCTGCTGATTAGCAACTTTAATTCCATCTGCAGCCTTAATACCCCTTTTCTGTGTAACCTGACCTAGTCACAGGTTCTGGAGATTAGGACTTGGGCATCTTGGGGGACCGTCATTCCACCTGCGGCAGTGGCAGGCTAAACCTTAGGCGTCTGATATTGTGAACCTAGCTCACTGGCCTTTGTCTACTTGCCGATCCTATTGGTATTCGCCTGAGATGTTTTTCTTTTCTTTTCTTTTTTTGTTCTGTGCCCACAGTAGGTGCTTTAGAATCATGAAGTCCACTTGCCTCCTGGGAATCCACTGTAGTAAGTGGTCGAGGTTTTTAAAGCAGCCCTAGGGGAGATGCAATTCCCTGCATATGTTCAGGTTTTTCAGGAAGACGAATCTGTTCAGGAAACGTAGGAGGTTAGTTGCATTTTCCTCATTAATGCAGGATGTTAAAATACTCAGAGGGAACCCAGGAGTCCTCTCAAGATGAGTTTAAATTTCTTATACTTGGAGAAATTGTTGAGAAATACTGGATTCTAATTTCCAGAATTCTGGTGGGGAAGGAGCCTGGGAACCTGGTCTGAATTGAGAATGGGGATTGAGGATTTTTGGACTTTTGAAAGATTGACTCATGCTCTCCTGTTAGTTCTGTTGAACTGCTGCCTAAATGGAGGGAATGTGTGTCTGTCTTGTGTTGTGCGGCAATGCAGTGGGGACACTTGGGACATGAGCCAAACGTTGACAGAGGGGAGCACTTCCAGGAATATTATTAATACAGAGTTAGTAAGTTTTAACTTCACCTTTTGTGCAAACTTGACATTATAGATGTTGGAATAGGATTATTTTTCCCTTGCTAAGAGGTTAGCAGAATCAATACAGTGTGTCTGACAGGCCCTAGAGAACACTCTACATTTGTTAACTTTAAATTTGGGTTGGAAATTGATGTTGTTGGAGAAGCAAGACATGTTTAGGCCTGATGATTTTTGGATAGCTTGACCAAACCCAGTACAGCCAACTTTTCCCCAAAACTACTGTGTCCTTCTCAGTGGTCCCTGTGCCTGTGCAAGGACGCAGCACTCACCCCAGTGTGCCTCTTTGGGCTGTGGCTAACTTAGGCTGACATCCTGATAGAATGCAGTGACCACCTGGTCATTTGATTACAGCGCTTCTTCCAGACAGCATGCTCAGAATTGCGTTTCTTACTTCCAGTCTTCTTGCCCTGTAAGCATTTTCTGTGAGTCGCCAAATCAACCATAAAATCATTTAATTTTTTGGAAGTGGAAAATCAGACTTATTAAAGTACTGTGTTTTTGTTTTAAAGCTCAGAGGTATAGAGAACTATGAATTTTTTCCATGCCTTCTCATAATGTGGTTTTGGTTTAGCTGCAGTTCTTCCAGGTGCAGATTTCTGAGCCCTCTGCAGATCTGCTGCGTCAGAATTTATGGCCTGGGTCTTAGGAATTTGCAGTTTAAAATAACCCCTCCAGGTGAGTCTAATGCACCCTAAATTTGGGGCCAGCTCATGGGTTGTAAACTGTACTGCCCTATACAGCAGCAGCACAGTTTTAGGCTCAGGGGACTCAAGGGGGCCTAGTAAATACATTTCACCAGAGAAATAACAAAAGCATTTGCAGAGAGAGACCAGAGCATCATCTTTGTTAGTGCCAAGGCTTAACATAGGGGAATGTGGCTTCTATGGCCAGGCCAGTGGGCTTCCTAACACAGAATATGGAATTAGGCAGACTTAACCTCCCCCCATGCCCACCCCGGTCAGTGCCAGCATGGACTTGAGCTGCGTCTTCACACTGATGGTCCATCCTTTGGGCTGATCTCCTCATGGAGGATAAAATACAGCAAGGGGCAGGGGCTTGGCTTGGCACGGCCAGTTCTTTACCCAAACTCCTGCCAACGCTGGCCCTTCTTTCTTCCCCTGGTTGGAGTTCGTGAGGGTGGGAGAGGCAGGAAGAATTTGCTGGACAGAGCTTCTTCCATCTAGAAGGGAATTTCAGGAGTAAGAAAGCAGCAGCTCCTAACATACCTAGGAGAAAGCAAATGCTTAGTAAACAGTTGAGGAATGAACTAAGAATTTTCAGACAGATTTTCCTCGTCTGGAGCATTTGCAGAACCGCCTCTTCTTTGCTCGAGTGCTTTGCTTTTTACGGATTCATTTAAGGTCATGGTCCCAGGCACTAATGTAAATCAGCACATATATTACTGAGGTTGTAGAATACCTCCAGGCCCAGCTGCCTTGGAGCAGGAGAAACAGTTCATCCTCATTACCATCCAGAATATTTTATGTTCAAGATAATGCACAATCAATTTACTTTTTATCATACTCGACTTCGATTTGAGTACACTTTTGAGTTTGGATGTCAGCCACATTGCTTCTGCATGTTAATCTTTATGGGAATAAATGGGAAGCAGTCAGCCATTTTTCGTTCTTTCTTGGGGAGCCACATTATAGTGGAAAAGGTCAAATTATAAGCTAATGAGACCAGAGGTCTGTATGTATGAAAACCATCCTCGTCCATTCACAGTTGTCTTTGAACCAGTTTCCCTGGGATTGTTTGAAATGTAGCAAACATGGCTCACGGATACCCCAACAGCTTTGACCATGACACAGAGCATATAGAATGTTTCCCGTCTTCCTTGTCAGTGCTGCCAGGAGAAGTCTTCCGTCTCCTAACCTCTGGGTAGTGGCTGTCTCTGCTTTATTCAGGCATTGCTTTCATTTTTTAGAACAGCTGCTCCAGTGTGGTTCGTGTGAATGACAGCCCAGCAGGAGGAATGGACTTCACACTGGAGACTCCACCACCCCACATTTCTTTGTCCCCTTAAGATGATTTAACTAGCTCCCTTCCATTTTTCTTCATGCAATAACCCCAGAAGCTCGGCCGGCATTGCCAAGTTGGAGTGAACCTTAACCTGTGTATGACTCAGAATTCACATCTGCTGTGTCAGTGAACACACAGATCTCTTTGCGAACACATGGTTATCAAGATGCACATGCTCTTACGTATCCTGCCAGATTCTGGTAAGGCGCTGCTTGCGCAGTAACCACTTGTCAGGTGCTTATGATGCCTGTGACGTGAGGCTGTGGATGCAGAATTTGTGGTCTGAACATTTATGAGTAGATAAAAATGGAAACTGAAATTGGTGAAGCAAACTTGTGGCTTTTCCTATTTTCTCATCTCGTTTACGGTTATAACTGGAAGGTCTGCTTCATCAGTGATTGTGTTATAACAATTTGTTTACAAAATCCTATTTATTAAAATAAAAATCGTAAGAACTGCACTGCTGCTTTTCAGTGTTTGCCACTCTAGGGACCTGTATTCCTCCTCTCTCTTCTTCATCCTCCCTTTTCTTCTTTTTTGTTCCGTCATTGTTGTTTGTGTGCGTGTGTGAGTGTGTGTATGTGGCGGGGTGGGGGTTGCCACATCTTTTGCACCGAATCTTTGAAAATGTCCTGAAATACTTATCAATCACTAGAGCGAAGAGAAGCCCGTCTGATTTCTTCATCTCCCAGCTGAGGAAGGAACACTTTCCCCCTCTCTCCAGGGAAGGCCTCTGTGTCCCAGCAGGTGGGGGAGCTGACGTCGCACTCAATGCTGACATTTCTTGTTCCCTGGGTGGGCGCTGATTCCAGATCCTCTTCAGCTCCCCAAGCTGAACTGGGCTTCTCTTGAAGGCCCTGACCTTAGCTCACACCACCTGCTACTACCTTTCTGCGTCTTGGATTTTGTCCTTACCCAGGTCCCAGGGTCATCCTAAAGGCTCTTGATAGCCCTGTGGCTGTGCTTGCTAAAACACTGTCCTCATATTTTGTTAGCGAAGTAAATCCAATAATGTTTCCTTCTCTTTAATCCAAACCACTGTCTTCATTGAAGATACTTCACCTCTAAGCTCTTAGTCTCTGCAGTCTGCCCTCTCCAACCTTACCCCTCACACCCCACCTTCCTGTTGTCCCCATCTTTCCCTTCTGTTCCAGTCGTTCTCATGGGGTATGGGGAGTGGGAAGGCTTTGCCGAAGTCCAGTTGCCTGCTCACTTTCCCAAGGGCCAGAGCAATGGGGGAGGTAGGGGGAGGTGTGGGCACCTGTATACATTTGTGTTGAAAAAGGCACCCAGGCTATTCTGAGGTCCTTTCCTGCTCCCAGCCTGGTTTCTGGGCCTCCCTGGAGTCTCTCTGGCGTTTTATGTTCTGGAATCGCTTATCAGCCTGGACTCCTTCAGCAGCAGCTGCCACAGTGCCTTTGTAGTCATACCACATACATTTAACCCGATCCACTGACCTGCTGTCCCAGATGTCCCTGGTGTGTTCTCTCTGTTCTTAGCTGCAGAAATTGCTGGTGAATTTCACTAAGTTAAGCGGTGTAGCTTTATAGCAAGTGGATGCAGCCAACTGGGGCTGGACGACCGAGAGTTTGGAGCCCGTGCTGTACCCTGTGTTATTGTTCAGTTCCTCTAGCTGTTGGTTTGGCCCAGTGGTTTTCAATTTGGGCTGCACATTAGAATCACCGGGAGGAGGTTTAAAACCCTAGCTCTGCCCCCATGCCCTGGGGCTCACACCTAGAGGTGCTGACTTCATTGGTCTGGGGCTGGCAGGCCTGGACATTGGTGGTTTGCTTAGAAGCTGCCCGGGTGGTTCTCATAGCAACCAGGGTCGAGCACCAAGCAAGGCCTGTTCTTATCTGGCCTCCTAGGCCCCCTTTAATCTCCCTCTGTAGCAGGTTGGTGCATATCGCATTGTGAAGCAAGCCATCTGATAATCTTCCTTAATCGTCTTTGAAGATCTTCCCTCTGCCTGTTGATCCTTTAAGGAAGAAGTCTCCTTGCCAGGATCGGCCTCTCTGGTCTCTGGATCTCTCCTCGCCTGCTCTCTTCAGAACCCATGAATCCTCTCTGGCTGCCTTGACGTCGTCTGTGAGATTGGACTACCCAACTAGAAAGGTGGAAATCCATGTTGAGACCAGACAGCAAGGATGGAGAGTGGCAGGGGGTGAAATGAAATGCACCAGGCAGAGTAAAGACAAGGCCTTCCGATGTCAGCCAAGAGCAGGTGTGGATTAGGCAGTCCTAAGCTTGAGTCCTGGCTCTGCTATTCATTGGCCAATTGTATTCTCCCTCCCTCTATGATGAGGTTAATTAGGTTACTTCACTGGATTTTGTGAGGATGGAATGAGGTAACAAAACATAAAATACTGTCAGTACAATGCCCAGCCTATAATGAGTGTTTAGCAAATGTTCACCCTTTAAAAAATGTCCTGTCTGGGCGCGATGGCTTGCGCCTGTAATCCCAGCACTTTGGGAGGCCGAGACGGGTGGATCATGAGGTCAGGAGATCGAGATCATCCTGGCTAACATAGTGAAACCCCGTCTCTACTAAAAATACAAAAAAATTATCTGGGTGTGGTGGTGGGTGCCTGTAGTCCCAGCTACTTGGGAGGTTGAGGCGGGAGAATGGCGTGAACCCGGGAGGCAGAGCTTGCAGTGAGCCGAGATGGCACCACTGCACTCCAGCCTGGGTGACAGAGCGAGACTCCATCTACAAAAACAAAAGTGCCTCTCTACCTTCAAATACAGGAAAATTTTCTTTAGTCCAACAGATGTAATCCACCCCTCACTCCCCAACCCCCACTAGTATCTTTTTGTACTGGGGTGATTATTACCATATTCTGCTTGGGCTGTTTTTGTAAATTGCAGGTAAGTTGAAGATATGGACTTAGGTAGGTTTTTAGATTTATAATAGATAATTATGTGATGGTTTTCTATCAAGTGATGAAAATATCAACAGATATTTGTTAAAATTTAATTTAGCCAAAGGAAGACAGGCTGTTTCAACAATATGATCTAAGTGTCTTCTCTTTTTTTTTTGGTGGGGAGAAAAGAGAGTAGAATGATATTAGAAAGATAGAGAATGGATGACAAAACCTTAAACGCTAACATTTTAGTAGAGGACGAAACAAAGAAAAGATTCTCACGTATTATTAGGATCTTGGATGAGAGTGGGGTGTTGTTTTAATTTTGGCCCTGTTGTTGGAGCAAATTACTCTTTGGGGGTCCTGTTTTCCTCAGGAACTACCTATAGAATTCAGTGAGATGGATTTTAGAACCCTTGTGGATGCTGCTGGTTTGGAGATTCTGTCTGTAGCAAGTTTTGTTCCATTGTTAATCAATCTTTCTTTTCTTTCATTCATTCATTCCTTCATTCTTTTTTTGTGACAGGGTCTCTTTCTATCACCCAGGCTGGAGCAGTGGTGTGGCCCTGGCTCACTGCAGGCTCAAGTGATCCTCCCACTTCAACTGCCCAAGTAGTTGGGACCACAGGCGAGTTCCACTCCAGCTGGCTAACTTAAAAAAGTTTTTTGTAGAGATGAGTTCTCACTCTGCTGCCCAGGCTGGTCTCATACTCTTGGGCTCAAGTCATCATCCTGTGTTGGCTTTCAAAAGTGCTAGGATTGCAGGCATGAGCCACCACGCCTGGCCAACTATATGTTTTCTATGTTTATTATATTTTCTGATTTGTAATGAATTTTAAAATTATCCCAATAATATGTGAATGCAATCTTGAAAATACTCAGCATAGCCTTTAGGCTAAAAAGTGAAGGTCTGCCATTTCTCTGCCTTGCCCCATTCCCTTCTCATGTCTTATTTTCCCCAGAGATGGGCCACTGTTACTAAGTTGGTGTGAAGCCTTTGAGACCTTTTTCTCTGCACATCCATATACATGTTTTTTCTATGTTTTTATAGTATTGTTTCATTTTAAAAAATAAACTAGGTTTTTGAACTTGAGAAATTTTAACTCATTCTGCTTAGAGCTTTGCTTTATTAAAAATCAGTGCCTGTGAGTTGCTCAAGTCTTTGGGCTGTGTCGCCCTCTAGTGGTAGCCCTTTGGCTTAAAGCTGCTATTTGGCCTTAGGGCTGGGGTGGAAGTGATGGTTTTGTGCCCACAACCAGATGGCAGGGTTGGCAGTCTTCAGTTGCTGACAATGTCTAAAACGCAATCTGGGCCTGGGACGGTGGCTCCTGCCTGTAATCCCAGCACTTTGGGAAGCCAAGGCGGGTGGATCACCTGAGGTCAGGAGTTTGAGACCAGTCTGGCCAAAATGATGAAACCCTGTCTCTACTAAAAATACAAAAATTAGCCAGGCGTGGTGGTGGGCACCTGTAATTCCAGCTACTCAGGAGGCTGAGGCAGGAGAATTGCTTGAACCCAGGAGGTGGAGGTTCCAGTGAGCCGAAATTGCGCCATTACACTCCAGCCTGGACAACAGGAGTGAAATTCTATCTAAAATAAAATAAATAAAATAAAATAAAATAAAATATAAAAATCTAGTGAGCCCTGGAGTGATGTTTGCCTTGCTACCTTCAACTTGCCCTTTTTAAGAGACTTAAAATTTGTGGTAACTTTTCAAATGGTGTGTATTTAGATACTGCTGAGTTAATGAGGCTATACCTGGCTGATTGATTGTTTGCTATCAAAGCAGTTGTCAAGTAGTGTCCACCCATCCCACTGATGGATTTTTTTTCTTTCTTTCTTTTTTTTTTTTCTTTCTTTCTTTTTTTTTTTTTTTTTTTTGAGACAGAGTCTTGCTCTGTTGCCCAGGCTGGAGTGCAATGGCACGATCTCGGCTCATTGCGATGTCTGCCTCCCAAGTTCCAGTGATTCTCCTGCCTCAGCCTCCTGAGTAGCTGGGATTACAGGTGGGTGCCACCATGCCTGGCTCATTTTTGTATTTTTAGTAGAGATGGGGTTTCACCATGATGGCCAGGCTAGTCTGGAACTCCTGACCTCAAGTGATCCACCCGCCTCAGCCTCCCAGAGTGCTGGGATTACAGGTGTGAGCCACTGCATCCAGCCCCACTGACTATCTATATCTATTATGCTGTTCTTTCCTCTGTGCCTTTTGGGTCCCCTGTCATGGTAGCATCCTTACATCCTACACCACCTCTGAATATTCCTGCACCTTCTCTTTCTCATGGAAGCCTGGTCGGCCCTTGAAGACACTGCCAGCCCTACTGGTCTCTTCATGGAGTATCCACTCAGCAACCTGACCTGTCCATTCTTGACCTCTTCCGGTCCAGCTGCCTTTCTGCACCTCATTCTAGTGACCTTTTTTAGATCTCATCCAGGTTAGCCTCCAGATCCCAGGTTAGCCTCCAGAACCCTGATCTCAGGCACCCCACTCTGCAATCTTCCGTTCCTAGCCTTCCCACTTGAAATCGCCTTGGAAATCCCAGGCTTTGCCAATCTGCAGACCCACCACCTTTTTACCCCCTTTCCAGTGCCCTCAGGGGACTTTGCTGCAGCCTGAACCTCATGGTCCCTTCCTGTAAACAGCCAAACTGCTTTGTACTCCGTGAGGAGACCCCAACCGCGGTTGGACACCCCACCCCGATTAAACCCACTTTCACAATTATTCCAAAACTGCCAGCTGGATTCGCATCTCTTCAGATCGGCTCTCATCATTCATTGTATCAGGAATCTTATACTTTTCCAGCAGTTTCATCGGTTCAGAGAAAACTCTTTCATACCTTCTGCTCATCAGTTCTCCACACCTCCAATCATTCTCCTAGCTGATGACTTTGCTGCTTGTCTCATTGAGGAAAGAAGCCGCTCGGTCAGTGAGACCCCCGTCTCGCCTCCGCCTTTCCACCTACTGCAGCGGAGGCTACCCCAGCTCCTATCCCACTCAGGCCCCTCGCCAACCTCAAGGCATCTTCCTGCTTCCCAAGGATGTCACTCCTGCAGTTAACCCTTTTTCCTCCTGCATTATTCGTTTCTTCCTTTCTTCTGCATCCTTCCAAAATAGCTTAAAAACAGGCCTTATGACGTTTCTTTTTAAAAATGTCCTTACCAGTGCCACGTCCCTCTTAGCCGCTGCCCCTGTCGCGCCTCACTCCGTAGAAAGAAGTGACGTGTAGAGACTAGATCCTGTCCTCTCCAGCGCCTGCCTTCTGATTGCCCCTTCCAGCCTGGTAACTGTGTCTGCTCCTTCGCCAGTGACCAGGTAACAAGCTGTGCCTTCTGAGAGTGCCAGAGGGTGTTCCCCGGGTGGGAGGCCGGATTTCAGTGCCACCTGTGCTGTTCTGGGCGAGCCTGTTAGGGACCACATCTGGTCAGACTCGTGCGTGGCCTGCCCTCATCTTCCTCCGCCTGCGGTGCATTCGAGAGCTTGACTCCTCCACAAAGCCCTGTTTCTGTGTGGCATGTAGTCTGTTCTTCCCCAGCCTCCCTGATGGCTCCTTCTTGGTCTCCCTCTGGCTCCTCCTCTGCTTCTCTGCTTCCAAGTGCTGCAGGCTCTGGGGTCCTGCCCCCACACTCTGTTTCCCTTCTGCACTCTGACTCCATCCGGCCCACTCTCTATAAGTGGAATCTCACCTTGATGCTGCTAGCCCAGCCTCCTCACCTCTGCACTCCACCTTTAGAGAGTCACCCCTCTGTCTGGTATTTCCGCTGGAGGACCAAGATGATTCTCAGCCTTAACATGGCCCGCATGGGGCCGCTGCTCTTCCTGCCAGATCTGTCCCCACCACCACATCATGCTCATTGTCACTAAACAGTACCGGCTCTTACCCGGTTTCTCAGTAAAAAAACAAGTTTATCGTCTTCCCTCACGTTCTTTATTCAGTAATAATCACAAACATTTATTGAGTGCTTACTGTGTGTGTGACACCATTCTAAGCATTTGAAAAAGAGTGTGTTAACCTGCATGAGGAAGGCTATTAAAACCTATTTAATTAATGAATTAATGGATGGATGTGTGGATGAATGAATGCCACCCGAGCTGGAGTGTAGTGGTACAATCATAGCTCACTGCAGCCTCAAACTCCTGGGTTCAGGCAGTCCTCCCACCTCAGCCTTTTAAGTAGCTGGGACTACCGCTGCTTGCCACCAGCTAATTTATTAAAAAACATTTTGAGAGATGGGGGGGTCTCATGGTGTTGCCAAAGCTGGCCTTGAACTCATGGCCTCAAGTGATCCTCCCACTTTGACTTTATAGAGTGTGGGGATTACAGGTGTGAGGCATCGCACCTGGCCTGTAATAAACTATTTTGTGAATGAGAAAGGTCAGGCACAGTGAAGTTAAATAATTTGCTCACAGAAATGTCCTGTGTTGGAGCTGAGACTTAAATCCAAGCAATGGGATTCTAAGCCCGGGCTCTTAACTGTAACACTGTCCTCTTACCCCCACCAGGAGGGGTGTGTGTGTGTGTGTGTGTGTGTGTTTTCTGAATCTGACCAGTTGAGTTCAGCAGGCTTTCATGTCGTTCTGTCCAACCACTCCCTTCTTTGTTCACCTCCAGTCTTTTGGAATAGTCAGAGTGATGTGTTCATGGTAGAAATGAAATCACATCAGGTCCTCAGTGGCCCATCACATTTAGAACTAAAGCTCACCCTGGTCTCATGCCTCTGAGCCCTCATATGATCTCGAGTCACCACCCCACTGCCAGCCTCTCCACTCTCTTCTCTGTGCCTCATGCAGCCCAGAAAATATAAGGTGGACCGCAAATGCCAGCCACCTATGTACGGTAACTTTTATAGTAGTCCCATTAAAAAGTAAACAGGTGAAATGAATTTTAATGCATTTTAGTTAACTCATGATATCAAAAATATTTCAACATGTAATCAATATTCATACAAAGATTAATCAAGTATTTTATGGTCTTTTCTTTTGATCCGGGGTCTTGGAAGTTTGACCCACCACCTCTCAATTCAGGCAGCCACATCTCCAGTGCTTGGCCGCTGTTTGTGGCTACCCCGTGCACAGGGCAGGTCCCGCCACCGGGGCATCCGTCTGCCTGGCGTACATACCAAACGGGTTCCAGTCTGGGGAAGCTGGCATCTGCTGTTGTTCCTTTTGGTCAGAACGCCCTTCCCCTGCGTCCTCAAGGGGCTGCCTCCCTTTAGCCTTGGAGGGGACCATTGCTCTGAGAGGCCTGAACACTCCCCCTGCAGCCTTCTCCCCAGTCATTGTTGAGATAGAATTTACATCTCTTTACAATTCGCCCATTTAGTGGGTGATGCAGTGCAGTGACTTTTAGTATATTCACACACATGTGCAGCCATCACCATAACCAATTTTAGAAAAGTTTCATCAACTGAAAGAGAAACATTGTATGCTTTAGCTATGACTTTGTGATTCCCTGTTCTCCTGAGCCCCTGGAGAACCATGGTCTACTTTCTGTCTCTGTAGGTGTGCTGATTCTGAATATTTTGCATAAATGGAATCATAGTAGGGGGTCTTTTGCTTGGGGCCTCTTTCACGTGGTGTGTTTCCACGGCCCATCCCGTGTGATAGCATGCATCAGTACTTCATTCCTTTTTATGGCAGATACTAGCCCATTGTATGGATATACCACCTAGTTTTTTAAAAAGTCCATTCATCAATTCATGAGCACTTGGTTTGTTTCTACTTTTTGGTAGAATGATGTTGCCATGAACACCTGTGTGCAAGTTTTTGTGTGGACATAGGCTTAGGAGTGGAATAACCACAGAGTTATGGTAACTCTGCATTTAAACATTTGAGAGGCTGATGGCCTGTTTTTCATCTGTACCATTTGCATTCCCACCAGCATCAAGTGGGAGCTCCAGTCTCTCCATATCCTCCCCAGCACTCGGTTACCCTTTTCTGTTGCCTCTGTAGCACTTTCTAAAATATGAAATGAGCTTATTTCTTTGCAGGTGTCTCTTGCACCTGCAATGTCAGTTCCCTGCGGACTCTCACTCTGCCTTGGTTACCCCCACCCCAGCACCCAGGGGTGAGGTGCCTGCCTGGGCGGCCCTGTCCTCACTTGGGGTTGACTGACCAGAGGACCCTTGTGATACTCTCTCTGGGTTTCTGTCTGCGCTCCTTTCGGGATAGGTGAGACTGGGGTGACGGCTGCTCGCTGCTTGGTCACCTTTTTCTCTGCTTACCTGTTCATGTTATCTTACTTTTCTCTGATAGCAAACCCTGTCTCCTGTCATCTTCCCTCCTGGTGGACCAGAGCTATACTGGCCCATAAAGGAGCACTGGCCACACCAGGCTAGATTCCAGTTGAGCTTAAATAAAACAAATAGAAAGGTCCTCCGTGGTATTAGCTGTATTGTAGGTGCTCCGTAGACACATGTGGCTAGTGGCTGCCCACAGGACACTGCAGATGTGGACGTTCCCGTCATCACAGGACGACGTTCTGTGGGCAGTGCTGTATTTGTTTACAAACGTAATTCTTTGGCTGTGTGAAGGTTCAGAATGATACCTTTGCCATTATGATTCATTTATTCATTGCAGGCTAGACATGGTGGTGGCCCACACCTGTAATCTCCATACTTTGGGAGGCCAAGGTGGGAAGAGGCCAGGAGTTTGGGACCACCCTGGGCAACATGGCGAAACCTCACCATTATTAAAAAAAAAAAAAAAAAAATCAGCCGGGCGCAGTGGCTCACGCCTGTCATCCCAGCACTTTGGGAGGCCGAGGCGGGTGGATCACGAGGTCAGGAGATCGAGACCATCCTGGCTAACACGGTGAAACCCCGTCTCTACTAAAAACTACAAAAAATTAGCCGGGCGTGGTGGCGGGCGCCTGCACTTCCAGCTACTTGGAAGGCTGAGGCAGGAGAATGGCGTGAACCCAAGAGGCGGAGCTTGCAGTGAGCCGAGATTGTGCCACTGCACTCCAGCCTGGGCGACAGAGTGAGGCTCCGTCTCAAAAAACAAACACACAAAAAAAGTCAACATTTATTTATTTATTTATTTATTATTTATTTTTTTGAGACAGAGTCTTGCTTTGTCACCCAGGCAGGCACAATCTTGGCTCACTGCAAACCCCACCTCCCAGTTCAAGTGATTCTTGTGCCTCAGCCCAGTGCCACCATGCCCGGCTAATTGTTTTGTTTGTTTGGTTTGTTTTGTTTTGCTTTGCTTTGTTTTGTTTGAGGCGGGGTCTCGCTATGTCGCCCAGGCTGGAATGCAGGGGCGCGATCTCGGCTCACTGCAACCTCCACCTCCGGGGTTCTAGCTATTCTCCTGCCTCAGCCTCCCAAGTGGCTGGGATTACAGGCTCCCAGCACTGTGCCCAGCTAATTTTTGTATTCTTAGTAGAGATGGGGTTTCACCACGTTGACCAGGCTGGTCTCAGGTGATCCGCCTACCTCGGCTGGCCTCCCAACATGTTCATTTATTTATTTTAGCATCCCTTGTTGTGCCTGGTTGTAAAGTTCTTCTTATCCCAGGAAACTTATTAGGTCAAAGAACCCTCCCCTTGAGGGAGTTTGGACAGGGCTGGGTGGGAATTGGTATGTCCAGCTGCCCATGTTGTGACCTCTGAGTCAATTATACAGGCATCTCAGCAACTTGAAGTTTTGAGTCCAAAAACAACAGATTCCAAACCATAAACAGTGCAACGTAAGTCCTGTCCCTTGTCCCTCTTCCATTGGATACCCTTGTTTATGTTCTCTCTGGCAACTGCTTGTAGCAGGGACGGATGCTGGAAATCCTGGCGGGGCCGTGTCTTTCTATGTTTTGTAGGCAGCTGTGGCTGGATGATACTTGCTGTTTCTGTGTGTAAATGTTGGGATTTTTAAAAGCCCTTCCCCACTTAATGCGTTGTGGTTGAACAGCACATTTAAATGCCTGAAGCGTAAGATGAAGTCTCTTGGATGCAGAGGGCAGTGGTGGCTTTTAGTTTTGCTAGTTGAACTTGGCCTTTGGATTGCTGACTGCGATCTCACTGTACTGTTAATGATTTTCTACCTACAGTAACCTGCTGTGCTGAGCACATCAAATACAGTGCGGTTAGTTCCAAGCTATGAAGTGCCTGTCACGCATGTATAACAGGCAGACCTCATTAGGAGGGGGCCTTGCATAGGGGTCACATTTTCCAGCATTTGTTTTCAAAATGGAAATCCAGATCATGCATTTGAGATTAAAATAAAAAAGCGGCCTGTGCTTTATCGTTTTCTTTAACTTACATGCCTGTTGGTCCAGCCCAGATTGCTGATAGAGGAAGCCCTGAGAAAGTTGCCCAGCTGGTTGCCTGTGCTTCAAGACGCAAAAGGCTCACTGAGGTATCCCTGCCTACCCTTGGCTGCTGCTGCTCAGCCTGCTTAAGTCTCATCTGTTCTCAATTATCAGTGGTGTGAGAAAAACACAACAGTGGATTCAGAAGGAGAAACCAAGTCATCTGTGTTTGGCCTCAGCGTATGGACTACCCTGAAATTTGAGTACAGATGTGTTCATATCCTGGGATTAGATAAAAAGAGGGGAATCACACAGTGAATTCTTATGGCCTGTCATTTCAGTTAGCCATCTTCTGCCCCTCTGTTCTGGAAGCTTCTCCACTAAAATAGAGCACCCAACTTGGTTTTCTAGTTACTTTCTGGCCCATCTTGAGTTGGAGGAATCAAGTGTTTAAGAACTCTTGCTGCTGGTGGGTGGGGGATCAACAAATGATTTCATTAAGCTGTGTGTTCTTTTTTTTTTTTTTTTTTTTTGAGACGGAGTCTTGCTCTGCCACCCAGGCTGGAGTGCAGTGGCCGGCTCTCAGCTCACTGCAAGCTCCGCCTCCGGGTTCACGCCATTCTCCTGTCTCAGCCTCCCGAGTAGCTGGGACTACAGGCGCCCGCCTCGTCGCCCGGCTAGTTTTTTTTTGTATTTTTTAGTAGAGACAGGGTTTCACCGTATTAGCCAGGATGGTCTCGATCTCCTGACCTCGTGATCCGCCCGTCTCGGCCTCCCAAAGTGCTGGGATTACAGGCTTGAGCCACCGCGCCCGGCCAAGCTGTGTGTTCTTAATAAACTTTGGGAAGATTTGTCGCAGACAGACTCAGGGACCTTGTGATCTTAGCAGTCGTGGTTCATCTTGTCCACACGCTTAGCTTCATTGGGATTTGGTTGGTTGTGATCTAGCGGAACTGTGGCAGTGTTGGGCTCTGTTGGGATTTGGTTGTGATCTAGTGGAACTGTGGCGGTTTGGGCTCTGTTGGAGTTTGGCTGACTGTGATCTAGCGGAACTGTGGCGGTGTTGGGCTCTGTTGGAGTTTGGTTGTGATCTAGTGGAACTGTGATGGTTTGGGCTCTGTTGGAGTTTGCTTGACTTGCTTGACTGTGATCTAGCAGAACTGTGGCAGTGTTGGGCTCTGTTGGGGTTTGGTTGTGATCTAGCAGAACTGTGGCAGTGTTGGGCTCTGTTGGAGTTTGGTTGTGATCTAGTGGAACTGTGACAGTTTGGGCTCTGTTGGAGTTTGCTTTACTGTGATCTAGCAGAACTGTGGCAGTGTTGGGCTCTGTTGGGCTTTGGTTGTGATCTAGTGGAACTGTGGCGGTGTTGGGCTCTGTTGGGTTTAGTTGACTGTGATCTAGCAGAACTGTGGTGGTGTTGGGCTCTGTTGGGATTTGGTTGTGATCTAGCGGAACTGTGGCGGTGTTGGGCTCTGTTGGGGTTTGGCTATGATCTAGTGGAACTGTGGCAGTGTTGGGCTCTGTTGGGATTTGGTTGTGATCTAGTGGAACTGTGGCAGTGTTGGGCACTGTTGGGGTTTGGTTGTGATCTAGCGGAACTGTGGCAGTGTTGGGCTCTGTTGAGGTTTGGTTGTGATCTAGCGGAACTGTGGCGGTGTTGGGCACTGTTGGGGTTTGGTTGTGATCTAGCGGAACTGTGGCAGTGTTGGGCTCTGTTGGAGTTTGGTTGTGATCTAGCAGAACTGTGGCAGTGTTGGGCTCTGTTGGGTTTAGTTGCCTGTGATCTAGCAGACCTGTGGTGGTGTAGGGCTCTCTTGGGATTTGGTTGTGATCTAGTGGAACTGTGGCGGTGTTGGGTTCTGTTGGGGTTTGGTTGATCTAGTGGAACTGTGGCGGTGTTGGGCTCTGTTGGGATTTGGTTGTGATCTAGCAGAACTGTGGCAGTGTTGGGCTCTGTTGGGGTTTGACTGTGATCTAGCGGAACTGTGGTGGTGTTGGGCTTTGTTGGAATTTGGCTGTGATCTAGCAGAACTGTGGCAGTGTTGGGCTCTGTTGGGGTTTGGCTGTGATCTAGCGGAACTGTGGCAGTGTTGGGCTCTGTTGGAGTTGGTTGACTGTGATCTAGCGGAACTGTGGCGGTGTTGGGCTCTGTTGAGGTTTGTCTGTGATCTAGCAGAACTGTGCCAGTGTTGGGCACTATTGGGATTTTGTTGTGATCTAGCAGAACTGTGACGGTGTTGGGCTCTGTTGGAGTTTGGTTGTGATCTAGCAGAACTGTGGTGTTGTTGGGCTCTGTTGGATTTAGTTGACTGTGGTCTAGCAGAACTGTGGCGGTGTTGGGCTCTGTTGGGATTTGGTTGTGATCTAGGAGAACTGTGGCAGTACTGGGCTCTGTTGGGGTTTGGTTGACTGTGATCTAGCAGAACTGTGGAGGTGTTGGGCTTTGCTGGGATTTGGCTGTGATCTAGCAGAACTGTGGCAGTGTTGGGCTCTGTTGGGGTTTGGTTGGCTGTGATCTAGTGGAACTGTGGCGGTGTTGAGCTCTGGGATTTGGTTGTGATCTAGTGGAACTGTGGTGGTGTTGGGCTCTGTTGGGGTTTGGTTGTGATCTAGCGAAACTGTGGCGGTGTTGAGCTCTGTTGGGGTTTGGTTGACTGTGATCTAGTGGAACTGTGGCAGTGTTGGGCTCTGTCAGGATTTGGTTGTGATCTAGCAGAACTGTGGTGGTGTTGGGCTCTGTTGGGATTTGGCTGTGATCTAGCAGAACTGTGGCAGTATTGGACTCTGTCGGAATTTGGTTGTGATCTAGCGAAACTGTGATGGTGTTGGGCTCTGTTGGGGTTTGGCTGTGATCTAGCAGAACTGTGGCAGTGTTGGGCTCTTTGGGGTTTGGTTGTGATCTAGCAGAGCTGTGGTGGTGGATCCCAGGAGCTGCTGCTCCTTGTGTGCTTCAAAGTTGGATTTTGTGTTATTTTGCATGCAGATGCTTCTTGGAATCTTGCATTGCTGTATACCTGTATACCTGGAAAGTTGTGGGAAGAACAATTTAGGGTTTTGAACCAGTTTTCTCAACAAGTTTGATTATTTCATTTGAGACATGTTCTGGTGTTCATGCTCTGAAAAGGTGAGATCAAACATCCACTTTTTATTCTAAAACAGGTCCCCTTACCACCTCTCTGCTAGTGCATTCTCTTTCCTTTACAGCTCCTCCTCCTTTCTGAAGTAGAGGAATTAAGCCCGAGTAACTCAGAAAGTGACAGCGTTAACCCCAGGGGATGGAAACCACAGACCTAGGGCTAAGGGATTGAGTTTTAAGTTCTGTTATTCTCCATCAGTGCGTTCTAGTCTTTTGATCTTACCCTGACTGGTATTATTACTTGAAAGTTGTTGTTGTTGTTTTGATGGTAGGGGTGGTGGTTTTTTGCCACCCACAGGAGAGAGAGGATTAGAAGAAAAAGACCAATGGAGTTACCTTGGGATGAATTAAATGTGGGGCTGCCACACAGGAATGGGTCCAAGGGCTGCTGTATTTAAATAACTTAATTATTTTGCAGAGGTGAATTTAACCTAACGTGTACTACTGTGATGGAGTAAACCTTTTCCTGTTTGGAATATCACAAAAGGCACTTCAACAACTGAGGGTCTTCCTTTGAACCCTCCTGTTGTCAGGTGGGGTAGTGGTACAGTTCCTTGTTCCAGAATGCTCTTAGCAAGTTGATTAATCTGTCACATACCCCAGTTTCCTCATTCATAAGGTGGCATAATAATAGGACGTAGAGTTGCTGTGAAGTTTAGTGAGTTGATGAATGTATGATGCTTGGCAAATGTTAAGGGCTCAAGCCAGTCATCGTTGCCTTTCTGAGCTTAGTGGGCCTTGGACCTGCTGAGGACTTTGAACTGAGCATTCTGTATTCTCTTTTTTGGTTTTTGTTTTTTTAAGGGGATGAGAGTGTGTGTGATAGAGTTGAGTTCATGAAAGTATTTTAAGAAAATTGTCAAAACAAAGTTCAAATGCAATGGATGCAAAGTGATTTTAACATACGGGGTAGCTGGAGATTTGAGATCAGACAAATCAATTAGGAGATCACCAAACCCAAATAGAGAACGTGAGTAACTCATACCTAGGAGATGAATGCTGGCTTTAAAGACCATAGCATGCATTCTCAAACCAGATGAGGAGGCCTCTTTTCTCTGCAGATTTCAGTTATTTGTGGTGTTAAATGGCTTCTCCTCTCTTACTTGCCTGGCATGTGGAACTGAGTAAATTCTTTCAAAAGAACTCACTGAAGGAATGTATAACAGCTGGGAATTGGATGTCTTTTCAGATTGGGGAGAACCTGTGTTTTGACTCTGATAGAATTCTTATGGTTTAATGTGCTTAAATATTACTGTTTAACATTTTGACATTTTTGAGGACAGGGCTAATTAGGAGAATGCACTTACAAGTTTCTATGCCAACTGTTTCCACTGCTCTCCTGTGTGCATGGTCCCAGGGTTTATACAAAGCTCTTTATAGCCCCACAATGAATCTTGCCCCAGTGAGCGGGCTCTCACCTCCCTTCTATAGATGAGGTTGGAGCTCAGAAGAACATAGAGAAACCTGTGCATAGTTATTATGCCAGATTTAGTAGCTGGAACAGGAGTGGAACCTAAATCTTTTTTCTTTAGATAATATGTTCTTTGCATTAATGAGTTTGTGGGTTTTTTTGGGAGGCGGGAAATATATGTAAATAAGAAGTAAAACTCCTAAATTGCAAGTTGTTTTTTTTCTTAATATAGTAATACTCATAATGCAGCAAACATATCATTTCCCCTCCATGCTTGCTAGACTGGCTTATGCGTACATCATGATGATAATGAAGGAGCTAACATAGCAATCACTCATTCTTTGCTCATTCATAAGGCAGCATAATAATAGGACACAGAGTTGCCGTGAAGTTTAGTGAGTTAATGAATGTATGGTGCTTGGCAAATGGTAGATGCCCAAGCCAGTCCTAGTTGCTTTTCTGAGCTTAGTAATCATGGAATCATGCTCTAAAAACTTCATGAATATGAGCTCACTTCATCCTCATAACAACTCTAGGAGATAGGTGTTACTTTATCTCCACTTTAGGGATGAGAATGTGACATATGAAAGGAAGTGAACTTCATATTCTGTATTTTTATTTTTCATTTTTAGTTTTTGAGATGGAGTCTCACTCAGTGGCCCAAGGCTGGAGTGCAGAGGCATGATCCTGGCTCACTGCAACCTCCGTCTCCTGGGTTTGAGTGATTCTCCTACCTCAGCCTCCCAAGTAGCTGGGACTACAGGCGCGTGCCACCATGCCCTGCTATTTTTTGTATTTTTAGTAGAGATGGGGGTTTCACCATTGTGGCCAGTCTGACCTCAAACTCCTGGCCTCAGGTGATCCGTTCGCCTCGAGCTCCCAAAGTGCTGGGATTACAGGCATGAGCTACCGCAACTGGCCTAATATTCTTATTTTGGCTGTCGGTTGTCACCCAAATCAATTAAAGCAATTCCATTTCCTAAGTGAAAATCAGAATTTCTTTTCTTTTTTCCTTTTTTTCCCTTCTATTTTTTCTTTTAATCTCTTTTTTTTCTTTTGTCTTCAAGCAATTTTTATTTTTTTTAATATGCAGGGAACCTGAGGCAAATGAAGGGGAAGTACCTGGGAGCTACTGACTGTGATTACAGTGGATATTCACAAAGGAAGACCTTTAGTACAATGTGAAGTAGTGAGGGAAAGGTTGATGGAGTAGGAGGGATTTAAGTAAAACCTTTCAGGTCTAAGGTCAATGGAAAGCAAAGGAACATTCTAGAAGGACGTTAGATTTTTTCCTTAGAGTGACATTACAGTTTCTGCGATTGGACTATACCCTTTAGTGCCTCAAATCAGGAGTTTCACATTTTCTTTTCTTTTTTTGTGGCGGGGCGGGGTGGGGGGGGTGGTGGAATTGCCTGCTCGTGTATTTCCATCTCCTTAAAGGCAAGAGCGCTGGCCACCTTATTTGGCTGATATTAGCCTCCATGGCATCAGCCTGTCCAGTGGAAGTCCTGAAACAGTATATGATGAATGGATAAATGAATGAATGAATGAAATGAAATGAATGAGGGAAGAAATGAATATTGCGCTTCCAGAACGAGGAGAGAAGGGACGATGATGTGGCAAATTGGCCCAACTAAGATATCTTAAGATCCATATTGACTTTGGCTTCATGTGGTAGTTTGGTGATACTCTCTCTTACTCAGGGAGTGTGCCTTTTAAGCTGTGGTCTGTGGTCAATGTGTGCACATCTCTGAAAGCGCCGGCTGTGTTGTGTTTGTGACAGCTCCCTTGTGTGGTTTGCCCTTGTATCTGATTGTAAATTAACCTTGACATGTAGGCCACCTGACCATGTATGGAGAGAGAAAAATCACTTTCTTCTCTACAAGCTATATGAGTGCAGACTGAAGTTCCGAGTTGTGATCTCAGGCAGTCTGCAGAAACTAACCTTTGGCATACTTGGCCACAGTCAACTTCTTTCTAGTAAATTCCCACTGGTTCTTGGCTTTTCTTGTAGAATTAACACATTTGCAAAGTTTTCTTCATTGGTATTCCTGGTACATGGACTGGAATATTCTTCATCCCTTGATTTGTGGGATCGTTTTGTCTTTGGGCCACACTTGTCATGGGAGGAAAGTCACAGCCAGACTGGGTATGGAAAGAATGGAAGTGTGTCTCCTGCGGGGAGAGCCCAGGTTAGTGAGATAGTTTTGGCCCATGTTTCTTGAAGAAGACATGGGGTTTTGTTTTGCTCATTGATGGCCATACCCCTTGTGTGGTTGGCCAGGAAGCTGAACGCTTGCTCCCCCTTGTGGTTAAATACAGGTAGTTCTGCTGGCAAACCCAGTGGTCAATTACTGCATCTACCAAGGAATAAGAAGATTATAAATGTAAACTCAGCTTGAAACTTTTTGTGGCTTAGAGGTAAAGCAAGAAAATAATTAAGATAACTCACATGCTGTGGGTGTTTCATGTGTTATTATTGTGAACGTTAATAACAATTTGGGCTCTCTGTGGGACGCTATTTCCTTCACTTAATCAGTTGGCAAAGAAAATACATCAGGGAAGATTGTTCACCCTGAGCCGAGAAAGTGGAGTTTCAAGTAAGAACCCTGCTCCTCATCCTGCCCCGGAGTTGAGATCATCTGTTTGATTTTGCTACTGATAATAAAGTGTTTTCAATTACAAATTGTTTGCTTGCTTGGGACTGACACAAACACTTTTGTTTTGTTTACCAAGTGCCTTCTCTCCCCATTGTTGGGTTTGGAGTAGGGCAAGAGTAACAAGAGGTTGCAGTCAGTGTCCTTCAAGCGACTTTCATGTTGTTTGATATATGGGAACGTGAGGCTAATGAAAGGGAGGAACCCAGGAGCTACTGACTGTGCTACAGTGGATATTCACAAAAGGAAGACCTTCAGTACAGTCGCAGATAGAGCGAGGTTGATGGAGTAGGACGGATTTAAGTAAAACTTACCAGGTTTAAGGTCAAAGAAAAGTGAAGCAGCATTCCAGAAGGACCCAGAAAAGCCGAGCAAGTCAGGCACTGAGATCTTGGGATTGAGAGGAGATGCTGGTTCAGACCCAGCACTGTTCTGGAACTTTCTTTTGGGTACTCTTTTGTTGTTTCATCAACTCCTTTAAAAGGTACAGTCCAGAACTGAACATGTTATTCCACAAGTGGCCTAACTTAGCAGTGTTGTATATACTGGCTGGATAGGTTTTGCCACTAAAATGGAATAATAGTCTGATTTTCCTAATTCCAAGAAAGGAAAATTAAGGAATAGATTTTTTTTAAAAAGCAAGCATTTAAAGAATTTCTCCTGTAGACATTATCTTAAATTTTTGGTCCCTGCCATTGTATGTGTACCTTGAATCCAAGGGTAATACGATATGCAGTCTGGCAAAAGCAGTCATTTTAAATGATTGAGCAATATTTAGTGACTTTCAAAAAGCAGAGAGCACAACTTGGCTACCATAGAAGCTTCACCATGATGGGTGCAGGGTTCCCTCAAGGCTGAAAGTTGTGTTCTGGTGATCTTGTGAGAGAAATGCATCCCATGTGATTTATGTGGATTCATTTATTCTTTTAGGATATTAGATAAAAACTGTATTGTAAGGCCCAACCCATCTAAAAAGACAATAGAAATGAGTTCTATGTGTTTTTCTGCAGGGCCTCATGGGCACCACATATAAGTCCAGAATCTCTTGCAAGAACAGGAAGTTTCTGGAGGGCAGTGGAGAAGGGGAGTGAGGGGCCCAGCTCTGTGAGGTTGAGGAGAGTGTGAGGACCGGCACCAGCGGGGAGTGGGTTTGTTAGCTGGGAAAGGCCCTAAGGGTGAGGAAGAGAAGTTTGCATTTGAGAGGATAACTGGGAGGAAAAGTCTTAGAGCCCAAAGTGTGTGTTCACTGCCTGCTCTTCAAGGGCAACCACTTCCACCTCTTTTGACTGATTCTTTCAACTCTTATCCTCCCGTCTGCAGAACATGATTTTGGTGCAGCTACTTGAATTTTCAAACTTGATTTCTATTTTAGAAGTTAAGGATTTGCTTTTTTTCCACCCACACACCCTGTCCCTACCACATCAAATACAGATCTCTCTTACTGTTGGTCAGCTCCGTTTTCTGTGTTGACCTCTGATACTCTGTAAACGCTCTTGACACATGAGCTGGGTGGTACATATGCCATCATTACTTTTCCTGCCCAACTTTGTCTTTTTCTTCCTTGTTTTTTATTTGTAAAGATTCCCCAACTCGTCCCCAGTTGTGTCAGCCTCTTTTTAGTGTGCTCAGACCCGTTAGGTATAAGGCCTGTCCGTTCGTATTCCTGAGGAAGTCTGGCTCAGAGGCGTCCAGGTGGTCTGACCTGGGCAGGGTCCCGGGTCTGCCATCACCCAGTCTGTGCTCTCCTGCCGCCCCACTGAAGTCTTCCTTCACCTCTCTTGGACATTAGGGTTTCTCTTTGATGGCTTCTCTCTTTTTCTGGGTTTCTGATATTTTCTGGTTGAGTGGTGCTGCTTTGTTCTAACCTATTTTTATTTCATTAAATAAATGTGATCCACTAAATGGATTTCATACCTACGGGTTGTGTGACTTGCACTTTGAAAGGCACTGGGCTAGATGACCACTTTGAGTGATGCTGAGGCATTACTGAATGACTTCCTTCTTTCCTTCTTCCCCCACTCCTCCTCTCCCCTCCCCTCCTCCCCCCCCTCCCCTCCCCTCCCCTCCTCCCCTCCCCCCTCCTCCCCTCCCCCCTCCTCTCCCCTCCCCCCCCTCCCTCCCCTCCCCTCCCCTCCTCCTCTCCCCTCCTCCTCTCCCCTCCTCCTCTCCCCTCCTCCTCTCCCCTCCTCCTCTCTCCTCCCCTCCTCCGCTCCCTCCCCTCCTCCTCTCCTCTCCCCTCCTCCTCTCCCCTCCCCTCCTCCTCTCCTCTCCCCTCCTCCTCCTCCTCTCCCCTCCCCTCCTCCTTCCCCTCTTCCCCTCTTCACTCCCCTCATCTTCTCCCCTCCCCCCCTCCTCTCTCCCCTCCCCCCTCCTCTCCCCTCCTCCTCTCCCCTCCCCCCTCCTCTCCCCTCCCCCCTCCTCTTCCCCTCCCCTCCTCTCCTCCCCTCCTCCTCTCCTCTCCCCTCCCCCCCCTCCTCCCCTCCCCCCTCCTCTCCCCCTCCTCTCCCCTCTTCCTCTCCCCTCCCCCCCCCTCTCCCCTCCCCCTCCTCCTCTCCCCTCCCCTTCTCCTCTCCCCTCCCCTCCTCCCCTCCCCTCCCCTCCCTCCTTCCCCTCCTCCCCTCCCCTCCTCCTCTCCCCCCCCTCCTCCTCTCCCCTCCCCTCCTTCTCTCCCCTCCCCTCCTGCTTTCCCCTTCCCTCCTCCTCTCCCCTCATCCTCTTTCCTCATGAAGCATGTGCGCAGGTGCATCCCTGATGTTTTGATCAAGTATGGCCTGAAAATCAAGCCATTTTAGTTAGTTTTGGATACATTACAAAGTAATGTTGGAAGTAAGCATCTTCACCTGTCTCCCATCCCTCCTTGGCTGAGGGACAGTGTCCTAGTCAGCTCCAGCTGCTGTGACAGAGTACCATGGGCTGGGTAGCTTAAATGAAAAACATTTAATGCTCACAGTTTTGGAGGCTGGGAAGTCCATGATCAAAGTGCTGGTAGATCTGGTCTGGTGGGGGACCTGCTTCCTGGTCTGCAGATGGAAGTCACCTTGTTGTATCCTTACATGATGAGAGAGAGAGCAAGCAAGCTCCATTGTGTCTTTTATAAGAGCACTAATTTCATTCACGAGGGCACCATCCTCATGACCTGATCACCTCGCAAAGGCTCCACCTCCCAATACTGCCATCTTGGGGATTAGGATTTCAACACATGAATTTTAGGGGGACACAAACATTCAGTCCCTGACAGGGTTACGCACTGTGTGGCTGGCAATCACCAGGATGCCTGGAGCCCTGCCAGGACCATGCTGGCTCATTTCAGCCACCCTGGATGAATCATCCAGCCTAAGGCCCATGCCTGGGCATTCTGGGTCCTCAGTGCTCTGCCTTTATTTTACCTGATATAATCCTTCAAGCGAAAATGCTCATACTTATTTTTGGTTACTTAATATACTTGGCCATTTAACAATACAAATTAAACTTGTGTTATTCTGTTAGAAAACTAATAGATTGTTTTCTATAGTCTTTGACTGCTGTGCATAGTCTAGGGCTGGACTGGGGAGGGGAGGATAATTTGGCCACAATAGGATTCCTTATTATCTGTCTCTTCCCCCGCAACCCCTTCCCGCACCTCCACCCCACACAGAAGACCCTCAGATACATTTCTGTCAGTACCCTCAGTTATATCTTTTGGGGGACATAATACTTAATGAACCAAAACTCTGTTTTGCTGGCAGAGAAAAAATTAGGCTGATACAATCAAGATAATCCTATCAACTTTAGGATTATTAGGAATGTTCATAATTCTGTCAACATTTTATCAACTCCGTAATCAGAAAAATATGTTTAAAATAACGCATGTTTGTTAAAAATAACCAAACAAAATACAGAAAAAAGCAAAGTAAAAATGGACAACCCCCGAACTCTGGTGTTGGTGGTTAGGAAGAAGGGTGGAGGATGTCTTTCGTCTGTGTTACATGATAACAACAAAAGTCACTCTTCACTCTGGGAGAGCCATAGGGCTGAGTGGAGGCAGCTGTGCCCAAGGAGCCTGACTTCGGATCAGCTGTGTTCATCCTTGCTAACCTCCCAAAGGGAGGAAGCTCAGGAAACCACTGTAGAACCCCCTAAAAGGGGAGGGTGGCTACAGCTAAGCAGGTGGGGGCAGGCAGGAGTGGAGAGAGGCAAGGCTGAGTCAGGCAGGTGGGATGGGGGCTTTGTAGGTTATGTTAAGGCTCCTAGAGTTAGCATTTCGAGCAGGAATGTGACCTGATCAAATTTATATTTTGCTTGCATTGCTGATGGACATTGGTTCAGTGTTCATTGTACTGGAAGGGTCAACAATAGAGGCAGGGACCCAAATTTAGGGGGCTTCCCAGGGAATCCAGGGGAGAGGTATTGTGGCCTGGACTAGACTTGGAGCATCCAGAAGGGGACTGGAGCAATGACATACCTATACCTAGTCCCAGAGGGCCCCGATCTAGCTAAGGACAGAGCATACAGTCTTGCAGCTGCTGGGCTGATGACATGGTGGGGAGTGTATACCTGGGAAATTCTGGTGCAGAGATCAAGGAACTGCTCAAGCCTCCACCTATGAATTTGCCCTGTGATTAAGAATCATACTTCCTGAGGTTTATAGAAGCCCTCTGTTTGCCTCATCAAGGGCCACCAGCACAAGGACATACATAGTGTGTCCGCTTGTCATTTGATAAAAATGTAGACTGGTGCCGCCTGCTGTGAAAATGCCAATCAGGTTGCTTCCTTCATAGTAATCAGTGGATTCTTTTGTCCATTTCTGAGCGGAGGATTTCTTTCCATAGCGTGGTGTATCTTCAGTGTTTCTCTCAGAGGAGGAGTGCCTTTCTGGTGTCGTCCGTCCTGTTGGTAGCAGAGTTCTGCTGCTGAATTAAACCTTTGTGTCGGCCTTGGCCACCTGCACGGCTCTGCTGGAGGTAAAGCTGGTGGAGTGGCCCTTGTGGCATTTGCTCTTGAGTTGTCGCTCATTTTTCTGAGATTGTCAGAGGCCTTAGAGGAAGCATTGCGGATTTCACTGTGCTCCAGTAACCATCACGTTGTTGATAATATGGTTCTGATAAGAGTGATGGGGGATGGTGGGGTTTTGTGAGTTGACAGACCTGGGTTTGAGACCCAGCTCTCCAGTCAGAAGCCGGCAGCAGGCCTGTTTCTCTTCTCTGAGTTTTAGTGTCCTCAGGTGGAGGGGAGGATAATATTAATAACATCTTCCTGATGCGGCTCCACTGGGCTGGCCATGTCGTGGGCACCCAGCACGGGCGGCTGCCCTGGTTCGTGTTAACTGTCAGCAGGGTTGGAGAGCTCCCTCCTTCCTGGTGTTGGAGGTCATTACCTGGCAGGGGATGTGGTAGATAAAGCACCTTTTATTGTCCCTACACAAGGCAGCTATGGGGTAACACAATATTAGTTATTCAGATTAGAGAAAAGATGAACTCTGGTTACGGTGTTATTGCAGACGGGCAAATATGGTTTGTCAGGATGACATAAAAAATAAAGTCATTTTGAGTTACAGAATAAAATCAAACAAGTTTCCTTTAATCATCAGGGCTGGGATGGAAATAAGGCAAAATGTTGACTCCTTTGAAAGACAATTTTTTTTTTTTAAACTTTATATAATGATGGTTTACTCTGGTCTAGTCATTCCTACTCCTATTCTGAAAGCAGGCTTTGAATTCCTGATTGTGTACAGGATTGTGTACAAACAATCAGGAATTCATCATTCATATGAAGAAGTACTGTTTTTCCCTCTAGACTAGTGTCTTGAATACTTTTATGTACGTATATGTTACGTGACTAGTGTTAAGAATGCATGTATTATATATGTGCGTGCATCTCGTTTACATTGAATGGAACTAAAAGGCATATTTGAAAGGTATTCATTGCCTGTCTCCAGTTTCTAAATTTGAAGTTAAAAATGGGAAATGATCTTAGAACCCATGCCTGTGGTTCATAAGCCTGGCTCAGCTCTTGCATTCCCAGCTACTGTCTGATGAAACTCACGGGAGCTGTGAAAACAATGCTGTCTGTTCTGTGAAAGCCAAGTAGGAGCTTAGGGTCACGGCAAACTTCAAAGCAGCGTAAGGGAGCAGGCTCTGTGGGTTTGTCTACCGCCCCCACCTTCCAAAATTGCTTGCTCTCTTGCTTGCTTGCGTTCTTTTTCTTTCTTTCTTTCTTTCTTTCTTTCTTTCTTTCTTTCTTTCTTTTCTCTGTCTCTCTCTCTCTTTCTCTTGTTTCTTTTCTTTCTCTCTTTCTTTTCTCTTTCTCTCTCTCTCTTTTTTCTTTTCTCTCCCTTTTCTTTTCCCTTTCCCTTCCCTCCCTTCCCTTCCCTTCCCGAGGGAGTCTCGCTCTGTCACTGCAAGCTCCACCTCCTGAGTTTATGCCATTCTCCTGCCTCAGCCTCCTGAGTAGCTGGGACTACAGGCGCCTGCCACCACACCCGGCTAATTTTTTTTTTTGTATTTTTAGTAGTGACAGGGCTTCACTGTGTTAGCCAGGATGGTCTCTATCTCCTGATGTTGTGATCCACCCGCCTTGGCCTCCCAAAGTGCTGGGATTACAGGCATGAGCCCCCGCTCCCATCCCCAAAATTTCTAATTGAATTTTAACCTTCCACTTTTAAGTTCTGATCCTGATTTATAAAAACCTGTGTAATTTTCTTCAGCTTTCAGAAGGAATGTTTTGTGTGTTCCGATGGGGGTGTTGGGAGAGCTGATACTGACAGAGATCCTCTGACATTTCATAGCCTGGCAAATAGGCTCAAACATGTTCCAGACCTCAGAGGATTGCTGAGGGCAGCTTTCAACTCAAGCTAGATAAAAGAAGTTTTGGGAATCTTACCTTGCACTCTGTTTTGTAGTAACAACTGTGTTTAATATGTTTCTCATTACTGGCTGAATGACCTGTAGGTGTTCGGGAGGCGATCTCTCTATTTACATTTTAATGCTACATATTTAATGAGCATTCAGGCCCAGACTGTGAAGACTCTGGAAATGAGAGTTTTATTTCCCATCTCCTGTGCTGTAACAAAAGCAGCTTAAAAATTGCCGTTTATAGACCTCACCTTTTGCCATTTTCTTCAGATTTTAAAATATTAATATTTTAGAAGGGTCTTTATCTCACATGTTGCTTATCAAGTCCTCAGTATCTGGACGCTGGCAGAGTCCTTAGCAATGGAGGGAGGGAGAAGGAGTCCAGCCTGCGTGATTGGATCAGTGTCAAACCTGTCCCACCTGTGGGGACGAGGCGGCATGCGGAGCAGACAGGTGCCTGTTGCAGGTCAGGAGAGCTGGCCCCAAATCCTGACTTGGAAGGAAATGGTACATATTGATATCCTTTAGTGCCAGGTACTGGCCTAGCTACTTTATATGCATCTCTCAAGCCCCCTGGCATCACTTCAAGATAGACAACAAGGGGAATGCACATCATATCCCTGTTCACTGGTGGGGAAACTGAGGCTTAATAATGTGCCCAGGTACACACAGCTGATAAGTAACCCTGCACCCTCGATCTCACAGCATAACATTGGAATCCACCTCATTAGACAGAGCTCAGCTGCCTGTTCTCTCATTAACATTGAGTTGTATCAACTACAGTTATCTGTAGTATTCCTAGAGATTTCTGTGATTCTCATAAGTATCTTTGAAAGGGGGCCATTTAGTTTATTTCCGCATTTCTCCCTTCTCTGCAGAAATGCGCACAGGCTCTGCGACAAGCTGTAAAGCTGTCCGTGTTACGCTGTGTTGTAAACCCAGTGCCAGTAATGACGTAGTGCTGTTTAAAGATAAAGCAAGCTCACAGAGGGACAGCGCAGCAGGACGTTTATGTTTCAGAAGCATAAACGCATGACCTGTGCCCATCCCGTGTTCTGCGTCCAGGTGCCCAGAGAGACCATGGATGGGATGGTGCAAGAAACCAGCAGGAAGCAGAATGAATCCTTCCTGCGGATGGTCCCTGTGAAGAAGACACAGCGGCCAGTGGTGTGACGGACAGGCCACAGCTGTCGAAGGAAGGGAGAAGAGAGGGACTGAGGGCCAGCAAGAGGGTTTTACAGCTACATGCTAGGTTGTCTCACATCTAGGAAAGAAGATTGTTCGTATTATATATAAATGGGCATTGTCCCTGTGGCCTGATATGAGATATCCAGAATATTGCTTTAGGTATTATTAAGTCCTAGGTTTCTGTTTTGATAGAAACTGCAGGTGCTTCAGTTAGTATTTTTGTTGTTGTTGTTGTTGTAATAGTAACTCAGATCTCTTTTGTTTTTGTACTCTTTGGCCAAGACAGAAAACATTCTGCCACACACATGACTTCATGACTGGTTATATATTGAGAGCAGCATTAAAAAAAAAAAAGTCCAGTTTAGTCTGTTAGGCCATTCTGGCATTGGTGTAAAGAAGCACCCAATACTGGGTAATGTATAAAGAAAAGAAATATAATTGGCTCACAGCTCTGCACACTGTACCGGATGATACAGGATGCATGATGCTGACATCTGCTCGGCTACTGGGGAGGCCTCAGGAAGCTTCCAATTGTGGTGGAAGATAAAGGGGGAGCAGGCACCTCATGTGGCCAGAGCAGGAGCAAGGGGTTGGGTCACACACTTTTAAACAACCAAATCTCATGAGAACGCACCATTGCCAGAATAGCACCAAGCCACGAGGGATCCGCCCCCATGACCCAAACACTTCCCACCAAGCCCCACCTCCAACACCAGGGATTACTGTCAACATGAGATTTCGGGGACAAACATCCAAACTATGTCATAGCCTTAAGAGGGTCTTACCTCTTTGAAGCATTGTAGAGCTCAGAGAGTAGGACAGTTTGTCTACTGTATTTTAAAATACTAAATGTCCTGATTATAAAAGTCAGTCCTGGAAAACGAAACAAACCTGAAACCATAGAAGAAAAGAACAAAATAAAAATTACCCACAGTCTCCCTTGCGTGTACCGCACAGTTCATGTTTTAGTGTGTCTACACGCCATTTAATGCAGGTGGACAGACTCAGGGGCAGTGTGCCTTGCTAGTGCTATGTCCCCATCACCTGGCAGAGTCCCTGGTACAGCATAACCGCTCAGCAGTTGGGTGCTGAGTAAATATTAATATATGTGCATGTGGTACCAGTCAGGGCCCAACAGAGGGACCTCACGCGAGGACTTTCTCCACAGGTGTGGAGGTTGAAAGAACAAGCTGGGGCGACCCTGAGAGAGCCCAGAGACAAGCTCTGCAGGAAGCAGGCACCATCACTGGGCTGGGTGACCTGAGCCCAAGGGACACCGTCTGCTGCTGATGCGACCTCTGCAGTGGGAAGATATCAGACCCCACTGCTGATGCCGGGATGGTGCTCCCCTCCCCCTGAGGCTCTCCCACCAGGCCCCATCTCATCAGGCCCCAGCTGGAAAGGGAGTCGGGGAAGTTTCATTTGTGGGGTCCAAGTGTCAAGGGGCGATAAGGGAAGGGTGGATTTGCAGCTGAGAAGATAGTAAATAACCAGACTACATGACAGTCTGAAGAATCAAATCTGCGATCAAATTCTACTCTGCTCTAAGGTAAACCTATATTTAACTGTGAATAATATACCATGGGTATCTTCCTTGCTTGATAGATACAGCTCCACATAATTTTTCTCAGTGAAACAGATTATGGAGTAGGCATCGTTTTCCTCTTTTGTAAAACACACCAAATTGTGAGGATTGAATGAGATAATGTCTAAGTATTAGTACTTTACCCTAGCTGATTGACAGTATCCAGTGATAGTGATAATAAGGGTAATTACTACTCTAGCCAATTTTATCAATCCTGTGGATGTTTAAGGAATTGGGGTTTTCCCCCCTTGATGAATACTCCTGTAAATACATCTTTGTCTGCTTGTCTGAGTCTTTCTGTGGGTTTTTAGAAGTGGACTACTAGCAGCAAAGTCTCTGCTACTTAAGGCTCTTTGTATATTTTGCCAAATTGTGCTCTAGAAATACATCAGTTTCCAGTCCTCCTTCCCTCAGACCACCTGTCCCTCACATTTTCACCAGTTCTGGGTCTTGTTATTCTTTTTACTCTTTGTCAATCAGGTGGTTTAAAAATATACATTTTTAATTGGCATTTATTAGTGAACTTGATGTTTTTCACAGAGTCAAATGGAAACAGTTCTGCTTCGTGATCAAGACCTTGGGGCCACATACTGGCTTATTCGCCTGGATGCATTTTCTGAATCTCTCTCAGAATCCTTTTTATCCCTGAAAAATGGGATTAGAAGTATTAATAGTAGTGCCCATCTCACAGGGTCATTGCAAGGACTACAGAGAGGATGCATCGACGTATTGAATTGGTGCTGGGCTCTGGTAGATGTTCAGCTAGCCCTAGAGCTTATTCGCCATTTGATGTGCTAATCCGTAGGAAGGTGGGCAGGAGAGACCTGGACACAGAAAAGGAGCTGTGGAGTTGAGGTTTCCAGAAATGAGGTGGCGCGTGGTGGCCCAGTCTAGCATGGCTCTGGGTGTGAGCACAACGTGGACAGAGGTGTGTGGGGCTCAGGGAGTCATTTGTGGATTGAGGGTGCTATGTGGATGTGGATCACGGTGATCCAGGATGATGCAGAATTTGGGCTGGGGAGGAAGATGGCAACCCAGGTTCCATGTCATCTTTAAAGAGGGGATGGTTACTGGGATGTCCAGTGAGCAGCCAAGTGGTCTGTAGATAATAAGGAGGACTCTTCACTATATGGAGGCTGAGGTGGAAAGTCCCAGAGTAGGGTTCAGCCCTGGCCCTAAAATGTGCCAGAGAACGTGTAGCCTCCTGTGTGCAGAGCCAAGCTTCAGTGTGACAAGGAATGGTGGGAGCAATTTGGAGAAGAATGAAGACTTGATGCAGTGACTAGGGAGGCAGGCAGGGTGAGGACGTGGAAGGATGCAGAGCTGCTCAAGGTCACCTGCCTGAGCCTGTGACCGGTGTGGTCACTTGCTTCACACTCAGAAGGGCCCAGTGTTTGGTTTAATGCTCTTTTCTCACCATCTTGAAATTCTTGATAATTTTCGAACAAAGGATTCATGTTTTCATTTTGCGTTGGGCCTGGAAATTATGTCGCTGGTGCTGAGGGGATGTGCAGAGCAGACATGGGCGGAGAACTGACGAGGACACATGGGTAAGGGTGGGATGAGCTGACCTCAGGTTGTTGAGCAGAGCCCATGTAAAGGTGTTGGGCCCAGGATGCGTTCTCAGGCTGTGGTGGGAGGCCTGATGATGGGAGATTTCTCTGGTTACAAACAGCATATGTAGCAGAGTGGTTCATAGTTTGTGTCTGTGTGTGCATTGGTAAGTTTTTATTTTGGAACTAAAATTATTTCAAAATTAGAGAAAGGCTGTGAGAGTGCGGTTGAGCTGGCGTTGTTTCTGGAGCAGGGTTTCCCAATGCAGGCAGCACTGGTGACTGTGTGGCTTGGATCATTCTTTGGTGTGGGGGCTGTCCTGTGCCCCATGGGATGTTCCCTGCTCCCCTGGCCTCTGCCTACTAGATGCTGGGAGCACTTTCCCTGGTGTAATATTTAAAAATATCTCTCCACGTTGCCACATTTGGGGGGCAGAATCACCCCCCTCCCCAAATTGAGAAGCAGTATGATTGGAACACAGTGTCCTGTGTCTAAGCTCAGCTGCTTAGAGCTGCCTGAGCTTGGAGAAGATACTTGTTCTCTCTCCTAAGCTTCACTGTCCCTTTCTGTACATTGTCAGGATGGCTGTTAATGCCACTGCTCTGAATGTGCTCAGTTTTGCATAAACAGCAGCTAATGTTAACATTTTAATCTCTGCTAATATAAGAGGCATCGAAGTATATGCGAGTTCAGTTTGCATATGGTAAGGAGGAGGACGGCCTCAGGTTGTGTGTGTGTATATTTGCCAATTCTGTATTGTGGGGTTGATTGCTCTTGCCTTTTGTTCAGTTGTCTCATTCTGTTTTCCATCGGGGCTTTGAATGCCCTTTTCATGCCTATGGCCTCTCTTCACTATGCCTTTTCTTCTCTGCCAGCAAATCTCATCCATTCTTCTAGGGCACCTCACTGTCCCCCAAAGTCCCAGTGACTGCTCTGTCCACAGGGCTTGATTTCTGTGCTCTGGCTCTGCAATGCACTGTGGAAGGGGCCGGGCTCGGAATGGGGTTGCTGGTCAGGCCATGTGCCCAGGGGAAGGACACAGGACCCAAGGAGTCCACCCCTTTCTCCCCCTTTTTTTTGATCACTGAAATATTTTCTTTCCAATTCCACTAGCCCTGCTAGAGCTGCCATAACAAATACCAAATTGGTGACTTCAACAACACAAATTGATTCCACACAGTTCTTTTTTTTTTTTTTTTGAGGTGGAGTCTCACTTTGTCTCCCAGGCTGGAATTCAGTGGTGTAATCTTGGCTCACTGCAGCCTCTGCCTCCCAGGTTTGAGCAATTCTCCTGCCTCGGCCTCCCAAGTAGCTGGGATTACAGGCACATGCCACTGTGTCTGGCTAATTTTTATATTTTTTAGTAGAGACAGGGTTTCACCATGTTGATCAGGCTGGTCTCAAACTCAAGTGATCTGCCTGCCTCAGCCTCCCAAAGTGCTGGGATTACAGGTGTGAGCCACTTTGCCTGGCCATGATCCCGCACAGTTCTGAAGGCCAGAAGTCAAGAGCAGCAGGCCGGTGGATTGTTTCTGCCGAGGCCTCTGTTGTTGGCTTGCAGGTGGCCCCTTGCTGTGCCCTCACGTGGCCTTTGTTCTGTGTACACGCGAAGCCCCAGTGTCTCTGTGTCCACATTTCCTCTTCTTTTTTTTTTTTTTTTTTGAGACGGAGTCTCGCTCTGTCGCCCAGGCTGGAGTGCAGTGGCCGGATCTCAGCTCACTGCAAGCTCCGCCTCCCGGGTTTACGCCATTCTCCTGCCTCAGCCTCCCGAGTAGCTGGGACTACAGGCGCCCACCACCTCGCCCGGCTAGTTTTTTGTATTTTTTAGTAGAGACGGGGTTTCACCGTGTTAGTCAGGATGGTCTCCATCTCCTGACCTCGTGATCCACCTGTCTCGGCCTCCCAAAGTGCTGGGACAAATTTCCTCTTCTTAGAAGGACGCCGGTCAGATTGGATTAGGGCCCACCCATATGACCTCATTTTACCGTAATAACCTCTTTCAAGTTTCTGTCTCCAAATACAGTCACGTTCCGGGGGCTAGAGCCTCAACATGGAAGTTTTGGAGGGAGACACACTTCCACCTGTAACACCAATGTCATGTTAAGCTTTGTGGGAGAATAGACCAATATATGGTGGATTCTAGAATCTTAGAAGAAAAGTGAATCCGTATATTTGATACTTTATGATTTCCTTATTTGCTCTAAGCAGTTGGTAAGAATTTCAGTGTCACTTGGCTGAATGATACACTCCTGGTGCTCCCAGACTTATGAGGAGCCTAATATTTTTGTCTTGGTTGAAACAATGCAGATCCTGGGTTTTGGAGATGTTCACGGCCAGCTGTCTAATTACATAAACTGAAAGTGGCAGAGAGGAAGCTTTTGCACGGGGAAAACATGAAATATACAAGGATTCCTTTAAGACAGAGTGTACTTCTGAACGTTTACTGAAGGTGGAGGGCCCTGGACAACTGATGGTACCTTATGTGGCGTTGTCTGGGTCAGATTCATTGCATTTCCTGAAGAGGTAACTCGGCAGTCCTCAGAGAGGCTGGACCTTGGTGTCCAGGTGGCAGGTTCATAAGACACCTGTGATTTGATGTGAGCTGGTCACAGAGAAAGCCATTTCCAGAGAGGAACAACCGTGTAGTCTGCACTCCTGGGAGTCAAGTTAAAAACTGCTCTCCTGTGACCTTGTCACCTGGCAGTGGAAAGTTACCTTTGGCTGCAGCCACGACTTCCACATACTCTTCAGAACTTACTCTGCCCTTGAGTTTTCCAGCTTTCCTTTAATGCACTAAACCTTTAATATTGTATTCTTCTAAATGAGACGTCTCGCATTTGAGCAAGTAACACTCAGTAAGAGTTTGCTTGGTGGGGGAGGAGGTTTTACCTTCCTGTGGCATTCAGAAGCTCTGCAAATCCACCCATAGCCGTAATTGTGTTATATGACCTCAAGATGCTGGAGCTGTAAATTCATCTTTAACATAATTGACCTGATTACTTCTTTCTTGAAGAATTTTGTTCAAACCTCAGGGTTTATTTAGGAACAAGTCTCACCAGGCCTAATTGATTTTCCTAGGTAGAGATACAGCTTTGGGAAATAAATTAAGAAAATGAGTGGATTGAAAATGTAGGAACACCATGACCATTGTGAATTTTTCTTACTGAGGGAAAAAAAAAAGAGTATCTGTGAATATTTCTCTTACACTGTGTAGTGAGGAATGACCCTCCACTGTGGATGGTAATTTATTTCTGTGTAATTGCCTGAGTAAGCCTTTCTCTGACATTGAATACTGAATAGAATTGTTAGGTTATTTTTGGAAGAATTATAGATTTTCTCTTAGGTTTTAGAATATTTTTTGTTTGCCTGTTAAGAGAATTTGATGAAGATTTCAATGTAATTAACCAAATAAGATGGTATTCTGTATCCTGGGAAGGGGCGATGTCTTTCAGTTTTGAAGTCAATTCATCATTTACCTCCTATCTCTCTTGCTGGCTGAGCCATCAACCCTTCTGTTTTTCATAAATTTTGTTGTTGTTGTTGTTGTTGTTTTGAGATGGAGTTTTGCTCTTGTTGCCTAGTCTGGAGTGCAATGGCGCAATCTCGGCCCACCACAACCTCCGCCTCCTGGGTTCAAGCAATTCTCCTGCCTCAGCCTCCCAAGTAGCTGGAACTACAGGCATGCGCCACCACGCCTGGCTAATTTTGTATTTTTAGTAGAGACGGGGTTTCTCCATGTTGGTCAGGCTGGTCTTGAACTCCCAACCTCAGGTGGTCCACCCACCTCGGCCTCCCAAAGTGTTGGGATTACAGGCATGAGCCTCCACACCTGGCCTGTTTTTGATAAATTTGAAACTTCTGGTTTGAAACTTTTGTTTCCTGTACTTAAAAGGAGACAGTTAAAAGCACTGTGATTTGGACTGACAGAATGTGTTATAGATGTTAGATAGATCTAACTTTGAATATTTATTTGCAGAGAAGTAGCAGGGAGGACTAGGAATGACTTTTTCTTAGGCGGTGCTATGCATTCCTTCAGGTGACTGGCCCTTTTGTGAGCTGTAGTGGTCAGTCCCAGGACGGCCCACACTTGTTGGCTGTCTTTGCCATGGTGGCTGTGGTTGGCGGGTACCCAGCCACGGGTTTTCCATACTAGGGGCCTTGGTCCATTGGGGGGGTGTTGTACCATGACCCCCTTCTCCTGCGATCTTGCCTCAGTGGCCCAGGTAAATTGATGGACGTCCTTGACTCCTCTACCTCCAAAAGGACGTTGAACTTTGACAATGTTGGGAGTTTTTTTTTTTTTGAGGCGGAGTCTCGCTCTGTCGCCTGGACTGGAGTGCAGTGGCCAGATCTCAGCTCACTGCAAGCTCCGCCTCCCGGGTTTAAGCCATTCTCCTGCCTCAGCCTCCACAGTAGCTGGGACTACAGGCGCCCGCCACCTCGCCCGGCTAGTTTTTTTTGTATTTTTAGTAGAGACGGGGTTTCACCGTGTTAGCCAGGATGGTCTCGATCTCCTGACCTCGTGATCTGCCCGTCTCGGCCTCCCAAAGTGCTGGGATTACAGGCTTGAGCCACCGCGCCCGGGAGTTTAGGCTACACTTCAACCAGGCAGAGATTGGGATCTAACCTACTTTTAAAAGCCCTCTACAGGGGATTTCATAACTTTCCTGAGTGTTGTGTTCTGGTGATGAACAATCTTGACTTTTTGAAGCCCTTCCTTTGCCAAACATCCATCCCTCAGGTGCTCACTTAAAATGATTCTTCACAATATGCCTATAGTTGGGTCTGCCTGGTACAGCATCCTGGAGTGGGGTCGAGGGAAAGACATGTGCTGCTTCTGCCACAGACGGACCATGCATGGGAAGAAACTATTTGGGAAAGACTCTCCAAGGGGCTGGTCGGCCTTGTCTGCCCACTCCCTCTACCTTTCTTTGTTCTGTTTCTTTCTCTTCAATGTTGGTCCATTTTCCTTTTTTTCACTGTTGGGTGTTAGCTCATCATTGCTCTTATCTCCATATATTTGGATATTTCCTGCATCATGGTGAGCTTCAGTAGGTCATGGATGAGTGAGTTGTTCTCATTCCAAAACATAAATTTTTGGTGTTTAGTGGGTGCTCAATAAAGCTTGAGAAAGATGAAGGTGAGGGCCCAGAACTAGTGTAAAAATATGGATACCACCATAGCATGGTTATTAAAGGGGTGATTATGAAGATGAGGTGGCTTTGTGTGGACTTGTGTGCGTGCGTGTGTGTGTGTGTGTGTGTGTGTGCCTGTTGCCTGGAGAAGGTTTACCAGTGGTGCTGGACATGTAGGGTAGAGTGTTAATAGTCACTGAATTTGGAAATAATCTATGGGATTAAAGAGCAAGGAGGTAGCTGTGTAAGAGGATGGGGTGGGGTGGTGTGGGCGATGGAGCTCAAGGGCTCAAGGTGCAGGCCTGGACTGATGGCCACCAGGACCACCCCAGTGGCTTCAGGGTCAGGACAGGAAGGGAATGTGATTATTGCAGCAGGTAGTAGAGCAGTGTGAGTGTATTATTCATATATGTTTGATGAAATGGAATATCAAATAATACATCCCATAGGATAGAAAGGCACAGTTAGTGAGTTTGGGTTAAAAATTCGATGAGATAAAGTGGTTGTACCTCCTATGAAAGCAATTTAATTTCTTATTATGAAAGCATTGCTCATGTTCTTCGGAAAAATTAAAACAAAAAACAAAAAACTTCAGTCATTATAGACAATTATACTCAAGAAGAAAACACCGTGTACTGTCGCAACCCTGAAGGACCTCTGTTAATGTGTGTGTGTCTTCTCACAGGGTGATTCTTGATCACAGTTACTGAAACAGCAAGGCTTGGGAACAAGAGGCATGAGAGCAACACTCAGGACCTGTTCAATTTTCTGCAAGATCCAGTTGCTCTTCCAGCATTGCTGGCTCCAAGAGAGTCAAATATTCAGGGCTTGCATGCTGGGGAGGGAAAGGGGTTAGGGTTGGAGATACAGATCTGGGAGATATACAGATACAGATCATCTGCATGTGGAAATTTTGTTTGCCCTTCTCACACATTTCCATCCAAGTTTTCTTTGGGGAAGAGAGGATCCCTGCAGAGGAGTCCAGTTGCAAATGTGAAATCTTAAAAATGTATGCAAATAGTATCTTTCATTCCATGATACTTCCTTGTTTGTTTGAATAGAACACTGTGAAATTTTATTGTGCTTCAGAATCATCTGGGTGCTTACAAACATAGATTGCTGGACTCTGGTTCTGGAGATTCGAATTCTGGAAATCTGAAGTGGGGCTTGGGAATCTCCATTTCTTCCAAGTTGCCAGGTAATGCTGATGCTGGTAGTCGGGGGTCCGTACTTTAAGAACCACTCTTCTACCTACCAAGACTTCCAGAAAAATTGGTACTTGGGAAGATGCCCTGTGCCAGTCCTGTGGTTTCTTAGGCACATCTTCCAGCATAGACACTTGCAGAGATCCTAGTACCTGTCCAGTGTGGGAAATCTCATGACAGGCATCAACATTCCGTGATGGTTGACAGCCACCTATGGAGTGGCTGATGCCTTTCCTTATGTCTTCAGGGTTTTGGGGGAACGAGAGTCTAAATGAGTTGTTCCAGGTTATGGGAAGAGCTTGGCTTTGATGTTCAGATGTCTGGCCACAGGCTGCATCGCCCAGACTGCCCGTGGAATGGTTGTCATGAGCCTGTTGTCCTGTAGGTGAATCGTTGATTCCTGTCTTTGCACAACCTCTCATTTGATGATAATTTTTTAAAAAAATGATTCTTGGAAACAGAACACTCACTTTGTAGAGGGACCTACCGTACAGCAGAAGCTTTGTGGAAGGATACAAAATGTATCTGAGGCACTGTAGTCGAAGAGATTTAAATTGGAAGAGGGAAGAGACTGACTTTTTTTTTTCTTTCTTTTTTTTTTAAAGACAGAATCTTGCCCTGTGGCCCAGGCTAGAGTGCAGTGGCACAATCTTGGCTCACTGCAACCTCTGCCTCCCAGATTCCAGTGATTCTCCTGCCTCAGCCTCCCGAGTAGCTGGGATTCCATGTGTGAGCCACCAGGTCCAGCTAATTTTTCTATTTTTAGTAGATATGGGGTTTCACCATGTTGGCCAGGCTGCTCTCGCAAACTCCTGACCTCAGTGATCCGCTTTGTGTCTCCTAGGGAGCATGTTTGAAGAGTCAAAGGAAAACCAAGTCTGTTAGCTTGTGAAACTTTTTTTTTTTTTTATACAGAGTCTTCACTCTGTGCCCCATGCTGGAGTGCAGTGGTGCAGTCTCGGCTTACTGTAAGCTCTGCCTCTCAGGTTCACGCCATTCTCCTGCCTCAGCCTCCAGAGTAGCTGGGACTGCAGGCACCCGCCACCATGCCCAGCTAATTTTTTTGGAATTTTTAGTAGAGACGGAGTTTCACCTTGTTAGCCAGGATGGTCTCGATTTCCTGACCTTGTGATTCATCCGCCTTGGCCTCCCAAAGTGCTGGGATTACAGGCCTGAGCCACCAGCCACTGTGCTCAGCCTGAAACATTGTTAAAACCAAGTACCCTTGTGAAACATCGTTACAAAAACCAAGCACCTCTGTGAAACATTGTTACAAAAACCAAGCACCTCTGTGAAACATTGTTACAAAAACCGAGCACCTCTGTGAAACGTTGTTACAAAAACCGAGCACCTCTGTGAAACGTTGTTACAAAAACCGAGCACCTCTGTGAAACGTTGTTACAAAAACCGAGCACCTCTGTGAAACGTTGTTACAAAAACCGAGCACCTCTGTGAAACGTTGTTACAAAAACCGAGCACCTCTGTGAAACGTTGTTACAAAAACCGAGCACCTCTGTGAAACGTTGTTACAAAAACCGAGCACCTCTGTGAAACGTTGTTACAAAAACCGAGCACCTCTGTGAAACGTTGTTACAAAAACCGAGCACCTCTGTGAAACGTTGTTACAAAAACCGAGCACCTCTGTGAAACGTTGTTACAAAAACCGAGCACCTCTGTGAAACGTTGTTACAAAAACCAAGTACCAAGTGTGTGGCATTAAAGTCAAACATTAATTTCAAGTTACAGAAAGAAATAGCACTGAGTAGAGGTTGATCGATAAAAAATGAATAAAATATTCAATAGAAACTCCTTAAAAATAATATGAGAAATGGACATGTGACATAGGCATTTAAAAAGTCTGTAAGGCCAAGATAAGTTTCCTAGAAGGAACACTGTAGCCAGGCAGTCCTGGCTTTGCAGGATTCCCTGGTAACTGAGCTCAGGCATCCTGCAAAGTGAGTACTGCCCAGATAGAACCTTCCACTTCTTTGGGTAGAATTCGATTGCAAAGAGAACTGTGGGGTGAGAAAGGAAGACTGGGACCCAAGGGGCCAAACTAGGTGACAATAACTGCTGTCATAAATGGTGACAATGACAATACCTGCTGAGCCCAAATCACCCTTTGGACCCAGTGAAGCTCAGAAGTTGCTTCCAGTGCAGGAGTAGTTAAGCTCAACTCTTATTCACAATATCCAGTTATTTGGCTGGGTGTGATGGCTCACACCCACACTCCTAGCACTTTGGGAGGCCAAGGTAGGTGGATTGCCTGAGTTCAGGAGTTCGAGACCAGCCTGGGCAACATGGCAAAACCCCGTCTCTACTAAAAATACACAAAATTAGCCGGGCGTGATGGCAGGCACCTGTAATCCCAGCTACTTGGGAGGCTGAGGCACAAGAATCGCTTGAACCCAGGAGGCGGAGGTTGCAGTGATCCAAGATCATGCCATTGCACTCCAGCCTGGGTGACAAGAGTGAGACTTCATCTCAAAATAAATAAATAAATAAATAGCAAAACAATCCAGTTATTCCTCAAATATTTGTGAGCATCTCTTAATGTTTCAGTTACTATTGTGACATGAGAAAAAGTGTTTGTATATGTAAATAGAAAAACAAAAGTAATTTGGAAGCAATTACTTCTGTCATTTTGAAACTACCTTCTTCCCATATTAAGTCCATATTATGACAATTCAAAAATATTCAAACTTCAGAAGATATTACCTGTGAAAGGAATAAGTATTTAAAAATGTATTTTAGAGGGCCTTTTAGAAATCTGGTCCATGGACACAATCTAACATCATGCAGTTGCCTTTAAAAGGAATATCCTAATGTTCTTGTTTGTTTTCTTTTTCCTCTCAAAGTGTTCTGTTGAAAATAACCCAACATTTGTCATTTTACTTTTGATATTACTTACTTATACATCCCTTTTGAAGCAGTACCCACCCACATAGTAATTGAGACTATCTTGTGTTTTGAAAAAAAAGTGAGACAGTTTGACTTTGATAGTTTTAAGTAAAACAACAATAACAACAACAACAACACGCTCCAAGTTAGACTCAGATGAAATCCTTTGATCTTAGGTATTTTATAAGGAAACTGGAAAAAATAATATAACAAATTTCTATTTTGCTTTGTAAAACTTTAATGATTCATAACACAAGGAGAATCCGGTAAGCTAAGGAGTATTTTTCAGTTGTTTATCTTGCTAATGAGTTTTTGATATGAGTTATTTCTTTGCAGTAAGGTGGAATGGATGGGTGATGAGGCTGAGCTGAAAAGTTAAATCTCATAATGGACATTTGCATGCTTTAAGGAAGGAAAGCTCTCGAAGCATGATTATGGCCAAGATGAGACCGATGACATGTTTGTCTCCTAAATGTGAAGCTGGCAATCTCGATGGTTTGTCTGGTATGCAGGTGCCTGGTAGATAAGTTAGGGTGAGCATCATTCATGGTGTGTGGTCCATTGCAGGCCTTCACCACAGGGATAACAGAAGGGAAGTGAGGAATCAGGGAATCAGGGATGGGTGTGAACTGCGGCATTGCTTTGGGAGTCTCTAGATGTGATCAGTTGCACATGCACTGTTCTCCTTGTCATCATGCCTAGATCTACTGTCCTGTGGTTGAAGCCTGCAGCCCTCTCCCAAGTTATTGGCACTGGGCTTCCTGACTTTTCACTGTCTAATGAGACAGTGGAATTCTACCTGCAGCCCCTCTGCTGGCCAGGTTTATCTCTCCTCGGTCTTCCCAGCTGGTGATTTGGTTTCTCAGTGCTGTTTTGGTTGCACTTTTGTGGATAACTCAAGCTGGTCCTTAGCCACTCCTTGAACCAGAAACCTCCTTTTACTTTCTTATGTAGTTCTTCCCTTCCTGTTTTTGTATCCTAAAACTAGTCCAGCGACCAGCCCATCGTAGTAGAAGTGTTGGTGTTCTTCCTATAAGGAGTTTTAAACATCTCTTGGAGAGTGGGTTAGCCACCATAAATTGTTTTGGGACTGAAGATTCAGACACCACCTTCCCCAAATGCTATCTAGAGATGCTTTAATTTCATTTCAGTTGGTTATTGCATCCCTGATATTTTGAAACTGTTGTGAGTAGAAAACATTCTGATTTATGAACAATCTGCTTTTCACTATGAAATCAATGGGATTGTAATTATTCCTGTGCTTTGTCATAGAGAAGTTGCATACATGCATCAGATATTGTGTGGTCTTGTGCAGTTTTTCTCAGATTGAGTTTTTGGCTCCTCGTGTGCAGGCCTTCTAAAATCACAATGTCCCTGAGTTGGGAAGGAACATCAGGGGCCATCTGGTTCATTATCCTCCCCACCACCGCCTCCCACGCCCCACATTTCTGGCTGCCTACCAGCCTATGGTCCCTCCCCAATGCTACCTGGCCAGCTCTCAGCCTCGGGAGGCCACCTGCTCGTGTTTGACCTGGGTTAAACAGGTTAAAACAGTTCCTTCACCTTAATATAACTCATCTGCTCTCCTGCGTGCTCACTCCTTGGGTGAGAGCTGCCCTCTGCAACCTCATAACGGAAAATGACTTGACTTCTGTCACCTCGTCCTCCTTCCCACTGAAAGAATCTGGTCTTTTCTAGCTCTCTATTATTTTTACAGCCAGATTAGGTTGATTGTGGCTCACAACTGTAAAAATCCCAGCACCTTAGGAGGCAGAGGTGGGCAAAGCTCTTGAGCCTCAGAAGTTTGAGACCAACTTGGGCAACATGGGGAAATCTCTGCAAAAATACAGGAAAAAAAAATAGCTGGGTATGGTAGCACACACCTGTAGTCCCAGCTACTTGGGAGGCTGAGGTGGGAGGATTTCTTGAGCCTGGGAGGTCAAAGCTGCAGTGAGCCTTATCACTCCAGTGCACTCCAGCCTGGGCAACAGCAAGACCTTGTCTCAAAAGAAAAAAAAAAAAATTGAAAAATAAGAAAAACCAGGTTAAACATTCCTAAGTCATTCTTTTTGTGACTTTTGCCTGTTTATTAACTATCCTGGGCTACTTAAAATGAATTTTTGAGTTATGAATACATTTAGATGGTTTTAAATTCAAAGAAGTCTCTTTTTTCTCAGTCACTTCCATCCCTAGCTAAACAGTTCTTGTCCCCAGAGTCAGGCAGTGTCACCAGTTTCTTGTGTCCATGCAGTTTGCTTTACGCATTTATGTAAGCAAATATTCGTACACACACACACACACACCCTTTCTATCTTATGGAAAGGCTGGCATATCCTCCAGAATGTTCTCTCTAGTCTATGAGTCTGTCTTTAATTTTTAAACCTGTACATACAGAACACCATCATTCTTTCTTAAGGTTACATAGTGTTCTACAGTATGGAATTTGTCTTATTTACTTAAAGCAAAACCCCAACCTCCCTCTTTAATTGTGCCCCCTGGGTTTGTGCATAATGCTGTCCCAGGGCGGAGTATGATGACATTCTTGCTCTGGGCTTCTGGTAACACAGGTGGTTTATACTGTCATATTGTTGAGTCGTAATTAATTAGAGGTAAAATCAAACCCCACAGATTTCTTCCCCTGCTCTTGACGTTCTCAATGTCATGTTTCTTGCATCCTGTGTTGTTTCGGGCATCCGAGTGTACGCACCACTATAAAACCCCATCCTATGGGACTTGGCCTGCCACCCAGTCTGATGAGATCTTTCAGGATTCTAATTTAGTCATCTGACATTTTATCCAGTTGTGTAGATCAGCTACAGATTGGATTAGCCTGCCATCAGTATCCTCATCCAGATTTTCCTGGCTCAGAATGTTGCACAGAATGCAGCTAATAATAGAGCCCCATGACATAACCCTCTGACACTTTCCTGGAGTTTTCTGATTACACTTTGCCTTTTTTTTTTTTCCAGGCTGGAGTGCAGTGGCGTGATCTCAGCTCACTGCAACCTCCACCTCCTGGGTTCAAGCAATTCTCCCGCCTCAGCTTCCAAGTAGCTGGGACTACAGGCACATGCCACTGTATCGGCTACTTTTTTTTGTATTTTTATTATTATTTTGAGAAGGAGGCTCGCTCTGTCACCCAGACTGGAGGGCAGTGGTGTGGTCTCAGCTCACTGACATGGCCGCCTCCTGGGTTCATGCAATTCTCCTGCCTCAGCCTCCCGAGTAGCTGGGATTACAGGCACATGCCACCACCCCTGACTCATTTGTTTTGTATTTTTTAGTAGAGATGGGGTTTCGCCATTTTGCCCAGGCTAGTCTGTAACTCCTGACCTCAGGTGATCCGCCCAGCTCAGCCTCCCAAAGTGCTGGGATTACTGGCGTGAACCATTGCAATCGGCTGGATGATTACACTCTGGATAAGAGTTAGCAGCTGGGCGCAATATCCCACCCAGTCTTACCATTAGTTCATCTTCACATGATCATCTTGTCTAGAAGAAATAGGAGTGTACTACTGGTGTTGCTGGCTGGTTGGCTGAAGTCTGCGTACCCTATCCAGACAGCATATCTGGAGCTAGTAACCTTATCAAAAAAGGAAATAAGTTTGTCTGCATGTCTTATTCTTAGTGAACTTTAGCTGTAGATTATTCTTCTTTTCTAAATGCTCACAAACTATTTAGTAATTCTCTCTACAACTTTGGTTTGGATTGATGTCATGTATTCACTTCCCCTACAATTATTTGGGTGCCCAGCTCTTTGCCGGAGTCTAGGAAGTCCGTGTTGAACAGGGTGAGGGATTGCTCTGTGGCTCTCTGGCCAGGAACAGTTGCACATATCCTTTATCCTTGTCATTCCCTGTGATCTGCCCTGCCTCTGCCCTCCAAGAGCTCCATCTCCAGGTGTGACGGCTAATTTTCAAAGCAATGACAGTAAAGGGCAAGAAGAGAGCTATAGGGTACTGTGGGGCTTGTTGGAGGAAAACTTAACTAGTCCAGGAGCCCTGGAAAGACTTCAGATAATGTGATACTTAGGCTGATCCCTAAAGGACAAGTAGGAGATCTGAGCAAAATTAGCAAATTGGTGGTTCTGGTAGAGGAAAAAAACTATCATACGCTCCGTCTGTGTAATTTATAGAATCATTTCTTTCTGAGTTGGGACATTTTCCCATCTCTGATCTTTCTAATTCCTCTGAGATGACCAGCAGTTTCTCTCAGTCATTGCAGAATGTGACAGATGGCAGAACCAGTTGTAGAGCTTGGATATCGGGCCATCCTGGTTCATCGATATTTCAGAGCCTTGGTTCTCCTAGTCACTTTCTTCCAGTGGCCAGTAAATGTTAGTGCAGGGGGCATCAAACTGTAGCTCAAGAGTGAATACTTATTTAGCAAGAACATCATAGCTACCCAGGAATGAGAAATAGTTATCTGATGAGGATTGGGCTAGTAGAAAATAAGGTATTGGTAGGAAAGAACCAAGAACTTATCTGTAAATGCATGGCTGAAGCATTTGGGAACATCCAGAGTTCCAGTGGAGGTGATCCACAGGAGGCAGGGTTGGGATTTGATTGCTGTCCGCAGAGGGGCAACCTTGTCAGTTCTGTGGCACTGTCAGGACAGAGCCTGGGAATGGAAGGGGAATGGCAGCCTAGAGCATAGTAAATAGAAGCCCAGAGAGGATTCTGTTTGGCAGTGCCCTTCGAAGGCCTGTCCAGGGTCCAGGAACTCCAGCACCCGGGAGCCAGCAGCAGGAAGTCTCCCTGTTCGCGGAGATGGGCACAGCATGTGTTTGAATAATCAAGCTCAGCCCTCGTTCTGAGTGCGTGCTCCCATGCAGCCTGCTGATTGGTTATAATTTGCTTACAGAGTGAAAATGCTAGTCATTGGTCCTGAGTCCTCAGATCCATAGAACAGACCATTTTCTCATTTTAAAATTCACAACTCGGGCCGGGCGCGGTGGCTCAAGCCTGTAATCCCAGCACTTTGGGAGGCCGAGAGGGCGGATCGCGAGGTCAGGAGATCGAGACCATCCTGGCTAACACAGTGAAACCCCGTCTCTACTAAAAATACAAAAACTAGCCGGGCGAGGTGGCGGGCGCCTGTAGTCCCAGCTACTCGGGAGGCTGAGGCAGGAGAATGGCGTAAACCCGGGAGGCGGAGCTTGCAGTGAGCTGAGATCCGGCCACTGCACTCCAGTCCGGGCGACAGAGCGAGACTCCGCCTCAAAAAAAAAAAAAAAAATTCACAACTCGTTGCTTATCTTGTGTTTCTTAAGAGTTTTATTCAGGTCAGGTGTGGTGGCTCACACCTATAATCTCAGCACTTTGGGAGGCTGAGGCGGGTAGATCATTTGAGGCCAGGAGTTGAGACCAGCCTGGCCAACATGGTGAAACCCCATCTCTACTAAAAATACAAAAATTACCTGGGCGTGGTGGCACAGGCCTGTAATCTCAGCTACTTGGGAGGCTGAGGCACAAGAACCGCATGACCCCGGGAGGCAGAGGTTGCAGTGAATTGAGCTCATGCCACCGCACTCCAGCCTGGGCAACAGAGGGAGACTCTTGTCTCAAACAAAAAGGGTGGGGGGAGGAGAGGACTTGATTCTTGTGTGTCTTTAAGATGCTTGAAGCGATTCTGAGCCTACTCATATCTTGAGATCCAGATATGAAGTGACAGAACTTACCCCACTAATGCCTTCTCGGGGGCCCTTGGCAGCTCCTACCTTGTGAAATCTAGACCTCTTCTAGTTCAAACTACACTTCCCATCCAGAAACCCACACTTGACTTTAAGGAGAGAGGTCAGGGTTATGACTGCCATGAAAAAAAATCTAGAATTTTAGATCCTGAGCTATAATTCTTGGCTTTCAACAGAGTGCCATTGTTTATATGATCATTTTTAGAACTATAAACACCAGATAATGCTTGTCTTTGTCATCTTGGTGGAATTTAAAAATGTTTCCTGTCTTATGATTTAGAGATTCAGAACAAAAGAACCATTGATAAGTGGATTCTTTGAAGACCTTTTTATGGGAGTTTTACCAGCTATTCTGGTAAAAGGAGAGTTTTTAATTAGTGGAAGAGAGTGACTGTGTCCTTTAAGCTGGAACTCTTGCCCGCTTATTTATATCATGGACCCTGCTCAGTGACAGCCTCCTCCCCTCCCCATAATCATGGAATTACTGCAGATTCTTGGCATGTGAAGATCTAACATTTTTAATTGAGAGTCACTCTAAAAATCTGTCCACACATGGAAGAATTTGCATTTTGACTGAGATGCACACTTGAGTCATGGTAGATGTGAGGCTCCTGGGGGTGACCATGCCCATGACTATGAAACTGATCCCAGCCTCCACGCACAAGTAACCCTCAACCTGCCACACCCCATAAACCCACCTGCTTACCTGCCTCTTCTTCAGTGATGCCTTTTATGGGCGAAATGACGGTGGAATACTGATACCTGCCAAGAACTCGGGGAAAGCACCTCAAGTGCTGTGGCCCTGCTCTGTTCACAAGTCGGAGACGGAGGCATCAGATGTCATTGAAAGAAAGAAATGTCATGCCAGCACTTTTAAGGCATGGATCAAAATACCCCTTCACACGTGTGTGGTTCAGTGCAAGCCATGTGCAATCAGCACTGGAATGGACAGAAACCCATTTGGGGCCTGAACACAGCGTCTTTGGCTTTGGTCTCCTGCAGCGGGAGGGTGTGGTCACGGCTCTCTGCCAGCCCCTCACTGGACAGATGTCCTTGTTAGAAGGCCTCCTTCTTCCATATGCATCGCCGTTGGCTTCTCCCACAGAGCATCCTTGGGGCCTGATGGATCGCCACAGGGCCCCCAGAGGGAGTTTTCTAGATGGCCGGCCACTACCGTTCCTTCAGCTGTTCTCCTTTAACTGAATTTCCGTTTCTTTTTCCTATCAGCTCTTCCTCTCCGAAGATCTTCCAGTTCTCTTACAGGAACTGGGAGCCTTTATTGGGATTTTCTGTCTCCTTGCTTCCTGACTACTCTACCTGGTAATGCTGTGCAAGATTTGCAACCTCGTTAGGATGCTGGCCTGTGCTGGACCCATCAGAGACTCCCAGATCTTTGTCACACTCTATCAAGCCACTTTCCCTACTGTTTATTTGCACAATGATTTTTAAAATGTCTTTGCAAGAATATATTTCTGCACTACTCAGTATTTGCTTTATTAGGTTTCATATTAAGTGCCTATTACCAGTCTTCAATATTGCAGGTGAAATATTGATGTTAGAGCGTGTGGTTATAGTGAAGCCTGTGTCATTTCCAGACAGTCATTCCCTGTGTCACTATAACTACTTCAGTGGAGTGACACCGTAGCTGAATTCCAGTGTTCTCAATTGTTCTCAATTCCATAGTGTTCTCATGTGTTCTCGGTTATAATTGGGTGAAGTGTAGGGGTCCCTCCCCTTCTTCTTTTCCTGCCTTCTTTCTTTCCTTTCACAAGGGGTTATTCAAATCCTGCTGCACTCTTGAGTTGTGTTAGTGCCCTTAGAGTGAAGTTTTGCTGTAGAACTTTCTGGATTATGGAATTATTCTCTATCTGCACTGTCCAGTACAGTGCCTGCTGGGAATGGGTGGAGATTGAGTACTCAAAATGTAGCTAGTGTGACCAAGGAATGGAATTTTAGTTTTAATTAATTTTAATTACATTTAAACAGCCTCACATGGCTAGTGGATACTTTATTGGACAGTGCAGCCTCAGGGTCTAGTTGAGGAAATAAGATTTAACCTGTGAGAGAGAAGAAAAAAAAGACCGTACTGCCTCGTTACTTAAGTGCCAGAATACGTGGTTGGTCTGAAGGCAGTCACGAGCCAGGCCTCCCACACTGGGTCTATTTCTGATCTCTCGGTACTGAGCTCTGGTTTCTGACTTCTGACTGCCCTGCTGGCCCACTGGGAAGACAACCTCAAATCCAAGAAACCCCTATTCCTTTATTTCCCTTAGCCTAAGTCCCACCACTCCTCTTTATTTTCTACCAGCTATTAGCAGCAGCCCTCACTAATAAGAAAACTGCAAACTTGAGCACATTCCTTTTCTCTGGCCCTGTAAAACCAGTCTGTCACCCAGCCACATTCTTCCCCCAGCAGGAGCATTGGAACCAGTCCCCTGTCCTCCATGCTTATCTGCCAGATGGTGGAGAAGACCATGTAATTAGCATCCCTGTCCTCTCCCTTTCACATGCCTTCTGTGCTGTCATCCAGGGTGATGGCACCCCGAGCCACCACTTACCTGGTTACTGTGTTTGCCCTGCATCTTGCAGAGGATGGAGCCAGGTGCAGGCCACACTCACTTCTTGCAGCTGCCCTCTGCTTCCCTGGCACACCAGCTCCTCCAAGGACATCAACTTTCTCTTTTCTCTTTCCTCCTCTTTCCTCGTTCTTGGAGGCCTGGCCCAAGCAGTCAGTCATCTGTAGCTTCCTCCAACTTCCCCACCTTTCTCCCTCTCCCCACCCCTTGTACCTCTCCCCACCCCCTTGGGGCTGACTGAGGAACTTTCTTCCTTCTCCAAGTTCCTGAAGAGTATTACTCATCACATTATTGAACGTATCTCTTATGTGGTTACTCTCCTTATACATAATAGAAAGTAAATCTTGCAGGCTTGAGCTCTGTGTGAGTCATTATTCCTCGTATGTTTTCAGCACAGAGCAGGCACTTGGGGTTGAGTCACTGTGTGGACTCACGCAGAGCGTTGGGGAATGGATGTTGGATGGGCAGGTACCAACTGGAAGAAAAGAATTGGGTCCCTGTGCAGAGCACAGGCTGTTCTTACAGCAGCAGTGAAGCTGCTCGTGGTGAGCCTTCAGCGGCAGGCCAGGCAGTTTTAATTAGATTCATTTGTTCCTAGGGAGGTCTCACCAGAGCAGTGGAGAGGGACATTTTAAAAAGACTGGACTAACGTGGTAGCAAGCGAATTTGGATGCAGAGACGCTGCCTCACACCACCAGCAGCTATACAGAGCATGGCACATAATAGCTACTCAGTAGATTCTGAAAGAATGAACAAATGAGCTTAAGCCAACTGGTGTTGGACCATCCTGCCATTAGCGATAACATGCATTGAGGCTGTGGAGTAGAGAACAGGGGTGAATTTAGTTATTTCAGTGGCACATGTAAGTATCTCAGCATCTCTTGATTGTCATTCTTTTTGGATTTTTTAAAATTTTATACTTATAAATGATCGTGTATTTTAAGTTTTCTGAAGTAGCCTTGGTTTCACATTTTGACTGTATTTATTATGGTATCAGGTTCCATATTTCTTTAAAGGGATACTGCTGCTGCACTTATATTGAACAAGTCACCAAGCTCTGTTAATTTTGCCTGAAAAATGCCACTGCTTTGACATGATAGAAAACACAGGCAATAGTCTTTATTTCTCACTCCTGTTTTTTTCTTATTTTGAAGGATCACCCTAATACATAGGAAAATCTTGACTTAGCAGAGAGATAAATGAGACTCTAATTATCGCATTGGGTTTTTCACAATGTATGTCAGTTATCTGTTGCTACATAACAAATTAGTTTTAGAGTTGGCAGCTTATAAAGCAACAAATGTTTATTATCTCACAGTTTCTGTGGGTCAAGAAATCAAAAGTGGCTTAACTGGGTGGTTCTGACATGTGCCTTTGCACAGTGACTGGCATGTAGCCGGCAAGGATCTCTTATGAGCCTGAGTCAGGATGTCAACCGAGGCTGCTGTCATCTGAAGGCTTGACTGGAACAGAAGGACCCATTTCTAAAATGAGTCACTCACATGGCTGGAGGCAAGAGGCCTCAGTTCCTTATCACAGAGATTTCTCCTTGGGGCTGACTGAGTGTCTGCACATCATAGCAGCAGCCGGCGTTCCCCAGAGTGAATGATCCAAAAGAGAGGAGGAAGCCTGATGTCTTTATGACCTAATCTCCAAAGCCACACACTGTCACCTCTTCCATATTTTATTAGAAAGGAGTCACTAAATCAGATACCCATGGGAAATGTCCCACCTCATGAAAGAAATACTGAGAATTTGTGGACCTGTTTCATAAACACACAGCATCATTTCTTGAAGGTAGAGTCACCCTTGAGCATTTAAATTAGAGTTCTGCTCTAGAAGTCTATCCCTGTCTTTTTTTCCCATTTATTAACCCTTTTTCTACTTGGCATAATAGCAGCCACTACCTAGTAAGAGTTAAGAGATTTAGGTTGCACAGAATCCCGCAGTCTTTTCAGAAACTCATATCCTTGGGGCGTCTGCTTGTTTACAGCATTGTAGGACTGAGACGTGACCACGTATTATGTGTTGGGCTGCCAGTGGTGATCAGAGATGCCAGTGAGTAGTCCGGTGAATTAGGGCTGTTTGCCTCTGTTGGTGTCATCTGAGTTTGAACTGGACGTGCAGTCCTGGTGGGCTGCTTTCATTTCCACCCTAGGTCTTTGTTCTCACCACTCACGTCTTATGCCTCTGTTCCACCGCTGTAAGAGGGAGCTGTGCACACACCTCACCTCTGCCATTGACTGTAAGCTCCTGAGAGAGAGAGAATGTGTCTAGTTCAGTTTTGTGGCCCTCCTTTTTGCTGGCACAGTACATTGAACATAGTATCATTCTGCATTTTTGTTGAGTGTATAATTAGATGGTCAATGTGGAGAACTCAGGAATTTTAGGAGGGGGTGGCAGCAGTATAAGGTTATGGGACCCAACCTGAAGAGAGGGAAAGGTGTAGTGGGCAGGCGTTGGTGTGAGGAGGGAGAAGGTGAAGAGGATGCAACCTGGCAGGAGTTGGTAGTGACAGGAAGGTGTGTGGGGCGGGGAGGTGATAGGACAGTGTGTGAGTTTTTGTTTCTGTTTTTTTTTTTTAATGCAGGCAGGGGAGGGATGAGTAGGCAGAGCATCGAGGATTTTTAGGACAGTGGAAATACTCTGTATGATACTATAATGGTGGATACATGTCATTATACATTTGTCCAAACTAACGGAGTGTACAACACCAGGAGTGAACCCTAAGGTAAACGATGGGCCTTGGGTGATTTTGATGTGTGAATTGTAACAGGGGTACTACTCTGGTGCAGGATGTTGACCATGGGGGAGGCTGTGTGTTGCGGTAGGGGATACGTAGGAAATCTCTGTGCCTTCTGTTTGATTTTGCTGTGACCCTAAAACTGCTCTAAAAAGAGTAGTCTTAAAAATGCATGAAATAGGATCCTATCTCAGGACTGCGGCAAGAGCAGGTAGGAATGGAAAGAGCGACTGTGGCTGCTGTGTAGCAGGCACACGATGGGCACGGTCCATATGCTGGCTTAGTTATTTTTTTAAACAACTAAATTTAAGCAATGTATATATAACTTACATATTTATGTGATCCAAAAAAATGTTGGTCATCTGTTTTAATCCAGAGAGTGTTTACCCTAAGCCTGCAAGTGTGATGGGTAATAGCTAGAACTAGAAAAGTACTTTAGAATATGGAAGGTAAATACATGAATTAATTTAGGTAAGAGTGACTGAACTGTGGAAGTCCCTGACTTAGAACTTGTTGTCCGCTTGGACAGCTGGTGTAAGTGATCCTGAGGTCACAGTGGCTCCCTTTGCAGGAAGAACACTATTTTCCAGCTCAGATATCATCTTTTTAGGAGAGTACCTGCCACTGTGGAAAATAAAGATAAAGGATAACAAGTTACCTCCTTAAGACACAGTCATAGGAGAAATGGTAAATTCCAGTATCTTGAGTTTTGAGTTGGAACTTGAAATTTATTTTACCACAAGAGCACTGTTGATGGGTTATGTATTTTATAGGCTTTGTGGGTGGCCGTGGGAATCTAGTAACTGCTTATGCATAGTTTATATGAGTAGGCCTGCTGAATTTCCAGATGACACTCTTGCAACTGAATCTTCAGGTTACCACCTGTTTCTCAGTTTGGACACTATTTATTCGTGTGTTGCTGTCACTTATGGCTTGGGCATCTTATCTTGTTTTGTGTCTTGATGAAGAATTAGAAAATTCAGTGTAAAAGAAAAACGTATGTAAAGCTTATAGAATCACCCCTGTTACACAATAACAATGCAGAACAATAGATTAATAACAGGAAGAGACGCTGAAAGTTCTCTTCAGTCTAGTTTCTACTCTGCTGTTTCTTCTCTGCATTGTACAATCTATGAATAATATTTTCATTGTCTAAGCAAAGCCACCTTAGCTAAATATTTAATTCTACTGGAGTCATAAACAGGGTTCAAGATATCACATAGATTTTATGAAAGTAATAAAATGCTTCAGAAAATACAGTGGCTCAGCCTGGGGCCACTGCATCTGATGATTTGGTTACACACCTTGTCATGTGCTTCCTAACAGAATGACGATGGCTGCTTATCTGTGTTTAAGCTTGTCATTTTGAGGAAACAAAGATAAGACATTTTTGCTGTGTCTCTAAAATGCATGTGTAAACTGTTTTATAGAGTAATGCTTCAGAGAGGAGTAAAATTTCCTGCAACAGGTGCTTGTAAACAGTGATTGCTCAGTAAAGGCCACCTCCCAGCTGTTGCCTACATGTTACATAAGAGAACCCCTTCACGTCTTCCATATTTGCAGCTCTGTACCTTTGTGAGTCACCTAAAAAATAACTCATAGGGTTGTTCATCTTTCTTTCTTTCTTTTTTCTTTGAGACAGGGTCTCACTCTGTCGCCCAGGCTGGAGTGCGATGGTGCAGTCTCGGCTCACTGCAACCTCCGCCTCCCTGGTTCAAGTGATTCTCCTGCCTCAGCCTCCTGAGTAGCTGGGACTACTGGCATGCATCACCACGTCCAGCTAATTTTATGTATTTTGTAGAGACAGGGTTTTCACCATGTTGGTCAAGCTGGTCTTGAACTCCTGACCTCAAGGGATCCACCCATCTTGGCCTCCTAAAGTGCTGGGATTACAGGCATGAGCCACTGCGCCCGGCAGATTTGTTTTTCTTATGACAAAATCAATCCTGGATGTGTCGTTAACAGTGAAGTTAAAATTTTTCTTTTGTTTTCCTTAATATTTCCTTTTTTTTCAAACAAAAGTCTGGTTTCTAAACAAAAATATTTAATGATTCAAAAGAAAAGATTCCAAATAAGCCCAAAGAAATGATTCATTTTACAGAGGTAATTACTATTAACATCAGCCTTTCCAGGTCTTTTTCTATGCAGCTATATCATTGACATTTTTTTAAAAATGAGATTACATTGTACTCGAGGGTAGACTGCTATAACAACTTTTGGTTTTGGATGGGAAAAAACAGAAAAAGTCTTATCTCCAGCTCATTTCTGGGGAGGGTCAGCAGGTGGGGGGTGCTTGGCTCTACTCCCTTCATATGGTTTTTGCTTCTTTATCTCCAAGATCTTCCCCATTTCACGGAGAGACATTAATGAGAATGAAGGCTGCTGAATGGGAGGGGCTTATGGGGCCAGTTTGGAAGAGGCCTCATCACTTTTGGCCACGTTCCATTGTCCAGAACTTAGTCACATGACTGCACTTAACTGCAAGGAAGGCTGGGAAATGTAGTCAAGTTGCGTGTCCAGGTAGAAAAGGGACCCTTTTCTGTGGAACAACTAGCATGTTTGTAACTCAATTGTATAAACCATTTTGAAACTTTTTTTTTTTAAAAAAACCTATTTCAAGCACATTTTTATATGATGAATCTGCTCACCTCTCCATTTGTAACCTATTAAAAGCTCTTGCCAGAATCTCTGCCCAATTGTTCTCCTTCCTTCTGCCCTGTTCCTTCACAGCAGCCACAGTGGTTCTTTCAAAGACTGAAGCTACATTTTGTCACTTGTCTGCTTAAAACTTTACAGTGCTTCCTCCCACAGTGGTCGGGATAATGTTCACCCTCTCCTGAGGCTGGCCTCTGTGGTCCTTGACCCCACCAGGTCCCACGCTGCCCTACATGGACTCTGCCATCCTTCCCCAGCATCGCACCGTCACACAGGGCTTGCTGTCAGCCCTTCCTGCAATTCCCAGCCCGGCCACACCACTCGGCCTCCTTCCTTCAGGCTTCAGCTCTGGTGCCTTTTCACCAAAGAAGCCTTTCCTGATCACTCAGCCATAAATGTTCCTCTCCCCAGTTACTTTTTCCCTCTCCCTCTACTCAGTTACTTTTGTTTAACTGTCATATTGTCTTTGGAGTACTTGCCAGCATCAGAAATTTTGCTTGCTGTTTGCATTACGTATTTTTAGTCTGTGTTCCGCCTACTAGATGGTGGGTTGCTTGAGGCAGGAACTCTGTCTTGTTTACATCTCAATCTCCAGATAATGTGTCTGGCACATGATGGGTACTCAGTAAATACTTGTGGAATAAAGAAATGTCATTACAGGTTCTCTATGCATTAACATTTTTTAGAAATGGGATGTTGCTGTCGGGCACAGTGGCTCACGCCTGTAATCCCAGCACTTTGGGAGGTTGAGGTGAGCAGATCACCTGAGGTCAGGAGTTCAGCCTGGGCAACATGGTGAAACCCCATTTCTACTAAAAATACAAAAACTAGCGGGGCGTGGTGGCGTGCGCTTGTAATCTCAGCTACTCGGGAGGCTGAAGCAGAAGAATCGCTTGAATCTGGGAGCCAGAGGTTGTAGTGAGTTGAGATCCAGCCACTGCACTCCAGCCTGGGTGACAGTGTGAGACTCTGCCTCGAAAAAAAAAAACAAAAAAGAAAAAAAAAAAGAAATAGGATGTTGCTCTGTTGCCCAGGCTAGACTGCAACAGCTATCCACAGGTGTGATCATAGCACACGGCAGCCTTGAGCTCCTGGACTCACGTGATCCTCCTGCTTCAGCCCCTCCCCGAGTAGCTGGTACTATAGGTACTTCAGGTTTTGATGCATGTGTAAAAAATACTCTAGCAATGACATCATTTGAGCTGAGCAGGCCATGGAGGCATCAGATGATTAGCAGCAGGGTACAACTTGTTGTGAAAACCAGAAGAGAGCCTTGGCCTACATAACATCCTGTGTTAAAGAAAGAACCCTGACTCCCAGCCTGTGAGTGTTCCAGAGATGGGCAGAGCAGTCCTTGCAGCGTTTCAGGGAAGAGAAGAGCAGCTAACCCCTGATGCTTCTGTAAGCACTTTGGGACACCCTTTGCTATAGTAGGGTATTGTTTTAGTTATCCCTGACTTGTCTGGTGTTACTTTATATCCCTTAATCCTCTCATGAAGACTGGCAAACACATTCAGTCCTGCCAACCTTGAAAGCAGGCCATGTTTGAAAGAACATTGGCACAAATGAGTTGAGAACATTATCTTTACCATATTCAAGTTCTTTACCGTATTATGAGGACACTGTGCTTGCCACATGGGCAATCTTGTGTTGGGGATATGTGGTTGGATGGATGGTTGGGTGGATGGAAGACTCCTGGAGCGTGAAGTATCTCAAGGATGTGTGTCCATTGCATGGATGTGTGTTCAATCTATGCAGCTAATTGACAAAGATCCACCATCCTATACCCTCCATGTTTTATTTTTGCCCTGCCATTGTTCTCTTCGACATCATATAATCATTGAGGTTTTCTTGCTCTCACTTAGGTCTTGACTAAACATGTTGGGTAGATGAATTCCATATTACTTCTTTCTTGCTCTGTCAGCCATTGTGTTCTTAGGGACTCCATCCTGAGCCTTTTCTTTTTTTTTTTTGAGACTGAGTCTCACTCTGTCACCCAGGCTGGAGTACAGTGATGTGATCTCGGCTCACTGCATCCTCTGCCTCCCAGGTTCAAGCAATTCTCCTGCCTCAGCCTCCCGAGTAGCTGAGATTACAGGCGCATGCCACCATGGCCAGCTAAATTTTGCATTTTTAGTAGAGACAGGGTTTCACCATGTTGGTCAGGCTGGTCTTGAACTCCTGGCCTCATGATCTGCCCGCCTCAGCTTCCCAAAGTGCTGGGATTACAGGCATGAGCCACCGCACCCAGCCCCTGAGCCATTTTTTCATTCTCATTCTTAGGCTAGGTTTCCTCAGACCTTGGTTATAACTGCCAACTCTACATTGATAACTGCTGAGTGTCTAACTCAGACCAGATGTTTCTCCCCATTTAGTGATACATGTTTTCCATCCGATTGCTTCACAGACACCTTGGACACAGTCCTCTATTTCAATTTATGTTGACAGTTCATGATCCGAACTGGAAACGTGAGTTATCCTGGACTTCTGCCTACCACCTTCTCCTAAGCCATCTCACCTGTCCTAAATGTCATAGCCCTTAACTAGTTCTCTAAGCTGTCATAGGGTCGTATACTGCTGGGCTGCTTGTTGCCTTCGGTAGAGCCTGGAGCATATTCATGTCTGTATTTCAAGGCCCCGGGCATAAGAACTTCTTAGGAAATATTGGAATAAATGATGAAATGATGAATAAATGAACAAATGAACAGTTGATTGATTTCCAAGACACTTTGGGGTGGTTTTCATTTAGAATGGTTTTTATTTCTTTTTACTGGAACTGAGGAATTATTTTTGCTTGTTGATGCCAACATTTTAAAAGCACTATAATTTTGAAATGTTTTACCACATTAAATTCCTTTCTATTGCAGGTCACGTACAAATACGTCAACTTCAGAGGAGAAATTATTTGTTATATGTATGCAAACTTGTGGCACTTGGACATTTATCTAGACGGTTTTACGTGTGTGATTGTATTCTTGGTACAGCTGCAAAATCTAACTTTAAATGGTGGGAGTAATTGATCTTAATGACCTACTTTGAATTAAACTTGTGCTTCATTAACTTGGATGCTGTAAGTTTAGTCTAGGGGCATAGACTTTTAGAGCTGGAATATTGCTTTTTGCACTTCAGTGTAAGGGATAATTGCTTATGTTGAATTGATTTGTTCTGTATCCCAATACTGGACAATAGAAATCAATGACTTTAATATTGGATGAGAGAGTGATTCATTGAAGATCAGTTTTTTAACCTCTTTTTTTGTTTTCCTTCTCACAGGGAGAGTCCCGAATTCTCAGAGTCAAAGTTGTTTCTGGAATTGATCTCGCCAAAAAGGACATCTTTGGAGCCAGGTATGTTGGCTTTGTTTTTATTTCTGTGGATTTCTAAAAAACGACAAGCAGTTTTCAAATTCAGGCACGCATCAAAATCACCTGGGGGACTTCTTAAGCCAAAGTTGGCTGGGCCCCACCTGCCGGGATTCTGATTTCATAAGTGATGCTGGTCCAGCTGGTTCCTTCTGGACTTAGCATCACAACAGTAGTTAACAGACTTGTTTTTCACATGGGCTAATTTCATGAGATTAGCTTCTGGTGTTGTCTTCTTAATACAGTTTGGGACTGTGGCTGTGCTTATTTTAATACTTTAAAAATATTTCTAACTTAGGGAAACATGAAAGTATCATTTTGTTTCTAGGAGAACTGGATATTCTTGACATGTATAATCTGAATTAAGAGATTTGGTGATTTGGGGCGAATGTGGTGATTTCTGTGGCATTTCTAGAAGCACCAGCAGGGAAGCAGCCAGATTTTTCTGTGTGTTGCAGCTTTTTTATTTTCAGTATTGCACTTGATATTCCTGTATCTTTAAATCAGCCCTTTGGTTCCTGTTGGCTCTGAGTGATGTGTTGCATGAAGCTATTGGACTGAGAGCAGGGTGAGGGTGGAGCCACCTGGCACTAGAATTTAACCAGATTTTGGAGACCAAAGATCTTTTGAACTTTAGACTTAGAATGGACATGAGTGATGTTCTAGTCCAACTTTTCCATTTTATGGTTGACAAAGCTGAAATGCAGAAAGATTAAACCACCCGTGTAGGTCACGTGAGCCAGTGATGTTTGAGGACTGATGGGAACACTCCTCCTGCCTCTACCCAGTACATTTTCCTTTGTGGCACGGTGGCCTGAAAATACTGTGGGGTTTAACAATGAAGGGAGGTGACTGGTGAGGAGAGTTCCAGCCGCTGGATTCTCCCTGTCAGTCCCTTGTGCTGTGGCCCTTGGTGACCCCTAGATATCAGTGCTCCTGCCTGACACTGGAGACCCTCTATGGAGGCCCCTTTCTGGCCGGGTGTGGTGGCTCACGCCTGTAATCCCCAGCACTTTGGGAGGCCGAGGTGGGCGGATCATGAGGTCAAGCAATTGAGACCATCCTAGCTAACATGGTGAAACCCTGTCTCTACTAAAAATACCAAAAATTGGCCGGGTGTGGTGGTGGACGCCTGTAGTCCCAGCTACTCAGGAGGCGGGAGAATGGCATGAATCCAGGAGGCAGAGCTTGCAGTGAGCCCAGATTGTGCCACTGCACTCCAGCCTGGGCAACAGAGCGAGACTCTGTCTCAGGAAAAAAAAAAAAAAAGCCCCTCTCTAGCTAGCTAGTTGTTCCATCCTGCACACCCCCACAGAAGCCTTTTGCTGCCATTAGTAAGCGCACCTCTGTTTTCTCATCTGTGATAGATCATGCATGATTGAGTTTTGTCTATTAAAGCAATTGATAAGTTACTAGAATGGCACCAAAAGAAATTAGAAAAAAAATTGTTGCAAATGTCAGTGAAATCTTCTAAAAACCTATTGTACTTAGAAGTGCCTCAAGTGACTAATGGAGGCTTAGGTCTCTGAGTGGTGTCACAAGGAACCTTATGCACGGGGACAGTGACATCAGCCTGTGCTGGTGGTAATGTCAGAGGGAAGCAAATCCTACCTGAAGGTGCTCTCTCGCTTGACCGTGAAGTCACGCTGAGTGGTTCACCATGTGCTTGCATTCATGCAGGAGTAAGCCAGGTCTCTGGGCATGGGCAGAAGCATCCCTGCTTCCCTTCTCTTCCCTTTCAAAGCAACACTTTCAACTGTTTCCATGAGCCTGGGCTGTTCTTACCCAGCTGAAATACTGTTTCCTGAAACTCAAAAATTTGCTATCTACCAAAGCCCACCTTATGCCCTGCCTTTCTGTGACGCCTTTCAAGAAAATTTCAAGAAAAAAAATTTGATATTCCTATATCAAAGCCTGTGTGTCTTTCCTCTCCTAATCCTTCTTAGCTGCCATAGTAGGTGCAGTGTCATTTTAGCATTTGCAGATGCATTACCTGGTGGTTTCTAGTCTTTCTTCCACTTGCCTCTATTACTAGAGAAATGTACTGGGAACAGACATCTTTTTAATATCTTTCTCCTATTACTTAACATATAGAGCACCAAGGAAAAAAAAAACAAAAATTATCTTTTAAAAATGTAAACATTTGCATGCTGACTGGTAGTGGATTGTGCTCTTATGTTAAAAATATATATTCTCACTCTTTCCAATGAAATTTAGAGTGTTGACGTAGGAAGTTGGATTTAGGAAATTTTGGTGATTTCTTTTTAAGCTTGATTGGGTTTTTATTTTGTTTTATCCAAACCTTTTCATTAAAAAAAAAAAAAAAATTGATTCACATTGTGTTTCCAAGCCAGTTAAATAGATTTAAGGTTGAATTTGTAGTGGAATTAGGTTCCAAATCTTAGAAGAGCAAATTTGAACCTTAAATTTTTACTGTTTAGATACTAACAGGCCGGGTCATTTCTAAGGGACATGGTGGAAAGGGATATTTATGATATTAATTAGAAAGATAAATAGTATTGTGGCCAAGTGGACCAAGTGCCAGAAAACGCATCAGAAACTCTGAACCCTGGTTTGGTCTTCATTTTCTTAGATTGATAAGTAGGCACACACATCCCTGCTTTCCTCCCTCCTTTGAAGTGCTGTAGTTCGTCTGAGAGTCTGAGATGGAATTGTCAGGTGACAGTTGGGTTAATGCTATCTTGGCATATCCCTCTGGAGTGGCACTGCTTATTGCCTGAAAGTTTTGCCAGATGACCTGCATTCTCCCTCCATGCTATCTTGGGCAAATCCCTTAAACCCACTCATGCCACCGTATATTATTGTACAGCAAGGATAACAGTTTCTTTGTAACTGGCATGCAGGGAAGAACCCCAAAGTGACTTCTGTTAGCGGCAGCTCTGTTGTGTTTTAAGGTAGCAGTCACAGGGTAGAGGTTTGGTAGTGTCCTTTCTGGCATCCACCATCTCCTTCAGAGCCCTGGGCCACTGGCAGGCTTTTTCTCCAAGTCTCTTCCCTGAGTATTCCCCCGACCTCTGTGCCTGATCAGGCATCTCATTCTCCCTCTGCAGCAAAAAAGGCCGGGTAGGCATTGGAGCCCTTGCTATAGACAGAATAATGGGTGGAAGAGGAAGGGCATTTTCATGAGAGGCATTTCAGAGCATTTAAAGTGGTAGAAATCCTGTAGACACTGATGTGTTTAAAATCAGGGATTTGCATCTCTGGGACTCCAACTCCTTTGTTTCCAAGGGAGGTTCCCTGGGTCACTTGGCCTGAGGTTGGGAAGGGGTGGTGGTTGTGGGGCACAATGTGATGTTTGGGGGTGCGGGATGGTCAGGGGTGGGTGATGGTGGGAGGAGTGGAGCATGACAGCATGACATCTCTCCTTGCCCCTCCGAGATGGTGATGAAAGCTGCCTACAGCTGCAGCTCAGAGGCTGGGGGTTTCTGGGGCCCTCGGTGCGGGGCCTCCCTCCTAGCTGGTGGTGGTCCCCTCACCCTTGAGAGGCCTGTGCCTGAAATGCCCTTGTCCTTTTCAGCCCTCTCTGCCCCAGTCCAGTGCTTAGGATCCAAGATCATTTGCAGCCCCTTCCAGCCAAGTCTCACTTTATTAAAGGAGCCTTTGTTCAGAGCAGATTGGATAACTGAGCTGTGACTCCACTTGAACATCTGAGCAGTTGGCCTATGTGGGAAACGGCAATGGCAGAGAAAGATGCTTCCCTTTGGACTGTACCTTGAGGACAAAAAAGGGCAGTCATATAATCTGTCATCTAAACTGGAACGCTTTTGTCTGGAATGAATGCGACATTGATTGGGACGTCAGGGCGTAAGATGTAAATTGAGACTACAGTCACCCTAGGTCAGAGACATCCAGCCTTTATTATCCATACCATGGGAAAAAAAAAAAATTGAATGTGATTCTTTTGTTTTCCAAAACAGCTTTAAAAAAAATGCTAAGAAAAAGAAAAAGCACCTTTTAAAAAAGCAAGCCTTACGTAAAATGCCACTAAGACATCAAAAGAGAAGTAAAACCCTGCTCAAAGCAAGCCCATGTGGGATGGCCACAGCTCACCCTTGTGTGCCTGCATCCTGTTTCCGTTGCCCCCTTTCCCAAGGATGTACCCTGCCCTAACCTCACTCTGATCCAGTGACTCCTCCAGTGGCTCATCCTATGTTCACCAGCTGGGTCCTCATCTCCTCCGTCACACAGGCTGCCGCTGTGTCCCCCAGCAGACCTCTCCCTGTCTCTGGGGTGCCCACGGCCCCTGGGAGGTGCTGTGCATAGTTCTATCAGTGAGGTTGACTTGTTGTTTTATACTTAGAATTGTTTCTTTCTCCTGAAATTAGATTTTCCTCTTGTGATAACTAGGATTCTATTTTATTTATTTATTTTTATTTTCCAGGACCTATTATAGCACGTAACAGGTCCTCAGGAAGTATTTACCAAACGATTGCATGAAGTGAGCCTGTTCCTCCTCCCTCTCTCCTTCCCTCCCTTTCCCACCCCTTCACTGGAAACTCACATTCACTAAATGTGCCATGAAGTCACTGCCTTTTGCCTTTGCCTGTGTTTTCCCCTCTGCCTGGCATCTGTTCACATCCTTTCTGGCAGCTGCCCTCTCATCTGTCAGGGCCCAGTTTGGGTGGCAACACTCCTTCTGAGGCCCCTGCTGCCCTCATCAGCCCAGCCCAAGAGGACAGAACACTGCGGCCCCCCCCATCATCAGCCCACCCAAGAGGACAGAACACCTCTGCCCCCGCCATCAGCAGCCCACCCAAGAGGACAGAACACCTCTGCCCCCCCATCATCAGCCCAGCCCAAGAGGACAGAACACTGCGGCCCCCTCCCCATCATCAGCCCAGCCCAAGAGGACAGAACACCTCTGCCCCCCCCATCAGCAGCCCACCCAAGAGGACAGAACACTGCGCCCCCCCCATCATCAGCCAGCCCAAGAGGACAGAACACCTCTGCCCCCCCATCAGCAGCCCACCCAAGAGGACAGAACACCTCTGCCCCCCCCATCAGCAGCCCAGCCCAAGAGGACAGAACACTGCGCCCCCCCCCATCATCAGCCCAGCCCAAGAGGACAGAACACCTCTGCCCCCCCATCATCAGCCCAGCCCAAGAGGACAGAACACTGCGCCCCCCCCATCATCAGCCCAGCCCAAGAGGACAGAACACTGCGGCCCCCCCCATCAGCCCAGCCCAAGAGGACAGAACACCTCTGCCCCCTCCCCATCATCAGCCCAGCCCAAGAGGACAGAACACTGCGCCCCCCCCCCCCCCCATCATCAGCCCAGCCCAAGAGGACAGAACACCTCTGCCCCCCCATCATCAGCCCAGCCCAAGAGGACAGAACACTGCGCCCCCCCCATCATCAGCCCAGCCCAAGAGGACAGAACACTGCGCCCCCCCATCATCAGCCCAGCCCAAGAGGACAGAACACCTCTGCCCCCCTCCCCATCATCAGCCCAGCCCAAGAGGACAGAACACTGCGCCCCCCCCCCCCTGCATCAGCCCAGCCCAAGAGGACAGAATACCTCTGCCCCCCTCCCCATCATCAGCCAGCCCAAGAGGACAGAACACCTCTGCCCCCCCCATCAGCCCAGCCCAAGAGGACAGAACACTGCTTGCCCCCCCATCACCCCAACCCAAGGGGACAAAACAGTGCTGCCCCCCCCATCAGCCCAGCCCAAGAGGACAGAACACTGCTGCTCCCGGGGCTGTAGCGGGTCTACAAGTTCCCTCCTCCTACGGCCCCTTGTCTTAGCGGACTTGGGAGGCTCGGAGGCTCCAGCCCTGTCTTACTGCTGTTTGCAGGTCCAGAAATCTTGGCACATGACAGTCGCCTGATAAATTGCCTTGAATTCATTAAGTGGAACACAATATGGTGTGCTGTGGCACCTGATGGCCAGCCTGGAGGAAGGGGTACTTTTTTCTCATTGTCATGGAGGTACCATTGGCTCTTCAAGCATCTCTCCCAGGCATCCAGGAGAGGTGCTTATTTGTCATTCTCACAAAGGCTCTTTGTGGACCAGCACAAGATGCCTGCCTAGGGGTTGGATGAAAAGTGAGCATAGAGAGAGGAGGTTAAGGGAAGCAAGCTCAAGACTGGGCTCAGAGAAAAGAATCTGGGGGAGTCCGTGGGGTGGCAGGCAGGGAACCGTCTCCGTTTGATGCTGATGTTTGTGCAGAATGACTACTTTATACTCTGCAGAAGGAGCACACTCTCTTCTTGTGGTAGGTCCCAGAAACTTCTACTTGGGGGTACATGAGGCCCGGCTGGGACTGGGCACAGAAGGTCATGGCTCTGCACCTGACCCTCACCTTAGGGGTCAGGACAGAGCCAAGGACATGAGGGATGGGTTAGGGAGGACACAGGCACCATGGAGTGCCTTGGCCATCCTTCTGTAGAGGAGAGGTACAGGTGGTGAGGCAGGCACCAGGCAGCCGCGGACAGTGTCAGGAACCGAGGCAGATCCAGGAAACAGAGGCCAAAACAGCAGCAGGAGCCTCAGGCTCAGCAGACCACTGACTCTTCTGGATGTCTTTCAGACATTCTGTGGTGGGGCAGGGACGAGTCCTTGGTGTTTGGCCATGGTGAAGGGTGCAGTAGGGGTAGGCGAGTCGTGCTTTCTTAACATGCGTGTAAGGAAGGGAGGTAGTGAGTTTCAGCAGCTCGTGTTTCTTGAGCACTTGCCCTGTGCCAGGTGTGGTTTGAACTATTTACATGAGAGTTCATTGTGTCCTCCAAGCAAAGTCCTATGCATAGGCACTATTGTTCTTTTCCTTTTGCAGTTCAAGAAACGGAGGCAAGAAAGGTTTAGTAAGTTGTGGAGCTAGGTATTGAGCCAGGGCCTAACTTCTTGATAGAAGTTAGTTAGAGGCTGTTACTCGAGCGCTCACAGGTTGGCTGGCAATGTGTTTGGAACCCAATGTAATGTCATCAGATTCTGCCTAAATTTTGTGAAGTGGGGATTTCCATTTGATAGGTAAGAAAATTGAGCGGTTATCATCAGCCCAAGATGAAACAAGGGTATACGGAGTGGTGGGACCCATGAGGTTCAGATTTCTGTGACTTCTGATGCTATGCTCAGTGATAGATCAATACTCTTCTTACGGATAAAAGTTCGAGAATTGAGTGGGACTAGATGACTATTAGGGTTCCTCCAAAACCCTGAGATTTCATTTTTGGGGGCGGCACCTTTTTGTGTTAGCAGATTTAAAGAGCTGGCCATTGTATTTGATGGTAGCTGTGTAAGCTTTTTGAATTGGAGAATCATCAACTATCGTTAGATTTAGAATAGGCATATTTGGCTAAGTAAGATCTTAAAGTTTTTCTTTTAAGCTTAGGATAGCCTTTCAAATTTCAAACTGTTCTTTTTCAGTAAGCTCAAGACATTTAACCTTTTGTCATAGACTTAAAGCAGTCATGAAATAGGGTCATTTTAATGCAGCTTTAAAAATCTAACTCCCCTCCCTTTTTCTCCTTAATTATGATCAGTGGCTTCATTTGAGGTTACCTAGGATGCATTTGAGACTCTAAAGCTGCTTTCTTAAAACTTAGCAACGTTGGCTGAGACAAACCAACTATAGAATCTCATGCTTTCATGGAGAAGTTTGCAAGACATTCATGCACAGCTATTCATTGTGTGTGATGAGCCATTGGCATCGAACCTGCTTGGGCTGCTATCAGTTTTTCTTTTGGGAGCTGGTGACTTGAAATTTAAAACACACATGGGCTCAAGGGTATTGGGGAACATGGCAGAAAGTCCTTCTGCTGCCTAGTGATTGAGAGTGATAGGGACCTAACTCTGTGGAAGGACAGCTCTTTGACACAGTTCACCTCAGTCCCCTTTACCTAGGTTTAAGTTGTTAACATTTTGCTGTATTTGCTCCATCTCTTTTTTCCCTGAAGTATTCAGAAGTGAATCACAGACATCATGCGTTTAGTCCCTAAATACTTCAGCCCAAACCTCTAAAAAACAAGAACATATTTCTATGTAACTGTAGTACTGTTCTCACAAAATTAAGACTAATTGCCTAATGGACTCTATTACCTGATCCATTATCTGAATTTCCCCAGCTGACCCTAACATGCCTTTTACAGCTGAACTGTTTAAACCAGAATTCAATTGAGAATTCTGTATTGCATTTAATTGGTAGGTCTATTAAGATTCTCTTAAGCTAGAATAGTGATAAAAGCTTTTTACTCTTGGTCTCTTTGCAAGCTGGGGACCCCCAGCCAGCAACACCTCACCTGGGTCTCACTCTACCATGCTGGGGTACCCCAACTCACCTGTGTTATAGCTTGTACCCATGTTCGGTGGTTCCTGAGTTCTTGCATGGCACCCAAGAAGAATGAGGTTATGCTGGACATTGAAGGGTGAGGAGGGCAGGGTGGAATTTTACTGAGCAATGGAATAGCTCTCCGTGGAGAGGGGCTGCAGTCAGGTGCTTCTCTCCTTCCCATGTGGCTGGGCCTAGGGCTTTTTATGGGCTCAGAATAGGTGAGGGGCAGGCTGCAGGTAGTATTGGAAAAGATAATATTTGATTTATTAAAAGGCATTATTCAGAAAGAGTCAGTCTGGAAAGGTGGGCAAACAGGAACAGAAGTTCTTACTTTGAGTCGTGGGTTTCATCCAGGACCAGCAGTCCAGTCTTTCAGCCTTCAGGCTGTTTTTGGTTCAAAGGTGCGGTTTCACCAGGGACCTGCCCCTATCTGCCAAGGCGTTTGGCTGCTTCCTGTCACTGTCAATAGTCCCTTCCCTTCAGTGACTTGTAGGAGGCTTGTTTCACTTCCCACATTCCATCGTGTCCTGGTGGCATCACCAATGAATGAAGGTGTTCTTTTCCCCGTGTTTCTTGTACGTACTGTATATCAGAAGTTGAACTAAAGGCTTGATCAAATTTGAGGCAGGAATGGGTGAGGCTGCATGCAACTGGAGGGACACAATGACTGGTTCTGCCATAATCAGTGATTAAAATTGATCCCCGGGTTAATGTGGGGGCAGTCTCATCCCTCCACTGTCAAAAATTAACATTTTTCCCCCCCAGGTGACCAGCAAGTCATGAGGGAGGGGATGTTTTGGCACTATATACATGCAAATTTTAAATATTGATTTACTTTACTTCCAAAGGATTGGAAATTTTGTTTTTTTCTTTCTTTGCCCTTCTTTGAAAACGTTGTACAAAGTAAATCTCCTCCTTTTCCTGATGGAGAAACCTCGGAAAGAGGCTGAACATACGTTGAAGTCCCTTTGCTCAACTGTAAGCCCTTCAGGATCAGAGAGCAGACCAAAGTTTGCAGACACTTGGTCCCTGTGGACCAGGCTGAATCCACACATGTGTTTATTTGGCCTGTGGAACACTAAAACAAACAAATACAAATCCTGAGCCAACATTTGGGAGATCCCATATTATAATACAAATCCAGGTTTGTATTATACTACAAAAGTCTTGGTAATCTAGCCACACTGGGCCTGCATCTGCGTGAGTCTGCATGGCTAGAGGTGTGTGCTGGGCACGCCCATTAGGTGGGACTGCGCCCTTTTGGCCACCAGGGACCGCACACCTCCTGTTGTTTTCATGCAGCTGGTTTCCCTTGCTGACACATGACCGTGTGAGGTCCCTCAAGGTACAGGCTGGCATTTGGACTTGTCCTCTGCGCTGTTTCTTCATTAGTATTTAGAGCTGACTTCTCCTCTTCCTCCCCCATTGAGGAGCAGCACCTTACTCTATGCAGACTCTGTCTGTGATTGGCAGGCTCTTTGCGGAGCTACATTTCCCTCCAGAGGCCTTGCTGAGCAGCCTTTGCTGTCTAGGGCATTGCTGAGAATCACAACATCAACACTCATGGCCCTTGGGCCAAAAAGTGTTTGTCTTAAAATCCTTGCACCAAATAGCTTGTTCATTTACTCCTGTGAGACCCCAAGAGGATCTGCCTCTTAGGCTGTTTGTTCTAGTTGTATTCCTTCTCACCCGGCAAACCGAAATGACATTAAAGGATAGTAACTCTCTCCCTCAAATATAGATAAAAACCTCTTTATTCCCTAACAACCACGCAACTGTTTACATTTTTGTGTTTACTGCCTAGTCTTTGCATGAATGCATGCAACATCCTTTAAAAATATTTCAATCCTAGCCTCCACGCCACCCAGCCCACCAGGTTTCCCAGAGGGAAGCACTGGAAATGGCAGATGGGTAAATGCACAGGGCTGGCAAGTTTCCATTCTGCGAGAGGCTTGCTGTGCTCATATAGCCAGCGCCACAATAATGGATCTTTCTAATGATCTGGAATCACTGAGCAAAGACTGTGCCATGTTCAGTATACACTAAGTGAGCATGCAGGGAATATATCATCAGTTTACAAACATTTCTACATAAGCTTTTCTCTCTCCCACTCCAGTTTTGGTAAATAAAAGGGCAAACTAGACTTTGTCTCTCTCTCTCACTCTCCCCCTGTCTCCCTCCCTCTCCGTCCCTCTGTCCCTGTCCCTTTCTCCTCCCTTCCTCCCTCATTCTGTCTTCCTCTCTCCCTCCCTCCCTCCCTCCCTCCCTCCCTCCCTTTCTTCCTTCCTTCCTTCCTTCCTTCCTTCCTTCCTTCCTTCCTTCTTTTCCCCCCTCATCTGTCTCCCCCCTACCCTTTTTTATGAGACAGGAGTCTTGCTCTGTTGCACAGGTTAGAGTACAGTGGTGCAATCATAGCTCACTGTAACCTCAAACTCCTGAGCTCAAGCAGTCCTCCTGCCTCAGCCTCCCCAGTAGCTGGGAGTACAGGCACACTCCCATGCCCAGCTAATTTTTATAGAGGTGTTGTCTTGCTGTGTTGCCCAGGCAGGTCTCAAACTCCTAAACTCAAGTGACCCTCCCACTTTGGCCTCTCAAAGAGCTGGAATTGCAGGTGCAAACCACTGTGCCTAGCGAGACAGGTCACTTTTCTGTACCATTCTCTGATGTTGTGAGACTAGTGAGAGTCCCTCCTGCGGGACCTTGTCCCTGGCTCCTGATGCATAGATATTTGCTGTTACCAAAGACACCTCTGCTTTACCAAATGTTTTGTCAGAGTGGAAGGAAAACTGTAAGACTTCCTGCCCTCATTTTCTTCAGTCTAGAATGATGCTGGGGTCACTGAGTCTGTAGGGCAGAGAATCTGATGTGTTTTTTAGGAAGCGGAAGGTGTCTGACACAGTAGATGTTTGATAAATTTTGTTAATCTGGTCAGAGTGGAGCCTGAGAAAATTAAAAAATTAAAAAGCTGCTGAGTAGTGCCGGGGTCGCATTTTGACATAAATACAAAGGCACCAAAAGGGCCAAAAATATGAGGCCAGTCCTAGGGCTGGTGAAGTTTGGATCCCCTGCCTGACATTGTGTCCTGAGCCCGTGGCCCCTTCCTGCGCCTCTCCCCCAGCCGCCGGCCCCTCCTCAGTCCTTCCTCTCCTTTATCCTCTGCTGTCTTTGCCTGTGCCCTGACTCTGGAGTCTTTGTCTTAATGCATTCTGTTTGTCTCACAGTCTTCCTCTGTTTTCCTTTTCTTGCGGGGAGGAAGGGTAGAAAGAGTGTAAGAAGCTAAAGTATGCGGAAGGGAAGGTTGCCAACTGGAGATGAGTCAGAAATGAAAGCAGTGCTGAATGTGTAAGACAATGAGGAAAATATTTATTTTACAAAAATTGAACTACCAACCAAGCCTTCAGGAACACAGCCAGAAGGTGCTATGTAAGGAGAGGTGTGCATTAGGATGCTGGAGCGTGGCTGCCGGCGTCCCCACCCCAGGAGGAAGGGACTCGTTTCTCAGAACCCTGTTAATGGTTCTCCCCATTGTAGACAGTGACGACTGGCTCTCCACCTCATCCTCAGTGGGTGCAGCCTTGGGGAGGCCGTGAGGCTGGTGATCTTGGGACCAACTATGCATCTGCGTTGTTGAAGGTAACAATGTCCCTTTTACCCGAAAGTCATGCTTTTAAAAATACACAGTCTTGAATCCATCTGGGAAACATCTTTGGATCTCCAGACTGTTGTCTTTCTCAGATACGTATCACCTATGCTGTATTACTTCATTTTCTAAGAAACATTGTCATCGACTTTATAAAATTATTGAATAATTCTATTTGGGGGAGAAGCCTGGAAGCTAAGATTTTAGAGGTTGTTTATAAGTTAAGTGAACTGGCAAATTCTTAAATGGTAAATAAAACCTTTCCCTACATGCTGTAGGTAGTTATCTAAATCAGGGCCTACCAAGCCTTTTTATTTATTTTCCTATAAAAAGCCAGATACTAAGTGACTGAGGCTTTGCAGGACTTATGGTCTCTGACATAGCACTAAAGCAGCCTTGGGCAATATATAAACAAATGGGCCTGTCTGTGAACCGATGGTCCATGGGTTGCAGCTTGCCAGCCTCTGATGTTGTAAGCCATTGATTTTCTACAACATATATATTTAGAACTGGGAGTGTCAGTGTTATTTTGTCATGATTTCCAGATTAAATTCTTTCATAGAGCTGCTGGTTGGTCAATGACAGACTAATTCTGCTAGTATTGACTTCCTGGGCCAGGGAATGGGGTTCCTAGATAGTGCAGTACCTTTTTATTTATTTTCTTTTCCATTCAAGGGCAACATGCTTAAAATACAGCATATGAAGCTTTTGGATATCTACTGTAAATTTTAAGGTCTAAAAATGAATGCAATTGTAAAATGTTTTTGCCTTAGAGAAAATACTCTCACTGCTTTGTGTTATGAATACATGAAAGATAATGATGAATTAAATGCATACAAGCAGATGCAGACATAATTTAAATTAGTGTATTGCAGTTAAAATATTGCCCATTTTCCCTATGAAATATTCATTAGACTTATGACCTTAGTGTAAGTAATGTTTAATAAGGAATCTGCAATGTGTAACTCCTCTGTAAATTATTAAAAGGATTGGCATTCCTACTGTATAATATCAACACAAGGGATAGAAAATATGCCTGGATTCTTAATGAATGTGTGCTAACATTCCTTCTGGCATAGGAATGTGTAGTAAATACACTTCAAGGGTTGTTTGCATTTTTATCCTTCATTGTTATAGGCACATTATTGTGTGTCTCCTGTTGAAGAACTGATTGATCATTGTTTTAAGCTTCTGTGACTTTTAGATGCTTAAAACTAGGCATTCATGGTAAGAAAGTAGAGAAACATTTGGAAGAAATACTGCGTTTCAAGTTTGGGAGTGGCTGGTAGAAAAATCAAACTAGGCTAGTCTTACAGCTTTATCACAGTTTTGGTTTTTTTCCTAGTAGGAAAATGATAGTATTGGTTGTATATTATCTCAAAGCATTCTCTCTCTCTGACACTGACTCGAGTCACGTGGGAGTTCATTGAGAACAGCAATTTTAACTTGGTTAGGTGATTTTAAACATTATTTAGCAACTCTGGAAAATAAAAGAGAAATTTTCAAATATTCTTCTTCCAGGGTGGTGTACTGGCTCTCTGGAGTGTGATTTCATCTTCTCTTTTTATTACATATGTAGTCAAACCATCATGTTCTTGAAATGAGACTTCATCCACTAGAGGGGCCATATAATTCAGCATCTTTTGTTTGTCCTTACATAGTTTCTTGGCCTGGAATGTCAAAATATCAGAAACTTTTCTTTCTCTGGAATCATCTGTCTCCGCAATGGCCTCGCCATCTGTACAGGTATCCAAGCTAGGGACCCAAGAGTCGTCCTTGACTCTCTCATCCTTGCGGCTGCTGTGTCTGGCTTTCAGTGTTTGTGTAGAGCAGGGATCTCCAACTCCTGTGGCGTGTTAAGAGGTGGGCCACACAACAGGAGGTGAGCCGTGGGAGGGCGGGCAAAGCCTCCTCTGTATTTAGAGCCGCTCCCCATCTTTCGCATTGCTGCGTGAGCTCCGCTTCCTGTCAGATCAGGCACTGGCATTAGATTCTCATAGGAGCATGAACCCTATTGTGGAACTTCTCGTGTGAGGGATCTAGGTTGCACGCTCCTTATGAGAATCTAATGCCTGATAATCTGTCACTGTCTCCCATCACCCCCAGATGGGACCATCTAGTTGCAGGAAAACAAGCTCATGCTCCCACTGATTCTATATTATGATGAGTTGTATAATTATTTCATTATCTATTACAATGTAATAATAATAGAAATAAAATACCATAAATGTAATGCCCTTGAATCATCTCCAGACCATCCACCCCACTCCCCCAAACCCCGAACCAGCCTGGAGAAAAACTGTCTTCCACAAACCAGTCCCTGGTGCCAAAAAGGTTGGGGACCGCTGGTGTAGAGGACTCCTCAAGCAGTGTCCATATCTGCCTTGTTCTCTCTATCCCTCCGCCTAGGTATAGAATTCTATCTCTAAGACACAGACAGACCATGTTCCTGCCCAGGCAAACACTTCAGTGATTGTGCATTTCCCTGGGTGAATGGGGGCACAGGGGTCTTTGTGACACCCTGCAATGCATCCCTCTCTGAGCCGCCGTGTGCTCCTCCTCCTCTGTGCCTTGCCGGTGCCCAGAACTGCTCCCTTCTCCCCCTTTGTACAACTGCCTTGCTCTCGTCCTTTCTCAGGTCGGTGCTGCTGATCTGTGTGTGTGACCCAGGTGCAGAGTCCTTGGCTCTGTGCCTGGCCCTGTGCAGGTCTCTGTGGTTACACTTAACACATGGTGCTAAGATTCTCCCCGACAGGCCTTCAGTGCCCAAGGGCCAGAACCATGTCCTGCTGTAGTCCCACATCGGCCCAGGGGCACTGAGCTGAGTACTGCTCCCTACCCCCTTTCTGTGCTTGGCCGACTCAAGCGCCCGTTCTTCCGCCCCTCCTTGGCTCGGCCACCCCACTCCTTGGCTGAATCTCTCCTCCTTTTGTGCTTGTTCTCCAGGTGACTTATTCAGGCCTATATTTTCATTACCCTCGCATTTCATTAATTTTCTTATTTATTTTATTCTGTAGGTTTAAGACATTCTTTAAAACATGCAGGTTCTGAATTTTAATAATATAAAAGTCCTCTATGAGTGCTCATCACATTACTTTTCTGTCCTCCCTACATTAAAGTTAGCGCTGATGCCTTTATGTTTAAGGAAAGCCTCCCCCAGAGGGGCTCTGCCCATGTCAGTTCATTCCAGGGTAGGTGTGCAGCCTCGGTCACCTGAAGGCCTCTTCCTGCTCTGGTTCTATCGAGGAGTATTGGGGGGGTTACAGCACCCTCTGGTGGCCATATTGTCAGGTGCATTTTTGTTCTAGCCAAATAAAATGATACACAAATCGAATAGTCGATTGGAGTTCTTTTTCAGAGGACACTGTTAATTCACATTTTCTGTGTTTTAGCACGTATTTAAGCCAGTCTCAAATAGTGACACTTATGCAGAGGAGAGAATGATTTTACTTTAAGCATAGCTGGTTTTAAAGTAGATAATACATAGTGTTAAACTTTATTTCCCCGTTATTTCTTTTCTGTCAGAGAATTTCTTAAACTTGTAGAATCATTCAGATAAAATGCCAGTCACTAAAAAGGAATAATTAATTGGTAGTGGAAAAAATTAAATTCTTCAAATGAAGAGTACTGTATTCGTTTCAATATGGTCCCATAGACAGAATGTTTGGGATTCATTTTTTGTTTTAAATGTTTATGAATCAGAACTTCACTCTTCCAGGTTTCTTTAAGAAAGGAATTTATCTATCTATGAATTAATTAGCAGGGTCTCTCTGCTAATTAAGACTGGAGTGCAGTGGTGCAGCTGTAGCTCACTACATCCTTGAACTCCTGGACTCAGGCAACCTTCCCACTTTAGACTCCCAAATAGCTAGGACCACAGGTGCATGCAACCATGCCCAGATTTTTTTTAACTTTTTTTGTAGATACAGGGATCTTGCTGTATTGCCCAGGCTGGTCTTGAACTCCTCAAGGCCTCAAGCAATCCTCCTGCCTTGGCCTAAGAAAGGAATTCCTCTTGTAGAAAAATATTGTTATATAAATAGTTGTCTATATCCATGCTATTTATGGGAACAGCTAAGGTTCATCTCAAAAGTATTTGTATTTGGCTTTGAAATAAAAAGAAATTTCCCTTTTCATAGGGTTCTGAGATTGTAGGAAATTGTAGTATTACAAAAGAGTTAGTGGAACAATCTGTGATGTGAAAGAGACTCAGAAGAGGCTAGAGAGGTCTTTAACACTTTTTTTTTCCTTGTATTGTCATCCCTTCTCTATAGCTAACTTTGTAGATGCTTGTAAATAGCCTTGTTTTTCAGACTGATGATCGTGACCCTCAGAGAACCACAGCAGCAGCAATTTTTAGTTTAAATTTTTTAAAATGCAAGGTTGGGTGATTTTCTCTCTGGATGCTTGAGTTTTGTTTTTGATAAAAATTCTACCAGGGTCAGGGGAAAGAGTCCATTAAGTCTTGGTGCAAGAAATCTGGGCAGATTGCCTAAGTAGATACGTGCAGCAAAGAACTGAAAACAGAGTAGGGGGTGCTGAACATACCCACAGAGGAAAATGGGGTGGGGAATGTATCTGCTCATTTTGTAATAAAGTCCTTCCTTTCCTTTAACATCTCTTAATGCTACAAATACTAACAAAAACCATGCATGTTTTCAGTGGGACAGAAAATGAGGGAGGCACTTAGGGAGAAAAAGTGTCAGTTGAGATGATGTTAAAGTTTATTTTCTTTGCAGTTGCAGACATTAAGATTTATTCTCAGGGCTGTTAGGACAGTTCCTACAGCTCTCTCTGGTGACCTAGACATTGATACTTTTTTTTTTTTTTTTGAGGTGGAGTCTTGCTCTGTCTCCCAGGCTGGAGTGCAGTGGTGCATTCTCGACTCACTGCAGCCTCCACCTCCCGGGTTCAAGAAATTCTCCTGTCTCAGCCTCTGAAGTAGCTGGGACTACAGGCGCCTGCCACCACACCCAGCTAATTTTTGTATTTTTGGCAGAGATGGGGTTTCACCATGTTGCCCAGGCTGGTCTCAAACTCCACCTCAAGTGATCCGCCCACCTCAGCCTCCCAAAGTGCTGGGATTACAGGCATGAGCCACCGCACCTGGCCTGTGCCTGTAATGTTCTGTGCACTATGCAGGGAGGTCCTGGCTGCTCAGAGCTTAAATTCTGCATTCCTTTAAGTGTTTGGCCAACTGCAGGGGAAGCCACCTTGAAAGATACTCCCTCTTCTCCTTCACCACTGGGTCCCCTGGCATAGGAGACCTGGCTCGAGGAGGCTTCTTCCTAGTAACCTGGGTTGTCACTGGGACCACATCTTCCCATAGGAGTAATGCTCCAGGTTGGATGGGAGAAGCATCTAACAGCAGTAACTTCAGCACACCCTGAGAATGACCCTTATGGCAGACATACCTGACAGCAGTCACTAAAGAAATGAGGGTTGCCACGTGGAGGTTGCTGGGAGGAAGGTGCAAGTGACGGTACTGTATAAGCTGTATGCTTTTTACAAGCAGTTGAAGTTCTGCTGTCCAGCCCGGTGCCACGGGGCCACCCTGTAAGTAAGTTCCTCCAAATAAACCCTGGGCCTTGTTTGTTAGCTCTGGGTCTCTTCTTTGGCCTCTTCAACTTGCTGCTGTCTCTGTTGAAGTTAATATGGGTCTGGCACAACACAGGGGTAGACAGTTACCAGTACTGTGCCAGCTGTCTTTGCTACAAACATTTGCCCAGAGAGTGGCGTGTGTGCTGGTTCTTGAGCTGTACGTTCATAGGCCATATCCTCTTTCAACCTGCTTCATGGCTAGGTAGAACGAACACTCGCCCGGGCCCTGCGCCAGCTGCTCACCTGCAACACCTCCTCCTTGGAGATAGGCTTTCATGTTGCATCTTACCGAGCTGATTGAGTATTCACTTCCAAGCTCCATGCTGCACGCACGGGTCTGTAAATAGCTTGTTCCTGTGCTTGTGGGTGTCATTTCAGATCGCTTCATCAGATTTCAGTTACCCAAGTTTTATTTGGTTCACCATAAGTTTGCAAAAAAACACTTTTTGTTATCCTGAACATTGCAGGTAGAAACATGATTAATTTTGAATTATTTTCGTTTAACTTCTACCCTCTATCCTATTTACAACCTATTTTGTTCATTTTAAATTCTGCTGTTAAAAGACTTCTAAGGCCGGGCGCGGTGGCTCATTCCTGTAATCCCAGCACTTTGGGAGGCCGAGGCGGGCGAAACACGAGGTCAGGAGATTGAGACCATCCTGACTAACGTGGTGAAACCCCGTCTTTACTAAAAATACAAAAAATTAGCCAGGCATGGTGGTGGGCGCCTGTAGTTCCAGCTACTCAGGAGGCTGAGGCAGGAGAATGGTGTGAACCCGGGAGGCGGAGGTTGCAGTGAGCCGAGATCGTGCCCCATTACTTAAAGGAAGCGGTCTTGTGTTTTGTGGCCTTAAGGATGTCATCTGTTGGTAGGAGGGAATGAGGGTGTCCTGGTAGGGGTGTCTGGCTTCAGTGTCACCATTCTTTTAGGAATTGCCATGTTGTGGGGTCACGTCTTGTAGGAAGAATGTTCTGAAGTCATGGGATTCTCTACCCTCCTCTCCTCTTGGTTTCCACCAGCAGCCTGCTTGGTGCGGTTCTGAAGTGGATAAGAGATGGTTTTGGATGAGCCTCACTGGAGGCACTGCTGAGATTACCCAGAGGCCTTGCCAGGCACCTGGAGTCAGTCATGCCAGGCACTAGCATCAATCACTCTTAGGAGGTAGATAATAACCCCTACCTCCTAAGCCATCCCTGGAATGGTGGCTTGGAGAAGTTTTCCAGAGAAACTGAGTCAGTTCATAAAGTTTCTGTAAAGGATTAAGCACGATGTAGTCCAGAAATGTTAGTTCATGAAGTCTTGGTTTTTGGGTTCAAGAAAGTGTTCTCCTGTCTGGGCGTGGTGGTTCACACTTGTAATCCCAGCCCTTTGGGAGGCCGAGGAGGGCGGATCACATGGTCAGGAGATCCAGATCATCCTGATTAGCACAATGAAACCCTGTGTCTACTAAAAATACAAAAAAAATTAGCCGGGCGTGGTGGCGGGCGCCTGTAGTCCCAGCTACTCAGGAGGTTGAGGCAGGAGAATGGCGTGAACCCAGGAGGCGGAGCTTACGGTGAGCAGAGATCGCACCACCGCACTCCAGTCTGGGTGACAGAGTGAGACTCCGTCTCAAACAAAAAAAAAAAGAAAGTGTTCTTCTAAGCACTGCTCACCCTTTTTCCCAAACAGGACCTAACCCTGTAAGGGAGAGCGAATTAGGCCATTTGTTTACAGTTTCATCAGCACCAGGCATGCACGGCATCAGTCATGGTCCTTGCTCTCAAGGCACTGTACTTGTAGCAGCAGGATGGTGCAAATGTGCAGCTGAACAGCTGGCACAGGTTCCTGGTTAGCATTTAGTGCTACAGGAATGACAGGGAGGCCTTAATTGTGATGGGACCGTGGGAGCTGGACTACCCCAGACTGTGGCTCACTTCTCTGTAAGCTTTTGGTAGGGAGCTTGGAATTACCACCATTAGTAGAAACAGATTTCAAAGGGAATTACACCTGTTCCGTATGAAACACTTTAAAACTACCAATGTCCACACGTCTTAAGTTTTTAAAATAGAAGCTTAAAGCAGTTTCATTTCATCAACCCCAAATTGGAGAAGCTGTGAATGACCAGATTGATGAATGTCTTAAAATGTATGTATATTGTATAAAGTGTAAAAACAGACAAGCAGGAACATACTGCCAGTTTCTATCACAGCTACCCTTAAACTATCGCTGTAGGGCAATTAAGTGGGTACAACCTCTCGCCATTTGGAAATATGTATCAAAATGACAGATGCCTGGTCGGGCATGGTGGCTCATTCCTGTAATCCCAATACTTTGGGAGGCCTAGGCAGGTGGATCACCTGAGGTCAGGAGTTTGAGACCAGCCTGGCCAACGTAGTGAAACCCCATCTCTACTAAAAATACAAAATTAGCCAGGTGTGGTGGTGCATGCCTGTAATCCCAGCTACTCGGGAGGCTGAGGCAGGAGAATTGCTTGAACCCGAGAGGCAGAGGTTGCAGTGAGCCAAGATCATCCCATTGCACTCCAGGCTGGGCAAAAAGAGTAAAACTCTGCCTCAGAAAGTAATAACAAATAAAGAAATAAAAAGTAAAAAATAAAATGATGAATGTCTGTACTCGTAGACCTAGCACTCCCAGTTCTACCAGTTCATGCAGCAGATACATATGCACACGCATACAGAGAAGGATACATATGCACACGTGTACAGAGAAAGATACATACACACACGTACAGAGAAGGATGCACAAGAACACGCATTCCCTAGTTGACGGAGTCACAGGAGATTAGAAACAACAGAAAAGGGTGCATTAAACAACAGTTTGAACCACCTGTGTTGAGACATCAGCATCCCTTCTCCTTCTCTCCCACCCTGCCTCTGCCCTCTGCAGGTTTTATTCTCAGCCTGGTTTTCTCCATTGGATGTCAGCCCTAGGCTGGCATTTGCAGCAGAGAGATGGTGGCTCCTGCAGAGCTTACAGCCTGTATGTTATTGGACTGTGTTGAGTTACCCCTGATGTGAGCAGGAGAATGGGATGTTCTGTAAACTGGCCTCTAGCCCATCATGAATTCGTATTTTTTTTATAATGTGTGAGTCACACTCCCTTCTGTCTTCATTTCCTTTTCACACTCCCAGCAGGTCATTCTCTCTATTCTGATTGGCATTTTATAGATGAAGCAGCAGAGGCTGAGACCTACTGTATTTTGAGACACTGTAGCTTCATATGGCATAATTAAATCATAGTCATCAATCACTCTTAGGAGGTAGGGTTTATTATTGGCATTTTCCAGATAAGAAGAATGGAGGATGAGAAAGGTTAGGCATCTTGCTTAAGTCACAGCAGACTTAAGTGCCAGAGTTGGAGCTGCATTCCGGTGTGCTTGCATAGTCTCTCTTCTCACGCTCACTGCACGCCAGTCACCTGGTATGCTGAGGCCCTGCCTCCAGGCCTTCCGATTCAGCTAGTCTGCAGCCCTGGCATTTCCAGCTCCCCAGGTGACTGGAATGAAAGCCAGAGCTGGGAGCCACTGGTCTACACCACCAGTAAATGATCGGGTTCTCTCTTGATCATTTCATTAAGAATCTTGGTTTTCTGCTTTCAGTCTGAGAACTCTTGTTCATGCTCTCAGGCATGACTTCATGCAGGAAAGTGATCTTTGAAATTAATAGGTGCTTGGAAAGCCTTTAAGCAACAGGCAGTGGACAAGGCCACTCAGTAGGAAGGGCCGGGCACGAAGCCTAGTGCACAGGCTTTTGAAGACCCCTCCGAGGGTCTTCAAAAAAACAATAGGTTTCCTTTGTCTCTGTGGCTTCCAGACCTTGTTGGCCAGTAATTGTCTGCTTCAAATGAGCTGGCTCTAGAGGGGCCTGGAGAACCCAGAAAAACTTTGTGACAACCTGACAAGTTTATTTTAATCTTCTGGGCATTGGCTTTCTGCACTTATTGCTCACTGAATCACTGAACCAGGCAGGTGGGGGACTGGAGGGCAGGGAATGGGTAAGAAGGGCAGCCTTTGGAAGGAAAATCAGCAGAGGGTGGGGACGGGGAAAGAAGGAGTAAGAAGGGAAACCCTTTTCTTAGGTTCTTATAAATCAGAAGAGCAATAAAGAAAAAATTTAAATCTAAAAAATACATGACTAGGATTTAAATCCAGTATGCTTCATTACGTATAAACCTTTGACTTAATATTTTCTGTAGTAGATGAAAATAGGACTTTTTTTGTTTCCCTTCTCTTCACATGTATTGAGATTTTTTTGTGTGTTCTGCATACGTTTTAAGATTAATTATGAAAATCAAATTACCAGACACTTGAAATAGAAATATAAAATTAGTAATATTCAAAGATGATTAAATGCACGATTTCCTTTTCTCATAAAAAAAAGAAGCAGATGGAACCGGTATTCTGAAAGCAAATATGGAAATCACATTAAAAATCAGAAAATCCTCACCACTGCCCCCCACCCCCATGTGCATTTCATTTATCTTTGGTCTGAGTTCAAGGGAGAGAGAATATGAATGTGCTGCTAGCTCAGGGAGCTTCAGTTCTTGCTTTCTAAAGAGCTGGGCATGTGCTTGAGTCCATATTATGTCTTGTTTGCATTTTTCGCGACTTTGCCTCCATTGAATCCAGGGAAAACTTCGTGGTAGGGATGTGAGATGTATTTTGAGGGCTGAAAGAAAGGAGTGTTGATCCAAGGCAGGACAGTGTTCAGAATGTGGGAGCAAAGAGTCCTGGCAAGGGAATGTGCGGCCAGGGCCTCTGTTCAGTGACAGTGCAGCTGAGACCGGGACCTGTGCCTGGCGCCCAGGCCAACCCGCAGGACGGTCCTCCAGCACCGCACTTCTCCTTTCACTAGACAGCTCTTCATTAGCCTACTGGAGGAAAAAAACAGAGATGAGTGAAAATGTGCACACGGAACGCAGGGCTCAAAGGGACCCTAGCACCAGTGGTTCTCAACCCTGTCCTGGCATTAGCATCACCTGGGAGCTCCAGAAACATATGGCTGCCAAGACTTGGTCCAGAGCAAATGACTTCCTTGGCCTGGGGTGAGATGTGGGTGGCCAGGGTCAGGAACCACTGAGTGGGTCCACCTCTGCAGACTGGGAAACTGAGAATCTGGGAGGCTGCTTGTTCCCTCAAGGACCTGAAGTGACGTGGGGAGGCAGGACTAGGCTTCGGGCTCCTGACTCTGTCCTAGCCTGTATTCCAGTGTGCCCTGGGGCGCGTCCAGTTTGAATCTGGCCCTGGTGCACTTTGAAGCCCTGTGTTACTCTGGTCCCACAGCCCCTGCCCTTGACTTTCCATATAACAGCATTATTGGTGGCCAGGGCTTTGCAGTAACCTACCTGCGTCCAACATTGTTTTTGAATAATGGAAGCTAAGCAGATGCATATTAATGTCTGCATTATGGAGAAGACTGTCTCTTCACAAGTAATCTGTGGTTATTCGTCTTGAAAGTGGGTTAATTCATTGTCTTTCTAATGAAAGTGATTGCATGGCCTAATAGTCTTTCATTCGGTCTGTCTGGCAAGATGGAAGCTCGGAGTGGCTTCTCAGCTCCGGTTGAGCGAGCTCGGAGTGGCTTCTCGGCTCCTGTTGAGTGAGCTCCGAATGGAGTCTCGGCTCCTGTTAAGTGAGCTCCGCGTGGAGTCTCGGCTCCGGTTGAGTGAGCTCGGAGTGGAGTCTGGGCTCCTGTTGAGTGAGCTCGGGGTGGAGTCTCGGCTCCGGTTGAGTGAGCTCGGGGTGGAGTCTGGGCTCCGGTTGAGTGAGCTCGGGGTGGAGTCTGGGCTCCTGTTGGGTGAGCTCGGGGTGGAGTCTCGGCTCCGGTTGGGTGAGCTCGGGGTGGAGTCTCGGCTCCGGTTGGGTGAGCTCGGGGTGGAGTCTCGGCTCCGGTTGGGTGAGCTCGGGGTGGAGTCTCGGCTCCGGTTGGGTGAGCTCGGAGTGGATTCTCACCTCCGGTTGAGTGAGCTCGGGGTGGAGTCTCGGCTCCGGTTGAGTGAGCTAGGGGTGGATTCTCACCTCCGGTTGAGTGAGCTCGGAGTGGATTCTCAGCTCCGGTTGAGTGCTGCTTTCCTGCATCAGAGATCTTCTCTCCCAGGCCGCTTTGTCACGAGCAGGATTCTGAACCAAGACCTTTTCTTCACCTGTCTCAGGTGCCCTCACCGTGAGCTTTGCAATCCCCTGACAGCTCAGAAAGACTTTGTCCTCATCCAATATCTGGTGAACAGCTGACACCTCCTGGGAATCTTTAAAATTGTTCTCTGAAGAAACCATTCTGCCACGGGTGCCTATTTTTAGACTTTATAAAGCCCACGTCAGATCATCGCTGCCTTTCTTTCTGTCTGCTAAGCCTGCTGTTTGAAAGGCAGCAACAGGATCTTTTGTGTTTAAAAGTTCAGCCCCATCTGGTGCATTCCCCACTTGAACTCCATAGCCCTGGTGTGCTCTGGGGTACATCTCTTCCAAAACCCAAACCACAGGTAGTGACCTTTACACCCCAGGAGTTGACATAATACACCTGGAGGAAGAAAATAACTTACAGACAATGAGCCTAGAGTATAAATGGCTGTGTTTTAAAACCTTCGATTTGCTTTGGGCGTATTTAGCCTGTACGGCTAGACTGGTGTGAGTTTTGGGCTCTCTAGGGGGCTGTCCAAGTTCAGAATAAGTGCATCTGCTGGCGTCTAGCTTAAGGAGTTAGCAGCCCTCAAGTCCAATAACGAACGTGTAAATCAGAATTCAGGTGTGTTGAGGTGGGGCTTTGCACACATCCTGGTCAGCCCGGGGTGATTTCCTCTCTGGCCAGCAGTTTTGGCTTTTTTCTTTACATGAACTCGTCTGTTGTAACTAATGTTCACTGAGTGACTTCAGAGGTAGTGATAGCTCATAGTGAAGCCTGTGGCCCACAGCGGTGGTGGGCACACCTCGATCCCTCCGCCTTTCCTCCATTCCCACCTTTCTCTCCTTACTTCATCCCTTCCTCTTTCCACACTGGGCCATCCAGCAGAAGTCAAGTATCTTTTATTTCTTATCTTTATTGAATGAGAGTTTTACGATTCATGTTATTAAATTTAAAGTAGGTAAATGGAATCTCTTATGTGGAATTCTCTAAAAAAGAATTAAAACTCCAGTAAAAGCAAACCAAGTATTCCAAATCATTTTTAGGGAAAAAAGATGTAATTAGAAAAGACTGGAGAGGGTTTGCAAACTATTAACATTATGTTAGGGTGGTAGGAGTATAAATTATATTTGCTTTTTCTGAATTTCTAAATTTTCTTCAATTAACGTATTGTTTAAAGTATCAAATATGTAGAAAAAAGAGCATGCATGCCTGTTGATCTAGCAAACACACTTCATTCAAAGGAACTCTTCCTAAGGAAGTATTGAAGTTATATTTTATCCTTATGTATCCAAAGAGAGTATGCGTCTAATATCCTAAAGAATTAGCTCTTAAGATGAAGCATTGCTTATAATGAAAAAGTCGAAGCACCCTAAATTAGCTTAATAATGGTTTATCTTTATAATGGAATAGTATAAAGCTATTAGAAATGATGTTGCAGATAAGTATTTAATGTTATGGAAACATTTTATAACATAGAATGAAAAGTAAGTTGTAGATTGGTTTGTATAATTTGATCTCATCTTTTTATAGGAAACACATAATGCAGAAATATAGATGAAGGTCTGAAAGGGTATTAATGCCCTAATGTGTTAGTAACATTACCTCAGAGAAGCGGGCTCATGAGCGTTTTCTTTTCTTGTAAGTAAATATATATATGGGTTCATGTGTCTGTATATAGGTTATGTATATACACTTTTGAAGAACCTGTATTGCATTTACTACTGGAAGGGTTTATTTTAGATTTAGATATTAAAGTTACCTCTTTGAGTGAGAACCTATGATTTATACTTCTTAGTTTACCTTTTACCTCCATTATTTAAATCCATCTTTTTCTACCTTCAAATAGAAGATGTAACAGTGATAAAAAGGCTGGGTATGGTGGCTTACACCTAAAATCCCAGCACTTTAGGAGGCCAGGGGTTCGAGACTATCCTGAACATAGTGAGTGACATAGTGAGACCCCATACCTACAAAAAATTTTAAAAGGTTAGCGAGGCGTAGTGGTGTGTGCCTGTAGCCCCAGCTACTCAGGAAGCTAAGGCGGGAGGATTGCTTGAGCCTGGGAGGTCAAGGCTGCAGTGAGTCGTGAATACACCACTGCACTTCAGCCTGGGTGGCAGACAGAGTGAGACTCTGTCTCTAAAAATGTAATATTTTAAGAAAGAAAAAACAAAAACTAGTGATAAAAAGAACTTAAACTGATTTTTAAGTGGACTATTGATAATTATAATGGCTGAAATTTTTAATTGCCATTTGTATCAATGAATAACCCCACTGTCACTACATTTTCTGGTGTGTTTGGTGTGTCTGGTTCCTATAGGAGAGACAGTAATGTGATTTGACATGGTGTATTGCTGATTAGAAGCCTAATCTCTGTAATGGGAAGCTCAGTAATGAAGCTTGTTCAGAACTGTGTTACAGTCAGTTAACGAAGCTCTGAGATCAAGGGCCTGGCTTTTGGTGGCCTCTACTTCAGAATCCAGACGTTTGTTTCTATTTGGGTTTTGCAGCTAAGTTCCCTGGACTCAGGTGACCTGCAGGTTGGCTCTGCTGTAATAGGTAAATTGCTAAAAAAAAGACATTGGCCTTGATATGTACAACTTAACATTTTATCGGCGACATAGTCTTATTACAGAACAATCACATTAAGCTAGAACTTGGTGTATAAGCAGCATATATACTCCTACCACCTTCAGTGTATAACCAAAGTGCTCAATTGCATGCACAGATAACAGGCATATAATTGGTTATTTCAGAAAAGTTATACCTGGTGGGCAGTGAGAGGTGAGCCCTGATCTGAGAAACCCCAGTGCTTCAAGGGGAAGCAATCTGGGAAACTCCAATGTTGGGATTGGGGTTCAATCTGGGAAACCCCAGTGCTGACAGGGTACATGGTACAAGCTTAATAAAAACTTGCTTAATGTCACACCTGTAATCCCAGCACTTTGGGAGGCTGAGGCAGCTGTATTACTTGAGTTCAGGAGTTTGAGACCAGTCTGGGTAACACGGTGAAACCCCGTCTCTACAAAAAATACAGAAATTAGCCTGGTGTGGCAGCATGCACCTGTAGTCCCAGCTGCTCAGGAGGCTGAGGTGGGAGAATGGCTTGAGCATGAGAATTGGAGGTTGCAGTGAGCTGAGATCGCACCATTGCACTCCAGCCTGAGCTACAGAAAATAATAATAATTTTTAAAAACTTAATGATGATAGCATTTGAGTTGGCTTTTCAATCCTGGTCTCCTAAATATGTGAGCCTGGACCATTAAACTGTGTGACAAGGAGCTGTCATCTTAACATACAGACATTAAATGCACTGTTCAAGATCAGAAATGATTTCTTGGTTCTGAGGCACTATTGACTGTGTGTAAGGTGCCATCGTTAATTTGGTAACAAGGGGAGACAGTGGCAGGGAAGTTCCTGTTGCCTGTCTTGTGATAGGCTTGCTGATTTCTCAAAGGTTAAGATATTAAATTGTCTTAATCAAAGAGGGTGTTTAAGGGCATCGTTAGGGTTAGTTCTCAGGTCTCCTGACTCCTAGCTTCTCTAGTTTAGTGATTCGTGTTTGCCTTTTGACAGTTTACCACTCATTTTAATGGTTTTTACTAGCTCTCTTGACATACTTTTCACTGCTTACATGGTTGGTTTCCTACCTAGCTGAACACAAGCATCAGTGCCTTCTGCTGCGTCAGCTGGTGGTGATGCAGCTCACAGGTACTTGTCTCTTTCTCCCAGGGGAGTTCAGCAACCATCTATTTGATGTTGAAAGGCACTGTACCAGGAGATGAAGAACACGGAGTTCTAGGCCTCCAGGAATTTATCATCACTTGCTAATTTGAGCTGAGCTTGGCACTTGAACATGGGCCATAGATTTCCAGATTTCCAGATGTGAAAAGAGAGAGAGAGATCCTTTAATGTATATAGACTTGTCTTTCTGCCTGCTTGCTTCACTTCTTATCATTTTAAATTGATATTTAAATTTAAAATATTTAAATATCAATTGATATCCTGGTTTGATGTGATCATGTTCCAACACAGCACAATAACCTGTATGGTTTTGGGCATGCACCTGTGGCAGTTGCAAAGGTTTTTACAGTGAGGTGGCTAAGAGGAGAGAGTAAGGCCAGTGTATAGGGTGTGGATGAGATCAGATGTGAGACTGTATTTCTTGATTTAAGTCATTTTATTTAGGAGCTATTTCTTTGGAATATTTTATATATGAGAATGTACTTCTGATTGGAAGGCAGAAGGTACTGAAATTTACCTTTTGAATTATTCTGATATAAAATTAAACTAAATACCAATCATATACTTAATTTCACAGACTTGCAAATAATATACTGGGGTAATGGAAGTAAGAGACAGGACCTTCTATGTAGCATGAAGTTCTGTGATAATTCCTATCTTCCTTTGTACCTAAAAGAGGCGTCCTCTCCTGTCATACTGCAAACAGATGCCACTACTATGTGTAGACACATTTGCCAGCTGTGGCACAGCTGGTCACCCAGGCCTCATCACAGCTGCCTGTAAAACCCAGATTTATTCTCTTCCCCCTAGATCTTCTTTAGAAATTACTGGTATCATTTTAGGGAGTATCCTAGTGACACCACTTAAATAATGAATTCTCCAATTTCTTCTTTTTCCACAGCCTTCACGTCATCTGGTAAATATTCCCCTCAGGTTGGCATCTGCTTCTGAGACCCTGCTGGACGTAGATGTATTAACCAGGGATGGATGAAGGTCTTGGAAGATTGACGTGATTAGGAACATTTCTTCCAATATCTCCTGTTCATTGTTTTTGACCTCCCTGATTTCCAATATATTCTCTACTCCAGCCACACAGAACAGCTTGCCTGAGCTCAGCTAAGTCTTGCTCACCAGTCAGGGACCAGCTCAAAGGCTGTCCCTTTTTTGATTTATTTCCTGGGTCTTCACCTGGCCTCTTCCCTGCACTCAGTGGAGATGCCTGCCCCATGCTTTTCAGTAGCGTTGGCTCTTAGCTGTTCCGTTCTGGGGAGGGATTGGTTCTTTGTTTTCCTTTTCTCCATGTGTGTTGTGAATTTCATTCTTTGTCACTGTATCACGTGAGGTGGGTAGGGAAGAGAACTTTTACGCTCTGCGCTGTCGTTAGTGGCCTGATTAAGAGTCTATGGGAAAAAGTGAAGGTTGGAAAGAAGATCTTGTGGGGAAGAATGAGAGTGGTCCTTGAGCAGCCAGACTAAGCCGTCAGAAAGTTAATGTAATAAAGCAGGAATTCTAATGGGCTGCCTGCTACAGCGGAGATGGAAGGTGGTGTAGGGCTCCTGACTGTAAAATGCAGGAGCCACCAGCAGATGGTGATGCGACTTCTCGGCCCAGGTGGGACTCTGCATCTCCCCCTCCCATGGACAGTCACTTGATAAGTGTTGTGCCGGTCACCCATGCCCTGGTCGTTCTTATCGTATCGAAGAATGGTAATATAAGTATGCTGTGAATTTCCATTGTAAGAAATAATTGCCTTTTACAAGGAAGCATTCAAGAAAAAGACCTTTTGGCTCAATCAAGCCTTTCTTTTCCTCAACACTCTTGGCTCTTAAAAGGGGCCTTGAAGTGAGAATTTACATGGAACTTTAAACAGAAGAAATTGGCCTCCCTAACCTGTTGGGAGACATTAGTTTAAAAAAAAATGAGAGTAAAGAGGAAAATATTTTGCTTTTGGGTATGCACTGGATCCATTTTTAAAGTGAGAGAAGGTGAAAGGGGTGACTGGTTGATTTAGGATAATACTTTTAGAGCCACAGGCAACTGTGAAAGGCGAGGAGATGTAAAAAGGGCCAAAGCACATTGATTGCAGGACCTGTGGTCCCAAGAAGCACGTGAAGGAGGTTTCAAGGCTGTTTCTAGAAACAAGAACCACGAAGGTGGCGTAGGTCGAGAAGCTTGCTGGATGTCACAAAGCTAGCGGAGATGGGATCCAAAGCTAGTTTTGGCTGATGAAAATACAGGCTCATGCCTTGTATGTGAGGACAGTGGGACAGTTATTTAAACAGAAGTATCTAAAGGAGTTTCCTTATTGCCTTGGATATATTTCTGTTTAACATTGCTATGGACATTTAGGAAAAGATGCCACTGATACTCCAAAAGGGGCATTCCATACACCTCAGATGGATCCCTGCGGCTCCAGGGTCACCTGAGCCAAGCCAGGTATACACAGGTCTCATGGCAAGCTGGCTGTTATAACTTCCCTGATGTTGTTTTGTTGCAAGGGCAGCATTGTGGGGCTGTGGTTTGAATTGCTTTTTTGTGTCTCTTGAATACACGAAGTTCCTCCTATAGTCATTGGCTCTGCTGCCTCTGATGAGGCACTTCCTTGTTCCCCACATTTGAATTTGCTCCCGATTCCAGAGAGGCAGGCATCAGCGGCAGCAGCTTCCAACCCAGACAGGCTTCAGCAGCGCGAGGGTGCCTGGGTGGGTGGCTGCGCGGGGCCCTACCTGGACAGGAGCGGCTGCAGAGCCCTCCCCACGCGGTGCCTCCCACTCCAGGCTGTTGGTTACCTGGCCGGGAGCTGGCAGAGACCAGGATTTCTCCTCACCACCGCCGTTGCTGTTGTTAGGGGAAACAGACCATCTGCATCTAGACCTGCCTCTCTCTCCTCTCCCTACTTCAGACGAGCTCTTCCTGCCTGGAATCTGGTAAGTGCCACCGAAGGTTCCATTCCCCTTATTACTCGATTCGTGCCCACACCCTCAGGAGAAGGTTCTCTTATCGTGAATCCATTAGCTTTAACCCAAATGTGCAGGATTTGGGGAATTATTTGAACTTGCTTGCTTTCTTTTTAAAATGTCCATTAGACATTTTTTGCATGCTTCAAAATCAAAAGGCGGCACAGTGAAAACATTTTAATTATTTACGTATTTAACCTGTGTCATCTTGTTTGCAACCTCTTTTCTTCAGGGTGGTGCAGTGAAAAATTACACAGATATTGCTCTGGTGCTTCTCCCCCCCTTTTATGAATAAATTACTGCATTTGTCATCACTGTGTTCCTGAAATATCAAAAATAGACACTGTAAAGGAATCTGTCATGTAGAGTTCAGAAATTTTCAAATTTCTGAGTTCAAAACCTCAGGTGAAGAGAGGACAGATCTTTTATTTAAAATTTGATTCTTTTTAGGCTTCACTGTGAATTAAGTTCAATTTAGAGCATAGCTAATGCAATCAGCCAGCTCATGATGGGACAACATACTTCTCTATTGTTTTAGATTCACCTCCTGGGATGCACACACCTTCTCATTTGTTTTATAACCTTTACAGGAAATACCTGGGGATGAGTCACATGGCCCCTAACTTGAGTTTTTACATGTATTCACACAGATTCAATGATTTTGCTCTTATATGGATAAACGTGCAGTTAGGAACCTTAAAAAATTGTAAATGAGGTGCTTAATCTTTACTCGTTGTCTTTTCCTACATTCTTCAGCCCTCAAACATACAAACTTTTATTCCCTTTAAGAGAAAATAAAACTGGCACTTAGTTTTCCTTTACTCTAAGTTAAAGACTACCGGTGTTATGTGCCATTAAAAATGACGTAGAAATTAATCTGTCTTTTTCTTTGACCTAATCTTACCAGCCAGGGATATTGGGGCTCTCCTTTTCTGTTCTCTCTCTCTCTTTTTTTTCTTTTTTACATCGGCCACAGGAAATACTCTCTGGTAAACATATAACTTGAGGAAAATTGAATTAGGTTAATGCTGGAATAGAAAACCAGGGCAGTGCCTGCTCTTTTTGGATGATTCTATATAAACAGTGAGAAAGTCTCAGGCTGCCATAGACAAAGGCTGAGATGGGAGTTCCTGGTGATTTTTATGAGGGGGAAGAGGAGATGGTGAGGAGGAGGGCACCGAGCATGTGCAGCAACTTGAACATGTCAGAAAGAACATTTGCCAGAAATCTTCAAAACCGTGGCCGTTGGTCATGTGTGAAATGGAACTTCTGGCCCTGTTTGCTTGATGGCAACTTCTTGTTGTGCTTGAGAATTGTGTGGCATTGGGTCCTTGGATGTGGGAGGAACAGCAAAGTGGTTTAGTGAACAGGGAAGTGCCTTCCTTTTTGGGTGGGACTTGCCATGGTAGAGCCTGGGCCATCACCTTAAAAGGAGATGTTTCTATTGAGAGATGGAAAATTGGCAAGACAAATGCCATAAACTTTAACCTGTTTATAATTCCTTACCTGTAAGCTGCTTTGCACGCAAGGTGATGGTTCTACCCCATAAGGGACAAGGAAGAACAGCACATAAACCTGATGGAATGGAGTGTGGCTGTGGGTGGGAGCAGCTTTGCAAGAAGGAAACGGGGCGCCTTCCTGAGACACCCCCGTTTGCTTCTGCTCCTTCTTGCCATTGACGTGCCCTTCTCCTGAAATTACCCAAACCTGTGTTTGGCAACAAGAGGCTGCCCCTTGATCCAGATGCATTTTTCAGCTTGTAAACGCTCAGCTCTTGCCAAGGGACCCAAGCACCTGGTTAATGATCTTAAATGTAAATGATCCTTTGCCTTGATTAACATTGAGCTGGGTTAGTATGTACAGGCCGAGCTCCATGGTCCTTCCATGTGATCCCTTGCCTGCCAGCCACCTGCCCACCTGTAGGAACTGGGCATGGCCAGTTTTCTCTTTATATGCTCTCTTTGCCTTGGGTGGAATTTGGGCTGAGACCGATGGGGTGGAACCAAAGCTGTTCAGCAGAAGAGAGCAACCACAGAGCAGCCTGTTGGGTAGAGGGCTTGAGGGTTCCTAAAACCCGAGGACCTTCTGGTGAGCCTTTCCCCTAAGCCTGCATGAGGGAAGGCGCTGCCCCACACTCTCTCCAGTGCATGGGGGTGGGGGTGGGGGTGGCAGCAGCTGATCAAAGGCTCTCACCTGCAAGTGATAATGGCCTGGGTCTCTTCAGCACCGACCTGCCTTCTTCACCTTTCTGCTCGGACACCCCTTGGCACCCGTCCATGAAGGAAAGAGCTGTCTGGATGGCCTAGTAGCTGTAGGCTAGGTAAAGTTAGCCCTTTCTTCTGACCTGCGTATGTGATGGTGGTATTTCTACCTGTTTATGTTGAGACCTTTGCAGAGATGAAAAAAAGTTTTCGGAGCTGCAAAAATGAGAGGTGGCCCTTTTTAAAAATTTATTTTAAGAGACAACTTTTAAAATCACTTTTTAAAAAATTGGCTGGCACCATCCTGCAGCCTATCAGATTTCCCTTGAGAACTGTGGATTATTGGCTTATTTCTTGCCACCTCCAATCCCAAATTAAGCAGAGTGACATATGAGAAGCTGGGGACATCAGCCTAAAGCGTTTATCAGGCATGTCCTTCCCATCTGGATCTTTTCTACTCCCTGGCCCTAATTTTCTTTTAAGGAATGGGGTCTGCTTAAATTGCTGGTGGCAAAAGGATCCCTGGGCAGTGTTTCCATGGTCCTCTAAGGTGGAGTGTGGGGGAGCTGGGGACACACAGTGGTCATGGGTTATCCATCTTGGCCTCTTTCCCAGACCAAGTTCTGCCTCATGCTTATTGTTTTGGCTGCTAGTTATAGAATCTGATGTTTACCTTAGAATCCTAGGATGGAGAGGGTTAAGAATGATTTCTGATTTGAATTCCTTGTTTCTATGGAGTTCTTAACCCTATACAATACATTTATTATTTTACAAAGCACTAATTCATAACAGTTGACAGGAATGACTATGATTTGGCGTCTTTGTTTTTTGTTAGTTTATTTGAGACGGAGTTTCGCTCTGTCACCCAGGTCTGGAGTGCAGTGGCGCAATCTCCGCTCATGGCAACCTCTGCCTCCCAGGTTCAAGCGATTCTCCTGCCTCAGCCTCCCAAGTAGCTGAGATTACAGGCACCAGTAATGTTTGTATTTTTAGTAGAGACGGGGTTTTGCCATGTTGGCCAGGCTGGTCTCGAACTCCTGACCTCAGGTGATCTGCCCACCTCGGTCTCCCAAAGTGCTGGGATTACAGGCGTGAGCCACCATGTCCGGCCTTTTTTAGTTTTCATATTGATTATATTTTCTAAAACACATACTCTTTTATATAGTCTAATAAAAGGTTTTTAAAAATAGGTGTTTAATCCACGTTGACATCATCTTACGTTGCTGTAGAAATTTTGTTATATTTATCCATATTATGAATTGCTTAAAGCCAGTGGTTCTCAACCAGTGGCAGTTTTGCCTTCTCTCCCACAAGGGACATTTGACTCTATCTGGGGACAGTTTTAGTTGTCATATTCGAGGGAGTGGGGTGTGAAGCTGGCAAGCATCTAGTGGGTAGAGGCCTGGGTGCTGGTCTACTTTCTACACCACACAGGATGGCACCTGCCACATAGCCTAAAGCATTGGTACTGGCTGACCAAATACGAAATGCCGTGGAAGACCAGGCATGGTGGCTCACGCTTATAATCCCAGCACTTTAGGAGGCTGGGGCATGAGGATTGCTTGAGCCCAGAAGTTCGAGACCATGTTTAAGTTTAAGTCCTCTAAAGTGGTGATTCTGAGGCTATATAGATGAAGGTTGGTTTGTTGAAGAGCTGACTGGTATTTCATCCAACATCTGAATTTTTCTTTAGCTAAGGATGCCTTGGGAAACATTTTAGCCTTTTAGGCCTGAATTTGTTATTAGCTTAAAAGCCTTCCTATGGTTGAATTTAAATGGAAAGAAAATTGCATCTTGCAACAAGAAAAAGAACATTAGGGAAGAACTGAGGAAATGGAAATAAAGTATGGAATTTTGTTAATAAATCAACTTTGATGCCTTAATTGTGAGACATGTCCTGAACAATGTAGATCTTAAAAATAGGGGAAACTGGCTTCGGGGGACATGGGGACTCTATCTTATCTTTGTAATAATTCTCTAAGTCTGAAACAAAGTTTATTTAAAAAGCACAAAATCGTTGCCATTTTGTTAACAGATATAGTAGCCAATCTTATTGTTTTCTTTTTCTTTGAAATAGGCAGCTGCAAAGGTGTGTTCTTTGTTATCTCAGCTCTCTGCTCAGGGTAGCCATGAAACGGCTCTTTCAAAAATGTGCCCAGATAATTTTGAACCATTTCAAACCATATTATGTGATTTTAATTTATTTTCTATTGCACTCACTAACTCATTTCTGGGTGGTATATTTAAAAGACTAGACAGAATTTTCAGTTTTAAAAAGTTACATTAGCAGAAAATGTATATGTAGGTGCCAGTTGAAATACTGTCAACTGGAAATGCTACCAGCGATGTCCTAGTTGGACAATGGGACTTGTCCCATTTTTTGCTGGGTGACAGCTATCACTGCCTCAGGGAGGCTGGTGCCATTTAATGCCTCTGATAATCAGAATAAGTCATTGTGGCTTCTGGGTCCATAAAGCCACACAATACATATGCAGGCCCTATTTTAATTGATGATAAGTCATGAAATACACTGTTTTCATATTAAGATAATGTGGATACATTATGGAATGAAGTTAAAAATTAGCATGAATTTTTAAAGTACTACTGGAGATTGTTGGCTTTAGGTTCGTGAACGCTGCCCCACACTCCTGTTAGTGGGGCTACCAGAAGGGCCAGTATGAAAAGCACTGGACTTGCAGATTAAAGAACTTGAGCTGGAATCAATTTGAGTCACTTCCCTTCACTACAGGTGGGCAGTATAGTTATCCTGCAATTTTGTTATGAAAACAGAATGAAATAATATAAAATGTATTTGAATACAGTGAGGGCTGTACAGATGCTGAATCTATTACTTTGCAGTAGGAGTCAGATGTGGCCCCACTTCCCCACCTTCTTACCTGCTTGTATCTTAGATCTTACATATATTGATATTCACTTTTGGTGGACTAAGGTTGTCTTCGTTGCAAACCTTGTATTCTTGTTCAGTGTGTGTATATTATTAATGTTAGATAAAGAAGATTAGGCTGGTGCATTGACTCACGTCTGTAATCCCAGCACTTTCGGAGGCTGAGGCGGGTGAATCACTTGAGGTCAGGAGTTCGAGGCCACCGTGGCCAACATGGTGAAACCCCATCTCTACTAAAAATACAAAAATTAACCGGGCATGGTGGTGCCTGCCTGTAATCCCAGCTACTTGGGAAGCTGAGGCAGAAGAATCGCTTAAACCTAGGAAGCAGAGGTTGCAGTGAGCTGAGATCACGCCACTGCACTCTAGCTTGGGTGACAGAGTGTGACCCTGTCTCAAAACAAAACAAAACAAAACAAAATAAAAACAGAAGATTATTTGGAAAGCTATTTTTAAATTATTCTTCAAACATATACTAAAATAGAGAAGATAACATGAGAACCAGCAGCATAATGAAACCCCATCACTCAGCTTCAACCATTGTTAACAGTTTGCTATCTTTATTGCTACTAAAGGCGGTTAAATATTTCTTGGCAGTCCTTTTTTATTTAGCATATACTATCAGGGATGATGATAAAAACAGATTTCAAAGTCAGGTGAAGTAATGTTTCCCTATATGAGTTCACCACTAACTTGATACATAGTATATGTTTATGTTCTTATTACATTCTTGTATTAAAGCCACCTTCCATCCCTGTCCCCTTATAGGTAACTGCCTTTATTTGTTCTGAGGTTATCCCTCCTCCATTGCCCTTTTTGGGAAGAGTATGGATATATTTGTATTCTCGCCTACTCATAAAGCAGCACGTGGTATATACTGTCCTGAGCCCTGTTTTTTTTCACTTAGCGCTGTATACTGGAACTCACTCAATGTCAGTATACAGAGAATTCCCTTGTCTTTTTTTAACTCCCTGCTATGGACCAACGGAATTTCATTCAGTCAGTCCCCTATTGATGGGCACTTGAGTTATTCCCAGACTTGACCATGGTTTTGCAAAAATAGCCCTGGGCATAAGTCCTTTGGTATTTTTGTTGAGGCCTTCCAGTAAAAATAAGTAAATTCTTCCTCTCTTGCCTTGAAGACGTGCAGCTCTTCAGTAACCTTTTATTCTCTCAAGCTCTGTCCTCATCTTTAATCCCTGATTTAAGAGGTGCAACTCTTCAGGCCACAAACCTTTCTTCCTGCCTCAGGTTTTTAAAGCTACAAAGGAACCTAAGAGATCTCTCTTGCTTTACAGCTGAAGGACCTGAGACCAGGAAACAAAGGGAGAGCCAAGAGCCCAGGTCTCCTGTTCCCTGTCTGGCAGGTGATATTCTTTCTGTTAAACTCTCTTTCCCTCTGCCTATTATTGGCCAGGCTGTCCTCCAGGACAGTGCTTCCCAAGGTGTGGTCCATGGGCAGCAGCGTCCCTGCAGCTCATCAGAACTGCAGGACGTCAGGCCCTGCCTCAGAGGGGCTGAGACAGAGTCTACCAATGACTGGATTCCCTGGGTGACTCCTGCACAGCCAGGCTGGAGAAGCGCTGGACTGGTGGCTTTCTCCAGAGGAGCATGCAACAGCGGTTTGCAAACAGGGATGGCGCAGGTTCCTTTTCAACACGTGGATTTGCACTTCCTCTTGGTGCACTCCTCCAGCCTGCCTGTTCTGTTCCACACCAGCCTCCCCCAGAAGGGGTTCAGACTTGATCCTTTGGGTGGTAGGGTCTTTCTTGGATAGTGTTGCCTTCCATTCCTGCTGCATCCATTCAACACAGCCTTCATCCTTCTCCATTTGTCTCTGATACGTCATGCTGCTTTTGTCTGACAAGTGCCCTTGCTTTATTCATTTTCTCATCATTGATGTTAAGGGCCTATTATGCTTGCTAGATATGCCACCATGTAAGAGTTACTAGTTCAGGTTCTTTGCTTTACTGCTGCTGTGAGGTGTGTCCGTGTGTGCACATCTACCTGTGTTAATAACTGATAATATTGGGCCTCAGTGCATCCTTTTTTTTTTTCTTTTTTTAAGAGAAAAGGTTTTACTTCGTCACCCAGGCTGAAGGACTGAGACGCAGTTGTAGCTCACTGCAGCCGTGGGCTCCTGGGCTCAAGTGATCCTCCCACCTTAACCTCCCGAGTAGCTGGGACTACAGGCGCACACCACCACACTGGCTAATTTTTTTTTATTTTTTGTAGAGACGGAGGCTTACTGTGTTGCTCAGGCTGCTCTAGAACTCCTGGCTCTAAGCCATCCTCCCACCTCAGCCTTCCAAAGTGCTGGGATGATAGGTGTGAGCCGCCGCGCCTGGCCCTCAATGCATACGTAGATATACTTAAATAAAAACTTAATTGCAAATTACTTCTTAAATTATCCACAAACTGACTTGGCAGTGAAAGTAACTACAAGTAGTGAAACCACTGTCATAATAAAAATAAAATTCTTTATTGTTAGATTTAGTATTTCTAATCTCTTACATTTCAGTTTTGGAAGGTAAATTTTTGGGAAGTGGTGTTAATAATCTAAGTATATCTAGATTCAGTGTAGGAAAGATTTTAGCATAACAATATGGAATGTTGGTAAATGTATAGGGGTTTTCTTTTTAAGGACAGCTTTTTATACAAAGAAACAGATGATCTTTTTTTTTTTCCCCTAAACTATGTTAGCTATACCCAAATTAGTAAATGTTAAAATAACCATGACTGGTAAAAACGTTTTGCAATTTTTTTTTTTTTTTTACTTTTTATATAATTAAATGAAATTCTCCATTTGGTAGTTGATCTCTCAGATAAATTAAGTCTTGCCAGACTGTCTGAGAAGACTAGTGAATCAGACCCTGAAAACTTGCAGCATTTGAAAAATAACAACTGTGTACTTGCAATTTATAAGGGCATAATTAGAGAAACGTTTTCAGTCTGAAGATTTGTACTAATCTTATCACCCTGGTTTTAGAGAAGCCAGTTCAATCTAACTGCTGTGAAAAAGCCACTGCTTTTAGCCATAGAAAATAACCAGCTTCATAGAATGACTTATAATAAAAGTTCAACCATTTTGACTCCAAAAACCTAGCTGGCCGGGCGTGGTGGCTCACGCCTGTAATCCTAGCACTTTGTGAGGCCAAGGCGGGCGGATCGTTTGAGGTCAGGAGTTTGAGACCTGCCTGGCTAACATGGTGAAACCCCGTCTCTACTAAAAATACAAAAATTACTCAGGCGTGGTGGTGTGTTCCTGTAATCCCAGTTACTCAGGAGGCTGAGGCAGGAAAATTGCTTGAACCTGGAAAGCGGAGGTTGCAGTGAGCTGAGATTGTGTTACTGCACTACAGCCTGGGCAACAGAGTGAGACTCCTTCTCCAAAAAAAAAAGAAAAAAAAATGCCTAGCTGACTTTATTCATAGATCTGTCTGTACTTTGTAGACACAAATACATTTACAAAATAATTAATGGTGATTTACTTATTCACAATAAGCAGTTATTTTGCTTTTGGTATATATGTGATTAGGTGGTTATGTGGAGGACATAAAGGAGTAAAGTAAATCCCTTGACTTCAAGATGCTTAGTCTGATAGAAACCTTGAAATTTCCACTGGGCAAGGTTTTCTTGGGATTATTCCAATCAAATGAATGAGCAGGCATCTAAGTAAATGAAAATCACTCTCGTCACTTTCCTTCACATTATGTTAACTGGTGACAGGTCATGACACATGGGAATTGCTTATGTTTCTAAGCTTTAGTCTTTTAAAAATAGATTTAGATATTCCATCATGTTCGTCACGTTAGACACTCATTACATAAAAGGTTTTATATGTATTACAGATCTTTCTGAGGGTCACCTATGTGAATGTTTAAAAAGAAGCAAGAAGGTGCTATGAAAAGCACTAGAGGTCAAATGGTTTGTGAGACAAAATGAAACTCCCCATGAAGAAAGGGAAAAAATAGATCAAAAAAATGGCAGGGGAGGAACTCGGCATCCTACCAGTGATAAAGCAGAATGTGGATCAGATCCAGACATCCAGTAGTTTGTGAGCAAGTCCATATGGGATGTTTGGGTTGAGAGTTCAACTCATCAAATACATTTTATCAATAACCATAAGATATTCTAACATCAATCAAGTAGAGTAATAAATGTAGAATCAATTAAAGGTATCATCTTTATTATGTCCTATTTGTGTTTCCTGCTTTTGAGGTTATTAGTCCTTTTAATTAACTCCTAATGAACTAATATAGTTTTGTGTCACCAGCTAGTACAGCTAGTACAGGCACAGTTGTGGGTTGGTAGGAGAATGAGCAGTAAAGCCATGAACTAACACGCCAAGTAATCTGTTGTGTTCACAAATGGCCAAAAGAATAACAGAGATTAAAGAAAGGTAAATATAGCCACCTGGCAAAAATATTTACCCTTTTTAAATGATGGAGGTTATATATAGAAGAAATGTTTTTGGTAAAAATATTTGAAAGTTTGTTTTATAATCATAAGCAGCTTGGGCTATTTTGACTAGAGGGGTGTGTGTGTGTGGTTGGCAGAGAGAGAAGGAGGGAGGCAGGCAGCTGGTAAGGACTGTGGAGTGTGTCAATTGGGAGAGGGAAATGAGATGATTAAGTTAGTAAGAATAGAAAACATGTAGGAAGGCGGATCTTGAAATTTCAGGGCTATTCATTAGTCATTAGTTGAAGATTTCACAGAGAAATGGTAGAAACCACCAGTAATTAAGAAATAGAATTACTGTTAAAAAACGGTCCCAAACCCTTTCTCTGGCATTCTGGTGGAATATAGTTTTGATCTGACCCAGGTCCCGTCTCATTTCCTTTCACACCACTTTGGTTCTAGCCACACTAGACTGCCTGGGTTGTCTGTTTATGTTCTGATGTTTGTTTTCCTCTGTGCTATTCTTCCGGCCTCAGAATCCTAGTGTCCTAGTGCCTCCTTCTGCATATGTCTGAACTTTGCTTAGCTGATGAGACCAACTCTGTACAGAACTCTATACAATGGCTTCCTTAATTCCTTTCATTCCCCTTAATTGCAATAAAGCTATTTGCAGAGGAATGAAAGATGCTCCCCTTTGCACTGGGTACAGGATGCATTGAAACTTTCAGCATGGGGAGCGGTGGCCTGTAATCTCAGCACTTTGGGAGGCCAAGGCGGGCAGATCACCTGAAGTTAGGAGTTCAGGACTAGCCTGACCGACATAGTGAAACCCTGTCTCTACTAAAAATACAAAAATTAGCCATGCATGGTGGTGTATGCCTATAATTCCAGCTACTTGGGAGGTTGAGGAAGGAGAATATTGAACCCGGGAGACAGAGGTTGCAGTGAGCTGAGATCGCACCACTGCACTCCAGCCTGGGTGACATAGCGAGACTCCGTCTCAGAACAACAGCAACAAAACTCCCCAAACTTTCAGCAGGAGAGTAGCTTGGTCCAGCCCAGCAACATCAGTTTGAAGATTATGCCAAGTTTTCCAGTCAAATGTGACCAGTTTATGGATCTGTGTTTGCACAGGGTCTGAACCTGCCCTCCTCAGGTATAAGCTCTTGGAGGACAGCCTGCTACTTAAGGTGCAGGAGAATTCATCTTTTTGCCAAACATGGTAACATATCCATAGAGATCTGGCAACAGAACTGGCTCTTCTGATTAACAGGACTGTATATCAAGAACTTAAGATATGTGGGAGAAATAATGTGCAAAAAATGGAAAGAGCACAAGTAAGAGAAGAGAAACCTGCAGCAGTGAGAAGTAACAGAAATGTTGGCTGAGGTTGGAGGCATTAAATGTGTGGGTGTTTGTGGGAGGCATGATGGTCTCCTGTTCCTTGACCTCACTGGGCAAATATTACAGCACGAACATACAGGTAGGAATCAATTGCATTCCCACCTGGGTACCTTCACAGGCAGTTGGGGTACACCACTTGCTATGGTGTGATGGAATAAGGGACGATCCAAAGGCACTCAGTTCTCCCACCCATCCTGTGCACAAGAAAAAGCCCTTTGAGTTGTGTCTCCCCTGTCGTCCTTCGCATTGTGAAAACATACATTAGTTCTCACATCCACTCTTTTCTCTTTAAGCTTTACATACGGTTGTTTGCTGAGAATGGAATCAGACAGAATATTTTCACCAGGAAGTGAAATTTGAAGTGCTTGAAAAAGATACAAGGATATCTGGAAGTTCCAACCAGTGCTGTATTATATTTTAACCATGACAAGTAGCTGTATATCATGGAAGTTTGGAAAACAGAGATTGTTCCATTAGATTTTCACAAATGAAAACCAGAGTGCTGTATGGGGGTCAGGCAGAGGGAAATCAACCAAATACCTTATTTTAAAGATTTTTTTGTTTTTTTTCTGGGAAATTGGAAACAGCGCTTGTTTATAGCCAATGCAGGGTCCTTGAAACTCTCTTACTTACAATTCTGGAGTTGTAGTTTCCTCCATGAAGAATGGGTTAAGGCAGGCAGGGTCATGTGCATAGATGTGAGTGAGGGTGGATGACCTACAGGGTTGTTACCTCTAGTGCAGCAGGAATATATGAAGGTACTTGGGCTGCCGGTCCTGTGCAGAACCAGCCAGTAGGTTTTAAGAGACTTGATAGCCGAGGGTCCCTGGGCCCCGTTCCACCTTTTTAACATTTCTGTGACTTAGTAGCGGCAGTGCCGTGCCCATCCCCCAGTGATGTTTGGGGTACAGTTACCCCCTTGGCCGTGCCGCTGCGCTCGCTCACCTGTGTCATCTGACATCTGGCTCTTGATCAGGATCTGAGGTTGCTTAGGCAGGATCCAGTTCAGGGTTTTTGTTCGTGGAAGATGGAATTTTGGACCTTTCCCCCCAAAAGTTGACATAACTTAAAGAGAAGGGAGGTATACTGAGACCAGCCTGGCCAACATGGCGAAACCCCACCTCTACTAAAAATATAAAAAAAGCTGGCATGGTGGTGAGCACCTGTAGTCCCACCTACTCAGGAAGCTGAGGCAGAGAATCGCTTGAACCCAGGGGGCGGAGCCTGCAGTGAGCCAAGGTGACACCACTGCCCTCCAGCCTGGGTGACAGTGAGACTCCGTCTCAACAACAACAACAACAAGAGCAGAGTGGTATTATTATTATTATTATTTCCTTACTGGTCTCAGAAACCCTTGGGAACATTAAATGCTTCCCACTACCAAAGAGTTCCTGTTATAATGGGGGTTTAATATAATAGTAACATTTTATTCGCTGGGATTCACTTGGGGGAAAGTGTTCAGGAACAAAGTGAAAAAATTAAGGCCAGGCGCGGTGGCTCAAGCCTGTAATCCCAGTACTTTGGGAGGCCGAGACGGGTGGATCACGAGGTCAGGAGATCAAGACCATCCTGGCTAACACGGTGAAACCCCGTCTCTACTAAAAAATACAAAAAACTAGCCGGGCGAGGTGGCGGGCGCCTGTAGTCCCAGCTACTCGGGAGGCTGAGTCAGGAGAATGGCGTAAACCCGGGAGGCGGAGCTTGCAGATCCGGCCACTGCACTCCAGCCCGGGCGACAGAGCGAGACTCTGTCTCAAAAAAAAAAAAAAAAAATTAATATAGGACATATGAACATTGTCATTATGGTTCTGGTTCTTACAAGGACTTACGATAGCAACCCACATAGAAGTATTTGCTCTAGCGGATAAATTATTAGCACGTTGATTGTTTACATGAGTCAGAGCCTCTAACATTTGTTCCATAAGTAGGTTGAGCCTCCTTCTCAGCCTGTTGTCATAGGGTCTAAAAATGGAAACATGAGTCCAAACTCTTTCCAGATCATGAAAAGAATTCTGAATTAGTAGAGCATAAATGAATGTGATTTTATTCGAGTGTCATTTTCAAGTTCCCCAGGCCAGGTTGAGACCTTTTAAGTCATCTAAAATTCCCTGCAGTGAGGATTAAGAAAATAGTAGCAGCTTTGCTTCTGGCCTTAGACAGTTTTCTAATGAGGTCAGAGCCTCTCATCCTGGGAGAGGCAGATTCACTTTGCCCCTTCAGCACTGGATTTTGAGAATTGCTGTCTGAAGCTATCGCATAGACAAGATCACTTCTTAAAAGGGTACATTTCTGAACCTGGAGAAGGAGTGGGTTCCGAATGACTGGCTCTTCTGATTAACAGAGCTGTATATCAAGCTGTGCTGAAAATACTCCTCAGATATATTAGGCCACACTTCTGCATGAGTGAGCTCACGGTCGTGACACAGGAGTGAATCTTTGCTGATTCAGGATCATGGGGTACCTTCGCTTTGGAACACTGATTCTAGATATTTAATAGCAGTTTTTAAATTAGGCTAAATGTAGTCTGACTGCAGGATTCATTCCGGTGGGAATTTTTTTTGTTTGCTTGTTAGTTTTTTAAGCCCGAATATGAACCCAAACATTTTTCCCAAAATGTGAAATGAAGAGTGAAAACCTAACAATGGGATAAGAAAGATGATAGATAAGAGATTATTTAATGTTCAAACTCGGCCTGCACTCAGGAAATGGAAGCAATTCCTCCCCTTCCTCCTCCCCCTCCTCCTCCTCTTCCACGTCCTCCTCCTCCTCCCCCTCCTCCCCATCCTCCACCTCCTCCTCTCCGTCCTCCACCTCCTCCTCTTCCTCCTCCACCTCCACCTTCTCCACCTCCACTTCCACCTCCTCCTCCTCCCCCACCTCTACCTTCTCTCCACCTCCTCGTCCTCCTCCTGTCCTCCCTACTCCTCCTCCTGTCCTCCCTACTCCTCCTCCACCTCCTCCTCCTCTTCATCCTCCTCCTCCTCTTCATCCTCCTCCTGTCTTCCCTACTCCTCCTCCACCCCTACCTGCCCCCCTCCTCCTCCACTTCCTCCTCCTCTACCTCCTCCCCCTCTTTCTACACACCCCACCTCCGCCCCCACTAGGGACAGTTTATTCTTCCCCCTCCTCTCTTAGAATGCCAACAACTAGTCTGTTAGTTCCATTGCTTACTTGCCTTGTGACTCATAACATTTTCATCTGAGGTATTTTTCTTTCTTGGTCTTTGTAAAAATTCTAAGCATCGTAGAGCATATCACCTGGAAAAAAGAACTATCATTATTTAATGAAGGTAAAAAGTAAAGAACTGAGTCTGCATCCTAAGAAATTAGAAAAAAGATCAACTAAGTCAACAAAAAAATGTAAAAACTAGGATGGAGGAATTAGGAGATGATCAGATTTAAAAGTTAAGTAAATCCAATAGCTGGTTATTTGAAATGACCAATAAAGTAAACTCTCATTATCCTAACTCAGGAACAGAAAGAAATCATCCTTACTTAGAACTAGATAATAGGAATGAAAGGCTGGGCATGGTGGCTCACGCCTGTAATTCCATCACTTTGGGAGGCCAAGGCGGGAGGATCACCTGAGGTCAGGAGTTTGAGACCAGCCTGACCAACATGGAGAAACCCGTCTCTACTAAAAAAAAAAATACAAAATTAGCCGGGCGTGGTGGCAAATGCCTGTAATTTCAGTTGCTCAGGAGGCTGAGGCAGGCAAATTGCCTGAACCTGGGAGGCAGAGGTTGTGGTAAGCCAAGAGCACTCCGTTGCACTCCAGTCTGGGCAACAAAAGCAAAACTTTGTCTCAAAAAAAAAAAAAAAAAAGAGAAATAGATGATAGGAATGAGAAAGGAGACACAGGAGGTATCAGTAGACTTTATAGAAAAACATTACATACAGCCCTGTGGCAGCACATTTGAAAATATGGGGCTGACTACTTAGGAAAATACAAATTACCAAAGTTGATCCAAGAAGCATGGAAAAGTTGAATAGACCAATTACTATAGAAGAGATAGGAAGGATGAATAAAAGTTACCATATTGCGAAACGCACCAGGAATCCATGGATTTCCAGCTGTGGTTTTTTGTTTTTGGTTTTTTGGTTATTGTTTGTTTGTTTGTTTGAGATGGAGTCTCGCTCTTGTTGCCCGGGCTGGAGTGTAGTGGCGTGATCTTGCCTCACCGCAACCTCCGCCTCCCGGGTTCAAGCAATTCTCCTGCCTCAGCCTCCCAGGTAGCTGGGATTACAGGCAAGTGCCATCATGCCCAGCTAATTTTGCATTTTTAGTAGAGATGAGGTTTCTCCATGTTGGTCATGCTGGCTTGAAAAAATAGAAAATTTGAGTGTTTTTACTCTTTTAGGACATAGTAAAACGTGGAAACGTTCCCAGTTCATTTTATAAAACCAGCAAAATTTTAATTTAAAAATCTGATGAATTAAAAAAAAAGGTCAATATTATTTATGAAAGTAAATGTAGAAATTTAAAATAATTTATTAACAAATAGACTTTTGAGTGCATCAAAACACTAATGCACTATAAATTACTTAAACATAAAGGCCATATGTACGTACACAAACACACACGCACACCACAGCAGGTATTTCCTAAAAGACAAAACACTAAAGCTATTCAATTAAAATTAGGAATGAGAGAAGAATCTTATCTTTTACAATTGTTATTTAATATTATCTTAGAGCTTCTTGTGAGTTTAATAAGACAATGAAATGTTCATATTTCTAGAAATCGCAAGAGCATCTAGTAAAAAATCTAAAATCAACAGAAACAATTGTCAAGGAAGCTGGGTAAAAATTAGGTCTCTAGAAATGATCTTTTCTGTGTTTTGAAGACAAGCACCTAAAAATGGAAGTTAAGTATTTCTCTCACAATAGCAGCAGATAACCCAGGAAGACATTGAACTAATACCTGTAACCTTCTTAGTCAAGAATGTGAAATATAATCTAGAGAAATTAAAACACGTAACGCCTGAATATATCTTATTACAAAATTAATGAGTACAATTCTTGTGATTCCAGTTAGAATTTCCAGAGTGGCAGTGGTGGGTTTTCTTTTTAATGGAATAAAATAATCCTGAAGTCTTTATAGAAGAATAAATACGTACTACCTGAGAGGAGCCAAGAAAAATATGGAAAAGAAAACCAGTGAGGGCAGATTTGGCTTACAAGTGATGACAACATGCTAAGAATAAGAAGTCTTCGTGATCAAAGCAATGTGGTATTGATCCAGAATTACATAAATAGTTCAGTGGAACAGACTAGAGAATCTAGGACTGTCTCTCATTAAGAGTGAATGTATAACAAGATGATAGGTCAGTACTGTTGAGGATGGTACTGGCATAACCAGATCTTTATCTGGAGAGGGGGTTGGGGTGCAGCACAGACCTTTATCTTATAACCAGTAATAAATCCCGGAATCTTCAAACACTTAAATGTAAACAAGCAATTCAACTTTTACAAGAAAATGTAAGAACCTATTTTGTATCATCTTGGAGTGAGGGAGAATGTTTAAGCAAAATTTGATACGCACAAGCCGTGAAAAGAGGCACACTTTGAGCATATATTTTATTTTTGTTTATTTTTTGAGATGAGCTCACTCTGTCAGGCTGGAGTGCAATGGCACAATCAGGGCTGACTGCAGCCTTGACCTCCCAGACTCAGGTGCTTCTCCCACCTCAGCCTCCCACGTAGCTGAGACTACAGGCAAGACCCACTGAATTAGTTCTCACGCTGCTAATAAAGACATACCTGAGACTGGGCAGTTTAGAAAGGAAAGAGGTTTGACAGTTTCACGTGGCTGGGGAGGACTCACAGTCGTGGTTGAAGGTGGATGAGGAGCAAAGTCACATCTTACGTGTGGCAGGCCAGAGAGTGTGTGCAGGGCAACTCCCCTTTATAACCATCAGATCACATGAGTTTTATTCACTACCATGAGAACAGCATGGGAAAAACCTGCCTCTGTGATTCGGTTACCTCCCACCGGGTCCCTCCCATGACACGTGGGGATTATTACAGTTAAAGGTGGGATTTGTGTGGGGACACAGAGCTAAACCATATGAGCTACCATACCTAGCTAAATTTTTGTGGAAACGGAGTTTTACCATATTGCCTAGGCTGGTCTTGAACCCTTGGGCTCAAGTGATCTGCCCACATCAACCTCCCAAAGTGCTGGGATTAACAGGCATGAGCCACCACGCCTAGCCTGAATTATTTTAAAACTTTTCTATGGCAGAAGTTATGTAATTAAGTCATGGCTCAAGGAAGGATATTTGAAACAGACAAGGGGTTACTATCTATAATAAAAAAAAACTTACAAATTGTTAAGAAAACCACAGAGGAAAAATGGACAAAGAATATTAATATGGAATCCACAGATAACAAATGCAGGCAGCCAGCAAACCTATGAAAAATAGTTCATTTTTGCTAGGGAAATGCAGATTAAAACAATGAGACATTACTTTAAACCCATTAGATTGGTAAAAATAGAGAAAAATAACACTTTTTGATAGCAAGGCTGTAATAGAAGTGGTGAGTGGTAGTATTTCTCATAATACTGATGGAAATGTGAATTATCATGGCTTTATTTGAAAAGCAGATGGGCAATGTATATTAAAATAAAAAACTGTTACACCTTTCTTCTAAGCAGCCTTTGTCCTCAGTTATCTGTCTTTTAGAAATAAAAGTATGTGCAAAGTCATATGTATAAGGATGTTTATTGTACCATTATAGTGGCAAAATACTGAAGACATGAAAGTCCATCAGTTGAAAAACGGCCAATTTATGGACTATTTGTACCATGTAATATTATGGGAGAACTAGAGCTGTATCAGAGTTGGCTTTGGAGGAATTTCTCTGAGAACTTGATGAATGAGAAGCAGTGTGTAGAAAAATATATAATATCCAGTTGTAAAAGACACATTCCTCCCTTGTCCACATGTGTAAATGTGTGAGTGTGGGGAACAAGATGAAAATGTTCATTCTGTATGTTAAGCAGGGAGTGGGGTGGAGGTTAATGTGGAATGGTGGGAGAGTGGGGTGGCAGGGATTTCCAAGTCAGCCACCAGTGATGAGTGTTAACCACATCCCATTTTTTTCCTATAAAGGAAGCTGCAGTGCTGTGGTTTGAGGTTAAACATGGTGGCTCCTTCTCTTAGGTCTTGATTTGGTTTTTTTTTGTTGTTGTTGTTTTAATTCTAGTCTGTTCTTGTTTTGCTGCACTGCTATCCTCTTAGATTTTACGAGCATATTAATTGTGCATGTTTAACATTCTTCTTTGGTTTATTCTGAGACCCCGTTTGCCTGCCCCTTTGGCATCATCGGCGGTTCTTGGTGGTCTACTGGTCTTCATCTTTGTTCCTCCCGGTCGCCCTTTGTTCACTGGAATGAGCCAGGTTGAAGCAATATGTAGGGCCTGGTGGGATGGGCCAGGAGGTGGCCTTTCAGGTGTGCCGGTGCATGGCCCTACTTGCTCTCTTGAGCTGCCTGCACTTCAGTCGTGGGACCATTCCTGCTTCGGCCTGTGTGAAATGCGAGGTAGCAATGGGAAAAGCAGAGAGGAAGTGAAGTTTCCTGATAAATTACTTGATTGCTGCCCTAGGGTTAGTCACTCTTGCCCTTTGGATTTCTTGACTCCATCTCTTGACTTGTTTCTTTTGAATTTCCGGCATCTGGAGAATACTACTTGTACACTAGCAGTCCCCTGGTTTTGTTTTTCTTTCAACCCAATCCCATCCCACATCTGTTCCTTTGATGATACTGTGTCTTGTTTTCCCAAGATTCTTATGGATGTGATATTTAGTCTGAATCGGAGAAAGAGAGAGGTAGAAATGTACACTGAGGGCCACTTGGATGGAAACTTCTATTGATCACTCCAAGCCTTAGTGGGATCATCTGTAGAGCAGGGATAATAACAGTGCCTATCTGTTACTGTTAGGGTTACTACGAAGATTAAAATAGGTGGTGCTCTTAAAAGACTTAGAACAGTGCTGTCATATAGTAAGGATTCTGTAAACATTAGCTGCTCCGGTTTTGTGTGTGTGTGTGTGTGTGTGTGTGTGTTGTTGTTGTTGTTGTCACTGTTGTTTTAAACGAGATCATGCTGGAAATACTAGATTGCAACAGAGCTTTGGGGTTTTTTCCCTACTTAATAGATCTAGGATGTTTTCTGATGCTTGTCATGTTTTTAAAACTCTGTGGTATTTCTTTTTCTTTTTCTTTTTTTTTTTTTTTGTTGTTGTTGTTGAGACAGAGTCTCACTCTGTCACCCAGGCTGGAGTGCAGTGACACCATCTCAGCTCACTGCAACTTCTGCCTCCCAGGTTCAAGCGATTCTCATTCCTCAGCCTCCCAAGTAGCTGGGACTATAGGCATGCACCACCATGCCTGGCTAATTTTTTGTATTTTTTGTAGAGACAGGGTTTCACCATGTTGGCCAGGCTGGTCTGGAACTCCTGACCTCAAGTGATCCATCTGCCTTGGCGTCCCAAAGTGCTAGGACTACAGGCGTGAGCCACCACACCCAGCCTGGTGTTTCTTGGTATATCTATGTGTGAGGGTTTCTGTAGCTAAATTCCCATAGTTGAATTCCTGGATCAAAGGACAAGAACATTTACAATGTTTATAGACATTGGGAAATTGCCTTCTGTAGTACTGCACTAGTTTCTAGTAGCTGTAGTGGTTGATGAGAGTACCACTTTTTCCCTAGTTCAATATTAACCTATTTTATCAGTCTTTTAATCTTTGACCTTATGGAAGGTAAAAAATCTCATTTTATGTTTTCAATCAGTGAGGCCAAGTATCTTCTTCTTGTATTTATAGTTCCATTTTTATCCAGTACCAACTCACATCCTTCTGTCAGTTTTTCCTTTGACCTATTAATTCTCATTAATTAATAAGAATTCTTTGTAAAATGGGCAGTTTAACTCCTTATCTGTCGTATGTTTTTCTCATTTGATTCATTGTGTATCTTGTATAGCACCTTTTAATCTTAACATTGTGCTTTTAAATGTCTTTTCTGTGTTGACTTGGAAAGCTAACAACTACTTACAGCATAATTTCCTTCTGTTAAAAACAAGAAGGGATTTTCCCATTCTCATTGTGAAGATTATACATTTTTCTAAGTCTGAAAAAAAATTAGAGGAAAAAAACAGAAAAAAACAACAGAAATAACATCAGTCACTCCTAATATTTTGGCATTTTCCTTTTAGTTGTCTTTTAGGAGAGAATGTATATTTGTACTTAGCATCATAACATAGATATAGTCTGTTTTGGTCATTTATTCCAATATGTAATATGTAACAGTTTCTGAATGTACAATATTCTATTTAATCATATCTGTTGAGAGAAAGGTACTGGGAATATCTTTGTGCAAAACAAGAATTTTTTTTTTTTTTTTTAAGTTGGATTCTGTTCCTATGATACCTCCCTGGAAATGGGATTACTAAATCAAGACATATTAGGATTTAAATACCTTTGGTACAGATTGCCAATTTGCTTTCCTAAAGTGTGGTACTAGTTTATGTTGCCATCAGCACAAAGACTGCCTGTGTTATCATCAGAAGAGAAGAGAGCTGCCCTGAAGATTTGGGGGAGGAGTGTTTGTAGAGAGGCATATGAAAGTGAGTTTGAGAGATTTGAGAAGTAGCCAGGAGGTCAGTGGGGCTAGGGAAGGGAGAGAGTTCATGGGGGAGTGCTGGAGATGAAGATAAAGGAGCCATGGCTCTTCAGGGCTGTGTGGGTGCCAGGGAATGTGCATTTCCTGCATTTCCTGACTTAGTAAGTCAGCCTGGAGATTTGCAAGAAAGGAGTGGCTTGGTGTAATTTATTGTTGCAAGTGAGAGTGGCCCAGAGGCCAATTAGGAGGCTGCTGCAGAGGCCTAAGTGAGAGAGGATGGTTTAAACACCAAAATGGTGGCATCCAGAATGGAGAGGAGGAGATAGTGGGTGATTAAATGTGGGGATGGAGCCCTTAGGATCTACTGATTGACTGGATGTGTAAGAGAGAAAGGGAAGAGCAGAACTGAGGAAATTTCCTCTTAAACCGGCTGGGGGCCACTGAGATGGGACAGATGCGCTGGGGAGCAGTGCGAAGGTGGGATCACTGCTCCTTTTAGATCTAAGACATCCCTTAGACCTCCAAGTGGAGGTGTGAAGATGATGGTAAAGGAGAATGGAGCTCAAAAGAGGGCCAGAGTCATTTGCATTTAGATGGTCTTGGCCGGGCGCGGTGGCTCAAGCCTGTAATCCCAGCACTTGGGAGGCCGAGGCGGGCGGATCACGAGGTCAGGAGATCGAGACCATCCTGGCTAACATGGTGAAACCCCGTCTCTACTAAAAAATACAAAAAACTAGCCGGGTGAGGTGGCGGGCGCCTGTAGTCCCAGCTACTCGGAGGCTGAGGCAGGAGAATGGCGTAAACCCAGGAGACGGAGCTTGCAGTGAGCTGAGATTTGGCCACTGCACTCCAGCCTGGGCGACAGAGCGAGACTCCATCTCAAAAAAAAAAAAAAAAATTAAAAAAATTAAAAATTAAAAATTAAAAAAAAAATTAGATGGTCTTTATAGCCTAAGGACTGGAAGATTTCACTAAGGTTGAGGTCTTTCTTTCCTGTGAAAATGTGGTCAGGATCCTAAGTAACAGCCCTAAAAATTAAACATTAGGAACACAAGGTTTCATAAATTAGGAACTGTCTGTAAGCTGCCAGGTTCTAAATGCTTTGAGGATATAAATCTGGGTCTTGTCAAATGCTTTGAGCAGAAGAGGTGCATCGTATTGTGTTTACTGAATGGCGTTTAAAGATTCAAGAGACCTTCCCCCCTTCTTGATGAAGCAATTTGCCTTTCAGATGCTTTGACATAGTGACTTGATTGTAGGACCTTATGAAGCATACAAACCACACATTGTCCTTTTTTTTGTAAGGCATTGGAAGAAAAAGCGAACGTGAGTTAGGAGGGATTTAAGACCGTGTGAGGAAATTCAAGCCTATGTTGTTATCACCAAACCTTGCCTGTGTTATGTAAAGATTTTTGCCTGTGTCATGTTATCTTTGTTTTGTTCAATTTATTCCTCCCCCTCCAAGTGTCCTAGTTTCTCCTCTACTGTAGCTGATTTGGAACAAAATAGAGAAACTTGGGTCTCCTCCACCCTCAGCAACTGAAATCTTCTCATTTGGTTACTCACTGTGTTAAAATAAGTGATATAGTACATTCTTAGCAGTTTGTTTATTTTTAATTTTATTTTTTATGGAGATAGGGTCTCACTCTGTCACCCAGAAGTGTGGTGCCATGGTGCGATTGCAGCTCACTGCAGCATTATAAATCTTGGGCTCAAGCGATCCTCCTGTCTTAGCCCCCTGAGTAGCTGGTATTACAGGTCTGTGTCACCATGCCCAGCTAATCTCAGCAATTTTTAAGTAACATTTTTTCTGATTATAACAGATTTAGGTATTGGAAAAGATGAAACATAAAGCATTAATCTACCTGGAGAGCCACATAGCCACAGGGATATAAATTGGTTACCATTTAATTTTATTTCTCTCCAGTCCTTTGGCTATATTTATATTTATGTGTATGGAAATAGCTTGTGAATTTGGAATCATACTGATGTTTTTTAGAATGATGCTTTTTAAACTATTTTATGGTAAGCATTTTATGATAGCTTGTAATGTTATTTTTAAAAACATACTTTTGAAGGCTGCAGTGTGTGGATAAATTCATGATGACTTTTTAGAGGAAAATATCAAGATGATCTCACTAACAAATCCTAAGATTAAAAACAAGAGCAAACAAAATACAAAAACGGAACCATCTTTGAAATACTATGAAATTCAAATTTTATGTTCTTAATAAAATCCTGTTTTGAATGAAATCAGTCTTCATGCTTTTCTTATTCCTTTTGGCTGTGTTGCCTACAGTTGAATTAACTGTTTTTATATACTTCCTTTGCTTTGCATTGGAACAAGCTGATCCATTGTGACCCTTTGTGGTATTTCATAAAACCACACCCTAAAAACCACCCAGTCTTTTAAGTTCGGTCAACAGTATTGAGCAATTTTTTGAGTAATATTGTTGGAAGTGTTAGGTGCCATCCAACGATGGCTTATTACTTACATTTAAGTGTAAGTAATATACAATTAAAGGAATGTCTTGACTTTTTAACTTCATTTTGAAATTTGAGTTTAGAAAAAAATCCAAGGGATAAGAGTGAATGAAAGTATCCTCTCCTACTGCCAGACTTCTGGGAGACCCCCCCCGGTCTTCCCAGCTGTCCCCTCAGTGACCTTGTTGGTCGGCGAGGGCTGTGGAAAGTTCTAGGGAGGCTGCTTGTCCCTCTTCTCCTTTTGCTTATTGCATTCTGCCCAGATTATAAAACTGAAGTATCTGTCTTAAGACGCCAGCAACTTTTTCTTCATCAAATCCAGACATATCGAATCCCCCAAAACCAAGAATTACCCAGCCACAGAATGTCAGTAGGGCCCCGGTAAAAGAAAGCTGATTTTAGACTTAGTCTCAGAACCTGGCCGTCTTCCATGGGTTATCCCGATATCTGCATCCTTGTCTCTTTTCACTATAGCCTGATGATCATGGTGGCAGTTTTCATTTTGGGACTCTGGTGAGGTTAGAATAGCTTCAGCCTTCCCTCAGTGAATGGTATTGTGGGGGCAGGGGTGGTAACACTGGGTTGGAGCTGGTATGAGGGTTGAGTCCACTCTCTAGCCTCTGTCCCTAGATCATGGCGCTGCTTTGGTTGGGCCCTAATTTTCTCCTCTAGATGAAAGGTATTGGACTAAGACTTCCAGCATTCCCTCCAGGCTTCCGTGTTTTCATTTGGTACTGATAGTCACTGACTATTTTCCAGTTGCATTGTTAATCAAGTTTGGCAGAAGCTGATTTCTCTGGGTTAGGGAAAATGACATAGGTGGCAGGGAGGTGGATGTACACCATTTGTTTGATCAGTTTGCCTAGAATGGACGTGGCAGAATTGGAGTTGGAAAGATCAAATGTAGCCTTTTCTTCCTTCCAGAATGAGGTTTTTTTCCATGCACTTTTTTGAGGCAGAACCTCATGGGACAAGGCAAAAGTGAGCATACTCAAGTGAAGTGTATGGTGATGGGGGAATGGTTATTAGAAATGTCAGTTGTCTCAATTTTTTAATATCAATTTTCAGAGGGAGACAATTGTTTAATTAGTGTTGTAATTGTTTGCCAGGGCTGTCATAACAAAGTAGCACAGATTAGGTGGCTTCAATACCACGCATTTGTTTTCTCAGGGCTCTGGATGTCCGGAGCCTGCGATGAAGGGGGTTGGCTTCTTCTGCAGCCTCTCTTCTTGACTTGCAGATGGCTTCTCTGGGTCTTCCCGGGTCATCTGTGTACCTGTCTGTGTCCTAATCTCCTGTTCGTATAAGGGCACAGTCATATTGGATTGGAACCCACCTACTAACCTCATTTTAACTTAATTATCTCTTTAAATACCCTCTCTCTAAATACACTCACAGTCTGAAGTACTGAAGACTTCAGCATAGGAATTTTGGGCAAATACAATTAAGCCCATCACAGGTAACAGTTGGTAGGACGTGTAGATGCTTTTTATCTTTAAGGGAATAGGCAAATCGTTAAAAAAAATAAATAAAAACTTGTTAAACTTGTTTAGGTACATTGTCTTATAGTGTATTGTGGTTCATATTTTTTTAACCTTCCAGCTAGTGTGTAAATTGGAAACATTGTAGCTTAATTTGATAGTTTTAGACATAATCAAAGATGATGGAAATCCTGTTCTTAAATTTAGTCTATTCAGCACTTGTGTATCCTCAACTGCTGAAGACTAAAAACTTGAGATGTTCCTCTTGTTTTAAGAATTTGACTGAAAACAGGCTGGGTACCATGGCTCATGCCTGTAATCCCAGCACTTTGGGAGGCCGAGGTGGGTGGATCACTTGAGACCAAGAGTTCCAGACCAGCCTCGGCAACATGGCAAAACTCTAAAACTACAAAAATTAGCGGAGCGTGATGGCTCACACTTGTGGTCCCAGCTATTCAGGAGGCTGAGGCACAAGAATTGCTTGAACCCCAGAGGCAGAAACTGCAGTGAGATCGCACCACTGCACTCCAGCCTGGGTGACAGAACGAGACCCGTCTCAAAAAAAAAAAAAAAAAAAAAAAAAAGGCAAAAAAAAAAAAAAAAAGACTGAAAATGGTTGACATTGTTCCCCTGTCTCCAGGAGGGTGAATGTTTCTAGTTGAACCCGGGTGCCCACTTGCTCCTCTAAGCCTTCAGCAATCCTCCCAGCCTCGAGGGGAGATCCGTTCATCTTCCCCTCACCTCTGGAAATCCCAGTGTTTGAGCACTGTGGGAAAATGCAAGTCTAGTTTATAGGGTTTCTCAGCTGACATGCCAGGAACACTTCACGAGCAAGCATGCCACCAAATTTGAGCGCATGTAGAAAGTTAGCTGTTTGCTACAACTGGGGACACTTCCTATTAGAGCCACATCTGCTGGGGTGGAGGGCTGCATGGGTTGGAGAGTAGGGTGTGACTTCTTCCAGCAGGAGGAAAGAGAAGTAGCGTAGTGCCCATCACAGGCAGAGAGCACATGTTTGACTTGCTCTTGAAATTTCCATACAATAAGGGTGGTCAGGTTGCCAGACTACCCCTCAAACAAGGACATGGTGCTGCTGGGTCCCAGGGTAGAGCTCCGTTGGCACCTTCAGGGCCTGATTTACACCTGAGGGCACACAGCTGGGATCTGAAAACTGGGATGCAGAGTAGAGACTGCAGATTTACAGGGCGGGGCTGTCTCTCATCTGACACAGAATCCTCTGTTGATCCTTTTTGGGGCTGTAGTTCCTATCATAGTTATTTTTGTTCCTGCCTTTTTCCCCTCTTCAAGACCTTAAGCTTTTGGAGGGCCAGAAAGTTGTGTTCCCATCTGCCGAGTGTGGGGCCTCGAAGGCCAGCACCTCAGAATGTAGAAGCTGAGTTAGTTTGTGGAAGGGTGAAGGGCTGACCTCTACTGTTGGAGATGCCAAAATCTCTGATCTGGCTTTAAATAAGCAGAACAGCCCCACCAGACACAGAGTCATCCACAAAACCTCGTGACCTCTGTTATTGCCCATCCTGTGTGGTAAGCCCACTGAGAACTTCACTTGGAGATGCTGCAGGAACAACTGCAGGGAACCTGGAGATAAGGCCCCGGGTGATGACGTAAGCTAATTGCTGAGCTGGGTGGAGTTACTTAACCTTATGGTAGGGGGTGGAGCTTGACGCAACTCCCTCTTCCACCAGCAAGCATTTATTTCTACCTGTCATTGAAGTGAATCATCAGTATAAGTAGCGAGCTGGGTGCATTCCTTCTCAGTTGTGTTAAAACTTGCTGGATTTCCCCGGTATCAGCAGAGGTGTGTACAGACACCGCTTTAAAACTGGGAAGGAGGAAGACGAGGCCAGGGAGCCAGAGGGTCACCAAGGTAGATTTCGAGCAGCGCTAGCCCAGCTGAACACTTTCCAGCCTTGTTTTTCATCAGCCTTGAGGAAAAGTATAGGTAAGAACAAAGACACCACTGTATGTTTGTTATATGAATGCATAACATCTGTTCTTGGTGTGAGTTTGATGTTGGTGTAATACTGTTTTTATGTCAGCAGCATAGTTCTAGCACATACCAAGATTTTCCATTTTAAATGCCTTTTGGTGTTCGGAGTTAGCTATAATTGGTCAATTTTACTCTCCTTATGTATAAGAAGAATGACAGGCAAAGAATGAGCCTTGAAAAGAATTGGGATCTGTGTTCTGATCCCCTATTCTTTGCTTCTTATCTTTCTTGACTATTTAGAAAAATGTACAGCCTTTCTTTCAAAAACCAAAGCAATAATACTTTTATTTTTGAAAATAATGGAAAATAGAGACCACTGAAGTTCTATGAATGCTGTTTTCTGTTTTAGAAATCACAGGTTGAGGAGGAAACAGTTGTGTTTTCCTTCCTGTTCTGTTTTGAGTCTCAGTATTTCTGACTTAGAAACCTCCTGGAGAAGAGGGAGATACCAGCTCTACTTGGTTTCAAGTGAAATATCATGTTAGGTCATAAAATAGTTTGCTTGGAGAATAATTCATGTCTTATATCTGAATTTTTGGTTGGTTCTTTCTCTTCCTCAGTATGAGTAATTTGGCTTACATTATTTAGACTAAATTTTATTATATTATTTGTTGGGGAAAACAAAAGTCAAAGCCCAGAACATATTCAACTGAGTTTTTCCCTCAGGTTTTCTATCATTTTCCCACCCTTCCTACTCACACATGTGACTATGCTGAATGATTAACACGTGATTTTTGGTTCTTTACTGTCTCATTTTGTGGTGATTCATGAACTGTTAGTTAACTGGTTATAGTGTATCCATACGTTGGCAAAGCTTGATATCTTAAGGCAGGCCACACCTTCCTATTAATGAGCTGGGTTACTTTCAGTCAAGTATTTCTGATGTCATTAAGTGTTAAGATGGCTGGAATTCTAAGACAATAAAAATGTATCAACAATATGAAATATCAAAGCCTACAGTCAAATCTGAGTTATCCTTTAGTACTTATTTCATAGCTATTCTTTAATATTTATTCTTTAATAATTATTTCACATTGAAAAGTACTTTACGCATGTTTGAATGAGATACTGCCAGTGAAAGAAACAAAAGGAAACAAATAACTCTGTAAGGAAAGAGGGATTTTAAAGTACGTTTGTGCTGGCCCCAGGCTGGTGAGTTTCATTAGTAATGACCGGGAAGAGACAGAATGGCCACAGTGGTGGGTGCTGACATTTTTTTTTTTTTTTTTTTTACTCTTTTTAATGTCTGTAAGGAGCACAAGTTGAACTTTAATTCTTGTGTGAATCTAGTAAGATGATGGTGAAGTCAAGAAGAGAGCCTAGAAATGCTTTTGATTTAGTTAAGAGGAAGTAAACATCTGTATTAGTTACAGATGTTACGCCTTAACCTTTTTCATTCCTATCGTTTTTATGAAAATTTATTGCAACTAAATGTTGATTTAAAACAACACGTTTGGGACATTTTCTTATCACTGTGGAATGTAATGAAAAGATATAAAATGAAGGCAGGTATGAAATTATATGAATTCTGCTACTTGAGTATAGAAGTTTTATTCCAAAGTGGTTTGTTTGGTGGATGTGGTGGTGCTGGGGGGCCTCTATGTACTTATTAAGGCAAGTGATGGGACAGGAGCTTTTGTGGTCTTGACGGTTCTGTTGGGATGGGAGGGTTGTTTGGAATTTTTATGTTTCATTCCACACAATGTTTTTTTTTCTTTTTTTGCCTGTACTTCTTAGGGTTTTACCAAGTCAATTTTCATGTGAAGCCATTTTCATATAGTTTCTTTCACCTTGATGGAAATCTTTTCCTTCTTATGTGCTTTGAGTTAAGTATGATGTAATGTGCTAGTAACACAGACGGGCTTTCCTTTCTACAGGTGGGCTTGGCGTGAGCCTGCCACTCACTCACCTTGAATCACGGAGGTTTCAGAGGCTGTTGGCCTTCAGGGCAATGGCAGAAGCACGTGTTCTCAGCTGTTTTCTGAGTCTATCTTGACTGCCTTCCCAGTGGCCCAGAATTCCCCGAGGGTCACTCAGCACACCCTCATCTACAGTAAATATTTGTGCTTCCTCTGTACCTGGCCTGGTTTTCTCAGTACCCAGGAGCACAGGTGGGCAGTGGGATGTGGGCAGGCGGTACCCAGATACCCTCCCACAGGGGCCACAGGGAGCACCTGGGCGCTTCCTGCTGAGACGCCCCTGCCCTTCAGACTAAGTGGAAACAGAGATCCAGGAGTCCAGTGGACTCTGGAGTTTCATAGAATACATGGAAAACACACCGCTTTCAGTGATGTAAGCTGTCTTGTTCACTTCACTATTACTCATCTGGCCTGCAGCAGGTGAGAGGATCACATGCAATTATAAACAGCCTCCTCTGACTAAGGCCAGTGACTGGAAACCCTGTCATGTTATCAGAGGTCATTTGGTCATAGATTCTTGGGCAGAAGCCATTGAAAGTCCTGGGGGTGTGATCTTTGAGCCTTTGCCAACGCTAGGGTTTGACCCCTTTTAGCTCAATTAACTGGATCCAGGAGTTTATTTTGGCCGAGATCTGCCATGCTAAGTTGACAGGCTTGAGACTGGAAGGAAGTGTCTAACTTCATTAGAGGAAATGGCATGGCAGGCTTTAAAGGCATTTTGGGTTTTTTTTGAGACGGAGTCTCGCTCTGTCGCCTGGGCTGGAGTGCAGTGGCCGGATCTCAGCTCACTGCAAGCTCCGCCTCCCGGGTTTACGCCATTCTCCTGCCTCAGCCTCCCAGTAGCTGGGACTACAGGCGCCTGCCACCTCGCCCGGCTAGTTTTTTTGTATTTTTTAGTAGAGACGGGGTTTCACCGTGTTAGCCAGGATGGTCTCGATCTCCTGACCTCGTGATCCGCCCGTCTCGGCCTCCCAAAGTGCTGGGATTACAGGCTTGAGCCACCGCGCCCGGCCTAAAGGCATTTTGATACACTTCACTTTTTCTCACTTGCCCTGTTTTGTTGAGGTTTTCAGGGCTGTAATTATACCTGAGGTTAATCAATCAGGGACCTATCTAAAAGGAATTTGTTCTCTTTGGACACTGTCCTGTGTAATATTATATTTGTGTGACTATTTAGTTTAACTCATTCAAAAGGCTATTTAAGTCACTTGCTCTGTTCATTACTTGAAAACAAGTTGTCTTCTCTTTATTCTTTTAGTCAGTTACCAAATATGTCTTAAGTGTCTCTTGTGCTAGACATTGAGGGGCACTTCCTTCTCCCTTTCACTTGTCTGTTTTTGTTGAGCTACATTTTTCCTTAAGGCCGATTGTTCTTTTCCTCTTACTTTTGTTTTCATTTGATTTGTTTATTTATATTTAAATAGGTACTTTAACAGTCTTGAAGCATTGGGCACTGAATGAGGATGGTGATCAGATTGGGAAAATGCCCCTTAATTTTAGTTTAAAAAATTAATTTTCATTAAATTATTTATGTATTGATAGGGGCCACTCACTCCAGGTGAGTGGTTTCACTGTGTGTATGGCAGAGGAATGCTCTGTGTCTGGAAAAAACAAGTAACTTAGCTTGAAATATTAGGAAAGCTGAAGAGTACAAGTGTCAGAGAGAAAGGGGTATTGGGGGGGGAGAGAATGAGAAGACACAGTCAGGGCCCTGTCATGCATGTGGAACTGCAGGTCCCTGGAGACAGGATGCATTTATCCCTTTTGAGAGATAAAATTTGCTATTAAAATTTGATCTTGAGCATGACACAGAACTGAAAGCTTTGATGACAAAGCCAGCATCTCTGTTTAGCAATAACCAGGTTAGGGAAAAGAAACCCGGAAACTCAACGGTGAGATTCAGCTCAGCAATGTGGGCGGGGCAACCCACTGTCCCGCTCGGGCAGGGAGAGCCCCAGCCACTTCATCTGCCCGACCTGGGTTTTATCTGCTTCACAATTCAATTTCCTTTTTGTTGTGCTTGTGCACATCTATATTTGGCTTTGCTTCTTATTTTTTAGGAGATGGGAGAAGTGTGGGCAAGGTAAAATGCAGCTTGCAAGCTCCCAAATGGCAAGTGCACCAGTTAGAGTCTAAGTGGCCTCCCAACCTCACGGTGAAATTCATTTATTCAGCAAATATGGACCAAGCCCCTCAGGGACCACTGCTGGAGATACCAGTGCAAATAGAAGAAGCCAAGGGCACATTAGGACCTGAGCCAGTGGCCTGCACAGCCATCTGTGACCACTTACCTCTCTGCTTGCAGGGAACTTCAGCCTGATGGAGAAGACCCATAACAGCCAAGTCAACTGATAATAGAATTAGTAGTAGTGTTGGGGGACATAAGGAAATCAGGGTAAAGCCATCAGAATTGCACGGGTGGATCTTTTTTTTTTTTTTTTTTTTTTTTTTTGAGACAGAGTCTCGCTCTGTCGCCCGGGCTGGAGTGCAGTGGCCGGATCTCAGCTCACTGCAAGCTCCGCCTCCCGAGCTTCTCCGCCATTCTCCTGCCTCAGCCTCCCGAGTAGCTGGGACTACAGGCGCCCGCCACCTCGCCTGGCTAGTTTTTTGTATTTCTTTAGTAGAGACAGGGTTTCACCATGTTGGCCAGGATGGTCTCGATCACCTGACCTCGTGATCCGCCTGCCTCGGCCTCCCAAAGTGCTGGGATTACAGGTGTGAGCCACCGCTCCTGGCCGGATCATCTTTTAAAAGACAGCACAGTTTTGTTTTCTTCTGCCATGGTATCTCCTAACATTTTCCAGTGTGTCTATTTTTGGTTAATAGGGAAGTCGTGGCTAACACTTGGTTAGTGGCTTAAAGAAGAAAAAAAAAAACAACTTTTAGAAACCTTTAAAAATATCATTCTCATAGAAAGCTATAAACTCTTATGTCTAGAAGGGTAAGTGGTCATTGATCTTGGAGCAGAATGAATGGATATTTCCTGGAAAAAAAATATATCCACTCATCAAAGACACTCAAGTCTTTTCTCATCTAATCAATATTGGAAACTGGGAATATCCACACCTATGGAATATCCTCAAAGAGAATTAATTAGTCTGCCCTCTAAGAGGTATAGCAGTTTAGACATAGAGTAAAGGCCTGAAATTGTGGCTGCACCATTGAGGGCAGAAGTGCCCTTTATCTCCTAGTTTTGTCATTTGCCAAATGCAATTGTGTGAGACTAAGTGACCTCCAATAGCAGAGCTCTGTGTTTTCTCCCCAACCCCCAAGTCAAAATTGATTATAGCAACCCATCAAACCAGGCCTGGCAAATGATTTTTTGCAGCTATAGGATAAATACTGAGGGGGAGGGATGAATGTGAACGCATATGCAGAGCAACACAGTCATGAGACCATTCTATTACTTCTTAATTTCTTAAACTTAGCACCACTGAGAATAAAGCTGTCTTATCTGAGCTTCTCAAGTGAGCAGGAGCATGAGTTCCTGTGCTGTGCTTGGGGACAGGGAAGGCTTTGGGACCTACTGTGGTCTTAAGTCTGAGCAGAGCTGATAGCCTCGGCTCACCAAGTGCTGGGCACTATGCTAGAGGGTGTACAAACCTCTCATCTCATGAGGCCTCACTGCTACAGCTGATAGAGATGACATCCTGTTGTTTTTAGTTGCACATGGCAGAGCTAGAAAACAAACCAGAGTGTGGCAGACTCCAGATAGCATGCCCTCTGTGATGCCGCTGTGGTACCCTAAGTCAAGTCGACCAAGGCATCCATTTAAAAAAAAAAATCTAAAGGCCGGGCGCGGTGGCTCAAGCCTGTAGTCCCAGTACTTTGGGAGGCCGAGACAGGTGGATCATGAGGTCAGGAGATCGAGACCATCCTGGCTAACACAGTGAAACCCCGTCTCTACTAAAAAAAATAAAACTAGCCGGGCGTGGTGGCGGGTGCCTGTAGTCCCAGCTACTTGGGAGGCTGAGGCAGGAGAATGGCGTGAACCCGGGAGGTGGAGCTTGCAGTGAGCTGAGATCTGGCCACTGCACTCCAGCCTGGTCGACAGAGCAAGACTCCGTCTCAAAAAATAAAAATAAAAAAAAATAATAAAATAAAATTTAAAAATCTGATCTTTGTCAAATATTCAATTGTTATATTTCTGTTAGAGTCTGCCTTTCCAGTGAGCGATAATATATTTCCTTCAAGCAGCTACTCACAGATTTCACAAAATCAGGTGCCTGCCCTGCAGCCTGTGTCTGCCTCCACGTCCCCACATCAGTCCTCCTTGCTGTGCTTCTTGTCTCTTTCATTTTTATCATCTTCTAACACTGTGAACTTCAGTAATTTATGCGGTACTATCTGCTGTCTCCCCTTGGTAAAATGTAGGCTCCACAGAGGTAGGGAGTTTTGTCTGTTTTCTTCCCTGGCATATCTCAGATATCTAAAACAACCATGCCAGACATGTAGTGAGAATTTGTTGAATGAAAAGCAGACCCCGGAGCCTTAGGAGGGTCTGTGTAAGGGAGTCTCCAGGCGGTCTTCCTGCGGGTGTCCTGAAGGACCGCATGATCCTAATTTTGGTCAGTATGGAGGCTGTGGTTTCTTCTGAGCTGTCAGTATTTGGAGGTGAGTTGTCCACAGGTCACCTTATCCCACCTTTACGCATTAGTAAAATGGAATTCGCTGGGTGGCTCGTAGGACTGTGTGGTCAGTCTAATTACCAGACATCTCTGCATGCTCTGTCTAAGGGCTGGAGTCTGCTTTCCTTGCCTCTCTTCTAGAAAGAGGTCCACAAGGGATTAGCCTTGTGAAGTTCCACCTGTTGTTCATTGACCCAGTGAGTGTTTTACCCACTGTAGGTTTTTTCCTACCTAATTGCACCTCTGGTTTTCAGTGTTCAACATGCTGCAGTTACATGTTCTGCTGTGGTTTTACTTAGCTTAATCCTTCATTAATTGCCTCTTGTTCAAACTCCCTAAGAGCGGATTATCCTTCTCTTTCAGCTTCTGCTCCATTGCTATTGAATTTCTTTTTTTCAGTCATGACATCAGAAAAATAACCAAGTGAGAGTTTGATGATAATAGCAAGTAAGGCTATTTTATTTCTATCCAATTTACCCCAAATTTAAGCAGTATTACACCTTAAAATAATAGAGCTGGCTCTTGCCCAGCATGTGAAAGCTATATGCTTCATGATAGATATTTTCCAGTATCTACTTACCATAAATCTCAAGATTTACCCTACCCCACTCCAGTCATTACCCCCTTTCCCATTTGCCTAACCTGCCCTAGGGCCATCTCAGTGCACTATAAAGCAATCTTTGTTGCAGACCCACTGCATGACTGGAATGTGATGCACACAAGTGACCAAGGCATAGCCCTGTTCGCAAGGAGCTTCCAGACTGATAGCAGAAATGGACACATAAGTAAACAACTGCACTACTGATAGGCTTCTGCCAACAGGAGTAGAGCTTGAGGGCCAGGAAGCCTTCCCAGAGGCACTAGAGCTTGTTTTAACATTATGTGCATGCCGGGTGGGGGTAGGGCATTTCTAGCAGAGGAGAAGACATGCTGTGCTCTGAGAACTAAAAGTCACAGTCGCTCCACTTGGCAACATGTATAAGGCACATGGAAGATGGCACTGGAGGGGCATGCAGGGGCCAGAGCTGGGCAGACCACGTATGCCACAATAGTTTGTTATAGGTTACAAAGAACTAGTGCAGAGTGGATGAAGCTTAGGCTATTTGGTTAATAATTTGGCTGCACTGACAAGATATGGAAAAGAGGAGATTGAGACTTTTCGTGATTTTTATCCTCAAGGTGCTTAATCAATGAGGTTGGGATGACCGGAGAGGGCCCTCATTTGCTTGCCTGGTGCTCAGGCCTGAGGTCCTGGTCTTTAATAGTCAGGGAGGTGTGTGTGGAGGCAGGGTGTAAGCTCCCTCCAAGGAAAGCTGTTGCGTGAAAAGAGGCCCAGGATGAGCGTTGGGGAGTATCCACATACAACTTGATATTCCTAAGGTCTCAGTTCTTTATGGGAGAGCCCATGCACTCTTCCACACTTGGAATTGTTTGCAAAGTGAGTGGTATTCGAGCTTCTTTAGAGTCTTGCTACTCCCACCAGCTGTATTGGCATCAGCAGGGAGCTTGTTAGAAATGCAGGTTCTTGAGGTGCAGCTCACACCTACCCAGTCAGACTATATTTTAACCAGATCCCAGGCAATCCCTGTGCACATGAAGTGCTAGATCACTGCTCTGAGGTAAAACGACCTTGCTAACCATGGTAGAGGGTGCTTTTTCCCCTTCTCCTTTTGTGTTTTTTGTAGGACCTATTTACCTTTTAGAATTTTTTCAGAATTATAGACTGCAGAATATATACAGTGTCAATGCATTAGCAATTAATAAGTGATGTTTGCCTAGAATACATAGTTGTCTCCACGCAAATGCCCTTTCTTACATTGAGACGGCACATGTCTGGTGTGAGGAGCCATGTGGCAGGCAGGCATGTTCCCGGGACATTGGTTGCTGAGGTCTCAAACTGCTGCCCAGCATAGCGAATGGCACGATGACAAAGTCCCTGTGCACCCTCACATTGCCTGCAGTAATCTATCACACTTTTAATCCCCTAATGACCTAGTTTGGGGGGCACTCATGTCTCCGTTTGTGCTGATGCTCGCTGCATCCCAGGTGGCACTTACTTAATGTAATTATCATTGCTCTTTAATATTATCTCATTCCACGTCAGCTGCACAAAAATTGAGGTTAATTACAACAAATGTTTTCTCAATCATTGTTATTGAGAGCTGTTTAATAGTTTATTTGGTATGTGAAGATTCACATCTAGATTGAGGCTTATACATCTTTATTTAAGGAAAGCCTTTTCAGGCCGGGCGCGGTGGCTCATACCTGTAATCCCAACACTTTGGGAGGCTGAGGCGGGCGGATCATGAGGTCAGGAGATCAAGACTATCCTGGCCAACATGGTGAAAACCCATCTCTACTAAAAATACAGAAATTAGCTGGGCATGGTGGCGGGCACCTGTAGTCCAAGCTACTCGGGAGGCTGAGGCAAGAGAATCGCTTGAACCCAGGAGGCAGAGGTTGCAGTGAGCCGAGATCACGCCACCACATTCCAGCCTGGGCGACAGAGTGAGACTCTGTCTCAAAAAAAAAAAAAAGCTTTTCAGGTTGGAAAAATATCAACAGCAGACATACAAAAGCATGAAAAATGACACTAAGAATGTAAGCAACTGGAAACAAAAATTATAATGGTGCAGTGAGCTGAAAGATTCATTTTTAAATGTGAACTCCGCTTTCAGTTTATAAGTGATTACCAACAGCCTCATCAGGGTTTCTGGAATTAAATGTTTTATTATTTTCTCCCAAAGTTAGTCCTCAAACATTAGTATTTCTTGTGTCCTTTTGATTTGAATATTTGTTTTTAACTAAACACAAAGGTATCAGCTCTATAAGTCAGTTAATATGTTTATGCTTTTAGTTAATCAAAAGTGACTCATGATTTCAGTTTTTGGTATCGGGAAATGTTGCAGAAATGAGGTTCACTGTGAAACTTCTTTTTTTTTTTAATCATTTTGTTGTTTCTTTGAGTGTATGTGAGTTTATAACTCGGTACACTATGCAAAATGACCCTGTGCTTCCTATATTATAGAGAGAGGAAAATGAAACAAATTCAAGAAAATTTGTGGAAAATAAATTCTGCATCTAGTTATTCATTATCAGGTATGAGATTACAGGCATGAGCCACTGTGCCTGGTGACCTCATTTGAACTCAGTTACCTCTGTGAGGACCCTGTTTCCAAAGAAGGTCAACATTCTGAGGTGTCATTGTCAGGTATGAGGTAAACACACTGAGAATACCACATTTTGGCAACTCAAGACAGGACTGTTTTCCAAACATGTAACCCTGGTAAGAAGGTAACCTATCATAGTGTTTGTTAAGAAGTCAAGCAACCAAGAAATGTTCATTGAAGGCCTGTTTTGTACAAGGTTGCATGGAAAAGACACACTAGCGTAAGACATGGACAGTGGCCCTGAGTGATGTGCAGCCGGTTTAGGCGAATTAAGATTTACATACTTGAAAAGGGACAAACAAGTCTGGGCATGGTGACTCATACCTGTAATCTCAGCACTGAGGGAGGTGGAGGCAGGAGGATCCCTTGAGGCCAGGAGTTCACAACCAGCCTGGGCAACATGGGAAAACCCCTGTCTCTACAAAAGTTAAAAAATTAGCCATGTGTGACGGCATGCCTATAGTCCCAACTACTCACAGGAGCTGAGGTGGGAGAATCGCTTGAGCCCAGGAGATAAAGGCTGCAGAGATTGCGCCACTGCACTCCAGCCTGGGTGGCAAAGCAAGACCCTATCTCAAAAAAAAAAAAAAAAAAAAAAAAAAGAAACAAACAACACAGACACAAGATTCCATGGAAAAGGGAGTGGTCTAAGTATTCAGACTGTAGGAATTCAGAAAGTGGAGAGGCTGGTTATTATGGGGGTGCTTCATCCTGCGGAGATGAGGGAAAGAAGGTGCTGGCTGCCTAGAGCCTGGGAAGAATCAAAGATTTCCAAGGGTATGGGGGGAAAGCGTGAAGGATGAGCAAATAGACACCAGTGCTGAGCCCCCTGAAAACTGGGAAGATAGTAGATTGACCTATTTGGAAAACCAAACAGATGTGGCTGTTATTGACAAGTGTTTTTTTGTTTTTGTTTTTGTTTTTGGTTTTGAGACAGAGTCCCGCTCAGTCGCCCAGGCTGGAGTGCCGTGACTTGATCTTGGCTCCCTGCAACCTCTGCTTCCAGGTTCAAGCAGTTTTCCTACCCCAGCCTGCCAAGTAACTGGGATTACAGGCACAAGCCACCACGCCCAGCTAATTTTTTGTATTTTTAGTAGAGATGGGGCTTCACCATGTTGGCCAGGCTGGTCTCGAACTCCTGAGCTCAGATGATGCACTTGCCTTAGGCTTCCCAGGGTGCTGGGATTATAGGCATGAGCCACTGCGCCCGGCCGACAAGTGGTTTAAATTAGATTCTCCATTTCCCGCCTAATAGAAAGTCTGAAGCATAGGGCAAAAGTAAAGGAAGGACCCTGTGTTCTGCTGGTTAAATATTACAGAGGTCTGACTCCATGGCTGTTATAGGAGAGGTGCATTTTCTTCTGTGTAAATTCTCTTAACGTGTCCCCTGTGCCTTTACCCCATGATTATTTCGCACTTTTTTCTCCAGGGTCACAGGGATGGGAAGAAACATATACCCATAAAACAATGTCATCTAGAGGCAAAGACTTGCAATGCTCAAGCATGCGCCCTGTTGAGGTGGGGCAGGGTGTGTAGGAACAACACTCTACTAATTATTACAGAGCCTGCCCTGAGCTCTCTGTAGAAGTCCTTCGATATCCAGTCTAACACACACAGTAACTTAAGAGAGGATTTTTAAAAATCAAAAGGCCCTCAGCTTTGTATTGGATTTAACCTGGCTGAGATCCCTGAGATCCAAATATAATAACATGTCCTTTTTGGATGAATCAGACACAAGGAAAAATCTCCAGTGTGTGTCCAGCTTTAGAGATGTAGTAATGGATTCCAGAGTTCACACTGGTGGGCCAGCCAAGACTTTTAATGCTGATGTGGGCTTCATTCTTTCTATAAACTCCCTTTCTTCTTGACAGTGTGTGGGCCCAGGGGTTCCCAGCATGGGTACCTGCTGTACATTGATCTGTGTAACTGGGGAAAATACACATCCTATGGCACCCATGTGTCAGGATATAGGGCATCACCGTAATATAGCCCTTTTTCTCTTGATTATAGTTTTTTCTTTCTGTGATCACACAATTGTTTTATCCTCGCTTAAAAATTTCATTTTAAAAAGTGTTTGGGGTATAGTGCAGCACTCAGAATAACAGAAAAGTCAGGTGTCTGGTGGTTTGTTTGTACGTTTAATAGACTTAAAGATAAAATCTCTAAACATTTATTTTGCAAGTTGTTTTTCTGAGAGTTGAGGGGAAACTTTTGCCCTTTGGTCTCCCTGAGGAATTCTAGGATTTCACAGGTAGGCGTGTGTTTTGGACTGCAGGCTGAATGTGGTTGGCAGGGTGGCATGAGGAGGGCACATATTTTAAGTGGTCTTAGGGCAGGTCCATGATCCCTTACCTGCCATTCCAAAGTCCCAAAAGCCCTGAAAACCAAAGACATCTTTGTAGGTTTGTAGGAAATTGATTTGAGAGCAAAACCTGATATGAACAGATGTGAGAGTATTCTAGGCATCATGTGTAACACTTCATTCAACCCTTTGTGCTTCTTGCTGCACAGATACTAACATTCACTTATGGGCCCTCCCCCGGCCCCTACTGGGGATACTATGCAATAATTGGAATAATCAAAATAATAATAATAATAATATTTGGAATAATCACTGAGTCATTGTATTAGTCCGTTTTCATGCTGCTGATAAAGACATACCCACGACTGGGTTATTTATAAAGAAATAGAGGTTTAGGCCGGGCGCAGTGGCTCAAGCCTGTAATCCCAGCACTTTGGGAGGCCGAGACGGGCGGATCACCAGGTCAGGAGATCGAGACCATCCTGGCTAACACAGTGAAACCCCGTCTCTACTAAAAAATACAAAAATCTAGCCGGGCGAGGTGGCGGGCGCCTGTAGTCCCAGCTACTCGGGAGGCTGAGGCAAGAGAATGGCGTAAACCCGGGAGGCGGAGCTTGCAGTGAGCTGAGATCCGGCCACTGCACTCCAGCCTGGGCGACAGAGCGAGACTCCGTCTCAAAAAAAAAAAAAAAAGAAATAGAGGTTTAATGTACTCAATTCCACATGGCTGGGGAGGCCTCACAATCATAGTAGAAGGCAAAAGGCATATCTTACATGGCGGCAGACAAGAGAGAGATGAAAGCCAAGGGAAAGGGGAAACCCTGTATAAAATCATCAGATCTCTTGAGACTTATTCACTATCACAAGAATGGAGAAAACTGCCCCTCCCCCCCCGATTCAATTATCTCCCACTGGGTCCTTCCCACAACACGTGGGAATTTTAGGAGCTACAGTTTAAGATGACATTTGGGTGGGAACACAGCCAAACCATACCAATCATCTTTCTAAAGTGAGAAAAAAAGTCAGAATTCTGTAACACATTTGTTCCCAGGGGTTTCCAAAAAAGGCTGGCTTTAATGGAGTATTAGTTTGCTAGGGCTGCCATGACAAAGCCCTGTGAACTAGGTGGCTAACAACAGAAATTTGTTTTCTATCAGTTTTGGAGTTTAGAAATCTGAAATTAAGAGTCAGCAGGATTCTGCTGTCTCTGAGCCCTACAGGAATATCCTGTCTTGCTCTTCTAGCTTGTGAGGTTTGCCAGCGTGCTCTGTGTTCCTTGGCCTGTAAATGACCATCTTCTTGTTGTGTCTTCACATCGTCTTTCCTCTGTGCCTGTTTGTTTCTGTGTCTACCTTTCCCCTGTTCGTAAGAACACCAGTCATATTGGATCAGGGCTCAACCTAATGACCTCATTCATTCATTCATTCATTCATACTTTTAAAAATGTTTTTTTCTTTTTTTTTCTTCCTTTCTCCCTCCTTTCCCCCCTTCTTCCCCTTCCTCCCTCCGTCTCTCCCTCCCTCCCTCCGTTCCTCCCTCCCTCCCTCCTTTCCTCCCTCAGGGTCTTGCTCTGTCACCTAAGCTGGAGTACAGTGGCATGATCATGGCTCACTACAGCCTCAACCTCCCTGGCCTAAGCAATCCTCTCACCTCAGCCTCTTGAGTAGCTGGGGCCATGGGTGTGTGCCACCATGCCTGGCTCAGTTTAAAAAAAAAAAAAAATTCGTGGAGATAGTGTCTCACTACGTTGCCCAGGCTGGTTTCAAACTCCTGAGCTCAAGGGATCCTCCTGGTCTCAGCCTCCCAAAGGGGCGAGATTATAGGCATGAGCCACTGCCTGGTGACCTCATTTGAACTCGATTACCTCTGTGAAGACCCTGTTTCCAAAGAAGGTCACATTCTGAAATACTGGGAGGACATAGTTCCCCATCTTATGAGATAGAGAATGGGTCAAGATGAGCTGTTCCATTCTTTGTTGGTGTTCAGGCCAGTGCCAAGTTCAAGATCTTTGCTTCAGGGCTTTCCTGGTGCCCCTGGGAATGTGTGTCAGCAACAGGTGTGTCACTGAATGGGTATCACCTGGGGGGCTGCCTGTTTAGATATTAGAAGCTGCCACATCCCCTGTTAACTCCATGTGAGGGAGGAATCCCTTCCCTCCGACAATTTTGCCTGTGAGAATCAAGTCAGATTTTGCAGTGTGAACTGAGCTGAGTGTAGAGTAAGTTCCCAAGATACTTCTGGCACCATTGTTACTCCCCCACCGAGAAGCCTAGAATGTGTTCAAAGATTGTACAGGAAGGGCTTAGGACAGTGCTCGGCTCATATAAACACTCAGTGGCAAAGAGGTTGGTGCTTAAGTACACAGGAAGTGTTTACCAGTGCACGTAATTGTACACCAGTGAGCTCCACCATGCAATTTACCGTCTGTCCGGTACACTGACCCTGTCAGGCCCACTCTCGGTGTGGCACTGCTAACAGGTTTTATTGTTGCTTACTCATTTGAATAGTGTCTCCTTTGGCTAGACCTTTGCCCTGAGCACTGGACACACATAGGTGCTCAGCAGCGTCCCTCTCTGCAATGCAAAGGGAATACTGTGTGCCTCTGTATGCCCAGCTCTAGTCCTGGCATTCCAGGAGCATACAGTGACAGAAGAAGTAAAGTCCTGGGAACCAATGGCTGCCAAAATTAATTAAAAGTAAGCATCTTTTTTTCCCTGGTTAGTTAATCCAGGCTGAATTCCCTGAGTAGTTCCTGCCGTCAGAACTTGCTCTCTTTTTCAGTTAGACACAGCTCAGTGTTGCCTCCATTTTGACATCATGATCATAGTTCCTGGGCTTGGCCAGAACTGTTTTCTTTTTGATTGCAAGGACATGGGTGAGACTGGTCAAGGAATTGACTTTCAGGGTTCCAAGGGAATAATTAGTTCAGAAGTCTGTCCCCAGACTTGTTTTCCAGTGCAATCTGTGTCTCTGTGGGTGTTTTTTTTTTTTTTTTTTTTTAAGGCTGTTGTACTTTATAAATTGGAGATAGAAGGAGCCAATTTATTACAAAAAGAATAAAATATAATTAAACAATTAAAAGTATGTGTTTATAGCTGGGCCTGGTGGCTCACATCTGTAATCCCAGCTATTTGGGAGGCTGAGGCAGGAGAATTGCTTGAACCTGGGAGGCGGTGGTTGCAGTGAACCGAGATTGTGCCACTGCACTCCAGCCTGGGTGAGAGAGTGAGACTCCATCTCAAAAATAAATAAAAATAAAAATGTGTCTTTGGCCAAGTGTAGTGGCTCACACCTGTGATCCCAGCAATTTGGGAGGCAGAGGCAGAAAGATCGCCTGAGGCTAGGAGTTTGAGACCAACCTGGGCAACATAGTGAGACCTCGTCTCTACAAAAAATTTTTAAAATTTAGCCAGGCATGATGGTGCATGTCTGTAGTCCCAGCTACTCAGGAGGCTGAGGTGGGAGGATCACTTGAGCCCAGGAGGTTGAGGCTGCAGTGAGCCATGATCTTGCCACTGCACTCCAGACTGGGTGACAGAGCGAGACCCTGGCTCAAAAAAAAAAAAAAAAAAATGTTTTGTGAAGTGCTGGTTGGCTTAACGTTTCTTCTTCTAACCATGAGGGAAGTAGGTGGGCTGTTCTGGTCACTCAGTGTTCTGCCAGACTCACTCTTGAGAGGAAACATTCACTGACTGACATGATCACATCTTGGAGGTTTTTTCTTTGCCTCCTGGTCTTACAGCCATTCCTTTTCTTTTACACATCCACGAAAGGGAGGCTGTAAGATCCTCCTTGTCAAGGTTGTTGTAAGGATGAGCGATGATGTCTCTGAGGCACCAGGCACAGTGCTGGCACCCAGAAGCTGCTTAATGATCCTGGAAGTTATGACCATTGCTCATAGTTTTTCCTACATTTAAGATCATCCTTAAATCATTGTCATTGGCTGGGCACCGCAGCTAATGCCTGTAATCCCAGCACTTTGCGAGGCCAAGGTGGATGGATCACCTGAGTCAGGAGTTCAAGACTAGCCTAACCAACATGGAGAAACCCCGTCTCTACCAAAAATACAAAATTAGCCTGGCGTTCAGGCGCATGACTGTAATCCCAGCTACTCGGGAGGCTGAGGCAAGAGAATCGCTTGAACCTGGGAGGCAGAGGTTGTGGTGAGCCAAGATTGTGCCATTGCACTCCAACCTGGGCACCAAGAGCGAAACTCCATCTCAAATAATAACAACAACAACAACAACAACAACAATAATCGTCATTTATCAGCTTCTTTGAGCTCTAAATATATATAGCCAACTTTCACAAAGGTAAAATCTGCATTAGAAACACTGTTGTCCGATTTTGGTTCCTCTGGAGGAGGGGCAGACGGCCTTTTTGTGGGCAGGGTCTATGTCTGTTTACCTCTATTCCCCGCCCCACACTTTGGTGCCCACCACAGTCCGTTGTGTATGGTGGACACTCCTTGACTATCCCAGGAATAAAATCAATTGTGAAACAGTTTCCAAAAAGGGAACAGTTTTTGTTTCCCCCTTTCCTTATAACCTTATGAGTTGCTATCTCTCTTGGCTCTATTATTAATAGCATAAAAGAAAAAGCTGTTTTCTTAACCTGTGGTAGTTGCATATATATGGAGAAAAGGCACAGTAGAATATGCTGGCAATAAACACAAGTCACAGATTGTCATTTTCTTTGGTGACTGAATGGATATTTCAGTAATTTATTGGTGACACTTTCCTTTTTGTAACTTCCACTGAACAACATTTTTACTACCAAAAGATAAGGGAAGAAAATTTTTTAACAAACTATTTAAGCTTAAATATTTAAATATTTTTATTAGTCACCACATATTAACAAAGTACATATTTTATTAGCACATATTTTATTAGTCAACACATGTATCCACAGCTCTGCTGATCTCTATGTAGATGCCTATATAGCTAGCTATATAGCTATCATCAGAGCTATGTCTATATGTGTTAGAGACGGATGCACACACAGTTGCTCCCTGGCTCCTAGGGGTCTCTGTGACCCAAGATTGGGACCCTCAAGTGACTAGTTATGGATGGCAAGGGGGCTGCAAGGCCAGAGTTGGTCCTGGCTAGAGATTTCAAGACTTAAGTGGCTGGGAAGGTTTTAGAATGCAGGTAAACCACTAGTTGCTCCAAACAACAAAACCATCATAACGGAAGTATCCAAAAGTGTGTTTTTCCAGCAGTTTCAGAGACTATGCCTGAGCAATAAAGTTTAATGTATTTTTTAGCTGCTTAGGTGAAGAATGCATTTGACTGTAATCTAACCCAGTAATATAATCTCTTATATTTGCTGGAAAATCGTACATAGTTAAGAGTAGTGGCTCATTGCCAGTATTGGTGATGAGTGATGTATTTTAAAATACGCTTCTGCCTTTCAGTAAATCTTGGGCTGAAAGATATGTACATTTTGTTATCAAAAATTTTCAGTAGTCATCTACTTAAGTCAATTTTCTGGGCAAACAAAATATTTGAAGCCCTTTAGGGTTTGTTATTGAGATGTGGGCTGGCCATGAAATTACAGGGTTCAGTACCTCATTGAAGTGTAACCATTATTAGTTTTTTCGTAACTTTTTTATACTCATAAAAGTAGTACTTGCTCACAGTAGAAACTTAATACAAACCATAAATGACAAAATAATTTGTAAACATCATCTAGAGAGAATGACTATTAACATTTTAGCCTTCTTTTCCTTAATTACTTTCATATATATGTATATTTGAATTAATCACATTTTTAGATCCTGCTTATTTCTTAATGTTATGCCATGATTTTCTCTTATGTTAAAATATTATTAGAAAACATGATTTTAGTGGTTTGTAATATTCTAGTATATGATTGTACCATAATTTATTAATTGTTTCCCAATTATTGGCCTGGAAGTTTGCTTCTAATTTTTTCTTATTATATATGATGCTGCAATGAGTATCTTTTACCAGTAAATATTTACCTGCCTCTCTGGTAAAGATTCCTTCTTTGGGATTCCTTCTTTGGGATTAATCCTTAGAAATAAATTTGATGAATCAAAAGGGGTCAACCCTTTGAACGCTTCTGATACTTTTGCCATGTTGTTTCCCAGAAAACTTGTAATAATTATTCCTTCCGGTAGTAGAGTGTTAAATGTCTGCCTCTCTTTAGAAAGTATTACCTTTTTTACAATCTTTGACAATTTGTTAGATAAAAACTTCAGTTTCAGTATTATTGCATGTATTCATGTATATTTTTCTTCTCACACATTTTCTAGATTTTTTCTATATTGTTTATAAATGTTTTGTAATTGTTAATTGCTTTATTGAGGATATATGTTATTATGTAACACTTGATGGTAACAGTAAAAGTGGAAAAGAAGGAGGAAACCTTCAACAAAACAAGTTGTCATTAACAAACTGGGTTTTGCAGTGCAACTTTCTTCGGGTTAGCTAAATCTTCAATTTGCTGTATGATGCTGTGAAATATGCAGCATCCATGAGCCCTCTGCTCTTTGCCCATAGGGAGCAAAGACACAGTCTTTGTGCAAGCTGTCCCAGTGCCATACTGAGAATCTTCTTTTTACCGCAAAGAATTATTGCTTCCTTTGGTTAAGGTTGGGATGCCCCTCAGGAGGCACAGTTGAAAAATAACGACCTTTCTCGTTGTTCTTCTGATATCCAAGTATCTTGCAAGAACACCTCTATAGCAGGTAGACAAGGCAGGGTGTCATTGCAATCTGGCTGCAGACTGAATGTAATCCCCTTGGACGTTTTGCCCCTTGCAGGCAACTCCTGCCCTCCCCTCTCCCCTTACGACCCTGCCCCCTTAAAATATGTGGGGCTCAGCAAAGACTGTTGATGCTGATAAAAATGAGCAAGTAATAGGTGTGAAAGAACATGGAACACTTCAGTGAATCAAATGGAGAGGGTTAAGCATTACCCCAGTAATGACTGGGTAGGAGGACTGTCCTTGTGGAGTGTGTCCCGAAAGGGGTGAGCAATGGAGAAAACCCAGAAAATCTCATTCTCAACTCTCCCTGACAGATGATCTCATCTGCAATGTCTTTTGCTTCATGGTGATAAAGGTGGAATAAGAACCTTGAATAATATTTCCATCTCTGAATTCTTTAAACCCACTTGAGATCAGTGCAGTCCTGCAGTCTCTCTATTAGAACTGGAGCAGAGGCCCAGAGGAGAGAACTGAATTTTCAGCACTGGATTCCATGTTGAGAATGAAAGAGACAATAATTGAAAAGCTTTTCTTTTGGAAATTTTGCAAAATCAGAGTAGGTTTTTGACCCAGGATTTCTTGGTGACCTCTCCTGAGACAGCAAGTGCCTGAGGATTTCCTGCTGAATGTCTTGGCATCTGTCAGACTCCTTATGACTTCATTTTAGTTCAGGGAGTCTGTTTGCTAGCCATTGATTTCATGCACAGTTCCTGGCATGTCTCATATCTCTAAAGCGATGTCGCCCTTGTATTTTTTTTCCAGGTGTAATCTTTTATGTGACAGTGAGGTGTCTTACTTGTAAGTGAACAGCTATAACCTTCCAAGTGGTTTTTCTGCTGGATTTTATTTACTTCGTGAAAAATACTGAGGAACCTGAGATCCTTCCGGGTGCATTTTGGTGTCTGCCCAACCTTGACGTGGATTTGGAGGCCAGGCTCAAGGCTTAAACTTCTTGTTGGAATAGCGCTAAATCATTAGGATCCCCTGAGGACAGACAGTTCAGGCCATCATTATTTGGTAGGCCCTTGCGCACTTACATACAAATGCATCGTTATGAACGTGCAGCAGAAGAGATTCTAGGGCTCCGTGTGTAACGGCATAATTTGTCAAGAGGCCCAAGACCTGGAGTTGGCATGGACTCCCTCTCCTCCTAACCCACCTACCTGCCACATTCAGTTGGCCACCTTGTTCTTTTGAGTCTACCTTCGGATGAGCAGTCAATCCTTTTTGATTTACGCCATCTCTCCATTCAGAGCTTTCTTATTCTTTGGCGCAGAAGCCTTCCGACGGGTCTCACTGCTTGCTGTCTTACCTCCTCCTAATGAGTATGATCATGATTCTTCTGTATTTAGACAACTCCACAATGAGGATGATGATGGTAGCAGCTAACATTTATGTATGTATGTATGTATGTATGTATTTAGAGATGGATTCTGACTCTGTTGCCCAGGTGCAGTGGTGCAATCTTGGCTCACTGCAACCTCCGCCTCCTGGATTCAAGTGATTCTCATGCGTCAGCTCCCCAAGTAGCTGGGATTACAGATGCACACCACCACACCCAGCTAATTTTTGTATTTTTAGTAGAGACAAGGTTTTACCATGTTGGCCGGGCTGGTCCAGAACTTCTGACCTCAAATGATCTGCCTACTTTGACCTCCCAAAGTGCTGAGATTACAGGTGCCTGCTTCCATGCCCAGCCAGCAACTAACATTTATTAAGTGCTGACTATACTCCTGTCAAGCACTATTATAATTTGTCTTTCCAATGGTCTTTTTATAAGGGAAGTACTACTATTATACCCTTTATGTAGATGGTAAAACTGAGGCACAGAAAGGCTATGTAAGTTTCCCAAAGTCATGTACTAATTGATGAAGAGCCAGGGTTTGAGCTCTGCAGGAATGGCCGACTCTTTGTGGCCATTGAGCCGGGACTCCCTCTCCAGCTGCCTTTTCTCCCTGAGCCCTCCTGACTGCAGCCATGCCAGGCTTTTTAATGTTCGGAACCCCAGCTCCAGCCAATCCCTGGACCTCTGCCTGTGATCTTTCTGCCTCGTACCTCCCAGTTCTGTGTGTGCCTTCAGATTCCTATCTGGCAGTGGTATCTGGATGGACCAGTGCATAGAAATCACATGAAACACTCAGTAAATGTAGACTCCTAGGTCCTGACCCTGGAGATTCTGATTAGCAGATCTGAGGTAGGGCCAGATACCCAGATTTGCACAGGAAGTCAGAGACTACTGCTGCGGACTGCTGTTTTCCCGGATGCTTGGCACACTCTGTCACAATCATGTTTTCATTCCTCTGTGCTCCATTCAAATGGGTAGGGACAGTGTCTTTTGTTTCTGGAACCTGTCTCTTTTCTTGGCATATAGTAGGCACTCAGGAAATGAAGGTTGCTTGAATCCTAGTACCAGTTTACTGTCTCCTTGGAAAGGCTGAAAGGAAGAATATGATGTCTAAGCAGCTTCACTAAGAGAAAACAAAAAGTTTGTAAAATAGAATTTGCCTTCTAATCTACGTGTTCTCGCACAGCATTGAGCTTCCTAGAGAGTCATATTCATGCTAGCCCTGAGTTGTATCAACAGCAGCCATTAGAACGGTAACTTGATGCCAAGAATGAATTCTGGTGAGCTTCATTGTGAGTAAGATTCCCAGTTTGATCATCTCTACCCAGATCCTGTGGGACCTCCATATGAATAATGAGTAGGCGTGGAATATGTAGCATGCTGCAGTTGCCTGGTACCCAGTGTGTACTGTGAGGTAATCAGTGTCAAATCAGTCATTGTAGCAAGAGTTTGGAGTCAAAAGGAGCAACAGAGAACCTCAAACATCTCCTAAGAGAGGAAGCAAAGAACAGTTACCTTGGCTGTCATTTATGGGGCTTTTATATTGTATGTTTGGAATGGTGCTGGGTACTAGTATTAATACATGATTTTCTCTCGTCTTTGCAAAACCTGCCTGAGTTAGGAATTGTCATTCCCATTTCATTCATGAGCAGGCTGAAGTTAAGAGTAGTTAAGTACCAGCTGAAAGGGAGGAGGAGCCTGAGAGCAATCTGGGCACTCGTTTCCCCCTCCTCTTATTTATGAATAAATGAATGAGACAGGGTCTGACTCTGTCGCCCATCCTGGAGTGCAGTGGTGCGATCTCAGCCCACTGCAGCCTCTACCTCCCAGGCTCAAGCAATCCTCCCACCTCAGCCTCTGTAGTGGCTGTGACTACAGGTGCATGCCACCACACGCAGCTAAAATTTTTTAATTTTTTTGTAGAGATAGGGTTTTGCCATGTTGCCCAGGCTGGTCTCGAACCCCTGGGTTCAAGCAATCTGCCTGCCTCAGCTTCCCAAATGGTTGAGACTGCAGGCATGAGCCACTGCGCCCAGCCCTCTCCTTCCCTTGAGCTTACGTCCTACTGTCCTGTAGCCAGCTCCAAGGCGTTGGCCTTTGGTTCTGTCTTCAGGCTGAACTTTATTTCAGGAAGTTTCTTAGTCGATCTTTCATAGAGTTGATCATACCTTAGTACCTACCTGGATGAGCACTCAAGATGTTATGTATTCCCACGTGACTTCTTTATTACTGCTGGAAGATACAGTGTCCCACACCCAAGGATCCCACCCACAGTCCCCAGCTGCATGTGTCAATTATTGTGAGCTATTCAAGGGATACAGACTGAGGTAAATGAACCACCAGTGGAAGAATGTGGATGTTTTATTACAGGAAATGCTTAGCTCTTTATTGCAGTTATGTAATAGCTGGCAATCATGATAGCTGAGAGGCATAAAAATGAGAGATAGCAGCAGAGTTTATGGCATTCTTTATAACTGGGGATTCTGTATGTGCATGTGTGTGCACGTGTGTTCTGCACACATCTCCACAGCACATTCTCTGGAGGTAACAAGACCATCAGGCCTTGAGCTCTTTTATAAGCAATAGATTATGGCTGGAAATTGAAAATTTAGTTTCTGTAGCTAGAAAATAGTCTTTTCAAATGCCATCTAGAACAGTAGTTCTCTGAGTGTGGTTCCTGGGTCAGGAGCCTTGGCATCACTGGGAACGTGTTAGGAATGCAGATTGTTGGGTTCTACCTCAGACTGAATTCAGATTTGGGAGCGGGGCCCAGTTATCTGTGTTTTAATCACCCCCTCCCTCAGGTGAATCTAATATGCTGAAGCCTGAGCCTCACTCCCCTGGAAAGTGACTCCTGTAAAATGGCAGGTGTTGGGTCATGTGAACAGTGGCTGTTTTACCTCCACTAATTACCTAGACGCTAGGAATAAGAATATGGATAAGACCTAAACTAAATTTTCTAGCTGAATTTTGTGAAGTCTGAACAAAATCTGTGTGCCTTTTAATCTTTCTTGTAATCTTTTCAGAATGTGTCTTTAAAATTATATATATTTTTTGGCTTCTAAGTAAACATTATTGGCACTGGTTTTGATAGGAACTTTACTCCAAGTGTATTGACTTAGTAGATATGTTAAAAAGGTTATTGCTTAGTTTGTGGAAATAATACAAGCTGAGACTTTAACTGATATTTGCATTTTCATTTAGGTTCCACTGTTTTCTCTTTTGAATGAAAAGTATAATCTTATTAAATCTGAAATATTTTCTTACAGTGATCCGTACGTGAAACTTTCTTTGTACGTAGCAGATGAGAATAGAGAACTTGCTTTGATCCAGACAAAAACAATTAAAAAGGTAGGTGTCGATTTTAACCAAACTTCATTTAAGTCATAATTTAATCCAATTATGCACAGTCATGTGCTGCATAATGCCCTTTTGGTCAAGGATGGAGTACTTACACAGTGACAGTCCCATGAGATTATAATGGAGCTGCCGTATACAAGTGCATCACTTTTATCTTTTTTCTTTTCTTTTGTTTTTTTGAGATGGAGTCTCGCTCTGTCGCCCAGGCTGGTGTGCAATGGCATGATCTCAGCTCACTGCAACCTCCACCTCCTTGGTTGAAGTGATTCTCCTGCCTCAGCCTCCCGAATAGCAGAGATTACAGGCTCCCACCATCATGCCTGGCCAATTTTTTTTGTTGTTGTTGTTTTTTAAGTAGAGATGGAGTTTCACCATGTTAGCCAGACTGGCCTTGAACTCCTGACCTCAGGTGATCCACCTGCTTCGGCCTCCCAAAGTGCTGGGATTACAGGCATGAGCCACTGTGCCCAGCCCACTTTTTATCTTTTATACTGTATTTTCATTTTAAGCATCTTTCAGTATTAAATCTAGAAGTTTTCCAAGACTTTTCAGTACTAACCCAAGATAGCGATTCAGATTTTTACTTAAATGCCTACAAAAACAGTATCCTGAAAATGTCATAAGTTGTAACATTTTTTCTTGCACAGAATACAGCAAAAACAAGGATTTGTTTTTGTCTTTGTATGTTTCACAAAGAAACTTAAAGTAATTTAAAATACATTTAATGAAATGGAGCTGTTTGTGGAATTGGTAGGCACACGAGGAATAGTTTAACTTGAAACAACTACTTCTAAAGGAAGCAAAATACTTGGTTAGCTACATAGAAACAGAGAAAATATATTAATAATAAAGCTATACATGTATGTATATATCTTATTTTCCTCATTTTTATGTACATGATTTCATTAAAAATTTGTTTCCATAGGTATGTCTTTTAGTTATTTTTTATTTATTTTGAGAGGGAGTGTCACTCTGTCACCCAGGCTGGAGTGCAGTGGCACAATCTCGGCTCACCGCAACCTTTGCCTCCCACATTCAAGTGATTCTCCTGCCTCAGCTTCCTGAGTAGCTGGGATTACAAGTGTGCACCACTATGCCCGGCTAATTTTTGTATTTTTAGTAGAGGTGGGGTTTTGCCATGTTGGCCAGGCTGGTCTGGAACTCCTGACCTCAGGTGATCCGCCCACCATAGCCTCCCAAGTGCTGGGAATATAGACGTGAGCCACCATGCCTGGCTGATAAGTATGTCTTAATTTGCCTAACTGCATGTATTTATAGACATATGTAGTGTGTATATATGTGTAAATATTTTTACCCTGTATTTGGAGGCTTTATTGAAGATGCATGTTCTCTATTTAAAATACTTGGCTGGGTGCGGTGGCTGGTGGCTCTAATTCTAGCACCTTTGGAGGCCGAGGCTGGCAGATCAATTGAGCCTGGGAGGTTGAGGTTGCAGTGAGCCCTAATCATGCCACTGCACTCCAGACTGGGCGACAGAATGAGAACCTGTCTCAAAAAAAAAAAAAAAAACCCCAATAAAACAAAACAAACCCCTTTCATCTGTGCTTTAGTATTATTTATGAGTTACTATGATTTTTTTCCTTACCACCTTTAGAGGCGGGTGCTTAGGTAGTCTAACACTTTGCTGAACATTTTCTGGGCAGCATGAATGCTTTAAAAAATTGTAACTGTCTTGCTGCCATGCAGGCGGCCAGGTCCTTTTGTGTAAGGAACCATAACTGCAGTGTGTCCTCCACTTGGCATTGGGACTGGCATTAAAAATCTGTTTTGCAAACAGGAGCCGGTGTTTTGATTAGCAGGGAGGATGCCTGCGAGGGACGGAGGCCATTGTTCCCTGTGTTAGGCGTTGTTGCTGGTTCAGTTTCTAGGCGAGTGGGGGCTGTCTAGAAGGCTCACCAGGAAGGCAGCTGGGAAACTTGATTGCCTGCTGAATACGGAGCCAGGACCAAAGCTGGCGATTGGGGCTATTGCAATGTATTTCCTTCGAAAGGGAGGTCCTCCTTCTCTCTCTCTTTCCACGGTCGAGGGTGTAGCTCTGTAGCTGGGTTTGCTCTGCTTCTCCTGCTGCCCACCTCCTGGTTCGTATTCCTTTGCTGCATTCGTCATCCTCTCCTTGTGGTGTTGTGACTGGTTCTCCGTTCGTTTTGTGCTCTCCTGTCTTGTTGCTTTCCTCGCCTGTCATTTCCCATGTGCATTTCCATGAAGCTGCCCTCCGGGACTACAGCCCGAGGCAGGCCAGGCCTGCTGCTCCACTCCCCTCCCCTTGCTCATTACCGTCCTTGGCTTCATTCACACAGGAAAAAAGCATGAATCCCATTATTTAGGATTGAATTCACTGTGGAGTTGTGGGTGGGGAAAGTGCTGAATTTTTTAAAAAGCCGGTTGGGTGTTGTGTGAGCTCTGTGTTTCCTATTTTTATGTTGCAATCTATTGATTTTTTTCCATCTCCCTGAACTGATCTATTAAAGGAAATAGATTGATAAAGATAAGTATCATTTTGACTAAAAATATCCATCGCTGTTGGTGAAGTGATGATTTTTCAGTCTCCGATTTTTACATACAATTTTTAAGAGCTGTGTTTAAAAGGCTTATGCATGTGCAGATGCACAAACACACATGTACAGTCTTCCTTCCTAGAACGTACATCCTGTTAGTTTTGGGGGATATCTGGCAGTCCTTTCTTCCGTGCTGAGGACAAAGGTATCCTTGCCATCTCCTTGTGAGATGTATATTTACGTAGATTGATAGAAAGATGAACAGATGGATGAATGGAGAGGAAGACTGAAGACAAGTAGTTTTTAACCTGGTTATTTTTGGAGAAACAGAAAATTCACTTTTGGTTTATATTTGGTCTTTTTTTCTTGTTATAAAATCTGATCCTCAGTATTGGTCTCTATAAAATGTTAAGATTTCAATATTTATATAAACAATGAACATATTCAACTTTCCCCCACCTGCTTCATTGCTCTGCAAAACAGATTTGTAGCAGGTAGAGGAAAATCAACAAAGTTCATTTCCTTCTTGGTAGAATAATCATATCAGTGCTAATTTCTTGAAGGAATTTTTTATATTTTCACGATGACTCTTTCCAGGCCTCTGATGTTTTTCCTTCTGGTGATAGAAGCAGTTTAAGGTTTCATATCTATGAAGCATCTGTTTCATAAATACATTCCCTTCCCCTCCAGTTTGGTTTATACTCTAGTCTCAAATAATTGACTAAATGCTTCTCTTAGCTTTTTTTAATCAAAAAAATGTTTAAGCAAATATGTAGACTGTATTATACTAGTAACTGCTAATGTTTGAAAGCCTAAAAGATACTACAAGATAATTTCTTTTCCAGACGCTGAACCCAAAATGGAATGAAGAATTTTATTTCAGGGTAAGTTTTGCATTGTTTGGTAATAATTGTTATTGATACATCCAGGTTGACTATCACCGTCAGTTCATCGCGAGGAAAAGCTCCTAAATTTTTAATGAGAAATTCCTTTTAGGATGGAAAAATAGGTAGCCGCCTAATGTGTCCCAAATTTTGAAAGACTAGAAGTAGTGGTCACATAATCCGGACTTGTTTCATTGAGGAGTGTTTTGGAAATGTCAAAAGAAAATTATCCAAACACCATGTTTCATCTTTTGAACTCAAACCTCTCTTTAAGAAACAAGATAAAATATCATTTATGGGAACGGTTTAATTCTGTGAGATGGGTTATGAAATATTTTAGAGAGAGTAAAACACTAGAGGCAACATGATTAAAAAGAAACATAAAACTTAGCAATTATGTTCTAGTTGGGAAAATTTTGGTAATTGAAATATTGAGTGCATATTATATGTGTATAATATAAAATTACTTCTGGAATCTAAATACGGTAGAATTAGGTAAGATTTCCTCAACCTTTTATATTTAATATTTAGAATAGCTATATGTCAAAATGACTGAAATATGCGAATTAGCAGAGATTTCTGCTTATTGAGCATTTGTGGTTGCTGTGTTTTACTACTGAAATTTTGGAAATATTAGACTGCTCAGCTATTTAATCGAAAGAAAGGGCTTTCTCTTCAAAACGAAGATATCTTAATTGTATAGTTGTGATATTAAAAACTGCTTACCTCCAGAAATAATCCAGGCCTTCTGATGAGTGCACATTTCCAAAGGCCAATATTGCCATGAGGTCCATTATAACTGGTCCTGATTTCTTCCTCTCAATCGCAATAGTATTTTTTGTGCTCCAAACTTGGACTACTACATACAGCATCTGCTTTCTATTATGCTCAGAGCTGAAATATGGCACGGATATTTTCATACTTGGTGAAATCCTATGTACAGCCTCTACCAGATGTATTTGAAATTACCCTGTGGAGGACTGAAAAAAAAGTTAATAGGGGCTGATAGATGCTCTTAGCCTTTAGTTAACTCTCAAATACAGCTTTCCACTTGTGAACCTCTAAAGTGTTTAGACTCCTTTCAGTGGAACACTGGCCACAGTTACATCAATGTTAGTACATCCCTACTGCCAACTAATCTTGGCAGTAGGCACATTTAAGTTTTATTTTTGTTAGTTTTTCTTAAGGTTTGTTTGTTTGTTTTGTTTTGTTTTTTGAGATGGAGTCTCGCTTTGTCACCAGGCTGGAGTGCAGTGGTGCGATCTCAGCTCACTGCAACCTCTGCCTCCTGGGTTCAAGTGACTCTCCTGCCTCAGCCTCTCCTGAGTAGCTGGGACTATAGGCATGCACCACCATGCCCGGCTAATTTTTGTATTTTTAGTAGAGACGAGGTTTCACCACGTTGGCCAGGATGGTCTCGATCTCCTGACCTCGTGATCCACCCGCCTCAGCCTCCCAAAGTGCTGGGATTACAGGTTCTTAACATCTTTTATATTTATTCATTTTACACATCTTTATTGGGTGCCTACCATGTGCTAGCTCCTGCCTGTAGCCTGTGGTCGCATTGGTGAGCAGTGCAACCCTTTGTAGAGCTTCTAAACAGAGAGCAAACTCCGTCTGCTTGTTCTGTCGCTAGGCTGCAGGCAGACCACAGGACCAGAAGCACAAGTTAAGCTATCTGTGCTTGTATGGTCAAGTGTTATTTCATGGGTTCTCCACCATGAAGCAGCGAGGGCCTAGGTCACCTCTCTGGCTTTACCATTTAGAGCCTTAGTGACCCTGGAAAGGCCACCTGAGGACTCTCAATCTCCCTGGGATCCTTTATCGCTCACACAGGAGAGAGGATGCTTACTTGGAAGGGTTGTTTCCAGGATTTGCATGCAATTATGTAAATGAGAACATGTAGCTCTATGTCACACACATGGTTGGTGCTTAGTAAATGATACCTGAGTTTGGAAGATGATATGGGCCATTTTGGTGAGGTTTTGGTAAAGAAAAGGAAGCAAAAAGATATTGAAAGCCCAGTAGCTCTGACATTGCCCCACAGTTCCAGGTCTGTCTCATGGTTCACAGCCTAGGCTCTGGAGACAGGCAGGACAGACCTAGTGCAGATTCTGGTTGCCCTACACATTAGTTGTGGGCTTATGGGCAAGTTATTTCACTGAACCTCAGGGTCTCGGCTCCTCATTTATGAAATTGCGTGATAGTTATACACCATAGGATTGCTGTGAAGATTAAAGGAGATCAGATTGTTGATATTCAGTAACAAGACAGTGCCTAAAAAATAAGCACACAGGCTGGGCACAGTGGCTCATGCCTGTAATCCCAGCACTTTGAGAGGCCAAGGCATGCAAATAGCTTGAGCCCAGGAGTTCAAAACCAGCCTGGGGAACATGGTGAAACCTTATCTCTGAAAAAAAAAAATACAAAAATTAGCCGGGCATGGTAGTCCAGGCTACTCAGGAGAGTGAGACAGGAGGATCAATTGAGCCTGGAAGGTTGAGGCTGCAGTGAACCATGATCATGCCACTGCAGACCAGCCTGGGCAACAGAACAAGACCCTGTCTCTGTCTGTCTGTCTGTCTGTCTGTCTGTCTCTCTCTCTCTCTCTACACAGACACACACACACTTGTAAGCTATTACAATCTTCTTCATTATTTTTATCATTACTATTACTGCTATCAGGCCTAAGAAATATCCTCAGGAATAGACATTTTTTGATCTACAGTCATGAGAATACCTTGTATAGAGGTTAGGAACTCTTTAAAGCTATTTACAACTATCCTTTCTTATTTTAGAAAAACAGCTAAGAGTCTTTTCTTCTTTGCTATGCCTAAATTCGGGGCAGTATAATATAGAAATCAGTGATAGGAAATTTGATTTAGTACACCTAGAATTTCCAGAACAGTAGGATAATTGTTCACATTATACAATTGAGCTGGGCTCATTGTAAAGCAGTATTTTATTCTTTCTGTTCCTTACGTCGCTGTTCGAATGATTCCAGCTCATTTAAAAAATACTATTTATGTTCCTTATAGGTAAACCCATCTAATCACAGACTCCTATTTGAAGTATTTGACGAAAATAGACTGGTAAGTGGATGCCTGTATTTGAATTTTGCTTCATTTTGTATTAACTGGATTTTCAGAGCAGCATCTTTAGAACTTTTGTTTATGTTGTACTTATGACAGTATATGTGCCCAAAAAGAAGACTGTTTTTGTCCCACTGCTAGTTTGACATTCAAAATCCTAACAAATACTTCTGTGTTGCTAGGATAAAAAATGTATTTGTATGTGTGTGTATTTTTATTGCAGTTAATGTTAACGAAAGTCACTGGTGATAGTATCAGCCCGTATGCTCATGCTCTAATATTGGGAATACAGAACGGTAGGCAGATTCTCTAAAGAGGCCATCAAGAATGTAAACAAACTTTGCTCAATTTTTAAATGAAAGCTAGACCTTAATATTGGGATGCATTCAGTAGCAAATCTATGGTAATTCTCTCTGGTAAAGTAACAATCTAATTAACCGTGTATAGCAAAAAGTGAATCTACATTTAGCAGGTAAAGTCAAGCTGTATTTTAAAAATGGTTGCTTTCTCAAGAGAGAACCTTAGAACGTACCTTTACAGAACCAAAGATATGCCTGAGGCATATAACAGATATAAAGTAACATTTTATATGTAGATTGATACATATATAATATGTTTATGAAGATCGATACATAAATAACTGATATGATTTCATTTTGTTTTTATTTTTATTTTTTTAGAGAGAGGGTCCCCCTCTGTCACCCAGGTTGGAGTGCCGTGGTGCAGTCATAGCTCACTGTAACCTCAAACCCGTGGGTTCAAACAGGCCTCCAGGATAACTAGGACTACAGACATGAGCCACCATGCCTGGCCAGATTTCATTTTAGAAATGGGCTTTATGAAGCACATTCTGCTTTCTTAACTAACTAAAACGTGTACATCAAGTGGCTGTGAACCAGGTGTTCCAACTATGAAAATGAGCACTACCGTGTTACGTCCCTAAGGTACCTTCAGAAGTGACGCTGTAATTCAGTGCAGTCAGTCATTCTCAGATTTTTTTTTTTTTTTTTTTTTTTTTTTGAGACGGAGTCTCGCTCTGCCGCCCAGGCTGGAGTGCAGTGGCCGGATCTCAGCTCACTGCAAGCTCCGCCTCCCGGGTTTATGCCATTCTCCTGCCTCAGCCTCCCGAGTAGCTGGGACTACAGGCGCCCGCCACATCGCCCGGCTAGTTTTTTTTTTTGTATTTTTAGTAGAGACGGGGTTTCACCATGTTAGCCAGGATGGTCTCGATCTCCTGACCTCGTGATCCGCCCGTCTCGGCCTCCCAAAGTGCTGGGATTACAGGCTTGAGCCACCGCGCCCGGCCCATTCTCAGATTTACCCTCCCTGAAACTTGTATGGTATGTTGACTGGTTCAAAGGTGTTCTTAAGAATCCTCTCTGCAGAATTCAGCTGAAACTCCAGATTTTTTTTTTTTTGGAGGCGGAGTCTTGCTCTGTCGTCCAGGCTGGAGTGCAGTGGCCGGATCTCAGCTCACTGCAAGCTCTGCCTCCCGGGTTCCCGCCACTCTCCTGCCTCAGCCTCCCAAGTAGCTGGGACTACAGGCGCCCACCATCTCGCCCGGCTAGTTTTTTGTATTTTTAGTAGAGATGGGGTTTCACTGTGTTCGCCAGGATGGTCTTGATCTCCTGACCTTGTGATCCGCCCATCTCGGCCTCCCAAAGTGCTGGGATTACAGGCTTGAGCCACCGCGCCCGGCCCAGATTTTTTAATAGCTGGACGTTAACAGAATATTTGAACTAGAGGAGCCTCATACAATAACTCATTTAACTCCTGTTCTTATAGATGAAAAGAACCAGGTCTAGAGCCTTTACATAAGCACATCAATCAGTGGAGGTGCCAGGGGCTGACCTGCTGGCCTCCTAAGTCCCAGCCCAGTAGTGGTTTGATTGGTATTATTCTCCAAAAGAGAAAACAGATTCTGGCCTACCATCCTAGTATCTTTTCCATTAAAGTAAGGGATGTTGGGTGATGAACAATCCTACAGTGTAACTAAACCACTTTTGTTATATGCATAAAAGTACTTTCTTGTGAGATTGAATGAGAGATTCTGCTGAGGGTGCAGTTCTTGTCTCTCCATCTCTCACCCAGTGAGGACCAAGTGAGTTAGGCAGTATTGAGTAGTACAGCAGTACGTTCCTGGAGACATGGATCTGTCTGTAGACTAATCCTTATTCTCCAATTATTGAGTATAATATCTTTCCTTTAACATGAGGAAGGGGTCAAATTTGAGGAAAAACGGCCTCTTGTTTGATGTGTTTTAGTTCGTTATTTTCTTCTAGTAAGAGAAATTTACTGTTAAAAAACTGTTTCCCATTTCTGTATCTGAAATAACGACTGTAGTTGAGGTGATCTTGCCCTGGGTCTGAAATTATGCTTCCAAACCAAAAGGGACTTTGAATACAAAACTTTTAAGAAATCTTGTGTGAATACAAGCTGTATCTGAAAAATTGTGTTTTATAATATTGATGCCTAGTTTTGCCCCAGGCCATCTGCAGTGTGGTTACTATGCAAAGAATGCTGGTGTTGCTGTTTTATTTTTCTTTGTTGGCTATTAACCCAGCAGAGACAATATGTGGCTATGGTAGTACTTGGAAGTTCTAGCATTACACAGACTAGCTTCCATTTCTCTCTAGAGGTCATTTTTGGCATTTAAAACACATGCTTTAAGAAAACAGATTTGGATGTATGTAAACACAGGGTTAATCCACCACACCCTGGATGCTAGAGCTGTTAACAAAGTCATGCTTTGCAGATTTTAAAATAAACTTTTTTTCACTCTTGCAGCTTGGTATTTTCCCCTCCTATTTTTTCACCCCCTCTAAATAAACCTCTTTGTTAAATAATTGGTGTTTCTGGATCATAGAAAATAGTGAGTTTAAAATACAGCATATTTCCAAGCTAACTACAAATCTGAGGACAGTTTTTTGACTGTGCACCTTTCCTTTCATTTCTTAAGTCTTTTTTGGTCCTTTGCAAACATGGCAAGATTCCATATTTGTGTCCCAACTGTGGTAATATTGCTGACTTCATACTGGAAAGCAGTCAGCTCTAGGCCGCATTTCTTCTGTATGGTATTTAAGTTAAATTATTACCACACAAAAAAAAAAAAAAATCCACATGCACTCCCTTCTTCAATTTTCCTTTTGTTTTTTGTTGTTATTGTTTGTTTTTTCGTTGATGTTTTCTTTCCTACCTGGCATATGGGAGACAATGTATTCTCCAGCTGGGTTCCTTTTCTCTGGTACTTTGGTGTCTGCCAGTCATGTGTGAGCTACACACACGTATACACCTTTTAAATGAAAAATGCTGTGATAGCAGGAGGCCAACTGGGTGTGTAGCAAGTCGCGCCCCCTCCCCTCCCTTTAGCTATTTTGTTACTTGTAGATCCTGGTCTAATTATTTAGCATTAAACGGACACTAACTCTATGGGGTGTGTAATCGTATTTATAGTACTGTTTTATTAGTTTGCATTCCATCCTGGTAGTGTAGTGATGTCATAAATAACAGAAACATGGTATCCGATGTTTGGGAAGGGGTTTACCCGGTGGCCAAGCCATATTTTACTTGTCATTATTCCATGTGTGGTGGGAGGTGGGGAAATACCATGTGTGCTGTTAAACATGCCAGGTCCCTGCACAGGTTAGACAGAGTCCCAGTGCTGTGCTCCACTGGGAAAGAAATGCCCTGCGAATGTAATGTGGTTTAGATTTATAGCAGCGTGGCTTGCAGTGTGTTTGCTGCCTTAGTCAGCTGTGAGAGCGCCCTGCTGGGGCCACTCCTTTCTGATGGAAAAGCAGCAGCTGGGAAGGTGCTGTTTCAGGCTCTTGCTGTTTAAAAAAAAAGAGCGAGTGGGGGAAAACTCTAAGTCCAGAAGCTGGCATTGGAGGGGGAGAGCGCGGTCATGTGGTTCTGGCCACCCTACCCTCTGTCACAGTGTGGATGAGAGCTTTTTGCTCTTATCCAATCATGCCTGGAATGCCGCTTGCCACTTGGGTTATTTCTGCTATCTGTCGCTCCTGGTGCCGCAGTGCTAACAGTTTGGCAGATGGGACACTTTTTCTTGGAGTTTGTGTCTTTGGTTTGTGACTTCTGGCAGTGCCGGGCCTGTTGTTGCCGCTCTCCCTCGCCCTCCTGGCCCCCCTGGTCACCATGGCCCATCGGCTTCGGTTTCATTTTGGCTCTGGTCGCAGCAACACAGCCCCCGAATCAGAGATCCTAGACCAGGAGAGAGAAGACGACTTCTTCATGGCATTCCACACCCTACCACGGAGGAGCAGCCCACACCCCTTCGCCCAGAACGGAGGGGAGGATGGCGACGGAGGCCTGCAGGGAGGCGTGGGCGCGCTCAAGCGGAGCTCGTCCATGTTCATCCCACAGCTCCTGACCAGCATCGACGCCCGCCCCACGTGCAGCTCCTCGGTGCAGATCTCCCTGCAGCGCAAGGCCGCGGACGGGGCCACCGACGGGTGCGGGCCGCCCGAGGGCGCCGACGATGGGCCTCCGTGCGCCACGCCGGACCCCGGGGACCAGGCTTCCGCCACCGCCATCACGAGGGCCTCGCCCCAGAGCGGCTGCCGCGAGCCCTCGCCGAGGGACACCCCCGGGAGCTCCCCTCCGAGGGCAGCCCGGGACCCGGGGCTCCAGGTCAACGGCACGTGCGGCCGCCGCCGCGTGCGGTGCCCTGGCCCCGTGGACTGCCCGGAGGAGGCTGCCCCGGGCCTGCGAATCCAGCACCGTGCCTCCAGCGCCGACGTGCGCCAGGTGAGGCTGCTGCCCCACGGCCCGGATGGCCAGGGCGGCCCAGCGGCGGTAGAGCCCAGGCGCTGGTCCCTGCAGCATGTTCCAGATGCTTCTGGAAGCTCCGGGAAGCGGTGTTTTGTCTTCCAGTTGCAGCAGCCCCAGCAAGGCGCTCCGGGGTCAGGCGGTGACCTCAACTTTGGCTTCACGGGCACAAAGGGGGACAGGTTGGTGAGGTATCCCCGCATTCGGCTGGAGAGGAGCACCTCGTACCCCACGCAGCCCCGAAGCGAAAGAGGGAGCCCCACGGAAGATCGGGGAGCCCCGGAGGCACCGCCTCGGGCTGGCCGGATGGCTCCCGAAAGCCGCAGGACGAACTCCGCAGAGAGGACTCCACAGGGCCAGGGGTGCACATTTAAGATCAGGCAGGATCAGAACGCAGGGCAGCAGCATTTTAGAATTCTTGTAACCCGGGGGCCGGAAGAAGTTCCCCAGAATCCCGAGGAGAAAAGCGCCAAAAGCCCTGTTTCCACGGGAGCTGACGCCACGGTAAGTTCACGACGTGTTTACATGTGTTTACTGATTTCAACTTCGATGCTTACTCTGCGGTGTAACCAAAATAAACCTCACCCTCTGTTCCGGGAGTTTCCCTGCTTCAGGCCAGCGGATCTGAATGTTTGGCCGAGTTCTGGCACGATAATTTGTGGTCCAGAGTTTGGTGCGCAAAACACCATTTCTGCAAATGTCTTCTGAAGGTCCTCAAAGTCAACGAACTTTGTCTGTTTGGGAAATCCAAGCAGAATACCTTCCCCCTGCTTTTATTTTTCTGAATAGAAGAATTTTGAATAAAATTTATTACTTTAATCTGCCAAAAAACAAGTCAGTGCCCCAACATGTTGATGGTGGAAGTGCATTTAAAAAACTGCTTGCAAATATAACCTGTGACAATACTTTAAAAATAATCAGTTCTCGGAAAGGTGAGGATATTGCAAAGGACCTGAGTTTCGTCTCTTAATAGTTAAAGTAGGTGAATGTAAAGTTTGGTGAAATATGATTATTTGTCATGGCCTTTTTGCTGAGGGGGTCAGGTCAGTCGTTGTTATATAATTTGCTGGGGTTTTTTGTTTGTTTGTTTGTTTGTTTTGTCCATTAAGTAATACTGAACGAGAGTAGTGTCACTTGTGGCATAGCAACATTACTGTCCCACAAGTGACACTACTAAGATACTAAGAGATGTGTTTTTAAAACAACTGGGTTATGGCCCAAGGCTAGGGGAAACTGATGGGGACTCATTAATGGTCAGATGGCATGCCGGGCAATTTAACACTGTCCACTTGAGTGTCCAAGCCGGAGATGCTGTATATAGAATAGTAAGTACCCTGTCTCCAGCTGTGGAAATAGACGCCTTAGAACAGATTCTGGCCTTCCTGTTTCTCTGTTCCTGATCGCTCCCTTTCAGTGAAATGGAGTGCAGAGAGACAGCTGCACACTCCATCCCACCAGGCATATGATGACTCTGCAGCTTTCGTAGAGTGGGATGAAAAGTTTAATCAGTTCGGTTTCTTTTACTAGTAATCACTAGCCAGTGAGTGCTTTCTCTTAAAGAACAAGCTCCTTATATTTTGAATTGGATATTTTTTCTCCTGAATTTCGTGTGACTGCCAATTTGAGGATGTGATTAGTAAATGTCTAGGGGACTTTTTGTTTGGATTTCACTTGTGAATGGTGATTTAGAAAAGTGGGTGTCTGAGTGTTACTCTAGAATTGTATTGTCTTTTGTTGCTTTGTGTTCAGAAATACGTTTCGTCTTTCAAGTAAACTTTGTCACTCCTCCATCATTGGTTGTCATCATTTTGAAGATACAATCAGATGCTTAATGAAAATTTATTTTTCTTCTTCTCTTTGTTTCCGTGTATCTCCTTTCTTTCATTATCTCAAACTCTTCTGTTGGGAAACAGCTAAGTGCTTTGCCTTGGTCGGAACCTATACCATATATTACACAATGGTACAAATTTTGTCAGAGTTTTGATATTACAGTAGCCTTTAACCCCCACCCCAACAAGTTACCATCGTGACAGTTGTAGGCTTTGTTCGACAGCACAATTCCATGCTGAACTTGGACCACTTGATGCATGAAGATTGACAAAAATATATTTCCTAAAGTTTGATAACTATTCAGTTGTGTTAGCAAAAACTGAAATCACTTTGCAGTTCAGATATAGAGGACAAAGGGATTCATACAATTAAACTCAAAAAAGTTCAAACTCATTAGGTTTGAACTTTCAAATGTAATTAGAAAACAAATCGAATAAACTAAAACTTATGTGTACCTTGCTTAAAAGGGCTAGTCTAACTTGCAAGACTATGTAGTGAAAAACAAGTTTCTACACATTTGGAGATTATAAATTCTGAAATAAAGAGCTTTTCTTGGAGAGTAAGTTCCAACTAGTGAACAGTAGTTCGCATTTTCATATGTGTGTATTTTTGTGCACATACATAAATTAGTACGTGGTTAGTAAGCTGGTTTTCCTTTAAGCAAAACGATTTTTCTTCAAAAAACAAAACCAAAACTGGTCCCATAACAAAACCGCCTGCTCCATTCAGCAACTTTGTACGCATTTCAGATGGACAGGGGTGTTAAGTTTAGGCAGCAGCTGCCACCGCCTTACTTATCTTGAAGGAAAACATTCACTTGGGCGTCTACAGTCTGGCTGCCACCAAGCTTTTTTGGCGTTTCAAATATCCACTCCTTTGGTCTGAAGGACATTACATTATTAAGTTTACATGAAAAATTAGCTGGAATCTGTTGCAGTTTGGTGTTGGAATGCTATGGAAAGTCTTCCTAGATTTGGGAATACCACTCGGGATTGATTTGACAATGTGCTCATATTTCATAAGCTATACTTTAGACCTTATTACAAGATTAAGTTGTTGAGTACTTTTATCTGTGACTCCCAAACATCCTGCCACGACTAAATCTAAAATGTAACATGACTCCAAAAAATGTTAACCCACTAAATTATTAGAAAAAATACAGGGGAAACCCTTGTGATGATACGTTTTCCACCTGGTCTGTTGCTGTCCGTAGACAAGAATTCATTCGTATAGTCATCAATTATAATCAGTTAAAAATTTTCAGAATTGTTAGAATTGACCAGTTCAGTCTGTGACAGTCATTAGCAGTCATTTAGTGAGTAACTTAGTTTTTTTCTTATAAATTAGCTTTTGGGTTATTTGGTTTGGTTCCAAGCCTCTTAACTGCATTATTCTGAGGAAGTTGGACCAACATTTACCAGCATTTGTGCCCCCTTTGTATGCCACTTTGTGCATAATAACTGTGAAACTCTGCATTTTACAAGCTTGAGGAGCCAGTTTTCTAATCTCATTGGTGTTACGAAGTACTCAAGGTCTACTGTGTATATAACATTACACCCGTTACTTGGAAAGTTTCAGGGACTATATGAGTGTCTTGCTGACACAGTTTGTGATGTAAACAGAGGGAGGAGGGCCCACCCGGACAAAAGCAGTAATTCTAACACCTACTGCATATGCTGTTGAAGAAGAGAGCGTTCTTTCATCTCAAGCTCTCTGGACTTTCCTCTGTGTCCTCTCAGTGGACATATACTTCACAGAAGTAGTGTAGTAATCCCTTGTGATTAAAAATTCCTTTTATTGAACAACAAAGGCGTATCCAAATTCTTTTCATTTGGGGGAACTTTAGTTTGAGTGTCTTTTACAGAAGATGTTTTTAATATACAGACATTTTTTGAGATTAATATTAGTTGATGTCCCTTTTTTACCCTAAAAATAACTCGAGTATCCAGTGTATTAACCAGCCCTTTATTTTAAAACATAACAACACAGGAGGCTAAGGTGGGAGGATTGCTTGAGCCCGGTAGTTTGAGATTACTATGTTTCTGCCACTGCTCTACAGCCTGGGCAACAGAACGAGACCTTGTCTCAAAAAAATAAAAATAAAACATAATACTGTAATGGATAAGAAAAACAAGTAGCATTCTTTTCATTGACTTGGTTTCTGATCGGATTCTATCAGCTTTCTTCTCTCATATATAGTAATGCTCTCTCTTAATGTGGTTTTATTGAGAATAAACCAATATATAGCTTAAAATGTCACCTGTTTTCAGGGATATTTTGAAAAGTTGGATAGACAGTGCACAAGGTTGACACCAATATGTTTGTAAACAGAAACTGTACATGGCTTGCAGCATAGCTCATGTTTCTGTAGCACTTCACAATTTGAGGAATGTTTTGTTTATTTCACTTAATGTTTATGGCTGTCCCATTGTGAAGGCATTATCTCACTTGACCCTCCCATGTGAAATAGTGTTATTTCACTGTTTCAGATGAAAGGATGTGATACCAGTGTTAGGTGTAATAACATTATGTGTATATCATAGTGTATACTATGATATCACTTTGTGCACCTATAATGGGAATGTGTATTTATGTGTGTGTGTATATTTGTACAGTTAAAATGTATGTGTTAAGTCAAAAAGCAGTTTAATGCTTCCTGTGATGTGAGTTTTGTTGAAAAGTTTAGAGATGATAACTTCATTTGGTGCCTTGCAGCACTGGCCTGAAGGCGAAAGAAGGCTTCTTTGGGGACCCAAAGAGCCATCCTCTGCAGTTTACTAGATTTTTGTCCTGGAGTACTTAGACTCCTCTCTAAGCCTATTCCTTTTTTTTTTTTTTTTGAGGCGGAGTCTCGCTCTGTTGCCCGGACTGGAGTGCAGTGGCCGGATCTCAGCTCACTGCAAGCTCCGCCTCCCGGGTTTACGCCATTCTCCTGCCTCAGCCTCCCGAGTAGCTGGGACTACAGGCGCCCGCCATCTCGCCTGGCTAGTTTTTGTATTTTTAGTAGAGACGGGGTTTCACCGTGTTAGCCAGGATGGTCTCGATCTCCTGACCTCGTGATCCGCCCGTCTTGACCTCCCAAAGTGCTGGGATTACAGGCTTGAGCCACCGCGCCCGGCCAAGCCTATTCCTTATCAGTGAGTTTGAGGATAAAAATGTCCAGCTCGTAGGTTCATAGTTAGGTTTAAATGAAAGTGTCCATGGAAGTACCTGATTCAGTGAGTTTGAGGATAAAAATGTCCAGCTCGTAGGTTCATAGTTAGGTTTAAATGAAAGTGTCCATGGAAGTACCTGATTCATGAACCAGATATCTGTAATGTACAAGCCTTGCCCCTAGGAGATTAATTAGGTTAATTGTGAACAGTCATTTTTTGATCAGCATGGCATTTAACACAAGGACAACATCCATTTATGGCATACCTGGAAATGTTTAATAACTAGTTTTGATGCTCTTTCTGCTGTCATCTCATCTTTCCTAAGTATTTGTCCCTAACACCAAATGCAGTCTTGGAAAATAATTGCTTCCCGAACTATGCATTATAGAAAAGGACTCTTAAGTATATTTACTGTGTAGATTTTGAAGCCTTATAACATTTTGTCTTGCATTTCTAGCATATTTTTTACCATGTCATTGTGCTGTAATATTTCCAGTGGTTGAGTCTACTGTTACTTTGGTATAGACCAAGGCTTTCAAGAAACAATATAGTGTTATCTCTACAAAATTTCCACATTGTGTGACTTTAAAATGAGGGAGATATTTGGGAGTATGTTTTATTTTAGATGCTGTCTTTTAGAGAGTTTTCGTAAATGGTGCAGCTGCTTCTCTTGGCTAAGCCTGGTGGCAAAATTCCTAGTCATTGAAATAAATCTCTAATTTTATAATACATATTGATAAGAAACTTGCTATCTTTTCATCAAAGATCACAGTACCAGAAGAAATTTACTGTATGTAAAAACTACCTTAAAATGTAATAAATGTTGGATAGTTGATGGTTTCTGGATAGTTGATGAATATTTCTGTATAGTTGAGGCAAATCTAAATGATAATGCTACTTGTGCAACTTGCAATGATCTAGCACGTTTTTCAATAAAAGTAATTAACTGCATATTACTGTGGGCGATACAGGTTAGCTATCCTAAATACGTTTACCTTTTTAATTCTTAATTAAGCCATTTGCAAGAATGGGAAAAGGCAGGAAATTCGTAGGTGGTGTTGAAATTGCTGATTCTACACATTGGTACCAGAATGTCTACATTTCCTCTGTAAATGTCAAAGGAAACTTTGGAAACCCACCTCAGAGTTGGCTGGTGATTATTTGGACAGGTTATCATCCTATCTGCAATCTTCTAGTTCTCTTAGTTCATACCAAGCAGCATGATATTCCATGTCCTGCATGAGGGAGAGCACCAAAACAGCCTTCACCTGCTGCATATGCCCCACCCTGGATCCAAAATTAAGAATGTCAAAGGATGGAATGTGTAAAATATTAGCAAAAGCAGGTATTGCAGAATGTCTGTACATTTCTGGGCAGGTGGAGATTATTGAAACTTTTTTTTTTTTTTTTGAGACGGAGTCTTGCTCTGTCACCTAGGCTGGAGTGCTGTGGCGCAGTCTCGGCTCACTGTAAGCTCTGGTTCCCGGGTTCACACCATTCTCCTGCCTCAGCCTCCCAAGAAGCTGGGACTACAGGTGCCCGACACCACGCCCGGCTAATTTTTTGTATTTTTTAGTAGAGACAGGGTTTCACCATGTTAGCCAGGATGGTCTCAATCTCCTAACCTCGTGATCCACCCGCCTCAGCCTCCCAAAGTGCTGAGATTACAGGCGTGAGCCACCGTGCCCGGCCTTGAAAGATTTTTTTTTTTTTTTTTTTTTGAGACGGAGTCTGGCTCTGTCGCCCAGGCTGGAGTGCAGTGGCCGGATCTCAGCTCACTGCAAGCTCCGCCTCCCGGGTTTACGCCATTCTCCTGCCTCAGCCTCCCAAGTAGCTGGGACTACAGGCGCCCGCCAACTCGCCCAGCTAGTTTTTTGTATTTTTTAAGTAGAGACGGGGTTTCGCCGTGTTAGCTAAGTTGGTCTCGATCTCCTGACCTCGCGATCCACCCGTCTTGGCCTCCCAAAGTGCTGGGATTACAGGCTTGAGCCACCGCGCCCGGCTGAAAGATTTTTAGAAATAATCTTCCCTCACCACATTCCAGTGCCAGACCCTGGACTTTTGTCTCTGTGATAAAATGGTTTTAAGAAATGCTGGCTGGGCGCAGAGGCTCATGTCAAATCCTAGCACTTCGGGAGGCTGAGGCAGTTAGATCCCTCAAGCCCAGGAGTTCGAGACCAGCCTGAGCAACACGGCGAAGCCCCATCTCTACAAAAAATACAAAAGCTAGCCAGGCTTGGTGGCCTGTGTCTGTAATCCCAGCTACTTGAGAGGCTGAGGCGGAAGGATCTCTTGAACCCGGGAGGCAGAGGTTGCAGTGAGCTGAGATCGTGCCACTGCACTCTAGCCTAGGCGACAGAGTGAAACTCTGTCTCAAAAAAAAAAAGAAGAAAAAGAAATAATCTTCTCTCAGTGTGCATGATGAATGCGTGAAGTTCTCACTGGAGTTCTCCTCTGGAATCTCGTGGTGGCTTCCTTGGGCCAATTAGGATACAGAGGAGGATAAACGAGTAACTCAGTGAGATAGGTGGCCTGATGTGAGTGGGCCTGAAAGTTAGCCCCTGATGTCCTGGCTGGTTTCATGCCATGTCCCTAATGGGCCCTTTCCTGGTCTCTAGGCATTACCATGTTTTGACAGGAAGTTTAGTTTTTTTCAGGATGGAGGATGGAATCGATTGTATTTCAAGAAACCTATTTTTTATGCCCTGACAATTTTAGAAACACTCACTTTTTTACTCACTTTTGAGTAAAGTGATAAATCTCTGTGAAGGGACAGGTCATGACGTCAAATAAAAGGATGGATCATAAATAGACCTGGAAGGGGGCCCTCCTCTCTGATTTGACTTGTTGCTACACTTTAGTATTCAGAAAACTTTGTATTGGTTCTCTTAAGTGCCTGCACAACCTCCCTATTTCTGGAAACCATTCAGTGTTTGTTTTAATGTTAAGCGTTATGCTGCGTATCCAGTAAGCAGAGCAAATTCCTCCAGGTAGCAAGAGACTGGAATTTCCCCAGGCAGATCAGCTTTTCACAGGTTCCTAGAGTTTACACAGGCTTCTTTCATGACTTAATTTTTATAGATCACAGTGAGTCAAGTGACTTTTACTTCCCTATATAATAACTTTGAGGAGCCTCCTTTCAACCCACATCATCATTCATTATCTTGCTTACTTCTTTCTAGGGGGTTAAATGGGCTGGAGTTGTTATTAAGCATGTTAAATACTTTGAAATTCTAATCATTTCTGATAGAGTTAGTTTCTCTTTCTTCTGTCGGTCAATCGAGAGCTGGTAGACTTTTAAAATACATTTAATGACTCGTACATGTCATAACTCATCCATTTCCTTGATATTTTAAAGCGTGATAATCCTACTTCTTGGGCTCTTTTTTTTCTCTCTCATGTTCTTTTCAAATGCATGGCTAGGTAGTTACCTTGTGAAGGGAAACTACTGTTTTGGTCCAGATTTTTTAAATTGAGTTGAATAGAAAAGTTGGGGTGGAACCAGAAATACTGAAATGTAATAATGTATATTAAGCTCCCACCAAACAATCTAGCACTTCTTCAAATCCAGGAGGTTTTCTTCCTAGGAGTTACATTGCAGAACTAACATGACTCTTGAACTTTGTAAGGAATTAGTCACAGTTGAACACTGAAAACGACCAGCATACCTCTGGGCTTCTTCTGTATGGTCTTCCTCATGAGTTAAAATGCATTAAGCATAGTATCTGTTCCATAGGACCTTACTGATTGTCCTTTTCCACTCGAATAAAAGAGATATTAAGTTGCAATAAAACTTTAAATTTTTTTTTTTTTTTTTTTTGAGGCGGAGTCTCGCTCTGTCGCCCGGACTGGAGTGCAGTAGCCGGATCTCAGCTCACTGCAAGCTCCGCCTCCCGGGTTCACGCCATTCTCCTGCCTCAGCCTCCCGAGTAGCTGGGACTACAGGCGCCCGCCGCCTCGCCCGGCTAGTTTTTTTTTTGTATTTTTAGTAGAGACGGGGTTTCACTGTGTTAGCCAGGGTGGTCTCGATCTCCTGACCTCGTGATCCGCCCGTCTCGGCCTCCCAAAGTGCTGGGATTACAGGCTTGAGCCACCGCGCCCGGCCTAAATATTTTAATTTAGTTTGAATATTTAAATTGATTTAACCTCTTACTACAGTAATTATCTTTTTTGCTAACTTCTTATTACAATAATTATCTGCTTTTATAAAATCCAGAAACAATGTTATACACATTGGCATGCATTATTAGGTGCCCAAATGCCAAGGCTAAGGACACAGCAATGCTAAGGACACAGTGTGCCTCATGCCTGCCTGCACCCTCGGTTGAAGTTATATCAGCAAGAGAAGCGCCTAAGTTCTGCAGTATGGCATTTTTCTCCAGCTGATGGATGCAGGGGTCATTTTTAAATTCTAGATTCACAAATTTACAGAGCTGTGCGTTGCCTTGGAAATTATGCATACCAGTGCCTTCAATTTTAAAGATGAGGAAAGTGAGAGCTTTACTTTTTAAAAATTGATACATAATAGTTGTACCTATTTATGGGGGTACATGTGATATTTTGTTAACATGCATACAATGTGTAATGATCAAATCATTGCATACTGAAATATTTGAAATATCTGTCACTCCAGACATTTGTGGCTTCTGTGTGTTAAGAACATTCCAAATTTTCTGTTCTAGCTATTTTGAAACATATAGTAACTTCTTGTTAACTATCTTGCTGAGAACAGGGACTACTGTGCTGTTGAACACTAGAACTTACTCCTCCATCTGACTGTATTTTCGTACCCATTTACCAACCCTGAGAGCTTTACTTTTGCAGTCACAGAGAATATTCTTTTTCTCTCTTGAGTATGAAATAATTACTTTTGAATAGTCACTGCATGGGAAGCCCTATCCTTCTTGATGCTGGAAATGTAAATACTTAGGGAGCTTGGTTTAGAGGGCTTTCAGCTTCGCGAACAGATGGGACAGCTGAGATGAGGCCTACCTAGCAGAAGAAGCCTTACTCCCAATAGCAGGCACTAAGCAAGGCACTGGGTGACAGATTGCTTATGCACAGGCTGGGAGGGACAGGAACAGTGTCATGGAGGGGCAATACTGGAACTGGATGCTGAAAAGTGACCAGATTTGTCTCCGTGGGCCAGTGGGAAGAGTCTCATTGAAACACTGAAGGTGGATGTGCCTCCCGGGGATGTGGTGGTCATATTGGCTCCGGATTGCTTTGTTCATGATTAGCAGGTTTCAGCAAATTATTTTTCATGTGAAACATTGCTGAAGATTTCTTGGGTGTGGCTGTCATCACAAACAATTCCTCTGTTTTTCCATCAAATGTGGAGTTGGATGAATTCCTTCCTTGCTGGCCTGCCTTCCATATAGCTGTTCTCTGAACACCTGCCAGGCCATGCTGAGGACAAGGAAATACCAAGGCACAGTTTCTGCCATTCAATGGTGGTAGCAGAGACCCAGGAATGCAATGGATTGTTGTCACTTTCATTATAACATCATAGTGTACGATCATAACTGGAACAGAGAGGATTAAGCTTTCTTTTGGGGAATTGAGGAAGGGAGATGGGGTCTTGCTCTGTTGTTGCCCAGGCTGGAGTATGGTGGCGTTAAGATGGCTCATTGCTGCCTCCACCTCCCAGGCTCAAGTGATCCTCCCACCTCAGACTCCCGAGTAGCTGGACCACAGGTACATGTCACCACACTCAGCTAATTTTTAAATTTTTGTTGAGATTGGGGTCTCACTATATTGCCCAGGCTGATGTCAAACCCCTGGCCTCAAGCGGTCCTCCTGCCTTGGCCTCCCAAAGTGCTGGGATTACAGGCATGAGCCACTGTATCCAACTAAGTAGGTTTTATTTATGGAGTTTATAAAAAAACTGTTTATATATACGGTGGAGAATTTATCCTGAAGAAAAACTAAAGAAATGAATATTTTAAATATGTCTCTGCATTTCTTTTTGTTGGATATGACATTTATGTAAGAAAAATGCTAATCTGTATGATATGAGACATGTTAACTATGTATAGTACATATATTTAAATATTTTATGTATTTAGATTTAGCGACAGAAAAGGAAATATAAATCATATTTCTGCCATTTGAATACATTGTATTCAATTACATGTGCATATAACCATTTGAAAAAAATATAACGTTGATTGGATCTACAACCTAAACCAAGTGCCAAATTAAATTCAGGATAAATAATTTCATATAAAATGTTTTGCATCATAGAATAAGAAGCAGTGAAAATTGAGTATCGGATACGTGAAGGATGATACATTTCTTTTTTTTTTTCTTTTTTTTTTGAAGCGGAGTCTCGCTCTGTCGCCCGGACTGGAGTGCAGTGGCCGGATCTCAGCTCACTGCAAGCTCCGCCTCCCGGGTTCACGCCATTCTCCTGCCTCAGCCTCCCGAGTAGCTGGGACTACAGGCGCCCACCACCTCGCCCGGCTAGTTTTTGTATTTTTAGTAGAGACGGGGTTTCACTGTGTTAGCCAGGATGGTCTCGATCTCCTGACCTCGTGATCCGCCCGTCTCGGCCTCCCAAAGTGCTGGGATTACAGGCTTGAGCCACCGCGCCTGGCCAGGATGATACATTTCTAACCTTAGAAGCAGAAAAGGAAATCACAGAAGTTGGACAGATTCAGTCATATAAAAGTATTAAATTTCTGAACCATGAAAAAAATAACTAAAATGAGGGAAACACCAGATGTTTTTCTTAGTGATTCATGTAAGTTCTCATATGTATATCTTTTCAGTGTCTAATTATGTGCATGTTTTGGCCAGTGGGTTTGTATCTCTCTAGTAAAGTTCTAGTAAATACTGGAGAAATACTGAGGTTTCCCCCGCTCCGACCATCTCACTCCATTGCAAAGTAGGTCTTGTAGGTGAATCACACAAAGGGATTAACAAGAAAGACAGAAATGTCCAGCTGCCAAGTTCTTCATTATACTGTTGTGTTATGCCAGTAGAGAATATATCAAATTGGAGAACTTGTGGTTGAAAATGATATACGCAGATTGCTGGTGGCAGTATTCATGGATGTGACTTTGGAATGATTTTTAAACACTCTAGTGTTTTTAAATGATAAGAACAATTATAAGTACTAAGATTCTTGTGTTTTGAAATGTTAGAGTTAATCCAGATGAAGTTACAAATCAAAGCAGACACCTTATTAAGAGATCATTATTCTCTGCTTTTAAAGTGGACTTGCTTTCTATAAAGTTATGAAAAACAGATAGATAGGAACATTTTAAGATTACTGGCTACTGTTAAAATAATCTGGTGACTGCAGTTATATCTGGGTCTAAGCCATTAGACTTTTTGGAAAATGGATGCTTTTCATCTTGCCTTCCATATATTTGTCACCCAGAATTTTAAAATTTGGAAATTTCATTCATTCAGTGCAGATGTAGAATTGATCAATTGGCAATTTTATTATTTTTCGCTTGTGAAAAACTCTAGGGTTACAGGAATATGCTCCTGAAGTTAACATGATTACTTTTGAAATGTCTCAATTCTAATGGTTAGGTATTAGTCCTCTGAGTTCAGATTGCCCCTTACCTTGGATCCTCATTTACAGTTTACAGAAAATGGTTCATATTTCATATTTTAAAATCATGTACTCTAAAACCCTGTTGTACTTGAAGTGAAGACCTGTTGTGTTACCTTAAAGGGTAATACTAGAATCTCTCATGAAAATATAACAGTTCCCGAGGAACTTTGTTTCTGTCTCCATGGACCACACTGGCTACTGTACTGGATGGAGGGCAAGGCGGGAGCTGAGAGGCCGTTGCAGAAGTGCATGTCACCTTAGTATGTGGCAGATCCTGGTTCCTGGCCTATGCTGTTTCCCTCCACACCCTTTCATTTCTCCAAATACCAGGAAAGATCATGGATTGTCTCGGGAGTTAGTCTTCCCCTTAGTACTTAGCCTGTCATTTTCATGTTGCAGTGCGTAGAAAATGGGAGGCTTTTCTCCTCCTTAAAGAAGTGTTATTTCAAGATGCTTTCTGCTGCCTGTGTCATGCCAGGGCGTGGGTGGATATATTTTTGCACTTTTGCACCAGCGAGTCTGCTTCTGATTTGCAGATTGCATTTATTATAAGGCGTATTGTCCATTGATGAATAATGTGTGGGCATTAAAGCAAAGCTGATACATAGCTTTTAAAATAGGTCATTTATCCTGCAAGCTTCACCCTCAGAGAGAGGCAGGCCCTTCAGAAGCGTTGTCCAGGAGCAAGGTTTGTACATGTTTCCCTCAGTTTTGGAGTTTCAGAGTCATCGTTTTTTGCCCCTATTGTAGGGGCCAAGGGAAAATTTGCTCTCTGCCTTCTGATGGTCCCCTGAAAAATCTGTCAAAAGCCCGATTAATAGGAGAAATGGCATACAGATTTATTAACGTGCATGCAGAGTGATTACCTCAACCCCCCAGTGGGGTTCAGAAGCTTCTATACCATCCTGAGGTTATAGGAAGAATGGGGCTCAGAGCCTGACCAAAAACAGGATATGGTGGCCAATCAGGTTATGGTGGCAAGAAAGATTCTTAGAGGAAGAGAAGAGGAGGCCTGGCTAGCAGAGGTGGTCCTGTTATGTGTTATGTAGGTGAAACCTCCTAGGTAGCAGCCCTCACAGAGAAGAGAAGGCAGATGTTTCTTTCAGACCTTTAAAGGTGTCAGACTCTCAGTGAATCTTCCCTAGATCTGGACAAGGGAGGGCCTTAGAGAAAAGCGGCCTCCATCAGCGCAGTTTCCTCCCCAGGCACAAATCTCCCCCTACAGACCTGCCCTCTGAGCCGCCATTCACAGTGTATCAAAGAGGCATATTCTGGGGTAAAATATGTTTATTCCCTTCACTTCCTAGTTTATCATGTGTTTCCTTGATGGGCTGAGGGCTTGACAGATGAACGGATAGACAGACACAATCTTAGTTCATGGAAAAGGCAAGAATAGAGATGGGGGCGGAGAGTTTTTAAGTTGCTTCTGATGAAATAGACACTCCTTTGTCTCAGCTACTGAAAGTTTTCTTTAGAACGTGGATTTAAATGAAGAAATAGGCATCATGCTTTGTAATGAAGTCCTGTGGTCATCGTAAGTGGTCACAGCCAGTTTATCCTCAGGCTTCTTTCAGCGGACCAGTTAAGGTTTGTGCAGAGGTTCTGTGTTTGAGGGAGGAGAGGAAGTCCTCGGGGCGGAGGGGAGCCTTCCATGGGAGACAGTGCTCCTGGAAGCATTCTTTCAACCTGATAGTCATGCAAGGCTGATGGCAAGGTATGGCCTTCAGTGACTCAGAGCCTCCTCCCTTCCCAAGCCTCAGCCCTGAAAGTCTGGTGATCTTCCTTGGCAGAAACCTCACTGGGGATCGTTTTTTCCTTTTGAACAAGTTTCTTACTTTGCCTAATGTGTTCCAATCTTCTGTCAGTGGCCAGGTGACATCTGTTGGAATGCTGGTATGTGTTGCCAAGCAAAACAGATGCAGGAAGACTTGCCCAAAGTGGGGGAAGAGAGGGAGGAAAAGTGGGAGGTAGAGTGTGTTGGCTAGGGGAGATGGGATTGAGCAGTATTTATAGAACAGATATCAAAGATTGTTTAAATCATGGCTTAAAACTCTCAGAAAAGCGTTCTGGGGTCTTGCAAATCTTTGCAAGCCTACTGAATGGCTCATTTTTGATTTCCCACCCCGCATTCAGAATGGTGTTTAAATGGCTCACTGCAACCAAAAGGATTAGATATTACCCTTGTGCTCAGCACAAGTCTGTGGTCAGCAGATTTTTTACTTTATCCTAGTTTATTGATATTTCTGTCAGTGAACAGGTTTAACTCTTAATGGAATAGAATCTACCAAGGATAATGCAGACTGGATAAAAAGAATTTCACTGATTTTGATTATTTAGCACATTAAGGGGGACCTCTGGCCAGAAGTAGATGTATTGCTTGGGGGAGGAGGGCATGGTACCCAGGTGGTACTTCCAGGATTCTGATTTTCAGTGAGGGTTGAGAATAACTAATTTAAAAAGTTAATGCTACTGACAGCCTAAATCTGGGTTTCCTTGATAACCCTCGGTGTAAATACTGATTTAATACATTTTTGTCTCACCCACTTTTCCTTCATCACCCCAAATCTATATTGTGTTCACATGGTTCCTCTTTCAGGAGGTGGGAGATGTCCTTTTATGGCTCAGAGGTCCACAAAATAAATTTCCATTCAAGCAAGGTTGTACAATACCTATGCATTAAGAGCATTCCAGTTGAATATTTGCAAAGTATATATAAAAGAGCTTATCTCCTAAAATAACTGAAATGAAAGGATTAATTTTCTCTCAGTTTCCTACTGCAAGAAGTGAGTGAAAGTGGAATTCCAATTCTAGCCATGGCAAGACCAGTCTATCCTGTTATGTCTTGTGTGCCAGTACCACTTTTCTCCAGGTAACTGAAGTATCTCCCTGCTGTAAATACTAACTGAATGCATTTTTGTGGCTTTTGATAACTCCACTTCTTGAAAGTGTTGGCCAGTTGTCAAATTTTCATGAATTTCAGAGAAGTGGGTAATAGGTGGTTTCTTTATCACAGTATTTAAAGCAAAGTAGTAAAGAGGAAAAGGACTGAAAAGGTAACCTGGGTCAGCTCATTTTTTAGGGTGCACAGGAGTGTGGTAGCGGAGCCTGGACATCAGGTGGCCTGAAGCCCAAACCACCAGCTCCCCTAGCACAGGAGAGCACAAACTGTAGCTCAGTCTTGGCCATCTGGGGTCTTCTGCAAATGAACTGGCCAACAGTTCACACTGTTGTATTTCTGTCTTTCATTCTGTCTTATGTAGAGCATTCTGAACATATCTGAATAATTTTTTGACACACTGTCACCTTCCTAGCCCTGGGTTATTTTATGACCTAGTCATTCTTTAGATAAATAAACATTTATCAACAGTGCTGTCTGGGCCTAATAAGGTATATAGCATGCTTTGTTTCTACATTAAAGTTCTTAGACTACCATAATCTTTGAGATGTTTGCTGCTTATTGTTTCTTTCTCATTTCTGTTGCTTATCAGTTACCATTTCTTGTGGCTCCAAGGATAGAGACCAGTTCCCTCTTCTAATTCGCTGCTTCTCATCTGCTTAAAGTTTAGGTGTTTAGTCAAGCTCACTAACATTGTTTATAAAGCAAGAATAAATAGGTTGAGAGTGAGGACTTAGGGTAGTTACCTTTTTAATAATGTATATGATCTGTCTTTGGTCTTTCTCCCTCATATCTCTGCTGATTTTACTCTCGTCCTCCTGGAACATCTCTGGAATCAGATAGATTTTTGTAAGACTCGGATGTAAGAATTCAGTGGGATAATATACACCAGCTGTTTAACCTAGTGCTTGGCACATATTAATGCTTAATAAATATTAGCTCTTATTATTATTGTTTTTTCTGTGAAAGAGAAAATGTTAATTCTTCACAGATGTTTAGGAATTGGATATGTAGCGACCCTATCCACCGAATTAATATCAGCAAACATTTTTAGTTCATCTTGATTTTTATCTTTATTGGATTATGCCTTTATCCCTTTAGGGTTAATGAGTTTCCTACTGTACTGTTATGGAAGAACCCCGGAAAAAAATTAATAAAATGTATCCTTAAAAAAGATTTTATGATTCACTTGACTACCAGGTGTCAGCAACTTTTATTCTTATTAAGTTAGATGGACTTTGAAGGCTTTTGTGGTTTATTCTCTTCTTTTTTAAAAGCCAAACCAAGATCACTTTTTGGTAACGGCTACCTTTACTCTGAATGTATTTCTCAAAAAGTTCTTTCTGAATTTTATTAAACCCAAACAGTTGTTATAATTTAAAAGTTACCCTTTTAGAGTGAGATTAGCTAGAAAAGAAATGAAGGATTATTTTAAGTAACTCAGCAAGTAACCTTTTCCAGGAAGCTTAGATTATAAATTATGAAAACCAAATTATAAACCAAGATGTGTGGTTGATTGTGGTTTAATAATTTTGTCAACAGTTTTGCTGCTGTATGTACCAGTCATATATTTTACTACTGAGTAGGAGAAAAGTCTAAAAATCGAGTGAGTAGCTTTTCACTCGCTGATTATCGTGTTTGATCATTATATTAAAGTACACCATTTATTTTTCGTTTTGTATGTTTTCCCAACTTAATAATGAATGTGCTTCTCTCTAATCTCTGAATTTCAGGAGTCTATTAATAAAATATGTGTAAAGAATTAGTTGCTAATTTTGGATGTGCCTGAAATGAGATTATCAGCAAATTACAACTTCAAACCTAGAATTGTAGTGTTATGGATTGGACCTCATCCTTGGTTATTGAAGATATATTCAAAATTTATGAAAAATTGAAAAACCTTATTACTTCTGAATGTTTCCACATGTTAGACTTTCCTTATACTTTTAAGATAGTAAAAGTGTTATTATATAAGATCATGGAAAGTTTGTCTTTCCAGACCTAGTTTATGTTAGGATTTTACAATATTAAATTCATAAGATAATAGTAGAGACTAGAAAACAAATCCTTACTGATCATGAATTTCCTCACTAAGTAGTAAATACAAATGAATATTTATTTGTAAACCTGGGTGAGTAGGTAATAGCTCTTCAGTGATATTGATGCAAGGAAATTAATAATATTTAATCCAAGGCTGGGCGTAGTGGCTCGCACCTGTAATCCCAACACTTTCAGAGGCCAAGGCAGGTAGATGGCTTAAGCTTCGGAATTGAAGACCAGTCTGGGCAACATGGTAAAACCTTGTCTCTACAAAAAAATGCACATATTGGCCAGCATGTGCCTGTAGTCCCAGCTACTCAGGAGGCTGAGGTAGGAGAATCACCTGAGCTTGGGGAAACTGAGGCTGCAGGGAGCCGTGATTATACCACTGTACTCCAGCCTGGGTGACAGAGCGAGACCCTGTCTCAAAGAAAAAAAAAAATTAGTTCTGACCTTCCTCCAAAAAAGAATAAATTAAGTCCAGAAAGTTTGTTGATTCACTTGCTGTTGCCGCCTTTATAAACATAAAAGTCAGTAAGGCTAAGGGACACTTCAGAGTTCCTTCTGCAGTCCAGGTACTATGCCGAGTTCTACAGATGCAAGTAGTACATAAGACAGATGTGGTCCCTACCCTTGTGGAGACTGCAGACCATGGCTCTGTTTTATGAATGGTAGAGACACTCATAAGTCAAATACCTACTATTTTCATGAATGTGCCAAAGGAGACAAACAGGAAGCTGAGACGGAAAATCATGGGGAGGCCTACTAAGGAAACCTCCCCCTCAGGAGTGGCCTGTAAGCTGAGGCCTGGGAAGAACCCCTGTGGGCAGGGCCAGTGGAACCACAGTGCAAGCAGCCGCTCGCCCAAAGGTCCTGTGCTGGGAAGAGAGTCAGAGATGCTGGAGGATCAGAAAGGGATCATCCAAGCGAGTGGAGGAGACAGTGGTCCAGGATGAGCTTAGGGGAAAGCGGGGGCCCCTGAATTGTTTACGTTCTAGAATACAGTCACACATCTGATATATAAATAGCATGGAGGTACCCTCAGTAGATGCAAAACTCAAATGAGCTCAGCTGCTCTGAAGCCTGGGAAAAGAGTCAGCAATTTTTAAAATTATGACATATCCACATTTTCGCAGAAAAAAACAAAGACTAGTATCTAACATCTCCTTTAATATTTACAGAGGATCTCTCTCTCTCGTTGTTCCTCTTACAAATGATAGGAGGCCACTTTTGTTTTCCAAATTCTGTGCCAGGTATCTTGCCTTTCCTGAGATATAGACACAGTAGAGTCAGGAGTGTGTGTGAGGGCATGCAGACTTCTTTTTATGTCTTTAGAATCCTTCTTCACTTTTGAATCATTTGGTCCAGGAGTTTAAGGTCTTTTCGTTTGGTCTTTGTTGTTCATTTGTTGAACATAAATAACTGTGTTCATTATGCAGACACTGTGTCGTTGACAATTTGGTGTTGTAGATTAAGGCATCGTGACCATGTAACAAGATGGGCAAATGCACTTACCCATTCAGTGAGCTCTAACCTACAAGGTGTTTTGCTTCAGATCAAAATGGTAGACTGCAGAACCTTTGGTGTGGATTTTAGGTCCATCTTTAAAACCATAGGTAGAGATTGTGTCTGTGTATTCTTCTTTAATTAAAGATGGGAAGATGATGCAACAGAGCAAAGATGGCCATGAGTCCTTTTTATCTCTCTCCCATGCACACAGAGAGTTTATCTTCCCTCCCCTGGAATCCAGGCTGGCCTTCTGGTTGCCTTGAAGTGATGCTGGGCCCTTTCTACGCATCGCCTTTCAAAGGACTGGCAGCTTCCACTTCCTGCCTTTTGGAATAGCTTGCTTTGGGGGTCCAGCTGCCACCTAAAGGCCCTGAAGTGGGCCACATAGAGAGAAGTTCCATCTTTCTAGCCATCTCCAAGTGTCAGGCCGGTGGGTGAAGTCATCTTGGATGTTCCAGCCCATCACTATCCAACTGTAGTCACATAAGAGGCCACCGATCTGCCCAGTCAGTCTCCACATTCCTGAGAGATAGTAAGTGGCTGTCGTGTTGAGCTCTGAAGTTGTCAACTAGTTTGTTAGTAACATATAACCAGAAGAGACAGTGTCCTTAACATTTAGTCCTGGGAGGTTTGAACTTTGCCTCCTCTTGTAGGTGAGCTCCCTGGAGTGTGGGATGGAGGAGTGCTTGGCCCAGTTGTTTTCCCGGAAGCTGGAGGAGGGCAGCCACACACAGGATGTGTAGACCAAACAGTTCAGGGATGCACTTGGCTTAGACAGCTGATAAACAGCTGCAGTGCCCCAAGGGAGTTGAAAGAGTGGGTGTTTTGTTGTCAGGAGTAGAATCATTCAACTTGAAGGACAGAAGATGTGTAGTTGAAGGAAATTCACCATATTCTTAAAAGTTGCAGAAAGAGAAGAACTCTTAGCCTAGGCCTGCACCAAGATCCAGTACTTTTTAATCTGATTTAATAGGCAGATGATGAAGGACTTATTCCCAATAATAAAGAATGGTTCAGTAGGAGGTTGGTAGTCTTAATTGTCTTCCTTGTCAAATCCTAGTGAATTTCACATCAGATACTGTGTCCTGTGGGGCTCTGTCACCTTAGCACTTGGTAATAAGTTTTTTATGTAGTAGGTGCTCAGTAAATGGGTTGAGTTTCTATAATAATCTGATTTCTGTAGCATCTGATTTAACTAAGTTTGCTATAAAATGAAATTTGGTATTGCATTCAAAATCACAATAAGCAGTATCAGTTGTAAATCATACCTACATATAGTTGACTCTTGAACAAAGTGGAGGCTGGGGTGTCAGCATCCTAACACGTAGTTGAAAATCTTTGGACTCCCCCACAATTTAACTAGTAGTAGCCTACTGTTGACAGAAGCCTTGCTGATAACTTAAACAGTTGATTAGCACATATATTTTATGTTATAAAAATTTAAAACTGTGTTCTCATAATAAAGCTAGAGAAAACATGTTTAAAATCATAAGGAAGAGAAAATATATTTGCTATTTATTAAGTGGAAATGGATCATTGTAAAGTCTACATCCTCACTGTCCTCACAGTGAGTAGGCTGAGCAGGAAGAGGAGGGGTTGGTCTTGCTGTCACGGGCAACAGAGGCAGAAGAAAATCCTTATATAATAAGTGAAGTCATGCAGTTCAAACCCATCTTGTTCAAGGGTCAACTATACTTGAATGGATTTTTTTCCTTGTCATGATTAACCACCCACACACATCTTACTAGACCAAGAAAGAAGACTTGACAAGCAAATAATCTCCCATTTCTTGGGTCATTTGAAGAGGTAACACAGGCCAGGTTGTACGTCCTGAAGATGAGTGTGTGAAGTCCCCAGAGAGTCTGATACGAGGCCTTCTTGCGGGGAGTAGTGATCTGGCTGCTGCATCAGCCTGCCCCCTGCCATGCCCTGACTCACCTGCACGTCTTGGGTGCTGCTGATGCCCAGGCTTCATGGCTGAGCATGGCACCCTTAGCATCCCTCACCCATTACCCCGCGGAGACTTGTGGGTTGGAGGCATTTCAGTCGGAGAAGGATGGAATGGCTGAGGGCAGGAAAACTTAACAAGCAGGAAGTCTGCACCCTGGCTGCACATGAAAATCCCCTGTGGGCATTGAAGGTAAGGGGAGCATTGAAGATAGGGAGCGGTCAGGTCTTATTTCCTAAGCAGCTCTGCAGGCCTCTGAGCTTGTCAGTCATCTTTTTGGTGCTGTATGGACTAGTGCCAGCAGGAACAACTGGATCGTTTAAGTCTTTGGCCTCTTCTCACACTTTAAACCAAATGGTTTATTAAATTCTCGTTCAAGGTAATAGCAAAAAAAAATACTGGTTTCATGTTTGGGTCTTATTTGATACATAAAGTACTCGATTTAATGTTAATTTTCTTTTTGCCTTTTTGTTGTTGTTGTTGTTGTGTTGTTGTTGTTTTCCGAGACGGAGTCTCACTCTGTCAGCCAGGCTGGGAGTGCAGTGGCGCCATCTCAGCTTACTGCAACCTCTGCCTCCCAGGTTCAAGCGATTCTCCTGCCTTAGCCTCCTGAGTAGCTGGGATTACAGGCACCTGCCACCACACCCGGCTAATTTTTGTATTTTTGGTAGAGATGGGTTTTCACCATGTTGGCCAGGCTGGTCTTGAACTCCTGACCTCGGATAATCTGCCCACCCTGGCCTTTCAAAGTGCTGGGATTACAGGCGTGAGCCGCCATGCCCAGCCCTAATGTTCATTTTCTGACAAATTCTATGAAACCTGGTGACTTAACTTTTCTGATTCTGTTTCCTTATTTGTAAAATGACAATACTTGCAGTAGAGTTTATGTAAGGAATTAATGAGGGTGACTTTAAGATCTTTGTAAATGCTAATGTGTTTTACAGTTGTGGTCAGCTATAATATATTATTATTATTAATAATAAAATGCTTACTAGGTGAAGTTAATAGCTCCCATCCATTCCCAAACTACTTAAGGAGGATTTTAAGCTCGAAACAGTGAAGGAAAGCCTCACAATGCATTGAGCAAAGACTTCCATCTGAACTGGGCATATTGCAGGGTCTGTAGTTGCTGGAATGCCTGTGTCCCTGGTTATGAGCTTTGATATAATCGTGCGAAGGCATTTTGGTGGAGTGGACCATGTCCTGATGTTGATCAAACATTTCTGTGTAGAGAGACTTTGTTTTTCCCTTGGGGAGTATTTATATTTTAGTGCCAGGCTCCGGGTTGGCTGTGCTACCCTTGGCTTTTCAGTGCCAGACATAGAGCCATGTCAGAAGGGGGACTGCATGGCAGGTCTCAGGAAGAAGGGCCAAGGAAGAGGAGAAAAGGAACTTGGCTATGGATGGGGAATCCTGTGTATCTTGGCTTCTCTGAGCCAGCTGTGCCTCAGAACTTTGATTTGATCTTTGTACCCCATGGGTCGTGCCAGGTGGGGGGCACAATGGAGAAGAGAAAAACAATGCTCTGCTGAAAACATAAGCAACAAATAAAATAGAGGATAGTAATCCTAGGGTAATCCCCGAGGCAGCAGAGAAAGGCAGGCTCTGGCTTGTATGTCAGGAGCTCTCTTCCTGGGGGCTGGAGGGAGGGTAGTATAGTCCCAGATGAGAGCGTAGTGGGTTGTTTAGAGCCTGGTAGCAGTGAAAAGAAAAGTCCACCAGGCATCTTGTTCATGTGGTAGAGCTTGACTTGTAATTGTGGCAGTCTCCCCAGGCCTCTCGGCAGCTAGGTGACAGTGGCGTGCTAGTTCATGGGTCACCTTCTCACCCTCTGGCTTGCTTCTCAGTGGGTATAAATGGTGTAATTAAAACCTGTGGTTTCAAACTTTGCTCCAAAGACTATTTCTGGGGTTCCACAGACATTGACCTGAAATTTATTTTTATTATTTTTAACCAACTCTGAAGATACTATACATTTAAATATATAAAATGTATCATATTAAAATAGCCTGTTCTTTACGTTTTGAGATTCTGTTTATGCTGTTTTTTAAAGAAGTTAGAAATGCATTGGCTTGTTCTGCTAGCTTATTTTTAACTACTTCTACATTGTTGTAATATCATAACAGGTCGGACTGGCTAGGCTGTGGTCAGAAATCGCTTCTCAGTGTTTTATACATGCCCAAGGGATTCCAACACAGGGTGTCCATGGTGCTCTTTGAGAAAACTTTGTCTGAAAGAATAGTGAATGATGCCTCATTAAAAACTGCCTCAGAAATATTTTCTCCTGGCTTGTTTTCTCCTTCCATGTCATTGTTTGAGAAATATCCAAGATTCCTTCTTTTTACAGTTAAAAAAAAAATTGAAGCACGTCCATAATCCCATGTAGTTCTTTGATAGAATTAAACTTCAGATAGGCATAAGAAATTCGGGTAGTCTTTCTCTCCTCTGGAAATGCATGCCTTTCACAGTCAATAGTGTGTAGTGTGGTCGGCTCTGGAGTTGGGGTCCGACCCTTCAGCATGGCCCTCGCTCTCTGAAGATCAGAAACCCTGGAAGCCGCTTGCCTCTTTTTCATCTTCCACATCTGTCTGGTGGCCAGGCCCTGCCCTCCTGCCTCTTTGCTGCCACTGCTGTGGCCAGCCTCTTATTCGGAGGAGTTTCCTACCTGGTTAGAGACTTAACCACCTCCAGATGGACCCCTTCTAATCCATTTCCCACATTATGACTCAAAAGTGTGACTTGTACAAATCTTTTGGTTCTGCCAAAACCCCATACGGTCCTCCATTACCAATCAGGTGAATTGACTTGCATTTCCCAGCATGTCCCCACACCCACAAACACTCCATGATACCGGGCCCATCCCTGCCTTTATTCCCTGCAGCCCCTCTGTGCAGGAGCCTTCAGCCCCTTCACTCTGCCCCGTTCCTACCTCCATCATTGTGCCATCTATGTTTGCATGTGTCTTCTCTGTCATATCTGTCTCAAACTAGGTTGAAAATTTTTTGAAGATGGAGATTTTCAGAATAAAATTGTTCACACAGTTATATATTTGATTATCTTTTTCTTTTCTTTTTTTTTTTTTTTGAGATAGAGTCTCACTCTGTCGCCCAGGCTGGAGTGCAGTGGCGCAGTCTCGGCTCACTGCCACCTCTGTCTCCCAGGTTCAAGTGATTCCCCTGCCTCAGCCTCCCAAGTCGCTGGGATTACAGGCATGTGCCAGCACACCCAGCTAATTTTTTTGTATTATAGTAGAGATGGAGTTTTGCTATGTTGGCCAGGCTGGTCTCAAACTCCTGGCCTCAAGTGATCTGCCCACCTTGGCCTCCCAAAGTGCTGGGATTACAACCATGAGCCACCGTGCCTAGCCGATTATACTTTTTTAATGCGTTAGTTAAGATGAGCGAGTCCAAAGTGATACAGCCCCTGCCCCCACAGAGCTTCCAGTCTAACGAGAGAGGCAGGTACTAAAAAGATAATGCACATAACAGAATGGACTGAACTAAGTAGTAGAAGTTCAATTGAAGAGGAAGACACAAATGGATAAAAGCTATGGATTCTCAGAATTGAGGATGCTGAAAGGCTGCATAGGATGAGAGGTGTGAACAAGGGTCCTGAAAAAGGCATAGGATTTGTACTTGCAAAGAAGGACATTTCCAGCAAGAAGGCTTGGAAATGAGAAAATCTCAGGAGAGTAGGCCCGTCTGAAAAATTCAGTACCCGATTGAGAGGAAAAGAAGTACCATTGGGGAAGTGTGTTTAAGCAGGTATGCAGATGTTCTTCCCTAGGCAGTGGTGTCAGTAGGATTTTTTGTTGAAGTGAGGTCTGGGATCTCTTTGTAAGCCGCCTGAGAGCTGGGACTTTGCATTGATCACCTTTTTGTTACACATGCTCTGTGATGTAATTGGCACTGCATGATTTGACAAGAATGTGTTTTATGCTCTAAATCAGGAGTTAGCAAACTTTCTGTAAAGGGCCAGATAGTAAATATTTTGGCCTCTATTTAGTCCGTTCTGAATGTACGTTACACACAAGTTTCTAAAGTACATTCACAAATAAGCATTATACACTTAGTTGTAACATACACGGATGTTGAGCAGAGAAAAAGCTCTCTGATTTTTGTGGTTCCTGCTCTAAGCTAGGCTAGGTGGTGTTGTCAGGGTTCCAACCCCTTCCATCCCTGAAGCACACTCAGCAAACCATCTAGTTTATAAGCTGCAGTGTGCTAGTAGGTACTGTGTGTATTTTCTTGGCGGAGGGAGGGGGTATTTGTTTTGTTTTTGAGATGGGGTCTCACTATGTTTCCCAGGCTGGTCTCAAACTCCTGGGCTCACGTGATCTTTCTGCCTCGGCCTCCTGAGCAGCTACTGCACCTGGCTGCATCGCTTTTAAAGGCAGATGATGCCTCTGGCCTTTCCCATTGCCTCCGAGTGTGTGGCCCATGCCACTGTCCAGTCCATGCCACTCTCTGTGTGTTCCACGCCACTGTCCACTTGTGTAGGGAAGACAGCACCAGGGGCTGGCCTGGTTAGGAGAGCTTTCTGGGCAGGGGTTGAGAGAGGCACACTTGAGCTGGACTTTGAAAAGAAAGAAAGGAGAGCCATGGAGCAGACCGGGCGAGGCTGGGTGCGAAGACCAGATGTGGCAGAGATTGAGGAGGCAGAGCGAGCACAAGCCTGGGCGTATTGGGCAGTTCTGTGGACTTGTCGGTTGTGCAGTGGATTCATGGAGCCTGTCGAGGAAGCTACCTGTGTGCTTCTACTAGGAAAGCACCGCCACAGAGAGAAGATGAGGGCCAGGGAAGCAGTATTGTGGGGAATTCAGAGAGAGGGCTGAATCTGAGAAGCATTATTTTAAAATTATGTTAAAAACATTTTTTCCGCTGTCTCCAACCATCATTACTATGTTCATTGTGGAAATATTAAGAAAGTCAGTATGGCATATAGTCCCATAACCAAGAAATTCATTCATTGTGACCTATTTGAGGGTCATTTAAAAATGACTGATGTAATTTAAAAGATTAATCAACAAAATGACTTATTTTATAATTAATTACTTTCCACTAATGTGACATTTCTCAAACTCTGCTGTACTTCCTTTTCTTCTTTTGTTTCCTGAGACAGATCTCACTCTGTTGCCCAGGCTGGAGTACAGTGGTGTGCGATCATGGCTCACTGCAGCCTTGAACCCCTGGGCTCAAGCGATCCTCCCGCCTCAGCCTCCTGAGTAGCTTGGACTACAGGCATGCACCACCATACCCGGCTAATCTTTTATTTTTTGTACATAAGGTGTCTCACTATGTTGAGTAAATGAACAAATGAATTTTGGCTTATGTCAGTGAGTTGGCCTGACTGGGCCTTGATCTACATGGCTTCTCTTGCACGTATTGTTGCCCCAGCTGAGTTCGCGTGTTTTTAGTAGGCAGGGTAAATTAGCGGTATGGGTATAACATTCTGCATTTAGTTTTGTTACTCTATATGAGCTCATGAAATGGACTTCCCTTTCCTAGTAATATAGAGAAAAGAAAAACCTAAGGAAATATAGAGAACACATTCAATTTGGGAAATTCCCGTCTGTATCAGTCAAGGGTAGGCTAGATCATGTTGATCATGCTGCATAACAACCCACATCTCAGTGAATTCGCCCACAAAGGGTGATTTTCTTACTCACAATACACAAACAATGTGTGTCAGCAAGAGAGCAGAATCCTCTGTCGTCACCAAGAGCCTCCAGGATGATGACAGCTAATCCCATTGTGCCTTCACCGTCACTGCCACAGGTGACAGGAACGCGGTAAATTGCACACTGCCTTGCTTATTTATTTATTTATTTACTTAGAGACAGGGTCTCGCTCTGTCACCCAGGCTGGAGCGCAGCAGCGCGATCTCGGCTCACTGCAACCTCCACCTTCTGGGTTTAAGCGATTCTCCTGCCTCAGCCTCCTGAGCAGCTGGGACTAAGGTGCATGCCACCATGCCCAGCTAATTTCTGTATTTTTAGTAGAGACAGGGTTTCACCATGTTGGTCAGGCTGGTCTCAAGCTCCTGACCTCAGGTGATCCACCCACCTCAACCTCCCAAAGTACTGGAATTACAGGTGTGAGCCACTGTGCCCAGCCCATACACTGCCCTTTTAAAGCCTGTGTTCGAAAGTGGCACACATCACTGCCGCTCATATTTGCCTGGACAAAGCAAGTCACGTGGCCATGCCATTTCAGATTGGGAAGTACATTTTTACCATTACCCAGAGGAGGAGAGAGATGCAATATTTGAGAACAGCCCTAAAGACAACAGTATGGGCCGGGCGCAGTGGCTCACGCCTGTAATCCCAGCACTTTGGGAGGCCGAGGCGGGTGGATCACAAGGTCAGGAGATCGAGACCACAGTGAAACCCCGTCTCTACTAAAAATACAAAAAAAAAAAAAAATTAGCCGGGTGCGGTGGTGGGCGCCTGTAGTCCCGGCTACTCGGGAGGCTGAGGCAGGAGAATGGTGTGAACCCGGGAGGCGGAGCTTGCAGTGAGCCAAAATCGCACCACTGAACTCCAGCCTGGGCGACAGAGCGAGACTCCGTCTAAAAAAAAAAAAAGACTACAGTATGATCCCTTAGTCCACCTTAATGATCCTGAGGCTTTGGGGCAATTAAAAAATCCTTACTCTTAAAAAAAGTCAGGCAGTAAGTCCTGAAGCCAGCTGCTGGTGGTACACAACATACCCTTGTCTTGTGAGAAATCCCTTTTGAAAAGGTAACTTACCTGGCCACCCCATTATTGCTCATTGCTACAGGTTGAATTGTGTCCCCCCCAAAATATATGAAATCCTATCAGTACCTCTGAATGTGCACTTATTTGAAAATAGGGTCTTTTCAGACCCTCTTGCAGATGGAGTCAAGTTAAGATGAGGTCATGAGGCCGGGCGCAGTGGCTCAATGCCTGTAATCCCAGCACTTTGGGAGGCCCAGGCGGGCGGATCACAAGGTCAGGAGATCGAGACCATCCTGGCTAACACAGTGAAACCCCATCTCTACTAAAAATACAAAAAATTAGCCGGTCGTGTTGGTGGGTGCCTGTAGTCCCAGCTACTCGGGAGGCTGAGGCAAGAGAATGACGTGAACCCAGGAGGTGGAGCTTGCAGTGAGCCAAGATTGTGCCACTGCACTCCCACCTGGGCGACAGAGTGAGACTCTGTCTCAAAAAAAAAAAAAAAAAAAAGATGAGGTCATGAATGTGGACCCTAATCTGACTGGTAGCCATATAAAAAAGGGAAAATTTAGACTCACAAACAGACATGCACACCGGGGGAATGCCATGGAAAGATGAAGGCAGAGATCAGGCGATGCTTGTACAAGGCAGGGAACTCCAAAGATTGCCAGCAAGCCTCCAGAAGGCAGGGGAGACCATGGAATCTCCCTGCCCGTATCTTGATCTTGGACTTCCAGCCTCCAGAACTTTAAACAATTACTTTCCATTGTTTAAGCTACTCAAGTTTGTGGTACTTTCTTACAGCAGTCTTAGCAAACTAATATGCTAATCAGTATGTATTTTTATCATCTTCTTTGGGCCTAGCAAGGAGAACCACTTGGGAAATTGAAACAAGGACCCTCTTGGGAAAGTTTGGTGAAATCCTGGCCAACATGATGTCTAATGCTGATTGCAGTGGAATTGAGTACTGTTGTTGATTTCTTTTCCTTAAAGTTGCTTTTGGAAGTGAAGAGTAAAATGTGTTAGTGGGAGCTCAATATTAGCAAGAAGAGAAATAAGGGACTGTGCTAGCAAAATGAATAATCTGTCCTTATACTGTTGCAGGTGGTTATCAAGATACACTTTTTGTGAGACAGAAAGCTTTGTGGGGCTGGAGTTGCTTTTGATGGTGGTAGCAGAGGGGGTGTTACATGAATAGAAGTGCTGGTAACTTCTGGTAGTATCTTCATTGCATGTGGGTACACCCAGTCTTATGGGCAACCTGATTTTATATCATCTTGTTCTTTTCAGTAAATGTTGTATATCAAATATTTAATGTTCTTTGAAAAACTTTTTAGAAAAGTGACGTTTGCAAACCGAAGAATATTGAATCACGTATCTGGATATTTTGTTTGATTATAAACCCATTTTTACACCATGGCCATAGAGAATGGTGCCATAGGCACTATCGGGAGTGATGTCATTAACCCCACAGGGCTATGTGGAAAGTGGGTGGCTGGGACTGCTGTATGGTTGGCACTAGGCGGTGTGGCACACGGGCCAGCTCCTGTACTTTCCCGTTTGTGGCTCTCGTGGGGCACTCCTGCTCTCCCCGTCCTCATCCATGATACAGACTCTCTCTCATCTACATGCTCATAAATTTCAGCAGCAAGAACTGCATGATTTTTAAAATTCTGAGTAGATGCTTCCAGCAAAGGGTTTCCTAATTGATCACTGCCAGAGGAGGAGGTGCTAAATAGTTACCAAGTTACATGCTTTTTTCCCCGAATGAAGTGCTTCCCCCGCTACTGCTTGTAAAGCCAGATTGTGTGTGTGCTCAGAACCCACGTCTGGTGCCGGAAGCCTGAGAACTAGTGAGTGGTCGTGTGGTTTATGGCCCCTATAAAAGGACCCATTCTAAAAGTCTACAAGAAGCTAACTCCACGATGAGATGATTGTGTGTGTGTGTGTGTGTGTGTGTGTGTTAGTGTGTGTGTTTGTGATAAGGTCTTGATCTCTTGCCCAGACTGGAGTGCAGTAGTATGATCTCGGCTCACTGCAGCCTCCACCTCCCAGGTTCAAGCGATTCTCCTGCCTCAGCCTCCCGAGTAGCTGGAATTACAGGCATGTGCCACCATACTTGGCTAATTTTTGTATTTTTAGTAGAGACGGGGTTTCACCATGTTGGCCAGACTGGTCTCGTACCCCTGACCTCAAATGATCTACCGGCCTTGGGCTCCCAGATCGCTGGGATTACAGACATGGGCCACCACACCTGGTGTGTTTTGAAACATTTTGAATCCATATGAATCGAACGTATTCTGGATACTATTTTATGCCTAGTTTGGGTGTGCCATGAAATTTAAAACTTCAAAGTTGTGGAATTCCTATTCAAGTCCAGACATGTTCTAATGGTGTCGGCTTTCTTTGTATGTGTTAGGAGTTATATTTATTTATTTATTTATTTTACTGCACCTTTAGAAAAAAAAGCAAGTAACATCTGATTAATGTTTGCATGATCATCACAGTAAGTGTTTTTATTAAAGTTAGTAAATTCTGGTTAGATACATGTACTGTCCTGAAGTCCTGTGCTGTCCAAATTGTTGAGATACTTTACGTGTTCAGATTGAGGAAATACTTCAGACTTTATTTCTAACCACCAAAGAGGTGAATATATAGCAAGTATAACTTTTTGAAAAATTTCTGTTCCAGGGGTGAAATAAATGCTACAAGTTGGTTCATCTTTTGCTAAAGAGTAGGTGATAACAGAAATTAAACTCTCTGAAGAGAGGATTGTAGGCAAACATAATTATCCTGCTATTTGAAACTTAATTGCAAAATATCTTAAGGCTGTGATGTTACAGAACTCACTTTAAAGATTTAATTTGAGATTTGAAGTGGCAAAATGATAGTTCAAAGAATCAGTGAGCCATTTCTTTGTAATTTTAGTTCATCTTTTATAGTTTTTATAGCTAAAATGAAAAATTGGTCTGCAAATTAGTCTCTGGCTAGGTGGTTTGTTATTTTTCTTTTTCCTTTGAGGCAAAGTCTGGCTCTATCACCCACGCTGGAGTGCAGTAGCGCATTCTCAGCTCACTGCAGCCTCCACCTCCCAGCCTCAAGCCATCCTCCCACCTCAGCCTCGTGAGTAGCTGGGACTACAGGTGTGCACCACCATGCCCAGCTAATTTTTGTATTTTTTTGTAGAGAAATACTCAGGCTGGTCTTGAACTCCTGAACTCAAGTGATCTGCCTGCGTCTGCCTCCCAAAATGCTGGAATTGCAGGTGTGAGCCACCATGCCCGGCTTGGTAGTTCTCAACACAAAAACTCAGCTTCTGGATTAATGGGGTCTTTCTCTATCACTGACTTAATCAGGGAATTGTGACTTTGGTTGCTTAGGGGGAGGGAAAGTGAAAAAACTTAATTCAAGGATTCTAAAATCTTTTTGCTTTGAGAAATAAAGAACTTGCTCGTCTTACATTGTTGCGTCGTTTTCTTAGGATATCATCGCATTGCTTGGAATTTAATATTTAAAGAGTTCTCACGTGCTTCTTTTTGCAAATATAATGGTTGACACCAGACAGGTGTGTGTATTACCAACCCTTCAGAATCATCCTCTTTCCTTATGGGAAGTTTGGATTATTACTTCTGGCATCACTTTCTTTGTTTCCACTGAAGCTGTGCCTCTGCCTCACATCTTAAAAGGATTAATAGGGATTATTTTCCTTTAAGTAGATGACTACTTGGGTATACTGCTGACTTGAGTTTTTGTTTTTTCCTTGTTTATTCCCATCATGTCATCACCCAGTGGAGCTATCTCCCAGTTTCTAAATTACTGTTCCCAAGGAGCACGCCCACAGGTGATGCGTGTCACTGCTGCAATCATGAAAACGACAGCAGCTTTAGAGCTGAAGGCATCATCTGCTCTAGATACTGACTCAGAGAAATGTGCGTTGTTCCTGAAGTTTTTCCTTCTGTATAAATTTTTATTTCACTTTGGTTTAGAAATTGTGTAAATTGGTCTGGATAGCAGTATGGTGAGGAAAACTAAATAGAAAATGGAAGCTGTTAGAAGTACCATTTTGGATACAATGGATTCCAGCTTCACGTGACACACAGTGCATTTCATATAGAAGTCATGAACACTTAAATATTTGTAATATCATTATATGTGTCTGGCTTTGCCAGTGTCTGTGATGGGGAATTTAAGTTGGAAAGATGGCCTCTGCACTCAAGAAATATACATGCTGTTTGAAAAGGTAAGTGTGGCCAGGTGCAGTGGCTCATGCCTGTAATCTCAGCACTTTGGGAGGCCAAGGTGGGGCAATCACTTGAGCCCAGGAGTTCAAGAGTAGCCTCCGCAAAATGGTGAAACCCCATGTCTACAAAAAAAAAAAAAAAAAAAAAAATGCAAAAATTAGCCAAGCACAATGGCACAAACGTGTACTTCCAGCTTCTCAGGAGGCTGAGGCAGGAGAATCACCTGAGCCCAGAAGGTTGAGGCTACAATGAGCCAGGATCATGCCACAGCACCTCAGTGTGAGTAACAGACTGAGTTCCTGTCTCAAAAATCAAAAAACAAAGTGAATCTTCAATTTTTGAATTCTATAAAAATGAAGGCTATATATATGTATACTCCCGTGTTAAAAAGCTACATGTGAAGTGTGTTGAAAACAACATGTGAAGACATGTCCTATTAATATTTTGCCTTAGCAATGAGAGTAAATGTTGCTCTCAAGTCTAGTCCAAACTCTGTTGCTTGCTTAAATAATGGGGGATGGGAAGCTAAAACCTAACAAAAGCATAATAAATTATAAGTGACCTATATATAGTTAACCTGACAGCTATACATTTGGATTTTTGAGTTTGCACTGATTTAATTTTTCGTTTAAGTCTGTGAAAGTTTCCTTAGAATGTGACCATAGCAAAATTCCTCTGTAAATCTTGGTCATATGTAGAAATGTCTTAAAGGTGTGATATCCTTGTATGGTTGGCCTTTTGATGTTTTAATCTCCGTAGGTAGCTTTCTTTCGATTAATTTGTTGGTCTTATGCAGAAGTCCTAAAGGCCAGGCGTATTGGCTTCTCATGACGGTAATCTCAGCACTTTGGGAGGCCAAGGTGGGCAGATCACTTGAGGTCAGGAGTTCAAGACCAGCCTGGCCAATATGGTGAAACCTAATCTCTACTAAAAATATAAAAATTAGCCAGGTATTATGGCAAATGCCTGTAATCCCAGCTACTCGGGAGGCTGAGGCAGGAGAATTGCTTGAACCAGGGAGGCAGAAGTTGCAGTGAGCTGAGATCGCACCACTGCACTCCGGACTAGATGATAGAATGAGACTCCATCTCTGAATGAATGAATGAATGAATGAGAGAGAGAGAGAGAAAGAAAGAAGTCTTAGAGAAATCTTAAGAGGATGGTTACTTGGGTAATTAATTTTTAGTTAGCTGAGTTTTTTGCTAACTTCAATTCTTACTCTTACTATATTGGATAACTCCATTTAAGGTACCTAAAATTTCTTTAGGTTTATCTTAATTTCATAATGATCTTAATAGTGCTTCTTGTTTTTGCCTATCTTATTCTGTGCTCCTTAAATCTCCAGTCTTGCTGTGATCACATTACTGTTTTAAGACACGGTGGAGTCATTTTGGTGAACTCCAAGTTTCTTTCTTGTAACTGGAGACATGTTTCTGTTTTCGTATTCCACTACACATTTGGAAAAAGTAAGTCTGCAAGTGGAAAGGGTGTTTGTGAAGATACCTAGTACTTTCCTGGGTTTTTTCTTGCTTTTGTGTCATGTTCATGCATTCCACCTAGTATTATGTATTGAAGGTAACAGACAATAAATACTTGTTGACTGAATGAATGTATTAAATTTGCCCTAAGGTACTTAACAGAAAAACCCAAACCTTGTTGTTATTTGTTCCAGGAAAAATGGCCTTTTAAGTTTCAAGTTTTTTTGTGAATACCTAAATTTTGCCGTGTTATAGAAATTAATATAAGTTGGACCGGGCGCGGTGGATCATGAGGTCAGGAGACCATCCTGGCTAACACGGTGAAACCCCGTCTCTACTGAAAATACAAAAATTAGCCGGGCGTGGTGGCGGATGCCTGTAGTCCCAGCTACTCAGGAGGCTGAGGCAGGAGAATGGTGTAAACCCGGGAGGCAGAGCTTGCAGTGAGCTGAGATGGCGCCACTGCACTCCAGCCTGGGTGACAGAGCAAGACTCAAAAAAAAAAAACACAAGAAAAAAGAAATTAATATAAGTTATTCTATTATTTTGTTTTGTTTTCCAGGAAGGTCAGGAGTTGACATCCTTAGCTAGTACTGTTTACTCTTCTAAATTCTCTATTAGGACAGGTTGGAAAATACACAAAAATCTACCATGCAAAATGTATATCCTTTCTTTTCTGGACTTTTCTTCCATTGAGGTTTTTCCCATGCCTTCAGTCAGGACTTTCCCTGAGACCAGGCTCTGATACTACTCTATTCTAATAGAAAGCAATAGATAACAGAGATTATTTATAAAATCTATAGGATGAATGGTCAGCTCTCATGCATTTAAACTAGCTCTTTCTAACTTGAATCTGGGAGAAATTCTAGACTAGTCCAGTGAGTAAAACTGGCATTCTCACTCCTAGAACACAGATGTTGATAAAACCACCAAACGGGTTCTTCCTGCCCATAGCACAAATAAAGACCATAGTATTACAGTAAAGAAAGTTTAATTGAACTGGGGTTGGCCATGCCATGTGGGAGTGGGCATTATTATCAAATCAATCTCCTTGAAGGCTCGTAGATCAGGGGTTTTTCAAAGGCAGATTGGGAGAAGGGATGGGGATGGCTAGAAATGAGTGCTTGCTGCTGATTGGTTGGGGCAGAGAAGAAATCATAAGGAGTCTAAGCCGTCTTCCTGAGCGGAGTTGCTTCAGGGTGGGGCCACAGGAGTGGGGCTGGCGGGACCAGGTGGAGCCATGGGTGTCAAACGTGCGAAAAATCTGAAAAGATATCTCAAGAGGCCAGTCTATAATAGTGATGTTATCTGTAGGACATACCTTGTGACTAGTCTACACTTTAGCAGAATTCAGATTCCTCTCCTACCTCTAGCCTGATGCCCTTTAATTAGCTATACAAAGGCTGCTGAGTTTTGGGTTAGGCTTATTATCATTTAAACTATAAACTAAATATCCACCAAAGCTAGCCCAGCCTAAGCCCAGGAATAATCAAGGCAGCTTGAAAGCTAAAAGCAAGAGGAGGCTGGGTTAGATCAGCTCACTGTTATAATTTTTGCAAAGGTGGTTTTATTGAAACCTGTTCTTTTTTGAAAGCTGGCTCTTTCTAACATTCAAATGCTTTTAATCAACCTGTTTTATGGAAGCAGGATATTGAAATTAAAGTAAATATTAGATGAACTTTGTAGCCAGTTGTTTTCCTCATTCTTCAACTCTTTACCCTACAAATCTTATTTAAACAACATGTTCAGTAAGCTGTTATCTTGCTTACACAATGAATAGAACATTATGTTCTAAGGTACAGTTTGCTCACCTATGAAAAGAATTTAACCTCTTTTATAAGTAGCTATACGCAATTTTCATACCTTAAGTTCTTATTTAGACACACTTCAGAATATTAGAGCATTTTGCAAGTAGATACACGTTCTTACCCAATGTCAGTGTTTATAGACAGACACTCACCAAGGGTATATTTAAGTCTAGGGTGGTAAGGAATATAAATGTCATTTATTAAAACCTGAACATAGCCAACTATGAATTATTTGTGTTAATGTAAACGTCAAATGAGGACTGCAAACATTTGATGTTGGAATATTTGCCTGTAGAAGTACAGTGCTGTGTTCTATAGAATATAAGTAGATGCCACCCCAGTCCTCAGAGTTTCAGTGAGGTCATCATTGTATCAGTAAAGGTGCCAATTTAAGATGCTAACTTGACACTGGAAAAAAATTGCTGTCCTATTCTGAAAGATGAGTCTTATATAAAGTGTTTTTTAAATACTTTATTGAAACTGCCATGTTCTTTTCAATTTTGGCAGCTCCCCTGCATTTAATGTAGTCATAAGCTTCTATATTAGTGGGTGTTTTGAGGGCATCCTGTGAAGACAATAAATTACATTATACTTATCTAGTCTGCACTCTTTATCATGTTGATAAAATGGCCTTTACCAGTACAAAAACTGTTTCAGAATGTGTAAGTCTGTCTCAGCTGACAGAGGGCTTCATCATTTTCATGATAATCCCAGCAGCTTGAAATGTCAAACTGATAGCTGATCCACAGCACACAGTCGTGCTAATTGAGATAAGTTGGTGTGGAAAATTGAGTTGAATTGAATATTAAACACCAGTAAGTGCTATGCTAGGTATTGGGACCGCAGTGATGACGATGACATTGTCGTGACCCGGGAGGCGCTCCTTATGTGCATAAACTGCATTTGGAAATTTTCATGATTTGAGAGTCATCTATGGTGGCCGGTAGAGATTTTCCCAGAAGGCCAGGGATATATGGGGACATTTGATTGTTCTTTCACCATAATTATATAACCTTTTTCTTTGCCCAGAATGAACAACTGCAGGGTAACATTTACACAAAAGGAATTTAGTGTGCTTAGAGTGTTGATAATACTTGAGAAACTAGAAGAGCTGTTTTAAAGCACTTCTTTCTTTTTCTTTCTTTATGTATTTATTTTATTTTTATTTTTTTATTTTTTTATTTTTTTATTTTTTTTTTTTGCTGGGCTCTTAGAATTTGACATTGTTCAACTTTAACTTTGTCCTCATTTAACTTTATCCTGCTAAGGAGCTGAAAGGTCCATATGATCAAAAAGGCAGCTCTCAACCCAGCATGAAATTCCAGGCTCATTCATTTCTGTTTACCTGCTGCCACATAATTCAGACAACTGCATGCTTGCTTTACAGATGAATAGAGGACAGCATGTTGTTCAGTAACTGTAGTTTAAATAGTATATGTAAGATAAATGCCCAAGAAGAAAGCTAGAGGAGCATACCACTTCTCTTCTAGTGTCGGCCTCCTGCCCATGGAGTCCATAGAGTAGAATTATGGTGCATGCCCTAGAGACCAGCCTCCCTCAGGATCACAAGTTCACCTCTGCACCACAGCTCTGGGCAGCGTGGAATTAGACAAATTAAAGTAGTTAAGTTCTGACTTTATAGAACAGAATCTAAACTTTTGTTCATACTGCTTTTGTGTTCTTGGGCCATCTGAAAACCTTTTCTGTATAAATATTTGTGCAATATGCGGTCTTACAGAGGTCTTGTCGTGCATATTTCCCTTTGCTTCCTTATGTGTCATGTTTTTTCAAGAAGAAAATATTCAGCTTTAGAGACAATGCAGTCATTGTGTTGTGGCTTTAATTCAGATCATTGTCCTTTTGTGAGTTGCGTGTGTGCGCGTTGTGCGCGTGCCTGTGTGTTTTGCTTGGAGGTATAGTGAGGAAGCGAGCAGAGTCCATTTGCTTTTTCTAACAGAGGGTGGGGCAGATTCTCTCACAACCGTTAAAGAAAAAAAATCAGATACCAGCATTAATGATAATCAGTCATGCATATGTAATCGTGTGTAGTTCATACTTCAAATTCGTATACAGCTGAGCACGATCTTGAATGTTACAGGAAGCAAGCTTTAAAGTCAAGTTACAGTATAACTTTGCTAATTCATGCCTGACTAATTTGCCCACCCAGGAATTCCCACTGAAATTTTGCCATTCCTCTACCAACGTTCAGAAAAATTTGATAGCAGGCTGTGGAGAAGGCTCATGTTACTTCTATGTCAAGGTATAAACAAAAAAAGAGAGCACAAATACCTCCATTAGACCACATGAAATGAAGAGAGAGAAAACATCTGCTGAAAAGCCAGGTTCTCTGTTTTTTTCCTGCTTTTTAATTGTAATCTTTGTTTATGCATCCCATAGAAACATGCATAAGTAACCCTGAGTAGTCTCTTAGTTTAAGAAAACCTATTATAAAATTTCTTGCTGTAAAATAAAATTCTAAAAGGAATAAGTTATGGAAATATAAGTATCACACAGTTTATCTTAAAGACTTTACATAGGGTGCAAGGTAGGCTGCTATATGATTTGGTAATTGTTTTGTGGGGTAATTTTGTTTTGTATAGTGAAAAAGAACAGTGAGTGATTTAACTGAATTTTATAGTTTAATTTTTTTTTTTTTACTAAAATCTTTGGTTTGCTATCGCAAAATGAAAGAGAAAGGAAATTTTGGTTAATGTTAACTTTATTTCCAAAACCGTGTGATGGATGCTGACCAAATGTGTCTCAATAGTGCCATTGAGGGCTGTTGCCTTTTTTTTCTTTGAGGTGCCAAGTGAAGTGTGTTTTGAACCTTAAATGTTCACTATGCAACATTGTCTGCATTACAGGTAGATACTGCAAACTTGCTTCAAAAAAACTAAAAAGTTCAAATAACTAATGGTTCATATTTCTTCCAGTTAGTAAGTATCACGACAAGGTATTATGGTCATCCCATGTTCTCAGTATAGATTCAGCTTCATTTCTTACACCACACACCCAGAGGCATAAATGGAAGTGCACAGACAAAAGGAAAGGCCTGAGTTTAAACGTAGTTATCATGTTAAGTGTTCCATGTTTTATTCTGAGAATTTAGGTATTTCTACTGCAGTACCACGAAGTCAATCTGCATGATACTTTAACTAGATCACTTGTAAAAATAAATGAATAAATGGTCAATGATGGTTCAGTGACAAAAGTGCCAGATGAGTCGTGAATGTTTTCACAAGTAAATTTGATAATAAACTGCTAAGTTTACTGTATACTCTGTGTATAAATTAGCTCAGATTCAAGTTTGCTCTAACAACTGAATGCTCAGTTGCATCTTTAAACTTTCTGTTGCATGCGAGAGGCTCAGGGGCAGGTGGGAGGAAGTCAACAGGTTTGTGTCTCGGGATTGCTGATAACCCTGCATGCTGCTGGGTTGCAGGCTTGGAGTATATGGCATATGAGACATGGTGTGTCTGATTTGATGGAAAAAGCAACGGAGAACCAATGAACCAAGCTATTCTGTTTATTGACTTTTTAATATGTTTACTACAAGAATCTGGTTTTTAAAGTGCTTTTAAAATAAGGTTATAAACAGAAGTGTGTTTTGGACACAGCCTGCAGCAAGCATGCCTCTCAAGGTATAAGATGAGTCAGCTACACACGCTCAGGGACCCGTTCCACCAGCCACAGTAGCTGCAGAGGGTGAGAGCAACTGAGGCAAGAGAAGCTCTTAGCAATTAGGGGAAGGAAGCCTCCACTTGACACCTCGTCACCACCAAGTATTTATTGAGTGTCTTTGGTGTCCAAGGCAGGAGAATGTCTTCTATGGATTCTACATATTTTAGGGTCACCAGAGTTATAAAATCTCTTGAAATCTATATGCACAAATTATAAATACATATGCAGCTTTTTATAAGTGTTCAAATTCTGCCTTAATTGCACTCATGAATCAGGGTCTTACCCCAGTATTGTATACCATTGATAGTCGTGATTTCCTTAGTGAAATTAAGTAAATTGACTTTCAGAGACTTTATTTCTTATTCATCAAGTCCCCATGTAGCCATGAAAAAAGATATGTTTGGTACTCTATTTGTATGATTAAAACAAAATATCCATAACTACTGACTATTCAATGATCAGATATTTTACTATAAATTAATATCGTTATAAACTCCTAGATATTAGACTTCAGACATTCAGAGCCCACTCTGTGCTTGGCACAAAGCAGGCTCCAAATACATATTTATAGAATGAACAAACAAATGAAGGAAGAAACAAAGAAATGACTAATGCACCAGTCATTTATCAGGAAGTTTAACAGGGAAATTCAACAACCAGATTTGTTTTGCTAGTCTTATTAAAGTGCAACGTGTTTGTTGTAAAAATAGATCCATATTCGTCATTGAACTGGACAGTCTAAAATAGATCCAAACCCATTGTTTGATTATATTTCACAAATGTAAGGTGAAATAGATGATACCGTCTGTCACTTGCTTGATGCTATTGGCAAATCTCACTCTTGGCAAATGTGAAACAGTTACCAGCATGAAAGCTTGGAGGTTACTCTGAATGTATATGAACAACAGTGCTAGGCTCACAACTGGGAGAGCGTCTAAAAATAGGTAGGCGATCCCTTATCTCGTTGCATTGAAAATTGTGTTTATATGAAGTGATATTATTAGAAATGATGTGTGAGAAAAGAATTTCTGTAACGTCTCCTATAAATTAGAGTGAGAAAATGTATCTCTATGCAGCTTTGACGCAAAGGATTATTATTGCTGGACTGTGGACCAGAATTTTAGTCAAGTTTTTTTTTTAGTGAAAAGTAACTGTTCATTTATGCAGACATACAACTTTATATCCTATAGAGACTTGTAATCTGCTCGTAAAGTTAGCACCCTATTTTTCCTCTGGATGTCCACCGAGAAACCCACTGGTGTGATGGTCATTAAAAAAGAGAGTTGTGTCAGAATGCCCTAAAATTTTAGTGGCTTAACACATCCCAGGTTTATTTCTCATTCACACTACCTGTCAACATAGGTTGGCAGGCATTCGGATCCACATGGTCACACAGAGAACCAGGCCGACCGACCCACCCACATGGTCGCACAGAGAACTAGGCTGACTGAAGTTTGCACTGGAGCTTTTCATGGCCTCCACTCGGAGGTGAGACAGGTCAGCTTTTCTCATCAGCTGAAACTAGTAAGATGGCCTTCCCTGACCACAAGGAGACTGGAAAGTGTAGTCGTCTTTTCTCTGTGCCTCGAGAGGAGAGAGAAGTGAAAATTGGCGAGCAATATTTCTATATTAAAAGTGGTTAGAGTGTAGTGCAATGAATCTAGCACCATGAGTTCAGTTTTAAATGGACTGACTCCATTTGTCTAATTCTGTGTCAGTTGGCTGTTTTCTGACCCCTGAGAATAATTTAGTCTGGCTGATTCCCCCACTGTACCAATTGCCTGGCACACGACAAATGCATTTTTGCCTGTAAGACAATCTTTGCCTAGGAAAGACAGCCCTAATTTTTGTGTCTCGTATTTCCCAGTAAGCTAATCTGGAGTATCAGTTTTTAAGACTGTAATACACAATTAGATGAAACTAAGGACAAAACATTTGCCACTTTTAACTGCTGATAAGTGAAACTGGGATTCCCCCCCACCCCATGGATACAGTGAACATTTGCCAGCAGCTGGTAATGGCTAGTATAAAAATGTATTCAATTTTCCCTTTCCTTTCTCTCCTTCCACCCTTCCAGCCACCGCCACCCCCGCCCCCCGCCCTGCCAAACACTTATGCTCTTTTAGAGAAAAGCAGCCCCAGTTCTCTTACCTGGGATATTAACCAATATAAAAAGCACATTCCTATAAACTATCTGGCCTTTAATTACTTGTAACCCTGTAGGAAACCCCCTGGGAAAAGTAGCACAAAAGAAAACAGCTCTGGGGGTCTGTGAGAGGCACCCAGTTCACACCCCTAAAGGACAGAGCGAGCACTCAAGTGCATAGCTTTGGGTGCCCTCCGAGGCGTGCAGGAGGGACTGGCTGGTGGCAGTGGGTATCAACCATGGAAGTTCACGGAAGATTAAACCGCAGGTTCCCACGCAGGGCCAAGTGGCTGCCAGGACTGCTTGGAGGCGCTGACCCTGAGTGGTCCTTCCACCTCGGCGTCCACTCTCACTGCTGCCTCTGTGGCTTCCCCTTTCCCTCCAAGTGGAGACCAGATGCCTCAAGGCGCTCCCCACCCCACCCCAGCCAGGTTGTCCTCTGCTGGGTGACATTTTCCTTTGTGCTCTCTGGGGCTTTCACCACCCCACTGGGCATAACTCTCACAGGCTCCCCTGGGAGGGGTGCCCCCACCTCACCCGGCGCCTCACTTCTCAGCCCCTCTTCCCATCCAAGGGCTCCCTGGGCCACCCCCACCCTAGTCATGGTCTCGCTTCTCTACTCCCTCATAGTACTTTATTTTTACCTTACTCCTGGCTCGCATTGCACTCTATCTTGTATTTATAGATAGTTCTATATATGTCTCCTTTTGCATCCTTTTCTCAAAGCTCCTGTGAGGCCAGGGATGGTTTTATGCCTTTTCTCATCCCCTTATGTTCTAGTATAATGCTTTACACATGATTAAATTCTCATCAGATGTTGAATGAATGAGCTTATTATGCATTACTTCTTAGTACAAGGAAGTATTTGGAACGTAAGCTCTGAAACGTTGATATTTTTTGGATGCTTGGATTACATACAATGTCCTAAATAAACTCTTGCCTGTTAAGTAGAAGTCAGTCTGGAAAGTGATACCTTTAGATCCATACAATGTTTATAAGGCACATGAATGGACAACCACATTGTTTTTTGCTCCTTTATGTGTTTAGGTTACTGACAGCCCAAAATATATTAGCTTGCCTTTGGGCTAGGATGTACCTAAAGTCGTATTTTTCTCTCACATCATTTTCCTGCGTTTTTATCATATCCAACTTCGTAATGTCCAGGAATTTGAGATTAATTCCTCAAACCTGTCAAATAATACAAGAGGAAACTTGTATAATACAGAGCAAACTTGGTTAGTGAATAGCTGCTACAGGCCATACATGGATTTGTTTCTTGAGGTGGGGGGATAATTGTATCCATGGACTTCATTAACTGACGGATCAAATTATTTTATGAAGCCATGATGAGAAATGGCTTGTGTTCTTGGGAAAATCAATGCCAGTGTAGTTAATGCACCAATCTAGCTGGTTTTTAATTTAAAGAACAAACTATCTTCTGGAATAGTAATAAATCCCCCTTTGGAATAGCAAGAAGACATCAGCTCTTGGATATGGGCTAATTACCATATGCTTTGATGTCATAAAAAGGCACAGCAATTTTAATAACCCAGGTTGTGTACAAGAAAAAGCTCTTGCTTCTGAAGAATCCATCAACCGTGCGCTATGATCACGTAATAATAAACTGCTGTTTACTTAATGCTGTTTTTTATTTAAAGTTTTAATTAACATAATCTCGTCTTTGCAAAATATCTGATTACCTTTGACTCATGTGTTTTCCGGTGTATAATAATGGGTTCTCATGAGTTGTTTATTTTATAAGATCTCCGGTTTACTCAGAGTAAGGAAAAAAATTTTTTGAGGTAAGGTCTTGCTCTGTCGCTCAGGCTGGAATGAGTGGTGCTGTCTCAACTCACCACAGCCTCTACCTCCTGGGCGCAAGCAATCCTCCCACTTCCCTGGGACCACAGGCACATGCCACCATGCCTGACTCATTATTCTATTTTTTGTAGAGATGGGTTCTCACTATGTTGCCTAGGCTGATCTCGAACTCCTGGACTCAAGTGATCCTTCCACCTTGGCCTCCCAAAGTGCTGGGATTACAGGCCTGAACCACCATGCCCAACCAGGAAATTTTGGTATTAGGAAGTTTTCCACATACTATTTGTCTTTGGTGCCATGAAACGCCTATTTTTTCTAATTTTTATACCAACCTTTCACTTTGGCACATGGGAAATCTGATGAGGAATCAATATCACAGAAATACACATCACAGTTTCTGCTTGCCGCTTTCTTCCAAAATAAACCCAAGGATTCCCCTTTTCCACCACCAACTTAATTTAGATAACCAAGATAAATGAGAAGGTTTTCACACTCCATGGTGGGATTTCTTATCAAGGCTATTGAATTTGGTTTGGCACTGACTAACTTTGGTATCCATGTTTTTTTAGAGTAAGTTGTAGCTAGGGTGGCGGGGTGATGGGGAAACTCTCAATGAATGGCTCTAAATTCAGTATTTTATTCTTTAACCAAACAGCTGTTCACACACATTTCTTGGGAAGTGGCTAAATAAAAATATGGGAGCTCTGAAATGAACAGAAACTGTTGCTCTTTCAAAAACCAGCAGCTACAAATATGTGATTTTTGTTCTACAAATACTTGTTTTTCTGTGATATTCTTACCGTTTTTATTCAGTTAAACTCCCAGACCACGTTGATTTTTTTTTTTCCTTTTTTTTTTGAGCTCATAGGTAAAAGGAGTCGAAGTGATTTTCTTTTTTTATTGCTATTATTTTTTGTAGAGACAGGGGTTCTTGCTATGTTATAGCCCAGGCTGGTCTTGAACTCCTGGCCTCAGGCAATCCTCCTGCCTCAGCCTCCCAAAGTGCACCCAGTCTCAAGTTTTTTTTCACATTATATATTTGTGTTCTTCCTGTTCTTAACTAAAAGTCTCCATTATTTAGGCTATATTAAAATAACAGTAAAAACACAGGAGATACAACAGAATTCATTTGGTTGGCCACTGGAGCTTTTTTTCCTTTTTCTTTTTAAATTGAGTTTATTTTTTTGGAGCGATTTTAGGTTCAGAGCATAATGGAGAGGAAGGCACAGAAATTTCCCATTTATTTCCCCCATATGGGCACAGCCTCCCTCATCATCAGCATCCTTCACCAGAGTGGTGTGTTTGTTACAGTTGATGAGCTGACATTGGCACATCATCACCTCAAGTCCATAGTTTACACTAGGGTTTGTTCTTGGTGTTGTACACGCTGTGGGTTTGGACAAATGTATAATGACATGTATCCACTATTATAATGTCATACAGAATAATTTCACTGCCCTAAAAATCCTCTGTGCTTCATCTGTTCATCCCTCCCATGCCCGTAAACTCTGGCAACCACTCATCCTTTTACAGATTTTTACAGTTCTGCCTCTTCCAGGATATCATGCAGTTGGTGGAATAATGCAGTGTGTAGCCTTTTCATAGTGGCTTCTTTTACTTAGTAATATGCTTTTAAGTTTCCTCCGTGCCTTTTCGTGGCCTGATAGCTCATTTCTTTTTAGTGCTGGGATAATGTTCCACTGTCTGGAAATGCCGCTGCTTAGTTAGTCATTCATCTACTGAAGGACATCTGGGTTGCTCCCAACTTTTGGCAATTATGAATAAAGCTGCTATGAGCTTTTTAAAAACTAGTTTAAATGAAATTTCAATACTTTAATATTTGAAATAGCTTAGTCGATCGTATAGCCTCAGAAAGCACAGTTTTCTGAGCTGGGTGTCATGTTGAGTAGTGTTAGAGTGCCGTGCTGCGTGCTCAGGTGCTGTGCTGTGAGAAAGGATGATAGGAGCAGATTCTGTATAAGCAGATACACGACCACTCACAGCTGCGCTTTGGCACCCAGGGCAGGCAAATAAAAAGGGAGCAAGATTTTTTTAGGGGAAATTCCTGGCAGAAAGTAGAAATTTTATTCAGAATGTACAGATTTATTTTGGGGGGGTGGTTAGGGGCAACAGTTGTTTTAAGCAGACTTTTGAAGGACTTTGGTTTGGTGAGTGAAACAGTATTTCATTTTTGATTGCCTTTGTTTTTCCAGCTAGAAAGCTACTCCTGGTGTGTGGGCACAGACCAAAAGGATTTGGGCAAGACAGAGGGAGCTTGTGTGTGCCCCCAGACCGCAGTCATACCACAGTTGTCAGATCTCTTTGGGGCAGACCTTCAGACAGTCTCCTAATCTCTCTTGTGGAATTTAAGTTTGACCCACAGGTAGCTTTTTAATTTTGGTGGCACCCAGATGTTCATAAGGAACCTCAAGACACTATTAGTTAGGAAGGAGATTGCCCTATGCACTTCAGCCTTGCAAGAGCTTCCTGGTTGATCCGGGGATGAGGTATATCTATCACTCAGTCCTCCGGGTCTTTTCTTCCTCACGCAGGCTTTGGAGTAAAGCTAGATTGGTCTTTGCCTGTGTCTGAGTTTCCCAGTGTCTGCTGTACCAAACTACTACCAGTTCGGCTGTAAACAGCAGACATTTATCCTCTGACAGGTTTGGAGGCCACTTCAAAGTAGGTGTCACTGGACTGAAGTCAGGATGTCCGCAGGGCTGCACTCCCTCCAGAGCCTCTAGGAACGCATCTGCCTCTTGCTCCCTCCAGCTTCTGGGGCCTTGGCCGCTAGGGCTGCCTTGCTCCTCTGCTGTGTCGGATCTCCTTCTGCATCTCTCTTACAAGGACATTTGTGGGCCGGGCGCGGTGGCTCACACCTGTAATCCCAGCACTTTGGGAGGCCAAGGCAGGTGGATCACTTGAGGTCAGGAGTTTGAGACCAGCCTGACCAACATGGTGAAACCCTGTCTCTACTAAAAGTACAAAAATTAGCCGGGCGTGGTGGTACATGCCTGTAATTTCAGCTATTTGGGAGGCTGAGGCAGGAGAGCTGCTTGAACCTGGGAGGTGGAGGTTGTATTGAGCTGAGATCGTGCCACTGCACTCCAGCCTGGGCAACAGAGCAAGACTCTGCCTCAAAATAAAATAAAAAAAAGAATAACCGGTTGTGCTGGCACTCATCTGTAATCCCAGCTACTTGGGAGGGTGAGGCACAAGAATTGCTTGAACCCAGGAGGCAGAGGTTGCAGTGAGCCGAGATCACACCGCTGCACTTACAGACGGAGTGAGATTCTGTCTCTAAATAGATAAATAAATAAATAAAAATAAACAAGGACATTTGTGACTGCATTTAGGTCCCAGGACAATCCCCCATTTCAGAACCTTTCATTTAATCACATCTGCAAAGGCGTTTTCATGTAAGGGAACACTGACAGGTTTCAGGGGTCAGGACCTAATAAATTTTGTGAGCCAGTATTCAGCCTGCTGTCTCCCAGTTTCAACAAGGGTGGGGCAGCTTATGGATGAGAGTGTCAAAAAATTCAGATTCTGTCCTACAGGGATCATCTTACCCTGCAGCTGAGTTGAGTGATTATTGAGAACTTACTACGTGTTGATGCTGTTGCTTAGCACTGTGGGAGATACAGAGATACATAAAACTCTGCTTGCCCCAAGGTTGCTTGTGGTTTTGTTGGAAGAGAAGACGTGTGTGTAAAATTAGTCATAAGAAAAAGGTCGTGTTTGATCCTGAGAGCCAGATAGGGGTACCAGCAGTGAGCATCCAAGCCCCTATCTCCCACATAGGAGACTTTGTAGGCTGAAAACTGGCTCACAGATTTATTAGGTCCTGACCTCTGGAACTTGTCAGCATTGCCTTACATGAAAACGCCTCTGCAGATGTGATTACATGAAGGATCCTGATATGGGGCGTTGTCCTGAGTGAGATGGGTGGACCCCAAATGCAGTCAACAAGTGTCCTTGTAAGCCCCTGCGCCTGTTCTCTTGGTAGCTATCTCTGTGTGTTGGAACATTTAGCCAGAGACCGATTTCGGTGATCATATCCATATTTGACTGTTTCCTGTTCCATGATTTTTCACTGTCTCCGAGTCTTTTCCTGGGAGCCCCCTCTTACAAGTGCACCTTTCTGTGTTGATTATTCTTCCCTGTTGTGCTTTGATGATCCCTTTTTCTATTCTTCAGTGGCTTTTTCTCCAATAAAATAGCAGTTTAAATTCTTGAAGGGAAACAATTAAAAAATGATGTCTCAGGGTTAACAAGTATGATTAGAGTCATCTAAATCAGTGATACTAATTGAGAATAAGATCAAGGAGACTTACATTTACAGTAGATGAATCTCTGATAATATGCTGTACCGTTTGAGGTCATTTAAATTTGTGCCAGTTCACTCTGTCTACATGAATGTCATTTCTTAGTGTAAATTATAGAAATATCCCTATAAAAGAAAAAAATAATTTTTTTCTGTATATGTTTTAAGGGAACCTGAATTTCTTTGGGTTGTAATGCATGATACTGATAGTATTCTGGGAATACTTGATGTTCAGCTTATCCCTGGAACCCTGGTTATCTTAGTACAATCTGCAGCAACAATATAGAAGACAATCCTGAATTTTCCACTGCACAATTAGGGCTTCATTCACCGTATGACTTGGGCAAATTACTTAACATTTTGAAACCCCACTTTTCTGATTTTTGAAATAGGACTAATAATGGTTTCTGCCTTAGGATTATTGAGATGATTAAATGAAATAATGCATGTGCAGTGTTTAGAACACTGCCTTAAACTTTGTCTTTTCCTTCTCTCTCCCCGTTTTTCCTTTAAAAAAAAAAACGACATGTTTGTGAGTTTATGGGCTCCCTTTAGTGTAGCACTTCCAAGTAATCACTGTTCTCTCGGGTTCATTCCATTGAGCACATGATGACAAACATTTCTGGGGATATCATGTCACCTTGGATATAGAACAGGCTCCTAAATTACATTTTATATGACAATATCTCACTGTATTTTTGTCCTCTTGAATTGCAGCGTAGCATATTATTTCTTCCAGCAAAAAGCAAAATTAAATAAATAAGTGATTAAGTTGCTGGCTGTAGCTAATACTGATTCATGACATGACTGAGGATTACTTAGCCATCACGTTGAATTGATGACAGTTGCCTTCTAAATATTATCTTTAGTCACATCCCTCGAATGTTTGCAGTGACTTTCACTCCTCAACTAGAATATGCACATTTACATACACATGTGATAGGGCTGAAGAAGGCTTGTGGCTCAACACGATTTGGTCTTGTATGCAGAGTAACCATTCTGGAGTTTGTGATTGTGTTTTATTAGAAATTCTCACTTGAATTTCAAGAGAATAAAAGAGGATTCCTCCTACACAAAGCTGCTAATTGTTCGCACACTGTGTGCATCCCGCATGATAAGCGATTTGAGAAGGTGCCACATCAGTGCCTTTATCCGAGTGTCACCTCCTGTCTTCAGTTCCCTTTGCAGGGTGAGGGGAGAGAGATGCTTGAGCTTGGCTGAAACAAATGTGTTTTTGTCCCCTTGACTTCTTGAATTGCAGCTTAGCGTATGAATAGCAGTGATACATTTCTTGGCTGCTAGACAACAAGGTATTTCTTTGACAGATTGATGCCTGAAAAGAAAAATATAGTATGTACTAATGAATCAAAACATTTTTTAGTACCTTTGTGTATACTAAATGTATTTTAGTGTCTATTTGGAGCTAGTTGCCATTTACTGTGGGTTTGAAATGCCCTAAGTTATCGTCTATGGAGGGGTAGAATCAATTCACCCACACACTGACAGCTTTTACAGAGAGGTCCTGTAACAGATATGATTAAGTTGAATTTCATAAATAGATAGGCAGTCTCCTCCCCAATCCTGGTCCCTTTGGGAGATGAATTGGGGTTGGGGTAATGGAGAGTTTCAAAAAGGCTTTCTGGTATCTTTTTTAAAAAATAAGATTCTAAGAGTTTCACAGTCAGCTGTTCACAGTTTTTCTCAAGATAGTATCCAAAGTAAGGCTCAGATTTATAATTTATCCTCCAAATGCTTAAATGGTCCATTTATGATCTGCCAGATGTTACAATGACTAGCTCCCCAAGGAACGATCAAGAACGTGCCAATGTCTGGGCAAGATTTTGATCCAGCAAAAAGAAAAAAAAAAATAAGAATTGGAGGTTTTACTTTGAAAAGTAAAATCAGCCACATTCGTGACTTAAGAGACTGTACATCTTGTCATGGATGAAAATTTAGATCTTGGCCCCACTGCTTACTCACAGTGTACCCTGGACAAGTTACTAGGCCTTTCTATGTTTTACTATGCTCGTTTGTAACACAGGGATAGATAGCATCTACCTTATAAGGTTGTTGTGAGGATTAAGTGAACTAACTTGTGCAAAGCTCTTAGAATAGTGCTGGGCACAGAGTGGTGAGTGCCTTGTGTATGCTAATAGTTGTTGATTTATAGCTTAAAATTAATTGTTTGATGCAAATAGGAGGATTACCACCCCAAGCTTAAGTGGAAGTTTTACAGCACTTTGTACTCTTGAGGATGTATTTGGATTTAATACTACCTTCCATCTAGTGCACCAGTCCTCTCCCAGGCTCATCCTCCTGAACACCTCTCAGTGTTATCCCCACTTTGTAATTGTTATCCCCACTTTGCAAATGCAGAAGCTGGTCTCAGAGAAGTTAAATAACTACACCAAGTCACTATCCAAAAAGGTGCGGGGCCAGGAATAGAGCAAAAGACAGAATATGGAGCCATGCTCTTTTTGCTGTCTTTCCCAGCACTCAGTTCTCAGAATTATTCAGGAATGGGAGCAGAGAAAGTCTGTAGAGGCCATGCTTGGAGTTTTTTGCACATGGCAGTCAGAGAGTCCCAGCCCAGTTCAGTGCAGTATTACCGAATTCCAGTATATGCTGGGCTCTGTTAGGCGCAGGGGGTTCCAGGATGAATGAGTCTGTGGCCCAATGGGCAAGGTTTGCCCCGTGTGCATCTCTGTCTGCTTTACTAGATTTGCTCCTCAGTTTCTAAATTGAAAGTATGTGCATATTGCTTGATTTACAGATTATTAGATAATTTTCTTCAGTTAAACTTTGTCCAAAATAGACACTAAGGGCAAAGGAAACTGGTATTATTACAGCAAGGTATATCTCATAAGCTCTGAAAGCTGTACACGTATAAAGAATCTTCAAATTGCCAAGTCTTAGCCCCGCGTTTTATACAGCACAGAAATACAGCACAGAAAGTTTAGGTGATTTCCCTTGGGTTCCATAGTGTGTTAGGCACCAGGTTCCTTTAACTCTCTCAGTACTCTTTCCTTTCAACTATGGAAGAAGAGCTCAAATGATTAAATCGATAAAAGAATGACAACTTATAGAGCTCATTTAAGTGTCTGAATATATCAGTTTAGCCCCGAGTATCTGAACTCCTGGGCCATTGCTATTCACTCATCCCTTCTCCTCGTGTTCTAGTAAAATTCGGCCCCTGAATATAGTCATTGGAAGTTGAATTTTAATGAAATTGGGTGCTTTGATCAATGGGAAGGTTAGAGTTTTGTGGGAGTCATCTAGCTAGCTGTGACTGTGTAGGCCAGCTCCTAGGTACCCCCGCAATGTGTCACTCTCTCTAGTTTTCTTTCCAGGAAGGTACCCTGTGGAATAACAGTTTAACAGTTTAATTTACCTCTCAGCCATCTGCTCTCTTCTAGGCCTTGTGCTAGTTTGGTGCATATCTTCATGATTTCTCTAATAATGCATTGGATTATAAACTATTATCTCCACTTGAGAGACACTCAGGAGGCTGGGGAGCTTACTCAGGATCAGAGTGAGCACAGCCAAGCACTTCTGCCAGGATCCCTGTGACTGTTGGAGCAGCCTGTGCTTTTCAAGCAGTTGTCTGTGAATCATAAGATAGAAACGTGGTGGGTATTTCTGCGGCCTTAGTTCTAGCCATTGAAATATCATGGAGTTGAATGCAGAATACCCATTAATATTTAGGATGACCAGGAAACTGTGCCCAGGCCCCAAGCCCAGCTCTGTCATCAGAGGTGAGTTACCACTGGTGCCATGCCCTTTGGTTCCCTACAGGCGCCCTATAGAGGTGCCCACCAGTGTGCACTTGGAAGTGTGATGGGACACATCATGTTCCCTTGTTGCCCCTGCCCCAGTGGTTGGGGAATTCACTGAGAACCTCAGCATGGTGAGAGAATGTCACTGAAGCTCCTGGGTTCATGCTGGTTGGTGTCCCGGTTACTTTGTAGATTCCAGAATCTTTTGTAGTCTAATCTGAGGAGATTACTATTGATGACACAATTTTCTTTGGGATTATAGGCTTTATGTTTCGTACAACCGGTATATACATAAATCGCCTCATGAGCATATCATGTCTATACATTGGTGAATAGCCTCCCACTAGATAACGTTTTAAAGGGGGAAGAAAAGAAGTCATTTCTAAAATTCCAAGAGAGTGTCCCCATTTTGAGGTTAGACCAAGTTTTTTAGCCTTATTTAGTCTTGCATGTTGCTCCTTATGCCACCTTTTATTGCTTCATGAAGTTATTTTTTAAGGAATACTTTCTAACATTCCATCCCACTTTTTAAAGCTCTTTCATATACTTTGTCCTCACATAATAGAACAGGGTTTCTCAAATTGCGTACACTGAACTCTGCAACACAACAGTTCCTTCATTGGAGACCAGATGAATTGAACCACTGGCTTTCTGAAAATAACTGTATGCTTTCCAGTTGACCAGCCTTGGCAGGGACCCACTACTCCTCCTATTTCTCAGCAGTCAATTTAAAATATTCACTAACAGTAGCTTAATAACATTCAATAGTAACTTGCAGCAGCCTTTCATATACCCTGACATCTCAGATATGTACCAGTTTATGAAATAGAATGTACAGATGGTCTTAGCCCCGTTTTCCAGTTGAGGACCCTCGTCCAGGGAAGGATTGGTACCCATTTAGCTAGCTCTTTCCCAACAAGCAACAGTACCCAAGGCTCCATGCCCCAGTCCTTGGAGGACTTCTTCCACGGAGTACTTCAGATCTCCACCTGTGACTTTGAACACATGCATCGAGATGATGAACTTCTTGGAGATAGTGCTTTCCTTGTCTCTTCTACCTTGTAGTCATCAATAGAGGGCAGGCAGTGCAACAGAAGCAGATTTCAGGACTGGAACTAGGGTGAGGCAAGAGAGGCATCAGAGTGCAAAAGTGAAGTAGACACCTGTCATCAGCACTGGGCAACCCTGCTCCTGGGGCCTTACTTAACTCATCCTGGTGGGTTTTCCAAATGGCAGGGGTGCACAATCACTTGCAAGCATGGGCACTTGAATTGTAGCCCATGTACACAGTGATTCTTGGAAAAAGTTATGAGTAATGAATGGAACTTTTCTCTCCCAGGTTGATCTTGTGTTTTGAAACATAAAGAGTCAAAGGTCGGTGCCTAGGATGCTCATTCTTACTGTCTTTGGTAGTTTGATTGTTGAAGGCTTTTGATGTGACATTGAAGTTAATATTGGGGGCATTTTGCTCCTCTGGGATTTTCTCTAAAGCACCATTACATTTCCCCTGTCATGTTCCTGGACTTTCCTGGCTTTAATGGTAGCCCCACTGTGTGTTCCCATTTATAGCCCTGTGTGGCCTGTCTCCTTGTTCTGGAAACTGTGTAGCTTTTGCTCTTGATCTTAAACACAACTCATTCGTGCAAGGAGCTCCGCCTTAGGTCTCAGCTTCTTGGGGATTTCCCTGGCAGCCACGTAGTGAACTGTGTCACACTCTCCGTTTTACCCATTAATTAGGAAATACTCTGGTACATGGAGCTTTGCTTGCTGATCTTTTAAGTACTCTTGGGGGCAAAAGGAAAAGCAGCTGGAGGACAAAGACATAACTTTCTTCAAATTAAGCCATCCTGACCCGTGGTAGAGATTAGCCACTAAGAAACAGTGGAAACAAATAACTCTTTCACTCTTGAGTGTTAGAGTGAAAGAGAGTCTGGTTCAAATCCTAGTCCTGCCACTTTCTAGTTACAGAAACTTACATTACTTTTATTTTGATGTTTCAAGGAGATAGGAGTTAAAGAAAAATGAACACCAGATTACTAGAACATTCTTATAGAGTTGCCCAAAGATGGAATGGACACCTTCCAGAGTGGAGGGGAGGGAGTAGGATTGGACAGTAGTCCTCAACTGGGAGCACTTCTTCCCCCTGCCCCCACACCTGCCTCCCAGGGACGTTTGACAGTTTTGGATTGCACAAAACTGAGGGGTGACAGTTGCTGCTATCTCTAGTGAGCAGAAGCCAGAGATGCTTCCAAATACCTTACGAAGCACAGGACAGCCCTGGCAGAAAGAATTATCTAGCTCCAAATGTTAATGATGCTGACTTTGAGATATGCTAGTCAGAAGTAACATTTATTGGCTAGGGGCAGTGGCTCATACCTGTAATCCCAACACTTTGGGAAGCCAACATGGGAGGATCACTTAAGCCCAGGATTTTGAGACCACCTGGACAAAACCATGTCTCTACCAAAAAAAAGAAAAAAAATTATATCTATATATATTAGCCTGATGTGGTAGTACATGCCTGTAGTCTTAGCTACTCAGGAAGCTGAAGTGGGAGGAGTGCTTGGGCCCAGGAGTTTGAGGCTACAGTGAGCTATGTTTGTAACACTGCACTTCAGCCTGGGCAACATAACAAGACTCTGTCTCAATTAAAAAAGAAAGAAAGAACATTTGTTGAATCTAATTGTCCCATTTAATATCAATGACTGTGCAAGATAAAGTGGTTTTTATGCTCACTTTAGATGAGATTGACCTTTGGTGATTGAGAAACCTTCCTTTGCTTGTTCAGCTGCTTCTAGATAGACATGGGATTTTAAACTAGCCATCCATATGTCCAAAACCCATCCCCTTTCCACCAACCCATTAGGTAGGTAGCTCCCTATCACTGATGATGTTCAGAGCTAAGCAGGGTGAGCACCCACTTGAAAGCAGGGATGGATGAGGATACAAGCCTAAGATATATGTTGCACTAAATGACTTTTGAGGTCCCACCTAAGGATCACATTCTCTGATTCTATTTTGAAATGGGATTTGTCTTTTTAGCCCCAGTATTAGAGTGGCAGCCAGATATCCCTTCGCTGTGACTAGTGAAATCCCTGTGCTTTGTGCACCTGTGAATCTTACTCCTATTAATATCCTAGCCCTATCAGGCCAGAGCACTGGGGTTCCAAACAGGGGCAGCCAGAAATGCACCATCTTCTGCATCTCATCTGCATTCCGGGCCCAGGCCGTTATTTTTACCTCCATGTGTAAATGAGTCCAGTGATTTCTCATTTAGGAGAACAGCAGAGGCACGAGTGAGGAGAGCTGGAGAAGGAGGGGAACCTATTGTGTACTCTGAGATTGCAATTTAGTATCAGTGTGCTGATCAGTGTCACTCCACTAGTTTAATAAGTAATTATAGTTTCTCTTTTGTGAACAAGGAAAATGGGTAGCTTCACCCAGTGGTTGTCAGCCCTGGCCAAAAATTAGAATAAGGTAGAGTGCTTTTAAATCACACCTACAACTGAGCCCCTCCCCCAGAAATTTAATTTTCTGAGGTGAGGCCTGGGTACAGTGATTTGAGAACTTTGCAGGGATTCCGGTGTCTAAGCAGCCCGGGCACCTCTGGTTAACAGCACACCTCAGTGCTGCACATTCTGCCTCAGTACCTGCTGGTGTTACTCTGTCATAAAGAGACTAGAAAAAGAGTGAGCTGGGCCCTGTTTCTCAGCGTGTCTTCAGTGGATTGTAGGGAGGAGGCCCATACTCTGTGTCTAAACAAGCACCTGCTAGACTCTAAAATCTAGTTAATGGAAGTTTCTCTTCATCCTTGGACATCCTTGTTTTATATGGTATACTTTCAAAATACGTATAATCTTTTGCTTAATTTGTTTTACAGAGCTTTGAAGTTTTCCTCTACACACTCTTCTCATCAACCTGATGTGTGGAAAGAAGGAATTTTTCTTTTCCATTGCTGTCATCTAAAATTGTTAGGTGGTGTGGGGTGGGGAGGGGAGGGAGCCCCGGGGGACTTGGCTTTAACTACTTAGGAGTTTTCAGGGAAATGTTTTTATAACAACCTAGTTAATACCTTGACTTTATGATAGATTCCGTTCCTTCATTCATTTTGTCCTCCAGAGGCTTTTATACCCAACAAAGTGGACCATGGTGTATGATTCAAGAAGGGTGAGGAGTACGTCTTTCTTTGGAAAGGCAGGGATGGAAGGTTGTGATTTAGAAAGGGGAAGCAGGAAAGGAGAGCCACAGAAGGCAAGCACTATTCTCAGGCCAGATTGGTTTCAAGGAAGAGGACATATGGAAGGATCTAGAAAATGATTTCTTTAGAATCGCCCATGTCCGAGTCCCCTGGAAAGTCTTTGTATATCCCTAGAGCTGTGCATGCTCCAGTTTGAAGAGCTCTACTTTAAAAGATATCGGGTGTGGGCGGGGGAGTGAAGTAAAAGAATAAAAACTACTCCGTTCCATTTGTTTTCTCTTTCAAACTTACATGTTACTCATTTCGTTTTTATATTAAAATATAGATGAGGGAAGAAGGGCGCATGGCAAGATTTGGCAAGCGTAATTCATGAGGAGATATGGAGTTGGGGATGACAACATAGCATACTAGGATTTTTGAGCAGGGATTGGGGGAGCCTGTTCATGTTTTCCTTACAACTCTGGTGCATGAAGTACAGCTTCTGCATCATGATGGAAGACTGCCTGGGCTCATGTTTTGGCCACTCCCTACTAGCTCTGTGACCTTGGGCAAGTTTCTTTCTTCTGTTTTTGAAATGGAATTTCACTCTTGTCGCCCAGGCAGCCTGTGAGGCAGGAAGCACGCTGGCAGGACTCCAGCTTTGCAGAGAGTTCCTGCTTTCCTTTTTTTCCTTTTTGTCCAATAAGTCCCATTTTTCTCACCCTTTAAATTGTGAGCCTAATTTTTTGTTGTGACAAGGACCCCTCTTTAGCTGAACAAAGGAAAAGTCCTGCAACAGCTCTAACTAGGATGCCAATGCTTGCATTGAGGCTGTTTAATGGAGACTTTATGAAAAGTTAGCTAGTGTCCTTGCATAAACCTATATGACTCTAGTTCATTACTCTAGCCTTCAGTAATTACGATTCAAGAATAAAACCACACAGCACTTCCATTGCCATGTAATTTGTTGTTGCTGGCTTGTGACGTTCCACATACCCCAACTATGAGCCAGCCAGGCAGTGGGATGGACTGTGAGGTTCAGATGCCCTGAGATATGTGAGGAAGAGCTTTTAGCAATAAATATGAAAATGAAATCAAAGTAAAAACTGGCATTGAACCGCTGGTGTACTTAGGGTTCCTTCTACCCAATCCAAATCATTTCTTGACACCGCATGGTTACTAAGAGTGTCTGTCATTCAGTATTTCAGATGAAGATCTGTTCTTTGGTAGTTAAGTTCAGAGAAAAAATATAGGATCTAAAAGTATCATTGCTATTTTTTCCTTGATACGTTTAATCTGGTATTAAAATTGCTTGCAGAAGATTTGATTTTAAAAGAGTAGAAAAGTGACACTTATCCTGGTAAAATTATCCTGACATCTTGAGAAATTAAGACAAATTGCACCATAAAACCAGAAGCACAAAATTAAACAATATTATAAAGAGAACCCAGTGACACATTTTCCTTCTAAATTAACTTTCAAATTAACTTTTAAATTAAGTTCAATCTCATATCAGTTTGCTTTGTAAGAAGTAGACTATATGTAAATGTTTGCCTTATTTTTAGCATATAATATTCATTAAAATGTTTCAGTTTATTCAGCAAATACGTTTAGCATTTCTTTCACAAGAAAGACAGTGGAGGAACAATTAATAACAGGACCCCAGTAATACCGGAGGGGTTTCTACATCTGCATTTTTTGCAAAAATAAAATAACCTTATAAGAAGCTGTCAGTGGCGTTGTGCAACTGGACAGCTTTGGAGTAGATGTAACAGATAACTGTGATGCCAGGCTGTGCCCCAGAACTTGTAAGCATCACAAGCTCTGGCTTCTTCCCTCCTCTGAAAAGGTACAACTCAAGAGACAGTTGTTTCCCCTAGATCTGTAACCAAGCACGTCTGGGTGAAAGGGGGGAAGACATCTCTTCACAGAGAGGAGAATAAAGGTGGTGACTGTCAGGGTAACAGGCAGTATGGAGTGTGCTACAGGCAGCTTCCGTGCCTGGATGGTGGGACAGCCAGTCCTGCGCTCAGTGTGAGTCTCAGACAATGACCTGGCCACGCCTCCCTTGGGCTACTTCTTCCTCCGCCGTCCTCCACGTTTGCTTTGTGTCAGCGTCAAGTCAGTAATGCTGGTCTGCAGCTCCCAGCCCTCCTGATGGGCACTGCACTGAGGCCTTAGTGGGCATTACCTGATGCCTTCATCACCCAGCGAACAAACACCTGCTGACACGAAGCATCCCTGAGCAGAACCCTTCTGCGGGAACACCACACCCTCCGTGTCCTGAGTGGGCCGCACCCTTGTGGTGCTCAGCTGGGTCACTTCACACTGTCCTCAGCGCTGTCCTTAGTGCTCTCTCTCCAGTCAGCTCTCCTGCTCAGGCACCTTTTTGGGACACAGTCCTTGCCAGTTTTTCCCTGTTTAATGTCCTCATGCATCTTCGCTTGCCCCAGGAGACTGTCCTCTTGAGAGAGCGATTCATATGGGACCCTGAGGCCCGTTCTCAGCTTCCCTCCCCACCACTGCCCCACGGGGCCACGCCTCATCGGTGACATGGACCTTTTGGTCAGCGAGCCCTCAGCCGGATGCTCCCGTGCTGGCCACTCCTGTCCTCCCTGCTCCATCCTCCCTGCATACCCCTGCCTCAGGACCCTGCTTGAAGTTATGTCCTGCATGGCCATCCCTGGCCTTCCCTTGGCAGAATCTGTCGCTCCCCCAAGGTGTCCCTGCAGCATTCTGCTCATGCCTCTGCTACGTGGCAGAACTGTGTTGTCCTAACCTGTCCAGAGCTCCAAAGCCCCCAGACCCTGTGGCTGCTGAGCACTTGAACCGTGGACAGTCCAGATGAGGATGTGCGGGGAGAGATGCCTCCTGCCTGTGGCTGAGCCCTGCCTGAAGGAGCTGAGGAGGAAAAGCTCCTAAGCACAACAGTGCTGCTCACCTGGGCATCTAGTTGGCAGAGTCCTGTCCCAGTGTTCGCACCTCCAGTTTCCTTAAGTTCAGATTATCAAGTGCTCCTATTGCAAAAAAAAAATGGTAATTCTTGTGGCCATTAGTTGACCCCACCCCTGGGATATGCTTATATTTGGAGTAGGGCAGAGAACTGAGTGTGCTTGAACCACCTCCACCCGCCCAGAGGGAGGTGGGGACATCAGGCACACCTCATCCCCTGATGTCGTAGCTGAGTACCTGGAGCCACCAGGACTCCCTCTGAGCCCTCAAAGGAGTGTCTTCTCACTGCCCCGATTATACTGGTCTAGTTATGCTTTGTGGTTAAAACCAGGCTGCTATTGCAGGGCTGCTGCAGTCTCTGCAGGCACAGTTGTTCTTCGCTTGCGCTCACTCTCGCTCTCACTCTTGCTCCCTCGCTCGCTGTCTCTCCAACTTCAGTTTAATTTTTTAAACTTCATTAATAAGTGTTCCTCAAAATAGATGGCCTTCCTGGTTGTAGGTGCAGCCAGCAGGGTTGAGTTCTGCTGCCTTCCAGCATGGTTTTCCTCGGACCTGTAAAAGTCCTGCAAATTTGCTCTGACACTTTGTTGACATGGAGGTCTTGTTTGTTGTTATAAATAAGAACCAGTGTCTCTAGGACACACCATACTCTGTATAACAGAATGGCAGATTTTGTCCCTTACTTCTTAAAAACTAAATGGCAGAGGAGCTGGCCATGTAAAAGCCCTGTGTGTGTTTACCAAAAAGTACTTGAATTTTGTTTGGGTTTTGTGTTCTGGTGCATAGGAAGTGAATTTTGGTAAGGTATGTGCATTCAGAGAATATGTCATCACACTCTTTTCTTTATTTGAATGCCACTTGGCTCTTATTTAAGGTAATTTCAGTGACATATTTTGAATCCATTCACCTTGAAAGGCAGAGGCACCGCCCAGGTGCAGAAACCTTCCTTGGGTTATGCAATGCCTAGTGTGGGTGGAACCACACTCACATTTTACCTCTTCCTGAACCACAGCCCTGCTCTGATTGTGTGATAGAAGCTGATGTGCCTGATAAGTGGAAGGAGGAAAAGGAACATTCTTCCTTCCTTTTCTCTGTAATGCCAAAGCTGGCGTTGTGCTTTGCTGAGGGCCTCTGTCAGCACTGGGGCCAGCCTGCAGAGGCCTGTGCTCGGAATGGAGCAGCTCATGGGGTAGCTGCACTCACTAGTGTGCTGGGAAAGCCCAGGTTGTTTTTCTGGCTTCGTGTTGGAGGCAGCTGTGATGTTTACCTTGACCTGTAACATACAAAGATCTGATCATATGCTGTCTTTGCTTTTTGCTTACATTCTGTTATTGTCTGACTTATGTTCTAAATTCTCTGCAGTTCTCTTCCATTTGTCTTAAGAAACTCTAAACTTTTTTTTTCTTTTGAAATCACTACTTCATGATTTTGAGGATGAAACCCCAGACAGTTGGTAATAGTGGATGGTTTTCATTTTCTGTAGTTGAGTGGCTTTCTAATTCTTTTGATGGCACACAAAAAGAAATTAACCTTAGATCACAACTTAGTACACACATTTATATATGTATATAACTGAGATGAGTTCCTCAAAATAGCACATACCTGTGTTTTATGTGAGGCACTGATATTTTCTGTTCTATATTATGCTTAACTTTAAAAAATACTTCCTGTGTCCCATTTGTGGATTGTAACTCACCCAATTAAAAATATTACCTTGATACATAGCTTCAGGAATACACATGGGTCATTTTACCAAGAATCACCAATTCTTTTGCTCTGTTACCCCAGCTGGAGTGTGGTGGCACAATCATAGCTCCTTGCACCCTCAACCCCCTGGGCTCCCAGCTGGGGGTCTTTAGGACCCCAGTGTGAGCTGTAGGTGGCCCTTCCTTTCTTTAATGCTTGTCTTTCTGCACAGTCAGATGCTCTCCCTTTGAGCTTCCATGTGAAGGTCACTGTGCACCCAACCGTGCTACCACCGCCTCTGTCTTGAAAGGAATAGGGTGAGGTGGTCACTGGTGTATAGTAAGATTGGAATCACGTCCTCCAAGTACAGTTCTACCCTAAAGATAAGAGTTCCTGTGGTTTTGGTTTTTTTTTTTGAATGGATGTGTTCTTTGAGAAATTGAGTCTTGAGTATTTTGTGAGGACCTCTAAGCCTGGCGTCCACGTCAGTACTGACAGCTTTGACCTAGTATGCACTCACATCTGGGGAAATGCCCACAGGCTATAATCTCTTCTACTGGAGCGATTATAATAGTCCCCGGGCTTCAGGTCCTGGTGGCATCCACCCTCAGTGGCAGCATACCCCTCTGCATGAACAGGGCACCGTCTTGTCCCCTTCTTCTTACTTAATAGTGATTTTTAAAGGGGAGGGGGGCAGTCCTGAATGTAGTTCATCAGTATTTACTGCGCAAGCTCTAAAAGAGACAGTGTTTTATTTGTGTATGTAACTTTTCCAATATCAGACTATGAATTTTTGTTTCACCTGATAGGACACGTTTCAGGGGCTCCATTCTACATTGTCATTTCACTGGGAAAATATTTGATGGCTCATTAGAAGGGAGCGTTTATTATTTTGTTACTAAAGGGTGCATTTTCAGCCTTGAGAGTTGTATGGCGGGTAATGGCTTGGAAATTGACAGCATTTTACCACTTAACCACAAGAAATACCAGTGTTCACCATACGGGTTGAAGTTAATTTGGTTTTGTAGGCTATTATAGTTAACTTGATGCTTCATGGAAATAATTTTGTATTGGAAATCATTAAAAATTGATTTGATTAATGCTTTTATAATGTTGGTATGAGATGTTGCACTGTGGTGGTGATGACTTAGAGGTGCTGGGATGGCCTCAAACGTTGTCCCTCCAGGGCCCACAGGCAGAATCCTGCACACTAGCACACCTCCCAATTCCTCTTACATCAAACAGAGGTGTTCCTTCAACATGCCTGCTCCTCCCCGTGGCATGAAGGCACCAGGAGGTTCTCTGATCCCGTTAGATCTCCTCTGTGGTGGTGAAGACATTTTTGTTTGTTTGTTTTTGAGTTGGAGTCTTGCCCTGTCTCCCAGGCTGGAGTGCAAGTGACGGGATTTCAACTCACTGCAACCTCTGCCTCCCCGGTTCAAGCGACTCTCCTGCCTCAACCTCCCAAGTAGCTGGGACAACAGGCACTAGCCACCACTCCCGGCTAATTTTGTATTTTTAGTAGAGACGGGATTTCGCCATATTGACCAGAGTGATCTCGAACTCCTGACCTCAAGTGATCTGCCCGTCTCAGCCTTCCAAAGTGCTGGAATTACAGGCGTGAGCCACCATGCCTGGCCATTTTTGTTTTTAATCGGTGTAGTACCCCTAACCTAAATATTTTACATGGCCTGAACTTTCTGTAGTTTTGGCAACAATGGGATCTTTTGAAACCTAGATCTCTCAACCAACTACATCTTCCCTGACTGGTGAAACACTAGTTTAAGCCAGTTCATTTTGGACCATGTGCATTCCTGTACTTGATCCCTATTTTGTTTCAAAAATAATTTCCATCTCTCTTCATGTAAATGAATAAGAGCCTTCTGTTTCCTTTAATGGCGAATTGCCTCATCTTTTACTGTTTTAAAAAATTATTTTAACATAATGAGAACATGTGATAAAAGGTGTAAGTGAAGTTTCCTGGCTTTGCAGTACCTCAGGGAATTCGGTAAACTGTGTTCCATTTGAGGAAAGAAACAGTTGGAGTAGGAGGTAGTGTAAAGATAACATAGCAAATAAACATTTTACCAGAACCTCTAAAGTCTCATCAGACTGTGCCATCGTCAGAATCCCTCCCTTCTCATCCACACCGTTTAAAGCCAGCATCCAGTGGGAAGCCCAGAGCTGGTACCGCCTTGCTTTCCTGCCAGTTGCTGACATACGGCACACAGTGTCAGTTAAGGGCACAGGCTGATGGGCACCTCAGCCGCACACCTCTCTGGTTTCCCATCTGTAAAATGGGCACAATCATTGTACCTGCCTCTGAAGGTTGTTGCGAGGTCTAGACGCAGCCTTGGCACAGAGCCCACAGAGAGGGAGCACTGTGTAAAGACCGGCTGCCAGTCGTTAGTACTGGGTGCCTGTCTTTTGGTGTCTCGGCAAAGCTTTAACCTGTTTTATCAGTTTAGAACTCAATGTCTGCCTGGCAAAACAACATGGGCATGTAGATATTTTGTGAAGTTTCATTGAAATGCACTTATGTTAATGGTTCAGGGGCAGCCTTTCAAAGCTATCAGGTTGTGAAACAGCTTTGAATAAGATTGTCTTGTCCTTCTGCTGATTGTCTTTTCTTTCCCATGTTAGCAGCCGTAGCAGCAGGAGGAGAGGTGGCAAGTAGCCACACTACTCTGCTCACATTAAGCAGACAATTTATGGTCAATATTCAGTGAATTTCCTTTTTTTAATAGTACAGTTAACTGATATTTATATTAGCTTTAAAATTATAGCAAAATCAGCCCAGGCGTGGTGACTCACGCCTGTAATCCTAGCACTTTGGGAGGTCGAGGCAGGCAGATCGTTGGAGGTCAGGAGTTCGAGACCAGCCTGGCCAACGTGGTGAAACCCCATCTCTGCTAAAAATACAAAAGTTAGCTGGGCGTGGTGGTGTATGCCTGTAGTCCCAATTACTCAGGAGGTTGAGGCAGGAGAATCACTTGAACCCAGGAGGCGGAGGTTGCAGTGAGCCGAGATTGCACCACTGCACTCCAGCCTGGGTGACAGAGCAATAGACTCCATCTAAAAAAAAAAAAAAAAAAAAAATAGTGAAATCAGCCAAATAGAGAACTAACAGGCACACTGCCTAACTCCTTGTGTAACTGTCATGGGTGTGAGTCACTGGGGCAGCGTGATTAGGTCTGAGAGCTGGAGAGCAAGGCTGTCATTATTCTCAAGGCCTTCTGCTGACTGCTGCTCTTGGTAAGACATACAGAGTCTATGGACACTCTCTTTACCTAAAGCTTTATGCTAGATGAGGCCTCTCCATGTTGAGTTGTAGCAGATACAGCTAAGAAAGTAAAAGAAAGGAAAATCTCATCAGAAGGGTTGGGACTAGTCTCATTCTTCATGCATACCCAAACCGTGGTAACTTTGATTTTTTAATTATCATGTATGGATTGTTTAGAGGAGACAGATGGCTTTCCAGTTCATCAAATTTTTTCAATTATCTAAAAGGAATTTCTAAGCTTGGAGCAAGTCATTTCAATAAATCTCATTCATATTTACCTGCTGCTTTCTTTTAAATGGAAGAAGAGAATGCTTTTCAAGTACACTTGAAAAGTAGCATCTGTAAATTAGAAACTTTCTCTGTAAGCTAGCAGGGTAGAAATAAGAGACCAGGATTCAGCATGAGGTAGGCTGGATTCCTTCTTGGGTGACTCCAGCTAGCTATGGGGCTGGTCTGATCACATCTAAAGAACTGCCAGGCTTTTATGCATTTTGAATGTGGTGGAACCAGCTGCATATTTTTATAGGAGAGCGGCAAATAGTCACTGTGTCCCATTTGCTTCTTGGGTCATCTAAACATCAGAGGCCACGCCACAAGCACCATAACTGAGGGACACAGTGTGACTGTGGTCTGTTGGACACCCTGTGGTCCAGGCCTGTGACCCCTGGAGCTGAATCATGACTTCCCAGATGACTCCCAGAGCCTGAGAGGAGACTAGTGTGTGTCTCCCAATGATTTTTCACCTGGGCCTCTTTGAAGTCGGGAGAGATACGTGCAGTATGGTAGATGTGGAGGGGGAGAGGCATGGTGTGTCCAAAAATTAGCAGGACCTGATCCATAAACATGGATTCTGAAGCAGTGTACTTACTAAATCAAAAAGCGGTGTACTTACTGGATTTAAAAAGTGTGTGTATTTTTTTGTGAGATGCAGTTTGTAAGATGCATTCATAACTAGGCCATACACTGTTTCCGCTGGCTCTCAGCTCTCAAGAAGCTCTTTAGTTTTTAGCATTGGATCAGTAAACACTTGTTAAAATGTTCCTAGCATTTCTTTGCCATCTTCTCTTTCAGCTGGACCCAGCTGTGCCCTCAAACCCTCTGTGGCCCTGCCTGTCTCTTCCCTGACTGATCGTGTTCTCCCAGCTTCTACAGAGGCTTCCTTAGCATTCTGCTTGCTAGCAGACACCAAACAGAATCTCAGCCAGCTCAGTCCAGGCGCACAGGCTCCTGGTCTCCTGGGGCGTGGTTACTCATGTTTCTTGGGGCCTTCCGCCCTCCACATTCCAGTGCCAGGCCCTGGACCTTTGTCTCTATTCATGATAAAACATTTTTAGGAAATGCTGACGCTCGGTGAAGAGATGGAAACACTAACTCTTTGTTCTCTTCCTAACAGACACGAGACGACTTCCTGGGCCAGGTGGACGTGCCCCTTAGTCACCTTCCGGTAAGGACAGTCTCATGTTTGATGCTGCATGCTGGGGGCGGGGGTTTCTAATTGTTTGTAGTCAGTGTATTTTCAGAGTGGTATTTCTTCACCACAGTGGAGAAGGCTGAAATGAAGCGTGTGTGCTGTGGCCCTAGTCCTTTCTGGAAAGTGGTCCTTTCAAGGGGATGGAGGAGAAGCTGGCTGTAAGAGTCAAGGGTGCCTGAGTCATGCACATGCGTTTCCATCCACCAGCTCCCTCTCTTTTCTGCACTTCAGCTGCTCCACGTTTGTGTATCACATCTTATAAAACAGACACTTCCTTCACTCAGGCCTCCCTTCTTGTCACTTACTGTTTCTGCTTCCTAATGCATCCTCCGGGTGCCATCAGATGTTTGCGCTCTTTGTCTCGAACTGCACATGCCGTTTCTCTTGGATACCTCTACACAAGCCATAAAAGCAGTTCCCAGATTTTGGTGTCTGGCTTTCTCAGTCAGCATGGAGACAAAAGAAGAGCCTGTTCATTCTGAGTGAACTTGTCAGCTGGGAACACCCACCCTCGCTGGAACACGCACTGAGTTAGCATGTGTGGCGCTGCCATTTCTCTCTGCTCCAAGTAGCAGAGCAGTCGAGGCTGTTGACTAGTGACAGGCATTAGAGGTGTCACCCGAAACAGGAGGCTGGGCAGACAGAATGTGGGGGTAGGACCTGGAGGCCTTGAGAAAGGTGGATCCCTAGCTCCTATTCCAGCTTCAGTTTTCCGGCTTGTCCCAGCCTTCCTCCTGGACTTCTTCCCTGGGCAGCATGGCGTGGTAGAAGTAGCAGCTGAGAGAGGAAAGGCGAATGTTTCTGCCTTACAAGGGCATTGTGTTATTTTTTTAAGTGCTTTGTGTGAGCAAGTAGCATAACTAGTCTATAAACTAAAGTGACTTAACCCCCTAGCATTAAGCTTCCTGCTGTTTGGAAATTATGGCTGTTTCCATATGTTAAATACCAAGAAAGATTGTATCTTACCAAGGAAGCTTTGAAGATGTGTTGTGAAGGAAGGTGATAGCAAGTAATTTACTCTTACTCACTCAGGGGAGCTGTTAAGGAATAAAGGTTGCAAGCTTCCAAAGGACTGGAAGTGAAAGTGATATTCTTAAAATAGCTTGTTTGTTTCTTTATAAAAATCTGAAACTCCAGGGTGCCACGGGAGGGGCCTGCATGGGGCTTCTGCGTGAGACCTGTTCCATGAGCCATCAGAAACCTGACTATTCTCTTCAGGTCACATTAGGAGAATGTGACTGTTTCACCTTTTGTGAGGAAAGACGTCACATACTTCTGCATTGTGTATGTTCTTCTGTGTATGTTCTTCAAACTGAAGCTGCGATCCTCTCACACTTTTGGACAGTGTTGGTTGATGGGCCAGCTCTTCTCTGGACATCTCCAGCGACCCTTTCCCTAATGTAAAAACCACATCTTAGCCAAGGGAAGTTATTTTCTGAGAGGCACATATTCTAATATTCTCTAAGAGGCAAAAGTGACATGTTTAAAAACCTTGCTCCGACAAGCTCTTGTTTGAGTGAGTGAGTGATGCTTGGTGTTAAAAGGTTGAGCAGGGCTCCCAGAAAATAGAAAAAGGTTCCTCCTCCGAGACCAAGTCAATAGAAAGAATAGTTTAGCTTTGGATTCTGAGTGGAGGCAGCGTCAGTGAGCCTCCAAAGAAGGAAGCGATGTGGAGGTGCAAGACGGGAATAGAAGCCAGCCGGTTACAGAGGTAGAGCGGTGACTGCCCAGAGAGGACCGAGGGCCTCTAGTTACTCGTGTGCCCAGAGGGTAACTTGCAGTGGAGTGCTTCACCTCCATACTTAAAACTCACTAGCTGGCCGGGCGCGGTGGCTCAAGCCTGTAATCCCAGCACTTTGGGAGGCCGAGACGGGTGGATCACGAGGTCAGGAGATCGAGACCATCCTGGCTAACATGGCGAAACCCCGTCTCTACTAAAAAAAAACTACAAAAAACTAGCCGGGCGAGGTGGCGGCGCCTGTAGTCCCAGCTACCCGGGAGGCTGAGGCAGGAGAATGGCGTGAACCCGGGAGGCAGGCAGAGCCTGCAGTGAGCTGAGATCCGGCCACAGCACTCCAGCCTGGGTGACAGAGCGAGACTCCGTCTCAAAAAAAAAAAAAAAAAAAAAAAAACTCACTAGCTGTTTGCAGCCAACTACAGTCAGGGAGATGGACCACAAAGAAAACAAAAGGAGAGGTGTGAAGGTATATTATTTATTCATGTGGCGGTAGAACCCAAGTAGCATGTTCTGAATGCACGTGGCTTTTGAATCCGGTATTTCAAGTGTTCTTGTGTGTATGTTTGGTCATGTGTAGAGGACGCTCGTGGGGAAATTACAGTGGCATTCTATTTTGTGTGATAGCACACAAGTGTGAGTGTGGAGAGGGTGGGAGCACATGAGTATTTTGTGGAGTGAATTATGGATGCTATGTTCTTGATTAGTATATGACCATTGTCAAGGTGGATTATTTACAGTCTATAGATTCAAAATTTGTCAAAACCACCAAATTTTAGATAAAAGGAAATAGGCAGACCAGGCACAGTGGCTCATGCCTGTAATCCCAGCACTTTGGGAGGCCAAGGCAGGAGTTCGAGACCAGCCTGGGCAACATGGCAAGACTCTGTCTCTATAGAGAAACTTAAAGATTAACCAAGCATGGTGGCACATGCCTGTTGTCCCAACTGTTTGGAAGGTTGAGGTGGGAGGATCACTTGAGCATGGAAGGTCATTACTACACTGAGCCATGGTTGTACCACTGCACTCCAGCCTTGGAGACAGAGCAAGCTCTCCTTTTGCTTTTACATTGAGAGACCAAGAGCAAACTTAGCTTTAATTGTACCATCGTTGACTTTTTTCAACTACCATTTTCACATGTGTCTGTTAAATTCAGTGCATCATTGCCTAAAAGTTCATATGATACTTGATAACTTGTATCTATTAGTTATTTAGAGATAAAGAGAACTCCGAGATCTGTATTAACACAGAGTGAGATTTCTGGCAGATGTCTGTCTGTTGCACCTGCCTCTTGACTTGTCAGCTCTGTCTCCCCTTCCCCTGGAGCCCTCAGCAACCCACCTTTGCCCAGCCACAAAATATCTTTGTCCCTGGAAAAGGCAGTGGGGCAGAGAGAGCTATTTTATAAAACATTAAGTTTTTCTAAGTCCCAGTCATGTGCCACTTAAGACAACCATGGCTCTTTCTGGAATTTAAATTTTCATAGATGAGGCGTTTTCAGGGTGGTGGTATTATTTGATGCCCTGCCTGTGCTTGAAGGTAGCTCAGCTGATCAACATCCTTTTACCCCCCTTGCATAAGTTTATGGCTGGTAGCAGGTAGCAGGCTGATAGTTCCCTTTCATGACTGCAGAATTCAAAGTCATGGAGTTTGGAGGGACTTAAGAGACACTGATTTGCTCCCAGTATTTTCCAGGTGAAAAAGCCTGGGCCGGTAGAGGGAGGGGACTTGCCCAGGAATAAGTATATCATTGGTGGTGCTGGATCTGACCCTGGGTGTCCAGCATCATTGTGAGCCTGTGATGTGGTCAAGGGTGTGGGCATGGGTTGGATTCGCCCAAGGCTTACGTGCTTGCGGTGGTTGCATCCAGGTTTCGAGTCTAGGGACCCAGCAGGGCCCTCTCCTTCCGTTTGCCTGCAGAATCCTTTATCTCACTCCATTCCATAGTGAGTGCACCTAGGCTGAAAGCAACTACTCTCTTTCAAGATGAAAGTACTGTGTATCCAGATTTTCTTCTGAGTGCTTTTACCCTGGAATGGGGGCAACATTGTGGCTATTGGGGCCAATAGCACTGTTTGCAGCAGTCTGTTTAAGATGGCTTTCCACCAGGAGCACCCTCAATGCCATCCTGGGAGTCTCCACTCGCCTCTGCTCCAGGGAACAAGATCAGATTGGAACCCGGATGAATGCCAAGAAGAATCTTGTAGTTATCTATAAGATCATCTTCTAATTCAGGCTAGAGAATTTCCATGAAGGTGAACTTTCATTTTTAATGCCCTAACTGTTACTGCTTGGCATTGAGTTGGCAGTACTGACAAGTGACATGAACATGTAGAATTGGCCAATGAACATATCCAGTGTTTGCTGAGTGTGCCAGGTGCCCTTGAGAACGTTATAGAAACCAACTCAGTTGATTGGTTTGATCCTCACAGCAGCCCTGTAAGATACAGTTACAGCCCCATTTTACAGATGAGGACACTGAGGCAAAGAGAGGTAAGGAACTTGCCCTTAGCCACTTGGCTCTTAAGTAACAAAGCCAGGATGCAAACCTAGGATATCTACCTTTAGACCTGTGTGGCATCAGTCATGTAAGCTGCATAGGGTATGGACAGACTCACATTCAGAGTCCCTCCAAGCTCCATGGTTTTCCCTCTTCACTCTCTTGCATGTTCTCTGCTGCTCCTAGATTGCTCATGCCCACTGGTGATCCTGTAGGCTTTGTCATACTGTTTGATTTCCTATATTTAAACTGTCCTTTCTCCCAGTTCTCCACCTCTCAAAGCCTTCCCGTCACCCTGTATTTGACTCCACATCCAAAATCATTTTGATTTCCAAGTCAGAGTCAGCCTCTTCACTGTACCCCAAGTCTCACAGAATGTCACCTCTCTATGTCAGTGAATTTGTTCTGCCTTAGCTTCTAGTGGATTGTTGACACAATGGCTCTTCCCTTGTAATTGTAACCGTAAGGGCTGGTATACCATGTTGTATCCACATGTCATTCACATAATATTGCTCTCAAATTATTCATTGGTTGGCAGGGCATGGTGGCTTATACTTGTAATCCCAGCACTTTGGGAGGCCAAGGCAGGAGAATTTTTTTGAGCTCAGGAGTTTGAGACCAGCCTGGGCAACATAGGAAGACCCCCATGTCTATAAAAAATAAAAATATTAGTGAGGCATAGTGCACACACCTGTGGTCCCAGCTACTTCGGAGGCTGAGGTGGGAGGATCACTTGAGCCCAGGAGGTCGAGGCTGCACTGAGCTCTGATTGTGCCCCTGTACTCCAGCCTGGACAGCAGAAGAAGACCTGTCTCTAAATTAAATAAATAAATGTTGGCTAAATAAATGAAAAAAGGAAGGAAAACCAGCAATAGTTTTCTTAATAAATTTTCCATTTATTTCCTTATATATATTTACAAACCTTTTGGTAGAAAATATTTTCAAAATGTGTGCTTATTACTGCCTCATAAGAACAGTCTAGAAAATACAATTTACTTCATTCAACGATAATGAATTTTGAGAACCTCCATAGTTTACTACAGATCAGTTGAACTGAGTGCTTACATGAGTACCTACTTTGTGCCAGGCAACATTCTTGGCACCAACGATCCAATGGTGAGCAAATTCAAGTCTCTGTTCTCATGGGCTCACATTCTGGAAGTGATGGATGATAAACTAGTATGTCAACAAATGAACAGGCACTTTCAGACAGTGATATGAGGAAGCTACAGCAGGACGATAGGCTAGGGGGGTGATAAGGGTGGCTGATGGTGGGAACTCTGAGGATGTGACCTGGGATCTCATACTTGGATGCCAAGTGGAAACAGCCATGCCATCTGGAGTCAGAGTTGTCCAGCAGAGGGAGCTGCCTGTGCATGGGCCCTTCTGCAGGACATATAATCTGCATCCATGGCAGATGAGGACAGGATGGTTGGGAGTACAAGGAAGGAAGAGAGATACTGATTCCCAATGAGGGTAAAGGTGATTCAAAGCCAGATTATAGTTGGCCTTCTAGGTCATAGGAAAGAATTTCCTGTTTATTATGAGAGGAGTAGGAACCCATTGAGAGTTTAAAGCAGAGAATGACATAAACAGATAACATTTCAAATAGAAGCGCATATGTACATACACATGTGTGCATACACGCACACACAAACCTGATACAGTAACTCATTGGACTGTGGTTTATCTCTTACTGTAAAAGTATTTGAAATTGTGTTTAATTGAAGGGTCTAGGTGTTTGAGGTTTTACTGCATATATAGTATTTTAAGATTCATGAAATAGTCACACTTATTTTTCCAGTTTCCTGCTTTGGTAGGCCAGCCAACTTCGCACAATCAAATGAACACCGATATCTTTAAAAATGAACAAATACCCTACTTGTACTCATAGCTTCATGAACTAAACCTCAGCAGAAGGTCGATTGGTGCTTCCTGGGGTGATCTCTGTGCAGGAGAGTCTTTCAATTCTCTTAGGCTGATGATGTGAGATTTTAATGCAAAAAACAAAGTTGCCCTCAAAGATTAAATCTTGTATTTTCTTCTGTTTACTCCACTCGTATGTGTCTCCAGTCACAGGCATATAGCAAGGTACCCCCAGTGACCGCTGGTTCTCTGAAGTTAATCAGCTCTGTGCGACTGAGGCCACACCCTGCAGTTAGAAATTATACTTGGCAATGACAGCTATAATTTTGTCATTTGTCTGTGGCTGGGGCTGGCTTCTAAAACCCGGTGTGGATAGTGACATCTAGTGGAACTCCAGTAGATCAGTTCCGTGGACCATCAGGTACCAGGTGAAGAACCACATTCAGTGGTGCCACATTCTAAAATTCAAAATACATTCTCTGTGATCCAGTTGGGTGTATCTAAAACATGAGGTTATCAGGAATATTGAAGCTTAATTTATTGTTTTTTCCCCACAGACCGAAGATCCAACCATGGAGCGACCCTATACCTTTAAGGACTTTCTCCTCAGACCAAGAAGGTGAGGCTTGCGGGTGTGGGTGGGTGGGGATGCCTGCCCTGCGTGCTGTGGGTGTGGGTGGGTGGGGATGCCTGCCTGCGTGCTGTGGTGTGGGTGGGTGGGGATGCCTGCCCTGCGTGCTGTGGGTGTGGGTGGGTGGGGATGCCTGCGCTGCGTGCTGTGGGTGTGGGTGGGTGGGGATGCCTGCCCTGCGTGCTGTGGGTGTGGGGGGGGGGGGATGCCTGCCCTGCGTGCTGTGGGTGTGGGTGGGGTGGGTGGGGATGCTGCCCTGCGTGCTGTGGGTGTGGGTGGGTGGGGATGCCTGCCCTGCGTGCTGTGGTGTGGGTGGGTGGGGATGCCTGCCCTGCGTGCTGTGGGTGTGGTGGGTGGGGATGCCTGCCCTGCGTGCTGTGGGTGTGGGTGGGTGGGGATGCCTGCCCTGCGTGCTGTGGGTGTGGGTGGGTGGGGATGCCTGCCCTGCGTGCTGTGGGTGTGGGTGGGTGGGGATGCCTGCCCTGCGTGCTGTGGGTATGGGTGGGGATGCCTGCCCTGCGTGCTGTGGGTATGGGTGGGTGGGGATGCCTGCCCTGCGTGCTGTGGGTATGGGTGGGTGGGGATGCCTGCCCTGCGTGCTGTGGGTATGGGTGGGTGGGGATGCCTGCCCTGCGTGCTGTGGGTATAGGTGGGTGGGGATGCCTCCCTGCGTGCTGTGGGTATGGGTGGGTGGGGATGCCTGCCCTGCATGCTGTGGGTATGGGTGGGTGGGGATGCCTCCCTGCGTGCTGTGGGTATGGGTGGGGATGCCTGCCCTGCGTGCTGTGGTGGTTGGCTTTTGCTGAAGACGATTTTAAGTGTAGCCTTTCAAGTCACACCCCTTCTAACCAATTTTCTTCCGTTATGCATTCAGTCATAAGTCTCGAGTTAAGGGATTTTTGCGACTGAAAATGGCCTATATGCCGAAAAATGGAGGTCAAGATGAAGAAAACAGTGACCAGAGGGACGACATGGAGGTACGTGGATGGCGTCAGGCCTCTCTCCTTGCCTTGAGATCATATTCATGTTTTGCTTTCAAACTTTATAATTGAAGGAAATAAAAGTTTAGAAAGCTTAAATATAAAAAAAGTACATATGTCTGCAAATTAGTCATTGATAGTCTACCAGTGCATTTATTTGTTTTGGTTAAAGATGAACTTTTTGTGTTACAGCACGAATCTTCGGAGAGATTTCTCTTTAGACAATGCCATGCCCATTCCCCAGTGTTAGCCCCCCAGCTCCGTGGAAGTCTCCTCACACATTGAACTCTGTTATTGCTGTGGACTTGCGGCTCTTTGTAAATTCCTTTTAGCCATTGAAGTCACTTCAAAGTGGGTGAAGGAATTCAGAAAATCACTTTTTTTCAAGTTTCTTACTCATTTGGCCACAGGTGACAGCCTGCAGTAGAAAAACCCTCCTCTAGAAATGCCATTCTGGAATGAGCTGACCAGAGGATGTCCCTTTTTTCCTTGCCGACAGAGCTGCCCGTATTTACCTTGTCACAGACTGATGCTGTGGGTCCTATCGTACCTTTTCAGCACACGCCTTGGACAGTGCTGTTTTGTTAGACAAATTCCCATATTCTCAAAGTGTCCATTAACTGAGACCTCTCTAGGGCTTATTCTCACATCTGTTTGCAGCTGTTGCATGTATGTGATATGTGAATAATGTGTGGTGGAGAAGTTACCCGAACACCCCTCCACCTGACAGATCGTATTTCCAGGCATTATTTCATTTCCAAGCCTTCATCTCTATATATACATGAAGAGGAATAATGTGGGTGGTAGAAATTTATGAATGTTAACATTTCTTAAGCACGTCAACAGATTTTCATCTCAAATCCAAGGAATTTTTCGCACTCTTCTTGCCTTCCAACTGCAGTAACCAGTGAATTACTTAATTTTCCAGTGATTTTAGCAGAGGATGTTAGGAAGCAAATACGTAATGCCTAAAATATGTGCTGTAAAAATGGAACTCGAATTTTGGTACCATGAAACCCATTGATGTGGACACAGCTAGTGTAGAGGGCCTGAGTAGAAAGCAGCAGCTTTCAGACTCGTGGCTCCTGCGGTTGTTCGGGATGCAAAGAGGAGGCTTCTCTTTCAAAGCCCACCTCCTTGGGGAGCAACAGGGCTCCGGGCCTCTGGTCCCCTGCGCCATGATTTCTGTTAGAACACAGGTGCAACGCAGCTCATCTTCCCTGCTCCCTTTACCTCATGGAGGTGTTGAAAAGATGACAGCTGTAATGTGACTCGCATCATTGGCAGGGCTTTATACAGCCTTAGAGGCCCTCAAGTCAAAATAACAAACATGACATATGGGAAGAGTATGATGTGACTTAAGTAGTGTCACCAAATCATGTTGTCCTGCTATGTAGTCATCTTAGAGGGCAGCACAATTAATTGGCCATTACTCAAAAGATTTTTGAGGCCTTTCTAGAATTGATTTTTTTTTTTTGGCCTTCAACTGGGAATTTACTCAAATGTGTCCTCGAAGCCATGGCTAGAGCCAGAGAGCCCCCGAGCAAGGAGAAGGGCACCCAGGGCTTCTCCTTGCTGCCCTTGTGATGACCTCTTCTTCACAGCCGAAGAACCAACCTCGTAATCATCCCTCTCACTTTATTCCACAGCATGGGTGGGAAGTTGTTGACTCAAATGACTCGGCTTCTCAGCACCAAGAGGAACTTCCTCCTCCTCCTCTGCCTCCCGGGTGGGAAGAAAAAGTGGACAATTTAGGCCGAACTTACTATGTCAACCACAACAACCGGACCACTCAGTGGCACCGACCAAGCCTGATGTGAGTACCGTGTGATGGTCGGGAACACATGCACATGCACAGCTAGGGACAAATATGGCAGCCCTCTGGGACAAGACTGGGAAATAAATCATATGTCAATAAGAGCAGATGGTGGTGTGGTACGAGATTCCTCTCCATTTATGTAAAGCATGCAAGAGCGGTCAGACCTTGTGTATTGTAAGCAATTGCCTTTGAGTCACATGCTGCTATTTTCAATATGAGCTGATTTATTTTCTAGGTATTCTTTTATGTCGATTCCTGAAATACAAAGCAGAGGTTGTTTTTCTTAGACTTATCTTACATTTGTTGATTATATTGTTTTCTTCTTCACCTTTCTCTCCCAATTGACCCAGAACAGAACCAGCAAGCAAATTGGCTTTGCAATTTTCTGTTTTCTCTAAGTTTTTGGATTTTTACTCTCTTCAAGGCGTTGACTTGGAAACCTCAAAAAAATTTTTTTTCTTTTTTTAAGGAAATGTTACCTTCTTAATATAATCAGAAACACATGGCAGAGTTGCAAAATTAGAATTAGTAATTACTGTGTATTTTAATCCCTCACCAGCTTCACGGATGCAGTAAACCAATTCCTGTTTTGTTCCCTCAGCAATTTGCGGTTTGATTGATAGCGAATAAACACTGGTTAAAACTCATGGACTTTAAAAATGGTTTTGTAGCAGCTTGTTTTTAAATCATTTTATATAGCAAGATCTAAGTCTATTGATAATACATCAACGGGCAAAAACAAAGTCTTAAGGAAAAGGAATTTTATCCTGGAAATTATGAGCTGCCTAGCAGCCAAGACAAGGAGGAAATTATCAATGAACTATATAACTTTCAGTATGTAATAAAAGCAAGTCTATAGGGTAGTATAATTTTCTTGTCTACTTGAACTCTGAAAGAAATTGGCTAATAATACTTTTTAGACAACAAGCAGTATGAGGTATCATGTTCTTAAAAACCTTTTATCTTTAGAAATTGCAAAGATACTGTACATATGACTGTGGTTGGGGAGGGTGGCCAAGTCTTCTGGTCTAGGTTTTGTTTAATTTAGAGATAAAGCTTACAGAATCTGGAACAACAAATAGCCTGTCTTCCCTGAGCCCCCAGGTGGGTTCTCGTGAATATCAGCCGTTCGTGATCAGCTTTAGACGACCCAGCGTGGGCATTAGCTCAAGACAGCAAAATGGTCTCAGGACAGCAAAAATATCAGAGCAGCTGCATAATGCTGAACTATCTTTTGTTAAAATTTTTTCCCATGGAAATAGTTTGGTGGATTCTTTTTGTTTTTTATATTATTGCTTACTATTTCCTTTTGATTAATGCCCATAGCTATTAGAAGTGTTGTAATCCATTGTAGCTATTTGTAGTAAAAACGAATTTGGACCCACCTTGGGCTTGGTTACATGTAGTGACCAGAAGAATCTTGGCAGCAATATCCTAAGCAAAGCACCATTATCTATCTTTGCTCAACAGCATGAGAAAGAAGTACCTGAAAAGGTAGGTCCTCATGCGACCTCTGCAGAAAAGTGGCTAGGAGCAACTCACAAAGGAAAAAATCCTGACAGCTAATACATATATGGAAAAATACTCAACTTCATAAATAAGGATCATGCAGATTGGAGTTCGTATTTTGGAGACAAATGGGGATAATTGCTACTTTCTCTACCTCACTGAGTTGTGAAACTAATGAGGGAATTCTGGAGAAAACACTTCCTACATTTTTAAATATATACTATTTTTTGGATGGCTCCGCAGGTGTATACATGTCCCCACACTCATCAAAGGGTGTACATTAAACATGAACAGCTTTTTAATGTGTTGACAAGACCTCAAAAAGGGGGTTAAAAGAGAAACTTATCTTTGGTGACAGTGTCCCAGAAACTAAAACAAAAAGTATAACTTGCTGGCTCTTCCACTAGTCTAGAGCAACAAGGGAAAAATGCAGTTCTTTTTCTGTTGTTGTTTGTTTGAGACAGAGTCTCACTCTATACCCACAGTGGTGCCATCTCAGCCCACTGCAACCTCCGCCTCCCAGGTTCAAGCGATTCTCCTGCCTCGGCCTCCTGAGTAGCTGGGATTCCAGGCGCCCACTACGATGCCCGGCTGATGTTTGTATTTTTGTAAAGATGGGAAGTTTCACCATGTTGGTCAAGCTGATCTCAAACTCCGCTCACCTGAGCTGCCTAGCAGCCAAGACAAAGCCTCCCAAAGTGCTAGGATTACAGGTGTGAGCCACCGTGCCCAGCCAAAAAATGCAGCTCTGAATCCAAGTTCAGGTTCACATGTAGTTTTGGGAGAAGGCAGAGGCGTAACTGCCCTATCAGTGAGGCAGCAATGTCAAAGGGAGAAGCTGAGCCAGAAAGGACACAGCAGAACTTGGCAGAACCTGAGGAGCACCTGCTTCCAACGGGCATGACTTCTAGAAGGCAAGAGGAAAGTTAGTTAAGGAAAAAGAGTTTCCACTACAACCTCTGCTGGCAGGCTCTTTATTGGAATATAGTATAAGTTCATTTCAGAATGTGTGAGAAAACTTTAAAATTTGTGTTTTAGAAAGAGTCTATAATGAGTGTTCTTGATAAGTACTATATTTCAATTAGTCTGAAATAAAGATTTCAACTTTTGAGATACTAACTTGTGACATAATTTTTGTTAATGGGATATACTGTCTTATTGAAAGTGTCTGTGAGAGTTTTCCCTGAAAAACTTTTTGGCGTTTAAACTTGTACACTAAAAGCCTCTGACTAGTATTTTCCCCCAAAGTATGATTATGATTGCCTATAATTTACTGCAAAAAAAAAAAAAAGTTTGTGTGGTTTTTTTTTTTTTTTTTTTTTTTTTTTTTGAGAAGGAGTCGCACTCTGCTGCCCTGGTTGGAGTACAGTGGTGCAATCTCAGCTCATTGCAACCTCCACCTCCCGGGCTCAGGTGATTCTCCTTCCTCAGCCTCCTGAGTAGCGGAGACTACAGGCACACGCCACCACACTCGGCTAATTGTTGTATTTTCAGTAGAGACGGGGTTTCACCATGTTGGCCAGGCGCATTTTGAGCTCCTGACCTCAAGGGATTCACCTGCCTTGGCCTCCCAAAGTGCTGACATTACGGGCATGAGCCACCATGCCCAGCCCAAAAAAGTTTTCCAAATTGAATCAAAACTTTTAGATCCTGAATTGAGAGCATCACGTGACAAAAAATAGGGTATGATGTTGCAGTGTTCAGACCCCGGCTGACTAGAGAGGTTATCTCCTGATGTTATTAGGATTTTTAAAGTAGGGTAAAGGGGGGAAATGCAGTGTCACGATTTTGAGATTCTGTCAAAATGAGCTAGAAAGCAGCTGAAAAAAAATTCATGTTGGATCAGGTATACTTCCCTCCAGATGACAACTTTGAATTTGTACCTTTTGTAGTCTTTGGTCAAATTGCTGGTGACCAAAAGTAGCTACCTTATGATTGCTGGATTTCTAGAAGGATTGGGACTGCCCAGCTGCTGTGTGAACTCACCTGTCACCTCTGCTTCCAGAGGCCTGACTTGTCACTGTGGCATATGGGCGGAGGACTTTGATTTCTGTTTTGTATTAAGCACTAAGGTATATTTTGAAATATATGCCTGAAAGATGCTCAGAACGGTGTGACTAAGGCATTTTAAAACTGCATGTATTTGATTGCAATGAACCTTAACCTATTTTAGCCATGATATGGTGGGAGAATTCTCACATTGGATGACCAGCTAAGTTGTCAGTGTTTGATGCTGACCCTTCAGTGGGCATCTGGCCCTCCATGAGCATTGGACTGTCATGAAGGGCCCGATCTCAACCGCTTCTCTTCTTCTCCTTCCCCCTTTCCCACGTGCTCAGGGACGTGTCCTCCGAGTCAGACAACAACATCAGACAGATCAACCAGGAGGCAGCGCACCGTCGCTTCCGCTCCCGCAGGCATATCAGTGAGGACTTGGAGCCCGAGCCCTCGGAGGGCGGGGATGTCCCCGAGGTACGATGTCACCAGAATGCTGCAAAGCCCGGCAGCTCCTTCTTCCCATGTTCTCCAGCTTGATTTTATATCATAATTTCTTCTCTCAGTAAACATTGTTGAGAATGTAAAGATTACAGTGACGTAGCGAATTAATTACCAGCCTGGATATTAATTAACTTGACAGTAACTATAAAAGTTGTATTTGACAAGGACATGTGGTTCTATATTGATAGAAATGGGAATAACATTATTTTTATTATTTTTTTTTCAAGACAGTGTCTTGCTCTGTCTCCCAGGCTGGAGTGCAGTGGTGCAATCTCAGCTCACTGCAACCTCTGCCTCCTGAATTCAAGCAATTCTCCTGCCTCAGCCTCCTGAGTAGCTGGTATTACAGGCACGCACCACCATACCTGGCTAGTTTTTGTATTTGTAGTAGATGTGGGTTTCACCATGTTGACCAGGATGGTCTCAATCTCCTGACCTTGTGATCCGCCCACTGCCTTAGTTAGCCTCCCGAAGTGCTGGGATTACAGGCACATGCCATCACACTGGCTAATTTTTTTTCTTTTTTTTCTTTTTTTTTTTTTTTTGTATTTTTTGTAGAGATGGGGTTTCACCATGTTGGCCAGGCTGGTCTTGAACTCCTGACCTCATAATCCACCCACCTCAGCCTCCCAAAGTGCTGGGATTACAGGTGTGAGCCACTGCATCCAGCCCACATTATTTTTCAGTGTGAAAGTCTTAAGATATTTTTACTTGGTAATTTATTCTTCACCAGGGTCTAACCATGTCTCATTAAATGACAACTTGTTTTTTTCATAGTTGAGCTATCGAATGAGCCCTGTAACTTGTTTGGGTATCATATGCATATTTTTATTGAGTTGCTTTGACACTTGAAAGAGATTTGTTACCATGAAAATATAAATTTAGGTGAATAGAAATGTGTAATTTTCCCTTTAAATAGTTATGGTATGTTACTTAAAACGTTATGAATTAAACAACAGATTAGCCATAATCTTCCATGCTGTCTTATCAGCTCTGTTTATGTACTAAAAATCCATTCTTCTTAGACATTGTGTTAGGAAGGTCATTCATGATGCAGTGATTCAACTTGGAAAAGCAAAAGTAATGATTCCATAATACATTCACTCTAAGTTATTTTATACCGTTGTTTAATTACAGCATATAGCTTCTATACTGCTGTCATGGTGAATCCTCAGTGGTTAAAAGTAAAGAAAATCCATGACAATTGTTTGTAAACTCCAGAGAAGCACGTGTGTGTGTTTGTTTTTTTGCCCACACATACAGTAACAAGTGCGGGAAATCAGTCACTGTTCAGAGAGGCAGTGTTATAACGTGGGTAAGAGCACAGCCTCTGTCTGGAACCAGGCCTCTTTGATTCACATCATGGCCCTACACTTGCTAGCTGTTACCTTGGGCAAGTTATTGTCTGTGCCTCAGTTTCCTCATCTGTTAATTGCAGGAGTAGGCATGTCTTCCTCATGATTCTTGTGAAGGTTGTGTGCCTCATGAGAGGCACTTAGTAGGTGTTAATTGTAGTTACCACCGTGGCTATTGTTGTTACATAGCTTTGTTGGGGAGCTGGGTGGATCCTCAGTTCCTAACGTTTACCCCAGTGTCTCTTTCTCTGAAAGCCTTGGGAGACCATTTCAGAGGAAGTGAATATCGCTGGAGACTCTCTCGGTCTGACTCTGCCCCCACCACCAGCCTCCCCAGGATCTCGGACCAGCCCTCAGGAGTTGTCAGAGGAACTGAGCAGAAGGCTTCAGATCACTCCAGACTCCAATGGGGAACAGTTCAGCTCTTTGGTTGTAAGTAGTGGCCTTGTTTGAAAGAAAAGCTGAGCAATGTTTTATTGTTTTTTGTTGCTTTAGGAGAATCTCTTATGTAAATAGTGACCAAGGGTCTTCCAGCTCCCAGCTAACTCTGACATTTTCCAAAGTTCCTCCTTCCCTAGGAGAAGCAGGACTACACTAAAATTAGCCCAAGCAGGTGAGAATCTTTCTTGATTTGGAAGGCAGCTTTGCTCACCCCTATACCACTAACACTTTCTTGGTTTATAAAGAACTCAAAGAAGTAAAACTTCATGATGTCTGTAATTATTAGCTTTAACCTTGTAGAATTCCTTTCCCAGCCAAAAGGCTCATGAAAATAGTACCTTTATCACAAAGGTAGTATTTCACAGTAACAGTTAAAAGCCATCAGGCCTAATCAGTCCTCTTAAGTCATATTCTGCAGGATTTATCATTCTCATTTCGCTGATAAGGGCACGACGCTTAAGTGGCTCATCCAAAACAAGGTTTGAATGGGAGATAGAAGACATCGCCTAAGTCCCAGAATATGAACCTTGAGAAAGGTTGTGAAATTGTGACACTGTCATCAAGGTAGCATTTTAACTTGGGCTCTCCACCATCAGAAACATACTTTCTAGAAGCCTCAGATGGGCTTAATGCCTGAGCCCAATGGAATCAGTCCCAAAGACTTCCATGTTTGACAATACAAAGCTGCAGAAATAACCCATAGAAAATCCCTGCTTATGCTTAGAATTAAGAGCAAATGAAGTCTCAGTGTTTCTCAAGAAACTGAACTTAAAGGTATGCGATAAGGCCAGGCGCGGTGGCTCAAGCCTGTAATCCCAGCACTTTGGGAGGCCGAGACAGGCGGATCACGAGGTCAGGAGATCAAGACCATCCTGCCTAACCCGGTGGAACCCTGTCTCTACTAAAAAATACAAAAAACTAGCCGGGCGAGGTGGCGGGTGATTGTAGTCCCAGCTACTCGGGACGCCGAGGCAGGAGAATGGCGTAAACCTGGGAGGTGGAGCTTGCAGTGAGCTGAGATCCGGCCACTGCACTCCAGCCTGGGGGACAGAGCGAGACTCCGTCTCAAAAAAAAAAAAGGTGTGCAATAGTAGATGATGGTAGTCACTCCACTGAAAATAGCATCCTAAAAAAAAATAATCATTACTGTGACCGTAACCAACAGAAATGGTAGCACTGCATGCAATGTAAAAGCAAGTAAGTACTCACAAGTTGTTACTTTTGGTTATGGTGTTTTTATTTTAAAGACACTATAGGCTTCTGTTACATGAATTGCATTTGTCATTCAGTTAATGTGATTTCACATTAAAATTCTGTGACTTTTTCAAAAAGAGATGTGTCGCCAAGATGAAAATGTAGTACTAAATGGACAGGATAAAAGAGATTGCATATATATGGGATATTTGAATTGGTAAAACTGTTGTTATAGAAACAACATAAACATTGAAGCCCTGTTTTTAAAACCTATAAAACCAAGGAGTTACCACAGAACCCATGGCAGTAACACACCTTTAGTAAACCAAGTAAGCATCGTAATTTTCTTCAGCATTAGTAATAAGTTAGCAATTTTAGTTCTTTGAATGGGGAGCTCCTGCATTTAATTATTCTAGATGCATGAAATATCCTTAAGACCCAAATACAATATCGTATTATTTTCACATCGTGTTCATTGTTAAATGAGAGTCAAATCTGTATTCAAGGGCAAGAACTTAAGCTTTGGCTGGGCGCAGTGGCTCATGCTTGTAATGCCAGCACTTTGAGAGGCTGAAGCAGGCAGATCACCTGAGGTCAGGAGTTCAAGACCAGCCTGGCCAACATGGTGAAACCCTGTCTCTACTAAAAGTGCAAAACTTAGCTGGGTGTGGTGGGGTGCACCTATAGTTCCAGCTACTCAGGCGGCCGAGGCACAAAAATTTCTTAAACCCGGGAGGCAGAGGTTGCAGTGAGCCAAGATCACGCCACTGCACTCCAGCCTGAGCAACAGTAACACTTTTATTAAAGACTGATTCTTTCACAATAACCAATGTGGAAAGATGTGAATTGTCCCCATCCCTACCACAGAGTCTTCTTGTACCATTTACTTATCACAAAATGTTAAAAATGAGTGAATACTAGAAATTGATACCATGGATAAACTTGCTGATAAGGAGACTCTGGCTTCTGTATGTGACCTGCTGCTAATCTTCATTCCTGTCAGTTAGGCTTCATTTAACCACATAGACTAATACAAACAAGTGAGGGGAATACTGGACACTACACACTATATCTTTTTTTTATTTTAGTTTGATCACACTATTTTTAATTATTCCTGTCTTTACTACTTGAAGTCCGCTTAGAAGCTGAAATTGGCTGAGCATGGAGGCTCACGCCTGTAATCCCAGTACTTGGGGAGGCCGAGGTGGGTGAATCACTTGAGGTCAGGAGGTCGAGACCAGCCTGACCAATATGGGGAAACCCATCTCTACTAAAAATATAAAAAATTAGCCGGGTGTGATGGCGGGGGCTTGTAGTCCCAGCTACTCAGGAGGCTGAGACAGGAGAATCACTGGAACCTGGGAGGCAGAGGTTGCAGGGAGCTCAGATCACGCCACTGCACTCCATCCTGGGCAGTAGAACAAGACTTGGTCTCAAAAAAAAAAAAAAGAAGAAGAAGCTAAAATTATAAATACCAGATCTTTCAGAAGTAGGCCAAGATGATGTCTGAGCTCCTCTGAATATAGGATGCAACTGACTCTTTGTCAATTGTAATAATAAATGTGGGTAGCCACATATCACTATTTCTTATTTCTTCCTCTTTTTGCCTCTATTCACATCACATTAAAATTTACCTGGAGGATGCATCTTAAAGCAAACTATAAGACTGCTAGCTTCTTACTGTTTGTAAAGCAGCATTAGAGTGTTGCAGAGTCCTGTCGAGTCTCCTTTCCGAAAGTTTTGGTCTCCTCTTATTTTTACCATTCATTCTAAGGACTAATCACAATTCCAGTCTGCTTAACTGAAAATGAAAGTGGAAGGTGACTTTTTCAAGGATGACTGTCCCTGCTCTGAAAAGATGTTTCATTTAATTACCTTCTAATATCGAAGAATGGTGAATATGGTTGAGTGATGTATTTGTTAAACCAATGAAAGTTGCTTTTAAGGATATATTTCTTGATGCTTCCTGTCTTTTCCTCTCCTTCCAGCAAAGAGAACCCTCCTCAAGGTTGAGGTCATGCAGTGTCACCGACGCGGTAGCAGAACAGGGCCATCTACCACCGGTAACCCATGCTAATTTCCAGTCATCAGTTAACTTTCTGGGCTTTCATTTACAATCATCTGGGCTGCTGCAAAAAGAGTTTTTCCTGTGTAAATTTATTTACCATATAAATGAGATGTTTTTAAATCTCCTGGCAAATTGCCCTAGGAAAGTGGAGTTCCAATACAGAGAATTGTTACTGCCACCCATCTCTAAAATGCTGGAACTTTCATTGCTTTAGTTTTTCACCCAAATTTATACCAGTTTTGATTTGCTCACTTAAACTTCTTGGTACATTCATAATTCCTTTTACTTTACTGAGTTACTATAGTTATGCTCCAGTGATCTGTACTTTGAAAACACGAGTCCCTTTAACCAGGAAGAACTCTTCTGGGCGACCATCCACATGTTCCTTTCCCTTCCTAACGACCTGAAGTCTGAACTCGACAGAGCCTCTGTACCTTCTCTTTAAAGGCAGCTCTGCTCACCAGGAATTGGCTATAATTCTTTCCAACTCTCTCATCATTTTAATAGCTATCAGCAAATGTAGAAGTGTAGGGGATTTTGTAACATCTGATGTATGTAAAAATAAATATTCAAGTTGGAAGGTAGACTAGAACTGCCTTGAGAGATGTTTAATGTACACATTAAAAATAAGAAATTTTACATAAATTTGTTTCTTTTGGAGGTGAAAATATGTGGTTTTAACGTGTTCAATTTGATGTTTTACCTTGACAGTTTTTGTCTGTTGCTATAAAACCTTGATCTTTTTTTTTTTTTTTTTTGTTGTTGTTGTTGTTGTTGAGACGGAGTCTCGCTGTGTCGCCCAGGCTGGAGTGCAGTGGCCGGATCTCAGCTCACTGCAAGCTCCGCCTCCCGGGTTTACGCCATTCTCTCGCCTCAGCCTCCCGAGTAGCTGGGACTACAGGCGCCCGCCATCTCGCCCGGCTAATTTTTTGTATTTTTTTAGTAGAGACGGGGTTTCACCGTGTTAGCCAGGATGGTCTCGATCTCCTGACCTCGTGATCCGCCCGTTTCGGCCTCCCAAAGTGCTGGGATTACAGGCTTGAGCCACCGCGCCCGGCCACCTTGATCATTTTTAAGACTAATAATGTATTATGTATGAATTTGAAGGGGGAAAAGTGCATTTAAGGTTTTTGAAATCACAGTGTCTTCCTTCTCATGTATGTTTTTTCTTGACTTCAAAGGATATTTCGGCCTAGGTTTTCATTTTTTATGTTTGAGAAAAAATTAATGAGTATACTAGTCAAGGAAGCAGCCAAAATAATAGAGTCATTTGTGACTTATGCTGGAGAGACTTAATAATAAGATTGAGAAGAGCATCTTTTCTGGGATGGTTTCAGTACAGGGCCCCCACAAACAAAACAATTAACTGAGATGGACTGGTGGGATCCTTCTCAGCCTCATGATCTGTGATTTTCCTTGAATGAATGGCACTTTCTCTCCTTTTCAAAATCCATGTCAATTTTATTTCCCAAAGAGCTCACTTTCCTGGAAACTGGTGATTCTTCCCTCTTTCTTTGTACTTTGTGATGCTGTAAACTCACTGATCACCAGTGGCCTCTTGAGTTTTGAGTGTTGGCGGATTTTAGAATCTGGTAATTATTTGATAATGGGGGGCAAAACCAGACCAGCTTTCCATTTTTCTCTAAGGCAGCTCACTCTTTTGAGGTTGTCATTGTTTACCCAGATCAAGGATGAGCCACCTCGGGTGGCCTAGGGGTCAGCTTCCTTTGTGCTACTGGTCATCAGCGACTGCTCAGCTTTGTCTGGACAGAGTGGGTTTCAGGGATTCTGATCTCATGTCACCTGCCTTACAGCGCTGGTCCACAGCAGTGGTCCCTGATTCAGACAGCCGTGGGTCATCCCCTAAGTGCATTTTACTGATGTAAATTATCATTCACAGCCCAGTGCCCCAGCTAGGAGAGCGCGTTCATCAACTGTCACGGGTGGTGAGGAACCAACGGTAATGATCCACTTTATCAGACATCAATGGCAAGAGGCTGTGGGGCAGTTTTAATATTTCATGTAGTGGTGAATGTACGCTCTTTTTAAAAATGAGATTAGCTCCTTTGTGCTACAAAGCTGCACACGTTTCTTATTTTAAGCTTCTCATTTTGGGATTGTTTAAAGGTACTGGGTAAGATAGAATGATTTTTTAGTTCCACATAATTTTATTAAGAATACTATCAGGCTTTGGTTAAGTGTGTTTAACTTGACCATTTAGAAGATATTTTTGGCTTTAAGTGTTTGTACTCCTGATAAGTTTTTCCTTTTCATTAGAATGCGTGGTAAAAATAATTTGACTGGAAGAAAATCAGAGAAGCCACAGGAATTGCATGAGACTGCATGTGATTTCTGGGTGTGCCCAGAGCCATTCTCTTTTCTGTATCTCCCCTACCACATTTCTAACAGGGAGTTAGACTTTTCTTGTCTCCAGAATGCACCAGTGACCCTTTCTCTGCCACCAGGGGCTCTCCTCACAGGAATGAACAAGTTTCCGTAATACCAGGGGAGCATAATTAAGATATATAAGTGATCTAGAAAAATTGATGTTTCTCTAAACCAACCATTCTTATTCATTATTTTGAATAATTTATGGTATTCTTGTTTGTGGGTGACTTAGATTTGACCATGTATTTTAATTGCCTGTTTTCCACTTGATCCCTAAAGTTAGGCTAGCTTGTAGTTTATGCTTTGCACTGCAGTAGCTGTTTAAAGAATTTCCTTGTTGTTTCACCTGTGTTGTATTTTCCTGTAACTGCTCATTATTTGTGGATAGCTTTACGTATACAACTGCTGATTTTCTAAAAGATATTGATGACTTCAATTTAATGCTCAGCATTGTACAGGGGAAAATCAAACTGGCAACAATCAGCCCCGGAACACTCAGCTCAGGTTAAGGTATTGAGCTATAGTGGTTTACGTGAGTCATGTGTTGAGTGAGGCAGCCTCCAGTAGAATTCAAGAAATTCTACATGAACTATTTCCCACCGTGTACTTGCAATTTCTGTGGGAGTAGTGGAGCTTCAAGGGGGACAAGATCATTTTATGAAGTAATTTTAGTAGAATTCAGTGCTGATGAACATCATCTGTATATCACCTATTTTTGTATTTTGTTGGCCTTGCAACCTGCTTGTAGCTTTGGAGAGTTTGGGTAGCTGATGTAGTAAATGAAGTGTAAATGGAATCGTTGCAGTACCAGGCTCCATGGCAAGGGTCACCTGGCAGGACGAGGTGACCCCTCTGAATGAGATCATGAGTGGCACTTTAGACTGCCCTTTTCTTGCCTGCACTCTCCCCTCCCCGTCACTGAGTTTCAGCATAGGTTGGGTTTTGTCTTCCCACAGGCTTGGCAATATTCATTCCTAAGTGTTTCATCTACTCTGGTAGAAGAGATAGATCTCCCTACCTAGTTAGGTTTGAAAGGATCACATCCGTTTCTCTTCAGCTGTATCCTCCTGCATGTCTCTTCCACATCCTTTGTCATGAATGCCCTTGACTTTCTGTCTTGCAATTCTGTCTCTTCACCCCATGTTTTCCTCTTCGATATCCCCTCTGTTCCTCTGCCGTCACTCACACTGAAGTGTATTGTCCTGGGCTGGAGCCACCGTGGGATTAAATCATCTCACTCCGCGTGTGCTCTCCCAGACATATGGCTATGTACACATAGGTACACATTGTGCCACTTTATTTTATTTTTTTAAAATGGGATGTCGTATATACATTACTCAGCAACTTGATTTTATTTTTTTTTACTTATGGTCATTCTTCTGGGACATGTTAATAGTTACATAATATTCAGTGATGTGAAGGCACTACGATGTTAATTTCCCAACATTCAAGGACTTTCCGCTCCCCCTACCCTGCCCTTTTGACTCTATATGCTGTGCTGAAGTAACCGTCCTGGTATAGCTTTCTTTCTATGATGGTGCTTTCATTCCTGTAGTCTAATAAACAGGCACTGATTCTCAGCCAAGAAACCACAGCCCTTTGATTTAAGGCAAATAAATGCACAGTGGTGTCATTTTCTGGCAGACTAAGCCAGGGCCCTCCCCATGAGATAAAAAGAGAGGGATAGCACAGTATTTTCAGTCTTTGTTGTATATATTCTAAAAATGCACAAGGCCACCAGTACAGGGTTGGTGCAAGTCTTGGCAAATCTGTGATGGTCAGCATCAAAGTGGTTATTTTTAAAAGCATATTGAAACTTCTGCAGCTTACAATCTTGTTCTTTATTTTAATGAAAGAGCCACTAGGAAGTTGTAGCTAATGGCTTTTGGGCATCACAGAGCAGCAGTGTATTCAGTCTACAACGAAAAGCTGTGAAGTGTTAAGCTAAGTCGCAATTTCTAACTGGTTTCTTGATTACTTTTTTGTTAAGCTAGTGTGGAACATACTCACAAGCATAGAACAGCAGAAGGCTGGTTTTGGCTTCGTGGCGGGCCCTTCCATGGTCTGTCTGTAGAAGCTGAGTCCTGCCCCCTCAACTAGCCATGCAGGGTGGGAGGCAGTGTGAGTTACAAATGAAACATCAGCACAGGTTGTACTTTGTGGTCATTTGGAAAGAACACTGTAAAGAAACATTTCCAAATGGCCCTCTCACATAAATGTAACTAAATTACAGGTTGCCAGTTCAGTTCTCAGTAGAAGAGAGAATGAACATTTTAATCAAATTCAGTGTTCTGTACTACACTCGTAATTTTCCACAAACTGATTAGTGCTGTTCACTGTGGCTGTATGAAAGTAACCTGTATGGCTGGGTGCAGTGGCTCACACTGGTAATCCCAGCACTTTGAGAGGCCGAAGCAGGTGGATCACCTGAAGTCAGCAGTTCGAGACCAGCCTGACCAACATGGTGAAACCCCCCTGCTACTAAAAATACAAAAATTAGCTGGGCATGATGGCTCGCGTGTGTAATCCCAGCTACTTGGGAGGCTGAGACAGGAGAATCACTTGAACGTGGGAGGCAGAGGTTGCAATGAGTGGAGATTGCGCCACTGTACTCCAGCCTGGGTAACAGAGCAAGACTATGTCTCAAAAAAAAAAAAAAAAAAAAAGGAAAAAAACAAAGTAACCTGGTTGCTAGAATTCATACAGCTTTAGGATTCAGTTCTGAGATGATCTATGACACATCCAAGTGCTTTCAGTTTATCAGTTGCCTCTTCAGTGTCCTTTCCAGAGATTCAGTAACTGCAAAAATATCCCAAAGGTTTCCAGAGCTAAGGTTGCCAGAGCTGAGTTTTCCAGGGGCAGGACGGGGGCGGGGGTGGTTTGTGGGGGAGTTGTGGGAGGGAAGGGGCCTGGGAGAGGGGGAGGTGGATCACCGGAAGGGGAGGGCTCTGGGAAGAGGGACCTGAGAATGTAACAAATTCTATTTAGTGTTTGATTGATTGGATAAACAATAGTAGGTCAAAACTTGATAGCACATACTTTGCCAGAGGTACTAATTGACCACGAACTTAGGTTACAACTTAGCTCAGCAGAGGAGTCCATTGAAGTGCCCGGATCCACGTAGCCCTTTGTGTTGGCATCACTGCTAGAGGAGGAGGGGAGGAAGGAGCTTCACTAGGACTGCGTGCTAATTCCTTGATGTTTAATATTCATGAAAGGATTAAGTCAGTGTTGATGTTTCTTCTGCTCCTGCTGAGTCTCCACACCTGGATCCAGAATACTCTATGATCCGAGTCTTTCTGTCTTTATAAACTATCTTTATGGAGCTTTAGGACTTTATCTCAGGAAATGTTAAGGAAATGGTTGCCGCGTTTTTAGCCCAAAGTTTTCTTATGCATAATCTAAAATCAGCTGCTTCATGATCTTACACAGGTGATCCTTCTCTGAATTGTGCTTTTAAGCCTGTGAGGTTAGCACATTGCTTCTCTGTAGATGGGGTTTCCAAATGACTTGGCAGCGTCCTTGTTGGTGCTTTCTCTAGTTTGAGATCCTGGGGTCCACCAAGGAACTCCAAGTGATCATCTTCACCAAGACACATTGTTGGTAGTGCAGGGAAGAGGTGGCATAAGCACAGGAAGAAGTTGGGTTCAGAGGAAATTTGTATTCTCAGCCTAATAGCAAGAAAATGACACCTGCTAAAATATCTGGAGGGACAGAAGAAGATCCTGGCTAGAGAAAGGAAGAGTACTCTAAAAGAAGCAGCTTCCTTTTGTAACCTCACATGAGAGGTTATTCCTAAGGCATGGGTTCCTATACTTTTAGATTCTCCTAGGAGCCGTGGTGTAGCTGTGGTCGGCTTCTGAGCTTTTCCCCACTTAGAGCTCTTTCGCAGGCACAGATCTTACATGCATCACCTATGCGTTCGAGCCTTCCTGGGACAGCTCTGATCTCCAGCATCTGTCCCAGTGCCTCCATACATCATCAACACATCCTTGTTTTTCAGTGTTTCTCCATCCACACTGCATTTATTAGACTGTTTCTCAGGGATCTTCTTGTGATCAAATGTGGACTGTCTAAATACAGTCACTCTATGTTGGACAGGTCTCTGAATCCAAAGACTGCCAAGCTGTGTTCGCCTTCAAAGAAACACACTTCTATCAGTGGCCTTGGGTGCACACAGCCTCGGGTGTGAGGCTGGGTGCTGGGAGGCTTCCTGAGCTGGGGCACACCGATGTCCTGGGTGGTACTCCAGATTCTATGCTACTGTGTGACCGTCGGTCCTAGAGAAGGGGCTGTGTGTTGGGATCTTAAAATTTTGCCCCAAAAGGTACAGTGTAAGGGTCCTAAGCTGATGGAGAAATTTAGGACTAAGCTAGAAGAGCACCCCATGGGAGCTACATCGAGGAGAAACTCAGCATCCCTCTCATACACAGTGACACTGGGCAGTTTGAAATACCTTTAAGTTCTACCTGGTTTGGCAGTGGAATTTAGTAGCCAGAACAGATGATAATGTTTTTCCTTCCCCTATGATCACCTTAGCAGCAACCCTTTACATTGAAGACTACGGGGGTCTTAGAACCAAGTTCTGTAAGAATTTGGATCTGCAACTGTGTGGGGTTCATTCCACAGTAGATTTGAAGCTATTGGAAATCTATTGCTGTTTTCCAGACACTTGGAAGTATTTTCTATATAAATAGAACTAATTAACTTTGTCTAGAGAAAATAATTATCTAGGTATACATTACTTTATTCAACTGATCAGAAAACAAATGCAAGGTATTAAATAATAATGATTTCTTGCACAAACAGCCATCAGTGGCCTATGTACATACCACGCCGGGTCTGCCTTCAGGCTGGGAAGAAAGAAAAGATGCTAAGGGGCGCACATACTATGTCAATCATAACAATCGAACCACAACTTGGACTCGACCTATCATGCAGGTACGAAGATCGCCATCCAACTTAAAACCGCAGGCCGTAGAAGCCAAAATGTACATGACCGACCTCCCTCCCTGGTGTTTATGTATTGTTCTGAAAGAGTCATATTTGTAAAAAGCTTTCTCACAAAGAAAATGCATTACTTTAAATACAATAATAGCCTAAGGAAGAATTTGCTTTTCAAATCAGTTTATCACTGAATACATTTTTAAAATGTGAAGTAAAAGATATTTTCAAAGTAAGAGCCTATTACAGTGTGTAGCTTCTTCCCTGCCCCCCCACCCCCACCCCCTGCCTGTAATCTGAGGCTAGTTTTTATGCTGGGCTAGTGATTCATTTTTATTTCCCTTGAATGTGTTTCCCCATCCTTTCCCCCATCATTATGTTTAATTATTTCCTCCACGCTTTAAATAGGCCAGACCTCTTATTATTGCTGTTTGCGTTGTTGTTTGGGTTCGCGCTCCTAATCACACACACAGGGAGATCCTCCTATGAAGCTAACTTGTTTTTGCCTCCAAAATAGCTTGCAGAAGATGGTGCGTCTGGATCAGCCACAAACAGTAACAACCATCTAATCGAGCCTCAGATCCGCCGGCCTCGTAGCCTCAGCTCGCCAACAGTAACTTTATCTGCCCCACTGGAGGTGAGACGGCTACCTCATCTAACTGGACTCACTCTGTCCTGTGACTCCCATTCTTTCTTCTCTCTTAACTCTGCCCTCAGTTTCGCAGCCCCCTCCTCTCTCTGATCAGTCGTTGTGTTGGTGGTGAAGGGTGTTCTTGTGCAGCCTTTCTACCTGCTTCTCTGTCTCGCCCAGTTAACATTCCTGGACTCTCTCACCTGATTCTCATTCTCATTTGGCTAAGGCTGCAGTGACTTGTGCTGGACGTGGGCACTCTCTTTTCAGGACTTCCACCGTTCTTCTTGTGTTTCGCTTCTTTTTGCCTGTGACCTCATTAGAATTGCATAATCTCTCTTTCAAATACCAAGTGCTGATACTGAGTTTTTAAACATAGCTATTGCTTTGATCATTTTTTTTCTTTCGACTGTAGGGTCTTTCATTCTATGGGCATACATGTTTCTGATGCATATTTGCATATCTGCATCATGGCTGGGCATCTGCTTGTGCTCTCTGTCGTGTTTGTATTGTTTTGGTGCCATCCTTTAACATCACAAATGTCAGAGTTAGAGAAGCCAAAGAGCAAAGGTGTGAGGTCCTAAGCTTGACTGTGTCTTAGAGACAGCTGTGGGCTTCTCCATGCCCTGGGTCCAGATGCCGATAAGTGGGAATGGATGCTGTCTCTTCCATACTCTGATATGAATGTCATGGGTAACAACTGTGAGATTCCAGATCATTGTCTTTATTGATGTGGGTTTTTCTTTTCTGTGCTCTAAAACTTGCCAATCTATTCTTCATTAGACTGTGAGCTCATTAAGAGCAAGGGCACGTTTTTCTCCACTCTGTAAAATCTCCATCCATAATGCTTAGTACAGAACAGTATTTTTGGTACATACTGAGTAGCTACCAAAGGATGGTGATTATAAGTACTTAATATTGTTGTGTGTTTGTCCAACAGAGAAAATGTAAAGTTAGATTGATTTAAAAGTAAATGAATGACAGAAAACAGATTTTGGGAATCTTCCCTCTTGTCCGCCTCCTACAATACCCAGGTACATTTTGGCACATTGGAATCGCACCTGCTGAAGAGTTCTAATGCTAATTGTTATTCTTTAGGGTGCCAAGGACTCACCCGTACGTCGGGCTGTGAAAGACACCCTTTCCAACCCACAGTCCCCACAGCCATCACCTTACAACTCCCCCAAACCACAACACAAAGTCACACAGAGCTTCTTGCCACCTGGCTGGGAAATGAGGATAGCGCCAAACGGCCGGCCCTTCTTCATTGATCATAACACAAAGACCACAACCTGGGTAAGGCTGCTGCTTTTATTTGGCTCCGTTTTCACCATGAAGTCTGGCATTAATTCCTTGATTTCCTTACTCAGTGTTTGTAGTTCTTACAGAGGAATTGGATTGACCGTAAAGGGTGTTTCCAGAGGGTCTCCTCAGCCTGCATCTGGCCCCTGCACAAATGGGTGGGTGGGAGTGGGTGGGCACAGGCTGGTAGCTGTCTTTGATACTGGTGCTGGGACTGCCTTTTCTCCTGGGAAACTCTAGACAGTTCACCATGCTGGATGGAAAGGTACTGCTCTGTGCTGTTAAGATTTTGTTAATTGATCCCGTCTTACAAAGTAATCTCACTAGGAGTTATAATCATTTTCAAATAATTTTTTCTTTTGTCAGTTTCTTTTTGCACTTTTATTGGCATTACCCACCTTCTTTTGATTTGTCACTTTAGTTTTTACTGTTCACATCAGATCAGTATTCACACGTCTGAGCTACATTTCCATGCCCTTAATCAAGTACTGAGTGACTTTGGTTGTAAATCTGATAGCTCCTTTTTGTGATCATTTTGTCAAAATTGATTTTTCTTGCCATGCAGCTCTTTCATGTACTCCTGAATTGTATGCAAGAAAGAATCTGTACATTGTATTATCTTGAGCAAAATGAGATTAATCAAAGGCGAATATGCATATCTTCGTATTTCTCTGTCAGTTCTTTATTTCTTGAGCTGAATCAGTGGGTGGCTTTTTCAGTGTAGTATATAGTTCTTTTGAAAGTCAGTTGGTATTTTTCTGCTGTATGATCTCTATACCTGTAATTAAACTGAAATTGGTTCCCTTATTTCTGGCTATTTTTGATGCTGCAGGTGGTTTTTCTTCCTGTTATGTCCCCATCGAATTGTCTAGCTAGAGTTAACTCAGAGTTTAACTTGGTCCTACTATTATCTGTGCTACTTGCTCAAAACTGATGTTATGGGAATGCTGGTTGAGTTTTGGTGATTGTCATTGGCCCTAGCTCTTTGGTCGTGAATCAACAATAAACATACACCATTAATTCCCATTTCTAGTGATGGACATTAGGTGTGTCCATTTGATAGGCCAGCAGTCTTAGATTCAAGAACAAGCCCTGCTCAAGGGGATTTGGGCTGTCATTTTATGCCTTGCCCATTGGGTGGTATCAGTTCAGTCCAGCAGGTCTAGAGGGCATACTCCTAGAATCCTTTGAATCGTGGGACACTGTGTCTTCAAGGACATTCTTGGCATTTGGGGCAGGGACATTTGTGCCTTCGGTTGCAGACCATTTAACAACCTTGGCTCCTGCCACCAGGTGCTGATGGTCACCACTACCCCCACCCCAACGTAGTGATGACCAGAAATGCCCTACACATTTCAAAACAGCCCTAAGTGAGAACCACTCTAAGAGCTCTTTCTATTTTGAAATAAGGGAATGGCCTGCCAAGAGAATTTCTCATCTAGATCTGGTAACATTCATTTGGTAAACTGATAACTGCTTCTAAGGCATATAATAACATGTAGGTTTGACTCCCCTAGTAGTCTGAAGATAATGTTACAGATTTGCAGGTAAGCCAAGAGTAAGAGACAGGCAGCTCATTGGAAAATATAGTAATGGAGGGGTTTTTTTTTGGTGTTTTTTTTTTAGTGTCTTTTTTCTTATTACCATGGAATCCCTGGCTGTCCTGCCAGTGTTCTCATTTACTATAGCACTGCTGTAATTTCAAGTCCTTAGCCAGAAACAGGCTCCAGAAATAAGGGCTAACGAATATAAAAGTAGATGGATTAGTGTAAGGAGCCACTGTGGCTTGCCAACATAAGCTATGATTTTAGTAATTTCAACTAGCTTAGTAATCAAATCCCCTAACCTTTTCACAGCCTTTCAAGCCACAACGACAGTGTAATTGCAGCTGGGCAGATTGTATTTTAAATGAAACAGCACTCGCTTTATTTATTGCTTGCAACGTTGCTGAATGAAACCCATTTTTAATTTCCAGTTGTCCCTTTTTACCCAGATACTTGTTATTGACTAATTTACTGATTTAAAATTATAATCTGTTAGAACAACATTTTGTTACTGCTGCTGGTGTGGAAAATCCTCAAGGTAACAACTGGAAATTCCACAAGTTACTCCTCTTCTTAAGCAAATTCAGATGTGCTGACACAGCTGCTTTGCTGCTTCTAAACAAAGGCCTAGGTGGGATTCTCCCTGCGGGAGACACACTCTAAATTGCCTGTTCATTTTAACAAAAGATGAAGAGCCAGAGGGAAGCATAAAGATAATTTGCAGCTTAAAAATCTGTCTTGAGTTGGTTTTGGGGTTTGCTTTGTTTTTTATTTTTAATTTATTTTATTTATTTTTCCATAGAGGTTGTACTAATTTTTATTTTCACCAACAGTGTGTAAGCATTCTCATTTTGAAAGAGGAAGAGAACAAATGAGAGAACAGCATAGCTATCCTTAGATTTGAGCATTAGAATAGAAAAAGGAAAAAACCTGGTAGGACAGGTTGAAAATGATGAAAATAACACTCCTTCCCCCATCAGCCTGGGCACTGTTGATTCTTACACAAACCAGAAACCTGAAAAGTATCAGGACATTTCCCCTCTATACATTGAGAAATTTAAAAAATTTGTTGAAATATGTCATAAAACATGAACTTTTACAGACAGACACACAGGTAAAGGCAGTATGCCATCAGTGTTTGGATAAAGTTTGGCCTTATTCTTTTTTTTTTTTTTTTTTCGAGACAGAGTCTCACTCTCACCCAGGCTGGAGTGTAACAGTGCAATCTCAGCTCATTGCAACCTCTGTCTCCCGGGTTCAAGCAATTCTCTTGCCTCAGCCTCCTGAGTAGCTGGGATTACAGGCACATGCCACCACACCAGCTAATTTTTGTTTTGTTTTGTTTTGGTACAGATGGGGTTTCACCGTATTGGCCAGGCTGGTCTCGAACTCCTGACCTCAAGTGATCCTACCCCTCGGCCTCCGAAAGTGCTGGGATTATGGGCATGAGACACCCTGCCGGGCCAAGTTTAGCCTCATTCAAACAAACAAACAATGATTGGCTTTGTTCCCCGCCTGGATCAGGCCTTTCAGGGAATGCATGCCGGAGACTAGGGGCTTGGGAGGGATGTGCCGAGGAGGGAGGTTCCGTCCTCAACAGCTCAGAGCACGTGTATACAGGTTGAGTATCCCTAGTTTAAAGATTCAAAATCCAAAATGATCCAAAGTCTGAAACTTTGTGAGCACTGACGTGACACTCAGGCAATAAATGCCTATTGGAGCATTTCAGATTCTCAGATGAGGGATGCTGAACTCGTAAGTATAACTGCAAATATTTTGAAATTCAAAGCCCCTCTGGTCCCAGGCATTATGGGTGAGGGATCCTAAACCCGTGTTAGTGTATATATGCCTTTCACAGGCTGAAGCATGGGCTTATTTTTGTAGCAAGAAAGATTACACCCTAGTTAAGTTGCAGCTTTGTTTTCCATCCAAGTTCAAAGTAATGAAACTCATTACCCTAGGCATGGTTGCTGGTCTCTTCCAGGATGGAAAAGATAAAGAAAAAAGGCATATTTTTTTAATCCCTGTGTTTTATATATTTTGAATTAGGAAAGCCCTTTTTAAAAAGATACTGCTCTTTGCATCCTGTTTAAAAACACTTTGAACTTGATGGAGGGAAGCAATTTTATATTACACATGAAAGAGTTCCTGTATGACACTGAAGAAAGGAAGAAACAACCAAGCATGCTTTATGCATTGGATCAATTATTTTCATGGCATTTGAGACCTCATTAGTATCCCACCTTCTCATCAGCCCTGAAGTTGTCTATAGCTAATAGAGAGGCTTGACCGCCACTTCACGTGCCCTGTCAACTAGAGAGAGATGCCTGCCTCCTTGGCTTGGTGGGAGTGGGGGTTCAGGGGTGACCACTAGCCTTAGCCCTCAGAGCTGATTCATGGCAGCTGCTGCCATTATTTTTATATTATAAGCCTCAAGGCCTCTGGCCCTCACGGTCTGTGAATTCTGGGTTTCCACGCAAGGCCACTTTAGCAGACCTTTGACATTCAGCTGACTTGATACCTCATGCTCTGCCCTCACTGCCCCCCTGACACTTTTCTCTAATTTCAGCTTCTTTTTGCTCCCCCTCACCTTTAAATCACCAGGCTTTTACTAATAGGGCTGATTGTCTTTCACGGCAGTGTACGTGTGATTCCAAGGCCAGGCTGGCCTTGTGTGTGGCATTCAGAAACCCTGCCCTCTTTCATGTAATAGCAGTCCTCGGCTTTCTCTAAACCTGGTGTGGTCATTGGCTAGGTGGAAACCCAAGGATCCCCCGCTGGTTGTGGCGTTACCTGGTCCAGATCAGAGTTAGCATTGAGTGGGTAGCTTTTGAGAAATTCAGTGCTTTCAGTTTTTTCTCTGTTTGTAGTTAACCAGTCACAAATGTTTACCAGATTATCAGCTTCTTGGACCTTCTCAATCCTAAATCTGCTTAGCGTATTTCTTTATGTTCTGTGTATGTCAGTGTACTGCAGAATACTGGATTATTTTGTGCCTCTGCTTAGCCTTCTAAAAAATATATTGGGTTCAGGGTCAGTATGTATCACAAACTACTAACATGATTTCTTTCTTCATTTCAAAGTTCACCTAGCTAGCAAGAAGCAAAGGTTGATTTTTGTTATTTGTGGTCTTTTTTGATTCTTGCCAGTTCCCAAGATCTATGATTATGATTCAGTGATACTATGGCTTATACGGTTGACTCAGGAAGCAGAAAAATCTAGTAATTTGGCAGCAGCAAAGGCCCTATTACAAAATTGAATGAAGCTGATATCAAATGTCTTAACAGTTTACTTTTTTTAACTTTAAGCTTATTCGGTTGACAGTGTTTTTTTTTTTTTTTAATGTAAAGATATGGATTCTCCTTTTTATTTTTTTTGGAGGCAAGATTCTGCATCACCCAGACTGGAGTACAGTGGCACAGTCACAGTTTACGGCTCACTGTAGCCTTCACCTCCTAGGCTCAGGTGATCCTCCCACCTCACCCTTTCAGGTAGCTGAGGCAGGCATGCACCACCACACTCAGCTCATTGTTTGTGTTTTTTTGCAGAGATAGGGTTTCGCTTTGTTGCCCAGGATGGTCTTGAACTCCTGGGCTCAAGCAGTCTTCTTGCCTTGGTCTCCCAAAGTGCTGAGATTACGAGTGTGAGCCACCACCACATCTGGCCTTAACATTGCATTTCTTTTTCTTTTACTTTTCTTTTTTTTTTTTTTTTTTTTTTTGAGACGGAGTCTCACTCTACTGCCCAGCCTGGAGTTCAGTGGCACAATCTTGGCTCACTGCAACCTCTACCTTCCAGGTTCAAGCAGTTCTCCTACCTCAACCTCCTGAGTAGCTGGGACTACAGGTGCGCGCCACCACACCTGGTTAATTTTTGTATTTTTAGTAGGAATGGAGTTTCACCATGTTGGCCAGGCTGGTCTCAAACTCCTGACCTCAAATGATGTGCCCACCTGAGCCTCCCGAAGTGCTGGGATTACAGGCGTGAGCCACCGCGACCAGCCTGCACTGCATTTTAACTGGGTCTCCATAAGTAAGAGTCAGCTCCTGGACTCTGGGCCATAACCTTTGGGCAACTTCTTGTTCTCTCTGAAACTCCATTTCCTCATCTAAAGAAACAGAGCATGTGCCCAACCTCCTAACAAGGGTCTGTTGCAAGATCATACATCTGACCATGCCTTGTAAATCATGCAGCCTGACCCAGGATGTCAGAGTACATGTTTCTCTTTTGTTGATTCTCTGTGGTATCTTATGAAGCCTATGCTTTAAGAAAAATGTTTGGTAAACTTTTAAATATTAAGACATAAATGAGAACTTAATCTGCAGCACTTGGTCAAGAATCTCAGTAAAGTCGTATCATAACTTTGTGACTTTGCCTGAGGAAGGTGGCTCTCCCTGGAGTAGCCACGTGACTTCACGGACCAGATTCACATTCTCTGCTGAGTTCAGGAAGGAATGGAGGGGAACACAAGTGCTGAAGGGGAGTGTGGCAGAGGGGCCCATTCCCTAGCGTGTTAGGCTGGCTCCCCTCACCAGGGGCGCAGGACCCATGGAGAGATTTCGAAACCATCGTCTCCACTCCCTCTTTGTGCTACATTCACTGGCACCCTCCATTCTGGTTTCCCTAGTAACATCACTGCTGGGACTCTCTTCCCTTTCCCCTTCTCAAGGTCTTGGGGGAAATTATTAACCTTTCATGTAAATATTCTTACTCTCCTCCTTCCACCAAGTACAAGAAGGAAGAGTACAGTCGGTCTCAAGAGACGGTCAACCAGGCTTCCTGTACAAAGCAGAGATGGGACCTATCTCACGCTCCAGGCATGGAGAGTCTGGTTGCCTTGAAACAAACAGCTCAAGAAGAAAAGCACCCAGTAACTGCACACAGATACTTCCACTTAGCATCTACTGTCTTTTACATTTTTCTTGCAGGAAGATCCACGTTTGAAATTTCCAGTGCATATGCGGTCAAAGACATCTTTAAACCCCAATGACCTTGGTCCCCTTCCTGTGAGTACACTGGAGACACATGGAATGGTCTGAAAATGTTTGTTCCTTTATCCGCTCAATGTTGATGGAGAGGCCCTGTGGACCTTCTCTATCTCCAGGCTTCATGGATCTCATTGGTTTGTGTTTCTTAGTAGAATTTAAGTGTTTAGCTGAATTGTAATTGTACATTATAGTTCATGTGATATCCAGTATTTATGAAAGAGGTTTCTGAATTGTTAACTTGTAGTGGAAGATAGATCTTGTACACAGGATGCTCAAGAGACATTCTCTGCAGGTGACAATTTAAGTGGCACTCACTTATTTTGTAACTTAGCAACCACTGAGTTCCAGCCATATTGCTGATTAAGTCATCAGAACTAAAGTAATGAAAATAGTATGGCAGAAGAAGGTCTAATTAATCATAGAAAGTTTCTGTAAGTCATTTAACCTGCAGATTTTTTAAGTTTTTTTCTCCCTTGTTGGTGACGGCTCCGTAGGAGTTGAGCTATATACTTAAAATTGGATTTTGAATGAAACCTTCACATACATCCTCCTCAACAACTCACTCTCAATTTGAAAAAGCCGTAGGGGGTGACAGGGCAGTGGATGGACTCCAAGGCTGTTTTTAAATGGGAATTTTTGTGGTTTTCCAAGTGTAAGAATCTTTTTGTTGCCTGGTATATTAGGGCAACATTTGAGGCTGCGAAGGTTAAGGTTCAATCATTATTCATTAGGTTATACAGGTATCCCACACCAAATCTGTTTGGTTCCTGGGTTCAAATAGAAAGAACCAGAGCGTGAGTTTAGAAAACAAAAGAAAGCATTTTTTCTGAATCTGTTGGATTCCTGAGGTGCAGATAGCAAATCCGGATAGTTTAGGTAATGACGGCATACCAGCTTTATCTTGAAAAAATTCTCCAAATCTGTGTAGTTCCTGAGCTTGACTAGTGAAAGTTCGTGGCAGATAATACCAATATTAGATAATCAACTGCCTGGACAACATAAATACAGTAACTATGTGTAACATTTTTATATTAACCCCCTCTTCCCTTCCTTTAATACTCAGTATTTATTTAATTAAATGGTACTCAACTTCAAACTCCACTGTTCCATGGAATGCTACAGTTTCCCTTTGAAGCTTTTGAGCTAGCAGCCTATTTCCTGTTCTTCATACAGTCAGCACATCTGAGACCTGAGCACGTGATAAAGGGTGTTGCTAGACATTGTCAGGAGTTAACTTGAAATGTTCATATTTAGTTCATGCTCAGTGCATAAATGTACCCTAGCAGAAAAGAGAACAAAGGTGTCCTATAGTTTTTAAATGTTGCCTTTGATTTTGGAACTTCTAGCTAATGTTTATATTTTCTGTCTCCCTTCCTTCCCTGGATACTAGCCTGGCTGGGAAGAAAGAATTCACTTGGATGGCCGAACGTTTTATATTGATCATAGTAAGTAGGCGCTGTTATGGACACAGAGGTGTTGAGGGTTAGAGGGAAGGGAGTAATTCAAACATCATAGTGAAAGCTTTGTCATTTTACTCTTTATCTAGGCAGCCAGGTGTTATGTGGAGAAAATGATACCAGAGAATCAGTGCCTTCATACGGTACTGTGCATTCACCCCAAATTTGCTTAAAGTAGCCCATCAAGCTTTCACCCAATCTGATCTTGTGTCCTATTAACATGTTTTTTCTTAAATTTTTAAACCACATTTTGATTGTTGATACCTTGACTTTTGCACATTTAATAAATACACTCTGGTAATAGAAAATAAGATTAGAAATGATGATTTAGTCAAAAATCTGTGAACAGTGCTTGAAGCAGCATGTAAGTTTTTTAAGACACTGCCTTCAAGGGTCCTATGGCAGGATGCCCTCTCTGACCTTATTTTCTATTCACAGCATGTTTCCTTGCACCCACAACACTAATATATATGTATTTTCTGGAAATTGTAGTATATTTGCTATAGACATTTGCTCCAGCACCTATGAATAAATGTGTGGTTTCTCGTTCCAACTAAAAGTTCAACTAATACAGGTTTGCTTTTTAGCCAGTGGGATTTTTTTTTCTCATTCTTTTTGGAGGTGCCATGTTCTTCATGGAGTCATATTTCTATGTCCCTTAAAATTTCTGAAAAAGTATATTAAAAAGAAGCCTTCAAATAGATGTCAAGTTTCAACCGTGTGTGCCATTTGGTAGTATCTTGGTCTTTGCTTTCATTTGGTTCATGAACAGAAAGTCCGACCAGGTTTCCCGGGCTTCACACTTTCCTAACTAAATGAAAGCACATTGATGAGCCACCTGCTGAGAAGTCTGGCCACAAGTAATCCTCACACGTGTAGGACTGGTCACTATCTCACAGGCATAGTACGTTTTTCAGATGTTACTAGGAGGCAGAGTACATTGTGAACAGAATTTCACCTTCAGGCCCTGGGGGTTCAGAGCTTATTATAAATGGAATTAAGCAAGAGTACCAGCAGTTTACAATTCAACTAAAGTAGAAGTCGTAGGTGTATTTAGAAGGGTGGGCTACCCTTTGTTTAAACCAGGTATTTCAAGGTGCAGAGACTTAGTTTTTGTCTTTTATCAAAAAAATAGGCAGATTTGCCAACTTTCCAGAATTTCATAGTAAACATAAAAGTATTTTTCCTGCTTTCATGTATGTGTATACCCTACTTTTTTCCTTAAAATGCTATTTATTATTTTATTCTTAAGAGAATTTACTAAAATGAGAGAGAGGCCACACCTCTTTTTCCCACGAAAAACAAAATAATAGTTTTCGGCTTGGTGCAGTAGCTTATGCCTGTGATCCCAGCACTTCGGGAGGCCGAGGTGGGAGGATCAGTTGAGGTCAGGAGTTCGAGGTTAGCCTGGCCAATGTGATGAAACCCCGTCTCTACTAAAAACACAAGCAAAAACTAGTTGGGTGTGGTGGTGTGCACCTGCAGTCCCAGCTACTCGGATGGCTGAGGCAGGAGAATCGCTTGAACCTGGGAGGTGGAGGTTGCGGTGAGACAAGATCATACCACTGCACTCCAGCCTGGGCGACGGAGGAGACTCTGTCTCAGAAAAAAAAAGAACAAAGTTTCCTTTGTAGTATTTTTTATACATCACAATTCCAGTTTTCAGACAGGTGTGAATAATACTGATCATTTTACTAAAATAGGTCTTTACTGGTAACACATCTTGGTCTGTGTGACACATGGAGAACATTGCACACAATATTGTGATGGTTTTCTGGCTGGAGATCTGGCTTAGGTCGACCTAAAAAGAATGTTGTGAATGTGTTTGGTATACTGCAAGGAGCCAAAAACAGAAAAACACGATTGCAAAGGGCTATCCTAGCGCGCGTTAAAGTAGTAAAAATCACCGACTGTTTCACTATTGATGTCATAGACCTAGTATAATCTATAGGAGATGCTTGATACATGGTGACTTGAAATCAGGTTCGTGGAGGGTCAGTGGTGAAACTCTTGGGAAGTTGCTGTGCTTGATCAGAAAGTGAAGTGAACGCACCTGAGGAGCAGTAGGCGCCCCCCCCCCCCCACCTCCAACCCCCACTGGCCTGAGGCTGGCCCAACTCCGGCTTACTGAAAGGTGGAAGATGGTAGCTACCTGCTAGATGCCTGGGCTTTTCCTTACTTCTGATCAGTTCTGCAGTAACTCCAGCACTCTGCCCAAACATTTCCTCATTTCTCTTGACTAGAACAGCACCCCAGAGGCTCCTTGTATACTCTGTATAGAGCCTGATGCAACTAAGCTGTGCCAATATGATACTTGTGGCCATTGACTTAGAGATTAAAATTTGTTTTACCTTTGCATAACCATATTGAAAGATTCTGTTAAAGAGATATAGCATAAATTAAGTGACCAAAAACCATTTAAGAAAAGAATTTATGAGTTCTGCCTCCTTAGCTATTTCATGCTACATTTCTACCATCTCTCCATAATTCATCAAGATTTACTCAATGGAAAGCTGTAGCACAGTACACATCAATGAAACAGTTCAAGGCATTGGCCTTTCCACAAAATTCAGTGTGTGAAAACTGCAGAATACCTGTCTTTTGAAGAGGCTTTATCAGGCTGACACATACATTCCAAATGGGTTGAATTACCTGGAAGATAACATTTAGAAATGTCCTTTCCATCAGAATAAAGCCTCTTTTTCTAAACAATCTTCAAGGAAAACTCAGCATCTGATTCTCCTGTCATAATGCCTACAGGACAGGAACCAGGTTATGCCTGCGTATGCCACAATGCTGTGAACGCTGTCATCTTGTAAATTGCTTAGAGTCATCCTGTCCTCCAGCATACCTGGCACGTGGGTCCACAAGGAATTACAGATGAGATGATGAGATGCACTTCTCTTTTCAATAATTATTTCTGCTTTGTAAGTTTTTCCTGAGAAGTTAGACATTTTCAAGATTAACAATACTCAGCCATCTTAAAGATTTAATTTCAAAAGCAACGAATGATCGAGACTAACCTCTTTAGACTCCTTGATTCCTGTGGTTGCTGTCTATGGAATGGCTCCTGGCTCTCAGGCCTAGGGTGGGAGGTTAAGGGAAGGTCTTGAACTGAATCTCTACATCTTGTAGGAATGATGTCATTCTTCTTAAAGACCAGACAGGCCCAACAGCTGAGTAATTGGTCACAGGTATCCTATCTACAACATTAGGAGAGAAAATTGAATTCCAGTGACTTTGTAAAGTCCTATTTTAGTCTTTCCTGTCAACAGTCTTACTGGACCTGTTCATCGTGACTAAACTGAGTTTCTCATCCTTCCACTTCCTTCTTGTTCTTTTATTTGAAATATAATATCTCAAAGAGGAGAAGCAAGTTTAAACTCCCAAAGTTCTTTAAAAAAAAAACAAAAAGAATAACTGGCTACCCCATACTTTCATACACTGACCATACTTCACTGCAGAATTCTTCATCATAACCATGTAAAAACTTGTGTTGTTCCAAAAGCTTAGGCTGTTTTTAAAGGGACTTTGTTTTCACCATCAACTTCATTCAGTCGTTAAAAAAAATAATGCACTAAGTTCCTGTTACGTGCTGGGACTGGTCTTAAGTGGTAGAGAGGGGGTTGCAAAGATAAAGAACACACAGTCCCTGTCCTCGAGGAGCTTAGGTCCAGTGGGAAGTAGCAGGAGATATTTCAAGTATCAGAGGAGTGGATCAGTTGTTACACAGAAACAGAAGAGGCAAGGACTGCATCTGCTTGGGAGGTGGTTGGGCACAGGGATGGGGCCCTGAGGGAATGGGTCACTTTTTAGATGGTTGACAAACACTGAGTAGGATTGAGGCAGGCAAAGCCCTGGGAAGAGTGATCCTAGGATGTGTGGAGGTGTGTGAATACGTGCAGATGCTGCCACGTTCTGAGAAACGCAGCATTGCTCCAAACGGCTAGTGTGCTGCAGGGGCCAGCGTGACACACAGGCCAAGCCAAAGGGTGTCTGCCAGGTGTGGGGACTCGGACTCAAGCCACAGGCAGTGGGGAGCTCCCAGGGGATTTCCCAGAGGGGAGGGATGGGATCAGAATCGTTCTTTAGAGAGATCCTTTTGGCAGAGCTATAGAGGATGTCTTGAACCAGGGAAGTTGAGACAATTCCCAGAGATGCCCAGAAAAAAAATGAGCTCTCTAGCAAGAAGCTTATCAGGGAGAGAGAGGATTGGTCCAGGGCCACCAGAGTGAGTGACACGGCCAGGTTCCTGATTGGGACAGTGAGTGGATTGTGGTACTGCACATTGTAATGAAGGTCATGTTACCAATTTTGGTGTTGGGTGATGAGAGGTTTGGTTTTGGTGGAGTTGAGCTGAAGTGCTTATGGGAAACCCAGGTGCAGATGTCCAGGATGGAGCATGAAGTTCGGGTCTGGTCTGAGGACTTGCGAATCCCCATGAGTCAGGAGTTGTTAATTTATTTTTTGCTTTGATGACAATATCCATTGATACGGTTATAATCCAAGTTGGTGTTTTAAGGCACAGTTTTTACTCAGCTATATTCCGTTTCCTTTATTTGGTTTTCTTTTCTCTTGTTTTCCATCACAATAGCAGCTTTTACTTTCCAAAGTCTTCCATGAAAGGTAAGGGACCCAAAAATGCCTTTTGCTTCCGTCAAGATTCTCTCAAACAGTTGAGATTTTTCATGTAAATTTTCTGACAGCATGAAAACAAAAGATTCTGGAATCATCACTTGCTTTGGTAGCTTTTTTTTTTTTTTTTTAGCTTTTCCTCTGCTTTTATTAAAATAATAAGGCTTTTTAAAATTTCTGATGTTGTCGTTAAAACAGAATTCACTAATTATTCTTGTCAGCCCACTTACAGTGTATCCAGAAAATAAACAGAATCATATTCTTACCCCGCACCCGCCCCACCCAGCCCCCGAGACAGGGTCTTGCTCTGCAGATCGGGCTGGAGCGTAGTGGCACAATCATAGCTCACTGCAGCCTCCCCCTGGGCTCAAGCGATCCTCCCACCTCAGCCTCCCGAGTAGCTAGGACTACAGGTGTGCACCACCACACCTGGCTAATTTCTTTTTTTAACCTTTTGTAGAGATGGGTCCTCACTGTGTTTCCCAGGTTGGGCCTGAACTCCTGGCTTCAAGTGATCCTCCTGCCTCAGCCCCCCAAAGTATTGGGATTACAGGCATGAGCCACTGCTCCTGGCCACCCTTTACTTTTTGAATAATTTTCTTCCTTTTTTTTGATTTTTTTTTTGTTGTTGTTGTTTTGTTTGTTTGTTTTTTACTAACCTGGAGATCCAAAAACTCCAGAGAACCTACTCTCCCCAGTCTGCCCCTCCGTACTTTTCATGTGAGTCCACTGCATTCTCCCTCCCTCCACTTCACCCCAGTATACACACAGGAATCCGTAAGGTCTTTTTAATTATGCATGGTTACAAACCCCGAGTGATATCACCTACACAAGTAATGGTATAGATAGCATTGAACAATCTTGTTCACATTAACTCACTTGGAAGAAAGCAAACCACCTTTTGCCAACGTGACCAAACAGAAACCATGCTCCGTAATCTTCCTCTGCTGCATCTAATTCTCTTTTTTGGACTGCCTCAGCTGCTTTGATTTTTGTGTGCATATGAGTGACGCATGTAATAGATTATTCATTTGTTCGATGCAGGATTCTTAATTGAAAGCAGTTTTTCAACACCATAAATAAAGAGAAAAGTATTTGAAATGAGAAGAAAATCCTGTGTGTGTTAGCCTTTTGGGAAGCTAAGACTTTTTAAATGCCTTTTTTCAATTAAGTGAAAATCAAGATCAAGTTATAAATTGAAAGAACAGGGGTTTATAATTCCCATTTTAGCAAGTTGTTTGCCCAAAACAGTATGAATAGCTGGTTTCTCTTTAGTTGTGCATTTTTGATTGAGTAGTTTTAACTAAACAGTATGTGAGAGGGGTTGCCGTATAGAGTATAGTTACCTGCTAACTCTGAAATACTAATTTGTCTTTAGAACACAGGGTGGGGGACTGGACAGCTTTTGAAGAATCCAGAAATACTTCTTTCTAAAGCTTTCTTTACATAGAATAGATTTGAACTAATGTTCTGGGTTTTTTTTGTTTTTTTTTTTTAACATTTTCAGATAGCAAAATTACTCAGTGGGAAGACCCGAGACTGCAGAACCCAGCTATTACTGGTCCGGTCAGTATTTTCAAATTCTGCCTCTTCAGTATAAGACTTTGGTTACATGTTTACATGTTTCTTGTGTATTACTGATAACAATGGTGTCAAGGGACTGGTGTGATTGAGTAGTTGACTAGAAATGGAGTACTTGGCTGCCATCTCCTTCTTACTGAAGTTTCCAGGTGAGGTACAGCTGCATGTGCCTTTTCAGACGGATTTCATTATAAAGGAAAAGAAAATAGCTTGATAATGACAGCAGAATTAAACATTTTTTCTTCTCCTTTATAAAAGTGTGGATTATAAGTATAATAAAAATTTCCTCCCTTCCTTTTTATATGAAGCAAAACCAAGCCCTATCTTCATAGAGTGTTTTCATTTCTTTAGCCCAGGAGTGGTAAATGCATGCCAATAAGTTTACATCTTTTACAACTTTCAAAAATCTGTAGAAGTTTCGGTGAGATTGTAGCTAAATTCAGGAGCTGTTTTGAACTCTGCTGACCCAGAATGTTCTCATGGTCCCCTCATATATGCCGGGTAGAAAAAGAATCAATTCTGATGCAGGCGTGATGACCTCTGAAAACACCGCAGCACACTGTGTCCATAAGGCGATGTGAGAACCCACTCCCCGCAGCATCAGGAGACACTTGGTATCTCACACTTGTTGACAAGTCTGTAGAATGGGACCACACTCATCAGCAGAGAGCACACCACCAGCTTTTGTCAGTGGCTGTATGAGTGCAGGGAGGTAATTTGGAATTACAGGAGATGTACTGTGATCAGCAGAAGATTGCAAATTTGGGATTCTTAGACTAGAGGAGCAGAAGTAACTGAAGTTTGTTGTATCACATGCTGGGCTAAGAGGCCAGTTGGTAGATTTAAAATTCCAATTTCATTGCTTTAATCTGATTCCATTCAAATTATGTTTTGAATTAGTAAGATACATCCATTTGAAAACTTGAAAGATATTACATTGCAAATGTGCCCTGGTAACTGACTCCCATTAGTTATTTGTTGGATTTGTTCAGTCACTTGGGTACTATTTCCTAGACAAAGTGCCCAGTAATACCTGGGTAAAAACAGTCAACTTTTTTCTCTATGTGCCTTAAACACTGCCTTACTCTGATGATTCCTTTTGATATATATATTCACAGTCACAGTTGTTTTGTTAGAATATTATATTCTCTTCTACATCATTAGAACAAGGTAAATTCAAGAAACTATTCTTTTTAAGTGGCAGAAGACTTTTGACACAACTTTGAAGCCTTCTCAAATATTTTATCACTTATCAATTACCGACCGTCACTCAAACACTGCTAGTCCTTATTAAATCTTATTGAAAATTGCTTAGCATCATAAAGCCAAGTAGATTTGCCCCCAAGAAAGAGCTCTCTGTTTTCTATTAATAGAAGAGCTTTGTTTACTCCTTCGTTTTTATTATTATTTTTCATTATATTGCTTTCAATAGGAGAATGTGTATTTAAGTAATTACCAACTTAGTGTAGACATTTGGACTTTGCTGTCATTCAGTTCTAAATATTTGGCAGTTTTCATTTGATTTTTCTTCTTGACTTATAAATTATTTAAAATATGCTTTTTAGTTTCTAAGAGCATGGGAGGATTGTGCCTATTCTTTTTTTATTGATTTTTATCACATTATGGTCAGAGAATATTGTCTATAGAATGTTTATTATTGGAAGTTGAAGCTTGATCATTTTTTGTAAATGTAAAAGAACATGTATTGTGTCTCTGGTTGAATATAGAGTTCTTTATGTGTCCATTAGGTCAAGCCTGTGGTGTTCAAATTATCTACATTCTCTTTGCTGTTTTGCTGTTGGAGCTAATCAGGATAGTTGTGTGGATCTCCGTGGTGATTGTTGCTCTGTCGATGTTGTCTGAGATGTGTGTAACTACATTCTCTTTCTATCTTTGTTCGTATTTGCTTAGCGTATCTTTTCTCTCACGTGATATTTTATCTTCTTTCTTGCCTTTTATTCAATTGATAGAGTATTCTCTATTTTATTTTCTCTACATGCTTGCAGGCTGTACTTTCTATTTCTACTCTTTTAGCTCTCACATTAAACTTTTTAACCAGCATACTTGACTTAGGGTTAAAATGAATCACTGTCTACTCTCCTTGCCATCAGGACCTCAGGGAACCTGAATGTCATTCTTCCCACTCCCATTTGCCACGTCATTGTTGGGTGGAATATTAAAACTACCTTGTCTTTAAACTTTCCTAATAGGCACATAGTCATTCATATATTGTATCTTTTTTCTCCCTACTGTCCATACTGACTTAATTTTACCAAATGTAAACAAATTTCTTTGCCCACCATTGGTTCTCCCACCATGGTTCTTCCATCCATTTTTTTCTGGGGTGAGTTTTGATCTTAGTGAAGTCTAGTACAGTTTATGGTTCTTAGTGTGTGGTCTGCGGACCAGAGTATCAGTATTGCCTGAAGGAAGCTTGTTAGAAATGCAAGTTTTCAGGTCCTACCCCAGACCTACTGAATCAGCACCTCTGGGGGTGGGACAGCAGTCTTTGTTTTAATAGCTCTCCCTGGGATTGCGGTGCCCCCTCAGATTTGAGCACTTCTGCCCAGCAGCAGTGCCAGTGACAGTCTGAGAGTGGTAATGTCTCTTAGTCTTTGACTCAGAAGGTCTCATTTGACCTCTCTATTGAAAGTTCAGCTGATGATAGAAATCTTGGTTAAATTATTTTCCTTCAGTGCTTTGGAGATTCTCCTGCATGTCTTCTGGCCTCCATAAATGATGATAACAGGTTTGCTGTCAATCTCATCGTCATTTCTGTGTAGGTAAATGGCTCTGTTCTCTGGTGATTTTGAATTTTTATTTGTGTCTTAGATGTTTTACAGTTTCACTATCATCATGTACCTATGTGTGGAGTTCTCTTAATTTATCTTGCTTTGGACTCAGGCTTCTTCAATATGGGGATTGTGTCTTTCCTCTGTTCTGGAAAATTCTCACCTATTATTTCTTCACATATTGCATTTTTCCAATTCTCTGTAAGTATCTGTTTCTGTAACTCCTATTGGACATTTACTTCTCTTTCACATTGTCTGTTTTATCTCTTAACTTTTGTGTATTCTGTCTCTCTCTCTCACTGCTGTATTGTGAGTTATTACTTAGCTCTTCCAGTTAATTCTTTAAGCTTTTTTGTAATCTGTTTATCAGTTCATTGTGTTTATTATTTCAGTGACTAATCTCTTGAAGTTTTATTTGGTCGTTTAAAATTTGCTTTTGTCTTCATAGTTATTCTGTCCTGTTCTCTTTATCTCTTTATTTGTTTTTTGATACTTTCATCTCTTTGTTATTTTTAAGATATTTATTTCTTAGCCTCTTTCAGATTATTCTATTATCTCTGGTCCTAGGAGCATTAAATCTCCCACTACATCTATAGACTCTCCTTAAGAGTGTAGATTATTGCCTAGTTCAGTTTATAATTTGTGTGTGGGGGTGTGTGTGTGTGTGTGTGTGTGTGTGTATACATGCATGCAAGAGGGAGAGAGAGAGTGTGAGCAAGCTCATTTTTTTTTCCTATGAGGCTTTTGTAAGTCCTGACCTGTATTTACTGTTAACTTCTTAGCTTGGGTTCATGCACCCCCAGTCAGTATAACTGTGGACCTCATACCCACTTTGGCACAGGCTTGGAGTATGGATTTATTACAGGTCTGTTTCTTTTTGTTTTTCTCCCATTTATGGTCCTGGACAGAAGGTAAGCTTCCTTGCAACTTCCCTGGTCCGGTGGGTAGAGTTTTATTGTCCCCTTTCCAGATGTTAGGTTTTAAACAATGACTGTTCTTTTCTCTGTCATGTAGACCAAAGGCCAAGTTCTATGTCCCCATGGGAGATTAAAACCAAATATTAAAATCAGTGCCCACTGATTTCTCTAATTGTGAATCTTTCTGCTTACCTAGTACCTAGAGTTTCTCTTCCCACGTTTTAAAAATATCAGTGCTAAGTAGGCCTAGCATTTCTACATGTTTTTAGGGAAAGGGGACCCTTTCTGTGGCAGCTCAGTGTTCAGCATTCCTGTAAGTTAGCATGCTCTGTGTATAACAGGTATCACTAGTAATAGCATTTAGTAAGTGCTGTAGGCGCATGCTGCTGTCATGAACACTATCTCATGTTGTGTAACACTTTCATTTTTCCAGTAACTTTATAATCAGCTGATTTGAAACTCACAGCCGTCCTCTCAGGTAGGCAGGGCAAATGTTGTTATTTCCAATTTGTCAGAAGCTCAGAAAGCTGATTCTGTTGCTGACAGTCCTTGCAAGGGTCGGAATCAGGACCAGAGCCCCAGATGCACTGGTGTCACTGATGTCCCCACACCGGGTATGAGCCCTTCTGTGCAAGGAGCTCCAGTGTCACCTGGACAGTGATGATGTGAAAACATTTAGAACCGACTTACACAATAAGGCAGATTTTCATCCTGTACCCAAAACACGAACACAGATTTAATGCAGAGCAAAAGGGCTTTAATCAACAGACATGTTCATTTTTCACATAGACCTATTTTACAAGCTAAATGGTAAGCCAGAAAATGACATTCCAGATTTTCAAGTGAGAACAAATGATTTAGTCCACTTTAAAAAAAAATGTACGTGTAATCTCTGCAGAAGCTGCACTGGAAGGATGTTTGTCCTGGTACATCTTTAGAAACTTTTCAGGAAGAGAATGTAAAAACTTGCTCTTCTTATTCTATCATGAGAACTACCACTGGAGAGGAAAGATAATGAGTGCAGGAGGAAGACAGTGATTTTTCAGCTTTCACACATCATTCCCCAGAAGGAGAAAGGCCTGAAATATCTCAACATTTCCACCCACACCTCCTCAGCCCCTGCCAGGAGACAGAGCAGGCAAGGGAATGGGCATCACAGGCTGAGGGCCGCATGTTGAAATCTGCTCCTTGGGGAAGCTGTCATTTAAGACAGTCGAACTTGCATACATAGTGATGACTGTTTAAGCTTTTTTCCCAACATTTTCAGGAGTAGGGGGAACTGTGATGTAACCATGATGTTTGGAGAACCCTCACGAATACAGGAACAAACAAAAAGTAATTGCTGGGAATGACAGACTTTCACAAATAGAAGAGCCGAGTCACGTTTGTTCATCCAGTCAAATCCTTCCACTTAACAGTGAAGAAACTGCTTAGTAAAGAGAGAGTGTTGCAGAGCCAGCTGATGAGAGTCTACCGGAAAAATCAGGTGTTCTAACGCTGGCAGAGGACAATGGAAGGAAGTCACTTTTTTAGTTCCTATGGGGTCTTTTTTTTTTCTCATGGCACTACCACGGTTTATTCATTGATTTCCAATTACCTGTTGCTCTCAGCAGCTTGTGAGCTCCAGGAGGGAACTGGGAAAGCTACCTTTGCTTTATGTACTGTTATTTTTCTGGCACCTAAAATGCCTTGCACAGAGTAGGTGCTCAAGAAGTATCGGTTGAATGGATCAGAATGAACACCAGAAAGTGGGAAATAAACTAGAGAGGAAGTCTTAGTTTGTGACAGGATGTACTGTTGGTAGAGCAGAAAACATCATCTCTTTATTGGCTTATGTTGGAACATTGTATTCTTTTTCTTATTTTGGTGGTTGTCCAGTTATTAACAAATTTATACCTTGCCTAAACTCAGAATTGCTATGTGGTTTCATCAGACTAAAGACTGCCTAAAATAAATAGGATGTGAGGTCAAATCTGTTGTTCAGTGGAAAATCAAAGAAGACTGGCTTAAAAACTAAGAAAAGACCATAGGCAGTATAAATTGTCTATGGATCTCTCCGAAGCTATATAAAGATGATGTATTTATTGCTCTTGAATTATAGGGCGAAACACTGACATGCTCATTTTCTGGAAGAGTGATTGCTTGTTTTGTTTCGGGTTAGTTTTTTATATAAACATGTCTTAAAACTATAAAGAAGGGAAGTTCATGTTCTTCATTTCTTCTCTTTCTGGTCCAGATAAGTATGGTAAAAGTGTAAGGTTTGGAGTCTGGAGATATTAGACTAAGCATCAGTATATTTTATTAACTTAGGCCAAAATGATAACAGCAGAAGTATTCTCTGCTGAAATTCATACTAGTGTCTAAAACGCAATGAGTTGTTTTCGAGGCTGTCGTAGTTAATATCTGTGTATATGCAAAAACCAGTCCTTTTTGCTTCATAAAAATATCATTAAGCTTTTTCAGTAGCCAAAAGTCAGGACTCTGACTCTAAGATACTATAAGCCACTTTACAACATAGCAAATAAAGATCATTTAAATGACTACATTAAGATGTTACTCCTTTGCCTGAAGAGAGATCACAACTTTTGAATGAGCATAGTTAATTCCTGAGCCCTCAACTGTGGTACCATCACTCTATTTCATAGATAAAGCATTTGAGATTTAAGAAATCCTTGCCCAAGACCACTAAATATTAAGAGACAAACCTTCTGACTCCTAAATTGAGGATTTTTTGAGAATGCCATCTGCCTGATTTTATATTCCTTGATAGGAGTGTCAGTTCACTTCCCTTTCTGCTCGTTGTATTTCCCCACAAAAATTTGTTAAATCATAATTAGACTTTTCCAAATGCCAGCATAGGTCATTCTGGGGTTGTATGTTAAAAGTATCTAGCCAATAACTCTTACCTAAACCACAGCAAAAAAGAAAAACAGAAGCACCCTGACTCACATTCTGACAAAAGTCACTTGGAAAGCATGTTTAGTTTGTGCAGCATATCCCTAAATGGTTTCTCAAATGCAGTATAGCTGTTTTCAGGGGTGAAAGCCACACTCAAAGCTGATTAGTCCTCTTCAGTTCTAGGACTTTCCCCTGTGCTGTGTAGACATGATCTGATTTTTCCATGGATAATCTGAGAAGTGAGAATTTACGGTTTATGATTCATGAAATTCTCTTGAATGTTGCCTAAGTATACATAAAATTTCAAGTGTATTGTTTGCGTTATCTGTATTCATAAATTTATCTTCCAGGCTGTTCCTTACTCCAGAGAATTTAAGCAGAAATATGACTACTTCAGGAAGAAATTAAAGAAACCTGTGAGTAATCATGCCTTCCAAAAATGCTTTGTGTTAGTCATTTGTAAGTTACCACAGTTACTTCAGTGAGAACAACTTGGTTGTTACTTTTATATGAATGCTAAAAATATTACCTTCCTTTTCTTCACTGCACTTTGATCCTCCTGGTTCTGAAATCTGAATTTTCTTTTTAACAGAAATGGTAAGTGAAGATTAACTCAGTATTACATATCAAATCACCTGAAGGGTAATTTCGTATGTAATACATAAAAAGACAGGAACGATTTTTATGGGATATGAAATAATTCAGAACCCTTGTCGCAAAATCTGGGGAAACCCATTCAGTTATGCACAGTTATCATATTTAATAAACCTGGATCCCAGTTAGAAAAATGTTCAGGTCCTTCCTTGCAAATGCAAAAGCTTAGTTTCAACCACAATATTTATAATATAAAGTTATATTTAATTATAATAATTGGCAGTACTAGGTCCAAATGTAATTTTCTGCTTAAAATTATCCCTGGCAGTTTCAAACCTAGAAACTCTAAAAATTTTTATGGGCAGTGTTTTAAATTATAACATTAGATTTTCTAATGACACACCACCCCCAAATTGTTCAACATTGCATCTTCTGTTTTACTTTCCAATTCCTCCTTAGCAGCTTTCTCTTTGGTTTTCTCCATCACTATGGTTACACCTTTAGGGAGGGGAGAGAATCAGCTGCAGCTCAGACCCCCTCCGGTGGCCTGGGCTCTGTTGCCATCTCTCCCTGCCTCCTCCCCTCAGCCAGTTCCTCCTACCCAGGACATCTCTGGATGGGGCACAATCTCTGACCTCATTTAGGAGTTTTGGTCTCTGTTCCAAAGTCCTGCTTCAAGAGCTCATGGATAACTACTATTGAAATGATTATTTGCCTTCAAAACTTAGATGAACACTAAAAATTCCACAGTTTTCTCTGTGAGCCACGTCCCCCGGTAATGATAATGACTTTGTGGTCATCCCCAGTCTCTCTGACTCTCACATAGCAGTGTCTGCTACCCGGAAACCATCTCTGCAGATTCATTCTTACAGCCAGACCAAGCCTGGATTGCCTCTTTGCAGGAGGCAGCTGCCACAGCCTTGGTCATGTGTTTTGTTATTTTCATGTCAGCGAACCATGCTTTGGGCTGCTTTCCCCATACTTGGCATAATCAGGGTCCCGCTCCCCATGGCTACAAAATGGACTTGAGGCACCGTGGATTATATCTACCACCTCGTGGCCCTGCCAGAGTTGAGCATGGCCCCAACCTGGCCAGGTGGGGATTATTATAGGTTTTGATTACCTGGGCTAAAGTCTCTTGAGAGAAGCAGCGGATACAGTTGACTGCCTTTCAGTTGCCATATGCTGGAGGAGTGCCCACAGTTGTTTATTAAAGGGGGTGAGGAGGCTGTTCTCCTTCGCAGCAGAGTTTCTGACTTTCCTGAGCATTGCTAGTGGATGCCGTGTGTCCCATCGTGACACAGCGAGGCTTTCTGTCTGCAAGGGAAAACCCCTGAAGGAGAGAATCTCAGTTGGAACCATTTGTCACTGCCCGTTTCTTTGAGGACTGCCAACTTTCCTACCCTTGGTTGTTGTTTTTATTAGAAAACAAAGTGTGTATTTACTGTATGTGTTTTCTTTTGTCTTTTGTGTAGGCCGATATCCCCAATAGGTTTGAAATGAAACTTCACAGAAATAACATATTTGAAGAGTCCTATCGGAGAATTATGTCCGTGAAAAGACCAGATGTCCTAAAAGCTAGACTGTGGATTGAGTTTGAATCAGAGAAAGGTCTTGACTACGGGGGTGTGGCCAGAGAATGGTTCTTCTTACTGTCCAAAGAGATGTTCAACCCCTACTACGGCCTCTTTGAGTACTCTGCCACGTAAGTATATGGCCACACCCAGAGTGTGTCCCCCACTGAGACAGTTGTATGAATTTAAACAGAATGAAAGAATAAGCAGCTCACCAGTTCAAGATGCATTAAGTCTGTTGAGTTTATTCTCTCCTCACCCCACAGCCCCTTGCAAGTCTAGAACAGGTTCTGGCTCTACCTGGTGAAATAGTGTACTCTGTGAACATCTAACATTGATTTTTTTTTTTTTTTCCTTATCTAATGGGTTCATGGAGTTGAAATTGAAAACGTGGATAACTATGGTAAGGAACAGGAGGCAGTTTTCATTTGCAGTGTTCAAAAGGAGGATTTGTCAGTGTTAGAATTCAAAAAAAAAGGAGGTGTTTTTTGAACAAGAGTCATTTCCGAGGTCTCTGTGTAAAGGCAAATTTTTTTTGTAAAAGGACTTTGAGGACCTAGGACCATGCCCTGCTCCTGTAAGGAAAGAATCAGGTTTCCCCTTGCATTAGGATTTCATCATTGCCAGGCTTAGAAACTGAGGCAGACTAAATTGCTTTCTGAGCAACCAAAGATCGGCTACTTCTAGGCCAGCCATTCCTTCTTCTGAATCCTCCAAGGGTTAGGCTGGACCCAAGCCCTCAGTAGAATAGTCATTGACCTTGCCGAAGGGCATTTATCATCACTTTAACCCTGGGCTCTAAGGGGACGTGGGTTCCCCCACATCTCCCACGTGGTACCAATCTCCTGGGGGCTCATTTGGAAGGCACGCTCAGTGCATTCTTCTCGGTTGCTCTAGCCAAGAATTGCCCAATTGATCTGTTGTTATTATTACTGAGTGCCATGAGAAAGCCCACTATGTACAATTTATCCAACTACTGAAGGTGGAGGGCAGGGTGGGGAGAGACAAGATCTTTACCTCTCCTCCACATTTTCAAAGATACCCCCCTGGAGGAAACTGCCTGTGACCTCAGTTTGAAAACCACTGATCCGCATGATTGTGAACCAAGCAAGGTCATTTGGACAAATCTAAACATGTGCAGGTTTGCATCATTGAGAGAGCCATATCCTGTTCCTAATCCCCTTGAGGCCTTTTCAGAGCAGAGTAGTGGTCAGAAGACAGACCAAGGGTTGGGCCCATAGCAGACATCTTATGGCCAAGCCAAAGCCTCTGGAAGGAATTAACCTTCCTTTATCACAGACACGACCTAAAGTACTCACATCATTGGGAATCCCTGCACAGCCCTTTTATTATGTGGTGTTTCTTATCTCCCCAAGATATTTGGCTGAACCATATGAAATAGACACTTTGTGGGTCAAACACAGTCAAACATCAGCAGTTTCTTATGGTCTAATTGACTTTAGAGTACACATGCGTCAGCTTCCATGGTGGGTCGTGGTTGAGCATGTGGTAAGTCAGGTCCTCTAGCCCACACCTTTTCCCACTAGGTACAGAATGCTCACAAGGACACTGTAGAAATGGACACATGGCAAAGAAATATGCAGAATCTTGCATTTGAAAGTGTGATTGGTCTTTTCTTCTCTTTCTCCTCAAAAGGGACAACTACACCCTTCAGATCAACCCTAATTCAGGCCTCTGTAATGAAGATCATTTGTCCTACTTCACTTTTATTGGAAGAGTTGCTGGTCTGGCCGTATTTCATGGAAAGCTCTTAGATGGTAAGTGTGGAAGTAATAAAAATAGGTCGGTGCCGCTTGTGGTTCGCTGGCAGGCGTCTTACCTTTCGCATCATGAGTTTTTAAGGAAAAGCTTCACTGGTTTACTCATAAAGTATTTTTATGTTTTGCCCGTAATGGATGTGCTTTTCTCTGGTAGCTTATTTTGGGCACTGAAGACATCATGTCTACACACAGTTAAAAACAAAAGTTTTTTTTTTTAACTTCATCGTAAAGCACAGAACGTTATGTATTTATACATTTGTATGTTTTCTGGAATAACTTTACTGAAAGCAAGATTTGATAACAGATGGAAAAACTAATTGAAAAGTTAATTAAAATAATCTCATCCATCTAATATTGTGTGATTATTGCATTTGTCCCTAAATTATTTTTTTAATCGGAAGGGACTAAATAATTTCAAAATAATGTTACCACTCAGCTAAGACATTAACCCTGAAACAAATAACACAAAATAATTTCATTCTTATTTAAAGCATGTAAATCATGGAAGAATTTCAAGGTACCTTGAAAGTTAGAAGTCAAACCCTTTACATGGCATTACCTATAGGCTTGGAGACTTCTGAAAGATTTGGCGCATTCAAAATAGTGTCCTTAAGAAAACACTACAGAAATCATCAGTGAGGAAAAAGCATCAGAAATATTTTTTGAGAGCTTGGAAGTAGAGTGGTTGAGGATGGGAAGAGGGAGAGTAGAATTTGAGATTAACATTGCAATAACTTACGAGAAAGATATTTCCAAAGGAACTGTGTTCATTGCATTTATGGAGCCCTAGCTGTTCTAATAAATAATTTGTATACCCTCTGTACTTTTCCCATGAATATGTTTTTACTGTTAATTGGTAGCTGATATTGATGCTCTGATTTTAATGCTTTATTTGGTGGGAGGGTGACAGTAAACACTTTTTTTCCTCTAGAAGGAAACTAAACCACATACTCTTTCCGTGTATGTATAGTGTGAATATATTTTAATTTCCAGCTTTGTAGTCATGCCACAGATTATTTCAGCCTGCTCAAATTCACTCCAACTTTCTCAGAAGGTCAGTTTAGTCACCATATGCAAGTGAGAAGATGCTGTTAGTTGCTACAGTGTCTTTAATGCTCTCTATAACAGGGGGTATTAGAGAAGCACAAGATATGATCCTGACCTTAGTCAGCTTATATTTTAGTGGGGGGAAAAGAGATGAGAACAAAACCAGAAGAATCACAGTGATAGTGTCTGAGCAGAAGGGAACACATTGAGTCCTCAGAAGAGAAAGTGACTTGGCCGGCGGCTCGGGGAATCTTTCCCAGGAAGAGCTACACCTCGGAGGTGGGGTAGCATTTGAGCATTCAGAGGCTGGGGTCATTTCAGATGAGTGAGGACTGGCCCAGATTTAAGGCTCTGTGGAAGGAGATGGGCAGAAGCAGGAACCAGGGTCTCTAGGAGCTGGCTAAAGTGACCCCCATGAGAGTGATCACGATATAAACCTGGAATTGCATTTTTAAGAGTCGACGTGCACATAGATGGGCCTAGTCAGCAGTGTCTTCAAATTTCCCACAGATGGGAATGTCCCTGTCAGCAGGGCTCATTCTGCACATCTCTCCACTGCACCCCCTGGTTGGCTTCATGCTTTTACTTCCCCAGACACTGGAGTCTATTGGAGCCTTTATGGGGCCACGCAGAACCAGGGAGAGTTGGCCTGTGCTGCAGAGGGTTGGTGCCTGGTCGGGGGATAAAGGAGCAGAAGCAGGAGCCTGGGGTGCCAGGTCTGGTGTGGTCAGGGCCCCATTTGAGGAGGTGTGTGATGCCTTTAGATCACGTCAAATGGAGGCCCCTGCAGGATGCCTGCATGGGGGGAGGTCGACCTCGCTTCTGTTGCCTCCCTGAGACCTCTGCCATCCCTCCCCGGGAGGTTACACAGGCCCTCTCCGTGGCCTGCCCCATTTCCAACCTGTCCCCTTCCTGTGCTTTCTCCCCATCGCTGCCCGAGCAATGATAACAAAAGACAAATGGAATTTCACCTGGTCTTTCACTGACTCACCACTGCCCTCAGAGAGCACCCCAACTCTCCAGCACCCCATGTGGGTTGTGCAGTGCCAGCCCCTCCTCTGGCCTGTCTACCAGCCCTGGCAAACTGCTGGCGAGTCCCCAGGCTTGTTGCTCTGCTTAGTGTACCCTTTTCTTCCCCAGTTCCTATGCCTGATTTGCACTGTGGACTCTTCTTGACCTTGAAGCTCATCTGTCACCTTCAGAGGCCTTTCTGGCCCCACTCTGCTGCGCCATCTCTCTTAGCACAGCTGCCCTCCTCTTGCCACTCTCCCCCTGATCTCGCCGCCTCACTTGTGCAATACTGCAGAAGGCCCTTGGTTACTCCATCCTGGTTTCTCATTTACATTGAAAGCAAGTTAATCTTTTCTTTCGTGCTCTGATAACGTAGCAGTATCAAAGACCTGAAATTAAACCCAGTGTTTACTGTATTTTAGGTTTCTTCATTAGACCATTTTACAAGATGATGTTGGGAAAGCAGATAACCCTGAATGACATGGAATCTGTGGTGAGTAAATGCAGGTCACACACCGGCCATCACCAGGCACTTGTGTCTTACGGGAAGGTATTGGAGAGCCATGTTTGTAGTCTCAGCCACTTTTATGGGTGTTGCATTCCCTGTGAACAACAGGAGACATTTAATTGCTTGAAAAGTTCATTGATCTGTCTTAATTCTTGTAATAAGTAAATATTATTGTTCATATTTCCTGGGACCATGGTACCTAGGGTGGATACATCCAAATCCCAGTTGCCTCTGCTTACCCGGCACAGGACTCGTGTGAACTTACTAAATCCAAGAGACAGCTGAAGATCTATGGTAGCCTGTGTTTCCCATAAAAACTGCTGCTACCGAATGTTTAGAGCTTCATCCGCTCTCCCTCTGTTTCCTGACCTCATAAAAATGGCAGAGGCAAAGGTCAAAACAATAGGAAGAATATCAGGCAGACATCCTAGACATGGATGAGTGACGCCACAGCTCAGACAAGTGAACACTTGAGACGTTCTCCAAGTAGTGATTTGGATTTTCATGTTGCATTTAACATTAATTTTACCTAGACAGACCATTTTAGAGTTGGATGGATTTTTTTTTCTTTTCTTTTCTTTTTTTTTTTTTTTTTGAGACGAAGTCTTGCTCTGTTGCCCAGGCTGGAGTACAATGGCGCGATCTTGGCTCACTGCAACCTCCGCCTCCCGGGTTCAAGCGATTCCCCTGCCTCAGCCCCTCAAGTAGCTGGGATTACAGGCACACACCACCATGCCCGGCTAATTTTTTTTTTTTTTTTGTACTTTAGTAGAGACAAGGTTTCACCATGTTGGCCAGGATGGTCTCGATCTCCTGACCTCGTGATCCTCCTGCCTCATTCTCCCAAAGTGCTGGGTTACAGGCATGAGCCACCACGCCCGGCCAGGATTTTCTATAAAACAAAAATTGATGTTCTTCTTATAATATACTTCCACTTCTGTTTTTCTTTTAATGTACCTATACCCCACATCTACCTCCAGAGCGTATGGGTGTTTGCCCACAGACCAGCACACACAAGGGCCACTGGGAAGCGTGTTTGTCCATTTGGGGCATTTGCAGCTCATTCGTGTTTGCTCACTTGAGTTAAAAAGCCGCTGCATGACGTCACCTGGCTGGGATACCAACTATATCTTGGGCACGGTTGGGTAGATGAGCTGTGTCCTCAGCCCTGACCAGCGCTGACTCAGTGTTTCTGTTCCTCCTCGTATGAAAGGAGAGGAAGAGGCCAGCAGTGCCCTTGAACCCGCTGCTGGTTTGCCAGTCATGGTGGGTTGGGTGCACACTTGTGATTCCAGTCTCCACTTTCACCTTGTATTTGTGCTTTCTGCTGCTTCATCATACAGTGATGAAGAGCATAGCATACATCATACATCAGAAAGAGCATAGCAATTTCTCTTAATGTCTAACTTTATACCACATGCTGACAGTTAGTGCCTAAAATACGGTGCATGTATTATTTTTACGCTCTTCACAGCCTGTCATGTCCCCAGCAGGAGAGACTGTGGAGGCACCAGGGACAGGCGCTTAGGCCTGTGACTGTTCCTCTGGATTCTGAAACCAGAGCGGCCACCCTTTTTGCTGACATTAACCTGGTGTCAGCACCAGGTGATCAAAGCACAGGAAAGGGGATAACTTAAAACTATTAGTGTTTCTTAGTTGGAACATTATTTTACTTATTTTTTTTTTTTTTTTTTTTTTTTTTTTTTTTTTGAGACGGAGTCTCGCGCTGTCCCCCAGGCTGGAGTGCAGTGGCCGGATCTCAGCTCACTGCGAGCTCCGCCTCCCAGGTTTAAGCCATTCTCTTGCCTCAGCCTCCCGAGTAGCTGGGGCTACAGGCGCCCGCCACCTCGCCCGGCTAGTTTTTTGTATTTTTTAGTAGAGACGGGGTTTCACCGTGTTAGCCAGGAGGGTCTCGATCTCCTGACCTCGTGATCCGCCCGTCTCGGCCTCCCAAAGTGCTGGGATTACAGGCTTGAGCCACCGCGCCCGGCCAATTTTACTTATTTATTTTTTTAGGGATAGAATCTTACTCTGTTTGCCAGGCTGGAGTGCCGTGGCACAACCATAGTTCACTGCAGCCTCCATCTCCTGGCACAAGCAATCCTCCTGTCTCAGCCTCCCAAGTGGCTAGGACCACAGGCACACACCACCATCCCTAACTAATTTTTTATTTTTTTGTAGACATGGTGTCTTGCTATGTTGCTTAGGCTGGTCTTGAACTCCAAGCCTCAAGCCCTCCTCCTGCCTCAGCCTCCCAAAGCTGAGGATTACAGGATTATAGGCATGAGCCACCAAGCCCAGCCTAGAACGTTCTTTATCCTTCCTATTTTCCTCAGATATTTTCACTCTTTTTTAAAACTTTCATTATTTTTTATAAAGACAGGGTCTCACTATGTTGCCCAGGCTGGTCTCTTTAACTCCTGGACTCAAGTGATCCTCCCACCTTGGCCTCCCAAAGTGCTGGAATTACAGCCATGATATTTTTACTCTAAAAAGATAGAAGGTATATTGACCAGCCTGGCCAACGTGGCCAAACCCCCATCTCTACTAAAAATACAAAAATTAACCAGGTGTGGTGGCACACGCCCATAATCCTAGCTACTCAGGAGGCTGAGGCGGGAGAATCACTGGAACCCAGGAGGCAAAGGTTGCAGTGAGCCAAGGTCACACCATTGCACTCCAGCCTGGGTGACAAGAGCGAAACTCCATCTCAAAAAAAAAAAAAAAAGAAAGAAAAAAAGAAAGTACACTGATGTCTATATGTTAAATTTTGTAGACCAGTACAGCAGCTCCATGCACCATCCAGAGTAGATACCTTCCACTGTGCATCACCAAGGACAGGATTTAACTGCAAGCCCATTACAACTAAAACAGTTTGTTTGTTTATATTTCAAATTAAAGAGGAAGGTTTGGTTTAGGTGGAGCAGGAAACAGTGCATTAGTAACGTATTTCTTGAGCATCCTGCACAGAATTACATTAGAATGTAATTATTTAAAGAAGTCAAACGAGTTTGTATTTCGGGGAAAAAAATGCTGAATTTTCACTCCTGTGTCATTCTGTAGGATAGTGAATATTACAACTCTTTGAAATGGATCCTGGAGAATGACCCTACTGAGCTGGACCTCATGTTCTGCATAGATGAAGAAAACTTTGGACAGGTACGTGTGGGTAACCCTGGGAACTCTTCTTTAGCTTTCAAGGGGCATTTTCTTCTTGACAGGTTGTAACACAACTTTGCTGGACACTCAGAAACAACCAGCAGGACCTGCAGGTGTTAATTTTCATCTCATTGCAGCAGTACCTTCTTGTCATGCCAGGAAGCCACACTCCAATTACAACCATTTCTCTCTTCCAGGAAAGTTATAGAAATTCCGAGAGGCCTTGGGGGCCTGAACCGGCACCTCTTCTAATCCAAAGCAAATATGAATGTTTCATTTGTACCTCAATTTTAGAATTTAGGTACTTAAAAAAATAGTGCGATTATTGACTTAGCAATGTAAATACATGACCAGGAGTGGATGATGTTGGAAGGGCCATTGGTTTTTCTCTCTGTTTTATGGTTCTGTTGTCATGGCGACATTTGTGGGGCTCAGCACGGCATGCTCAGGTTTTTCTACCATTCCATCTGCTTTGCCCCCACGCTGTTATTCAGGCTGGATTCATCCTCAAAGTCCATTTCAGACTGGTCAGCAGGGATTTGGATGGGCCACTAAAAGTGGATTTCAAAGATAAAGTTGCCTGCTCGGAATTCTCATCATCCTAAGGATCTATACGATGTATCTGTCTCAAATCTGAAGCCTTTGCTTCATCTGCCACTCAGTAATAATGGTGCAGCTTGGGACGTGTTCTCAAGATATTCTCTGACCCTGGTACCTGTCCTTCCACAAAAGCCCAGAGGTATTTCCCATCTCTCAGACTAAGTCTCCATGGCTATGAAATTAATTAGACCATAAACTAATTGTGATGGTTGCCCTCTGAAAAATGAAATAGACGTGTTCTTTATTGCTAGATGTCAAAGATTCCTAGAGAATCTTTGAGAAAAGAAGCTGATGCCACTAGATATAAAGGATTTAATGACTGAGGGTAAAAATTGTTGGATAAGAAAATAATCACATGAATATCACAATCACTTGTTATTCCCATGTCCTGTGTTTGAGCCAGGAAACTTCAGTCTCTAGTGTGAGTCCTGGCATGGGTGGAACTTGGGGAGTCCATAGTGCCCTTCAGTGGCTGGGCGAGGCTCAGAGAAGGACTTCAGACACCAGAGGCAAGAGACCTTGTGGCTTAATGTAAATGATCAAGTCCTTTAAAAATCTCCTTTTGTCCCACCTCCCCCGCCGTGTTGTGCTTTATGCCTAAGAATTCTTACAGACAGATGGACACTGTTCTCCTGCACGGGAACCTTGTGATGGAGCAGGGAGGGATCTTTTCAGCTGCTGCCCCTCTGGGTCTCCAGCAGCCTCCCCAGGACCAAGAGCACTGGGTGTCTCCAGCCCTGTCTGCCTCCTTCCTCTGCTGCCTTTGACATGAATGGCTCACTCCCACTAGAGACGCCTGCAAGGCACAGTGCCTTTCGCTCGGGGCTCTCACCCCTCCCCACTGGTCTCCAGTCCCCTGGAAGTGCATGGTCCTCTGCTGGCCCTGTGGATGCAGGTGTCGCCCTGACAGCTGTCCTGCACCCGCTGCTTTTTTGTCTTACCCTTGCCATCTGGATGTCCTCATCCTGCCCTTGGCTCCAGCTGCTTCCGTCTCCGTTCACCACCAGCCTCTTATCTCAGGCCCACATCTGGCTTCCAGCCTCCAGAACTCCCTGGTCTAATGGCCGCCTCATCTGCTTCTCCTGAGAGGCTCACAGGTCCCAGTGCTAAAGCCACTTTTTCCTCCCCAGCCCCCACATCGGTTATGGTCTCATCAGTGCCACCACTGTCCTCTCCCACCTGACCCTTGGGCGTCCCCTCAGAATCTCCCTCTCTCGTCATGCCATCTCCCCGTGCCCAGGGTGGCTGTGCCCCATGACTCCCCATGCTTGACACGTCCTTGTCTGTGCTCTCCCCTGGCCCATGCCCCGATCACTTCTTGACGGCTGTTCTCACAGCCTCCTGTCAGCCGCTCCCTTTCCTGCTTTGCTGCTCTCTACCCTGTTCTCCAGTGCCCCCACTCCAGGTGGGAGCCGCTTATGGAATATTTCTGAAATGCAACCCTGAAAATGTCCTTCTTCTACTTGCCCATCTTGTGACCTTCAGCATAAATGAAAACTTGTTAGCATGGTGTATGACCCCTCATGATCCAGACCTGCCCCCCTCTGGCATTACCCTCTGACTCCTTCGTGTCAACCTGTCAGCAAACAGTGTGCCGTCAACAGTGTTCCCAGAGATGCCTCAGTGCCACATTGCTGCCTCGACAGTGCCAACTCTGTACCGATGCACTCTCGTTCTCTCTCCCATCACCTCTTTCCCTGCTCTCCTCGAGGTATTGACTGACGTACTGTGTGCTGTACGCCCCCTGAGGTCTTCTGGGTCTCTCCAGTGCTCAGCATGTAGTTGATGCCTACTAAGTGCTTATTGAGCAAATGAATGAGGAGTGCTAATCTGGCTTATTGAAATGTGAATAAGGTTCTAAGTGATAGAAATCCTAAGTGTGAGAAAACAAAATCAGTTGAGTCATAGTGGCTTTTTTTAAAAAGCCGGACCTATTGAAGGGTCTGAAACTGCCAATTTTCAAACAATTAGACATGGTTAGTCACCCTGGAAGTATCTTCCTTTCATTTTTAACATATGAAGGAAGGAGTGGAAGTAAAGAACTAAGGAAGACTTAAAATCAGTCTTGTGTGTTAAATGCATTAAAAAAGTCTTTTTGTGGATCCACTCATAGAAAACCATATGACCAAATTAACCCAATTCAGAAAACTATTCGCAATACCACAGTCAGAAGCAAATGATCTGGGAAACCTTCCTAATTACATTGAAGTGTAATTGTTTCCACCTCATACATGGAAATCAAACACAGGGTGTTGGAGTTTTTAAGCAGGCCTCTAATGAAACTTCGGATGATCGTTCAGGCTAGATCTTCATTAAAAACAGTTCTCATACCTCCTCGTTTAATGTGAATTCTTCTGACTTTGGGGCAGGATCAAGTAGAGTAATACACTAATCAAAATAGACCCACGAGATGAGTAAGATAAGAATTAGGTGCCCAGTCTGTTAAATTACTGCCTTGCCTTTTTAAGAGAGCTATCCTTTTAATAGGGAACTCGTGTATTTATTTTGCACTCTGGGGAGGAATTTAGAGCGAGTTAAGCAGCCACGTATGGATCTTATCTCCCGTATCCAGTCCATCAGCGAGCCTTGCTCACACACCTGTGAAACCTTTCTCACTTCTATGCATTCTCCCGATCTCTTCTCTAACTCACACCCAAGTCCAAGCTCCCATCTTCCCCACTAGACCCCCGACTGGTCTCTACGTCCAGTTTGGCTCCCTATAAAAATGAGCATGTCATTCCTATGCCAGAAACCTTCAGGGGTTTCCCCTGCCCTTGAGATAAAGACCCCAACCTTACTTGGTCCCACAAGGTCCTGCATGGCCTGGCTCTCCCTGCTCCTCCTCCAGACTCACTGTGAATCAGTGTGTTTAGCACCTGTCTCTTCTGTGCAGCTTCCTCCCGGATGGCAGCCGCATCCCTGCCCTGTGCTCACTCACTGTCATGTACTTCCCACCAGCACATTGCCTGGTGCATGGTGGGTACTCATAGTTGTTGATGTGGAAATCTAGGCATTAGCATGATGCCTGGACAAGCCTCTCGCCTCATTGGCCCTCTGCAAAACTGTTGACTCTGACACAGAAGGAAGCCCATTCCTCCCCAATGCCAAACAGTCAAGTGGCTTCCGCAGTGGGGCAAAGCGAGTGCAGTTGCTATGGGTTGAAACAGACATGCAGTCAGCCTTCCACGGTGTTTCAAGCTTTTTTTTTTTTTAATTTCACAGCTAGAAATATCAGACCATGAAGTTTAGTAGCTGTTCCTTCATGTAATAAAGCTGCAGCTGTTGCCATTATTTTGCAATTTGTTTTCTTTCTGATTGGTAAGAATCTGGGACTGCTGGTTTCTAGGGCCTAATATGAAAGTTTCCACTAAAGAAATGTCAGTATTTGAACTATGATCCTGTGCCAAGCAGGAAGAATAAACCATACCCCCATTCACTGCTGTGTGCACATACCCGCCCCCACGAGGAGGAGGAACCCTTTTAGGGCTGTAACAAGTGAAAATTCTTGATTGCAAGTTCAGCAGAACATCGTCTGATTTGGTTATGGGTTTGTTTGTCTTTTGAGACAGTCTCACTCTGTCACCCAGGCTGGAGTGCAATGGCGGGATATCGGCTCACTGCAACCTCTGCCTCCTGGTTTCAAGCAATTCTCATGCCTCAGCCTCCTGAGTAGCTGAGACTACAGGTGCACGCCACCATGCCCGGCAAATTTTTGTATTTTTAGTAAAGACAGGGTTTCACCATGTTGGCCAGACTGGTCTCATACTTCTCACCTCAGGTGATCCACCTGCCTTGGCCTCTCCAAGTGTTGGGATTACAGGCATGAGCCACCACGCCCAGCTAATTTTTGTATTTTTAGTGGAGACAGGACTTCTCCATATTGGCCAGGCTGGTCTCGAACTCCTGGCCTCAGGTGATCTGCCAACCTCAGCCTCCCGAAGTTCTGGGCTTGTAGGTGTGAGCCACCATGCCTGGCCTGATTCGGTTGTTTTGAAGAGGTACCAGAAGTTTCGAGAGGCTGTGCAGTAGTTGGAGGGAAAGCATGGGCAGCAGCCATATAGGAAGGTTCTTTAGGATCAGGCCTGGATCAGGTTGAGCCAGTCTCCATAGGAATGATCACCCCAAGGGGACAAAAATGGATTCTTGGAGGAGATCATCTCAGACATTAAAGTGGTTTGTGGCCCTCCCAAAAGCCACAGCACATACCACAGGTGTACTGTGGATCTCTCTGTTAAGATTTCATGGAGAGAGATGGGTCATTGGCAGAAAGAATCTAAAACGGCTCTTTAGGGGGCCGTAATGAATTAAAACGTGGAGAAACACTTGCGGGGAGGCAGTGAGTGAAAAGGCAGAAACGGTCAATATGAGGGATAGCGCAGAGCATGTCCTGGCCAAAGTCAGAAGGAGCCAGACCAAGAGCCCAGAGCTGGAGGTGGCTCCCGGGAGGGCTGAGGCCCCGGCCCCTCCAGGCCAGTCAGGCACACAGAGGGATGACACCTGGGGAGATGGGAAGTCGGAAGGCTGGTGTGGACTCACTGCCTCCATACTGTTGGTAGTTGCGCTGATGTCTGCTGGAGAGGCTGGAGAGGATGAGGAAGGCTTGGTTGGTGGAGTGATGGGGGTGAAGGGCACTGACTGCCCCTGAGGCCATGCCCTGCAGGATTTGTGAGCACCCATTGATAGGAGTTTGCCCAGCAGTGCTCGGTTTCCAAGAATGGAGTCTGACAAGCAGACAAGCCTTGTTCCGCCGAGTTCAGCATATTCGATGTGATCCAAGCTGTTTCTCAGCAGCTTCCCAGGCAGCACAAAGCATCTATGGAGAGTCAGGGAGATGTGTGGGAATCAGGTTGTTAACTGGCGAAGGCGGGGAGTCCGCCAGAGGTTCCTCTGATCTCTGTGAGGAAGAGAGCCAAGTTTAGGCTGGGGCCAGTAGACTTAAAGAGAAATTTTTCTACTGCAGTGTTTTCCCGTGAGCGCTTACTGAGCACCTGCTGTGGCTGGGCACTGTGTTCTTTTAGTGGGGTCCTCCAGGAGCCCAGGCACAGGAGGGTGATGGCCCAGAAAGCCCTGGGAGGGCGGGGTGTGCATTTCGTGGCTGAAGGTGGCAAGAATCCACCCCACAGAGGAGGCTCTGCAGACTGCTCACGAGGGAGTGGGTCCCCTGGGTGCCAGCACCAGCTCCATCTGCAGTTTGGCCCCCTCATGACGGGGGCCAGGGTGCTGCCGCAGCACCTGTAGGAGATGTGCAGGGCGGAAAGCAGCCCCTGTGTGACGCTGCCCCGCCTTCTCCTGCTTAGGGCTGACACTGTCACGCTGCCACCTGGCATTCGGTGCTGATGACATACAGTCCCTCCCCTCCTGTGATGGCAATAGCTGACGTTAAGAAGGGACAAATTTGGGGAAAAGGAGAACACAGGCTGTAGTTAGAGTGAAGGTCAGGCAGGAATGGAGGCCCAGGGGGAATCTGTGTGCCCGGAGGCGAGTGTTAGAATCAGACAGCTTTGGCATGGTCCCCGCTTCTCCAGCAGCTCCCATGGAGCCTCGTGCACAACCAGCAAGGGCTCGGGGGCACCAGCCAGTGGGAGTAAGGCAGTGTAGTGGGCTGGACAGTACGCCTGCCTGCACTGCAGGAGACGGTCTCACGATCAGCCCCCGACAGCCGGTCTCAAAAGTGGAATTTGAAGAGTGGTCATTGCTTCTCATGAAAGTGTCACCTGTAACTCATGAAAGTATCGCCTACAACAAACCCTAGAAGGATGCATTTCTGTACCACTGAGGGCTCGAGCCGGGAGGAACCAAAATCTGGGGACTTGACCCCTAACCTAGTAGCTTAGAGAGCAGAATTATAAACCCTTCATCCTGTGACCCTCCTTGGGCCCTCCCCTCACTCTCCCACAGAGAAACCCAGGGTCAGAATCAACCGTGAGACTTGGCAGCTGCGCACAGGATGATTTACTGCTGTGACCTCATTTAGCATGCGCAGTATGGGCCCATTTTTTCGTTTCTTTCAAAAATTATTAGTTTATCTGATTATAAAATATTAACCTTAATAATAAAAATAAAGCCAGTATAATAAAAATATGTAAAATAAATAAATGTCACTTATTCCCAGTATCTCAAGAAAACTCAGAATTAAAACTTTTATTTACTTTTTCCAGAATTATTCTCGGTAAGCACAAACACAGATTTTTTTACAGAAGTGAAATTCTACTCTGCATACCATTTTCTTTATTATCAATTGATTAATTAATTATTTTGAAATGGAGTCTCGCTCTGTTGCCCAGGCTGGAGTGCAATGGCATGATCTCGGCTCACTGCAACCTCTGCCCCCCCGGGTTCAAACGATTCTCCTGCCCGAGCTTCCTGAGTAGCTGGGATTACAGGCGTGAGCCACCACTCCCAGCTAATTTTTGTATTTTAGTAAAAATGGGTTTTCACCATGTTGGCCAGGCTGGTCTTGAACTCCTGACCTCGTGATCTGCCTACCTCAGTCTCCTAAATTTTTTTTTATTATACTTTAAGTTCTGGGATACATGTGCACAATGTGCAGGTTTGTTACATAGGTATACACATGCCATGGTGGTTTGCTGCACCCATCAACCCATCATCTACATTAGGTATTTCTCTTTTTTTTGAGACAACTCTTAATGCTATCCCTCCCCGAGCCCTCTACCCCGTGACAGGCCCCGGTGTGTGATGTTCCCCTTCCTGTATCCGTGAGTTCTCATCATTCAACTCCCACTTGTGAGTGAAGCTGGAAACCATCATTCTCAGCAAACTGCACAGGAACAGAAAACCGTTTTCAAGTTAATATATCACACATACCTTTTCATGTCACTAAATAACAGTCTATAGCATTCTAATGACTATGCTGAATTTTATTTTGTAGACGTGCCATTTATTTTTATCCATGCCCTGTTGGTAGACGTTTAGGCTATTTCAGTATTTTCTATGTAAACATATAATTATGTATAACTGTGGAATACTCATATAACTGTGAGAAGGGATATGTAGTTTTTAAATTGGGATGCTTATTGCCAAATTATAATATCTTCAGAAAAAGATTGAACCAATTAGACTCCCTCCCACAGTGAAAGTGAGAACCAGTTCCCTGCACTCAGTGACACTGGCTTATTTTCTCTTTGGATGCTGCTTTTGGAGGAAGCAGAGTGTTTTCCTCCTTAGCCCTCCCCTCCCCACTTTGTCTGTGGCTGACCCGCTCACTCAGTAGCTCTCTGGAAATCACAGCTTTCAGGCAACACCAAGGAAGGCTCTATGATCAAAGAAAGAGGGCCGGATGAGTGCTGGAAGGAGTGTATTACCAGGACTGTAGATGCTTATGTACTTCACCTCCTTCCCTTTCCCTGCGCAGGGGGAAAGGGTGGGAGGAAAGATTCGGCTTGAGTGTAGCCGAGCTGTACCAAAAGCCTTCTCAATAGCAACACCTGGGCTGGGATTTATTAACTTGTCATTGATGTGCATCTGATAAGAAAACTGTTACTGAAGGAACAACAAGGCTTTCTGGGGAGGAATAAATGGGGAAAAAAGAAAAGCCAACCTGGGTTATTAACACGTAGAACAAAACGTATGAATGAGCACTGTCCGTGCACCTCTGCGAACAGCCACAAACTGCGGTGTTTCACTGTGGAAACATCCCCACCCCACCCCTGAGTGGAAACCATTTGGCATCCTCCATCCCCGACACGGCTTGTATGGGCAGGAGCAGATGACCCCTGGGAGAAAATGGAATGCACTGGGAGGATGGCAGCTGGAAAGGGAAATGGAGAAATGAAGGATGTCAGCAAAACCGGAAATGCAGCAACAGGATTAAAATTCACATTGGGCACAGTGAAGACTTCAGTTGACTTTGCAGAAATGGAAAGTATAGTGGAAAAATGAGATTCCTTCCTGAATAAAGAGAAAAAGAAAATGTAGAGGGACTGGCTGGATGATGAATGTGTTTTACGTTGAAAAGCCATCTCAGTGTGAATGGGAACAAGAGCCAGTGCATAGAGAAGCCGCATGAGAGACACAGGTGCGAGTGCTCGGGCCGGAGGGGCTCAGGATCTCCTGGGTGCAGGTGGCAGGACCAAGGAACCCCTGGAGGCGGCCTCTGCCAGAGCACAGCGTTTATCACAACGTGGAACCTCCATCCCTCCTGGGTACCACCCTAACAGTTACTCTGGAAAACCCTCTCCCCCAGCTTGGTTTACTCTGCAGGCAGAGGAAAAGAGACTTACAGGGAATCCCATCAAAATAGTGGCATGGCTTTCTTTCAGTAGGAGAGGTGTAGGTGCTATATTTTTCCACCTTTTTTTCCCCAAAATTTGTATAATGAGAAAAAAAATTTACTTTAAAATAATAGGCCTTTCTCCCTTCCCTCATGCTGGTTACTGCTATATAGGGCATTATGGTAAGCTAGATCTGGGTCAGAGCATAGGAAAAAGGGCTGCCCTGATTGCAGCTGCTTTATTCGTGATGGTGGGTGGCACTAAGGGAGGAAGCTTCGGGGCAGATGAGCAAGGAGAAGGCGTCCGATGCAAATAAATGTCTTCAGAAACCAGATAAATCTGTTTCTTCAGCCTGGATCCTTAAGCTTCTTTCTTGTCTTTAAGTTTCCGTTTGCATTTTTGAAAGAAATACCATGCATCCTTTTTTATAACTAGAAAATTTTCAGAAACAGAATGCATTAGAATTTGGATTTCTGGAGTCTTGATGGGTGTACCCTGTTCTTTTCTCTATTAAACATAATTAGTTTCCTGATAAATGAATAGCAGATGAAAAAATGTTGCTCTTCATTATTGCTAATACATGAAGAATAATTAAAAGTCGTAAGTAACCATAAAACAATTTGCCTTTAATGATAGCATCTTTAACTGTGTAACATCCCAGCAATTTAAAAGCCTCATTGTACATTCTCTTGTGCACAGAGCCCATTTGCTGGGAAATATTTCTGAATACATGTTGTCTTCCTTTTATAGTAAGACATTGTTACTCAGTAATAATATGCAAGATAACTTTGTGATAAGTAATTGTTGTTTTATCTTTGTAATTACAGACATATCAAGTGGATTTGAAGCCCAATGGGTCAGAAATAATGGTCACAAATGAAAACAAAAGGGAATACATCGAGTACGTATACACGTATTTACTGCCTTTTTTTTAAATAAATTGAACAGCATGTTTGGTCACTGTCCCTTGCTGAATCAGCTCATGCGTTTATTATGGGCGTGAGTTTATTGGTCAGTTTTCAACAATATGAGTTCTTTTTTGGCTTGGGCTCATGGGAAGTTGAATATGGGATGGAAAGTCTGTCTTGTATCATGACTCCATTGAGCTCCCCTATAAAGGAGCAGAGGAGGGAGAAAAGGTCTATATTATTGAGTAATATGGCAAATATCCTTTTGGAATATGGGGATATCAACTAAAATTTAGAATTGCAACAGAGGGCCACGGTGTCAGTGACCAGCGGGGCAAAATTAGGAACCAACAAAGAAAAAATATTTTGTCTCTCTCCCAACTTCTTTTCCATAATAGAAATGTATAGCAATAGTTAAAATGGACAGGAATAATTCAGCATGTGCAACCCTAAGGAATTGTTTCTGGTATTTGTAATATTCTTAATTCAATCTCAGTCTCAGAGTGGAACAAAATGTTGAGTCCTTTTGGAAGTCTGGCTGTTAAGTGATTCTAAGACATTTGTACCAGGCATAAGTTTTTTCTCTGTTGGGCACATTACGTTTTCTTTTTTAGTGTATATGTGTGCTTCAAATGCATAACTCTGGGATCTTCCAAGGAGACCCCCTTGTGCAGACGTGACGTGAGCACTGCAGTGTGCAGTTTGTGGCTCCCTTGTGGGTCGCCGCAGTGGCCCGAGTTCCTTGTTTGCATTCAGTGCTTCATTTCAACAGGCTGGGCTCCCTCCTTTCTTCTCATTTGGAATTGGTCAGAGGTCTTGAATTCAGACAGCTGTTGAATTGACTCTGGGTCTTAGCACCTTTCAGTGTGATCTGCAAAGAAAAACCTACTGTCCTTCCTAATTAGGAAGAAGCGGAGCGTGTTAGAGTCTCTAGTCAGAGATCCCAGCAAAGACTGGAACTATTACATGGCAAACTTTTTTCCACTCTCAAGTTGAAAGCTTGCTATGCTGAATACATAGGCTAGAAATAAGATACATCAGTTCTTACCTGGCCACATTAATTGGCACGCTTGTTCTGAATTTGAGCAATCTTAGCTGATGACACCCTGGCAGACACCATTGTCTTCCTTCAGAAAGTACAGACTGTGTGGGGTTTAAAAAATACTCTAGCCCAGGGTGACCTAGGTCTCAAGTCTGAGGGCTCTGACATGTGTGGTATGTGTCTTGCACCATTCTTTGCGGTTAATTCTTTTAGGGTTCAAACGTGGTGGGAGTCAGGGTCAGGCAGGGTTCCAGCTAGCTTTACTTTGAAAAGTATAATTGAAATCACCAGCTGCTCCCTGATACCTCTGCTCCCCTGGTGCCAGAAGAATGCTGTTGAGCTGATCACTGTAGCCCAGGAGGTGCCACCTGAGAAGCTGCACAGTGGTTGTGCCGCAGGCTGGTCCTCAGGGCCGTTACCATGGTTACAGTGGTACCACTCCGAAGGTGAGAGCCCTTCAGAATGATGGAATGTCTCAGATGACATCCAGAGTAGATTTGCCTTGTGATCAATTATGCTGTGCGTTAAACACTGTCACAGGGAACTTGGTGTTGATGAACTTCAGTTGCATAAGGAGGTCTTAGCATTCATCCTCTAAATTTTGGCATTAAATTATGAGTGTAAATCATTTTGCTGATAATGCTTATATGTTATTGTTGAATATTAGCACATTGGATACGAGAATGAAATATTAGATAACTAAATGCATTGTCCTGAGTACTCTTTACAAATACATATATATATATATGGTGTGTATATGGGTGTGTGCATCTTATACACATATACCTGTGTGTTCATACCCCATGAACTTTCCCCTTTTCTCTATGTTGTCACATTTTAAAGCAATTGAAGCATTTAAAATATTTTAAACCAGTTAAGCATTTAAAGCAGTTTAAGTCAGCCAAACCTTGATGTGGGGGAAGTTAATTACTCTTTTGAAGTCTCCAGTGAGATTTTACGTTTTTCATGGGTATTCCAGGGAGTCTTGAAAGAAGCCGTGAATAAGCTGAACAGTGGGGGCACAGAGGAGACCCTCCCCTCTGCTCTGCTGTTACAGATGGAGGAGAAGCACTCCCTGTTGTGAAGAAAGCAGTGGGCGCTAGTGATGACAGAGGTGGTTCAATGTTGTCTTCTTTTCTCCTGCAGCTTAGTCATCCAGTGGAGATTTGTGAACAGGGTCCAGAAGCAGATGAACGCCTTCTTGGAGGTAAGCCTTGCTGGCCAGGGTTCTCTGCCATGTGCTTCTGGTCCTGGGTCGAGCAGGGATCTCGCTTCTCCTTTGGCTGGTGTGGTGGAGCTGATCATGCACTGAGAGACAGGGGCGAGGCTGGGGACCCCGCGGGAAGGCTGGGATCGCACAGCTCACGCCACTGGCCGGTCTCCAGCACAAGAGTGTTCAACTGCTGTGCCACTACCTCTTTTTCCTTTTCACGAGTTCTCCTGCTTGATATATTTGTCCTGTTTAAAGAGGACATCTTACAAACTTGATCTAGAACCATTGTCTTGAAGTTTCAGGTGGTACCCAAGAGAAGGCTGTCTTTTGCTGCAGTGACAGGTTCCAAGAAGCCCGAGGGCTCAGAGCTGAATGATAAAGCACAGTCCCCGCAGTGCCTCGCCACCCTCCGTGGATCACTGCTGCCTGGGCTTTTTTTTTTTTTTTTTTTGAAACAGAGTCTCGCTCTGTCACCCAGGCGAGAGTGTAGTGGCGTGATCTTGGCTCACTGCAGCCTCTGCCTCCCAGGTTCAAGCAGTTCTCCTGCCTCAGCCCCCGAGTAGCTGGGACCTACAGGCATGTGCCACCACGCCCGGCTAATTTTTGTATTTTTAGTAGAGACAGGGTTTCACCATGTTGGCCAGGATGATCTTCATCTCCTGACCTCATGATCCACCTGCCTCGGCCTTCCAAAGTGCCGGAATTACCAGCATGAACCACCGCGCCCAGCCCTGAGCATTTTTTTTTTAATCCCCTGCCCTTTTTCTTTGTGGCTATATTAATAATCCATTGCAGATTATTTTCTATACAGATACATGGAAAACACATTTTCTTAAGCTTAGTTTTTATTTTATACCCAGCCACCTCATGACAACTTTTACCCTGATACAGAGCAAAGCAGGCACTGCCCAGATCCAACTTTTTAATATCAGGGATGCTCCCAGGCTCCTAGCAGAGGTTGAGGGATTGATCATTTTAAACAGTATTCCACTTGGACCAAAAGTGAAATTCTTTCTTAAATCTGATAGTATTCATTACATCAGAGATCACACAGGAAACGGCCTCCCGTCCACGTGACTGGTTTTCTCTGCACTGAGGCGGAGCTCTCACGGGACGATATCTCCCTTCACTCAGGCACTTACACAGGATGAGTGAAGCCCGGGCAGCACACTCAGAAACAACTTGGGGCCTTAGGAACTTAAAATGGGAGGACAGAATGTCAGGTTTCATTCTTTATTTAGATAAGAAATCCCAGGAAGCAGATTCCTGGGCCCCACCACAGGCGGTCCACACCTTCAGAAACACGACTCTAGCAGTGCGCAGGGCCCAGCAGAGCTGAGCTCGTCCTAGATCACGCCATAGTTAGTGGTACCCTGGGAACTGGAGCATGGTTTTCTGGGCGCACAGTCTCTGCACCCATCACCCGCCTCCCTCTGTGTTTCTTCTCCATGCCTCCAGCACGTTATTTTTAAGTGTGTCTCTTACACATCTGTGGCCTGTGCATTTTAGGACGCACTGACTCACAGCGGTGTTATAAATGGCTTTTGGAATCCACCTGCCTACAGTATCCAGTATTCTCATCAGGTTTCAAAAATTACTCCACTACTTGAATCTTCTAGATTCTATGATTTTTCAAAACTTTTATAGTGACTGTGCTGTTTTTACTGGAACTATAGTTACTTGACACTGTCTCTGACGCAGGAATCGTCAGGAGAGATTATATTTTTTTCTGGCTTACCAGAAAAGTTTGTTTTTCCTGTGATATTTGTTTTTTTTTTTCTTCAAGGCAATAGGTGTTTAAGATGATTTTTTTTTCTTTCAGGGATTCACAGAACTGCTTCCTATTGATTTGATTAAAATTTTTGATGAAAATGAGCTGGAGGTTTGTATTATAAACATTATTTTATGTAAAGTGGATTTTTAAAAATATTTCTCATTACTTTACAAGTAATATTTTATATTCTTGGATCCATAATGTCCTAGAGAGTAACTTTAGATGAATTCTATTACCTGTCTCTTATGGGGCTTGTTTGCCAATGTGGGAGTAAGGAACAGCAAAAATAATCAGCTGTAGTTGCCTTGCCCATGAGAGGGCAGTTCTGGAACATGCCTAGTGAATAGAGACCACTGAGCAGAGCTGGGATCATGGCCCTACGCACCAGGCAAGGCAAATCACCACAACAAGTAGAAACAAGGTTTGCAGTAGCCCTTTGGACAGCAGCAACCTGCCTACACTACCAGACTGGCCAAGTATCCTCTGCTGCATCCCCATCCACCCCCACCGTGGCAGCCAAATGGGGGTCTTGGCCAATAAGCAGCTACTTGGGCCTATAGAACAGATGTCTCGTTGAACTTGAAGTGGTGTATGTTGAGTGAGGAAAAATACCAGAAGGTAGTAGCAAAAGGTGGTTTAATGATTGTTTAGTTCAGCTTCTTGGTGATGACATAGATGAGCATGAGCAACAGCCATCTTGAAAACAAAGGAATATCTCACCCTTTGTTGTGTCGAGAGAAACAAGAGGAAGACTGTGTCTGTTGAGAAGCTGTTGGTGGGACTCGGCTGTTTGCCCCATCCACATCCAGTGAGCATTTCCCGTAGACTGGCTTTCTATACTTTTATCTCAAAACGGAAAGTTCAAGATCGATGATGTCTGTGGAAATCATATACCTCAAGCCTTTCCTCTTATAGGTGGGAAACTGAGGCAGAGAGCAGCTGGGTTTACCCAGCAAGGTTTTGGCACAGTCAGGCCTAGGAACTTTATTTCCAGACTTCTGGCTTAGTTCTGTTTCCATTTCATTCTGGTACCTTTGCAGGAATTTCTTCCATTCGTCCACAGGAAACCTCCCCTGACGGAGAGTTGTGTAATAAGAACAGCAAACCTTAGACTAAATGCTAACTCCAAGACCCAGTTATGCCTTAGCATTGGCATATGTCTGCCGTTCTTAGGCCTCTGGACAGATCAGATGAGGTGATTTGTCATCACTGGAATTGACTAGTCTGGAGGAGAGAAGTTCTTGCTGTCATAAGCACTAATTCTTTTGTGGGTAGGGAGATGGTTTCAGATAAGAAGAATAACCTCTCAGGAGGAGAAGCAGCCATGTAATGCGCAGATGCTGCTGGAGCGTGAGAAAATCCATGGGTCCCGTGCGTAAGACTACAGGGGTAGAGAGGACGACTGTGGCATTTTTATATCCAATGTAACTGCCATGGCTTGCACAGCGTTCGAATTGAGCCACCCTCGTGACTGCTGCCTCTGTGATCTGCTGTGGCAGGTGGAGCCTGGAACAGGTGTCTGCCTTCCTCTGTTATGATTTGGTAGCTTACCTTCACGGCACAGTGACCACATGCTGGCACTGAGGACGGTCATTTCTCAGTGTGTGATCTCGCAACTTTCACATCCTGCTTTTACATCTGGTAAATTTTCTTCCTAGTTGCTCATGTGCGGCCTCGGTGATGTGGACGTGAATGACTGGAGACAGCATTCTATTTACAAGAACGGCTACTGTCCAAACCACCCTGTCATTCAGTGGTTCTGGAAGGTAACTAACTCCAGGGCCCGGCTCTTCCCCTTGTCCTCCACCTGAGGCAGGATTGAGAGCTGTGTGGTGCCCTCCATGTGGTCTGACTTCAGGATTGATGCTGGCTTTGGGGTCTGTTAGAGCTTGGACTGCTGGGGGAGGGAAGATGCAAACTGAGCCAGCAGCCCCGTGGCGGCTCCTCTGTAACTGGAGCAGACAGCTAAACTTGAATGAAGTTGGTCACTACAAAAGCACACTGGCCTTCCTTGACCACCTCATGAAAGTGACTTTTACTTGAGGGACTGGTCCTCCAAAGTGTAAATAGAAATGGGGGGCTCCTCAGGGCAGAAACAGGCTTCAGGGTTGGCTTTGCAAAGTGCCACTTTCTGTTAAGAAGTCGTTCTCTCAATTTTTAAAATACATTCCAACAAATATTTTGATCTGTGTATCTTTCAACCAAAGATAACACAACTTTGATTTATTGTCTTAGGGCCAGTGTTTGTATCCTGTTCAGCTTAGGAGGGAAGTAAAATAGGAATGGATGAGTCCAAGTCCAAGGGAGATGCAATAAACAAACTTAAGAAAAAAAATCCCCAAAAAGACTGATTATTTACTTCACCCCAAAAAGGAATCATTTAACTTTTTCAAATTTCTTTTATTTTTATTTATTTATTTTTTAAAGATGGGGTCTCACTATGTTGCCCAGGCTAGTTTCAAATTCTTGGGCTTAAGCAGTCCTCCTACCTCGGCCCCTCAAAGTGCTGGGATTACAGGCGTGAGCCACCATGCCCAGCCTTTTTCACATTTCTAAATGCCTATTATTACTATTTCAAATGCCAGCAGCAATAGAGATGAAAAAAGCAGAGTCCTGGGCATGGTGGCTCAGGCCTGTAATCCCAGCACTTTGGGAGGCCGAGGCGGGTGGATCACGAGGTCAGGAGATCGAGACCATCCTGGCTAACACAGTGAAACCCTGTCTCTACTAAAAAATACAAAAAATTAGCCGGGCGTGGTGGCGGATGCCTGTAGTCCCAGCTACTCAGGAGGCTGAGGCAGGAGAATGGCGTGAACCCAGGAGGCGGAGCTTGCAGTGAGCCGAGATCACACCACTGCATTCCAGCCTGGGCGACAAAGCGAGACTCGTCTCAAAAAAAAAAAAAAATGCAGAATCTTCAAATCCTAGTCCAGGTCTCACTTGGCTTGTTTTAAATAGTCCCAGTGACATTACCAGTAAAGCCACCTGGATTCCTGTAATAATGCAGTTATGTAAGATACACAGATTGTTTTAGAACCCCATCTTTGCCTGTGTTTTTTTGTTTTGTTTTGTTTGGCTTTTTTTTCCTTTTCATTTGATAAAATGGTGTCTTCTAGGGAACATGTCTACAGTCTGAAATCCCATCTCATAACCTGGCTTCCTCTTGTGATGACAAATCTTAAATACTGTATATTTATAATTGGCTTAGGGGGAACTGGTAAGCCTCGAACACAGAAACATGAGCTCTGTGCCATCAGAGAGTTTGCTTTTTGTATCATTTATTTTGGCCTGTTGGCAGAAGAAGAAAGAGATGGACGTTGTGATCACTCAGTCTCTTAGATTAGAGAGGCCAGCTCATATTGTGGCCATAAAAAAACTACTCAGTTTTCAGAGTCAACTGTCTAGGTCTTACATTGCAGTATAAATAAGATTAAGTTCTGCCTGCCTGCATGACAGCAGCATGTGCCATGGGTCACGTGGGGGATATAATGACCTTCTGCCTCTGTTCATAGGCTGTGCTACTCATGGACGCCGAAAAGCGTATCCGGTTACTGCAGTTTGTCACAGGGACATCGCGAGTGCCTATGAATGGATTTGCCGAACTTTATGGTGAGCAGGATACCATTAGGTTCAGCTGTCCTCCTGGGAATTTCCAGCCAGGCATGAACTCTGGCCCAAGAACCCTGCTGCCCAGGCCTCTGCAGAAGGCTTTTTCAGGACAGTGTGCCATGCATAGGTTCCATAAAAGTTCAGTTAAAGTGCTGTTACCTGTACTTTATAGAGACAACATGGTGCTTCTACCTCGAGGGATTGGGGGGCGGTTTGTGAAGAGATCCATAAGGCTGCTCTTTTTTTTTCCTGGTTTAGTTTTTTAGAAAATCATTAAACACTAGGTTTTGCAGGGTCATTTATGTGGTGTAAACTGATCTGTGAAGTCATCTCCAGTAGGCAGAATTTTTCCATGTTTACTATAGATTTAAAAATCACTCTCTACTTTGCATACTGAAGGTCACATTTCATTCGCCCTGCCACCTCCAAAACTAGTTTGAAGTTTAAATTTCCAGGGTCCAGCCGAGAGGCTGCAGCTGCCTGCCTTTCCGCATAACTGTTGTGTTTGTTAAACTTAGTGCAATTCCATTCTGGAGACAATGCGATCTTTCTGTGAGGTTGTGCAGACCTCTGGCTTCCCTCAACATTAAATATCAGTGTTGCAGCAGAAGAGAGTGTCTTGGACCTCACCCTTGGGGGCAAACCCTGCCCTGACAGTAGCTGGACTGCAGACCACACCATACCTTCATTCTTCTACCCCAAGTACTCTTAACATTTCTTTTTCTTTTCTTGTCTAGGTTCCAATGGTCCTCAGCTGTTTACAATAGAGCAATGGGGCAGTCCTGAGAAACTGCCCAGAGCTCACACATGGTGAGTGGCAAAAACACATGCACGTCAACAGCAGTATTTGAACTACTTAGCTGGGTATGGTGCTGGGCTCGAGGCTGTAGATTGCTCTGTTTCCTGTTTGTAAGTAGCTTAGAGAATTAAAGGATAGTGATGTGGATGAAAATAGGAATTGTACAGTAGTGCTAATAAGACGTAATGTGGACCAGGCACGGTGGCTCACGTCTGTAATCCCAGCACTTTAGGAGGCCGAGGCGAGTGGATCACGAGGTCAGGCGATCGAGACCATCCTGGCTAACACAGTGAAACCCCATCTCTACTAAAAATACAAAAAAGTTAGCCAGGCATGGTGGCAGGCGCCTGTAGTCCCAGCTACTTGGGAGGCTGAGGCAGGAGAATGGCGTGAACCCAGGAGGCGGAGCTTGCAGTGAGCCAAGATTGTGCCACTCAATGCACTCCAGCCTGGGTGACAGAGCAAGACTCTGTCTCAAAAAAAAAAGGACGTAATGCACTCAGTATGTTTGGCACATAAAGGGCTCAGGCGTCCCTGCCATGGGGAATTTCTCCTCTGAGCCGTCTTCCCCTCGTTATTCTAGGTAATGCAGCTTTCACTGTTCACCATACATGTATGAGGCAGCTCTCACCCTCTATAAATACATTGGGTTTTTATTCCAATCTTAAATTGGTTGAGAAATTAGGACAAAATACCCTGTGGAAACATCCTTTTTCAAAGGCCTTCTATGCCCATGAATAACCCGTAATTCCCTGGAATTGAGCAGTAATGTGACTGTGGTTGGAGGAGAGTAAGAGGGCTGACGCGTGGCCGGGGATGCCCAGGCGTGGAGCGTGGCTGCCCTCAGAAGGCCCTCTCAGGAGACACAGTGAGGCAGAAGGGTCCGGTTGTTTTCTGAAGAGTTGCGTGAAGCCCAGCACAAATGCAGACTAGACAGGATCGATTTCTTGAAGCCAGGTTCAGGAAGCTCTTGCTAACTCAAACTCCCATGTCCCTCATGTTGGTTTTTCTGCAATAGCCTTCATTTCTTGCTCCTGGGGAAGCAGCGGAAGTGGGCCTTCTGGAAAACGGTGAGCAGCGTAGCCCTGTGTTTCTCATGCAACGGGGTCTGCAAAGCCTGCTCTGGCTGTACTGAGCTAACATGAGCAACCACACACTCCCTGCAGGAAATGCCTTCCCTTAAACTAGAAGTGCTGGCCAGGAGAGAATTCTCATGAAAATGTGTTTGCGAAAACACATTTTCGACTGTGAAAGGTTTTTTACCTCTGTGGGATACCCTTGCCTCTCCAGAAAAGTAGTCTTTTTTTTTTTTCCATTCATACCATTCACATGACTCTCCAAATGGAAAGAATGTGGTCATTGCCTGTCAGAGCCTTGAAAGCAAGCTGACTCCAGCCTAAAATTGATGAATATCCAGAGCAGTCATTGTCCATGGTTCTCTGGCTTTATTCTAAGGGAAGAATGCTTGAGTAGTTCAGAGCTTTTATCCAAACAGTGTCTGAGTCATATGTGGTTTTCTGGGTTCTACTGGCCTCCATATGAAAGGCACTGGCGTTGAGCCAAGCCCCAGGACTGTGGGTGGTGATGCGGAACTCAGGCTTATAGTACTAACCAGGATGAAGATTAGGAAAAGCGAAATTATTGGGCAGAGTCATCATCTGTGGTCAGGCACTGCTTAATCTGTATGGCAGCCTGATGAGATATGTTATTCCCTTGGGCTGTCAGAAGGCTGGCCCAAGGCTTACCTGAGTCACAGATTCCCAGATCACAGGATTTGAACTCAGGTCTACCAGAATTAGAGCCTTCACCCTTAACCACTACACCAGATACACTGCCTCTGTTGATATAGCCACTTTCTTTTTAGACTTTTCCAAGGAAACCAAATTAGTGAACCAATTTCATGTTCATTCAACCCATGTTTCTCCATGACTTCAGGGACACATATCTTACTATTGAGCTGTTTTTTTTATTTCGGAGCCCACATGATTCTGCCGCAAGTAGAACTTCCCAGATAAGACCTCTGAACTCAATGGTTCTCAGCCGCAGCTGCATATTGAAACCATCTAGAGAACTTTAAAGAAATCACTGATGCTTGGGATTTGGACTTCACTGGTCTGGTGTGTGACCCGGGCAGTGGGATTTTCAAAGCTCCCCAGATGATTCTTCTAGGCTGGCAGGGTTGCAAATTCACAGCTCTTCCCTAGGAAGGGCAAAGGTCTCCTACAGGAGGGGAGCAGCCCAGCTGGCTCTGACCAGAACGTATCTTCCTATGTGTCGTGGAAATAAAGCAACTATGTAGTTTTCCCAATGATGTTCTCTCCAGACTAACTTGACCCGGATGGTGGGGACTGGCAGTTGCAAGCAACACTGGCTAGCATGAGTGGAACTGTTCTGCTGCTTCTTTGAAATGGCTTTCCTCCCTACCTGACCCTGCCTGTGTTTTGACATAGGAAACAGGAACTTCACTGGCTGTTGCGTGGCAACAGTTCTGCCCTAAAATTTCGCCATACATAGGTTTGATTTCTTCCATGTTTTATGATACACAGTTAAAGTTCAAAATAAAAATCTGATTTCCTAGAAGAGCAGAAGCTGAAGGATCTGGTTCTCTGTGATGAGGGTACCTTTCATTAAGCTTTCCAATGGTGACCATTGAGTGTCTGACATTCAAAGGACATCATTTCATTGTTCTGTAAAAGGTCACTACTCAGACATTTAAAATTACTCTTCATTAAGAATCACAGGCTCACTTGCCCTTTTAGGAAGATCCAAACAAAAATCATCTCGTTCAGCCCATGCATCTTCCACATGAGGACGCTGAAGCCCTGTGGGGACAATGAGCTCCTTAAGGTCACCCGGCTCATTAGTGCAGACCAAAGCCAGGTCCGTGTGTCCTGACCTCTGAAATAATAGGAACTCACACTCACCAAGCACTCAGTTCATTCTGGGGATGGTGCTAAGCACTTGATGTGATTGACTCATACCATCATCACAGTGGTCCTAAGAGTTGGGTGATGTTATGACCCACTTTTTTACAGATAACACGGAGATGCAAAGTGATGAAGCATTAAGCAGCATGATTCAGAACCTCAGATCTTGACCTCCTGTCTTTGCCTCTCTCTTCATCATTCCAGTGTTTCTCAAACCTGAATAATCTACGGACCTTTTTTAACGGGAAAAAATGGTCACAGATCCTCAAGAAAGGGCCTGAGACCCCGATAGGGATTGCAGGCCCAGGACTGTGAAACCCCAGCTGAAAAGCCTGAAGCCACTTTCTGTGAAAGCCTCTTTTAAATGCCATCTGTAGATGGGAAGTCCTGTCTTTATCAATATGATAACAGAAAGTGAAAAGCCTCTATTAGTACTTACTCTTTTAGGATTCCTGGGTTTCTGAGAACCCCAGTTTGAGAAGCATAGTGTTATTCTCTTGTCTTTTAGTGTTTAGGAGCTGTTGGAGACTCCGAGTGGAACTCAGTGGGACTTACTCCACATTTAGGGGTTGTTAAAGGGGCCGCTACAGTATTTGCTTCTTTTCTGTGGCTGTGACAATGGTTAGCTTTTAGTGTGTGTGCAAGTGCTGCTGAAGCGAGCGCGTGAACGGTTAGCTTTCAGTGTGTGTGCAAGTGCTGCTGAAGCGAGCGCGTGAACGGTTAGCTTTCAGTGTGTGTGCAAGTGCTGCTGAAGCGAGCGCGTGAACGGTTAGCTTTTAGTGTGTGTGCAAGTGCTGCTGAAGCGAGCGCGTGAATGGTTGGCTTTTAAAACCTAGGAAGTTACTTTGCTCGTTCTTGGAATCACACATCAATACCTGGAGGGGGCGGTTTTAAACACAGACAGTGTGAGCACTCACGGCAGAGACAGCACAAGTGCACTTTCAAGAGCTGGGCTTTGGAGCACCCCGGGGCTGTACCTGATCCCGTGTGACCTTGGGCAAGTTACCTAACCTCGCTGTGTCTCAAACTCCTCCTCTGTAAAATAGGGATGAAGCATTACCTGCCTTACAAGGTGATTGCCAGGGTTCATAACATTGAGACAAGACTGGTCGGGCATGGTGAGCACTCCGTGAACTTGAACTCTTATGTCATAATGAGCTGTGGCAAGTGTGCATGCCATTTTCATGACAGATAAACATCAGCAACCACCCCCCAACACATACACACACACACACAGAGGTGCAGGTTCTGTGGCTAGAGGCTCTGGTCTTGAGCCCCATGTAGACATTCAGTAAATGTTGAAAGGTGTTCACACTGATACCATCTCTTGAGTAATTGAGCATTTGCTGTATGCCAGGCCCACTGATCCGATCCACTTGGCACCCCTGTGTGCAGTTTCCCCATGTCACAGAAGCACAGAGGCCATCCATTTGTCTGAAAACCCTCACTATTGCAGTTGCCGCCCCCATCTGAAGCCTCTAGATATGTAGGGACTTTTTCTAAACGCAACTTTGCATAGCAAATGTCAATTTTGCCTGACTTTGATCAGAGGAGGTAGCTTAGCACTGGTGTTTCGGAGCCCTGGACAGCCTGGGTTCTATTTGTGGGTCTGCAGTATGACAAAGACTGTGACCTCAGGAACCTTGTCTCTGCTCCAGGAGCCCCTGTGCAGAATGGAGATAACATGACCTGCTTCATAGGGTTGTGATGAAAATGAAGTGAGTTAATAGAGAGAAAAGCACTTGGCTTGAGGCCTAGTGTGGAATAAGTAATAGTATTAGAGACAGACACAGTCTTAATTCGTGGGTAACTCCAAAAGCATCAACTCTGTGGTCCAAGGGTTTGGAAATGTTGCCAGTTACTTTGCTTTTCATGTTTCCCTTCCCACCAGGATTGTTCCAAGATCTGCATCTGACTACAGCAGAGGTTTCACGGAGCATTCAAAAATGTTCTTTCTCTGCAAATTACAAGAGCTTACTTAGTGTGGATGTTTCATAGCTAGAGGTTTTTGGGGTTTTTTTTTTTTTTTTTCCAGGTAATCAAAATTGTTGGTTAAGGCTTTTTTATTCTCTTACTCAAACACCATGCCCTATTAACCAGATCTAGGAAGTGTTGTTGTGGCTTTTCACCTATACTTTTTGTTCCTTTTGCAGCTTTAATCGCCTTGACTTACCTCCATATGAAACCTTTGAAGATTTACGAGAGAAACTTCTCATGGCCGTGGAAAATGCTCAAGGATTTGAAGGGGTGGATTAAGCACCCTCTGCCTCGGGGGTGTTTGTTCTTCAAGCAAGTTCTGCTTGCACTTTTGCATTTGCCTAACAGACTTTTGCAGAGGCGATGGCAGAGAGCAGCTGCAGGCATGGTCCCTGGAGCCGAGCCTTCGCCATGCACTCGTCCAAGTTCGGATGTGGGAACCTGGTCCAAGCTTGAGTTTCTGCATTTCCCACCACAAATTATCAACTGGTTGATGTGTACACTAATTACATTTCAGGAGGACTTATGCTATTTATGTTGTGCCTCTGCAGGCAAAGCCCTTAATAAATATTTTACATCCTTTCTAATGACAATGAATGGAATTAATCACTCTACAGGTATAGTATTACAACTCATGTTTACTTTTTAAAATGATTTAGACCGATTTTCAGATTTTATTTCGTTAAGATTAAAGATGTCTCATGTACTTGGAAAAGTGAGCTTTTTTTTTTTTTATATTTCACTTTCATACCAGGCTTAATGTCAATGACATTTTTATTTTTGAAGTCTCTGACACCTCCACCCTCTACTTTATTAGAATTGGAAGGCAAATTTTTGTCCAAAAACCTTCTATAGACAAGTACTTTGAGAGAATTTCCAATATAATATTAGACATAATAATTTTTTCCATACTCAGAATGAAAAACTGGATATTACGTTTTTGTTTTGGGGTTTTTTTGTACAAATTTAGCTAATAGCTACAGGCCGAGAGAATTGTAACATAGCATGACAAATTTTGTATTGACTTGAAAGGAATCACACCATTATTCCTTAGAAGTAATTACATGTGCTCTAACACATTTGAGACAGGGTTGGACTCCCATTTCTCATCAGAGAACTTATTTAGCCCTTCCTGGCGCTGTACAGTCATCTTTTATTCTATTTCCTCTTTGCTGTTTGTAGTAGAGACATTTTGAATGAAACTTGGCACTGCTTGATTCAAAACTGTGGAAACCAGATCTGTTCAGTCTCCTGTTTGTATGTGTTTGCTAATGGTAGCTAAATAACCAGTTTTTGTTGTAAATGCACCAATTCTGAAGGCACTTTATGTACTACATGGAAGTCATGTCTGGTTTTGTTTTTATTTTTTTATCATGAACATTAAATGTGATGATGATTTCTTTTCCCTGCACACTTCTTTCCGGTGCAATATCTATCCATTGTGAATCTGGCTGCTGGTGTATAAAAACCCGGATGTAAAGCTGAGCCTACAGACCTGTCCTCGCCAACTGTTTTGTGATTTCTACTCAACTACAAAGATTTATTTAATGTACACTTAATCTAACTGAGTTTTGTTACCAGTGACCTGTTGCATGCTTCGATACCGTGTACTGCCTGAGTTGTGTCTGTTGTGCGCTAGATTAAAAGTAAGACAGAGACTTGACTTGATCCTCTGAGCTCAAGCTGTTGAGCTGGTAGTGGCAGAGGACTGAGGGTACCTGCATAGTTTGATTATTTTCCACGTGTAAGTCTCCATTGCAGAATTGTCGTGCTTTGAGAAAACACCTAAGGCAGTGTAGGAGTTAAACGACCCCACTGTCCTTTTTAACCTGTGTTGTCCTAGACCCTGTCAGGGCAGTTAGGGGACACTAGAGATTTGATCTCATGCCAGTCATCAGTAGGACAAAAGAGTTGTGGTTTGGGGAGGTCTGTTTGTTACATAAAAAGGACCTTTTTGTGTAAGAAATTGCCTTTTTTACCGTGCCCTGGGTGGCATGTGAGAAGCCATGGAAGGTTGTCGTAAATGAGTTGTCTAAAGGGGTGCAGAGGCCTGAGGTTTCTAAAAGAAGGTAGATTTCTACAGAGCTGAGTGTTGGTTCCTTTTTCTTATTGGTTGAAAAGTACCTGGTAGTGATCAGAAAACTTAGATGCTATGTAACTTAAAAAAAAAAAAAAATCCTGCTCATTGGTTTTGACTGTTGGTGAGACGTTTCCCCTACAGTTGACATAACAAATGTCTCAGTGGTAAAAAGCCCCTTTTGTAAGCCCCTGTAGTCTAGAGTCAGTTTTCTTTTTAAGAATCATGCCAGAGCCTGAGTTGAGCAGTACGCTTTCTTGGTTTTTGAGAGTAATCGTGTAATTGTAGAGGGAGAAATCCAGTTCTAGCCTAAGAACTGGGATTCTTCTGTCGTCTTGTAAACTGTGTATTGAAAAAAAACAGAATAGTCACTAAATGCATATTAAGTCAAGTATTGGAAAGTATAAAAGAAAAATCATTCTGATAATTTCTAAGCCAGAAGCAAACAAGAATTACTGAAATCCACCCCATGAATTCTTGGAAGGCAGTAATTTTGAATGACACCTCAGTTCATCAACCCCTTAATAATACCAGCTTAATTTAAATGACAACTAAATATTGCTGAAGTGGGGTTTTAGTATTTTTTTTAAAAAAAGCAAAACAAGGTTCACTAGTCCTCAGCAATTCTCGAAGTTTCTCCCTTTGCCTAAAATGGTCATAGATCTTGATTCTTCTGAATCATGATGACCACGCCCCGTCATCTTCACAGCATAATTGCAGGTGGCAGGAAAAACAGTGTGCTCTGTGCTGGGTGAGGAGCAGTTTGCTGGGCCATTCCTTGGGCCCCGACCTGCCCTGTGAGTAGCCCTGGGGGAGAGAGGGCAGTGCTGCCTATCCCAGAGGTCCCAGCAGCCACACTGCTCTGCAGGCCGGGCTCTCTTTATAGCCAGAGAAATCACCTTAATGCAGTTTCTTTAGTTGTCTGCTGACGCTGTAATTATTATGGGCCACTTACGTGAGGCTGCGAAGTACGTGCCAGAGTTCATGCACTGCCTATTGCAGGTTTCTTAACATCAGTTATCACGGCTGCCTGTGTATCCCGGCTATTTGCATTCCTGCCCCTTGTTGGCCCGAGGAAGGACGTGGAATGAGCGCCTGGCAGGATGAAGGTCCAACAGCCTGTGCCTCTCCACCGCTGGTCCCGGAGCCGGCAGCAATGAGGCATTCATTTTCTGTGTTACAGTGTACTCCCAGCTTCAGTGCTCTTTTCCTTTTTGCCTGAAATGTTTATGCTTCTCTGTAGCCAGTCCTCTAACAAATCACCAGAACAAAGGTAAGACACATGACTTTTGTTTCCAGGACCCTTCAGCAGGTGACATCAGCTATTCCCTGAATTCAGACAATGAGGGATACAGAGCGACTTGGCGTGTATTATTTCTCCCATGTAAGGACAAAGGGACAGATTATTATTAATATTTTTGAGACAGAGTCTCGCTCTGTAGCTCAGGCTGGAGTTCCGTGGCTCAATCTCAGCTCACTATAACTTCTGCCTCCCGGCTTCAAGTGGTTCTTCTGCCTCAGCCTCGCCAAATAGCTGGGATTACAGGTACCCGCCACCAGGCCTGGCTAATTTTTGTATTTTTAGTAGAGATGGGGTTTCACCATGCTGGCCAGGCTGGTCTTGAACTCCTGACCTCAGGTGATCCACCTATCTCAGCCTTCCAAAGTGCTGGGATTACAGGCATGAGCCACCGCACCCGGCCTCACAGTGACAGATTCTGAGAAACAGTGTGCAAAGCATTTGCACGGTTTTCTACATCTCCCATTGTTGCATAGACAGTGTGCACCGCTGCTAACTTGCCAGAGCCACAGTGGCCCTCTCGAAAGCCAGGCTCATACACAGCAACTTTTTAATTGTTCTAACAGTTACCCATTAACAGTCGACTCCTGTATTTCTAAGAGTCTTGTACTCACCTCTGAAATTTAAAAATATATAAAGAGAGCCTGGGTTAATCAGTTCTGCAGCCCCTACCCACTGTGCTAATTCTCTCTCCTCCTTACCCTGCCCCTGCACCCCTGTACTTACAGGGAGAGGTGGGAGGGGCTGTCTAGTATCATTTTCTGCCTTGCCAGTAGGGGGTGCCGCTGTGCAGGTTAACTGCCTGGCCTGCTCTTTTCCTGACTTTCCCCGACCCCAAAGATCACTTGCTACCTCTGTCATTCAGGCATTGGGGTACATCCTGATAAGTCATGTCAGAACTGCCAATTTCAGGACTGAGATGTGTTTTTAAAAAACAAATCCTTATAAACTCCACTTTGTACTTTAGATTTTAAAACTGGGGGGGAAAATGTGATATTCTTTGGACCACTTTTTTAATTTATATAAGCCTTAATGAACAGTGTCTGTACATTTGCATACGCACACCCCCACCCCAGAGCGTTCTCAGTATGTCAGAGAAAATGCTGTAGCATTCAGACAGGAGCTTGGAGAATGTTTTCTAGAAAAGGGGTGGCTTCCTGTTGGCATGAAATTTTCCCAGCAAACCTCTCATTAAACATCCGTCATTTGTTAAAGATGTTCCACTCAAAGCAATGCATGTTTCAAAGGCATGTCTTTCTGTTCGTTGGTTTTATGTGTGTAAGGAGTAGCACTGCTGTTGGCACCTAACCTTGCGTGCACTGCATTCTCAACCCGGTACCAGTGCATCAGAAGCCTTCCTCGTGACTGTAACTCTGTATAACTCCGTGTCTGCAGATATCTGTGTTCCTATGTAAGCCAGTTTTCCCCTTTCACTCAGACTAATTTCACCTAGATTGTCACGGTTTCCTTCATGTTAACTTTGCGTGACTTTGTTCTTCCTTTACTACTATGTATGTAATATATATACATATATACGTACATATGCTGTCCAAATATATTTGTATATATTTGTATAGCATTTTTACACCTTTATTCAGTAATCTGGTTTCAAAAGGGGGTGAGAGCTTAGTCCCTTCTACAGTTTTCTCCAAGCTGTGTCCTGCGAATTTCGACCCTTGGAGCCTGAGAAAACCCTAGGAAGATGATGTTAATTTGCTGTCATTTCGTAATTCAGGATCTATCATCAAATGAAACATGAAAAAAGCAGTGACTTTTAAGGTGAAAGGTTTCAAGCATTCCAAATAAATTCTTAATGTTTCATAACTTTTTATTATAAACCCACCACCTAATAGGAAGCCAAGTACTATTTGATACAGTGGTAAAAACTAAACTACCTTGAATTTTTTTTAAGACAACTTAGGAATAATGCTCATTTTCACAATCAGAATAGCTTTAAAATATGGTTGAATTTGATATACACAGGAAAAGTTTTCTGGAAGAACAAATCCTTTTCGCTTTTCTTTTTTCCTGAGAGATCTAAAGAGAAACTGTAGATTGTTTTCCTGACAGCAAAAGACTAATGTGACAAAATGAAGTCATTGTAAAGAAGCGATGCAACTTGTCAAATATTTAATAAAGAATTATGGAAGCTGGAACATTTCTACATCAAGTATTATGGGTTGTTTGATTTAAAACTTCTTTGTGAATGCACCAGTTGTTTCAGAGGGGTTTAAATGCCTGCAGATTTATAGTGCGTTCATTTCCTTCATCTCCCTAAAAGCTCCACCCTTTTAAAAACATTAAAGTCTGGCAGGGCATGGTGGCTCACGCCTATAATCCCAGCACTTTGGGAGGCTGAGGTGGGCGGATCACTGAAGTCAGGCATTCGAGACCAGCCTGACCAACATGGTGAAACCCCATCTCTACTAAAAATACAAAAAATATCTCTATATTAGCCACATGTGGTAGCACATATCTGTAATCCCAGCTACTCAGGAGGCTGAGGCAGGAGAATCACTTGAACCCAAGAGGCAGAGGTTGCAGTGAGCCGAGATCATGCCATTGCACTCCAGCCTGGGCGACAGAGCGAGACTCTGTTTCAAAAAAAAAAAAAAGTTATAAAGTCTGCCCAAAACACATGGCTTAAGCCTACTAAAAGGATGCACATTTATTCTTATCCGTCTGCTGTTTTGTTCTTTTATTAAACTTGAGAATTAATGATTTTATATAACATCTGTATAATCCATGTTAGTCTATTCCTCAAAAGGCATCCTTGTATGCCTGGCCCTCAACTTGTGTGAGAGTTAATGAGATTCAATAATGAATCCCCAAGTTGCTTCTCAGAAAGGTGCTGTCAAAATCCTGACCATCAGGAGATCAAGACCATCCTGGCTAATACGGTGAAACCCCGTCTCTACTAAATATACAAAAAATTAGCCGGGCGCGGTGGCGGGCGTCTGTAGTCCCAGCTACTCGGGAGGCTGAGGCAGGAGAATGGCGGGAACCCGGGAGGCGGAGCTTGCAGTGAGCCAAGATCGCGCCACTGCACTCCAGCCTGGGTGACAGAGCGAGACTCCGTCTCAGAAAAAAAAAAAAATCCCGACTGTGTGTCACTGCCCTGTGCAAACCCGGTGGCATTTTTCCTCATGCCATTTCATTCCACTCAGATCATCTCAGACTCCTAGAGAATTTTCCCTTTTTCTTTAGTACTGAGCTTCCTCTTGATGTGCTTAACCCATCCCATTGGGGCAGAGGAGATAGCGGGGAAGCAGGACATCATTTAGTCTTTGGTTTCTTGCAGTTTGTCTTTTTCCATTAACAATAGATGGCATCTTGCCAGGAAGCTGTCGGCAGTACCTGGAATTCCTGCCTCCTCCAGAGTTACGAGTACACATGGGAGGCACAATTGGACTGTGAATATTTGTATGTTCTTTCTTAAAACCACACATGGTGGAACGAATTATATCAATGACACAGTCACTAGATGAATAAGCTTTTAACCTGCTCTGAAGTCCAAGACACATTAGACACTTGTGAGATGGTGAAGCTCCTGGTAAAAGTGTTTGCGGTGAGCATGGGTGTCCTGAATTCTGACACTAGCTTTCCCGGGGTTGGCCCTCAGAGCCGTGTTCAAAGGGGTTCCTGAGGTAAGAACACAGAAACCACTTTCTGGGAGAGAACACTTCTCAAAACAGCTTCCAGAGAGCTCAGGCTGTAGAACCTCTTAAGGAATCATTTATAGGACTTGAATGGGCTGGAAAAAATTTGAGCATGAGTTTACTTAAGACCCAAGACACAGTCCTTGGTAAGTAGGCCGCAGTGCCCAGCTGTCACCCAGTGGGGGCTCAAGAGAGCAAGAAGGGAGAGTCCCTGTTGGGAACCTTTTAGGGCTGAACTTAGGCCAGACTGGGAAAAAGGTCAGTTGCCCCAATTAGCCTGTTGCTGTGTTCCTTCCTGCCCAACCCCCTTCACCGTACCCCATGCTGCTCGTATGCCTCTGCTGCTCTTACTGCCTTGGTGTTTGAACTGGCTGCGATAACTTCATCCTTTTCTTGGCCAGGTGTCCCCAGAAACTACCTTTTCAGATGTGCCCTTTTCCCAGGGCTCCCGGCCCCTCCCTCGCAGCTCTGCAGCCTTGCTGCACAGTTCCCCTTTGGAATGGTGAGGGAAGACCGTGTTTCCTCCACACATTTTTGCCCACTCCCCACGTCAGTTCTTGGAGTAAGCCTTTTTTCCTCTCCGAGGAAAGGGCTTACTTGCAGACAAATGAGTTTGGAAGGGGTGTCCGGTACTAGAGCAAGCACACCTCCAAACAGAGCAGACTGAAACTGAATAGGGCCGAGAGGGATGGGTGAGAGCCACATTCCTGTGATTAAAGGCAGATTCGGGTGGTGTCTAAGCAATACCCTTCCTAGGGAGTTTTAAATACTGTTGCTGGAATCAGGGAGTCGAGTTCTGAATCCTGTTTGGCCTTGTCCAGACTGAGTACCAAGGCTAAAGGCAGAAGGTTCTGCGCTGCGGACTGTCCAGGTGTCAGCGGCTCGAATCACGTGATCGCGGAATTTGGGGCCCTGCAGGGCCGGCCTTGCTTTGTCTAACGCTCTCCTTTTCCATGTGAGTCCCGGTGTTCTTGCCCTTGATCAATCCAGATATGACCAGTACTGTGGGCCTGGAGGGCCAGGTTTTGTTCTCATGCGTGGCCCTGGACTCTGCTGGGGCAGCCCTGCCTCCTCTCTATAGACCCAGAACAGCCGCCCCTGTGAGCGCTTCTCCCAGCTAGAAACCTGAGGGCTGATGGGCGACAGTGGTCAGCTTCCTACTGCCCCTGTGGGCCGTGGAAGTGGGCGGGACCTCATTCACCCCGCCACCTCCACCCAGTGGCTTGTCTGCAGCAGAGGGGCTACTCAACATGGAGCTCAGGATGGGAGGCCAGGAAGCCGCAAAACGGCCCAGCTTGGGCAGTTAGGGTCAGCGCGGAATGGACAGACCACCTTGGCCTGGTGGTAAGCCCAGCAGCAGAGACACCGCCGGCAGGGTTCCATCCTTCTGCTTCCCAGTTCAGGCAAAAAAAAACCCAGGTTTTCCCAGGAAATCTGCAAGCACATTAAGCTGGTCTCTTCTTTAAAAAAGCGCAAGGATGGAGACAGTCCTACTTGTCCTGAGGAGGATGGGCCCTGTGCCAAGTGGCCAAGCAGTAGCAGGCTGGCACTATAGGTGGGGAAGGAGCCAAGGAGCCCCAAGAGGAGTTGACAGCAAGAAAATTTAAAGAGTGTAAGTAGGCCAGGCACAGTGGCTCACACCTGCAATGCCAGCACTTTGGGAGGCCGAGGTGGGCGGATCACCTGAGAGGTCAGGAGTTCGAGACCAGCCTGGCCAACATGGTGAAACCACATCTCTACTAATATTATAAAAATTAGCCAGGTCTGGTGGCATGCGTCTGTAACCTCAGCTGCTCAGGAGGCTGAGGCAGGAGAATCGCTTAAACCAAGGTTGCAGTGAGCCGAGATTGCATCACTGCACTCCAGCCTAGGTGACAGAGCAAGAGACTGTCTCAAAAAATAATAATAATAAAGAGCATAATCAACACATCATCCCAGCGTGGGAGTGTATCTTGGCAAACATCCGCAAGAAGTTTTGTCTTTCAGGACAGGGACCAGAGCCCACCATGCCCTCTGGGTTATGCCTTGTCTTCCTCAAAATTGAGGAGAAGCCCTTGATCTGGAGCAAGACCCAAAAAGCTGGAGCAAAAGAAGCAGTAGGTGGGAATTAGGGCCCTCGCACCCCGGAGCATGCTATGCTCTTCAGTCCTCAATCTTTGAACAGTGAACCCCGGGATGTGGAGCTGGGGGAGCTGGCCCTGAAGGCCAAGACAAGCCTGCACTCCACAGGCGCAGGCCCAGGACTGCCCACACCTGTTAGATGGGCACAAACTGGGGGCCTTCGCTGCCCAGCACCAATCTCCTCTTGCACTGGGGCCCTGTTTCCATGCAGTGCCAGGGGCTTCAATTGTTAGCTCTTTCAGTGTAATTTGCCTCTTTTGGTTTAAAATAGTCTTTGGGGAATAAGTATTCAATTTCTAGATCAAACTCCTTGTTGAGGCTCTTTCCTCCAGAGGTCCCTGGTGGATCCTCATAGGACAGGCTGGGCCGGGCTCTCTCCTCGGGCCTAGGGTGTCATCCTCTTTGTCCCCTGAATGGGGTTGCAAGTACTACAGGGCCATCCTCCAGGGACACCTTGATGGCCTCTGTGATGCTCACCCAAGCTCCAGCTGGTCGGTCAGCCCCGCGGCCCTCAGCCATGGGATCACCCTTCCCTCGCCACAGGCCCCCCTGTGGTGCTCCAGTAGGGCCTTCAGCCATGGGATCAGCCTTCCCTCGCCACAGCCCCCCCTTGTGGCGCTCCAGTAGGGCCTTCAGCCATGGGATCAGCCTTCCCTCGCCACAGCCCCCCCTTGTGGCGCTCCAGTAGGGCCTTCAGCCATGGGATCAGCCTTCCCTCGCCACAGCCCCCCCTTGTGGCGCTCCAGTAGGGCCCTCAGCCCTTTCTGCCTCTCTGAGCTGCTTACCTGCACCTGAGTGAGCGGCCTCCAAGCCACCTGCAGAGCCTCCCACGGGAATGGGAAATACCTAGTGGCACCCAAAAGAAAAGGGAAGGCGTTGGGAACAGTAAGCCAAGCTGCCGTGGAGAGTTTATCTTCAGCCTTCAGCATCCTTTTACAGAGAGAACTTCCCCTCGGGACAGTGGTCTTCCTGCCATCTACCAAGCTTCTGCATCTTCAGTTTACTCTCTTATAATATTTCCACACCAGCCTACAGAGGTAGATGTTATTAGCACCAATTTACATACAAGGAAACAGACTAGGACGTTAGGAGACTTGCAGAGTGGTTCTCTGAACCCAGGTTGTCTGGCTCAAAGGCATCATTTAGCCACCAACCCTACTGCCCATTCCCTGCGCCTCCATCAAAACCTCCTGTCTGAGAAACCAGAGTGTCAAGACAGAAGAAATCATCGATAACTCTGAAGGCAGCACACTAAAGGGGAGAAAGAAGACTGGAAATTGGTCATTAGATGTGACCATCTGGAGATCTGCCATCCTACTGCCTACACATCCTGACGAACAATAAACTCATTTATACTAAGATGTGAATGACTGATAGGCTAAACACGTGACCCTTCCAGAAGAATTTTCATTTTGACAAATACTAAAGGTGATGCTTGGTTTATATCAAAAGGAATAAAGGTCAAATTTATGGCATTTATGTCCCAGCAAATTGGGGAGGTTTTTGAGGGTAGGGGACCTACTTAAGTTTACAAAATCCACTGACGCCAGTGGAATATGGGACCCCAGCACAGTGTGAAAAGACAACCTGATCTCTGGGACAGTCCTAGTTTCAGCACCGTCTTTCTGGCTGCCACAGGGCAGAACCCCCAGCCTCCCTCCAGCCTTTCCCACACTACAAAACAAGCATCTCATATTTTCCAGGGACCATCCAGGGACAACATAAACTTCCCTTTGTCCAACAGAGTTAAAGGACTAAAGGGACCAGAGACTGAGGACTGGATTTTCTACTCCCAGGAACTCTTTGATGAAGCTCTGAGATGCTGAATTTTTTAGAGTTTCTGTTATTAAGGGATTTTAGATATTAAGTTGTAACATACAGTCATGCATGGCACAAAGACATTTTAGTCAGCAATGGACCCCATATACGATGGTGGTCCCGTGAGATGATAATGGAGCTGAAAAATTCCTGTTGCCTAGTCATATTGCCTAGTGACGTCACAACCTTCGCAACACATCACCCTTTCTATGTGTAGCTATGTTTAGATGCACAAACCCTTACCATTGTGCTACAATTGCCTGAACAGAACAGTCGCATGCTGTACAGGTTTGTAGTCTTGGAGCAATCGGCTGGGCCATATAGCCTAGGTGTGTAGCAGGCTATGCCATCCAGGTTTGTGTGAGTACACTCTGATGTTTGCACAATGATGAAATCGCCTAACGATGCATTTCTCAGAATGTGTCCCAGTTGTTAAGCAACACATGACTGTATTTAATATTGTTTATAGCAGAAAGTTTGAATTTGGGATTTGTCTTTTGAATTCTAGTTATGTAGCTCTCTTAGCAATTCTACGACTCTGCCACTGGGGTCATCATGCTCCCTCACAGTCCCTCTCACCATGACCTCAACCCCCATCTTGGCCCCCTCTTGCCTCCTCTGCATTCCATATTTACTTAGAAGATCCTTGCTTGTTCATCTGTTGAGGTTGTCAGGGGGACATGCCCTCCCCAATGTGTAATGAGTGTTTAAACAACAATCAGGCCTTTGAACCCCAGGCTCCAGTTAAAAAGTAACAGGCTAGATACTGAATCAATAGGAGGCAAATATTAGCTACGGAGGCTGAGAGAGACCGAGTTGGGAAACACTTACTGCTGGTGACATGCAAACAGCAATGACCATCCCCACCTGAGGTCCAGGAAGCCCTGGGAGCCCTATGACCTTGGGCCTGTCATTGTCCTGCTCTACATGTTGAACATTGAAGCCACCAGCCCTTAATTAACTTCTAGACCTCCCTCAGTCTGGACTTCTGCAATATCCCACTAAAGGGTGTCCATTGATTTTTCCCCTTCCCAGTCATCTTACACTCATGTAAACCTGCTTCCAGCAAAGTTCTGATCTTGTCAATCTGCTGCTGGAAAATTTTCCATGACTCCCCATTGCACTGCTGACTGGTGCTCAAGGGCATCTACCTGCTCATCAGGACATGTGGGCAGTAGGATGGCAGATCTCTGGGTGGTCACATCTAACCACCAATTCCCAGTCTTCTTTCTCCCCTGTAGTGTGCTGCCTTCAGTGTTATCGATGATTTCTTCTGTCTTGATGCTGCGTCTTTGGTTTCCATGGCATTTAAATCTTCTGGTTAATCTCTCACTCTTGAAATACTCCTACTATTTTTTCTCCTCCCCTAAAGGTGCGTGTTCCCCAATAATTTGTTCTCGGTGAGCTCTCTCTCTCTCTCTCTCTCTCTCTCTCTCTCTCTCTGTCTGTCTCTTTCTCCTCTTCCTCCTCCTCCTCCTCTCATGGCTTAAGTTAGTACCTCCATGTGGACAATTCCCAAGTCTATCTCTAGCCCCAGCTTCTCTCCAGACCCTCGTCTCCAAAAGCCTAATGGACTCATCATAGGACATTCCTCAAGTCACCCAAACTGTAAATGTCCCAATCTGAACTCACACTCCTTTTAAACCTCTCCTCCTCCGTGTTTCCAAATCTCTGGGAGTTGTTCTCTTGTATCTTCCAGACATCCACATTGGAACTTCCTCAGTGACCTTTCACATGGTTTTGCTCCCCAGGTTGAAAGAGTGACAAAGTTCAGTTTTCTATTCATGCATTCACTCATTCGTTCAACAAATATGCATTGAGTGCCTGCCATGTACCAAGCACTCGTAGGGGTTAGTAATACAGCAATGAAAACAAAACAAAAGAAAGATCACTTCCATCGTGAGGTATATATTCTAGTGGAGGCAACTAAATGAGAAACATATAAATAAGTACAATATATGGTGTGTTAAATGTTGATGAAGCCAGGGGAAAAAATAAAGCAGACAAAGGATCTAGGTAGTATGGGAGGGTGCAATTTTGGATGGAGTGAGTCAAGATGAAGAATGCTGGGAGGTGAGTGAGCGAGCCATGAGGCTTTGGGCAGAGAAACAGCAACTCCGGAGGTCTTAAGGAGGAACAGGAAACAAGATAGAGCCTCTTTGGGACTATACCAAGGTGAGCCATCTGTTAGCCAAGTGAAGGATCAAGTAGAAAGTAGAAGGAACATGGACGTCAAAGAGGTCCAGGCTGGAGCTAAAGCGTCATCAGCGTGCACATGGTGTTTAAAGCTGTGACACTGAAAAGGAGGGGTCCAAGGATGGGAGCGTGAGATGGATCCAGGAAAGGAGGAGTGGTCAGAGAGGTGAGAGGAAAACCAGGAGACAGTGGTGACCCGGGACAGATTGGGCTGGGAGCAGAATATATTTATGAAGAAGGGCAGATCAAGTGTGGTATGGCCTGCTGGTAGGTCAGCAAGATGAGGACTGAGAAGCCATCACTGGAATTATCAATGTGGATGTCATTGGTGGCCTTAATAGGAGAGATTTTGCTGGAATTTGGGGGCAAATGCCTCACTAGAGGAAGAAGGGGAGGAGGAACTGGAGACAGGGACACCCATGACAGCTCAGGCATCTGGATTCTCCCCTTCATTTCCACCCCTCTCCTCCTTGCTTGCCTCTGTAACTGCTGCCCAAGTTAATGTCCTGACTGTACCTCCCACTTGCTCCCTTCCCAGTTCCCAGTCCAGTTTGCACTGGTGCAGCCCAACTCCAATATCCACATTCTCCTGCAGAAACCCTTCAAAGGCTTGCCTGTATTGACCAATGAAAATGAAACTAAAATCTACACTCCTTATGAGTAAAGTCATTCAAGGTCAGGCTCCTAACTCACCTTTTCTCTATGCTCCTATAGTCGCATCAAGGGAACTGTTTCATCCCCATGCAGCCCTTGCATTGCTACTTTCTTGCCTTTGCTCCCACCACTCTCTCTACTTGGAGTGACCTTCCCATGCATCCAAATCTAGCCAACCTTCAGGGCCCATCTCAAATATCACCTCCTCCATGAAGCCCTGCCTGATTCACCCCATCAAATGAAGTTCCAACCCTACTCTGAGTTTACAGTACTTTTTTCCTTTCTGTCTCTTATTGTGGTTATTTGTATGACTATCTCCATCCTATACATCACCCGAAGCACCTGAAAGTGTGGGGCTAAATCAATGCTCTCTGTACCTTGGATGCTCAATAAAACTGGGTTACAGTAAACTAGATGGTGCTGGGGAATAGGTGGGTGTGTTGCTGGCTATAAGGAAGTTCGGGGTTGTCTGTGGATTTGTGTTTGAGGATCTTTGCTGTTTCCTGCCTGTGTGTGTTCCTGAATAAACAGTCAGACACTGGCCAGGCTGCTGAGGATTGCCCACCTCACAATCCTGATGGAGGGGCCGGGTTGACTGTAAGGCAGTCACGTGGAGCTGGGCACAGAGGCTCACACCTGTAATCCCAGCACTTTAGGAGGCCAAGGTGGGAGTATTACCTGAGCCCAGGAGTTCAAGACCAGCCTGGACAACATAGTGAGACCTCCCCCCCATCTCTACAGAAAGATGTTAAAAACTAAAAAATTAGCCAAGCATGGTGGTACTTGCTTGTAGTCCCAGCTATTCCAGAGGCTGAGGCAGGAGGATTGCTCAAGCCCAGGAGTTGGAGGCTGCAGTGGGCCATGATCACACCACTGCACTTCAGCTGAGGGACAGAGCACGACCTTGTTTCTAAAAACAAAAACAAAAGTCATTTGGAGTCTTTGGCAAGAGAGCAAGAGAGGAGGCCATGCGATAGTCGTGAAGACACTGAAACTGCAGAAAATGATCTGAGATGGTCACGCCGCCTTGGCCTGAGTGTTGCAGTGCCTGTTGGCTCTCCTTGTTTCCTGTGAAGTAGCAAATGAATGAGCTACCTTTTTGCTCTGCCTCTCATACTTGCCTTCCAATTTCCAAGCTTCCTGGTCTCCGCAACAATTTAGTTCTCCAGAGATGCCAGTTTCCCTGGAGGCCTCCAGGCATCCGAGCCACACTTGGCTGTCTATGCAGAGGTGCCTGGCAAACGGCTCCTGGTGGCTGCTTAGCAATCTTCTTTAGGTTTTCACTGAGGACACAATTAAGGGACCTTGTGTTTGGGAAAGGAGACAGCCCTGGAGAAGGTGAGCCTGCCCTGCTTCTTGGTGTGGGACTGAGAAGCTGCAAATGAGAATAACAACCCCCACTTGGGATCCTCGCAGTTCAGAATGGCGGGAACATTTCAGACACTCAGAGGTGGATTTCCCAAAGATCATGACGGGAGAGCACCGGAAATGTATGGAGGGAACGGTCAAAATGGTCAATGGGTCCCAACTCATCTTTATTTGTCTTTCCTGGGAATTTTTAAATGGGAAATTTTCACCTAAAAATCAAGTTTTCTGGCTTCTTTTTAAACATCAGAAGACACCTCAAAGGGCAGAAGATGGATGTAAAAACAACAACAAAACTTAGAACACCTGGCATCCGTCAGCTGGAGCTGAATAGGGGCTTCCCTTTTTAGATGGGGTGTGGACCTCCCGGTTGGTCACACTCCCCTGCACTCCATGCTGTCACTTCCGGCCCGCGTCACTCATTATCTGCCTGGCCCATGCAAGTGTTTGAGTTTGCAACCTCTCTACCTGGTCATAGGAAATTAGGATCAATGTGAGATTTGAATGTAAGTTATCCAAATAATCATCCCATTTCTCTTAGAATGTGACTGTTCCCTCTCCTTGTCGCAATACATCCCAAGGTCTTGGGGCCTATTAATTCATACATCAGGCACTCAACTTCTTATAACTTCCTGAGTCTCTCCATCCCCCTTCTTCTAATAGCTCAATGGGTTGGGAGCTGCCAAGGTACCTTTCCCAGTTTCCCGTCCTGGAGTTCTTGCCTTCCTCCAGCCTAGGAGGGCTGGACCTAGTGGAGCATTTCCCCCTTTTGATATTGAATGAGTCAAGCTTTATCATACATAATAAGAAGAAAAAGAGAATCTCAGAGATGAAGTCTTCAACTCATTCTCCCAATCTCAGAAAATTCTTTTATCAAAGAAAGATATTCTAATGCCCTAGAAATGCTTCCTCTTTTTCAAAACCCTGCCCAAAGAGCTGTTCAAAACATCATCTTCCCAGGAAGTCCTATTTACCCCAATTTGGGAACAGCCTACCCAAATTTCAGGCCTGGTTCTAAGGAGGCGAAACCAAACAACCATGTGAAATTAATTCCACAAATCCTACGTGAAGATTATGGGGTGGGGGTGGGGAATGTGACAGAGAATGGGGAAGACAGACACAATTTCTTCTGCAAGAAAGAATTCATTCATTCAAGAAACAATCGTTGATCATTGTTTGCACCAAGGATTGTGCTAAATCCATGATCTTTGCTATTAGGATTTCCATTTAATGTCGAGAAAGAAACTAATCAGAGTAAAATGTGCCACACATGTGGGATTCAAAAGTCTCTGGTCTAGATGTATTATGTAATACAGGTTTGTTTATTTTTGTTTTAGGAAAGTGATACATTGTATATACCATCCATTATGTAACATCCTCAGCAGAGTTTGAGGCAGCACCTTGTCAGCAAATCCATTAATATTTCTACAGCAAACATATGAATAGTCACACATATGAATAAATAAAGACTATCAATAGCATGTCAGTTCAAGTCAGGCTTTTGACATCACATGTGGTTCTTGCCACAAATCAGGTTGCTTCATATTTACAAAAAATGAGTCTTGGAATTGAAGACAAGGGCTTGTGTCCTTTCCCAGAGGTTCAGGGCCAGGTAAAGAAGGGTTCATGGAGGAGACGTTGCTCAAGCTGAAACTTGAAAGATCAACTGGACAAGGTGCAGAAGAACTTTCCAGGCTGATGAGCCACAACACACAAGACCACAATCTGCAAGGATTCTAGCAACCCATCGGGCAACTAGGGCCGATCCTGAGGGACACAGGGTCCTGCTGCTCCCAAAGGGTGGGGCGTATTCAGGCACAACAGAGACCAGGTGGTACTGACTACCTGTGTCAGCATCACACAAGTCTGGGCCCCCACCGTAAGCATCCAGGGAACCAAGTCCTGCAAATTGCTTTTAAACAAGTTCTCCAGGAGATTTATCCCTGCTAAAGTTTGAGAACCACCAATTTTTTTGACACATCCTAAGTGTCAGGCATTGTTCTACATTGTTTTAGAAATATGAGCACATTGAAGCCTCCTAACAGCCTTACTAGGTAGATGCATCATTCCTACTTTTCAGATGGAGAAATTAAGATACCAAGAGGATTAAAAAACTCATCCAAGATCCCAAAGCTGTGAGAGGTAGACCAGGTGGTCTGGTTGCAGTGTTTATGCTTTTAACCTGAACGCTGCCTTTATACTGCTTCAGGCACCCATCCCAAGTGACAACCTCCGTCCACCTGCAGCCACAGTGAACCTGGGGCCTTGCTTCCTCCGCAGTCCCGGCTGTGTTTCCTGAAGGTGCAGATCCAGCCCCATGTGTCCCGACCCACAGGGACCAGGACCCCTGTACAGAGCCGTCCTCAGGAGAAGGAGTGAAAGTTTGATCTTTCATCCCTAGGGTTGGAAGTGACAGAGAGAGGTTGACAGGAGTTTGTGATAAGCCTGTTAGCCTTGGGTTCAAAGCCCATGTTGCTCTCGCTTTTATCTATGTTGTTGATATCTGATTCAATAGCTTCTGTTTGAGGAAGAAAAGCCAGAAAGCAGGGGCAGGGGTTGGAGTCTGCTGACCGGATGGTCAGGCCTGGAGAGCAGTGTGCTCTCTTCTTGTGTCAATTCCAAAAGGCAGGGTTTGGAAACAAAGTCAACAGAGAGCTTTTCTTCATCTCCATATCAACAGCCGTTCAGCAGTGTTTGGGGAGTTGGGCAATGCTAGATGGAGCTGGGTCAGGGGAGAAGTCAACTTTGACTTGTAGGTCTTCTAAGCTGGCCTAGGTTTCCATGTTTCTATCAGCTTGCCTCCAGCTCACGTCCAAAGGAAAAAATGCTCCAGGCTTCTGTGTAGCCCCACCCACCTACCATGGAATTAGTACAGACATGGGAGAATGTTCTGAACCATCCTGTCTTCTCCACTCACACTGGGTACCTACCATTGGTGCGCGCAATCTCTCACCAAGCAACCTCTTTTTGATGGCCCCAGAGTTCTTTCTTGCTCAAGGACAGCTGCTTTCTAGCATAAGCCAATTCTAAAAGGACTGGAATTAGGCCCAGGGTAAGGGGTAGGCATAGCAACCATCTACTCTGAGAATTTTAAAAATAGAGAGGGAACATTAGAGATTATTTGCTCCAAATCCCTTGCTTCATAAATGAGGAAACTAAAACTCTGAAAGGAGAGATTTCTTGCCAAAATTACCCAGTTAGCAAATAGTGGGGATAAATTGAAGCCTGTTCACTCAGCCTCTAGTACCATGGTGGGTTGAGTTTTTCCCATCACACTGCTTGACCTCTTATCATTTGTCTTCAGAACTTTGCAGATCATATTCTTAATCATCCATTGAACCTCTTCTTCATTCGTTCTGGAGTATCCTCTAGAGACAAGTGATAGACTGGAACCTGGGAGGAACTGATAGCAGAATCCATTCCTTCCTTGGAGAGGCCCTGGAGGGGGTGCCTCACCCTTCCTTCCCCTCTCCCTTCAGAGCTCTCTCCTGGCTTTGGAGGGAAGGGAGCAGAGGTGTCTGAGCCCTGTCACAATCCCCATGTCCCCTCATCTGTCACCTGTGCAGGCAGCTCCCAGCAAAAACCTTTGCCGACTGAAGCTACCGAAGTAAAAAGAATGACCTCTGCCATGAGCACCTCTAAAGGAGAAGAAGCAAATGGGTTGAGGAAGTTACAGAATCTAAAGCAGGTGCATATGGGAGCCGGTTCAGTGGGAAGAGTTTTTCCCCTAAAAGGACCAGAACTCACAATGTGTTCAGTCGCAGCTTTACTGATAGGCGTTTCATTGATCTGCTGAACGTGTAACGTGCTGTCAGAAAGCCCCAGACAACTTCCTGAATCACTGAGAGGGTTTCCGAGAGTCAATGGAACAAAAAATTAGAAAAGGAATGGTGTTCTGTTGAGATTTTTGCACCCCCTTGAAATGCAATCTGTCATTCAAAATGATTCACTCACCAACAAGAAAGACTAAAAATATTTAAGCATGACATTTGCCTTCATTAAATAGTCATTTTGTCACACATGGCTGGAAATTGAGTTTTCTGAAAGATTATTGGGAATTGTCTGCCTCTGCTGCTCAGTATTTGTGGCTTCAAAATGAACTCGAGCATGGGGGACATGGGGTACATGTTCAGAATGGATCTCAGAACTAAGTCCAAGCCATCAATTCATGCATTAGGTTAGTGCAAAAGTAACTGAGGTTTTTGACATTACTTTTAAATTAAAAGTAATGCACCAACCTAATATTAGCAGTAGCAATTGGATTCAACTACTTTGACAAAAATGCAAAGGGCCTGGTGGTGGTGCCTGCCCTCAGCCTGCTCCATGGAGGGCACCCTCCTGTCCAGCCATGAATGAAGCTGCTCTATTCCAAGCTCTGGAAAGTAACTGAGTCATTGAGTTTGCCTCTAGGTGATTCGGGTGCATCAGGCTTCACAGTGGGTTCTCAGATGGTATCACCCAGGACCCATCTGTGAATTTAGAGACCCTCATTCTGTGAGTCAAACCCATGGTGTTTCCGACCCAGGTCCATTTCACAGGCAAGAGCTGACCCTCCCACTCTGTGATACAAGCCTTCAACTGCCTTGTGTCTAATCTAATCTCTCTTGACTGTCCTTTAATGACAACTTGGGCAGATCCTGCAACTTTCTGTAGTTGGAGTATGTCCAGTTTTCTGTAAATTCCAACCTTGTTAATGTCCAAGGAGCCGGAACTTGACCTGAAAGGGAACAGGCAGGAGGACTCCACCCCCAAAGGATGGGGAAGGAGGAGGAAGCCACCAAAAGGACAAGAGTGAGGCACTAGAAGAGAGGCCCTATCTGGAGAACAGAGTACAGAGAACACATTTCCCTTAGGGTGAGGTGGGCCTGACCCTCACGAGCCATGCTGAGACAGCTGAGCCCAGACCCCCAACAAGGTAGGGCAGCCTGGCTATTGGGCACACAACTTCAAAGGAGTTTGAGTTTGAGGGTAGGACAAGTCTTCAAGAGGCAGAGGATGTGTTCAAACTATGAAAATATGAGGCTCAACTCTGAATAATGTATCCCCAAATTGATTCAAACAAGAGACAGGGCTCAAGGTCAACGTGGGAAGCTGTCTGACAGCACTGTTTTCGAACTAGCAAAAGACTGAACCAATCCGAGGAACAGTTTAAACCAGTGATGGCCCCTTTTTAGAACCGGTTGTCATGGCACCTGGAAGGAGTTGATTGAGAAGTCTCAATCCATGGAGTGTAAACATAAAGTTTCTTTTCTGCCCCCTAAATTGCCTTTGTGCCCCCTAATTTGCCTTTCAACTGCCTTGTGTCTAATCTCTCTTGACTGTCCTTTAATGACAACTTGGGCAGATCCTGCAACTTTCTGTAGTTGGAGTATGTCCAGTTCTCTGTAAACTCCAACCTTGTTAATGTTCAAAAGCTTCCCCTCCCCAGCAGCTGCTGAGAGGTGGCCTGGGCTGAGCTCTGGGGTCTCTCCTGATGTTGGGGGCAAAGAGGGAAGCCAGATGGCTGAGTTCTTCCACTTGCTGGTGGCCTGTTGGAGGCAGGAGCTCCCTGATATCTACTTTAGTGAGGAAGGTTCTGTGGGATCCTGGTGGTCTCTGAGGTGGTGGGTGTGGCTTTCATGGGAGCAGTGTGTGGCTCCACCCCAGACCCTCTGTCACTGGGGACCTGCCACAGGAAGGGGCCTGCTCTCCTTTTGGTCCAGCCTGGGGAGTGCCAGCTCCCGAGGCCCACTTTAGGCACTCCTGCAGCGCTCTGGAAAAGCTCCCATAGGTCCTGTTGGTACTGCTGAGGCCCCAGAACTGGGATGGCAGGGCCATCTCTGGCTTCCCAGCTGTAGCATCCTACACCCCACAGATCCCTTCTGCCCTCTAGCACAGGCAGCCAGAGGGTACCCAGCCTCTATGGCCATACAAGCTTCCTCTTGGCTGTCTCACCGCCCTTCTTCCATAGTGTGCCCTCACGTGGACCCTCAATTCCGCAGCTTTGCGAGCATTGACTGGAAGGGCCGCTGTCTCCCCTTCTAGCAAGACTCAATGAGTGACTCTCCAGGATCCCTTTCCCATCCACCTACATGATGGGAAGCTTTTTGGGAGGAAAGGAAGTCACTTCTTCCCAGGCACAGAGCAGTCCCCACAGCTGACTTTCCACCTCCTCCCAGGCCTAGTGTGCTCCCCACAGAAACCTGCCTGGGTGATTGATGCATAAGTAAGGTTTCCAAGGCCTCTGAAGTTATTTGAGGAGGCGATGGCGGCCTCAGGTCAGGGCTCTCTGTAGAATGCAGGAACACCTAGCATCTTTTGTTTACATCATCGACCCTTGGCTGTAATTCCAGAACGAGGGGAAAAGTCCCATATCACATCCTATTACTCATCCAAAAATAAAGAATAAAGGAACTCTATGTGTACTGACACAAAATGACCTCAACAATAGATTGTGAAATTTTAAAAGCCAGATTCGGAACACCATATGTAATGGCCCCAATTTGTAGGAAAAGGTAGGCTACAATCTACACATACGTGTCCACAGTCGTAGTCTGTTTCTGAAAAGGCACAGGAAATGGGTAACAGTGGCTGCTTTGGGGGATGGGGCCTGGGGTCCCACTTTTCACTTTAGGCTTCCTTTGATGGAGGGTTCAGAGCAGGCACCAGCTGCGATAACAAGCTGGGAAGACAGAGAGAAGGACCAATTAGAGCTGCCTTTACATCCATGAAGCAAAGGCAAGGAATGGATGATAGAGAGAAAAGGTGGCATATGTGAAGCAAAGGAAGAGAGGCCTTGGTGCCCACAAAGGAAACAAAGACATACTACTTTTATTAAATTTACTAGCCAGGCACAATCTGCTTCCAAAGAGGATGAGAGGCAGTTTACCATAAAAGACACCAGGGACTTATTAGTCTAAAAGCAGGAAAAAGAACAGCCAGTGGAAAAGTAGTGGGACGAGGGAATAATTGTTTCTAGAACAAAGGCACAGACTTTGCTCTTCCACCCTCATGCAAAGCACGTGCTCGCACACTGTCTCATTTCAACATCACCGCCACTTAAGGAGATGCTATGATCAACCCCACTTTGCAGATGAGGAAACTTCAGTCAGAAGCTGCCTTGGTTGGTGTAGGTGGCACAGGGGACAGGGCTCCATTTTTTTTTTTTAATTCCAAGTGTGATTCTGTTTTCTGCATATGCTCCCAGAAGTCTAGTGCCCTAGATAATAATAATAATAATGGTACTTTTGCACATGCATATGAGAAGCCCCTGACATGTGTATCATCTCACCAACTGTTGCTCTTAGTCCTGTTTGCACCTTCACTCTACAGAAGGGGAAACAGGTTCAGAGATGTTGGGTGACTTTGGTAGGGTCACAGAATTTGAGATTGGTTGAGCAAGAATTGAGTCCTGGGTTCATCAGCTCCACCTCCCTGCCCTGAAGGGACCAGCACACCCTCTGGCCCACCAGAGAATTCTGCCCAGTGACAAGTACCGTGACCATTGGCTCAGCATCCTCTCTAAAGTTTCTGACTTCAAATACTGCAAGCTGAAATGCAAAAGGGAGAATTTAAGTTTAAAACAAACTAGTTTTGACACAGTAAACTCTTCAGATACAGAATTTACTTCTAAGATAAATGGTAAAGCCCTACATTGCAGCATGGGAAAGAAGGAGCTTCCCTGAAAGTTTCATCAGATAATGAAGTATCTCACTTCAAGTGCTCAGTATATTACATAAAACACTCTTCTAGGTTTTCTTCCCAATCGCATGGGCTTGTCCCACCTACTAGGCAAGTATGGGAATAAACCATGAGCATCTTGAGACCTGGCTTTACATTCTTCATCTACATTTTTCAACAACCCAAGTCAAGGCCTGGCAAACAAGGGCCTCAAAAATGTTGGATAGATGAATGTATGGGGGAATGGATGCATGGTTGAATGGATGGATGGATGGATGGATGGATGGATGGATGGATGGATGCGTGGATGCATGGATGGATGGGCACATGGATGGATGAATGAATAGATGCAAGGATGGATGCATGGATGCATGGATGGATGGATGGATGCATGGATGGATGGATACCTGCATGGATGGATGGATGCATGGATGCATGAATGGATGGATGCATGGATGTGTGGATGCCTGGATGTATGGATGAATAGATGCATAAATGGATGGATGCATGGATGAATGGTTGCATGAATGAATGGATGCATGGATGAATGGTTGCATGAATGAATGGATGCATGGATGAACAGGTGCATGGATGAATGGTTGCATGAATGAATGGATGCATGGATGAACAGGTGCATGGATGAATGGATGCATGGATGGATGGATGCATGGGTGAATAGATGTGTGGATGAATGGGTGCACGGATAAATTGATGCATAGATGTATGTATGCATGGATGTGTGTATGCATGGATGTGTGGATGCATGGATGTATGGATGAATGGGTGCATGGATGAATGGATGCATAGATGGATGCATGAATGGGTGGATGCATGAATGATTGGGTGCATGGATGGATGCATGGATGTGTGCATGCATGGATAGATGGATGCATGGATGAATGGATGGATGGACAGATAGACGGATAGGTAAATGGGTGTATGGATGAGTAACTGAATAAATTTTTCCTGCATGCCACTTCTATATAAGCCCCGTTGGGAATATAACATTTAACCCCTTGAGTGTTCTGGGTACCCTCACCCATCATAAAAGCTTTGAGATTTTCCTCCCCATTATACCCTTAGGGAGCTGCCAAGTTTAAAAGAAACACAGTTGCCAAAAACTAAGGATAAATCATCTGCTTTCTTTATTCTTAAAGGTGTTAACCTCTTCCTGGTTAATGATCCCTGTGGTCGGTGACATTGCAGGGATCCTATCTATTTGGCTTACTCTTGTATCTCCAGCACCTAGCAGAATGACTGGAACATAAGAGACACCCAATCAATAGTTACTCAATGAATGAATGCACTCACGTGTCTCTCCCATTGAGGACCTCCTTCACCTGCTTATCCACTCTGGCTCACCAATTACAGAGAACATCAGAGGTCATCAGCAAGGTGGAATCTATTCGCTGTGGTTCAACCTTGTCTCCCAAACTGTATGGTAGGCATCTCCTACTTCTGATGTACCCCTTGCAGCACAGTACAGCACTGGGAGCATAGCTGATAGTCAATACATGCCTGTAAGTAGCATGAATGGCCTCCCTACTGTCCTTAAGGCACTGAATCAAGTGGTTATAAACCCACCAGTACATGCAAAGCAGCCCCTGCTCTTTTCATGAGCCCCGGCTCCTCACCCCACCTCTGTTTAAGAGCTCTGGATGTCTCTGTTCTTGTGTGTTTAAGTGTATTGGCATCTGTTCTCTATCTGGCTGTTGCTCATATAAAATCTATTTATGTCCTTTACTAGTGACCACTAAGCACTATTGAGTGTGTATGCCTACCCAAAAAAAAATGGACTGCCACTCCCAATATATGTATATGTTTACTTATAAGTTATACAGATGCTTGAATATATTGTATACATTAACATCACGTATAAGATACAGATACTAAAAAGGATGAAATAAATACTGAGGTTCTAACACTTTCTTGCGGCACCCCACAAGACCCCCTGCATCCCTCCAGGAGAGCTTACAGCCCGTCTGGAGACTCCTGGCCAAGAGTCCAGGAACGCCACTCACTCAGCTCCTCTGTTTGTGGGCTACTTGTGCCTGTGTAAGGTGAGGAAGATAATAGCAATAAAAACAACGTTAAAAGCAGCTGCCATTTCTTAAGTATTTATTATGAGCCAGGCACTGGGCTAAGACTTTTAAGCCAATTATTCTCATTTAAGTGGGTACCATAATATTTCATAATATATTCATATATTCATAGATTGTAGCTTACTTACCTATATGGTGAGGAAAAATGGCAATGTTTGAGAATCCTCATATTTCTTTCTTTTTTTTTTTTTTTTGGCCACTGAGATGATATTTTAACTTCTGTCTCTCTCCATCTACAAGTTTCTTCTATGTTGTTCTCTGGGGCCTCAAAGATCAGCCATTGGCCAGGTGTGGTGGCTCACACCTGTAATCCTAGCACTTTAGGAGGCAGAGGCAGGTGGATCACTTAAGCCCAGGAGTTCCAGACCAGCCTGGGCACCATGGCAAGACCCCATCTCTACAAAAAACACAAAAAATTAGCTGAGTACCTGTAGTCCCAGCTACTCGGGAGGCTGAGGTGGGAGGATCACCTGAGACTTGGGAAGTTGAGGCTGCTGTGAGCCATGATCACGCTGCTGCACTCCAGCCTGGGTGACAGAGTGAGATCCTGTCTCAAAAGAAAAAAAGATATCAGCCATCATTGCTGACATTGCCTACATGGAACTGCTTCTCCATTAGGCTTGAGTAATAGCAAGGACAAGGCTTAGTGTTTTGTACAAGGAACATTATGTCTCCTCTTTGATTCTGGAAGAATGAGGAAGGAAAAATGAAGGAAGAGCTGACATTTCAGGCCGAAAGAAGGACATTCCCTGTAAAGAACAACCGGTAGCCATAGCTGATAGATACTAGAGAAGGCAATCCCGGAACCTGATAGTACTTTGCCCTTGGGCATGATGGGTGAAAGGGATACTGGTTGAAGTCAGGAAGACCCCAGATTAGCCATGGAAAAGTAAGGTTTCTCCAAGAGGCTTCTCCCGCCTCGCTTTGCACACCCTCACATGGGTACTCTTGCATGCCATGGCTCAAGTGATTGTGGGCTGGATGGAACGCTCTGCCACACACAGGTTTAATGCTTTGCAGCATTTCCTTTCACTAAATCCTCATGATAGCACTGCAAAATGCCTAAAAATATTCCCATTTTACAGATGAGAAGAGTGACATTAGTAACATGAAATGCTTCCAGGAGGCTTGCTTCGCTCCTAAGGAGCCAGACTGGGAATCAAGTCCACATCTGTTGATTCCCCAAGTTCAATGCCAGTTCTATCCCGCACCCCAACCCCCCCATCAGCAGGTGCTGAACTGTAGATGAAATCTGTAGATGGAGAAAGACAGAAGAAGTGGGCACTTTTTTAGAACAGGTATTCCAGGAATGGGTACAGGAAAGACAATCATATATTCCCATCAACTTGTTTTCCAAACAATGAATTTCTAATGGTGAAATTTCAGGCACCAAGTTAGAACATATGTTGAGGGCAAGGGAGGGAGAGAGAAGGAAGGGGAAAATGTTTCTTGGGTTTTTCAAGTTGCTCTAGAAAGACGGCACAGTTATTAGTAAGATCAACCTGTAACAAACACATGTTCTCCCTTCCTCCTTCCCTCCTTCAAGCCTTCCTCCTTTCCTTCCCAGACTATGAGCTTTCATGTATACAGTAGCCATTATTTTGCACTGGCTGCTATTTTCACTAGGAAACATGTGGGAACTACATTCTTTTTTTTTCCTTTTGAGATGGAGTCTCGCTCTGTCTCCTAGACTGAAGTGCAATGGTGTAATCTTGGCTCATCGCAACCTCTGCCTCCTGGGTTCAAGTGATTCTCGTGCCTCAGCCTCCTGAGTAGCTGGGATTACAGGTGGCTGTCCCACCATCCCCAGCTAATTTTTATATTTTTAGTAGAGATATGGTTTTGCTATGTTGGCCAGGCCGGTCTTGAACTCCTGACCTCAAGCGATCCACCCAACTTGGCCTCCCAAAGTGCTGGGATTACAGGCATGAGCCAATGTGTTCAGCTGCCAATAAACATTTTTAAAGGTACAGTTGTAGTGGTAATAAAAGAAATGAATGATAAAGTGAGATGCCACTTTTGTTTATCAGATAGAAAGATATTAAAAAGATAAAATAGTTTGGGCACAGTGGTTCATGCCTATAGTCCCGGCACTTTGGGAGGCTGAGGTGGGAGGATCACTTCAGCCCAGGAATTCAAGACCAGCCTAGAGAGACACTGCCTCTACCAAATTAAAAAATAAAAGTAACCCAGCATGGTGGTGTGCACCTGTAGTACCAGCTACTTGGGAGGCTGAGGCAGGAGGATCATTGAGCCCAGCAAGTTGAGGCTGCAGTGAGCTATGACTGCACCACTGCATTCCAGCCTGGGCGACAGAGCAAGACCCTATCTCAAAATAATAATAATAATAATGACCTAGCAAGAATGTAATGTGGAGCACATCATTGATTAAAGTACAAATCAGTATTGATTTTTTTCCATAGCAACTTATATATACACATGTACACATCAATATATGTTCATAAATATATATATTCTTTTCACATAAAATTAAGAAGCGACTAGAAGGAAACACCACCATAGTGATTGTAATGGAACAGTGTAAGTGCTTGTGCTTGCTTCTACTTTATTCTAAGCTTCCAGAAATCAGAAAAAAAAATACTTTCAAAATAGGAAATATTATAAAGCATTTCAAAGCAAAACAAAAAGTCCTATATGCCAGCAGCCCCACAAAGAGAGGTTTTGAGTGCCATGCTATATTTTGAGTACAGCTGCTCAAAGCACATTGAAGGAATTTCTCACATTAGTTAGACATTAGATAGATATGAAATTAGCTAATACATTAGCTAAGACAAAAATTAGCTGGGTGTAGTTGTACATGCCTGTAATCCCAGCTACTCGGGAGGCTGAGGCATGAGAATCGCTTGAACCTGGGAGGCGGAGGTTGCAGTGAGCTGAGATCATGCCACACTGCACTCCAGCTTTCTTTTTTGAATGATCTTTTCATGTTTTTGCCCATTTTTCTACTGAGAGTTTAGTATTTTTTCTAACTAATATCTAAAAAAAAATGATTATGGGGGATTCTATTTACTTTCCTAGAAATGTATAGAGAATTACCCCATAACAGTGAAAACTTTGCTGTGAATTACTCTCTTTTGGATTAGGAGGACCTAAGGGCCAGAACTTCAAAGAAGTGGGTTTAGTCTTGGAAATCCCAATGTGGAGTCTCTCTATCTTGGAGTCAAGAAAACCCAGCTGTGACCTCCAGGCCTGGAATGTACGAGACACCCAATGCCACTGCCATGACTGACTGTCCCATGGATGTCCCAGCCACAGAGTTCACTCACTGAGGTGTCGTCTCCTTCTCCACCATAATGATGGCTCAGTCACTCTCTCTGTCCGTTCTGCCCCCACTGCCAACTGCCCAAGCCCTGGCGTGTCTCAACATTCAAACCACCAGAGAGAAAGGACCTGACCGGTTCAGCTAGCCATCATTGTCCAAACTAAGTGTTCTCACAAACCACTCTTTAATACAAACATTAGCCAATCACCTGGGGCTAAAGGAACTGAATGAGGCCACTGGGGAGGGCTCCTTTCTTTCTGGAAGCCTGAGACTAAGATGGTTTCCCTCAAAAGAGATTGGGAAGATGAGAGGTACACCTGCCCATATACAAAGAGTGGCTGGGTCCCAGATGGAGACCATGGCTTAAGGACCTTTCCCCTAGGGTGTGGGAGTCCTTGAGCAAATGACTTAGCTTCACTTCTGGAAGCTTCTACTTTCTCATTGATAAAGTGAGAATCTTAATTAAGCCTTTTTCATAGCATTATGAGGATTTCATGGGTAATGTACATTCAGCACTTATCAAAATGCATGGCACATATGAGACACACACTAAACCCTAACGGGTCTCACTATATAACGCATGTGAGCATGAAGCAGGCTGAGTCGGTTGTGTCAACGGAACCTATCAGCAGATAGGGATGCAAGTTTTATTCACTGTCTCCTAAAACGTGTTCATTTTCTCCTCCGGATCTCTGCTAACACCTAGACAGGGCAAACTATAACTGATACTCTGAAAAATGGTTTTTAAAGTGAGAATCTGCATTCCCTCTGACTGACAGCTCACTCAGAAGCAGCACATTCTCTGAATTTCACAAGTCTTAAGTCCATCTCATCCCTGCTATTATAACCAACTATTGTATATTGTTGATAATATTATTGTTGGGCTTTCTCAATGGTTCAGTCAGACCTGAATTCCAAAAATTAGCTAATAGCAAACACTAGCATCTTTCCAGACCCAATAAACATTATTTTGACATTCTAATAGTAATAAGGATGCACTTATGACATATATTTTTAAATATGTGAAAACAAATTGCAGACCAGGTGTAGTGGCTCACGCCTGTAATCCCAACACTTTGGAAGGCCGAGGTGGGAGGATTGCTTGAGCCTAGGAGTTCAAGACCAGCCTAGGCAACATAGCAAGATCCCATTTCTGTAACAAATTTAAAACTTAATGGATCATCATGGGATGCATCTGCAGTCTCAGCTACTCAGGAGGCAGAGAATGGAGGATCGCTTGAACCCAGGAGTTAGAGATTACAGTGAGCTGTGATTACACTACTGCATTCCAGCCTAGGGGACAGAGTGAGACTCTGTCTCTAACAAACAAACAAAAACAACAACAACAACAAACAATGGGCTGGGCACAGTGGCTCACACCTGTAACCCTAGCACTTTGGGAAACTGACGCGGGTAGATTGCTTGAGGCCAAGAGTTCAAGAGCAACCTAGGCAACAGTGAAATCCCGTATCTACTAATATATATATATATATATATATACACACACAAAAAATTTAGCCAGGCATGGTGGTGCGTACTTGTAAACCCAACTGCTCTGGAGGCTGAGACGGGAGAATCACTTGAGCCTGGGAGGCAGAGGTTGCAGTGAGCCTAGATGGCACCACTGCACTCCAGCCTGGGAGAACGCATGAGACGCTGTCTCAAAAAAATAAATAAATAAATAAAGGCCGGGCTTGGTGGCTCACGCCTGTAATCCCAGCACTTTGGGGGGCCAAGATGGGTGGATCACTTGAGGTCAGGAGTTCGAGACCAGCCTGGCCAACATGGAGAAACCCTGTCTCTACTAAAAATACAAAAATTAACCGGGCGTGATGCTGCACACCTGTAATCCCAGGAGGCTACTCAGGAGGCTGAGGCAGGAGAATTGCTGGAACCTGGGAGGCGGAGATTGCAGTGAGCCGAAATCACGCCACTGCACTCCAGCCTGGGTGACAGAGCGAGACTCTGTCTCAAAAATAAATAAAATAAAATAAAACAAAAAGAGAAGAAAGTCCTGCACACAAATGCAACTTATAGATCAGTACCAGGTGCTAACGGTTAACACACTGATGATATCCAGTATTGACATGTTTACTTGGAATCATATTTTATTATTTTAGCAAGAGTTATAATTTGTCTTCTAATCAAGCTATTTAAATGGCTTCCTGCACTCTGCCAAAATATTTCCTAAAATTCCACCAGTACAAATTAAGTCCTTTGTGTTCATATTTTCCCATCCCGAGGCTCCTCTTTCAAAATGCCTGAAGAAGGGAGAGCATGATGTTTCTAGGTCTTAAAACTCAAACCCTCTGCAGCCAAACTTATCTTCTACTTTAAACCAGCTTTTCTCCAGCATCTACCAAGTAGAAGCAATGAAATCCAGAAACCATGGCGTGCCCCTCTCTGTCACTCCCTCTTCATCCTCTACAACCAAGCCCTGAAATGCACCCAGTGCCCTTCCTTCCTTCCCATGGCCCTCCCCACCCCCACATCTGCTAATGACTGCCCCGTGGCAGTCAGGGAGAGCCTCCTAAAACACAAATGTAGTCATGCTGCTCCACTGCTTCAACACCTTTCGTGCTTCTCACTGCTCCCAGGACAGAGTCCGACCTGCAGCGTGGCCTGTCAGGACTCGCAGGAGCTCTCCCAGTGTCCCAGCCCAGCTGCACGCTGTATGCTTCCATTCCAGCCCCACACTCCAGTGTCATCAATCGCTCTGTCTCCCATGCCACACTCTCTCATCACAGGCCTCTGGCATCTTGTTTCCTCCTCCTAGGACACAGCCTCCTCTTTTCACAGGCTAGCTGCAAGGACTACTTCCTTGTCTTGGCTCAGGCACCACTTCCCACAGGAAGCCCTCTTAGATCTTTAAGTGCCTTGCTATGTGCTCCCATAGTATTTATCACATGGTTACTAATGCCTCTTTATACTTCACTTGTATTTCTCTCTCTCAGCAGGTTAGGGATTACATCAGTTTCATTCATGAGTATCTCCAGAACTTAGAATGGTACCTCGATCATAGTAGGCACGCAATTACTATTGAATGATTAACACATTAACAACTTACTAGGCCAGATCCTTTGTCCTAGACTAGCAGTTCTTAACTATAATGAACCATTGTAAAAAAAAAAAAAAAATCTGCAGACTTCCCCACATAATAGCAGGTTATACTTTCAAAATCAATTGATTAAGAAAATGCCTAATGACCAAAAGTTATATTGAATTCAGTATAACATTGAAAGAAATTTATATTTTATCAGAGGTAACAGTACCCACATATATTCAGAGGCTTGGTACACAAGTGGAATTTTCAGGCCTTTGCAGTCTCTCTGAGGCGTCCCTCCCCCATGGAGCAGCCTGCAGGGAATGAGGTTCTAAGGTGGGAGAGAGCCTTAAAAGGGCCAGGGCCTCAGCTTTTCCTAATTCACAATTTTACCTAGTGATGGACCTGTATTTGAGGAGGAATGAAAACCAAGAATGACACTGAAAAGGGGAATAAGAACGTCATTAGTATCTGGAAAGTAAATTGGTTTTCCCAGAACACATAGGTTTTATTCTAGTGGCTAGCCAGTGTTAAAAACTAAAGCTGATGCAGGAAATTAGTCATCTTCGTGTACCCCAATTCCTGGGAGTGGAGGGATGCCCAGGAACCTAGTGGGAATAGGGGCTGTAGGCTGTATTCTTACAGAGTATGGGGTTCTCACGACTGGTGCTCAGACCTGTGGATCTTTTTCATTTCTTTTCAATTTGGGCTCTTACCCCCCACCAACAAACCCACATTGCAAGGCAGCTCAAAATGGAAGCTGTGCCAGCTGGTGTGGCCCTTTTGAAGGAGAGCTCACAAGAGGCACCCATGAACCCTCGTCCAACCTTTCCACCAGATCTCCTGTCCCGCTGTGATCATCGCTCATGTGGACTTCACTAAAGCCTCTTCACTTCCACTCTTACCCTTCTCCACCCTCCTCTTCTCACTGATCCTTTCAGAATACAAATAACACCCTTCAATAGCTCTTGGGATAAAGACAGATCCCCACCTTTGTCCCCAAGGTCCCACAGTACAGCACCTTGCCTACCCTACTACATGGTCTCATTGTGGGCCTTCTCCCACCCCTGCATCTGCTCCAACCACTCAGACTCATCTTTCGTTCCCCATTTCAGGCCTTCACAGATGCTGTCCCCTCGACCAGATAGATCTCCAGCCCTGTCCCTTTGCCTAGACAATTCCTATCCCTCATCCAGAGCTCAGGCCCAACCACACTTCTTGGAGGAATCTTTTCATGACTCCACTACTAGCTCAGGCCCCCTCATTGTATCCACCTAGCACCCCAGGCACCTATACTGCAGCACCCCGAGCTGATCCGGCTCCCTACCAGGATCAAGTTAAAGCTCCCCTAACTCCCACTCGGTCTGGCCTCTGGACTGTCGAGTGTCAAAGCCCTCTGCCTCCAAGTGGAGATCACTTGTTGGTGCTTACAGCTTCACCATGACCTTTAACATCAAGCCAGCCGGGCTTTCGAGCAGAAATTTTAGTCCTTTGATGTCTTGCTGCACTTGTCCTCAGCTTTGGGAAGAGACACAAAGTCTTCCTGTGTCTGTTGCTAGGTTCAGAGGCTGTGGAACTCTGCTTCTGGTCATACTTCCAAGCAATGAAAGAACAGTAAGATAAAACCCCAAATGCAAAAGCCCGCCCTCCCTACCTCCCAACCACTAGCCCACTCCTCAAAGGAACTACCAGCAATTATACTGTTTGTATCCCTCAAGGAAAAAAAAGAAAAAGTATGCTATTCCCACCAAATAAGTGCATGTACAAAGAAACACATGCACATAAGTATGTATTCAATTTTCTTTTCTTTCTTTCTTTTTTTTGACAGAGTCTTGCTCTGTTGCCCAGGCTGGAGTGCAATGGTGTGATCTCACCTCACTGCAGCCTCCACCTCCTGGGCTCAAGTGATTCTCCTGCCTCAGCCTCCTGAGTAGCTGGGATTACAGGCACGAGCCACCATGCCCAGCTAATTTTTGTACTTTTAGTAGAGACAGGGTTTCACCACGTTGGCCAGGCTAGTCTCGAATTCCTGAACTCGTGATTCACCCGCCTTGGCCTCCCACAGTGTTGGGATTACAGGTGTGAGCCACCAGGCCCAGCCTAATCTTTTATTTATATCCAATGTATTCTGATATATTTTTGACTTGGAAGTCACAGGGTTAATCATCATCCTTAACCCCAGTTCCTGATCTTGTCTTTTTCTTTTTCTGTTTAAATATCGGCACAGTATTACATTGGATGGCTGTATTATTTACTAAACCAGTCTACCATATAAATATTTAGTTTGCTTCAGTTTTCTCTTACAAACAATGCAGTAATGAATATTCTTATGTACATGTCTTAGTGTACTTTTGCGAATATATCTATAAATTCTCAGTAATGGGATTGCTGGGTCAAGAGGAATGTACATTTCCAGTTTTGATAGGTATTGTAAAGTAGACCACTTACTACTTCTGGTAATGTTGATAGTGTTGAAGAGTGGCAGATCGCCCACAGCAGGGCCAATAGCAAATATTAACAAGCTTCTAAGTTTCACTTATCTGTTAACTGAGAATTGATATCTCATCTACATTTACAAATTAGGAGTGAAGTTAACTATGTTTTCATGTGTTTATTTTTCTGTAAACTTCACATTCACATCATTTCCAGATTTCCATCTTGAGTTATTCAATGTGATTGCATTCTCTACTGCTAATTTTTCCTTGGATATTTTGGTTTTTGTCTTTTGACTTTATTTATTTGAATCATCTAATGTTAAGAATTTTTTTTTTATTTTAGACGGAGTCTCACTCTGTTGTCCAGGGGCTGGAGTGTAGTGGTGCGATCTCGGCTCACTGCAACCTCCGCCTCCCAGTTTCAAGTGATTCTCCTGCCTCAGCCTCCCGGGTAGCTGGGATTACAGGTGCCCGCCACCACACCCAGCTAATTTTTTGTATTTTGTTAGTAGAAACAGGGTTTCACCATGTTGGCCATGCAGGTCTCAAACTCCTGACCTCGTGTTTTGCCACCTTGGCCTCCCAAAGTACTGGGATTACAGGTGTGAGCCACCACGCCCAGCCCAGAAATTCTTTATTTTAGGCTTTGCATGCTTAAGAATGCATTCCCTGGCCCAAAATTATATCCATTTTAAAATCAATTTTAAAGTTCTACACAATTGCCACAGGCTGTCTTGAAGATTAAGCTGAATTTCTACAGCCCCTAACCCCCATTGAGACATCATAGCTTCAACAAAATGCTGACAGTTGATCTGCCTTTTGCCAGTCCTAGCTGAAATTTCCCCCTACTCACAAACTCAGCCAAAAAAACAAAAGCCAATATACTTGAGGTTAATTCAATTGACTTTTCCCCCTGGTTCCAAATTATTGCCTGGGTTATTGATTTTTTTTTTTAACATCTTTTTACAATCTGGATTGAAGAAGACATCCCATCAATTCAGACATCCAGTTCTAATTAAAATCTTGCTCTTAAAACATGAGAATCTATTTGAATGCTTTTTCTAAAGCTTTCAGAGAAACTGATTTCCTTGATTGTCTTTGGCCTTCTGTGTGCAGCACCATCAGCTGACTGATTCCTAAGAGTAGCTGGGATTTTTCTGATGGCTTATGAACTAGCTTATACTTTATGTGTGTGTGATGCAGGGTAGAGATGGGCAAAATGGGGGTGAGTTGCACAGGTGACTATTAAAGGGAACTGCAGCAGTGTAAGCCTGAAGAAATTCAGTATTTCTAAAACTCCCAACATCATGGGACTTCTCTCCCTGATTTTTAAGTAGGAGTACTTGGACTTTTGCTGTTTATAACCCTCTCACATAAATTAGCCCATTGCTGTTTTACATAGCAATATTTAGGGATATCAGGTAATTTTGTCGGCAACTTTTTATGCAGACAAATGGAGGCTTAAGAGATGAAGGGCTCAGTCCAAGGTTGTATAGTTAGGTAGAGCTGAGCTGGGCTGCAAATCTCTGTCTTTTAACTCAATCTACTGTTCCTTCCCCAGGTCTCACTGTCCTACCTGGTTGACATTGCTTTTCATGTAATGAAAGAGCTAAGATCGAATGCAATACTTTTTTTTTTGAGACAGCTTCTGGTTCTGTTGCCCAGGCTGGAGTGCAGTGGTGCAATCTCGGCTCACTGCAACCTCTGCCTCCCAGCCTCAAGCAATTCTCCTGCCTCAACTTCCAAGTAGCTGGGACAACAGGTGCATGGCACCATGACTGGCTAATTTTTGTATTTTTTGTAGAGACAGGATCTCATTATGCCACCCAGGCTGTTCTAGAACTCCTGAGCTCAAGTGATCTGTTTGCCTCAGCCTCCCAAAGTGCTAGGATTATAGGCATGAACCACTGCGCCCAGCCAAATGCAGTACTTTTATCAAAATAATCAACTGTTCAAAGAATGTTGTAATTATAAGGAAGCTGACCTTTAAACTCAAAAATGAGCTGAGCTAGGTCAGTGTATTAGCACAGCATCTTGCACACTCCTGGGATACACTGGGGACAAAGTTCCAAATAAAATGCAGGATATCTAGCCAAATTTGCATTTCAAATAAACAATGAATAATTTTTAGCATAAGTTTGCCTCAAGTATTGCAAATATTGCATGGTACATACTTATACTAAAAAATGTATTTTATTTTATATACTTTTTGAGCCAGGGTCTCACTCTGTCACCCAGGCTGGAGTGCAGTTACATGATCACAGCTCACTGCAGGGACCTTCCAGGCTCAAGTGATCCTCCCACCACAGCCACTTGAATAGCTGGGACCACAGGTGTGTGCCACTTCACCGGGCTAATTTTTTTTTTTTTTTAATTTTTTGTAGCAACGAGGCTGTGCTATGTTGCCCAGACTGGTCTCAATCTCCTGGACTAAAGAGATCCTGCTGCCTCAGCCTCCTAATGTGCTAGGATTACAGGTGTGAGCCACCACACCCAGCCAAAAAGTTCTTTGTCATTGATTTGAAATTAATATTTAACTGGTATCCAGTATTTTCATTTGCTGTTAGGGTGTTACAAAAGTAATTGTGGTTTTTGCCATTACTTTCAAAGGCAATTTGGAAATCCTCACTGTAGGATATAATAAATTCCTCTTCAAAGGTTTTAGCCTGTAAATTATTAAGTACAATGAGTTCTGAGATCCTCTCCAAAGAACCAATGTATCAGTATGTTCAGCTCCCCTGTTCTTTGTTCTTCATTTTAAAATTTAACTTCCTTGTTCTCTTCGTCTCCTTGCCCCTAGTTTCAGTAAACAACCCCCTCCTAGCCCCCATCACCCGCTCTGTCCTGAGTCACCCCTGGTCACCCGCTCTGACCTGAGTCATCCTGAGTCACCTATTCTATAACTGTCCTTCCTGCCAAACTACTCACCCCACCACTCTGGCTCATACCCCTGCTCTCTTTAAAATAGCCAATCGGAATTAGCTTAGACTGTGCAGTCCAACCCTAGTCAACAGGGGAATGATACAGCCACAAGGGCTACTTGGGTCAGGGATAAGAACCCCTTCCCCTCCCTTGTTCAGGTGTGTTCTCACCATTGCTCCATCTGCGAGGCACGCCCTTCTATAGAAGTAAAATTGCCTTGCTGAGAAAATTGAATTTTATGCTTGAGTGTTATTTTTTTTGCAGCATTGAAAATTTATTTCTAACATAACTGAGGAGAGACAGTTTGTCAGTGAATATAACAAGATTTGTGACACTGTTGGTCTGAGGAGGTATTAGCTGAGTTGTGGCAGTAACTTCCCAATACAGAAATGAGGAAGATCACTTAAGATCTCACAGGCAATGAGTACTTTTGCCTGTTTTTCTTGGTACCCAGTAAAAAAAGTTAATAATGCAATATGTATTAAAGTCTTTTTAAAGTAACCAAAGATGTGCACAATTATTTATCTATAAAGATGGTCTTTGTATCATTGTTCATATTCTGAAAAAATAGGAAGTACTCAGTTTACTTCAAAAGAGTGTTTGGTGAATAATAAATTCAGTCATTGGAACACAGTGAAATAAAGTGGAATCCAAAGTTATTTTTAAGAGTGTTGATAGATATAAATATTCCTTGACATAACAGTATGTTGAGGATAGAATACTGAATGGAAAATGCAGGTTGCTAAAAATTATCATATTTTTACAAAACAATTACATTTTGTTTAGTAAAGCACACTGCCTACCCTCCACTCACGCTTTAACATCTCTGAAATTAGGATACCTTTAGGATTTAATGGCATCTTCAATTGCTGTGTACAGGCAGCAGACATGATTTAACTGTCATCTGTGTGCATGTGAACCCTTGGTAATTGCTGGTCATGGTATTACCTAAATTGAACTATCTGCATTTTGGTACAACACATTTGACATTACCATTTAAAAGGTCTTCAAAAGCAAGAGAAAGAGACAAAGGGTGCCCAAATAGAAAGAGAGGAAGTCAAACTGTCTTGCTTGCAGATGACCTGATCCTACATCTAGAAAACCCCATCATCTCAGCCCAAAAGCTTCTTAAGCTGATGAACAACTTCAGCAAAGTCTCAGGATACAAAATCAATGGCAAAAGTCACAAGCATCCCTATACATCAACAACAGACAAGCAGAGAACCAAATCATGAATGACCTCCCATTCACAATTGCTACAAAGAGAATAAAATACCTAGGAATACAGCTTACAAGGGATGTGAAGGAACTCTTCAAGGAGGACTACAAACCACTGCTCAACATCACTGATAATCAGAGAAATGCAAATCAAAACCACAATAAGATACCATCTCAAGCCAATCAGAATGGCCATTATTAAATAGTCAAGAAGCAGCAGATACTGGCGAGGCTATGGAGAGATAGGAATGCTTTTACACCGTTGGTGGGAATGTAAACTAGTTCAACCATTGTGGAAGACAGTGTGGCGATTCCTCAAAGACCTAGAACCAGAAATACCATTTGACCCAGTAATCCCATTACTGGGTATATATCCAAAGGACTATAAATCATTCAATCATAAAGATACGTGCGCACGTATGTTTACTGCAGTACTATTCACAATAGCAAAGACATGGAATCAACCCAAATGCCCATCAATAACAGAAAATGTGGTACATATACACCATGAAATACTACGCAGCTATAAAAAGAAATGAGTTCATGTCCTTTGCCAGGGACATGGATGGAGCTGGAAGCCATCATCCTCAGCAAACTAATGCAGGAACAGAAAACCAAACACTGCACATTCTCACTTGTAAGTGGGAGCCGAAAAATGAGAACACACGGACACATAGAGGGAAACAACATACACTGGGACCTGTCAGTGGTGGGGAGCGGGTAGGGGTGTGGGAGGGTGATCATCAGGAAAAATAGCTAACACATGCTGGACTTAACACTTAGGTGATGGCTTGATGGGTGCAGCAAACCACCATGCCACACATTTTCCTGTGTAATAAACCTGAACATCTTGCGCATGTACCCCGGAACTTAAAATCAAATTTAAAAAATAAAAAAATAAAAGGTCTTCAAAAAATCACACTATGATTCAGTATCAAAATGAAAGTTATTTCATATGCAGAAAGGCATGAAAGCAAAGTGGAAGGAACTAAATTTGATTTTGGTGATACAAATTTTCTTTTTGTCTTGGAGAAATGATCAAGGAAATCAGAAAAGACACAAACAAATCAAAAACCATTTTATGCTCATGGATAAGAAGAATCAATATCATGAAAATGGCCATACTGCCTGATATGGTTTGACTGTGTCCCCACCCAAATCTCAACTTGAATTGTATCTCCCAGAATTCCCACATGTGGTGGGAGGGACCCAGGGGGAAGTAATTGAATCAGTCCTCAGAGCTGAGTTACCTGTCCACCCTAGCTTTGTCCCCAGCCTTCCGTGTCCCTCCTTAACTGACCCAGGAACAAATTTGTTGCCTTATTGGCCTGTTATGGAATTTTTTTTTTTTTTTTGCACATTTCTCAGTAACAAAACAGCACCCTTCATCCACTTGTGAGTGTCTTCCTTCTTGGGTTCTATAAATCACCCGGTTCCTGCTTTGCAAGAAAATATAAAACTGAGGCTGCCAAGTCTGCTGTGCTGACTTCTGATCTAGTCCAGTCCTGCTAAAGCAAAGGGCATGGAGAGATCAAGAAGGCCCCATAGGTGCCTGGGACTCTCCACTGTCCCTCTCAATGGCCAAAGCACCTCTGAGTGACAGGAGGAGGAATGGTGGTGAGCGAGAGGGCACAAATGGGCAGATTGGTGCCACCGCTTAATTAGCATTTTTTCTGTTATCTGGAACTTGCCCTTCACTTGGGAGACTTGAGCAGAAGAGAATCCTTATAGTGGCATTTCACAAAATGACTTTGCTTTTTCTGAATGAGGTCTCTGGTGATGAAGGGAAAGGGATACAGTCAGAATTCCTTTTTAAAAAAAATTACATTTCAGAGACAGGGTCTCACTCTGTCACCCAGGCTGGAGTGCAATGGCATGATCATAACTCATTACAGCCTCAGACTCCTGGGCTCAAGCAATCCACCTGCCTCAGTCTCCAGAGTAGCTGGGACTACAGGCACTCACCACCATGCCAGCCCAGAATTCCTTTTACTTTTAATTTTGTAGAGACAAGATTTTACTATATTGCCCAGGCTGGTCTTAAACTCCTGGACTCAAGTGATCCTCCATCCTCAGCTTCCCAAAGTGCTGGGATTATAGCCATGAACCACCCTACCCAGCCCAGAATTCCTTTAAAGTCATGAAGGATTAAAGGAAGAACTAGGATTGGCCCCTCTTTTCTAAGAATCTGTGGGCTTTGACTCAACCTTCAGCCTGGGTGTTGGGTCTCCGTGCATGAAGGACTCCGAATTCACAAGGCAGCCCTCCCTTGCTTTCTCCTCCAGCTGCATTTTCTGGATGCCCTCTGGGCTGGCCCCAAATCTCTGGCCCAAGGGGAATCTGGATACCCTCTGGACTGGTCCCAAATCTCTGACCCAGCAAAGTGAGAAAGGGGATATTTAGCAACTAGAGTCCACAGTTCCAGCTGCAGAGATTTTTTAAGGCATAAGCCTGTGGTTCACTTACAATCCAATTAAGTATCTCTCCCAGTTCGTCCTGTGTAATATCTGCCTGATGATAATAATAATAATAGCATTTATTGAGTTCTTACTATGTGCCAGGGACATGTATTTCATGTATATGTCTCATTGAATACTTACCATAGTCATGGAAGGTAAGTATTATCACCTGAACTTTACAAATTAGGAAATTTAGGCTCAAGTTCACCCATTAAGGAAGAGGCAGAAACAGGATTCAAACTCCAGGTTCTATGGCTACAAACCTCCTTTTCTTACCCACTAGTCACAGTACATTTCTCTGAACAAAGACCCCTGACTACCATCTATCCTTATCTTTCCAATCCTTCTACTTTTATTTTATTACTATTCCTAGGGCTGGCCCCCTCTGTCCCCTTCCAACCTATATACCACGTAGACCATCAAAGAGCTGCTGCATGGTTCCCCCCTCGTCTCCTGTGTGACTCCCACCATCCTGTATCCTTTTGTCTTCCATAACTCCCTGGGTCTCCCATAACTCCCTGTGTCTCACATGATCTTCTGTGCCTCCCACATCCCCTGTGCCTCTCACTATTCCCTGGCCTACAGTAGGGCATTCTGCTGGTCTGACTCCTATAATCCCCTTTGCTTCCCACAATCCCCTGTGCCACTCATGGTTCTCTGTGCCTCCCACAATCTCCTATGTGCACAGTTAGCAGGTAGTGTCCCCTAAGTACCCCCTTGGGTCCACTGGTTCTCCATGGCTGACTGAATTAGCCCTTCTCCTTAGCCTGGCCGCCAAGGGACAGTGGGACCTGTGCTAATGAACTCCTGGGTAGGACCTAAGCTTAAAACCAGGTTCTAGGACTGCCTTCAGTAGAGGCATGGCTGAGGTGCTGTCTCAGTCCCTGCTCTGTCCCCAGGTCCCATCTCTGGCATTCACTGACTTGTTTGTTTGTGTATTTGTCAAACACGCCATGAGTGAATGATTCTGAAGTCTTATCTCCTCAATCCCATGCTGAGCTCCTTCGGGCCTTGCCCCTTGTCTGATGTGAGCAGTCAGTAGCATCTAGGTCTTGTGCTCAGCGTAAACACTGCCAGACTGGAATTGTGTCTTACTCACACTAATCCCCTGGCCTGACATTTGGACCTTAGGAGGTGATGCAGAAATTGAAGTGGGGTAAGAGTAAAAGAGGGACAAAGGGGACAGCATGCTACTCTTTCAGGAGTCAGGTGTGACCTTAAGACTATTGATCAAAGAACTAGTTTGGCATCTGGCTCAGTAAATTCCAGAGGAATCGGTGACTGTATGATGGAAGACAAACCGCATACCAATTCTATTCTCTGCCTGAGTCTATAACAAAAGTGAAACAGAAAGCAGTTGCTCCAAGGACAGAAAGCTAGTTAATTAAGTTAATGTTGAAACAATTCTTTATAATAAACACGTTTAATTCAGGATAAATCTTAGTTTAGTCTATCAGTGGTTAAATGTGCAGGTAGAGGACACTGAAGAAGAAATGGCAAGCGTATAGTTTTGTTGGAAGGACAGATCTGGGGGGTACCCAGGCTGGAGGGGAGTGCAGTAAATGCCTCCCTGTACAAGACAGTGGGGGGAAGGCAATGGGGTGGGGGACAGGGGGAAGAAAGTGACCTGTACCGAATGATAAGGGAGTGGTTCTTGAGAAAACTCTCCATCGAAGTGGGGACTATGAGAATCACACTCACAGGGACAGGCACACAAGCCCTGTGCATCAGAGAAACAACCCAACACCTGAACTTCCCAGCCTAACACTGGACTTCCAGGAAGACAGAGGGAACATTATTACAGTGACCCAGTGGCTCAGAATTTCCTGCCAAGTCCCATTTCAAAAACCCTAAGCAAGGAGCTATGTTGCTTTGTGAACTATTTCACAGAGCTGACCTTAGCTTGCAAGAAAATTGTAGCAGAGACCACCAACTTGGGGTGTGTTTGAGATTGTCCAGAGTATGTGGTTCCTTTAACACTTAAACATCCTAGGTGACTTTGAGATTACCCTGAAAAACCTCATGAGGCTCCTGGGGATCTGGGGAGAGGGGAGGGAGAATTATGTGATACTAGCCCAAGTCCTGGTAGAGAGCTACCTAGGATAGAGCATGAACAAATGAATGAATGCATCCACTAAGTCCTTTCTTCGAGTGGCTTTTCACAAAATGACTTTGCTTTTTCCAAATGAGGTCTCTGATGATCAGGGAAGAGGGGTGCAGTCAGAATTCCTTTATTTAAAAAAAAAATTTTGTATTTTAGAGACAGGATCTCTCACTCTGTCACCCAGGCTGGAGTGCAATGGCATGACCATAACTCACTACAGCCTCAGACTCCTGGGCTCAAGCAATCTTCCTTCCTCAGTCTTCAGAGTAGCTGTGACTACAGGCACTCACCACCATGCGCAGCTCAGAATTCCTTTTACTTTTAATTTTGTAGAGATGAGGTCTCACTATGTTACCTAGGCTGGTCTTAAACTCCTGGGCTCAAGTGATCCTCCTGTCTCTGCCTCAGCCTCCCAAAGTGCTGGATTACAGGCGTGAACCACCCTACCCAGATCAGAATTCCTTTAAAGTCATGAAGGGTTAGAAGAAGAACTAAGATTGGCCCCTGTCTTCCGAGGATCTGTAGGCTGTGGCTCAATCTTTGGCCTGGGCATTGGGTCTTGTTGTGTGAAGGACTCTGTATTTACAAGGTAGCTCTCACTTCTCCTTCTCAGGACAGGAGGCCCAGAATCTTGCTGCTACAGAGGTCTGTTCTCAGGGGTCCTGCACAAGCTCTGGCAGAGATCTGCTCTCTCCTTCTGTGTTCTTATGCTCACTTTGAGCAAAAATGCTCAAGGTGATAAGTTGGTGATTTGTAGAGCACAAGGATAGAACAGCTGGGGGAAGAACATGGACAAGTTGAAAGAGGAGAGGCTCTTAAGTTTGGCAATGGAGCCCAGAGTTTTGAACTCCTCTTGGAAGAGTGAGGTCCTGGGCACTGGAACCTGGCTTCCTTAGCATGTGTGTGGCAGGGAGAGCTGCAGCGGGCAGTGAGTTGCCTTTAGAAAAGTGTCCTTCCTGGCTTGACACACGGTACCAGCTGTGCCTTGACCTGTTTGTTTGTTTATTTGTTTATTTGAGACGGAGTCTCTCTCTGTTACCCAGGCTGGAGTACAGTGGCGTGATCTCGGTTGGCTGAAAGCTCCACCTCCCTGGTTCATGCCATTCTCCTGCCTCAGCCTCCCAAGTAGCTGGGACTACAGGTGCCCGCCACCATGCCCAGCTAATTTTTTTGTATTTTTAGTAGAGACAGTGTTTCACCATGTTAGCCAGGATGGTCTCAATCTCCTGACCTAGTGATCCACCCGCCTCGGCCTCCCAAAGTGCTGGGATTACAGGCATGAACCACTGTGCCCGGTTGACCTATTTATTTATTTTAAAATTGAAATAAGAATGATCAAAGATGTTTTCAGGATTTAATAATAATAACACTTAGTGGTGTTTACCCTGGGCTGAACACTATTCTAAGTTTATGTATACTAATTCATATAATCCTCATAGCGACCTTAGGAAGCAGGTACTACTATTAATACAAATTTATAAATGGAGGCACAGATAGTTAAGTACCTTGTTCAAGTTTCTACAGCTAGTGAGTGGGAGAGCTGAGGTCTGAACCTAGACAATCTAGCTCCAAGGTCGATGCTGTTAACAACTAGCCAGTTGTTTGTCAAATACAAAGGGGGGCAGAGAGTAAGAGGCATTCAAGTTATATTTCATTCATTTTCAAACAAATAATTTTTCCCACATTTTAACACCTCTATAATCTGCATACAGGTTTTTGCTGTGTTAGCCAGGCTGGTCTCGAAATCCTGACCACAAATGATCTGCCCGCCTCTGCCTCCCAAAGTGCTGGGATTACAGGTGTGAGCCACTGCACCTGGCTGGTTTACTTTTTTTGTTTTTTTTTTGAGGCGGAGTCTCGCTCTGTCGCCCAGGCTGCAGTGCAGTGACGCAATCTCGGCTCACTGCAAGCTCCGCCTCCCGGGTTCACGCCATTCTCCTGCCTCAGCCTCCTGAGTAGCTGGGACTACAGGCGCCCGCCACCGCGCCCGGCTAATTTTTTGTATTTTTAATAGAGATGAGGTTTCACCGTGGTCTCGATCTCCTGACCTTGTGATTCGCCCGCCTCGGCCTCCCAAAGTGCTGGGATTACAGGCGTGAGCCACCGCGCCCGGCCGGCTAGTTTACTTTTTAACCTCATCTTCTTTTTTCTCAAACCTTCCCTCCATGGGGCCTTGTTTATTCACACTATCTGGAGTCTCTTCCCAAACCTCGCTATCTGCTTCTCTGCTTTTCTTTATTTTGTGGATTGATTGTCTGCTCCTTCTGGATGTGAGCTCTAGGAGGGAAGGCATTTTAGTCTGGTTGTGTTTCTTATTTGTTAGTTTTGCTGCTGTGCACCCGGTATCTAGAATAGATATCAGACACCTTAGACATGGTGGCCCCCAACAAATAGTTCTTGAATGAATGAATGAATGAATGAATGAGGAATGAGGACTCGCTGGAGATTCTTGTTTGGTGTTTAAAGAAGGTTCACTCTGAGATTATTTGCTCATCCTTAGAAGCGGGAGTCCGTGGAGAGAGGGAGATGAGGTGGAAGGTCCATGGCCCTGCATTCTAGGCCTTCGCTCATTAGAAATCCAAGGGCAGTGGCCAATCTCTGGAAAAACTATGACAGAAAATAACATTTGACAGAATGCCAGAGAGCATCTAGATAAATTTTGTCAATTAAAGACATGAGGAAAGAAAAAAACAAATGCAAGCACAAACTTTTACTAAATCCTAGGTTTTTAAAAAAAAAACAAACTGCTATTAAAGAGAATTGGGGCATAATTGGGAAATTTGAAACTAAGCTAAATGGGCCGGGCATGGTGGCTCACCTGTAATCACCTGTAATCCCAGCACTTTGGGAGGCCGAGGCAGGTGGATGACCTGAGGCCAGGAGTTCGAGACCAGGCTGGCCAACATGGGGAAACCCTGTCTCTACTAAAAAATACAAAAATGGCTGGGCATGGTGGCTCAAGCCTGTAATCCCAGCACTTTGGGAGGCCGAGACGGGTGGATCACGAGGTCAGGAGATCAAGACCATCCTGGCTAACACGGTGAAATCCCATCTCTACTAAGAAATATAAAAAACTAGCCGGGCGAGGTAGCAGGCGCCTGTAGTCCCAGCTACTCGGGAGGCTGAGGCAGAAGAATGGCATAAACCCGGGAGGCGGAGCTTGCAGTGAGCTGAGATCCGGCCACTGCACTCCAGCCTGGGCGACAGAGTGAGACTCCGTCTCAAAAAAAAAAAAAAAAAAATTAGCCAGGCATGGTGGTGGGCACCTGTAATCCCAGCTACTTGGGAGGTTGAGGCAGGAGAATCACTTGAACCCAGAGGCAGAGGTTGCAGTGAGCTAAGATCACACCACCGCACTCCAGCCTGGGTGACAGAGTGAGACTCCATCTCAAGGGAAAAAAACAAAGAAAAAGGAAATAAGCTAAATAGTAGGTGCTATTAGAGAATTACTGTAAACTCAGCTCTGATAATGGTACTCAGGTTAAGTAGAATACTCCTAAATTCTTTGGGGATGTGTGCTGAAGTGTTTAGGGAAGAAATATCACCATGTGCACAGTTTATTTTCAGCTGCCTTCTAAGAGTGGGCGCCGCTCATTCACGTGATGGCTCTCACCCATGATCACTGCCATCAAGCCCCTGCCCCCTCTGCACCACCAGTGTTCTGGACCTGTTTCCAGCCATAAGAAGAGGAACTTTCGTGGGAGAAGGTGATGCATGTGTGAATGCAGAGATGAAACCAGGACTCGCTGTCAACATTCCATTTTCACTTGGGTCCTGACTTGTGACATTGAGTTGAAAGTGATTTTGATTCTCTTAATAACAAATCCTAGGCTGCAGCAACCCAGCTTCCTTCCAGCCCCACTGGGCTTGGCCTGGTCCCTGCACATGGCAGATTAACCTCCTTTGTTCTCTTTACTGGTAGAGTAAATAACCAGTTAGTCCGTACAGCCCATGCCCTTTGTCATTTCTCTATATCCAACTTTGTTTTTTTCTATTTACTTTTTTCTTATTTTTAGAGGCAGTGCCTCGCTATGTTGTCCAGGCTGCACTCAAATTCCTGGGCTCAAGGGACTCTCTTGCCTCAGTCTACTGAGCTATTCACGATTAAAGATGAATTCATCTCCTGTTTCACTTGAGGTTTCAGAGCAAATGATGAGCAAGTATTCTCAGCTTTACTACACAGAGAGCAAACTAAAGCCTCAGAAATATGAAGTTATTTTTGTCCAAAGGCAAAAATCCAAACGGCAAAGAGTCTTGAATGAGACCCAGGATCCCCAGTCCCCAAACTTCAGCATTCCTCATGGCAAAAGTTTGACATTCTTCATTGGAAATTATCAATTTCTTTTTTTCCATTTAACAAAGTCTGCAGCCCATGGCAGGAAGATGAGAAAATCATGGAGCGAATCACCCACAATGACTGGAGCCTGCTTCCAGCTGCAGCTAGTGGAAAGTTACCTGATTTTGGTTTTCACTGTTGGTGAAGCCCAATTTTGCAGCCTGTATCTGAATATACACATTAGGGATCTAGACTTTCTAAGTTAAACTTCAACCTTCCAAGACTCACATCTACCTTATTTTTTAAAAAGGCACTCACCTTTGTTTCTTCAAAAATAAAAAGTCACTTTTTTTTTCTTTCCAGGACAGAGTCTTATTCTAGTGCCCAAGCTGCAGTGCAGTGGCATGATCTCGGCCTACTGCAACCTCCACCTCCCAGGCTCAAGCAATCCTCCTGCCTCAGCCTCCCAAGTAGCTGGGACTACAGGTACATGCCACCATGTCCAGCTAATTTTTGTAGTTTTTGTAGAGACAGGATCTCGCTATGTTGCTCAGGCTGCTCTCAAACTCCGGAGCTCAATCAATCAGCCCACCTCGGCCTACCAAAGTGCTAGGATTATAGGTGTGAGCCACAGTGCCTGGCCAAAAAATCACTTTTAAAGGCAGCTGAGGTAGAGTTGTGTGATTTGCCAGAAGTTTGATAAACATTCATCCTGTCTCTGAAATTCAGAATCCTTGCAAGTACCGTGGCTGGCAATGTAAAGAAAATCATCTGAAAGCTGAACATCTGTCTTCATCCTGGTTTTCTAAATGAAGGGAAAACCATCTCAGCAAAAATGCTGATGAAAGGGACCCGGACAATGTGGGATGAGGCCTGGGGGTGGGAGGGATTTGTCCTGCCCTTGCAAAGAACGTCTTTGAAAGAATGTCTTTGAAAGAATGTCTCTGAAAGAACGTCTTTCTTTCAAAGGGCAGGACAACGGGGAGCCCTGAGGAATCTGTTTCACTGTAAAGGAGAAAACACAACAGTTTTTTCTTTTAAAAAAGGCACTCATCTTTATTTCTTAAAAAATGAAAAGTCACTTATTTTTTCTTTCCCAGAGTCCTATTCCAGGGTCCAGGGTGAAAAAAAGTACTGTGCACTTTTCAGAATTTCTTTTCAGAATCAGGATGGCTGAAATCAGGTGAAGCAGCTTAAAAACTGCACAGCAAGTTTGCAAAGGCAGTGCCAACACTGCAGTGCCGGGAATGTGACCTTAAAAAAATCCCATTGACACCATATTTATCTACTAACGCTGGGGAACACAGGACTTTGGCGATTTCCAGAGGGCCCTCGGGATGTTTTTCTCGCCTTGGGGTGCCCCGTTTGGGCTTTTCCCGTGGGAACTGGAGGCCCATCCCTCAGCCCTGTTGGAGGGCCCTGACTTCTGTAGGGCCAAGTGTGCAGGATCTCTCAGGTGGTCATAGGCAACCTGAAGGAACTTAGTCCCCCCAGGAACCTAGGTAGCATGACAGGAACAAACAGTGGTACCCACTCCCTGGACTCATTTCTTGAGTTCAGCTCTTCAGCAAGAAAAAAAAAAAAAAAGGCCGTTAGTATATTTTGTTTTTCATTTTTACCTGAAAAGAAATATGACAACTAACAGGCAGTATGACACTAGCAGGATGACAATACCTGCTAGTGAAATTAAGGCCACCCAGCTCCTCAGATCATCATCAACTGGAATGACCAGACCTCACTTCAGGTTGCATTTGTGTTTACTAGAGAAAGCAACGAGGAGTTTCCTTTTAAAGAGTAAGAAAGCAAAATAGCAATGTGGCGAAACCTCATCTCTACAAAAAAGTACAAAAATTAGCCAGGTGTGGGCACCTGTAGTCCCAGCTACTGGGGAGGCTGAGGCAGGGGGATCACTTGAGTCCAGACGGTCGAGGCTGCAGTGAGCTATGATCACGTCACTGCACTCCAGCCTGGGTGACAGTGAGACCTTGCCTTAGAAAAAAAAAGAAGAAGAAGAAGAAAGAAAGGGAAGGAAGGAAGGAGAGAGAGAGAAAGAGAGAGATTGAGAAGGAAAGAGAAAGAAAGAAAGAAAGAAAGAAAGAAAGAAAGAAAGAAAGAAAGAGAAAGAAAGAAAGAAAGAAAAAAGAAAAGAAAGAAAAACAAAATAACAAAACGACCCTGAGAAGGAAAAGAAATAATCAGAGACATAAAAAATAATCGCTGACGGCTAGACATGGTGGCTCATGCCTGTAATCCCAGCACTTTGGGAGGCCAAGGCGGGAAGATCAACTGAGGTCAGGAATTTGGGACCAGCCTGGCCAACATGGCGAAACCCCGTCTTTACTAAAAATACAAAAATTAGCCGGACGTGTTGGGCACCTGAAGTCCCACTCAGGAGGCTGAGGCAGGAGAATTGGTTGAACCCAGGAGGCAGAGGTTGCAGTGAGCCGAGCTCGCACCACTGCACTCCAGCTTGGGTGACAGAGTGAGATTCCATGTCAAAAAAAATAAATAAATAAAAAATAAAAAGCAATAATAATAGCCGACAACAGAATACAGCTAGGCCGAGCAGCAGCCTCCTCTGCTGCCCGTGCACTCACACGTTGCCTGCTTCACTGCCTGACTGTGAGCTCTGTTTGTCTTGGTCCCCGTGGCATTACCAGAGCTTAGCAGGTAAGGAGGAGCTTCATACATAATTGTTGGCGTGAACAAAGGAATGCATGGTAACCACGTCAGAAATGACCAGTTCAAGAGGAGAATGAGATTGGCTTCCAAATATTGGTCAAGAGCTCTACATAGCATGAGCTTAGGATCTTAGTAGGCTCCTGTGACTGGTGACTCTTCTGGCTCTAGAAATCTGGGGAGGTGACCAGGTCATACATGGCAGTCTTCCTGTGAGGAACGTTAAGCTGGTTGGAACTTGGGGTTCTGAGGGGAAGATGTACTCACCAGGTGACCTGCCTGTTCTGCCTCGGTGGCCTCCATGGCTGCCTGCTGGCCGCACGCCCCCACTCAGCAGAGGAATGGACTTTCCAATCTTGCTGAGTCTGTTTGACCAAAGGTGATGCTGACTTAGTGGCCTAAGGTCGTGCCCTCCCTCCCCCACTGAATCGATAAATAATGCGACTTATCAGAAAGAGAAAGAATTGTTTACTTTTAAACCCTGGATCCCATAAAGGGAGAGGGGAGAAGCCTAAAGCCACAGAAGCTGTGGAAGGCGCCATCCTGCCTGTCACAGGAGGGGCCCTGGGCTGAGAACACCGGAGCTGACTAGGGGTAAGTGCGGCTCTCCCCGGGCGCCGGCGAACCCCCGTGAGTGATCAGGCTGTCCTTTGGGGTGGCCGCTGACTGAGAAATGATGGGAGGCTGCTGACGCCAGTGTCGAAGGAGATGCCACTCAGCACCTGAGCAGCAGGAGGTGTTGAACACACTGTCACTTTGTCTTCCATAATTTTTCTGATTCTTCAGAAAGCCTGAGGGAAACTGGAGACTTTCTTTAGAGAGAGTAACAGATGGTTTCCGTTTAAAGAAAAATAACAAAATGGCTTAAGGAGGAAAAGAAATGATCACCCTGCAGAGGGAGAGAGGATGAGGCTGGGGAGGAGCTGAGGGCTCAGGGACGGTGTGGGCTTTTATTTCTGCCCTTGGAGTGGCTGGACATTAAGCCAGTTCTTGTTTTTACAATGGCCTGATTGAACAATAACACCAAACCTTCATACAAAATGCCGGCATTAGAGTCATTCCTTTGGCATGCCTCTGTCCAAGTCATATTGTTCCCTCGACAGCACTAAAAATAGCTGGACACCTGTGCAGAAATGAAACAGCTCCTTAGGAATCCCCAAGCCTCAGCAATTCTCTTTAAAAAGAGTCCATGGAGGCCCCAACTTGGCTAAAAATGTACCCAGTGATTCCTTCTTCACCACTGGTTGGTGAGAAACACAGGCGATTATAGGTGCCTGAATAGGGAACTTCCCAGATTTCCCTTCTAGATGGATTTCAATGAGGAAAGAAATACTGCTTTGCTCCCTGTTGACAAGAACATTCTATTTTAAAATTTCCATACACTTTCAAAATGACAACTCAGAAGTATAATACTGACTTCCTTTGTCATGCAGACTAAGAATCAAATGAATGCATTTAACACATCTATTTTAAATGGCAGTAAACGTGAATTCAGAGTAAAAAGCATCTCCATTTATCTTTCACTTTTTAAGAAAACTTTTTTTTTTATTTTTGGTACTGATGGGTTAGGTTTGCAGCAAGGTGACGCTTCATAGTCTCCAAAGCACCCAAACCCCAACGGGGTTGGCCCTAGAATGCTCTTAGCCCCTGGGAACAACATATTAAAGCAAAGACAAGCTGCTCGTGCCCAGATCTGACCTGAGAAAGAATAGAGAGCGTTGCGATATTCCTGGTACTTGGGAATCTAAGACGTCATGCTGGGAGCTGTGGGGCATACAGAATGCGTACAGAGTGATGAATTTACTGGAGGGTCTGGCTTTGTAAGGGCTTCCTCCTTAATGAGCTTTTTTTCTCACTTATGAAAAGAAATGCAGGGCATTAAAAGAGTAGCAAACCAAATCTAGCCTGTTTTTCCTACTCACAGGCCCAATGGGAAAGCTGCATTCTGAATTGGCCGCAGCAGCTAGAGATGCCTAAAAATTTCATCACGGTTGGGAAGACGGGGGGCAGGAAGATGACAGCGCACAGAAATTGTGTGTGTGTTTTTTTTAGAAATGGGATCTCAAACAAGTGGGCTCAAGGGATCCTCCTGCCTAAGACTCCTGAGTAGCTGAGACTCCAGGAGAAATTCAGGATTAATAGACAGCCATTCAGGAATGGCTAGCACTCAGCCTTTCTCAGGGAGATCTCAGGAAGTAAGGCATAAAGAGAGATGGTGGGAGATTTATGTGGATGGGATCAGAGGCCCGGGGAAGCTCAACAGAATCCCTCAAGGCCTTTTCTACACTGTAGAAAATTGTGCTGGCGTTTGGACAAGTCACCCTGATTAATATCCAACATCTTTGCCTTAAGCATTATTTTTTCAAAGGAAATAATGTGTTAATACATCCCAACTTGTGTATAATGTTTCTATTTGTTATTAGCTCGTACTATTTAAGTTCAGTTGTTAAATCTGAAAATACTAGAACATTAAAAATTTGCAAAATGAGAAATAATTATGTGAATTTTAAAAATGCCAGAAGTGGATCCTGGCATTAACCACTTTTAATTTATTTTACTAGCGATATATTATTGGATGACTTTTTTTTTTAAAAAAAGAAACCTTCTGCTTGCTTGTTTAAACTGCTTTGTAAATTGATAATTTAACAACTTCTGCAGAAACAAAGAAGTAATAAAACATGATGGGCATTTTAGCAACGTTTAAAATTTGCTCACAAGACAAAATGATTGGCACTCAATATGTGTTTAGTGATAGATGCAATAATACCGTAAAATTATTATACTGCATAATAAAGTATTTCACTAACAATTTGCTAAAAAATTAGTCTGAGGCCTGCCACTCAGCACAGCACAACTTTTCATGTTTGTGACAAATTGTCTGTGAGTAGGGTGGGCTCCAACTTTCCCAATTTCAGGAGAGTATTTTGCAAGAAGGAATTTGTATTGAGAGTCCAGAAAGAAAATTGCTTAAAATTTTTTAAATCCTCATTTTTCTCATTTAAAAAGTGCCACATGAATCATAAATTAACAAATGCACACAAAAGGAGAAAATAAAAAGAAACCATAATTTCTCTACTGAAAGATAACCATGGTTAACATTTGATGTTTTGGCCTCAGGCATGCATGCATTTTTTTTCACAGAAAGGGACTCATACTCTGTATATTGTTTTATAAACTGCTATTTAATTCAATAACATATCTTGAATTTATTTCCAAGTCTACCAGACTTTTCTACAGAATCAATTTAAATGATCACGGTGTATCATAACTATATTACTCTTCTCCTATAGCTGGACATTTAGGTTGGTTCCAATGTTTACCCTTATAAACAATGCCACTATGAGCAAGCTTATAGGTAAATCTTTCTACAAATTTTTGACATTTTCCTGGAGATAGATTTCTGGGCCATAGAAATCGAGGTTGATTTGGGGTGGGGGGAGTTGGTAAGATTTACCTGTAAAAGTTGATTTGGGGGGTGGGGAGCTGGTAAGATTTACCTGTAGTGCATTAACTTCCTCAACTCTTTTCATCTTCCATCTGTTCCTTCCCTCTTCTGTCTTTTGCAGATTATTCAAAGCCAAAAGCCAAAAGAGCCCCCATGGAGAAGTGGCGGATGCTCAGATGCTGCTATGGAGCCCTGAGAAGTGAAATGAACCCAAGCCCTTACCTAGGATAGAGCGCTCCAAGCGCGTCCTCCGGGGACCCTTTTAACCAGTGAATTGTTCACCTCTCACTGTTTCTTCCCAACAGAGCTAAGAGACTTCTAGAGCTTCTTGTGATAGTCAGCGATAGCCCTGGTATGACCAGGAGGTGGGGATTTCTGTTCTAGGTCCCTCAGCAAAGATTAAGCAGGACAAGCCTGGCTCCTGTGTTAGGAGGCGCTGTAGGGAAAAGGAAGGACAAAATGGGCCACCACACACCTGCGTCCACTGCTGGGCCGCACCCAGAGTGCTGGCGGTTTGTGGCAGCGACTGGGGCCACCTAGAACAGTTCTAGGGTTCGTAGTCATTCTCTCTGAGTCATGGAAGACTGCCCAGGAGGCAAGTCCCACCTAAGAGAGTATGTCTCAGTTTAGGCCACTGGCACAGCCTGCTGCCTTGCAAATGACGACATTTCATGAAAGAAAGCCAGGGCCACAGACAGGGACCAAGGAAATCCGTCACTTAGTGGAAGATAACAAATCCACAAAGTGAAAAGGGGAAGAAAAAAAAGAGGCAACTTCAACACTCCAACCCCATGGGAGCAGACCAACTTTCAGTTTTTGCAGGGGAATAATCACAGCTTGAAGAGGGTGATTTCATGATCTACATGAGAATAAGGTGCTTTTTTTTTTCCTGAGAAATACCGAAGGGTTCATTTTCAGCTGTTAAAGATGGGCCAGTTTTAGGGCTAAAGCAAGGCTCTGGTCAGATGTTAACAACTCAGTTATCCTGGGGAAAAAAATAACTGGCTCCCAACTCTTTCCCTTTTCAGCATCTGCAGGAAAAGAAGGAGTAGATAAATGCTTTATTTCCTCTCATTCTCCATGGTGGCCAGGAGTTCACATAACGATTAGAAACCATTTTTAACAGGAAAGCCAAGTAAATCCGGTAGGGATTTATTCGGAGCTCCCTTTTTGCTAGAAAATGAGTATCATGAACTAAAAATGGACTCATTTCCTCTCTCTCCATCTACCTCTCTTTCTGCTCTCCCCTCATCTCCCACCCACTGCTATGGTGGAAAATGACTGTGGTCAAGAAGATTGAACATTTGAGGAAGACCAGATGCCTTTATATCCAATAGATGCACGGAGAGTAGATCACAACACATCTAACTGCTGTATCCCCGTATAAAATAATTTTAATTTTCCTAGACTGCAGAATTGATCACATTTACTGATGATTGATTGAGAAGTATGTGAGGAGGTAAGAGTTGGAGAGTATTCATTTATTCGGTCAGATTATTCTAATTTATAATGTGGTCTTCCCGTAAATATTTATTTCCGGAAATCTATTCCCTCTAGAGATTCTTTCTCTCTCAGCCATTTTAGAAAATTTTTGCAAACAGAGTTCCTGTCCATTTTCACAGGACATTTTTGCAGAAGGGGTTTGCTGGGTGGCAGTGGAACACAGGCAGTGGACCCCTTTACTGCTACTCTACTGTTCCAGAACACAGAAGCCTTTCATCTGTAAGTCTTCAGCTCTTCCCATTGCTCAAGATGCTTGCACCTGTCATGCTTCTTTTCTCTGCTCAGGTCACAATATATGGAGCTGACAAGGTTCCCCTATTGTCAGTGACAATGGTGGAATGTGGAGGTGAAGCTGACACCTTCGTGGCTGCAGATTTTCCTTAGCAGAGCTGTGGAGTGTGACAATGGTGTTTGTGTCTAAACTATCAAACGCCATTATCACACTAAATAGCTACTACTAGGCAATCCTTCCCTCGATAAATGTCTTGGCATCGTTTGCTTTGAGCAAGAAGGTTCATCTAATTGTTCCCAATCTTGTGTACTTACTGAATAAAGTCTGCTTCTCTTGCATTCATAACCAACATGATTAGCTGAACCCTGCCTCTCACATGCTGTTGTTACATACCTTAGCTGGTGATGAATTTTCTTGTTTTCCCAAGTCAATAACAAGATTGCAGACCAGGCGCGGTGGCTCACGCCTGTAATCCCAGCACTTTGGGAGGCCAAGGCGGGCGGATCACTTGAGCTCAGGAGTTCAAGTCCAGCCTGGGCAACATGGTGAAACTGTGTCTCTACAAAAACTACAAAAATTAGCCAGGCGTGGTGGAATGTGCCTGTAATCCCAGCTACTTGAGAGGCTGAGGTGGGAGGGTCAATTGAGCCCTTGAGGTCGAGGCTGTAGCGAGCTGTGATGGCACCACTGCACTCCAGCCTGTGTGACAGAGCAAGATCCCGTCTCAAAAAATGAAAATGAAAGATGGCCGGGCGCGGTGGCTCAGCCTGTAATCCCAGCACTTTGGGAGGCCGAGACGGTGGATCACGAGGTCAGGAGATCGAGACCATCCTGGCTAACACGGTGAAACCCCGTCTCTACTAAAAATACAAAACTAGCTGGGCGAGGTGGCGGGCGCCTGTAGTCCCAGCTACTCGGGAGGCTGAGGCAGGAGAATGGCGTAAACCCGGAGGCGGAGCTTGCAGTGAGCTGAGATCCGGCCACTGCACTCCAGTCCGGGAGACAGAGCGAGACTCCGCCTCAAAAAAAAAAAAAAAAAAAGAAAAGATTGCAGAGTCCCTCAGAGCACCCAACACAAGCAGGCACCAGGTAATCATTCAACTCATGCTTATAGAGTTAAAATGAATAGTTAGGGAAGTGTTAGATGCAGAAGGCTAAGACTGGGCTAAATCTATGTTATGCAGACCGCAAGCTTATAGGTACAAAATTAAGGTGTATGGGTCCTTCTCTTTTCATCTTTAAAAAATCCAACTTTCTAATAAACTTACACATGGCTTCAGTGACCTTTCAGAAATTCTAGAACATGTTTGATTTCTACTGATTTAAATCAATTACTAGGCTGATTACTGAATTCGTACACTAGGTCTTTCTTCCTCTTGCATCAGTGAATTACCATCAGAAAATTTTTTATGAACCATGTGTGAGCTGCCATGGCAAATCTGGGACCCATGCAGTTTCTGGGACAGTTGGCCCAGTCAGGTGCTCTGGTTAGGAAACCATTCTGTCTCTGAGAGGCATCTAAAGTCAGGAGTAGGTTTCGTCTGTGTTGGACTAAAGCTTCCCTCCTCAGACTTGCCTAAATGAAGTAGTACATGTTTAATCAAATTGACAGGGTTAAATCAACCATCAGAAACAAATTCAATCATTCAACCATTCACTTATGAAATAAACATGTGCAGAGGCTACCATGTGCCTGACACTGTCCTAGGCATTGAGGACACTTTTAAATTAAATGTGTCTGATGTTATTTCCAGAGATGGGCATCCACTGGCTCACATTACATTTCGGGACCATTATAATTCTTCCATATGGGAGCGAAATTAGCAAAACTTTGTGAAATAATTCTGAGTCCCTTGCTGGAAAGCCTCACTTGAATGCAGCCCACACATGTATAATACACTACAAAGGCTTTAAGGTCATGAGATGCCTCTGTCCAAAGAAGAAGAGGAAGGGCACCCTTGCCTGCCCCGCATCTCTTACCACCTCTCATTTCTTCCCTCCTGGCATCATCGACTGTCGAGAGGAGAATCAGACTCCCTGAAATAATTGAGACACTGACATTCCTTTTTATGTGCATTTTTCTGACGAAGGCTGTAATTGAACAGGCATTAATAGAGGGCTGTACACAGATCATGCTCATGCACACTGTGTTAGTCCGTTTTCACGCTGCTGACAAAGACATGCTCAAGACTGGGAAGTAAAAGACATTTAATTGGACTTATAGTTCCACATGCCTGGGGAGGCCTCAGAATCATGGCGTGAGACAAAAGGCACTTCTTACATGGCAGCAGCAATAGAAAATGAGGAAAAAGCCAAAGGGGAAACCCCCGCTAAACCCATTAGATCTTGTGAGACTTACTCACTATCATGAGAATAGCACAGGAAAGACTGACCCCTATGATTCAGTTACCTTTCCCTGGGTCCCTCCCACAGCACGTGGGAATTCTGGGTGATACAATTCAAGTTGAGATCTGGATGGGGACACAGCCAAACCGTATCACATGCCGTTTCATTTGATCCATACAACACAGGGCAAAGATGATGGGTTTGACAAACAGAGTCTAAAGGGTTCTGGAATCGTCTGGTCCTCCAATCACAACTCAACATGGATCTCTTATGTCTAAAGTTCTGGCCAGGCACGGTGGCTCATGCCTGTAATCTCAGCACTTTGGGGGGCCAAGGTGGATGGATCATGAGGTCAGGAGATCGAGACCATCCTGGCTAACATGGCAAAACCCCGTTGCTACTAAAAATACAAAGAAAAATAGCCAGGCGTGGCGGGAGGCGCCTGTAGTCCCAGCTACTCGGGAGGCTGAGGCAGGAGAATGGCACGAACCCGGGAGGCAGAGCTTGCAGTGAGCCGAGATCGCACCACTGCACTCCAGTCTGGGTGACAGAGCAAGACTCTGTCTCAGAAAAAAAAAATGTCTGAAGTTCTATCCTTTACCTGCAGCCTTCTTTGGCCTGGTTATTCTGTGAAATTTCACGCTTCACAGTCGAATCTGTGGAAAGCCTGGGTCAATAATAAGACCAATATCCTCATCTCCCCATCTGCTTTGTCAGTGGATTCTGAGGGAAAACCTATAAATTAGAGAGGGATGAGCCATGTAGGAATCTCTCTTTGTGAGTGTTCATCATGCGGAGAAAGCTGAAAATTGCAAAACCCTGTAATCATGAAATGAAAGAGAAGGAACATCTAAGTGGTAGCTTTGGGGTCAGGAAGAGGGTGGACAAACTGTCCCAACACCAAGCAGCCATCTACATGACCCAGCCACTTCATGTGGCACCAAATGACCCAGAGTCTTGAGGTTCTGAACTGTTCCCAGACTCGGGGACAATGTGAGGACTGGGTCTTCCATATTCCTTCTTTTCACTCCCACTCACCCTGAGACTTTTCTCAGGTGGAATTAAACAGGGAGCCCAGCGAACAGCATTCTGTGTCTTTTCTGCTAGGCTGGCTCATTTAATGGCTTATTATGATTGCTGCCTGGATTCGTTTTGCATTCGGGATTGGAGACCTGTCATTTCTGTAGATCTCTAAGGAGCACACATAGAAGGCAAAGCTTCCCTCTCCCCTTTCTACCTCTAATTACAATCCTGCTGCTCCAAATCTCTGATGATGGCATCCTTCCCCAGACTAGCTTTTATCTCCCCTTCCCTCCCCAGGATGATTACTGCCAGGCATTTCCAATAAAGCATTCCTGGGGACAGCTATTGACTCTGAATATGGTTTGCAAGATGAAAGGGTTCACTTGGATGTGCAGTTAAAAATCACGCTCGTGCTGGGGGGGCAGCAGAGAACACAGTCACCTTGACATGTTTTCTTCCCCAGGAGACAAGCCACTTGAGTCTAGCTTTGCTTTGTGGATGACACCATGGAGTACCGATGAATCCTTTCATCTTAGTACAATGTGTACTTTGAATGTGAAAGTTGCCACTTGCAGGCTGTCCAGTGTTCCATCCAGCCCCAGAGGAAGTTTTGTGAAATAACATAGCAGTTAGCATATATCAAGGGCTTATCTACATATTTTTCTGAACTTTTCTTAAAACTATACTTTCTGATTCAATACTCCATCGAGTCAGAAGACAAAGGAATGCTAGAACTGGAAAGCAGCCTATTCTTTTTCTGATGAGGAAATCGAAGCCTAGGTCTTCTAGAATTTACTGGACAGGTCCACGTTCACACTCCCCTCCCCTGCCTCATCAGCCGTTCCCTGAGCAGACATGGGTTGTGTGTTTCTATGTGCCAGGTGTTCTACTGGCATCTGGGGATCCAAAGAAGAATGAGGTCAGGTCCTTTCCCTGAGCTATTCTCAATGTAGGAGTTGGACAGAGGCTTAAACAAAGACATGTATGCCTCCATGTACTAGATGCCGGCATAGAGGCAGGGACAGCGTGCCAAGAGGCTTTAATTATGCCTTTCTTTTCTTTCCAGGTGAAGAAACACAGAGTCTTTGATGTTATGATCCTTTTTGTTATTGTTGGGAAAACATTCCTTCTGGTTTATTTTGGTGATTCAACTTCTAACAGGTTATGCATAAAGGGCGTTTCTTTGTTTTGGGAGACAATGCTGTCATAGTATTGTCTCCCAACATCTTCCTGCTTTCGCTTTGCCACTTGCCAGCATAATGAGCAGTTCAGCATCTGTTGAGGGACTGGGAGTGGATGGCACACTTTCCAGTGATGTTGTGGAGAATTTTAATTTCTCCAAGGATCTGGGAGAAATGTGAGCTGGTTGTTCTTCACAATACAGGCTGGGTTAATGCTGTTTACTCCTTTGCTGCCTCACAAACAGCCTCCTCCAAGGTCACCTCACTGCTCCTCGGTTTCCCCTCCTTTGGGCCAGGCTCAAGAAAGCTGCTCAGTGTAAATCCATGGCAGAAGCCCCCAGGTCTTGTGAAGAGGTAGCAGAATGGGGGCATCTGCTTTCTTCTCTTCAATATCCAAGTTTCTAAAAGGAAGAAAAGGGAGAATTCAAAGCACATGCAAGCTCACAAAAATGTAGATAGTTACTGAGGATCCTAAAGGGCCTGATCACAATTCCTCCCTTAATTTAAGAAGCCAAGTGCTTCCTAATGTGCTCTGGAAAAAAGATGTGTGTGACACTAATGTGCACTTAGGATATCTAAACACTGTGCATGGGATGCAAAAATGAGTCAGATTCTGGCATTCACTCCTGCACACATTCATTCACTCAATCAACGTTCAATTGTGCATTCCTACTGTGTGCCAGGCATCATGCTAGTCACTGAGAATTCACAGAGGTGATGCTTTCCCCAGAACCTAGTTGCTTCTGGCTCAGTGAAGATACACACAGTCAAATGAGTCATGGCAGGGTTGAGCTGCAGGTTCTTTGAAGTAGATATGGGGTGTACCATGGGACCCAAAGGGAGAAGACACCATCTATGGTTTGTGAGAAAGGCATGAATATTACTAAGAGGTGAGCACTCTGGCACTTGTGGTGACCCTGGCAGCCCTCCAATGAAGGAGAACTTTGTGACCTTGGCAAGCAAAGTTAAGAGTTTTCACCTTGACAGAAGTTGAGTTACGTTCAAGTTTCCAAAGCATTCCCCAGCAATTCCCTCCAGACAGCAACTGAGCTATGAATCTGGAATTTATTTGGTAGGGACTTTTCTCTCTCAAAAATGCAGCCAAACACCGAAGAAAAAGATCACCTTTTAAATAAAAGAAGCACATTGTACTATTTGGCAAGTGACTGGGGGCAGGTGTGTGTGTCTGTGTGTTAACGCACATGCATGTGAAGAATTTTAATTTCTCCAAGGAGCTGGGTAAGATGCCTTTATTGTTTAATTCAGCTGGGACTGTCTCTTTTCTTTTTTTGAACCAGGGAAAAGCCAGTGCTGACTTGCACCTGGGGCTGAAGCGAGCATTCTCCTGTTTACCTTTGAGACTGAGGCTATGCTTTCCTCGGGAGACTGCCTTCTGTATTAGGCTAGGCCCCTGCACACCACCACATCAATGGTTCAAAAGGGTTTTAGGCTTGCTCCCCAAGTGTTCCAAATGGATTGAATAAAGGGATTCCCCTGATAGCAAAAAATCCAGCCTTAATTCTGATAAAGCGCTTTTTTTTTTTTTAAGACAGGGTTTCACTCTGTCACCCAGGCTGGAGTGCAGTGGTACGATCTTGGCTCACTGTGTCCTTGACCTAATTCAGGCTCAAGCGATCCTCTTACCTCAGCCTCCTGAGTAGCTGGGACTAGGGGCATGCATCACCCGTCTGACTAATTTTTAATTTTTTTGTAGGGACAGGGTCTCACCGTGTTGTTGAGGCTTGTCTTGAACTCCTGGGCTTCAGTGATCCACCCATTTCAGCCTCCCAAAGTGCTGAGGTTACAGTTGTGAGTCACCACGCCTGGCCAAAGTACATTTTTAAAGGCTTGAGGTGAGAGGGAAAGGAGTAGAAGTGATTGTTCTGTTGAGTGTCTATTGACCCATTAAATACACCAGACAAGAACTAATCTTATTCTACCCAAAGAACAAGTCTCTTCCTTTTCACTTTTTGGCACATTTAGCGCAGTCAAGAGCTAATTAAAGTCCTTTCCGTTTCTCAGGGCTGCCTGTCTTCCCTATGGCACATCCTGTTCTGTTTTTCCGGTTGGCTTCCAATTGCAGCTGGATACAAAGAAGTCAGAGGTGATTTCCCACTCGTTTGGATGTGCCAGCTACTATATTTCTAAATTTCTAGTCCCCCCCACTGACAATCTGTGCCTGAGATTTTTCTGGTCTCTGCGTAAGTTCAGGATATCTCAGATGGGGCCTTTGCTCAGCAAATAGTGGATAATATTGCTGGGTTGGGTGAGACATGGACACAGAAGCTCTACATGTCCCCAAGGAAGTAGCTCCAAATAGCCACCCCAAAACGCAGATGGTATATTAGGAAATTTTGTTTGCAAAGACAATTTTTTTCTTAGATTATCTCAAATAATTCATTCTCATGACAGTATTTCTTAAATACCTGCCATGTACAAGGCACTGAGCGGGGGTAAGCTTTTTAGAAGAGGTCACATGGCAGGGGGAGAGAAATCACATGGAAACTCACAAATGGTCATAAGGCAGGACTTTGTGGAAAATGCACAGGCAGTCAGTACTCAGGAGCATGTTAGAGATGGGGGCATCTGGTCACCCCAAGTCTGTAGCAATCAAGCTGGCCTCCACCATGATGGTGATTCATTTGCTCCATTTCTCTGTTCTTTCTGCTACCCTGGCTGCCTCCATCCTTGCCGACTATTTCTGCTCACTCTACTGCTGCCTACTCGTGTCCTCTGCTAATCCTGGGGTCCATGGCCCCTGCTGCCTCATGGCCTCTGCCTGCCTCCTTTTGGTGTCCTTTCAGTTTCTTCTTATGCTGCAAGTGCCTTCCTCCCTCCCTGCATCTCTATTTGGATTCCTGAGCCTGATCATTGATGGTCTCAGTTAAGCTCTGTGTTCCCAATGGGAAGAGCTTCCACTGCGGGCCACACAACACACACTGCTGCTCAACCTTTAGGGCAGGAAAGCACAAAGGGGTGATGTACAAGAGAGTTGCATGCAGGAAGTAATATGTCAACTTTACAGGAAGCCCGAGCTATCCATTCTCCAGGTAAAAAGGTAGGAAAGAGGCCTGGTGCAGTGGCTCACGCCTGTCATCCCAACATTTTGGGAGGCCAAGGTGGGTAGATTGCCTGAGCTCAGGAGTTTCGAAACCATCCTGGGCAACATGATGCCACTTCCGAGTAGCTGGGAATACAGGCATGCACCACTGTGCCCAGCTACTTTTTTTGTATTTAGTAGAGACAAGGTTTTCCTACCCTAAAGATTGAGCTGCAGCATGTGTCATGTGGCGGAGGCAGGAGAATCACTTGAGCCCAGGAGGTGGAGGTTACAGTGAGCCAAGTTCGTGCCACTGCACTCCAGCTTGAGTGACAGAGTGAGACTCCGTCTCAAAAAAAAAAAAAAAAAAAAAAAAAAAAGTAGGAAAAATTCTCAGGCAAAGGAAACGCATGTATGAAGTTTCCCAGTGGGAAGTTACCAACTGTCCTTCTTTGCCCGGACTATCCCAGCTGAGCCCTGGAAGTCTTAGGTCCTGGAAAACCTTAGTTCCAGGCAAACTGGGATGCTGATCACCTGAAATTCAGCAGTGCTTATTCACTTACCTGTCATCTATGGCTGCTTGCATGCTCCAATGCAGAGTTGAGCAGTTATGCCAGAGACCATGTGGTCCCCAAAGCCTAAAATTTACTCTCTGTTTCTTTAAAAAAAAAAGTTTGCTGAACACTGAGCAGGACCAAGGAAGAGTAGATAAGTTATCTGTTAAGGCAAGGAGGTATAACTAGTTATAACAGTCACAAGAGTGTTGACTATGACTTTGTCCATTTATTTTCCCATTGGAAGGGATTTTTTTTTAGACAGGGTCTTGCTCTGTTGCCCAGGCTGGAATGCAGTGGGACAATCTTGCATCAATGTAGCCTCGACCTCCTGGACTCAAGCAATCCTCCTGCCTCAGCCTCCCAAGTAGCTAGGATTATAGGCGCAACACCATGCCTGGTCAGTGTTTTTATTTTTTGTATAGATGAGATCTCACTATGTTGCCCAGGCTGGTCTTGAACTCCTGGCCTCAAGCAATCCTCCTGCCTCAGCCTTCCAAAGGCCTGGGATTACAGGCATGAGCCACTGGGACCCATTTTTAAAACCTAAATTAGATTATGTCACTCTCCTGCTCAAAATCTTTTAATGGTTCCCAGCTCACTGGGAATAAAATTCAAGGATCCCCTTTATCTCTGAGACAGACCCCACCTCCTCCTGTTCCTCTTGTTCACTCCACGCCACTCTCATCCCCGTTGTTCCTCAAACATGCAGAGCGCATTCCTGTCTCAGGACCTTTGCGCTTGCTGTTCCCTTTATCTGGACCGTTTCCCCGGATATACGCATGCCACTTCATTCACGTTTCTATTCAAAGTTTTCCTTTCAGAGAAGCCTTCCCCACCATTGCAGCACTTTTTGCCTCCTGACATCACTTATTTGTTGATTTTCTGTGTCTACACTAGCAGGTCAGACACAAGAGGACAAGGATGTTGCTGTATCCCCAGCTCACAGAACAGTACCAATCACAATATTTGTTGGATAAGTGAATGGTTGGAAACGGCAGGAATTTTTTGCATGTCTCCAGGCTATGTCCCCACTCATTGGACCATATTATTGTTAATCAATATTTCATTTTAGCCAATATCCATCCTGTTACAATTATGTGACTGTCTGTCTCTGTCACCAGCTGGCCTTGTTTCCTGCCAAACACCTTGTCCTTAATTGTCTCAACAGCTGCTCTGTGCATTTCTCATGCCAGATGCCAGCCTGAAATGCTGCCATTTCTCTGCCTGAAAAACCCTCAGGATGATTCTTCAAACCCCTGAAATGGACAATGACATTTCATGCATACATGCACTTTTCTAGGGGGAGGGTCCAGAGCCGTCACCCAGTTTGCAAGGGGGTCCTCCACCCTCCAAAGGCCGAGGTGCTCTGATTTTAAGCAACGGCAGTCCATTTGCCTAAACCATGTTAATCTTCCTATCTGTGTGGCAGGCCCTCCTGGGGTGCCTTCCACTGGCGGATACCTTGTGATTTCTTCTGTTCTTCATACCTGGGCTGGTTTCACCAGGATGCTCTCTGTGCGCCTCTGGAAGGTTCCTCTCTTCTGCCACATTCTGAAATCTTAAGCTAAATACCACACTCCCCTACAGTGAGCAGGGTCCCTAGTGGTTGCCCCCACATGGCTGTTTTATTCCAGGCAGTGAAATGGGCTGGGTTGAACCCCCTGCCACTGAAGCAGCATCTGCGGTAATACCAGAGGTTCGTTGTCTCACACAAGGAAATTGAAGATGCGGACACACAAAGAGTGGCTTTAAGAGCAGAGTGTTGAACAGGCAAAAGAGAAAAGCTCCCCCATGCAGAGGAAGGGGGTTTCTGAATGGGTCTCCCGGGTTTGGGGCAAGATGTGGTCGGTTTCATAAATGAGCTTGAAGAGGCTGTGTCTGATTTACATAGGGTGTAGTGGATTGGTTGGACCAGGTGTGCCATTTACATAGGGCACCAAGAGGCTGGCCATCCCACCCTAATCTTTTATTATGTAAATGAGGTCTTTACCTGGCCAGCACCATACTGACTGCACACATGGTGACAAAGGAAAGGGAAGAGGAAACCTCCGTATTGAATATGCCTGGCTTCCAGGTATCCCTTTTCTATTGGCTTAGCTGCTGGCATCACCTGTGCAAGCTTCCAGCTTGCTTATCTAGGCTTGAAGCTTCATTTTTCAGGCTGCTTTTTATGAAAAGGATACCCTTACCAAGGACTCCCTTACCCTCATTAACTCCTAAATAATTCCTTTTTAGCTCCTGTTATCACAGAGACACTTTTTTGGCTCCTGTATCGCAGAGACGCTTTTCTGGGAAGAGCTGCCTGCCAGCCCCCGACAGAATGGCGTCAAGTGCATCATTCTTAATGAACCCAAGGCCTGGTTTACTATTCGGGGAGGTGTCTGTGCTGCGAGATTCATTTCCTGCCAAGGTCCTCTGCTCATTTCTCAAAGTCATTCAGGCGAGGCTGCTCCACTGGGGAGACTCGGGGTTCTCCTTTTACTCTGAGGAAGTGTCAGAAGTCCGTCCTTTCTGAAAGTCACTGGCAGGGAGGAAACTTGGACAGCGCCGTTGCCTCAGCTGTGAGAGGATTTTCCTTTCCAGTAGGAGAATTATTTCCTTTCCAGGAGGAGAATTACTCCAAGAAGCTCACCTGCAAACGCAGCTGCTGGCCTTCTTCAATTGATGTGTGGAGGGTTAGGAAGAGAGAGGCCAGGGCAGAGCTGGGGTTCCAGCTTGGAAATATAAGGATATAACTAAGCTTCTGGCAGGAGGGGTCAGCTGTGGGCTGTATTCAGGTTCCAAGGGACCTAGCCAGGAAGGGGTGCCCCTGGGCCTCTTTGGCTAGACCATCCCAGCTCATCCACCCCTACAGCAGAGGCCCAACCTGCCCAAAGCCACCCTCTTTTTTTTTTTTTTGAGACGGAGTTTTGCTCCTGTTGCCCAGGCTGGAGTGCAACGGCACGATCTCAGCTCACGGTAACCTCCGCCTCCCAGGTCCTGCCTCAGCCTCCCTAGTAGCTGGGATTACAGACATGTGCCACCACGCCCGGCTAATTTTGTATTTTTACAAATACAAAATTTAGAGACAGAGTTTCTCCATGTTGATCAGGCTGGTCTCGAACTCCCAACCTCAGGTGATCCACCCGCCTCGGCCTCCCAAAGTGCTGGGATTACAGGCATGAGCCACCATGCCTGGCAAGACACCCTCTTTCTTTCATGCAGGAGAATTCTTACTGCATACGCACCGTGTGCAGCGTCCTGGGCCTACGGAGATAAAATGTGTTCCTGTCTTTAGGAGACTAGAGATTCAACTAGGTAATTACACCCAAATGTGAGGAGCTGGAAGTGCCAGGGGCCCTGAGGGCAGAGGCTTGGGAGCCCAAAGGAAGACTTCCTGGAGGAGGTGACGTCCAAGTGGAGACTTGGAAGATAAGTGGAAATTCTTATATTCAGACCTAAAGGAGAGAAGAGTCCTGGCTTAGTTTCTCAAGTGCCACTGCCTAAAATTCTTTTAAAAGGGAACAAGTTTTTTGCTGTTTTTAATAGCAGGTAAACAGTAAAGCAAAGCAAACAGCCCTTGAGACCTAGAAGAGGGTGGGAGAGCGGGACGAAAACACAGAAGGAAGACGTGGGAGGCAAAAAAGAAAAAAAAAACCCACAACCCCAGGAAAGTGACCAGCAGCACCAGCAGCACCCGGTTGGGGGTGGAGCGGGGAACAGCTGTGAAAAATGCAGATTACCTGGGCCACCCCAGACCCATTAAATCAGAAGCTGTGGGGATGGGGCCTGCAATCTGTGTGTTAACAAATCCTCCAGGTGATTCTGATGCCTGCTCAAGTTTAGAGCCGCTGGGCTGTAAGCCTGGGACACAGCAGTTCTCATTAGTGTTTAATGAGAGTGATGAGGGAATCAATTAGCCAATTACTCTACCTTGGAAAAGAGAGGAGCAGTGTGTTCTCAGCCTTGGCTGCACATTAAAAGCACCCTGAGAGCTTTCAAAAATCCCAAGGCCTGGGCCATGCCCCAGACCAATTACATAAGAATCTCTAAGGGGTACCCAGGCACTGACATTTTTAAAGCACACTGGGTGATTCTAATGTGCAGCCAACACCCAGCACCACTGCAGTAAAAGAAGACATTGGGTTGGATACAGTGGCTCACACCTATAATGCCAGCACTTTAGGAGGTCGAGGCAGGCAGATCACTTGAGTTTAAAAGTTCAAGACCAGCCTGGCCAACATTGTGAAACCCCATCTCTACTAAATACAAAAATTAGCCAGACATGGTGGTGTATCCCTGTAATCCCAGCTACTCAGGAGACTGAGGCAGGAGAATTCCTTGAACTCAGGAGGCGGAGGTTGCAATGAGCTGAGATTGCGCCATTCCACTCCAGCATGGGCAACAGAGCAAGACTCTGTCTCAATAAACAAACAAAGAATTAGCATGGTGTGGTGGCTACTATGCACTTGTAGTCCCAGCTACTCGAGAGGCTGAGATGGGAGGATTGCTTGAGCACAGGGAGGTTGAGGCTGCAGCCATGATCACACTGATCTGGGCGACAGAGGAGACCTTGTCTCAGAAAAAGAAAAAAAGAGAAAAAAAGCATCAGCAATACACTCTGTTTTGAATGGCTTAGATAACTTTATTTTATTTTGTAAAATACATTTATTTCAGTAGCTTTTGGAGTACAGTTGGTTTTTGGTTATATGAATGAATTATACAGTGGTGAAGTCGGAGACTTTAGCACAACCATCACCTGAGTAATGTACAGTGTACCCAATATGGAGTTTTTTCTCCCTCACCCTCCCACCCTCCTTCTGAGTCTCCAAAGTCCATTATATCACTCTGTATGTCTTTTCTTACCCATAGCTTAGCTCCCACTTATTAGTGAGAACATGTGGTATTTGGTTTTCCACTCCTGACTTACTTCACTTAGAATAATGGCCTCCAGCTCCATCCAGTTGCTGCAAAAGTCATTATATTTCATTCTTTCTTATGGCTGAGTAGTATTCCTTGGTGTATATATACCATATTTTCTTTATCTTTGGGCGATGGGCACTTAGGTTGGTTCCATATCTTTGCAATTGTGAATTGTACAGCAATCAACATACGTGTACAGGTGTCTTTTTGATAGAGTGACTTATTTTTCTTTGGGTAGATACCTAGTAGTGGGATTGCTGGATCGAATGGTAGATCTACTTTTAGAGAACTTTATTTTAGACAGGAATGGCATACATAGAAGTGCATATCAAGTAACAAGTGATTTAGAGAAAATAGAGCTGCTTTTTTTTTTTTTTTAAATATCCTATAATAAAAAATCTGAAAGCCGAGAGCCTAGAACTGGAACAGCGGCCTCACAATGTCTTCAGCAATCTGGGCTCCTTCTAGATGACCACTCTAGAAGGGTGGCCCTCAGAGCCACAATGTAACTACTAGAGCTATTCCCATTCATGTCCCAGGAAGGAAACACTTAAAGAATGAGGGACAAAAAAGAGTAGCTGCTCTCTTGTTTAATCTTCTCTAAGGAATGCTCCTGGAAGCCCCAACCAGAGACTTAAACGCTGCGAGCTCATTGGTCAGGACTGTGACATATGACTACCCTCAACTGCAAGGGAGTCTGGGAAATGCAGTATTGTAACTGAGCACCTTGCCATTGAGAGCAATATTGGGTTCTGTTATTAAGGAAGAAGTGGGAAATGGATATTGGATAGAGAGAATGAAGATTGGGTAAGTAGCCACCAGTCCATTTCTGTATTAGTCAGAGTTCTCCAGAGAAACAGAACCAATAAGATATTTCTATAAATAGATGTATTATAAGGCATTGCTTACATGATGATGGAGGCTGAGAAGTCCCACAATCTTCTGTCTGCAAGCCGGAGACCCAGGAAAGCAGCTTGCATAGCTGGAAGGCCTGAGAGGTGAAGAGTCAATGAGGTCAATTCTAATCTGATCTGAAGACCTCAGAATCAGGGGTTCTGAAGCTGGTGTCCCAGCTCACTCAGTCAGACAGAAAGGGAATCTAACCTTCTTCCACCGTTTTGTTCTATTCAGGCCCTCAATGGATTGGACAAGGCCCACCCACACTGGGGAGGGTCACCTGCTTTTCTCAGTTCACCGACTCAAATGCTAATATCTTCCATGAACAGCTTCACAGACATACCAGAAATAATGTTTAAGGAGATACATGGGCATCTTGTGGCCCTGTCAAGTTGACATATAAAATCAACCATCACAGTGTCACAAAAATCTTCCTTGGATGTTCAGGGATGAATGATTTAGGGGGGTTTGTGCTACAGAACCATATTAGACTCAAAACTAGGAGAGAACTTTCCCAGACAGCTGTAAGGCATTTAATTAATAAAAACTGCTGTGTCTACACTTTCCTTCTTTGACTGGGTAGTGGTGGTGGTAGGGAGGGTGGTCAAGATGAGTAGGGGTGACAGAGAGAGACAGAAAGAGACTAATCAGAGAAGTCACCAGGATTCTGGGGAGGGGTTTAAAGTTATAAAGAGGTGGGCACTTTTTTCAAGGTTTCACAATGAATCAGTGATCTAGGGGGTAGAACCTGGAGAGAACAGAGATCTGCTGTGACAAGGAGGAATTTTGTTTCTACAAAGAGTGAGTGGAGGGTTAATCTGGACTCTGAGTCATGAGGAATAGAAACCCAGCTTCAAGTATATTTAGCAAAAAATGGATTTATTGTCTAACCTAATTGAATAGTATGAGGAGTATGTAGAATTCAGGCATGGCTCGATCTAGGTGAAAGAACCTCCCTCCAAGCTATGGCTTCAGTTATCACCTCTCAGGTGATCCTTGGTTCAGAAGAGCCCTTAGGCAATCTACTGTGTTCCCTGTTTGTGCTTTTGTGGCCTGTCATGGTGAGCAAGTCTGCTGGAATTCTCAGGTAACAGGGAATAGAGAGACACATAATATCAATGTTTTCATGCAAGCATAATGCCCTTATTTAAGGGAAGCAGTAGTGAGGGGTGTTCATTTCCTACATATTAGGCAAGTCCAGCTGGATTCTTATGGTGCAGGGCTATTTGCCCTTCCCTGACACTCTATGGTCTCTTCTCTGAACCAGCTAATGTGATTTGTTAGCTGTTATTGATTGTTTTGTGGGGTTTTTTTTTGTTTTTTTTTTTTTTCTGAGTCGAAGTCTTGCTCTGTCACCCAGGCTGGAGTGCAGTGGTGCCATCTCAGCTCACTGCAACCTCTGCCTCCTGGGTTCAAGTGATTCTCCTGCCTCAACCTCCTGAGAAACTGGGATTACAGGTGCATGCCACCACGCCTGGCTAATTTTTTAAAAAAAAATATTTTTAGTAGAGATGGGGTTTCACCACGTTGGCCAGGCTGGTCTTGAACTCCTGACCTCAAGTGATCCACCTACCTCAGCCTCCCAAAGTGCTGGAATTACAGGCATGAGTCACCACCCCCGGCCTGTTGTTGATTTTTATACATTAAAAAAATAGAATTAAATGTTTTCAGCCATGAAACATCAGTCCACTGATGGGATACCCAGGCGTGGAGAAACTCTAAAGACAGGCTTCTAGAGAGAGGAAAACAGTGCATCATCTAGCAGGCTTTCTGCACATCTCTCGTTCTGGCTAATGGTTCCAGGCAGCTATTTTTGTATTGTTTGCTTGTCTTGTCTTTGTTCTTTTCATCTTATAGGTACCCATAGCATATCAGGGCCTCAATGGGGCAACAGAAATGCACGTATGAATAAACAAGCAATAATCCTGGCCCTGAAAGGCAGCTCATAATATGCTCGCCCGTATCTGTGTAGGCCTTCCCCCTGCAGAGCCGAGGCAGCCTGACTGCCCCACCAGGACTGGCATCTCTTTGCCTGTTGCTTGCATTGGCTTCCAGAAGCCTCTCTGCCTACACACAGGTGGCAAAAGTGCCAGATCCTCCTCCGGTGATGGACGGGAGTCAGTGCATAGAGCCTCACTCCCGGGGAGAAACCGTGAGCTGCATGCTCTTCACTGGCATGCATGGGTCCCAGGGGCCCGCCGTGGTAACAGCCCCTCTAGAGGCTGCTGGCCTCCTCCTCTATCTCTCTTCCCCACCTACTGTGCTTTCTAGGATCACCTCCCAAATAAATAGCTGGCATGCAAACCCTTGTCAGCGGCTCTGCTTCTGAGGGAACCCGACCCAGGACAACCCCCGATGTCTTCTGGAGACCCCATGAACAGCATGGAGGTACCATAATCAAAGCACGCCCAGGGCATGTGCAGGGGAGCACAGAGAAGGTGACCCGAGAAGGGGGCTGGAGAAAGTGAGAGATGTGACCTGGGGCAAAGCGAAGGCAGGGCATTCCTCGCAGATGCAATTGCAAGAGCAGGGCTGTGAAGGGCTGAAATGGCGCTTGAGGCAAGATGATGGCTTGGAATTGTGTTATTTGTGATTTTCTTTTTTCCCCTCTTCCTCATATGAACTGCTCTGGGACTCGGGAGCAGAGATGTGATATAGCCTTGAGGAGCAATGGATAGTAGGAGTGGAAAAGACAGCACAAAACAAAGGACAGAAGGTTTTAAATTATTTTTCCCAAAACAGGCTTCTTGGAATCAAGGATGAAGCAGAGCACAGAAGCTCCTCTTCCTGCCCAGGGAGGAGACACAGGAGGGTCACAGGGCCAGGCGCAGCACAGAGCGCAGGGAAAAGGTAGGACGTTAGAACCTTTGGCGTGGGGACGCTGGCACACCCTGGAGGCCTGGATGGTTGCTGTGGGGCATTTGTTAGAATTTTACTGTAATTACAACTTTTGCAATGAAAAGTAATGGCAAAAACCACAACTACTTTTGCACCAGCCTGATGGAAGCTACATTCACTGTTTACCTGGGCACTGTGGGGTGATACTTCCGTGGCAGCTTGACTGCTCAGGCCCATGGAGTGTCCAGGAGAGGATGTCCAGACGCCCCACCCCAATGCTGAGACTGGGCCCCTTCCAGTACCACATGGCCAAGGCGATAACCCTCTTCCTCAGAGCTGCATCAGGGTATGAGAGGCCCTCGACGGTGGTGGAAACCCACCACCCAGACCCCACACAGGCTAAATCTGAAGAGTGCTGGTAAGGTTTGGCTGTGTCCCCACCCAAATCTCATCTTGAATTGTAGCTCCCATAGTTGCCACATGTTGTGGGTGGGAGATAATTGAATCATTGGGGTGGTTTCTCCTATACTGTTCTCGTGGTAGTGAATAAGTCTCATGCGATCTGATGGTTTTATAAGGGGAAACCCCTTTCACTTGGTTTTCACTCTCTCTTTGCCAGCCATCATGTTAGATGTGTCTTTGTTCTTCCCTCACCTTCCGCCATGAGTGTGAGGCCTCCCCAGCCACATGGAACTGTGAATCTGTTAAACCTCCTTTTCTTTATAAGTGACCCAGTCTCTGGTATGCCTTTACCAGTAGCATGAAAACAGACTAAGACAAGTGCCAACCTGTCTGGGCAAGATGCCAGCTCTGTACAAGGTGAAGGAAACGACAACTCACAACATGGGGAGAAAGTAACGACCTTTGAATCACCCCCTCATGCTGTGCACAAAGGCCTGCTCATTGTATGTGAATCTACAGATGATATAAATACATGCATATATGTTATATAAAAGCTCTGAGATTCGCTTTTTAGTTGTCTGAGCATGAATGTGACAATTCAGTTGAGCTGCTCTGCAATAAGGATGAAAGGATAAAATTAGAACCAATTAAAGTTACTTGATGAAACATCTCATTAGCACCACAGAAAATCCAATGTTAAGTCATGGGGTGACCTGACATGTGAAGTCTTGCTGTCTCATCCCCACTGCAGAGAGAATAAATGGGCTGGAGCTCTGAGGCCTGAGAGGTCGGTGGCCAGCTTGAGGGTAGTGACAGTAGGACCCTAGGAGAAAGGAGAGGTCAGCTAAGATGGATGGGGGAGTCTCTTTTGGGTATCCCCTCCTGTGCTTTGATATTTTTCCCAGAGGTTGCTGGGGCTTATCTTTGGGGTGCATCAACAAAAATATCCTTCCTAGAAGATGGAGTGAGGGATAAGATACCCAACAGTCAGAAGATGTGATTTCAGATGCTGGCTTGGCCACTGAGTCATGAACAACTCCTGGGAAACTCACTGAACATCTCTGCATGGAGTTCCCTCATTTGGAAAAGTGGGATTAGGATGCCTGAATTATTCTCCTGAATTATTGTCAAGCTTTAACTGCTTAATCCACTTTTTTTTTTTTTTTTTTGAGACAGAGTCTTGCTCTTTTGCCCAGGCTGGCATGATCTTGGATCACTGCAACCTCTGCCTCCTGGGTTTAAGTGATTCTCATTCCTCAGCCTCTAGAGTAGCTGGGATTACAGGCACATGCCACCACACCTGGCTATTTTTTGTATTTTTAGGAGAGACTGGCTTTCACCATTTTAGCCAGGCTGGTCTTAAATTCCTGACCTCAGGTGATCCTAGAACCTCGGCCTCCCAAAGTTCTGGGATTACAGGCGTGAGCCACCGCGCCCAGCCTTAATCCACATTTGGAAGGATTAACAGCTCCTTACAAATGGAGGAGGCCAGCATTAGGTTATCAGCACCAACATCTCCGCCGCCACCACTCTTAGGGCCATGCTGTCTGGTAATCTACGGGAAGAGATGCAGGAGTGATCCTCCCAGGCAAGTCTGCATCGCAAGAGTCATGTTTCTTGAGATACAACATTTCCACCCAGAAGTTTGACTTTCTGGGTTTTGTGACCAAAGGATAAAGAGAGTGTTTTGTGATAGTGGAGCATTTTGGTGCCCTGACCTCAAATCACATAAGCAACGGTTTATTGTACCCATGAGCAGGCCTGGATCTGCAAGGAATGTACTTCCTTACATTTAAAAAGTGATGTTCTTTGTATCACCTGCATTTTGGCAGAACTGGACATTGCAGGAAAATAAGCTTGAATGTAGCCTTCTTCCCTGGAATGTTTTGCATCTAAATAACTGCTTTAGGCCAGGCGCGGTGGTTCATGCCTGTAATCCCAGCACTTTGGAAGGCTAAAGCCCGGGTGGATCACCTGAGGACAGGAGTTTGAGACCAGCTTGGTCAACCTGAGGAAACCCCGTCTCCATTAGAAATACAAAAATTTTCCGGGTGTGGTGGTGTGTGCCTGTAATCTCAGCTACTCAGGAGGATGAGGCACAAGAATCGCTTGAACCCGGAAGGTGGAGGTTGCAGTGAGCCAAAATTGTGCCACTGCACTCCAGCCTGGACAACAGAGATACTCTGTCTCAAACAAACAAAAATAAAAAATAAAAATCTAAATAACTGCTTTAGTTATTCCTTTTCCAGAATTCTGGGTCTGGAGTTCTTCCTTGGTGACTTGGTCAAGGATAAGCACTTAGACGGAGGTATCCCCATGTGTGTTGTACTGGTCACTTATGTCACCAAATCTCAGGGAAAGATTGGTGAAGATGGAAATAATACTTCTGTAAGCTTTGGCCGTAGCTACATGCAACTTGAATATAAGCAAGGGGTCCACATGAGCCAGTTCCCTGTATAAAGTTGCACCAAATCCCAGCACCCAATGTAATTAAAAATCAGTCCAAAATCTCTATGTCCAGGTTACATCCCAGACCGATTCAACCAGAAGCTCTGGGGTGGGGCCTAGCATCATTCTTTTCTTTTCTGTTTTTGTTTAGTTTTTGAGACAAGGTCTTGCTCTGTCACCCAGACTGGAGTGCATAGCTCACTGAAGCCTCAAACGCCTGTGCTCAAGTGATTGTCCTGCCTCAGCTTCCTGAGTAACTGGGACTACAGGCACACAGCACCATGCCTGGCTAATGTTTCGGTGTTTTGTAGAGATGGAGTCTTACTATGTGGCCCAGGCTGGTCTCGAACTCCTGGCCTCAAGTGATCTGCCTTCCTCAGCCTCACAAAATGCTAGCCACCATGCCTGACCCTGGCATCATTATTTTCTGACACTCCCTGATAGTCCAATGCCCAGCTAAGATTTAGAAAGACTGATGTAGTGGGTTGAGGGGGCAAGGACTGTTTGAGAAAGTGACATTTGAATGAAGATATAAAAAATAAGGAGAGATCCAAGAAAAAAGTTTCGGAAAAGTGCCAAATAAAAGTAAAAACTGAGATGCTTATTCCAGTAATTCAATGAAAAATGCCATATTTGCCTTTTACAACTACTCTTTTTTTTTTTTGGACTGGGTCTCGCTCTGTTGCCCAGGCTGGAGCACAGTGGTGTGATCTCAGCTCACTGTAGCTTTGACCTCCCGAGCTCAAGCCATCCTCCCACCTCAGCCTCCTGAGTAACTGGGACTACAAGCACATGCCACCATGCCTGGCTATTTTTTTATGTTTTCTAGAGATGGGGTCTTATCATGTTGCCCAGGCTGATGCTGACTCCAGGGCTCAAGAGATCCACCTGCCTTGGCCTCTCAAAGCACTGGGATTACAGGTGTGAGCCACCATGCCTGGCCTAAAACTTCTTATTCTTTAGAAAATACTGGCATAAGGACCAAAGATAACGCCCAGTATCCCCAGACATGATGGCTAGCCTAACCTCACGCTTCAAACTGACCAGAAGGATCTTTCTAAGGAGGAGCCTCCTCTTCCTCCAAGATATTTAAAATAGGGCTTGATGGAAGAGAATTTTGCTTGATTGGGGTTTTCAGGATGCCACCTGCTACATAAAATGAATATACAGGGCATTGGGGCTCTAGGAGGTGGAATTGCTAGGGCGGAGAAAAAGGTAGGGGCAAGTAGATTCATCTCATTAAGTTCTGTGCGAGGCGGTTTTTCTTCCTCGTCTCAAGCCCACCACCGGGAGGGAGAGAGGAGGAAGGTAATTCACGGACACAGAACCACACCTAATTTAAACTCTTGGTCTGCTGTGGCAAGGGATTTCTTTGACTTACTGATTTCCTGTAACACAGACTTAGAAACAATAGTAAATACGGCATTGATCTTCAAGAGTATATCATTAGGCACTATTAGCAAGATGTGCAAACACAGACATAAGTAATAACAAGCCACAACTCTCTCCTGAGAAGCCATAACGGTGCCAAGGGAACCAACTTTTTAAAGTGAAAATTTCTTTTGATTGTTAGAAATGTCTGAGGCTACCTGCGAACAGTAACTCCCACAGCTGAAACGCATCTGCCTGACAGAGATGCCTGGATTTTCCTAGCACGAGCTGCTCTCTGCTGTCCCCCTTCAGCCGGCTGCTACCCCGTAGACCCCTGAGGAGGCTCTGTCAAGAAGGAAGTTTCCAGATGCTGGAATGGATCAGCCTAGTTTGGTTTCTGCTTTGTCCTTTCTCCCTTCTGTCTCTGGGTATCTCAGTCTGTTTGGGCCGCTATAACAAAATACCATAGACTGGGTAATTTAAATTACCCAGAAATGTGTTTCTCGCCATTCTGGAGGCTGAGAAGCCCAAGATCAAGGTACTGACAGATTTGGTGTCTGGACAGGGCTGGCTTCCTGGACCATAGATGGTGTCTTCTCAATGTTGTCTCATATAGTGGGAGAGATGAGGGGTTTCTCTGGGGCCTCTTTTATAAGGGCACTAATCGCATACATGAATGCTCCACTTTCCTGACCTAATCACCTCCCAGAGGCCCCGTCTCCTAATACCATCACCTTGGGGATGAGGATTTCAGCATATGCACTTTATGGGGGACATAGACATTTAGTCCATTGCACTGGGTCATTCACGCCTTTTCAGGATTTGCTTCTGAGCCCCTCTAGACCTGTGCCTTGCTGGTGTCCCAGTGCCCTCTCCTGCTTGTTGGCCCGGAGATGCCTCTTGTGGTCAGGAACCCTGCTCTCTGCTCCTCCATCCTGCCTCCTGTCTGGGCAAGTACTATGCTCTCCAGCTTCCAGATGTTCAGCCTGTGCCCATGGCTGAACCCCAGTGCCCTGTGAAGTCCACAGAAATAAGCCTGGACCCCTGACCAATCAGAAAAGCCCCTGCCTTAAGTATGCCCCCAGCCTGCTCCTCCTTCTTCATGGCTCGATGTAATATCTCCCCTGTTTCAGGCCTGAAACATCTTCTTAGTCTTGCTTCTGAACAATGGTTCTTGAGAGTCACCCCATAGCGGCTACCTTCCTTTCTTCTCTTTGCTGATCTTTTACCTTCCTTTATTCCCTGCTCAAAATTCTCCTTTTTCTGAAAGATGGAAGATGGAAGAGCAGCAGGAAGCTGGAAGAGCTATTGATCAAAGCTGCATTTACCTAAAAACAGCATGGGGATGAAGCAGAGAGATTAAGTAATTCTCCAAACACACATAGCTGGTAAGTGTCAGAATCAAGACTGGAGCCCAGCAGTTTTATTCAGAGACTAGGTACCTTAGTCTCATGATGCTGCCTTCCTGCTTTAGAAGACTCTTCAAGTCTATTATCTCATGCTAAGGATCTAAAGAAGCCAGAGATTTTAACCAAATCAAATTGCCACAAGCAAGAACCTCTACCTCTCCACCAGAGAACACCAGCATGGATGGGTCAGATGTATTCATCCAGTGAACAAATGTTCATTAGAGAGTGCAATGTGCCAAGCATCTCTAGGTATTGGGATGCAGCAGTAAATAAACCAGAAAAAAACCATATCCTGCTCACAGAAAACTTACATTCTGGTGTGGGGAAGATGGACAATTAAAAAAAAAAATAGGCCGGGCGAGGTGGCTCAAGCCTGTAATCCCAGCACTTTGGGAGGCCGAGATGGGTGGATCACGAGGTCAGAAGATCGAGACCATCCTGGCTAACATGGTGAAACTCCGTCTCTACTAAAAAAAAATACAAAAAACTAGCCGGGCGAGGTGGCGGGTGCCTGTAGTCCCAGCTACTCAGGAGACTGAGGCAGGAGAATGGTGTGAACCCGGGAGGTGGAGCTTGCAGTGAGCTGAGATCCAGCCACTGCCCTCCAGCCTGGGCGACAGAGCGAGACTCCGTCTCAAAAAAAAAAAAAAAATGTATATGATGTCACATGATAATGAAGGCTAAAGAAATAAAGGTGGGGCCGGGCACAGTGGCTCACGCTTGTAATCCCGGTACTTTGGGAGGCCGAGTGGGTGGATCACGAGGTCAAGAGATCAAAACCATCCTGGCCAACATGGGGAAATCCTATCTCTACGAAAAATACAAAATTTAGCTGGATGTGGTGGTGCATGAAAGAGGAAAAGCCAGGGCAAAGCGGGCAGTGGAGGTGAGGTGTCTCAGTAGAATGATCTCTGATGCTTCTGGGCCCTGCAATGGGAGCTGATAGATTGACTTTCCTTGATTGTATGTAATGAAAACCACGTGACTTTTGAAAAAGTCTCTGAGATGATTTCTATCTGGGACTGTGTGGGCCTCATGGAAAACATAATTTTATAAATGATTGATGTATTGGCACAATTAGTGCTTGTAAATATTTGTTCATCGCATCGTGAAATTGAAGGCTGTGCCCAGTGATCTCACAGAAGAAATTGGCTTCCATCTTGCCTCGCAGCTTTTACAAAAAGCAATAGCAGGCTCTCAGAGGGTTTCAGATCTGCCAGAGCAGAGAGTTGGAAGATATATCCTGTGCTGGGAGGCATGAGAGGTTGTTGTGTCTCTTTGCTTTTTTTTTTTTTTTTAAGTAGTTAAGTTCAAGCACGTCTGCAGATCTAAATGGGGGAGAAATGCTGTCCTGTTCACTTTGGCATCTGTGGTCAAAAGGAGCAGAACATCCACCAGGAAAACAAGCCAAGACCAGGTTGTTGGTAGGCCCCTCCCAGCTGCATCCAGTTGAGCACATGCCTGATACACGCACAAAACCGTATGTCTATTTATAATAGAAGAGAGAGCACTTTATAATTAGAAAATAATTGTTGCTTCCTTGGGCATTCTCTATCATGAAACTCTATTGAAACTCCCTGCTATTATGAAGCTTGTCAGAGGCGTGACTGAGAGGCATTGGTACAAGAAAAGAACAGGAGATATGAATACCAGCTAGCCAGCCACGCATCCAAAACCAGGACGTTCCAGACAGGATGCCCACTGGCAAGAAGTCATTTCCCTGCCATTCTCATTCGCGAGAAACGTGCTGTTGAAAACACAGGCCCGTTGTAGTGAAGCTTTAATTTGTTTTTCTGATCCGCCCATCAGGGAGCTCCATGGTTGAGCCCTGCCGGAGACTAAGTCATACATGTAAATGACCACCCTGCAGGCACCAGGAAGGGACACAATCCCTAGCTGGATCCACAGGGCCTCCTGGCCCAGTCCCTGGGTTGCGCATTCATTGTATTTGGTCTTCCTAACACAGCACATTTATGAAGACAAATGGGAAAATCAAGAGAACTGGATGTGTTCCAAACTGAACCAAAACAACGTCAATAAGCATGGGCATTTCTGAGCCTCTAGGACAACACCGTTGGTGTAAGAGAGCCCACTCCACGCTCACCCTGTTATTTGTCTGGGCAAGGAAAACAGTGCTTTATCTCAGAACAGGTGGAGATGGATGGCTGGACAGATGGCCGTGACCATACACAAGGCCATCCCTATGCTCCCTGGCTGGGACAGATCCAACTGTGAGAGCTCCTTCTGTCCCTGTCCTCCAAACGTGTGGGGAATCTGTTTGTTTGTTTGTTTTGTGTTTTTGTTTCTGAGACGGAGTTTTGCTCTGTTGCCCAGGCTGGAGTGCAGTTGTGCAATCTTGGCTTACTGCAACTTCCACCTCCCACATTCAAGCAATTTTCCTGCCTCAGCCTCCCAAGTAGCTGGAATTATAGGCGCCTGCCACCATGCCTGGCTAATTTTTGTTTTTTTTAGTAGAGACAGAGTTTCACCATGCTGGTCTTGAACTCCTGACCTCAGGTGATTCACCCACCTTGCCCTCCCAAAGTGCTGGAATTACAGGAGTGAGCCACTGTGCCTGGCCCAAATGTTTTTAAACAGATGAAATCATGTTACAATAAACAATGAAGGGACTTCTAAAACGTCTAAGCATCTGTGAAAGGAGGCTGGGATGGCTCCATCCAAGAGAGGCACCCTGGGCTGACCGCAAAACATGAAATCTGGGAATAGGAAATCCTTTTCCTCCACTGTCTCTCCAAAGGAAGATTCAAGGCCAGCTGGAGGGAAGTGGGCTGGTTTTTTCACCCTTTTCACAGGATGGCTTTGACTTTTCGTTTCATACCTTTCTGTAATTTGTTTTTAATTTTTCAGACTTGTGTTGACATTATTTTGATAATTACAAATCATTACCCAAGAAAGTACCCTAGTCTGTCAAGAAGGCCTTGGTCGCACCCACACTGAGATATAGCTAGATGATTAGACACACAGATAATGACTCCCATCAAATGTGCCCTGCAACTTTTGCTATTTTGGAACTTTCTAGAACTTCAATGCTAAACACATCTGTAAGATCTCTGTGGGCAAAGCAGGCTATAGGCTGCCTTGTAGAAAAATGAGCATTTTATAATCTGTTAGCCATGGGAACCACTTCAGCAGAAAACCTAGAAAGGGCAGATTTTCTGAAAAAGATGACACGTGACTAACTGAAGTATTTTCTCCTTCAAATCCCTTTACAAAAGAAAAATCTCAATTGTGGTTCCTTTCTTATCAAAATCTGGTGCCTGAGAGTAGTATATAGTGTGTATAGTATATAGTGTATAGTACAGTATGTATAGTTTGTATAGTAGTATATTGTGTGTGTGTGTATATATATATACCTACCATTGTGTATATATATACACTATATATGTATAAGTATATATAGTATATACACTATTGTATATATACGATAGTATATATACTATATATGCTAATATATACTTATATATACATATACACCATATATACATAATATATATATGGTGTATATATACTATATACTATTCTCAGGCACCAGATTTTGATAATAAAGGAAACACAAGTGGGATTTTTCATATATACACACACACACTATAAGCATAAAAATACAAAAAAGTACAAATATATATATATATTTTTTTTTTTTTTTTCTTTTTGAGACTGGGTCTCACTCCTTTGCCCAGGCTGTAGTGCAGTGGTGCGATCTCAGCTCACTGCAACCTCTGCTTCCTGGGTTCAAGTGATTCTCCTGCCTCAGCCTCAGTAACCGTGATTATGGGCGCCCCCACGACACCCAACTAATTTTTGTATTTTTAGTAGAGACAGGGTTTCACTATGTTGGCCAGGCTGGTCTCGAACCCCTGACCTCAAGTGATCCACCTGCCTCGGCCTCCCAGAGTGCACGGATTACAGACGTGAGCCACTGCGGCTGGCTAAGAATAGTACATTTTAAAGTAGAAGAAGCCAGGAGTCTTCTACTGAGAGCCAACCACCGCTCCGTGAGGGGGCTGCACACAGAAATCTCTGTGTTGGCAGCATTGCTTGTGGTGGGCGCCTCACATGGCACCTCCGTCCTGCTGTCAAGCTGCTGCCTCACACGTCAGAACCCAGAAGTAGCTGGGCCTTCCCTTGGCCAGACTATCTGAACTCCAGGAGCCAAGGTACTCCTCTCAGCATTTCGGGGCCCTCCTGCCCATAGTCCAGACTGCCTCTTTGAGTGTGGTCCTGGGCAGCCACAGGAGATCGCCAGAAAGTTTCACAGAAACACAGAATTCAGGCCCCACCACACACCTACCCAATCCGAACTTGCATATTCGCAAGATCCAGGGATTCCCGTGCCCCTTCAGGTTTGCGAAGCATCCGTCCTCCTGCTCAGAGGTGGCCCTACAATTCTCCCAACTGTTAGCCAGCAGATGAAATCTGTCTTAAGAAACAGCAAACTATGGAAAAGGCCACATATTTATGATTCCAGCTATATGACATTCAGGAAAAAGCAAAACTATGAAGATAATGAAAAGATCAGTGAATGCCAGGGGTTGGGGGCTGGGGAAGGGAGGGATGAATCGGTGAAGCACTGGGGAATTTTAGAGCAGTGAAATTATTCTGTATGTTGCTATAATGGTAGATGCCTGTCATGATACATTTGCCCAAACCCACAGCATGTACAACACCAGGAGGGAGCCCTAATGTAAACTATAAACTTTAATTAATAACAACATGTCGCGGTTGCTCATGTCTGTAATCCTAGGACTTTGGGAGGCCAAGGCAGGTGGATTACCTGAGGTCAGGAGATTGAGACTATCCTGGCTAACATGGTGAAACCCCGTCTCTACTAAAAATACAAAAATTAGCCAGGTGTGGTGGCATGTGCCTGTAGTCCCAGTTACTCGGGAGGCTGAGGCAGGAGAATCGCTTGAACCCGGGAAGCAGAGGCTGCAGTGAGCCGAGATTGCCCCACTGCACTCCAGCCTGGGCGACAAAGCGAGACTCCACCTCAAAAAAAAAAAAAAGTATCAATATTATCTCATCAATTGTAACAAACATACCACACTAATGCAAGATGTTTGCAACAGGTGAAGATCATAGAGTGGGGTGAGGAGACACAAGGGAAATCTCCACACTTTCTGCTCATTTTTTTGTAAATTTAAAGCCATTCTGAAAAAGTCTATTAATGAAACAACATTACCATGAACATTCCCATTAATGAAACAACACTATTTGTGTTACAAATGGTTGGGGTAGAGACGTTCTTAAGCAGTTTGGGGTCCATAAAGCGATCCCTGAGTTGCTACTGTATGGTTTGCTCTTGCCCAATTTCACATTTCACTGATGCAACCATCCTGCTTTATGGCTGGGCATGATCCAAACTGGTAGAGAAGGAGGCTCCGAGTGTCAGGAGACTCAAGTGGAATGAGGGCTGGGAGTGGTTAGAGATGCCAGGATCCCTGTGAACTGGTGCACCCCCGCCAGGATTAGTGTGCATCTTCTGGCGCAATCCACCACGGGTCAGCCCTGGGTTTAGGCGGCTCGGGTTTAAGGAACAAAGTAGAAAGTGATGGAACCTAAGTTGTAATGTAAGAATGAGGGAAAAACACAGATGCAAATATTTTGTGCTCTAGGAAACATATTAGGAAACAACTAAATCCTGGAACAATGTAAAATATGGCACACATTCTAAAGAACAAGGGTCTATAATGAGACATACATCGTACACTTTTTGTTTAAATATGAATTTAATTAAACAGAAAATTGTAAGTGGCTGTGTGAATGATGGGAAAAGGCTTCACGTTACAGAACTCACCTCCAGCAACAATAGCATATTAGATACCAGTGGAACAACTTGACCCAGTGAGTGAATTCGTGATTTCTGTTTACATCACAGCAGGATGTGTCTAGAAATCCCAGGTTAGGAATGGGGGTGGGAATAATTTTGGCTGTGAACAGACTCTTCTCAGCACCAAGTCCTTGACAACACAACCACGTGCAAATACACAAATAGACACATGACTTGAGGTTGGTAAAAACGCTAAACGTGTATACAAAGAATGGACTGTCTTTGAGACCGATCGTCGATTCAATCTCCCCATAAACCTGGTCACAAATCCTGTTCTGAAATAATTTGAGTGAAGACAGCAGGTGATGGGTTTAGAGGCATTTGGCGCACAGTCAGCTGGGAATAAGGATTGCCACACACTCTCTGCAGGCTGTGTATTCTCTCCTGTGTGGCCTCAGATTTTCTCTGGCAAGACTGTGTGCTGCTAGCCAGTGGCCATTAGTTTACCGGGGATGTTAGGTTTTCTTTTCGCCTGGGGTCTCAGGCCCTGTCTTCTTCACTGCCATAGAGTTTGCCTGAACTCGGCTTTTCCCAGTGCTTGGCTTCTTCTGTTTCTGGCTGTTGTTTTGAAGGGATTTCAGTCCCAGCATTTTGCAATACTTGTTACACTGGTGTAGTGCTTTAAACTGATCAATGAAGGTCATGGAACAGTTGCCTTTAAATCCTTTGTACCTGTGAGTTTGGGTGGAAGGAAACAGCTTTTAAAAACAGGACACTTTCATCAGTTTAGAAACAAAAACTTGAAAGGGGAAACTAATGGTGCATGGAACATATATGAATTTCAGTTTTAGGTAAGAATGGCCACAGAATCGGGCGCAGTGGCTCACGCCTGTAATCCCAGCACTTTGGGAGGCCGAGGCAGGTGGATCACGAGGTCAGTAGATCAAGACCATCCTGGCTAACATGGTGAAACCTTGTCTCTACTAAAAAAACAAACAAAAAAATCAGCCGGGTGTGGTGGCACGCGCCTGTAGCCCCAGCTACTCGGGAGGGCGAGTCAGGAGAATCCCTTGAACCCCGGAGGCGGAGGCTGCAGTGAGCCGAGATCATGCCACTGCACTCCAGCTTGGGCGACAAAGCAGTCTCAAAAAAAAAAAAAAAAAAAAAATGGCCGCAGGATAGACACAACTATTAGTGAGGGTAAAACATCAAAGACTGTGGAATTAAGTAAGAGCAAAGATCTGCTGGCATGTGCAGTGAAGTTCAGAGGCCTTAGAGTATCCAAAGGTCCCAGTTGCTCACGGTTGGAATGTACCAGCATTTTATTGCCCTGCTCCTCGTAGCCACAATGACCAGTGCTGGGCTATTTTGATAAAATATAGATCTCTTAGTGATTGAAAACCACCCCATCCCACCTAGAATTTCTAAATAAAGAATTTCAGAACTTTGGAACTAAAAGAAATTGTTTTGTTTAGACCCTTCAATTTACAGTTGAAGAAATTCAGGCTAAGAGGTCATAAGACTACCCCAAGAAAACAAAGCAAGTTGATGTAAGAGACAAGATTAGAATGAAGCCCTCTGAGTCTTTCTCCTACAGCAGAGTCACTCCCCTGGCAGCCCACTTTGTCCCCAGGAGAAGAAGAATTTTTGTCTCTGGCAGATTCTTTGTCTCCAGTAGACTCTAGAAGGGTCCATGCTGACCCCTTGGCCAGGAGTAGTTTCAGGGGTTGTTTCTCTTGGTTGGGACATTTAAATGCTTAAATTATAAATGGCCATGTTTTCACGTCCCAATTATGGTAGGTTAGTGTGCTCCTTGAATGAACAGTTGCCCAGCCCCTGCGTCTCCCCAACTATCTGCAAATGAACAAGAGATCCATCAAAAAACTGGTTGAAGGTGCCCTGGGTTCTGGGCAGAATGTCAAAGGGTAGTAGGCTATTGCAGCTTGTTTAGTAGCTAGAACAGTGACCCTGCAGGTCTTCCTGCCAGTCACCAGAAAATCCCCAAATCCCATGCACACACTCAATCCAGTCACAGCTCCTCACAGAGTGTGGAGGAGGCCAGGTGAACATAGTGCCAGCCACATACCCTCCCCAATAAGTGGCATCTCCTTGAGATGTCCAAGGGTCCTCCTTGTCACCACAGATGAGCTCCTTTGTCAAAGGAATTTTCCTTCAACATGAATCCCATGGGGATAAACACTCTGAAGCAGCACATATATAAACCTATAAGGTCCACGTTGGATCCACTCAGCCCCTCCCCATCAATGCATTCTCCACACTGCCACCAGAGTAACCTCTACAAAACATAAGTCATGTCATCTCCTGCTTACAATCCCATTGCTGTTAAAACGAAGACAAAATTCCTGAACCTGCCTGTGATCCTGCACTGTCTGGCTGCATCTCCCAACCCACTGACCTCTTCAGCCATTAGAAGTGTCCAAGCTCCCTCCTCCCAAAAGTTTCTGCTTGCACTATTCCCCCTGCATGGGATGTTCCTTCCTCTTTTTTCTAGATAAGTCCTGCTCACTTTATTTATTTATTTATTTATTTATTTATTTTATTTATTGAGATGGAGTCTCATTCTTGTTGCCCAGGATGGAGTGCAATGGCGCAATCTCAGCTCATTGCAACCTCTGCTTCCTGGGTTCAAGTGATTCTCCTGCCTTAGCCTCCCGAGTAGCTGGGATTACAGGCACCCACCATCACACCTGGCTAATTTTTTTTTTATAGTAAAGTTGGGGTTTCACCATGTTGGCCAGGCTGGTCTTGAACTCCTCACCTCAGGTGATCCGCCCACCTCGGCCTCCGAAAGTCCTGGGATTGCAAGCATGAGGCACCACGCCCAGACCTTGCTCACTTTAAATTCTCAGCTCATTTGACCTTTCCAACCAAGTCACATCCCCCTGTCATAGACTCTCCTGGACTGTGCACCTCCTCTTTGTGGCACGGTCACACACACTGTCTGACATCTGTGAGTGGATGAGATGGTTAATTTCTATCTCTCCACTCACTGTAAATTCCGTGATGACAGAGGTCAACACTCTTTGTTCCCCACTGTACCCCAACACCTAGTCCAGTGCTTAGTAAACCGCAGAAACTCAACAAATAGGGGATGATGGAAAAAAAGAGTGGGATGCTTTTATTTTAGTGGTTGTTCAGAATGCATTTTCATTTGTCTATTCTTGTGCTGACCTGTATCAGCGCCGTGTACTTTAAAAATAAAGTCACATGGGAGGAAGGGACAGCAACTTTCCTCCCTCCCTTCTCTACAGCGCACCTAGCCAAGCACTGTGCTTGAGGCTACGGATTCAACAGAGAACGTGCAAGACATTGACCCATGTTGTCCAGTGAAGAAGATAGATATTGAATCATTACAATGAAATATGATGAATACGATGCAGGGGAAGCATTGCTGGCTGGTGAGCCTGGACAATAATTGGTGGGCTTAGTTTCTGTCAGTTTCCTGATGTCCAAAGTGTGAATAATAATAATGCCCACTGAGGCGGGTGGATCATGAGGTCAAGAAATCACAACCATCCTGGCCAATATGGTGAAACCCCAACCCTACTAAAAATACAAAAATTAGCTGAGTGCAGTGTCGGGCACCTGTCGTCCCAGTTACTCAGGAGGCTGAGGCAGGAAAATCATTTGAACCCAGGAGGCAGAGGTTGCAGTGAGACCAGATAGCGCCACTGAACTCCAGCCTGGCGACAGAGTGAGACTTCGTCTCAAATAATAATAATAATATTAATAATAATGCCCATAGGGTTGTTGAGGGGATGAAATGAGAAAATCCACAGAAACCATGTAGCTCACAGCATAACACAGTAAACAGTCAAATGATGTTGATCATGTCGTTGTTATAATTATCAGCATTACAACTTATGCAACTGATGCGGGCTTCCTGTGGAAGAGACTTTGAAGCTGAGAGTCAAAGCTGAGGGATTTTCCAGGTAAAGGATAGGGGCAGAGGGTGCCTGGCATTCAGGACCAGTGACATGTAGGCCCCAGTACTAAATGAAAACAAGGGCTCCTTGTTCAAAAAGTATTAAGAATTTCAAGACAACAAGCACAGAGCATTAAACCAAACACAGGGCCCTTCTGAGTGTGAGGTCCTGCGCACAAATTGCATATGCACGAAACTAGTCCTGTCCAGTGGGAGAGAGTGCTGGCCATGGTTGCTTAATAGGGCCAAAGGCAAAATGGCAAAAAGAAGTCTGTAATGCTGGCGTGATGCGGATTCTGTAGCTGATACGATTCAGGAAATCAGGCCTCCTTCATTGGCTGGTAGAAACTAAAAAGGTCAACACACCTGGACTGAATGGGGAGAGTTTTTTCCCTATGCAATCCAAATAGGGTTTTAAGCTCTTAAGGGTGCGAAAGGTTTCCTTCCTCTGTGAAGCTAAAGCAGCAGGCTGCAGCTCCACCCTGCCATGACTGTTACAAATCCAGCTGCCCCTCCTCCTCCTGCCCGTGGGAGCCCACGGTCCATGGCCTTGTGAAAAATGACTTGGTTTCTAAAAGCCAAGCTTTCTCATTGAAGAAAAGGTCAACCAAAGAAAGGAGTTGAGTCTGGCAGAGTGGGAAATCTTCTACTGCTAATGGTATCATTTTTACATCTCTATCTTCCTCTGCAGGAACTCCCTGAAAGGCTGAAATGTCAGCCTGTCAACGTTTCCTGTGTGCCTGAGCACTCTCTCCTTGGTGGGACGCGGGGCCAGCGCAACCTGCTCTGTCAGACAGGATGGATGGCTTAATCCCACCTGCCGCTGGGGGCACCCGGGTCGCTTCACACCAACTTCTGAGCTCCTCAACCTGGGAATGTCACGCATGGGCGGGGCAGCTTCCCTCTCTGAGCACATTGGAAACAAGTTCCGATCATTTGCATCAGGACTGCCTCGAGGCTTTTCAAATTCAGACAACATCTGGTCTCTGCAGAGAAAAATGACTAATTCACACTGTGACCTCCCAGAAAGATCACCGCTTCGTCCTGAAGCACTCCCTTGCCAGCAGGTGTTAATGCCAGGTAAAAAGAGAGCCCCTGTCTAATGGTCTCCACCTCTGGAATGGAAAAAGCTGAGCTGGGTCAAAGGAGCATGACTTCCAGGCAGCCCCTGGGTAGACTTCTTTCAGGAATCGGCCTCCTTCTCCACCTCCACTTAACCTCTTTCTTTAGACCCTCGCAGAAAAGCTGGAGTCAGGCAGCAGAGGCTCGGATGGCTGCTCCTGGGCATGGTGAGGCCAGAGAGGGAAGCGAGCTCTGCACCGTCTCGGAGACCCTTTCTCAGCCCTTAGCTACCTTCAAGCTCCAGCTGCAGTGGGCTCTCTCCACACCCAGAGAAGACATCTCTCCAACCTCCTCCCTACATCTTCTTGAAAACTAGACACCCCTCTCAGAGTTAGGAGTGCGTGTGCCCATCTTCTCTCCACAGATTATGATCTCTCTCAGGACACTGCCTTATGCCCGCAACTCCTGTCCAGGGGAGGCTTTTCAACAAATGTTGAGGGAACAAATAAATGGGGACCAGCCCCATCCTCAGCACTACCTAGTCCTGGTCCTACTCTTGTCTCCACATCACATTTCTGAACATCTCTTTCTCTAATTTTCGACCCTCACCTTGGCCTGTCAGACAATGTTGAACTTCCCTTTTCCCTAGCTTTCTCAGGTGCAGACTTTTGTTTGCTACCTAGCATTTACAGAAATTACAAATCTTCCTCCTTTCTCAATTTGGTCTCTGTCTCAGTCAGGTTGTTGGGCTGCTGCTTTGACCCATTGTTCTCACAAACTGACAGCCATCACCAAGGCCATTGCCCTTGCACAAGAAAAAAAATAGGGCAACACCCTTTGTGTTCTTAGACTGATTACTCCAGATTCATTCAAAGGACATGAATTCAATGACATCAAGCTCTCCTCTACCCAAGCAATGGGAAATGCAGGTTTCCCTGCTTGTGACCCACCTTGCATGTGACATGTGCCACCTGCTGCCTTGAGGATTGAATCTGGAGCTGCAGGACATCTCTCCAACAGGATCACCATTGCAGAAACTCACTATCCTTTTCATGTTGGATAGATGTAGGGGGTTGAGCAGCATCGTTGCCCACCCCATCCCCAAAGTCATGTCCTTCCCAGAACCTCAGAATGTGACTTCATCTGGAAATCACGTCATTACAGATGGAATTTCTTAAATGAGGTCACACTGGAGCAGGGGAGGCCCTCAATCCACTGTTACTGGTATCTCATAAGAAGATGACAAAAGACAGAGACCCACAGGGGGAATACCATGTGATGTTGGAGACAGAGGTTACAGAGATGTGTCTATCAGCCAAGGAACTCCAAGGATTGCCAGCAAACCTGGAAGCCAGGGGAGAGGCATGGAACAGACCCTCCCTCAGATCCTGCAGAAGGAGCCAACCCTGCCAGCAACTTGATTTCAGTCTTCCAGCCCCCGGAACTGTGAAACAATCAATTTCTGTCATTATAAGGCTCTTGGTTCGTGGCCACTTGTTATGGCAGCCCTAGGAATCTAACACAATGGAATAAAGAATCTTGTATTTGAGATCTTTTTCAAATATTTTCATTTTAAAAAATCTTAACTCTATGGAATTTTACTAAATGGGTCTTTTCATCCTTAACCTTTAATTAGTATAATTTTTTAGCCTATCTCTTGGATGTGAATCTATCCATCCTCTCTCACAGTCTCCAGAATTGGAACACTAAATTTACTCCACTAAACAGCATTGTAATCCCAGCACTTTGGGAGGCTGAAACAGGAGGATCGCTGGAGCCCAGGAGTGCAAGACCAGCCTGGGCAACATAGCGAGACCCTATTTCTACAAAACAAAAACAAAATATGAACAGCATTCAGTATAGTCTTTTCTCAACTATATACCCCCCGGGAGGAGAGTGGTCCCTACGAATGACCTCGAGACTCTGTTAAAATGCTAATATGGATTCAGTAGGTCTAGAGTGGGGTGGAAGGTTCTGGCATTTCTACCAGGCTCTGAGGGGTATTGATGTCACTGGTCCAGGGACCCCCTCTCCTTTGAGCAACAAGAAGATAAACTACTCAAAGTGTTCAGTGATCTACACTCATCCCTATTTGACTTTGGAAATGTCTTTAAACTGGAACACAAGTATATCTTATGTTTATGAAGTTAGTGTCAAACAACCTGACAAAGTCACACTGAAACATCCCACCTGGGGAGGAGCTATGGAGGCTGTTTCCACAGTCCTGCCCTCACTCAGTAAAGATTTATTCAAGATTTGCTATGTGTTAGAAACTGTGCCAGGCTGATGTCCTGCTTAAAAACAATTCCTCTCTCCTCTCATCCTAATAATGAATAGCATAGCCTTTCAGACTCACACAGAAATCACCAACTGATAGCAGCAGGGTGACTGCTCTCTCTCTGGGATCCGCTCACAACCCTGCTGGACAATGTACTGGCTCCAAAAACACCTGGAGAGCAGAGGTGGAGGAAAGTCACAGAAACTTCCAGCCCTGGCTGAGTTGGAGAAACCAAAGTTCTTGGCTGGCTTAATAAAGGAAATGAAGACAGGCAAGGCAAATCTACTGAGAAGTTTTCCTGTACTTTGGTAACCCATTAGATGCCAACCAAGAAGCTGCGTTAAACACCTTGAGTTTGAGATCCTTTCTGAAGAAAATTTTCATGCAGAGGGGATGGCTACAAGGACAAGGAATTCGAGGTCAGGATGGGGGTGAAGAATTGAAGCAAAGCCCTGGTCTGATGTGTGATGTGTGTGTGTAAAATAAAGCCAGGCTGGACTTAGGCTCTGCTAGAACAGACTGTCACCTGTGTGGAAAGGGAGGGACACTGGGGAGCTGCTTCCACCTGGAAACAACAAGAGATTCCTGAAGTGCCACTCATACCCTTCATTTTCCTTGTGTACTCATTGATTTCTTCATTGATCAGGCAGCAGCTGTGTGCCAAACACTGTAGGGGAACTAAAAGGGATTAATTAATAAGCAGAGTGGCACTTTTCCAAAAGCGGCCATCTTGGAGCAAGCTGTCACATCTCAGCGGGAGGAAGTTCTGTGGAAACCCGGAGGGTACTATTTTCACACTGCTGAGCAGATTCCTACAAGATTTCCTAGATCAAAGACAGCTTGGGGTTTATCTGGCAGAGGGAACAGCATGGTAAGGTTCAGAGGCACGTTCTGAGCAAGAGCAGGCGTTCTGAGGGGAGATGCTGTCAGAGGATATGTGAAAACGTTTCAAAGCCATGCTGTGCCATTTCTCCTGTGACATGCTGATTTCCAAAATATGTTCTCATGAGCAACAGTCCCACAGGAATATTTGAAATTCTGTGGTGTAAATGCTGTGGGAAATGCTATATGATATCTCTCCTAGGTTTGGTATGGGAGGTAGCTCACGCCTGTCATCCCAGCACTTTGAGAGGCCAAGGCGAGAGGACTGCTTGAACTCAGCAGTTCGAGACTAGCCTGGGCAACATAGTGAGACCTCACCCCTACAAAAAAAAGTTTAAAATAGCTGGGTGTGGTGGTGCATGCCTGTAGTTCCAGCTACTTGGGAGGATGAGGAAGGAGGATCACATGAGCCCAGGAGTTCCAGGCAGCAGTGAGCCGTGATCAGGACTCTACACTCCAGCCTGGACAACAGAGAAAGACCCCGTCTCAAAATAATTGTAATAATAATAATATCTTTCCTTGTCCCTAGGACATTCAAAATACACATCAGCTCTTTAAGGACCCTATGAAGTCTCACACTAAAGAAGCCTCCTGGCCGGGCGTGATGGCTCATGTCTGTAATCCCAGCACTTTGGGAGGTCGAGGCTGGTGGATCATGAGGTCAGGATATTGAGACCATCCTGGCCCCGTCTCTACTAAAAATACAAAAATTAGCTGGGCGTGGTGCCGTGTGCCTGTAGTCTTAGCTACTCAGGAGGCTGAGGCAGAAGAATGGCTTGAACCCAGGAGGCAGAGGTTCCAGTGAGCCGAGATCGTGCCACTGCACTCCAGCCTGGGCGACAGAGTGAGACTCTGTCTCAAAAAAAGAAAAAAAGGAAACCCCCTAAACTTATTCAGCCCAGGGTTTCCCAAAATTACTTGACAACGAAATCTTGTTTCACATAATTACTTTGAAAAGCACTTTAAAAATTCATGGAATTTTTGAGGGTGGGGATGTAGCAGCATAACCAGATCTGTGTTTTCTAGAGAAGTCCCCTGAGGATGTCTACAAGGTGACCTTCTCTTGGGGCAGGTGACCTTCAGCAACTGATCTCAACGAAATGCCATCTCAGCCGCCACTACCCTCCCTGGGCCAGTCAGGGGAGCCTCCAGGCAATTCGCCCCTGCTTTCCGCCTTGTGCAGGTGAGTGCAGGTCAGATCACGGCATGGCCAAGCAACTGCTTGGATGGCCCCATCTCCCTCTGAACCAAGTCTAGCCCCTCCCCTTGTTTCCTGGCACTCTCTGCCCTTCTTGCCCAGTGCTATGGCTGCTCCCTCAGTCCTCAGTTGAAGCCACAGTCCCAGCTGCCCCAACAGAAACCAAGCCCTGGCCCTATCTTCCCTCATAGCCTCCCTGGCTGGAAAAAAATAAAAAGCAGAATACAAAAAGTTCCCTCCTTCTGCAGAAAAATGAGAGGGAGAGGAGGACAGAAGTGCCCCACCTTCAATGAGTCTGGTCTCTGTGTCAGATGGCAACATATTCTAGAATCCCTGTACATTTGCACAGTTTCTACTCTCATTGCTTTTGATGGCACCCTCAACCAGGAGGTTCTGTGAGACAGGAGTCCCGAAGAAGAGAGCTCAGAGAGGAGCCCAGGGGAGGGGGAGAAGCACTCATCTACTATGCGTCCGTTTTTGAGGTCATGTGAGTCCCATCTCCATGAATATGCAGGAAGCACACAGTCCATTCCTTAGTATCTGAATTGCAAACTGGAGTTGAAGACAAAGAACCCAGGAGGGGGCGCTGTAGGTAGACATTCACCAAATAAGCAACCTGAGATTCACCCACTGTCCTAAGCCCCAGAGCTCTAATTCCCAAAGGACTGTGCTGGTTTTTATCTGCAAATGGGAGTGAAACCACCTTTGCAGAAATTATAACTCAGAAAATTGTGACAGTGAAAGAGATCTGACCTAACCAACTCCTTCTTGCTTCTAACCTCCAAGCTGTCCTTGTTCTTTCCTGGGCAGAGGCCAAACTAACTTTGGGAGGAACTTAGTTTATAGTTCAACTTTGAAACAAAGACCGTAACAGCCCTTTCCCAAAACAAATTCCCTTCTTGCTTGGGAACTAGACTACCTTTGCAGGACTAACAAATTAGCCACAAGATTAGAAATTACGGTTTAAGAGTCATGCAGCTGGAGGCTACAAGGTTCTAAACCTCCCCAGTTGCTGCTAAGGATGACATCACCATTGTAAAATCTAAGCTTGGAGCTTGAGATGTTTTTCAGACCCTGCCCTTGATGGATGAACTGGAGCCTCCCCGATCAATAAACTGGCTCATGTAGTCATGTGGCCTCCACCCAGGAACTGACTCAGCCCAAGACAACAGCTTCGACTCCCTACGATTTCATCTTTGACCTGACCAATCAGCACTACCCCTACTTCCCGACCACCAACCCCCAAATTTTCAGGGAGACTGATTTGAATAATAATAAAACTCCAGTCTCCCATACACCTGGCTCTACGTGAATTAAACTCTTTCTCTGTTGCAATTCCCATCTTGATAAATCGGCCATGTCCTGTCTAGGGTTACAGGCAAGGAGAACCCGGAGGGCGGTTACAGGAGGCTCTGCAGGGCCACAGCGCAGGCAGTTGAGGTGAGGGAGAAGTACGCCAGCATTCCCACTAGGTACAGGCTGTTTGAGAATTCACCATTCGGAGAAGCAGCTGGGCTGACGCCCTGGGTGGAGGTGAGGGTGGGTAGAGGCAAAGCCACATTTCCAGTGTGCTCCAAGTTGCACAGTGAGGGCTGGAGGGTCTTCCATATTGACAAGCTCTGAATCCTCATAAGGGGTGCCCACCACTCTGGAACATCACTCCGCAGTTCCTTCCTCACTCTTTTCCCACAGGTTCCTTTCCCTCTGCCTTCAGTCAGGCAGGGTCTCTTTAGACACACACACACACACACACACACATACACACACACACACAGGCAGATACACAAAGACACACACAGACACAGATATACACAGAGACACACACGTACACACACACACACACAAAGGCAGACACACAAAGACACGCACACAGACACATATACGCACACACACACATTCCCCACACCTCCTTTTCTAGCTGCCTTCTAGACTTTTCCTTGTCTTTTGTCGACAAACTTGTTGAGTTGCTGGCATCTTAGCAGCACATTCCCTCTCTGATCTGTCACCAGGCTCCCACCTGGTGACACCGCATTGGCCTAGACCTTCCTGAAGGCAGTGATAACTCTTTTCTTGTCTATTCTGGTCTTCACCCTGTCCTGTCCGCTCAGGCTCTGTCACCCCTGACCCTCTCGGCCATCCCTGCACCTGCCTCGTGCCTCTGTCTCCCTCCTACTGGCCACCAGTCTGTCTTGCAGGGGTGATCTCGAATCTACCAGGCTTCTCTAGACATTCTCTCTGTTCAGACTCATCTCTGAAGCTGGATGACAAGCAATGCAGCACCTGTCCCTGAGTCCTCAGGTCCTGGGAAAGGACTGGGCAGGGGGACAACTAGGGAATAGGGTCAGGAGTGGGAGGGACCCGTGGCTCCCAATTCCAGACACTTCAACAGAACTGTCCTTTGTAAGACTTCTGGGCAGAGGCCAGGAGACTGCTGTGCTAGTCCCTCCATGGAGGGGGCGTGTCCTTGCTGGCTCTGTTGGGCCTGAGAGACTCCCCTACACACTGAGAGCACTGCTTATAGTAGGATCTGCCTTGCCAACAACTGCAAAAATCACCACTGTTCCCTTCAGACTTCCCTTCAGCCTCCAGACTTCCTTAATGGCAAAGACTGGCCACATAAATCAGCCAGCGGGCCAGTCGGTCCTACTACAGAATAGCCTGACCCGATGAAGATGGGATACAGGCGGCCTTCCAGGACAGGTGACCATGGGGCAGGCGGGGAGAGGAGCTATCTGGGGCATAAAATTGCCTTTCTCAAGCCGACAGGCCTGAGAGACTGGTCTGCTGACGCCTGGCATTGGGGACTGGCTGAAATGTTTGGTGTTCTACAGTGGCAAGGCCCTGCTATGACATACTTAAAAGGCCTCAGGAATTCTGTTCCAATGTCCCTTTGTTTCCTGTCCTGGCAGACTCATGCATTGCTTTAAATACTCTGCCTAGAGTCACCACTCATGCACATAAGCCTATTCTTGGGGCGTGTTTCTTCGGATTAGATTGTTTCTTCCCACCTCCAGCTTTGTTTTGGCTCTTTCTCTCCAGGTACGGTGGTGTCTCGGCCTTGTGACTGGGCAAAGTATCCCAGGTGGCTCCGTCCCCTCCGCCTGCTTGTGGGCATTGAGGGCAGAGCCTTTCTTTTGGAACTCAGCTTGACCGAGTGTGGGAGTCTATTTTGATCTTTTCTCCTTTTCATGGCCAGGATCAGAGCTAGGCACGCAGATGCCAGTGGAGCCTGCTTTCTCAAGGCAACTCTCCTCCTGCTACATGAACGAATCATCCAGGCTTCTGTTCAGGGTCTCGGGAATTTGGCTTCCATGTCAGGGATGCCTGACACATGACCCTCATCCTTAAGCCTCATCGTTCTTTCTTCCAAGGGTGGAAAGATGCAAGGCTGGCTGGCAGCCGCTCTGAGGGGTGCCCTTTATGGCTGTCTATATTAATCTTATTTTGGTCCAATGCTTACTGCCAGGGGAGAAATCTGCTAATGGTACTTTTCTTTGTTTTATTTCAATCTGGCAACTGGAACTTGGCTTTTTGGGGGAGCCTACAAAGGGCAAAGTATTGGTTCTGGTGCCCTCTGGTGGTTGAATTGCAATCTCGTCGCCTGCCCCAGGAACTCCCCCACTGGCTGGAGAGAAGCATGAGTTTGCAGGTCGGCTCCGCTGCCTGGGTGGCTTTAGATCGGTCTGGAGTTGGTTAGGTTACGTTTCCAAATCTCCAGTTATAAAATTAGGCATTTTTTCCTTGTGTAATTTCCAATCAGAAATTTGTTCAATGGTCCAGTTAGTATCTTGGTCTATCTAGAAAATGGATTACTGGACGTCAAGACAGTCTTACTTGCCCTATTTTGTAATCTGAAATTTTTGTACCCAACATTTGCCAAAAGATTGAGGTGGCTGAGGTACAGGGGATGTGTTTCCAGACATATTTATATCTCTGGCTCCCAAGAGAAATTGACATACTCCTGTTGTAAGGAACATACAACAAAGTAAAGTTGAATTAAAATGAGTAAGTCATGACAATTCTCTATTTTATTTGATGAGATTAAGACTAATTACTCCCGAAATAGGACCATAACCTTTGACTTCATTGAACAAGAGAGCAAAACAGGTTGCATGACTGGGGTGTCAGCAGCCAAATATATGGTCCTGATTGAGACATATGGGAATATATTTTTTTAATGACACACAGAGCACTGCTTCTTATGATGGTGCTATTCTCCCAGCTGAGCCCTGCCAGGTACCAGCTCCCCCAGAGAACTTCCGACTGTCCCGTTGCATCATGAATGAACTAAGCTCACGCACAGTTGCTTGCTAAGAATCAAGAGAACTTCCTCAATCAACCCTTCTTCCATCTTCTCTCCTGCTCTCTGCAGTCTGTAATGCTCGCCTTCCTTTCTTCCCCTGGCTTATTTGCCTCCCACCTGGACTTTCCTGTCTGCAAAGTGTCGTTGAACTTGAGCCCTTTCCAAGTCTGTTCTCATGATTTAGCTCCCTTTTGCAGCTTTGACATTCACTGGAGAACTTTTTCAATTGTGCCTCGGCCTCCCAGCATCGAGAATCTGCCCTTCACTTTGGGGTGCTGACTTCAGGCAGGAAAGATTTCTTGACTCCTGCCTGCAAGCAGGCTGCCCCATGCCCCATGCCTCCTCACCTGTGAAGTGAGGAGGTTGGACTTGATCACTGGTTTCCATTCCAGAGGGGTTCCCAGGAGGTCTCTCAACCACCCCTTATGCTCTGTTTGGAGAAGTTTTCCCTTTTCATCAGTTTTTCAAACTGTGATTCTAAGATATATTTCTTTTGGGGGAAAAAAAAACAAACCTGTGGCTTAAAAGGTAAAGTTTAAAGAAAAGTTTTTAAAAAACAAAAGAAAAGAAGATCTAATATCCTTGCCAAAGCTCTCAAACACTTCAGAATCTCCTCCTCTCCCAGCTCCTGCTTCCTGGCCTCTCCTTGGGTGGGAAGGCAGTAAGTAAGTAATACTTTATAGACAGCATTCTGCACTGGGCTCCAGCCATCATCGCTTCTAATGGGTCTTGGGCAGCTGTCCCAGGCCAGATAAGTCATATTAAAGCTGAGAACAAAACCAAAGGATTGGATTTCTTTTTCAATCAGGAGAAAAAAATATATATGCCATTTGAAGCTCCCAGTTGGTCTGGGTTCCTGGAAGCTGTTGACTTGCTTTTAAAAGATATCTTAAATAATCACGACCACCTTCATTTTTGAAACTTCTTGGACAGGTTTCTTTGTTGTTTTGGTAGAGAGTTGTTCTAAATAACAGCATGAAATTTGCCTACTCTAGTGTCAGGCTAAGACATGAGGAGGGAAGGGAAACTAATATTTATCTAGCTCACTTCCAGTTTCAGGGCCTAGGTGTAGATTAACTGGCAGAATACTCAGGGCAAGCCGGAGTGTCCCAATGCTGTACATCACTGCCTTTAAGAACTTAGTCACATGCCCACAGTCACACAGCTGGTATGACGAGAAGCCAGGATCCAAATTAGGGCTGGCTGATGCTTGTATCTGCAAGGTTCTGCAGAGCACATGGAGTCTGGAAAGGAAGGCTCCATTTGGAAAATCCTTCTGGGGTCCAGAAGCCTCCATAAATAGGGCACCATATAATTTATCTTCTAAATGGGTACACTTGTTCAGGATAAATGCTACAGTGTATGGGATGGGAGGACCTCAGGTATAAAATGGTACCATCACGGGGAAACTGGGATAGACGTTCATCCCCCTCATCAGGTAGGCTAGGCACATTGCTACGATGCCAAGAAGCAAGGCTACTATCAGGAGAAACAGAAGCAGCAGCATCACAGTACGAACTGGGTCTCGTTCTAAATCCCTCGTTCCTTCCTCCCCACTTCATCATAACCCCTCCTAACGCGCTCCCTTCACAAGCCCAAGGATACACCCAATTCCCTGAAGTGTATGCCAGCCAGGTCTCCGGTGAGCATGGGGGAGAAGCCTGGAGACAATTCCAACATAAAACTTCATCATCACTGAGCCACCCCAGGGAAAAGGTCCAAACCGCATCCTGGTTCTAAAACCCAACTGGAAGCTTTGTGCAATCAGCGAGAACTTCATGAATCAGACTTACTGACCTGGAGGTTAAAAGAAAGAGCGATCCCCTTCCTACTTTTTCAGATCCCTCTACTTCTCTCTGTCCTTTATTGAAGCTGAAAATTAGCATATTTGTTGGATCGTGGCTGACACTGATGGTCTGAAGTAACCAGAAAGCTACCATGGATAAGTTGTTCTCAGCCTTGGGAAAGTAAGCTGGATTCATCCCACCACTGTATTTTCTGTGTTTCTGATGCTTTGACATCTTGGGCCTTACTGGCCCTGGAGAGACTCTGCTCCTCTCAGGGCTGCCATATTCCTAGAGATAGTATATGATCACCTTCCAGAGAGCCTTTCATATATATGCAAATCAACTAATCCAGAGCCACACCCCTAATACCTCCTCTGTGGACTCTCATACTGGGGCCACTATCCACCTGCCCTAATCACCCCAGTGCAGGTACCAGACACTAGGGCCAGTCCTGTGTCCTAGAGACTGCTGGAAAATGTCAAATTAGCCAGTCCCAGGCCTGTTTATCCTCCCTCACCTATTCCTTCCTGAATAAACCATAATATTTTTGCCTGTGTTTTCCCCTCACTTCCTCTACCTCCCAACCGGCCTTGGTGCTTCCCAGCATAGCCCCTGGTGGCGTAGTGCCCCTCTTGGGAGCTGTGAGTAACAAACTAGCTTTTCAATGGCAACTGTCTCCTGATCTGTTGACCTTACAATACCTCATACTAATAAAACCTACATTTTGAAATGGAAGCCATCCCTTCCAAAAGTCATGAGCACTCTTTTCCTCCCCCTTATAGACGGTCTCAGTACATAGGAAGGAGCGGGCAAAGGCGACAGCGGTTCCAACACAGAATTGCATCTTCACCAAGAACCACAAATGGCTGGCTTTCTCCTCAGTGGCAGTCAGGTAAAGAAGTGGGAAGGGGCAGTCTGTTAAAAAGACGCCCCAGTAAAATGTGATCATAGCATATCTTCTGTGTGTGCCTCACACTAAGCAAAGCACCACTCTATATTAGAAAAATAAAGCCATCATCAAAAACAAGTAACTAATCACAGCTCTGCCAGAGACATTGCCTCCTATGATTATCATCATAGGGGTCTGTGAGCTGCCTAAAGTCCTTTATGGGGAAAATTAATTTGAAATATACAAATTGAATTCACTGCATTCAATTGCAAAAAAATATTTTTCAAAGAAGCTTTTAATAGTGAAGATATTAAATGTAAAAGAATGGAATATTCCAGTTAAAAGGCATCCAAATAATGCCAACATTTTCTCCCCATGGTACTTCTACTGGTTATTAATCTTGAAATGTGTCTGCAAGAGTTCTCATTTGTTTCAAAGTTAAGAAACAAACGTGCTCCCCTGTGACGACAAAGTCCATAAATATTTTATGTAAGTGAGAGAAATGAATTCATCCCAAGAACATTTGTCATTCGCAGTTAAGTCAAGAAATTCACTTTGCCCACCTTAGCCTGACAGTGTCTGCCTGGAAGGTGTCTGTAAGCCCAGTGTTAAATGATGCACACTCCAGTTTTTCCTACTCACCCTTTAGCCAGCGTTGCTATGCCAACGTCAGTTAGCTTCATTCCTACACCTACAGGAAGAGAAAACAAAGATGGGAGTTTATGTTACTCAGGGTCCCTCAGAAAGATGGGCCTCTAGCCCAGGGAAGGGGTAATGACAGCTCCTCCTCCTTCCCCTTCCAGCACAAATACCTGAGGCCTCTTTCAAATACGCATCCAGCTTTAGGCAGGGACCATGGGGAAGGCAGCAGTTAGGGGGACTCAAGTCTCATGTGAGCAGACAACCCAAGCCATCTCAGCTCCAGAAATGAAGTCCTCTGTCTGCCTGGCCCACCCACCCCATGACAAGGAGGGAGCTGGCCACTCTGAAAAAATCTGAGGCCTAATGCTTGCCCTGTAAGCTCTCTCCCCAGAAATACTCTGACTTCGGCTTAGGTCTGGCTCCCCATTCTTCAATGAAAGTGGAAACCCTTACATGGTGGAAAGAAGAGTGGGCATGGCCTGGGATGGTCAATGCCAATAGCAAGAGGGTTTGACATGGTTTGGCCATGTCCCCACCCAAATCTCATCTTGAATGTAGCTCCCACAATTCCCACATGTGGTGAGAGGGACCCGGTGGGAGATAAATGAATCATGGGGCGGTTTCCCCCATACTGTTCTCGTGGTAGTGAATAAGTCTCAGGAGATCTGATGATTTCATAAGGGGCTTCCCCTTTTCCCTTGGCTCTCATTGTGTCTCTGGCCTGCCGCAGTGTAAGACGTGCCTTCCGCCTTCCACCATGATTGTGAGGCCTCCCCAGCCACGTGGAACTATCAGTCCATTAACCTCTTTTTCTTTATAAATTCCCCAGTCTTGGGTATGTCTTTATCAGCAGTGTTAAAATGAACTAATACAGGACTCAAGGGGCATGTGTTTAGTTGAAAGTCAAACTTCAGACGCGTGATTTCTCATTTCCATAAAGATCGTTTTTCAATCCAGGACTGAAGGTTTTCTGGGTGGTCAGTGTTAGGCCCCGGGAAACAATCTTGAATTCTATGTAGATGCTGAACCAATGGCCTGGGGAAGCAGACATTTGGAACATGTGGTCCTTGGGCTCATCCTAAATGCTACTCACTAAACCATGGTGGGGGTAGGTGGGGGATACCAAAACCAAAACAATAGAGCAGCTACCTGAGCTTCCCACTCTGGTTCAGCAAAGAGCAACAGGCATCCATTGCAAGCATATGGAAGCCTTTTTCGCATCTGCCTTTCCAGCAGGAGGGGTAGGGAGGGTAGCTAGGGAGCCAGGGAGGCAAAGGGAATAGACTATCCCGCTGTTTTCCACCGTGAGGAACAACAAGAGCTGCCATCCCCGTCTGTAGTGGAAAGAGTCACCTCTCTCCCTCTACCCGCAGTCTCAGCCTGCGTCCTGAACCTCTCCCAGGTCTAGTGGAAAGTAAAGCACTTCCCTGATGCCCAGAGTGTGGATTCCCTCTTGGCCTTTCGAGAATCTCCATGCCCTGACCATGTACCAATTCCACTCCTGTCTCCCTAGAGTGAGGCTATGGGCACTTGCTCCAATGCAGTGGACCTCTGCCAGGACCTTACCCATGCAATCTAGTGATGATATTTTATCCCAGGGCCCATAGTGCCACCCTACCAGTGCGTCTGCACCTGCTAGATGCCTGGGTCCTGCCTCCCGTGCTCTTGTCCCTGCGTCTTGGTCCCCATGGGCCAGGCTGTGAGCACTGGCATTCCCCGCCTCCAGCAAGTGACTTGCCCATGGAGGGCCCTGGCAGCCTAGAAACCAGTTTGGGCTGTGGAAAGAAAAAAAACTCAGCATCCCACTAAAGCCAACCATGAGGATCAGATCTGCTGGCCACCTACTCCAAGGTTCTCCACCCATGTGGAGTGCTGCTTCTGAGGCCCAGGAAAAGACAGCTAAAGGGTTAATGCTCTGACTGAGCGGTATCCACTGGGAGCATGGCAGAAACACAGGACACGTTGGGATTCAGGCTGGTTAGTCAGACAGAAGCCACGAGGCCTGCTTTTCTGCAGTGCACCTGTGAGCTAAATTAGACATGGCACTTTGGGAGAACTAGTAACCATTTTAAAAGTCTCTTTTGCAGTTGGTAACTAATTCATCTCATTCTTTCAAAGCTGCTAATAAACATATGTAGAAATGGTTCACATAGCTTTTATTACAGGGACGATGCTTTGAAAAAAAAAACTAAATTGCAAAAGCTCTCGCTGGACATCTTATTTCATGGAAAATCGTATTTTAAAATTATAGTTCTAAGCCACATGGAAATCCAATTTGAAAAAGTCATTTGGCAAAAGGTCCTTGAACTTGGAGAATTGCTTTCCCTTGTTTCCCACAATTGCCAGCTGTCACTTACAGTTTAGAAAGACAGAATATAATTTTTAAAAGAAAACTTCTCTCTCTCAGTTTAATAATTTGCCTGCAATTCTGTCAAGGTTATTAAGAATCTCTAGAGGCTAAAGTTAAATCCTGGTGTGCAGCTATCAAGCTGAGTTGGAAATAACAGTAATCTACAGGTTGCTTCTAATAGAAGAAAGGAAATGAACAGCATTAGAAGCTCATTCTCCAGAATTCGAGGTCTTGAGTTTTTCGGGTGACAGCTTGTTAGAAAACCTGGTAGTCTCACCAGTATGCAGGTCTCAGGTCCAAATCACAGGCTCATCTTTTACCCCACAAACCTGGCACAATCTTCTAAACAAGCAAATGCAGCCAGGAAGAGTTAATTTAACTTTTAAAAGTCCAAAAAGGTGATGATAGAATTTGAGTTTAATTCTAATTCCAATGTCTCTGTAAAATTATAAAAAGTGGACTTTCCTTAGAGAATAGATGTGCTGTCTCATGCCACAATGACATTGACAGTAAAAATATTTTTTGTCCATCAATAGAGAGTAAATAAACACCATTACTTACCACCACACCACCATGTTAAACCACGCACATCATTTACAGAGAGATGTGATATTCCATTACTGTTGTTTACTAGTACCTGGAAGTGAAACTAACTGTGCACGGAGCCCTGGGTGCTGCTTTTCAGCAGAAGAGCTATATTTAATACAAAATTAATTCCCAAGGAGAAAAGATGGAGGACAGCAGCAATTGCACAGCCAGAGTCTAAATAGAGCAAACAGCTGTCTGTTAAGACCATATATTTTGTGCGTGTGTGTGGCAGCAGTCTCTTCAAAGAGCGAAGTCTGACTTAAATTTGCAGATTGGCTTCATCTGCAGGGCAGTAATGTTGCATTTCCCAGCTGGCCTGCAAGGAGTCCTTCCAAGGGCTTAGGAGGAAGAACAGTACACATACCAGAGCCTTCTTACATCAGGAGAGACTTGGAAAGGTCTGGAAGTAAATAGCTTGCAAATTTGCTAAATTGTTATTTGTGGAAAGAACTTGGAATTCAGAGTCAGAAAATGCGGGTTGGAGTCTCGGACCCCCTACTTACTAGCTGAGTGACAGCAGACAATTAAATCACGGTCTCCAGGCCTCAGTTTTCTCATCTGTAAAATGGGGATCATAATATCTTCTCTGCAGGGTTATTATGAAGATTAAGTAAAAATAACAGAAAAAAATGAATGGATACAAAAACTGATGAAATCCAAGTAAAGTTTTTAGTGTAGTTGATTATATTCTGCCAGTGTCCATCTCTTGGTTTTGATAATATACTATACTTATGTGAGATGTCACCATTAGGTGAAGCTGGGTGAAGCGTACATGTGAACCACTCCATATATTTTTGCAAATTCTTGCGAGTCTATAATTATTTCAAAATAAAGGCTAGGGCACAGTGGCTCATACCTGTAATCCTAGCACTTTGAGAGGCTGAGGCAGGAAGATCACCTGAGTCCAGGAGTTCAAGACCAGCCTGAGCAACCAAGTGAAACCCCATCTCCACACACACATACATACACACACACACACACACAAAAGAAAGAATTAGCCAGGTGTGATGGCACACTCTTGTGGGCCCAGCTACATGGTAGGATGAGGCAGGAGGATCACTTGAGTCCAGGAGATTGAGGCTGCAGTGAGCTGTGTTTGCACCACTGCACTCCAGCATGGGTGACAGAGTGACACCCTGTCTCAAACAAATTTTTAAAAATGAGTTAAAAAAATAGGAACCATTTATTATGTGGCAATGCTGCAATTAGTGGTTTACTATCTCATTTAATTCTCAAAACAACCCTGTGTGGAGGTTACTGAAGCAGGGAGAAAGGTAATTTGCCCACAGCCTACCAGGTTGGAAGTGACAGTGCAGGGAACAGAACTCCAAGGTGGTCTTGCTCTTCAACACCATGTAATAACTAGAGCTTGAGATCCTCATCTGGGATAATGTCTGACATTTGGTAGATAGACAATAATACAGTTCAGATTTTCTTAATAGCAAACGGAAAGAGGGAACCTCTTGCGGCAGAAGCTGCTGGTGCCTTACCTATTGCCCTCACCCTAACCACTTCTGTGCACCTGGTTCCACTTCTCAGTGCCACACCAGCATTTCTCTGCCTAAGAACTTTCTCTGATCATGTTTTTTATCCAGCTTAGCTTGCCCATGTAAGCAGGTGACAGGTGCAGGGGAAGTAATGCCCCCCACCTGGAGCAGCTGCCAGCTGGTGATCCTGGTAGCTGGTGCATACACACCCCAGCTCCCTCACTGAGAAGTGTGCTCTGCAGGGCTCCCTGCAGATGTCAGCTCCAGCACCCATGGCAGTCACTGGCTAATAATAACATATTCCACCAGCCTCCTTTCCTTCCCCAGTTGCACTTCCCTACTCCTCTATTGGCGTTTCCTGGGATCCCCTCTCAAGCCATTTGTACATGAGTACCTGTCTCAGGTCTGTCTTAGGAGAAGCGTAATGATGACATCTCCACTCCACAGAAGAAATGGTATTCCTAAACAGTTGTGTATATACTGAAAATGTGCTATACATTCAGCAGAGCTTAAAATCTAAAGCATTCTAAAGACTCCTTTGTCTATTGAGAATGGAATACTACATTTTAATTTATCTTATGGTAGATCTGGATTTGGGTATATATTGCTGAGTCTAGGCCTATTGAGGATATAACAGTAAAGCCACTCTCTGGTTACCTGTTGTAATGGGAAGGCATTATTAGCATGAATTATTAAAATGAAATGAACTCCAGGCACAGTGGCTCATGCCTGTAATCCCAACACTTTTGGAGGCCAGTGTGGGAGGATCGCTAGAGCCCAGTAGTTTGAGACCAGCTTGGTCCAGGACCCTGTCTCTGCAAAAAAAAATTTTTAATTAGCCAAGTGTGGTGGAATGCATGTGCAGTCTCAGCTACTCTAGAGGCTGAGGCGGGAGGAATACTTGAGCCCAGGAGTTCAAAGCTGCAGTAAGCTATGATCGTGCCACTGTACTCCAGGCTCGGTGACAGAGTGAGACCCTGTCCCCCCCAAAAAATTTTTTAAATAAAAATAAAATGAAATGGCCATTTGGCTGGTCATTTCAGGCTCTGTTATGGAATCTCATTTCTGATGAGGCATCAGTAACACCTTCTGCAGGCAAAGGTGTTTAAAAGTACTCAGCAGGCCTATCCTTCCTCTCCTTCCCCTCCTTCTCCATCCACAGGAAAGTCTCTGGCCCACAGAATCCCTGGAGCCCAGGCTAAGCTGCTCTCCTCACCCTGCATGTCTGTCACCAGGAGGCAGCCACTTGTTTTCTGGTACACCCAGTGCTGGAAGGTGCAACACTTCTGACCAGCTTCTGATTCTCTTCTCAAGAAGTTTATTTCTTTCCCATCCCTGATGGAATACTTCACAAATTCTCCAATCAGCTCCTCCTCCACTGTAGCATACGGGATATTGTTCTCAGGCCGATGGATAAGAAAAATAGGAATGATCCTGGCAGGGAAGAGAACAGAGGCACACATCAAGGTCTCCAATGGGAAGAGAGGCTCCTGCAGCATTCTTCCCTCACCTGGAGCAGCAGGGAGTGTAGAATTTGTCCCCAACTCTGCTAGGTTTAGACTACAAATCCATCCAATGACTTTTTAATGGGTAAGATATGTTTCTGTGTTTTATTTGTCGTTATAAATTCCTCCTTGGGAGGGGTGTTAATTGCTCATGTAGAAATGAATGTCTTCATTGTAGTCATATCTTAATGACCCATCAATCAATGACTGTAATCTATCTATCAGTTCATCCATTCATCTACCCACGCACCCATCCATTTGTCCGTCCATTCATCCTTCCTTCTACTCACCCTCCTCTTTCCCTCCCTCCATCCGTTCCTTCGTTCCATCTATCCTTCCTTCCTTTCATCCATCCAATCCATCCATCCATCCATCCATCCACCCACCCACCCATTGATCCTTCTTTCCTCTCATTCAGTCAACCAATATTTATTCAGTGGCCTGTATGTGTCAGATGCTCTTCCAGATGCTATTCCTCAAAACAGCAGTAAAGAAAACAGAGTCTGTGTTCTCAGGGCTCTCACCTTTAAATGAAGGAGACTGACAATAAACAAGTAAATGCATGGTGCTAAGTGCTAAGTGGGAAAACCCAGCAGTGAAGAGGAGACAGGAACACGCAGTGGAGTGGGGCAGCTGTCTTATGTAGGGAGGTCAGAGCAGCCCTTGTTCATGGATAAAGAACATTTGAGCAGAGGCCTATAGGAAGTGAGGGGAGCCATGAGGACATCGACGGTAGAACATTCCAGGTTGAAGACACCCCAAGGAGAAATGCTCAGGGCAGGAGCACTCCTGGTGTGTGGCAGGAGTGCAGGGAGCCAAGGAGATTGGCAGAAGTTGGGGGAGGCAGAGGGGACAGGAAATCAGGCCTTGGGGGACCTCGGAGGCCATTTGGAAAACTTTCCCCTTTGTACTGAGTTGGATGAGAAGCCACTGGAGGATTTGGGGCAAGGGAGGGACATGAGGAGATTTCTGAATAACAAAGATCACTGCTTCTCTGTGGAGAATAGGCCAGGGGTGGGGCAGGGAGACTGGGGCCAGGTAATGATGTCCAGGGAGGTGGAGAGGTGATCAGATATGGGATGGAGTTTCCAGCATTATCCGTTTGCTGTCACATCATCCTACATGATGATTTCCTACCTGTCCCTCTCTCTTAAAAGCACATACACCTCCTCCCCTAACCACACTCTCATCTTCCTGTTTCAGTGTGAAAACTGAAGGTTTAGGAGAACCTCTAAGTGCTGCCATGAGCACATCCATATTCTCACCTCCTGGTCCGTGCCCACGCACTGCTCCCTCTTCCTACCTGATGCGTCATCCCTGCTCCATCCTGAACTATCTCCTCTACAGGTGCCCTGGTCTCCACCCCTCTCAAATCCTCCAGGTATTGCTCCAGCAGTTTTCCCTCTCTCTCCTGCATCAATATTCCCTCTACAGAATCATTTCCAAGAGCCTAGCCGCACTCTGTGATAACCACACAGCATGGCGACCCCAGAGCCCACCCCGACTACTGACTCACATTTGACATCGAAACTCAAATCCGCTGTAGACTCGCTGTCTCCAGTCCCTCCCATCCCATTCTCTCTTGAACATCTGAAAGAGGCTTTCCCTCAAAAGAAGCCTCTGTCAAGGACAGCATGACCATCATGCTGCTAAGTCCAGTGCTCTCTTCTCGGCACCTACCCCTTTTGCTCTCAGCAGCTCTGGGCACAGTGGATCTGTCACTTCTTTCTGATATGCCTTTCCCTGGCTTCCTCATGGCTTTTCTCTGCTTCACTGGCTACCTCTTCTCTGTCTCCTTTGCGAGTTCCTCATCCTCTCCTCAATCTTTAGACTCTGGAGGGCCCTGGAACAACTCTTTTCTCTCTGCCCACAATCCCTAGCGACTTCCTTGCTTTAAATACCATTCAGATGCTGATGACTTCCACATTTATGTCCCCAGTCCAGCCCTGTCCCTGAGTTCCCTGCCCACCATCTCAACGTGATGTCTCATGGGCATCTCAAATTTAACATGGCATTGGGCACACATGGCCATAAAGATGGCAACAATAGAACTGGGGATTCCAAAAGAGGGGAGGGAGGGTGGAGGGTAAGGTTGAAAAAGTACCTATTGGGTGCTATGTTCACTATTTGGGTGATGGGTTTAGTTAAAGCCCAAACCTCAGCATCACACAATACAGCCACGTAACACGCCTGCACATAGACCCCATGAATCTAAAACGCATAGACCCCACGAATCTAAAAAAAAAAAAAAAAAAAAAGGAAAAATAAAGAAAAATAAAAAGCACCCACAATAAAAACATTTAAATGATATTTAAAAATTTACCATGGCAGAAACTGAAGAACTCATTTGCCCCATCCCCCACATCTGCCTCTTCTCAGTGACTGGCAGCTTGTGAAAACGGAAACAATCAATTCATTCAATAAACATCCACTGAATAGCTGTGTCAGAATCCCAAAGACTCACCAGGAGGGCAGAGCTGACTAAGACACAGTCCCTGCCTTCCAGGGACAGCTGTGGGGGAAGGTGCATGGAGAAGCAAAGCCCAGCACATAGTAAATGCTCCTGGTTCAAAATAAGTGTTTGGCAAAATATGAATGAATGAATGAATGAATGTTTATATATGTATGTATAATAGTTATATATGTTTCTCCATTTCAGCACTATTGACATCTGGGCAGAGAGTTCTCCGTGGGGGTGGCAGGGGGCTGCCCTGTGCTAGTAGCCTGTTTAGCAGCCTCCCTGGCTTCTACTTCCCAGATGCCAGTAGTTCTTCCCGGATCCTGACCATCAAAAGTGTCTCCACAACCGTCACTGTCCCCTGGGGGTTGTGAACCACTGACAGAGAATCTGATCTTACAAATTTGTAAGTAGCCAAAGAAGCGATCACCTAGTTTAACGTTGATAACGTAGATACCACTTCAAGGGCCTAAAATAGAAACACTGATGGTGGGCCATAAAGGCAAGAGGAAAACGTGAGATGCTGATTTTTGATGTTCATTAATTTTTTTTAAGTACAAAATGTTTGTCAAATGAGTCAATGAACAAATATACCGTTAAGTGTCTAATGTAGGCCCCTAACTATATGTTTAACAAATCAGAAAATCGACTTTTGGGAGGGGGCAAGTGATCAGAGAGAAGTGGCGACGGGGCGGCTATAACAGAGACCCATGCATGCAAAGATGTGACCAGCTGTCCTAGGGTGGGGATGGAGCAAAACCCCACAAAGAGCCCTTAAATGAAAATGCCTCAAAAATGGCATGGGCTTTGAATCAGGATCTTTAAACGTAATTGTATAGAATAATCCCATCTAACACAGTGGCCACATACAACGTCAGGAAAAGTTGTGGGGGCAGCAGAGATGGGTGAGCTCCTGTGCTGCCCATGGGGTTCCTTTCTCCCTTGACCGGCGCTAGTGAAGACTTGGTCACTTCTCTCTCAGAGGGAACGTGGGCCTCTAGACCCCATCTCCCAGTGGAATGAACATGTAAGGCTTGCCTTTCACAATAGGAAGGAAAGCTCGGGCTGGGACCTCCGGTTCTGTGATTGCCACTCAGGAAACCACCTTTGCAAAGACTATAACCATGAAAAAATTATGACAGTGAAAATGATTGAACTGACTCCATTTTCCCTTTAAACTTCCAGCTGCCCTTGTTCATTCCTGGGCAGAGGCCAAAGTAACTTTGGGAGGAATTTAGTTTATAGTTTAACAAACAAAGATGGTAACAGCCCCTTTCCAAAATAAACCGCCTCCTTGCTTGGGGACCAGACCACCTTTGTAAAACCAACAATTTAGTCACAAGATTAGAAATTATGGCTCAGGTGTCATGCAGCCAGGGGTCACAATATTCCTAACCTCCCCAGTTGCTCCCATAAATAACATTACTAGTGTAAATCCCAAGACTAGTGTTTGAGGTATTTTTTAGACCCTGTATTCTGATGGATCAGCTGGCACCACCCAGATTGGTCAACTGGCTCATCTGGTCTTGTGGCCTTCACCCAGGAATGGACTCAATGCAAGAGGACAACTTAGTATCCCTGATTCCATCCCTGACCCAACTCCAATCCCTATTTCCTAGCCCCCAGAATTCCAAACTCTCAAAAAAACAAACAAACAAACCCTAGCCTCCAAATTTCCAGGGAGTTTGATTTGAGTAATAATAAAACTCCAGTCTCCCATTTAGCCAGTTCTGTCAAAGGCATGTAAACCACACCAACTCCATCTTGAATAGGGGCTGGGTAAAATAAGTCTGAAACCTACTGGGCTGCATTCCCAGATGGTTAAGGCATTCTAAGTCACAGGATGAGATAGGAGGTTGGCACAGGATACAGGTCATAAAGACCTTGCTGATAAAACAGGCTGCAGTAAAGAAGCTGGCTAAATCTCACCCAAACCAAGATGGATATGAGAATGACTTCTGGTCATCCTCACTGCCACACTCCCACCAGCGCCATGACAGTTTACAAATGCCATGGCAATGTCAGGAAGTTGCCCTATATGGTCTAAAAAGGGGAGGCATGAATAATCCACCCCTTGTTTAGCATATCATCAAGAAATAACCATAAAAATGGGCAACCAGCAGCCCTTGGGGCTACTCTGTCTATGCAGTAGCCATTCTTTTATTCTTCTACTTTCCTAATATATAGGCTTTCAACATACTCTGTGGACTTGCCCTGTATTATTTCTTGCATGAGATCCAAGAATCCTCTCTTGGGGTCTGCATTGGGACCCCTTTCTGATAACAGTTCTATGTATAATAAACTCTTTTTTGCAATTTCCCCGTCTTAATAAGTCAGCTCTGTCTGGGCAGTGGGCAAGATGAACCCATCCAGCGGTTACACGCACACACCAGCTGGGGCACAGGTCCTGCCCTGCTCACTTGCTCTTGCCTCCGTGTAAGCTGGGAGTGTTCTCCCAGAGCAATGCCCTGAGCCTCTCCACCCAGGCTGTGCCTTCTCCCAGGAAGTAAGCTGAAGGCTCTACGTGGCTATTAACTTGAGCCAAAGGTGGTTGGAAAAACATTATTTTTTATTAAAACAAATATAGTCATAGAGGAAGGAGGACATAACATTCAATAGAATTTAAAAGCTATAAAATATTACATTTCAAAGAAATTACACCTGCAGGACAGCTGCTTGGACGAAGCCCCCAGACCCTTTGACGGGCACACAGGTATCCTCCTCTGCCATTTAGGAGCATTTCCTGGAAACTGAGAATCCCCCTCACTTCACGAAGAGGACACAGAGGCTTGCTCACCAGCAGAATCTGAGCCAGAACAGCATCCTTCTGGAGCCCCAGCCCTGGACACAAGGCAGTAAGCCCCTCTAAGAGCAGCGTACCCTGATTACTGCATGACAGAGTCATTTGAGGCATTCTTTCTAATTTTAAGATAGAACCTCTTTGTGTCTTGTTAAAGAAATTTCAAATTTCAGCCAGATGGGAGTGGGCACATTAGGGCAGTGGACCTTCCCCACAGCCCTGAAGTCAGTGCAGCCACCAAGCCACCCTCTGTCATGCTTTGTCGCTTCTGCAGGATCCAGGGCACCCTGGTTCCCTCCTAAGGACTGACCCCCTGTGGCTACTGACCCTTCTGCCAACAGAAGGAAGGGTTCATGGTTTGCTTGGGCTCTTATTAATTCTGCATCCCTGGTGGGGAAAAAAAAAAACAAAAACCAGAAACAATGGCTGGGCATTATTCAGGGTCTTAATTAGGCCTGGCCTCTGCCCAGCAGGATGCCATTTGCATAGACAATGTGACTCCATTGATATTCATGAATTCAAAAACAGAAGCTGCCCAAATGTGGAGTGTTTTCTCTCCAAGATCTCACATGCTCCATTAAAATAGGCTTCTCCAGGCCCGCTTCATTGCCTGGAAATAAACATGGGGGTGGCCCCCGGGGCGGTCGGTCTAGGGGTCTGTGGTAATGGGGGCGGGGACGGGACTCCTGGCCCTCTCTCTAGATGTGCAGGCTTTCAGAGAAGGCTGGTAATATACAGGGTCAGCTCTGTGTGCGTGTGTTGTGTGTATGTGTTGTGCGTGTGGTTTATGGTTGTGTGTGTGTGTGTGATATATGTATGTATGTGTGGTATGTGTGTGCTGTGTGTATGTGTGTGTGGTATGTGTGTGGTATGTTTGTGTGGTGTATATGTGTGTGTGTATTGTATGTGTGTGAGGTGTCTGTGTTATGTGGTGTGTGTGGTGTGTGTTGTGTGTATGTGTGTTGTGTGTGTGTATGTGTGTGGTGTGGTGAGTGGGGGTGTGTGTGGTGTGGTGTATGTATGGGGTGTGTGTATGTGTGTGTGTATTGTATGTGTGTGAGGTGTCTGTGTTATGTGGTGTGTGTGGTGTGTGTTGTGTGTATGTGTGTTGTGTGTGTGTGTAGTGTGGTGAGTGGGGGTGTGTGTGGTGTGGTGTATGTATGGGGTGTGTGTATGTGTGTGTATTGTATGTGTGTGAGGTGTCTGTGTTATGTGGTGTGTGTGGTGTGTGTTGTGTGTGTGTATGTGTGTGGTGTGGTGAGTGGGGGTGTGTGTGGTGTGGTGTATGTATGGGGTGTGTGTATGTGTGTGTGGTATGTGTGTGGTATGTTTGTGTGGTGTATATGTGTGTGTGTATTGTATGTGTGTGAGGTGTCTGTGTTATGTGGTGTGTGTGGTGTGTGTGTGTGTGTGTGTGTGTGTGGTGTGGTGAGTGGGGGTGTGTGTGGTGTGGTGTATGTATGGGGTGTGTGTATGTGTGTGTGTATTGTATGTGTGTGAGGTGTCTGTGTTATGTGGTGTGTGTGGTGTGTGTTGTGTGTATGTGTGTTGTGTGTGTGCATGTGTGTGGTGTGGTGAGTGGGGGTGTGTGTGGTGTGGTGTATGTATGGGGTGTGTGTATGTGTGTGTGTATTGTATGTGTGTGAGGTGTCTGTGTTATGTGGTGTGTGTGGTGTGTGTTGTGTGTGTGTATGTGTGTGGTGTGGTGAGTGGGGGTGTGTGTGGTGTGGTGTATGTATGGGGTGTGTGTATGTGTGTGTGTATGTGCGTATGTGGTGTGCGTATGAGTGTGGTATGTTGTATGTGTGGTATGTGTGGGGGTGTGTAATGCATACGTGTGTGTTGTATGTGTGGTGTATGTGTGGTGTGTGTGTTGCATGTATGGTGTGTGTGTGTTGTATGTGTGGTCTGTTTGTATGTGGTGTGTGTTGTGTTTATGTGGGGGGTGTGTGTGGTGTGTGGTTTGTGTGTGGTGTGTTTGTGAGTATGGTGAGTGTTGGTGTGTGGTGTGCGTGGTATGTGTGTTGTATGTGTGGTGTGTGTGTTTGCATGTAATGTGTGTGGTGTGTATGTGTGGTGTGGGGGGTGTGGCGTGTGGGGGGGTGTGTTTGCAGTGTGTTTGTGTTGTGGTGGGTATGTTTGTGTGTATGGTGAGTGTTGTTTGTGTGGTGTGTGTGTGTGTTTGTGTGTATGGTGAATGTTGTTTGTGTGTGTGTGTGGGGGTGTTTTCTGGCTGTAGAGTCCTCTGATTTAGGTTCCATAAACCTGGAGTCTGGCCCAGAGGCCCTTCTGAGGCCCCTTACTCCTCCCATGTACCATCAGCATTCATGTGGTCACAAACTCTCCCCTTGTAAGGAATGGAAACATGGTTTAGATAGAAAAATGTCCTAACCTATCTTTAAGGCAGTGGCCTCTTTACCATGATGCTAATGCAGCAAATGAATCAGCCTCCTGATCCTTCACTTGCATGAGCCCTTTCCAAGTCCCTAGATTAATCCCGATATTTATAATTTTGTGTTCTTTTCTTTAAAAAGAGCCCAAATTTGCCAGGCATGGTGGCTCATGCCTATAACACCAGCACTCTGGGAGGCCGAGGCAGGAAGATCACTTGAGGCCAGGAGTTGTAGGCGGCCAGCCTGGGCAATATACAGAGACCCTGTCTCTACAAGAAAAATGCTTTTAATTAGCCAGGTGTGGTGGTGGGCACCTGTAGTCCCAGCTACTTGGGAGGCTGGATCGCTTGAGCCTGGGAGGTCAAGGCTGCAGTGAGCCATGATTGCACCACTGCCCTCCAGCCTGGACAACAGAGGGAGACCCTGTCTCTTAAAAAAAATAAAAAAGAAAGAAAGAAAAGAAAGGAAAGAAAGAAGCCCGAATTGCATAAGAGTCAAGCCACACAAAACTTGGGTCTGTCCTTGTTGGAGGGCACTGTGGTTCTGTGTGTGGTAGGGTTGACTTGTGGGTTAAATCTTTTCTTTTTTGAAGAAAACTTAAGAGGACGGAGACTGGGAAAAGCGGGGCTTGGGGGAAAAAGGAGCCAGTTTCCATATCGTGAAAGCTTAACTCAGTCCAGATGGCTGTCTGTGTAATTAACAGAAAAGCAATTGTAAGTGTGTACTGAAGTGTGTTAAGCATTTCTTGAGAAAGAACAGAAAGTGTTATGCTTTACACATGGTCTTTCAAATGTACCACCTAAGGGAAACGATTTTTCCCATTTTGTGAGTTAACAGGGGCAATGCAGACAAGAATTTCTTCCTTCTTGCTTCTCCCAGTTTTTACTGATAGGTAAAAAGTTCTAACATGCACTAGCTAAGCCCTTTTCCTGTCCATTTAAGCATGCAGATACGATCTCAACCAGGCAAACAGTGCTGCAAACGCAAGCTCCAGGCTCCCCAAAATTTGCTTGGGCCAGTAAATATTTAGGCAAAGAGTAGATAAAAGTGGATGTGATTTGTCTCTGGAGGATTCCAGGAAGTGGGTACTATGTTACTATGTTTCAAGTCACCCAATCCCCGCTTCCGTAATACATTGCCGTATTTTATTTTCATCATGGGACTAATTGCCTTGTGATATCTCTTGTTCTGTTGTATTTGTTTATTGTTTAGACAATGTAATAGCTATGAGAGTAGATATGCTTTCTTTTCTATTTAACATGGTAGATTCATGTATTGGATGGATTAATCCATCCATCCATCCATCCATTCATTTATTTATTTAAATAATATTTATCTGGGCCAGGCGCGGTGGCTCAAGCCTGTAATCCCAGCACTTTGGGAGGCCGAGACGGGCGGATCACGAGGTCAGGAGATCAAGACCATCCTGGCTAACACCGTGAAACCCTGTCTCTACTAAAAAATACAAAAAACTAGCTGGGCGAGGTGGCGGGCGCCTGTAGTCCCAGCTACCCGGGAGGCTGAGGCAGGAGAATGGCGTAAACCCGGGAGGCGGAGCTTGCAGTGAGCTGAGATCCGGCCACTGCACTCCAGCCTGGGTGACAGAGCAAGACTCCGTCTCAAAAAAAAAAAAAAAAAAGAATATTTATCTTCTTAAATATTAAATATAATATTATATATTATATAATATTAAATATCCTACCCAGCAAGGGGTAGGATAGCAGCCATGTGAGCCCTCATGGAGCTTGCAGACTGAGAGACCAGCTGAAACACTTGCCCTACTGTTCCTTCTCACTCTCTCATCCCTCCCAGTCCCCAGTGAGTCAGGAGTGTGACACAAGGCAGGGTAAATACACTTACTCAGGCACTTCTCCAAAGCCTTCCAGAGGCTGTGCTTCAGCAGCGTAGATCTTGGCGTAATACCTGGCAGTATTTTGAACATAGCATTCCTGTATCACCAAAATACATAGAGAACCTCAGTGACCACAGGAAATTCAGACAGCATTGCCCAGTAAGACTATTCAGGAGATTTCCCAGTAAGGTCAAGCCAATGAGCTGACTAGCCCATCCCCTGGTTGGGGTCGCAGAGGCAACAATTGTTAGAACCTAGAGTTGGCCACTTACAGAGGAGCTCTGAGACATGAAGAAACTGTCCCGGTGGAGGTCAAGTGGTCTCCGGGACCAGGTGTCCCTGAACTATAAAATTTCTCGAGCCAGCATGGGTGAAATTCACCCCAGAACTAAGGGGATTGGCCCCTCATCACATCATTGGGTGGCGCTTGGGGCACTACTGGGTTTCCTGTGAGATCTGCCATTGAAATCCCTTTTCAAAGGTGTAATTGAAGTAGTCAATAATGAACAGCACGACAAGATTTCTGCCTTGGGAAAAGCTAAGTGGATTCTGCATCCTACGTTGTGGGGCTTTTCTGAGCGAGAATCCAGATGCTGGGAGATTTTCCAAGACTGTGTCATATTTGAGATAGAGGGACTACTCAGAGAGAAAAGAAAAAGAGGGGTGGATTGGGAGGAGAAAGGAATACAATGGACAGAATCCTATATTCAGAGAGCAGAGCTGCCTTCAGAAGCACGGAGTCCCACGTGACATTGCTATAGGATCACAATGCTTAGTGCTTGGCTGTACCTGAGAGATTCATCTGAGTTTAACCTATGGATTTTAATATTTTAAATGGTTTTAATAACATTTTAAAGGGGCACATAGCTTGTGAAAGACCCAACTTTCACAATTTCACAATGAAATGTGTGGACCAGGTGTGGTGGTGGTTCATGCCTGTAACCCCAGCACTTTGGGAGGCAGAGGCAGGAGGATCACTTGGAGCCCTCCAGGAGGTCAAGACCAGCCTGGGCAACATAGGGAGACCCTGTCTCTGAAAAAAATAAATAAATAAAAGTTAGCTGGGCGTGATGGCCTGCGCCCATAGTCCTAGGGGACTACTTAGGAGGCTGAGGCAGGAGGGTTGCTTAAGGCCAGGAGGTCAAGGCTACTGTGGAGCCATGATCATGCCACTGCACTCCAGCCTGGGGGACAGAGTGAGAGCCTGTCTCAAAAAGCAAAAAAAAAAAAAAAAAAAAAAAAAAAGAGGGAGTGAAATATATGGACCAAATATGTGGAAAGGAGGAGGAAGGATCGAGAGAAGCTAAGGCTCTCCTGCCCTCTCCTCTCGCCTCAAGTTCTATGATTCGATAACACAGAGAAATGAGAACTCAGCTAGGGACTTGTGTCTGTCTCTCTTCCTATTTTATGCGCTAACATTAAACCAAACTCAGGAAGGCAGAAAACAAGATCAATGCTGACTCTTCTGGATATACCCCACCCCTCTCCCTCTCCACAAACAAACCCAAACAAAACACTCCAGCAACTAGTGCTGATGTTATCTGTTCCTGGGGACCCAGGCATCTAGTGTAGATTAGAACCCCCACTTTCCATATCATCCTAGGTCCAAGTAGATTCAATCCCCCAGGGATCTCATAGGGCTTCTTAGAAACAAAATCAGTTACATCTCAGGTTAGAACTGGTGAGGCGTCTCTAGGCATTGGCTGAGTCCCCAGGAGCTGGCCTAAGGCCAAGAAATTACTCCTGAGAACTGAGATTGAACTTAGATTGAATTGAAACCCCCAAAGAGGAAAAACACCCTTTTGAAGACACTCCCATCAATCCTGAGTCTGATTTTCATCTCGTCGTATCGCGGGTGGCTCTCACACCAGAAGCGATAGCCTTTGGGCAGATGGACCCACCTGGGCAGCGAGCTTGTAGTTCCTTTGGATGAGCTCATCATTACTTCTGGTCCCATAGGCAACGGCATTGTGCACCTTAAGCACACAGGCATGGCCAGGTTTGAAGACGGGCGTGAGGCCATGCATCACTGTGCTGCGGAAGGCTTTGCGGTGAACCCCTTCTCCAAAGTGCAGCTCCTCCGTGGCGATCTGACCACGCAGGCGGCCCCCAAAGTAGCTGTCACGGAGGAAGTCTTCTTTGAAGATGAGTTGGCTGAATTCAATCTCTTCGCATCCTGAAACACAGCACAGCTTTGGTTGGAAAGAATAACTCCCAGTCCTGCTCCTTAGCTAATTCCACATGGGGAGGGTCCCCACACAAGGACAATGACAAGGCTGACCTGCAGAACCAAGAGGGGCAGCCACACTTACCCTTCAAAAGAGGCATAGCTAAAAGAAGAGATGAGTGGGTTGGTGAGGAGGAGACAGGTCATTGAATGAGAATGTGGGAACATCAGTGAGAGATGGGTTGGAGCAAAACTGGAAAGATCAGGAAAAGAATTCTAGACAGACCTGGAAAATATAAGTGGAACCAAGCAAAGTAACAAAAGGCAAGTTGAAAAGATGGGTAAGTGTAGAGGAGGCAAGAAAGACCAAGGATAAGATCTGATAGTATCGGATCCCCTTTTTTTCATTATTGCCCCCCCACCCCCGGAATCTTTGCTGGAATTTGTTTTAATTGCCTGCCATGAAAGCTTAATACCACAAATATACTATCTGTTTATGTACCATATGTATATCTGTGCTTTATACAGAAAAAGAGTAACTTTTTTTTGCCTGCCAAGAACCAGTGTTGGTCCTCTTGGGAGCAATACTGCCTCCATTGAGAAAGCATGTGATAAGTTTAAGAAACAAGTACCAATAAACAAAACAAAACAAAAAAATAGTAAAAAGAATGGCCTTTGAAGAGAAATTGAAAAAAAGGTAGAATTATTTTGGATTTATTTGTAAAAAGAAAAGTGGAATTATTTTGAGTTTTCTAGCAGCTGTTTTTTTTCCAGAGTGGATTCTACACATGTTTGAGATGACAGTGAATTTAATCAGGAAGGTCCATTTTAAACTAGAGATGACCCAGTCAGATTTCTCATTCACCGAGAGAAGAAAATTAGGTGGCTTTCAATGAAATACGATTGTTTGGATTTTTTAAATGCTTTCCACTTCTCAAAACTGATGAAAACTGACATCTTTCTGAATGTTTACAAGAAGAAAGAAATCATAGATTGTGGGAAAAATCTTACTTCATGTTTCCATATACAATGCTTAAGGAAATATTTTTCTTCTCCTCTCAAAATATTTCAAATCGTATGATTTGAGACTGATGGTAGCTATTGAAACTATAAGGAGACTGAAACTATTCTGATAGGATATTGATTAAGGTCAGGGCCTAGTTACTGCCAGAAAGAAAGAAAGGGAGTGAGGTTCGGTGGATTTTCAAACAGAAAAACTAGGTAAAGAGCTAGAAGCTTCTGGAAGAAAGAGGATATTCCTAAAGGTGCTCCTAGCATTTTCACAAAGGTCAGCAGTAGACTATGGGACATCTGAATATGTCACCCTCAAATCTGCCTCTTTGGTAAAAGGATTGTTGAGCTGAAGGCAATTAAGAAGCAGCAGAGGCAAGAAAGCTCTCTGCCTTCCCTCTATTTGCCTAAAATCAGGACATAAATTTATAAACACACAAAAAATTCTACTCCCCCTTCTACCAGGAAGAACAAAGGTTAATGACTGAAGACAGCTTTAGACCCTGATGAGCCTGGAGATGAGCAGCAGACATTAACAAGCATTAATGAGAATCCAGATGCTGGGAGATTTTCCAGGGCTGTGGAAATGCCTTTCCACAAGCTACTGCCCTTACCTACCCAAAGTCCTTCTCTCTGTCCTGTCACTTCTCTAAAAATGCACCATTCTTTGTTGTAGATGCTGTATAAGCTGGAATTCAAATCCCTTCTTAAATGAGCACTTCTTGAGTGTCTCCCATGTATATATGAATTATACATGCTCATCAACTTGTTTGTTTTTCTCTCACTAATCTTTTGTTACAGGGATCTGTTCCAACTAAGAACTTATGAAGATTGAAGAATAAATTATTTTTCTTCCCCTGTAACTCCTACTGAGTAACTTGCCCTAGGTTTCTGGAGAGAACTGGGTTGGAGCTGCAGGAAAACAGGCAAATGGAACATTTTCTCAGATAAAGTTTTAGGCAATACCTGGATCACAGATTTTACTCTAAGTCACAGAACCAGGAAAAAAAATTAATTTATGGAGAAAAGCACAGTTTTATTTTAACAGTTAAATTTAAAAATTAGGTGAGAAAATAGAGAATGCTTTTCTGTATCCCACACCTTCTCAGTTCCATTCTAGTTATATGATTAATGTTAACAATTTGGCCTCTAATACCACTTACAGAGTATAGGAAATGTTATATGTACATACCTCAGAGCCCAATGCACATGAGTTATCTCTGTCACATCCCGTCTTCCTTCAAAACCCTCACATTTCTAAAATTTAATTATTAAAAGTAAAAAGTTTGCGCACCTTATGCTTTAAAATTCAGCAAATCTAATTAACTGAAGATAAAAGTTGGCCCAGGACATATGCTTAGAAAGTTGGAAGGAAAATTTGTTTGCATATTACTACATGTGGTAAAATTAATAACCCTGTCTATAATTTCCAACAGAAATGCTTATTTGACAAAGATAAAGCCATGAAAGAAAAAAAGAATAGGCCGGGCGCAGTGGCTCAAGCCTGTAATCCCAGCACTTTGGGAGGCCGAGGCGGGTGGATCACGAGGTCAGGAGATCGAGACCCTCCTGGCTAACACGGTGAAACCCCGTCTCTACTAAAAATACAAAAAACTAGCCGGGCGCGGTGGCGGGCGCCTGTAGTCCCAGCTACTCGGAGGCTGAGGCGGGAGAATGGCGGAAACCCGGGAGGCGGAGCTTGCAGTGAGCCGAGATCGCGCCACTGCACTCCAGCCTGGGCGACAGAGCGAGACTCCGTCGCAAAAAAAAAAAAAAAAAAAAAGAAAGAAAGAAAAAAAGAAATCTTAGACCTATTCTTTGTCTCTTGAAAATCCTGCAGGGCAACAGCTGGAGTTCTAGGTGGAACTTTCCAAGCTGAAACTCATCTACTGGGCCTTCCTTTACAGAAGCAGAAGGTATAGACTCTGCAGCTCTGCAGAAATCTGAAAGGACAGCCTGTCCAAAACTGTCTTCCGCAGTGACAGCGGAAATGAGCGCGTCCGCTTGGTTAGAGTGTGCACCTCTTTTAAAGTGAGAGCTGGAGGTGAGAATTCATCCTTTAGAACAATTTCTTCCCTGGTAAGAGTAATGAAGGTAACAGGAGAACTGAGCACCTGAGGGGAGGCTCAGGAAAAGCAGGCATGTAGCAGTGTGAGTCTCGGGTTGTGGAGAAGGTGCAACTTTCTTTGCAGCTTTGCAGAGCCATCTGTTGCCAGGACTCACACTCCACGCTGGCTAAAATCCCTGAGAGGGGGCAGTTCCGTGAGAAAGAATCAGGAGAGAGTGGGTGTGGTGGTTCACACCTGTAATCCTGGAACTTTGGGAGGCCAAGTCAGGTGAAACTCCTGAGGTCAGGAGTTTGAGACCAGCCTGGCCAACATGATGAAACCCCATCTCTACTAAAAATACTAAAAATTAGCTGGGTGTGGTGGCAGGTGCCTGTAATCCAACTACTCGGGAGACTGAGGCAGGAGAATTGCTTGAACTCGGGAGGCGGAGGTTGCAGTGAGCCGAGATCTTGCCATTGCACTTCAGCCTGGGTGACAGAGCAAGACTCCGTCTCAAAAAAAAAAAAAAAAAAGAATCAGGAGAGACTTATTGGAATCCACCAGACAGACTCGCCAGATGAGTGTTGGGAGATCCCAATGCCTCACTGAGGTTCCTTGCTACACCCATACATTGTGAAATCCAAATCAATTCAGAGAAACCATGAGGATACCTGCAGCCGCTGGTTACAAAGACTGCTCCGAGGTACAAAAAAGCAATCCACAAATATATTCATAAAACATAACATCATCATTAAATTGGGTTTCATTTTTGTCCATGATTCATTTCCAACTTTCTCATGAACTTAGCTTTATTAGTTTTTAGAGACCATCTTGTAAAAGATTATTTATTCCTCCTATAGAGAATTAAATTAATAAACTGTTTAGTGAGATAGTCCTCTAAATAAAAAAAAAAAATGTGATTAAAAGCAATTTTCCAAATCAGCCGGGTGCAGTGATGAGCACCTGTAGTCCAGCTCCTCAGGAGGCTGAGGTGGGAGGATCATTAGAGTCCAGGAGGCCGAGGCTGCAGTGAGCTATGATTGTGTCACTGCACTCCAGCCTGGACGCAAGAGAGAGACCTTGTCTCAAAGAAATAAAATAAAAGTAATTTTCGGCTTCTTTATCTGAAGGTACAAGGATAGGGAGGGGCCAGGAATTACTTCCCCAGTCGGGTGAGTCAGTGAAACTGACACCCCCAGTCACAATGGGGCCAGAAACCGGGAGAAGGTGATGTCATCAGGGTTCAGACCCAAGCTCTGTGGCTGAAGTCACTGGGCTACAACGGTGGTACCATTTCCACCAAATGGCCAGTAGCTCATCCCCACTGGGGTCTCTCGCCTGACTAGTAATCCTTGAGAAATGAGCTTATGCAAACCTAAACCAATAAAGCCATAGCAAGTGTCTGCGATGTGAATGCCAATCAATGCTAAGAAGCTGATGAAACAGAGACTCCCTTCTGAGAGTCTTTTTATTTTCTAAAGTATTAGGAGGAAGGGGATTCTTTTGCATATTTTGCCTTCTGGGGAGATGAGAGCAGAAATGGAGGAAGGATTTTAAATTATAACACACATATGCTACACACTAAAGATGGGTATTTAGCATCTGAGTGGGTTTGTGAAGAGCTTGTATTTAAGTTTACTATTTTGGGTTAATATCACAATATTTGCTAGGCCATTTCTTTTTCTTTTTTTCTTTTTTTCTTTTTTTTCTGAGATGGAGTCTTGCTCTGTTGTCAGGCTGGAGGGCAGTGGCATGATCCTGGCTCACTGCAACCTCCGCCTTCCGGTTCAAGCCATTCTCTTGCCTCAGCCTCCTGAGTAGCTGGGATTACAGGCATGTGCCACTACGCCGGGCTAATTTTGTATTTTTAGTAGAGATGGGGTTTCACCATGTTGGCCAGGATAGTCTTGATCTCTTGACCTCATGATCCCACCCGCCTCGGCCTCCCAAAGTGCTGGGATTATAGGCGTAAGCCACTGCGCCTGGCCTATTGCTAGACCATTTCCAAGTCGAGATCTCAGTTTCTTGCTTTTGATACACTGGATGTGACTGCATTTTGATTACTTTTATTACTTGTTTCTGCAGAGATTTCAGGCGTTCTGTTTGTTTTAAAAATCAGTACATGCAGTAAATCTTTAAGATGCTAGTTCAATTAACTGTCAGAATTATCCATATTTCTCCTAAAACTGACAGTGGATCCTCCCCTGTGCTGAAAGTCATGGTCACATGGGGTGAGGTTGGACCACCGTGGTGTGTGGAACTGGCCTCCTGCAGCTCCTGAGAGCAGATGACGGGCAGCTCTTCCCAGTTCCATGATGTGTGATGTCACACTGGTGGTTTAAAAGTGGCCACACTGAGAGTATTTACATCACGGAAACTGTAGGACTCAGAACTTCCCCAACCCTCGGCATGTTGTTAAATATTTACCCCAGCACACCACCAGCAAGGGTGGGCATGGGTGGGCGTAGGTGGGTGAGTAATTCTCCTTAACAGGGAAGACATGGCAAACACAGATTCCACCAAACTGTGGAAAATTCAGTGGGTGGCCTGGGGACAGCACGAGCATTCATGAACAGCAGTGTTAGGCTGTGGCTAACACCAGGTGCCAAAAGAAAGCAGAGAAACACATCTTTTCTTTTCATTAAGACACAAACGAATAAAATAATTCTCCAGACACCTGGCTGTCTTTGGGAATCTGCTCAGCTACTCAAACTGAAAAGAAAATTGAAGAAACAAAACAAGCTGTATAAGTCCCAGCAGCTGAAAACTCCCATGCAGTAGGGCTGAACGCAAGACCGATGCTTAAAGGGAAAAGTCAAATCCGAACTCCCCCTCTACGTGTTCCCCAAAACTTCCCCGCTATAGTGTACCATCCAATTCTGGATATCTGTAGTCTAATGAACTTACAATAGGAAGTATGGCCCTGCATTCACATTGAATTGGCTCATGAATTGTCATTCTTTTCTCAAGTCACGCCATAGCTCTCCTTCTCAGTTGGAAGAGTCCATAGGATTACTGCTTCTACCCTTTACTCCGGGAGCTATTTTATGCTTTATGGCAAGCCCATTTCCTCTGGCAGGCCAACTCCAACTGACTTACCTTTAGTATCCCGGCGACTTGACAGTTGTTTGAGAACTAGAAGAAGACAAAGCAGAGAATGGCTTCAGTACAAATGTCCATTGTGAACGGGCAGGGGCCAGTGGTTTTCACTGAAAACTGAAAAGCTGTGGTTTACCTTCAGCTGTGAGGTTAAATTCAGCAGTCACTTTTCCATAGCTGTTCTTGATGCAGCAGTAATAGAGGCCCTGGTCCTTCAGACTGGCTTGAACGATGGCAAAGGAAACAGTGGAGTTGTCCCCTGCACTACAATGAGGAATATTCACATTGACACACTTCATCATTCTACGGTTGCGTTTTTTTTCTAATATATTTAAGAAGAAAGAAGCGAAGGCTTCCCTGCTCACATGTTTTCAGCCAAAGAGCTGTCCAAGGGGCAAAATCACGATCCGCTGTTTAAATAATTGATGTCTCCACAGAGGAGAGTCATTACATTTTGGCTAACACGCTCACTCCAATAAGCAGTATGAACACAAAGAAATGTTTAGTAGGTTTAACTGCCATGAGTAGAGCCAAGAATTGAAATTGTGAATTCTGGGAGCTGTTATTAACATTTCTGCTCAGAATTCAGCTCAATTGTGTGACTAATCCGGGTGTCCTGTGCTTGACGGAAAGTCTGAAAACTCCAAACCCAAACTTACACAATAAGTAACAAGAGAAAAGGGGGTTCTTAGCTTTATGCTACCTAAGGATTCATGACTGAGGATCCCTTTATAATAGTGTCCTGTACTCCCCTAATGAGGTACCAACCATCCAACTAGTCACCCACCCAATATTATTGAGTTCCAGTCTCTGTGCTATGAAAACTAAAACTGGCGGTGGTGGTCGTGTTGGTGGTGATGATAATAGTGATGATGATGCTGAGAGCCAGTGTGCACTGAGCATTTGGTATGTACCAGGCATTGTGCCAAATCACATAAAGATCAATTTCATGATGTCCTCCGAACAACCTAATGAGAGAACTACGTTTACTATTCTCAGTTTGCAGATGAGGAAACTGAGACATAGAAAAATTTAAGCAAATGATTTTGACCTCATTAAGCTGCCTTCCCAAGTAAATTATGGTTCCTGCCCTCAAGTCTGGGATAATCTGAAATATAGGTAGAGCCACATATTTATTCCAAAGTCTCAAACAAAAAACTTACTTTACAGCAAAAAAAAAAAAAAAAAAAAAAAAAAAGGATATTCAAATGTTCTGGTTTGTTCTTTTTTTTTTTTTTTTTTTTTTGAGACGGAGTCTCGCAGTCGCCCAGGCTGGAGTGCATGGCCGGATCTCAGCTCACTGCAAGCTCCGCCTCCCGGGTTTACGCCATTCTCCTGCCTCAGCCTCCCGAGTAGCTGGGACTACAGGCGCCCGCCAACTCGCCCGGCTAGTTTTTCTATTTTTTAGTAGAGACGGGGTTTCGCCGTGTTAGCCAGGATGGTCTCGATCTCCTGACCTCGCGATCCACCCGTCTCGGCCTCCCAAAGTGCTGGGATTACAGGCTTGAGCCACCGCGCCCGGCCTGGTTTTGTTCTTTAAAATGAACTTTGTTTAACCATTCACCAAGATTCTGTGTGTTTATGTGTATACATGTGTGTGGTGTACATTTTAGCTTGGGTTTGTTTCATAGTTTAACAACAAAAATTCACCGAGCTTGAGTTTGTCTCAGTTGCATGTTCAAAAACAGTGTTCATTATTGGTTGTTTTTTCGATAGACTTCAAGCCTCCAGTATATACATTCCTTCCCTGGAATATACCAGTGGCTTAAAACAAAGTTCACGAAATCATTCAACTCCCTTCATTCCTGGGGGCTCAGAACATATCCCATTGTACAGTTAAAACTGGATGTGAGCAAGTCCAGTTATAAGGGGGAGATTTCCGGAGAGGGCAGTAAAACACTGAGTGGGCCACAGAGGAGGCTTGTGGAAAGTCCTTCTCCAAGGCTCTAGGATCGGCACAGCCTTTCTGTCATTGAAAGGGGCAGGCAAGGGCTACCTGAAGGGCTGGGGGCTGAGCTAGAACTGTCCCATGAACATCTTCCTTCCAGCCTAGAAATTCTCCGATACTTGGCCCAGAACCATGAAGACCGTTTTTCCTGGCTTGACCCATGGTCCCCACCCAAGGCTTTCTTCTAGAAGGAATACATATAGGAGTCAGAAAGGTCTGGACCGCAACCCTGAGGCTGACCTCAGGTGTACTATGTAGCCTCTCACCCTCAGTTTCCTCCTCTGTGAAAGCAGAACGAGCAAGATCACAGCTCAGATGTGTCATAAGGAGTAAGTGACACCAGCGTGTGAAGCTTTGGCGAAAAGCCCAGTCCTGAAAGTGGTCACGAGTCATTACTTCATGGTGAGCAGTAGTATTAGTGGGGAACAGTAGTATTAGTGTGCTTTCTCCATGAAACAAAACTACCTCAGAAGTCCCAAAGAGTTCTATCCAACATTTGTGGAGTATCTGCTCTGTGCTTAGTACTGGGGGGTTCAATGATGAAAAAAAAAAAAAGGCATAGCCCTTGAGGGTCTTCTAATCTGGGAGGAAATGGACAAACAGAAAATACCAATACAGCTATAGAAAGCAAAAACAAGTGACCTTGTGCCTTTTTTTTACCAAGAGGGTAAGCTCAGTTTCAGATCCTCTTACCCTGTAAGGGACAAATCTTTTTACCTTAGGAAATGGCCACAGACAGCGGAACATCAGTGGTGATTAGCTGTGCAGACAAATGCAAAAGAAGCCCATGCCCAGAGTGTGATCAGAGGAACACAAAGAATGAAACTGGCTGCAGGGAGAGGGTAGTTAGCATGGGGACTTCTCTGAGAGACCCCATCATGCATCACCAGCCCTAAGGAGCCAGGGCTTGGCAGCACTCCCATCCACCACTCAGTCTGGCCTGAGAAGCCCTCGGGTTGTCTCTCTCAGGGCCATCCAAGGAGATCCTGCCATCCCAGCAGCCAGCTCCTCATTCACTGGTTCCCAGCAGGAACAACATGACCTGTGCTCCATGACCTTGCTCAGCTATCAGCAGAGCCACTCCATGTGGACAGCTGCACCTTCAAAAGCCCAGGGAACTCAGAAGGACCTCTCTCCCCAGAGTGGAGAATGGGTTCCTGGTTACCAAGAAGGTATTGATAGCCAAATAGCACCAGAGGGTGCCACCTTGAGGTCTCCATGGAGCCAAGACATGCCACTGCTACACAGAGACCCAAACCAAGCTACCACTTTCTTCTTATTGGTTTCTTGGAAGTATATTAGTCTTGCCCTAACCACAAGAATGTCTTCTGACACCTAATTTCCACACTTTAGCCTGTTAAGGAAAGTACCCAAAAGTTGCGGACAAAGACAGGAGGAGGATCACAGTCATTGTTCAACAGGATCACTTGAGGATGATCTACTGAAAGGAGAATGCTTTGCTATTTCCCATTTACACAGAACCCACTCATAGAACCATTTACATAGAACCCGTAACCTAAAAGTTACAGGTTAACTTTTAGGTTTCTGTGCAATAGAAAAGATAACTCCCAAAGTTTATTACCTGTCAAACATTAACCAGTGTTATATCTATTTCAAAATGTATTTCCGCATTCCTTTACCTGATTGACTATCTAAATCTTCATTCCTCAAATGCTCCTTTGAACAATCTTGCCATTGTACAGGTTCCCTCATGATTTAGTAAGTTCAAGAAGACCTTTGCTCCAGGTTGATATTATATGTGAGAGATTTCAACTCTTTGAAAATGATACAAGGACAGTGACACATTGCATGGAGGCACAAGTGAAGGGAAACGCTGGACTGGAAGTAGGCATGAGAGAAATTAGCAAACATTTGAAAACCCACTTGAAATAATGTAAATGATCTCTCAATAAACAAATGAGTTATGACTCCTAAATATTCTCAAGTGTTCGCATGGAGAAAGCAGATGGATTCAACTGAGCCAGACACTGTCACCAAGGAGAAATGAAGCAAACATCACTAGGAGTCAGAGGCCTTGGCCACGCGTCATCAGTAAGTAGAATGCTTACTAATGACATATGCTCCCCAGGGGAAAGTCAGATTGATGGTAAATACATATCAAATGGAAAAGGGACATGCAAATATTCAAGTGGTAATTCTGAGCTCAGAGCAAGGCTGATGAATGGAAAAACAGTGAAAATGCTGGTTAATTGTTCTTGGCTGACAGCTTCAGAAAATAATTTAAAATGAATAATTAGTATTAGTACCTTTTTAAGTGAAACTCTAGGGAAACTCCTTGACTTAAAAAGCAAACCATGTCTTTTCCATTATAATTCTTCTTAAGCCATACCGAAGACGGGCAGGGTAATGGTGACATTTTAGGCAAAGTGGTTATTCTATCAATCACAATCCAGTTAAATGCTCTGGAGTGATGTTAGTAGAAATGAAATCATAGCTCAAGTATTCCATCATTACATTTGAGAAATAGTTTCCAGACATACGTTCCAAGTAGACATATATGGTTTAATTAAACAGAAAACTCAGATTTTCTCACTTTTTCAGTCTACTGGTGAAAAAAATAAGGGGATTGGAACCCCTCCCATGTCTTAGGGAGCTGAACTGGGAACCCCTTTGGCAGAGGGTTGACTTTCGAACCAGGTGATTTGTTTCTAGATTGTGTCAGATGAAGCTTGAATTTATCAGTTCACTTGAAGAAGCATTTATTGCCAAGAAAAGCTGCTTAAGGAAGCCGTTAATCTGGTTCATTCCACAGGGGATATTCTTGGCAATGATTCTCACTCTCATCTCTCTCCTCATTCTTCTCTCCTTCATTGTCTTAAGGACATGGCCGGACGCGGTGGCTCACTCCTGTAATCCCAGCACTTTGGGAGGTGGAGATAGGTGGATCACTGGAGGCCAGGAGTTTGAGACCAGCCTGGGCAACATGGCAAAACCCTGTCTCTACTAAAAACACAAAAGAAAATTAGCCAAGCATGGTGATGTGCTCCAGTAATCCTAGCTACTCAGGAGGCTGAGGTGGGAGGATCACCTAAGCCCAGGACATGGAGGCTGCAGTGAGCCATGACTGCACCACTACACTCCAGCCTGGGAGATGGGAGTAGGACCTTGTCTCAAAAATAAAAATAAAAATCACAAGGACTCAGAAATAAACAGGTGTTCCCATATTAATGATGGCTGCTGGTCACCCTCAATAGCTGTTACTTTTCTGTAACCTCATAGATTGCTGTTGTTGTTTTTATTCATCTTCTAAGCTTTGTTTGACCTTTATCAGATTACTGGGAATTTATGAAACAGAAAACACACCCAAGTTAAATTCACAGACATACAGACGAGAGCTCTTTAATCTTAGGACCACAGAACCTCAGCCTAGAATATCATTTGACACGTTCTTTTCCCTGATTTAAAAAACGTAGTGAAAGGTTGTGTGACTTCCCAAAACCCCAGAACTCAATGGTGGCAAAATCCAGGCAAGAATCCTCCATCATTTTCCCCATACAGACACTTGTCTTCCAATATTTAATCTTTTTAAATATTTTGGGTGTGGAATCTCTACTTCAATTTTCCTTTTCATGTCCTAGAATTTATTCTTTTCTTTTACAACCATGTTGTGAAATAAACAAGCAACAATTGTGAAAAGTAACCAGGGAAAAACATCGCACCTTCTCTGCACTTGGGCTATGGACTTTGAATCTTTTGTCCAGCAGATAGTAGAATCTTCATGAATTTCTGCAAATTGGCAGCTTAATTTTACATTTCCAGAGTGTTCAGGGAACATCTCAGCTTGGATCTTTTTCAGTAATACTGGAGCTAGAAACAAAAGATTTGAAGGTCAGTGTAGCAAAAGACTTTCCCATTTCATATTGTTTAATTCTCCTAACAATCCTGAGAAACAGGAATAATAATTATTATCCCCAATTATGGAAGTGAGAATTGAGTCTCTGAGGGGAGAGGTAGCTTGCCTAAATAGTCGGAAAATTAACAAATCAACCTAATAGAAAATGCTCGCTTCCATTACTTAAAATTCAGCCTGTAATGCTGAAAGTGAAATAGAACTTGAGAGATTTTTTCTAAAGGGGATGAGAGGTGGGAGGATTGTAGAAATCTATTCTATAGGATGTCAGCCAAATAAAGATGTTGTTAAATGATTATCAGATCATCCAGTCAAAATCAGAGCTGGGGATTAGGGGGTAGAAAAAAATCTGGATTATCCAAAAAACTATGGCTAAGCCCCCAAAATGTAAAAGACATCTCAACAATAGGTTATTGGCTGAATAATACTCATCCATCTTTTCCCCTTTATCACACTTGTCTTTGCTGAAGATAACCCAGTAGATTGCAGTGATGTCTGATATCTACCTCATTAGCAAAAGATAACAGAAGCACAAAGGAAACAATTTCCACCGGTTGGGCTGAGACCTTTGAATATCACCTCAGTATCAGTGATGAACAGTTAGTATGCTAACGTGTAATTAGCCAGGGCAGCCACTGGGCGGCAGCCTAGACATTAGAACAAGACAAGGATGAGCCCCGCCCCCCCCCCCCCCCCCCCCCCCCCCGCCACCGTCCCAAGCGGTCATAACAATTGGGTAGGAAGTGAGAGTACTGCAGATGTGGTGTGAGCCTATCACAAATTAAGTAGCATAACTCCACAGCGCTGGTCACACAGAAGAGTACATCATTACAAAACATGTAATCCGTAGCCAAACCAAGATCACCAATACTGAGACTTTGTTTGCTCCACTGCCTCAAATTATACTACGGTGAAAATATCCATGAATTCAAGGGGCTTCTCATTTCTCCTTGGCGCCAGCAGATGCTTGGATGACAGAATGCATATTTAAAAGCTAATTCTCTACCCAGGAAGTGATGATGGGCCCGCTGGGTAGCAAATCTTTCAACCAGTGAGTACCAAGACTACTAACAGTATCCTGGGAGCCAAGTGGATAACTGAGAGAGAGAAAATGTAGCAAGTATGTATTGACTGCAAACCCGCAGCAGTGCATTTAGGCCCAAGTTGAGACCGTGTTCAGGTTCACAGTCTGAAACTCTTGGTCCGGGTCTCGACCAAGCCCACTTCCTCATCTGGGCCATTTCCTAGGGGTCCTTCCAACACCATGCAGTGGCCGGCTTAATGGGTGATTTGGGGACATCTAAATATTCCTAAGCCTGCCGGAACCTGTTGTACTGAACACAAAGAAAATTGGGAGATGGCGGGAAGGGCATGAAATGGGCAGCAGAACTGAATGATGGATGGTCTGTGGGAGATTTGAAGCTTGTTTAGCCGAGGGGTTTGGGCTTTGGATAGAACCCCTGTCTATGTGAGACAGAGGTAGAAAATGCAGCCGAACGAGCTCAGAGGAGACCTGGAGTGCAGCTAGGTTTGTCTTCCGTGTGCAGGTGGGCCTAGTGTTGAGGGAAAATGGTAGTAAAGTCCCTGGTGAATATAGTTTCTGTACTAAGCTTTGGACATCAAATACGATTACTCAGGCCTGGCATGGTGGTTCACACCTGTAATCCCAGCACTTCTGGAGGCCGAGGCAGGAGGGTCACTTGAGGCCAGGAGTTGGAGACCAGCCTGGGCCACATAGCAAGACCCCATCTCTAGAAAAAAAAAATAGCCAGGTGTGGTACGCATGCCTGTGGACCTAGCTACTTAGGAGGCTGAGGTGGGACGATTGGTTGAGCACAGGAGTTCAAGGCTGCAGTGAGCCATGATCTTGCCACTGCAATCCAGCCTAAGTGACAGAGCGAGACCCTGTCTCTAAAGTAATAATAATAATTTTTAAAAAAGATTAGGGTTTATTTCTTTTATAATGATCCAAGTCACTGCTCCCCTCATCCTAACTCCGCCCCACCAATTAACTGGTGGGAAGGCATTAAATCTGTGCTCCTTTGGGGATAGCAGGGTGGGTACCAGACTGTTAGGTAGGGCACAGTCAAGGTGTCAGCCAAGGGGTCTGAAGTGTACCAGCTGGAAAACAGTGACGAGGACTCAGGGTCTTACAAAAGCCATCACCACAAGAAGGAAGGAGAACTTCCCAATCTGGTGTCTTCCTGGTGGCAACGTTTGTTATTTTTAAACAATGATATTGCTGTGGCTTGCACTGAGAAAACAAAATAAAAAACCTTTGAGTGCTTAATGTTGGAGTAGATCGTTAAAGGAATTGGTCCACAGCTAGAAACCCATAACGAACAACTAGAAGGTGATAAGTTTAAAAAAAAGAAAAAAAAAGGACCCACATGGTGGCTCATTTTGGGAGGCTGAGGCGGGCGGATCACAAGGTCAAGAGATCTAGACCATCCTGGCCAACATGGTGAAACCCCGTCTCTGCTAAATATACAAAAATTAGCCGGGCATAGTGGTGCACGCCTATAGTCCCAGCTACTCGGGAGGCTGAGGCAGAAGAATCGCTTGAACCGGGAGGCGGAGGTTGCAGTGAGCCGAGATCATGCCACTGCGCTCCAGCCTGGTGACAGAGCAAGGCTCCATTTCAAATTAAAAAAAAAAAAGCAGGAAAAAAGCAGGGTGTTGTCAAGGGCTAGCTCTCTGAATGCTGCCGTTCCAAAAGGTAAATGCTGGAAGAGAATCATTTTTCCCATCTCTTATCATCATCTGTGTTGATTCCTATGGATTAGTGCCCATGGTGGATTCATATTAGATACATATTCAGTGCATTCATTATCAGAGTCACCATGGAAAATAACAAGGTCCTTAATAAATAGATGAATATGTTGGTCAAGCATTTATTTCCCGTCGGGCGACGGCCCTTCCAGTGCAATAACCTAGTACTGGTTTGTATTAGGACGGGGAGCTGTGACCTTTATAAAAGGGGGGGTGCCAGTGTTCCAGAAACCTGTTCTTCTAACTTTCTCTGCAAAGAAAATGCCCGCACGAGAGGGGAGAGGATGGCGGCCAGTGGCAACTCCTCCGAAGCTGGGAAGGGACTGCAGGATCAGAACCTACCCCAGCGTGGGCGAAACCTGCCTGGGACTCCCATTTAGCTGCTGACTCAAGGGTAGCTCTGATGATCCTCCTCCGCCCGCTCCATCACCAGATGACTCCTACCTTCCTGCCGAGGCCCTGAGTTCTTCAGAGAGGAGGGGCTATGGACACCAGCACCACTCTTTCTCCTAATACTAGGTTGGTATCAACTCAGACACAATGCTCTTGTGTCTGAACTAAGCTCTTTATTTATTTCATGAGCATACTGGGCATAAGCATTGCCTCATTTTTTTATTTAAAAACACTAATAAAAAAAACAGTAACGAACAACCATGAGAGCTGTGTTAGGCCACAGGCCATTCAAATTGCTTTGCATTTTTATACCGGAGAGGAGTCTTATTAGCACCCCCATTTTACAGATGGGGAAAGTGAGGCGCCCGGAGGCTAAGGCATTTGTCCAGGGCTACCCAAGTACCGCCAGAGGCCAGACTTGAACCCAAGCAATAGAACTCCTAATCTACACCCTAAATCACCAAGATACAACTTGCCCCAGCTGGGCCCAAACACCGCCTAGTATCTCTAACTCTGAATCTTTGCCTCTTAATGGCCTCTGTGTTGTGGGTGCATGAGTAACAATCCTTCAGTGGTCTGGCCTGGAAAAGTCTTTGGTTGTCTCTACCCCGTGGTCTCTGGCAGGGCCCTCTCAGGACAAGGCTGGCTGCTCTTGCATCTACTTGCTTTGCTCAGGCCAGTGCCTCCCAGAAGGCTGCATGCTCGGTCTTTGGAGCCTTTAGTGCAATGGCGAGGTTGTGCCGCAGCTGAAATCAAAGTCTTTGACAGCGATTGATTTCAACACTGCCTATCTGGACAGTCCTCTTACCCATGGGTAACTTGAATAGTCACGGGCAAGAATTCCAAAAAGGTTGTTTTGCTTGTCTACCTTTACCTGCAAAGGAACCCCCATCCCCAAACACGGGGGTTGAGGCTGGTCCCTAGAGGCAATCTATCCAGCCTCTGGGCTGAAACCACTTTTGAGAGCTTTTAAAACATTGCCTCATTCTATTTAATTTTATTTATTTATTTATTTATTTGAGACAGGGTCTTGTTCTGTTGCCCAGGCTGGAGTGCAGCTGGAGTGTGGTGGTGTGATCACAGCTCACTGTAGCCTCGACTATCTGGGGTCAGGTGATTCTCCCTCCTCAGCCCCAGAGTAGCTGGGACTACAGACATGCGCCACCATACCCAGCTACTTTTTTGTATTTTTTGGTAGAAATGGGGTTTCGCCATGTTGCTCACACTGGTCTCAAACTCCTGGGCTTAAGCAATCCTCCTGCCTTGGCCTCCCAAATTGCTGGGATTACAGGTGTGAGCCACCATGCCCAGCCATTCTCTTTAAGTATGTTTTAAAATATAGATACTAATAACCTGATTGGATACTTTCAAACTCTTCACAAGGCAGTTTTGTCTTTAAACCTTTCTGCAGCAGGGGTGAGGACCCATTTGATGGGATGGGAATAACAAACACCAGCCTCAAAGTCTAAGGACTCAGGATAAGAAAGGAGAAAATTCTTCCCTTCTGATCAAACATAGCTTTTCGCTCCAGAGCACACAGGCCACTGCAGCTTGCTGTAACATTTTCTCTTGACTTCTACCAGGGTGTGCGGGGAGGGAAAGAAGAGCTCTAAAATAAAACAGGCTAAAATTTGGTCCATAAATGGAATTTGGGACTGAAATGATTCCTTAGACAAAGTAGAATTAACTGCAATTTCAGGATTTTTTTTTTTTTTTTTAACAGCATCATAGGTAGAGATTGATCAAGAACTTTTGAGGCTCAAGTGGTCTGAAACCTTGAACACAGACCTCAGAGGACTTTAGATTTAGATAAATGGGAAGGGTGAGTTGAAAAGAAATATTATACTCAAATTTGGAAGAAAAACCAAGGTTCAAGGAAGCTATTTTTAATGAAAAATCAGTGATTAAAGAGGAGAATCCCAATTTGTACCAAAATATTCATTTCCATGGTCTTCGTGCATGGTCTATTTCATTACACTAATTAGCTACACTGATTAATGCTTCTGTTTATATTTTTAAATAGATTTTGTAAAAGAGGATAATTAAACGGAAAAGCACCCTCATCACATTCCCCTCCAGCAGACATGTCTACAGGCAGCCTTTATCAGTGGTTCTCAATTGTGGTTCTCCCCATAGATCACCGGGGAACTTGTTAGGAGTGCAGATTTCACACACTGGGGGAGGGGAGCAGTCTGGGTTTTAACAAGCCCTCCAGGTGATTCTGATGCCACATGCTGAAGCCACTTGGCCACAATCATAGCATCAATGCCCACCTCGGGGACACTGGCCTTAATTGCAAAGGACCCTAGAGGACACAGGAACTAGATACCTGGTCTACAAGCCCAAACTTTAACAATGATGGACAGTAACAGAGCCTCACCTCTTCCTTCTCCTTTGCAAGATGGCTTTTTTGGGTCTTGTTTCTCTTCTGTGTGTGATAATGATGTTTCGAGTTTGGGCATCTTTTTGAGAAAGGCTGAGTTCTTTCTGGCATTTTCCTTTTCTTCCAGTTTCAGCCTCAGGGCTGCCACTTTGGACAAAATTTTCTTCTTTACTCCTTCAGCTAAATGTCCACTGCCTGGGGCTTCTGGCTTCCTTTTGACCTCCTCTGACCCCGTCACTGCTGTGAGGGCCCCTGGTGATTTGCCAGCTTGGGCTTCCAATGACTTCTCCCTCTCCCTGGACTTTTTCACACAGTGTAGGGTGCCCTTTTGATGTGGATCCTGCAGTAACTTAGGGGCTTTCACTAACTCATCTTCTCCTGAAATGAATGCCAAGGTCTTTGCTGAGGAGCTAGATGAGCTTGGGGGTTTGGTTTCCCCAGTTTGAAGCACTTCTATTTTAGGTTCCTCCATTTTGTGGCTTATCAAAAAGTTTGTGACATTTCCTTCAGGAGATGAAGTACAAGGCAACCTGGTAAGATGAGGAGAAGAGGGTAAAGGTTTCCCACGCTCATTCTCAATAGTTCCTCTTTTCTGTGAAACAGGAAACACATACTGATGGTTTCTGGGCTCAACTAAGTCATTTTCAGGGACGTCATGAATTTGGCCTGTGGAGTCGTGAGCATCAACCCCAAGAGAAGCATGAGTCATTATTGGAAGACAGCTAGAAAGAGGTGAAGTGGGGGAAATCAATTCTGCTTTGTCCTTTTTACTTTGCTCAGCCTCCCCTAAGCTCCCATCACTGCTTTCTTGTATTTGGCCTATGCTACATCCACTTGGAATTCTTTCACCACCTTCACTGGGTTGCAGGACTTGCCAAATGGTAGTTTTTGCCTCATCAGGTTGACTTTGTTCAGCCTCCCGCTTCATATTGCCTTCTTGGCTTCTGCTGATTCTATTTTCAGTCAGAATGATTTCCTGGAGACATGGAACTTGCAAAATGGCAGGCTGGATTTCCGCTCCATGGCCCACATTTCCGTCATTTGATTGACTCCCTTCTCTGGCGCCCTCTGGTGTGGATTCAGAGGGCTCTGGTTTTCCAGCCCTGGTGTACTCTATCACACTTGTCTCATCAATGGGATCTACAGAGGACTCTAGGATTTTAGAGCAGGTCAGAAACTTTTTAAAGAAGGTAGTGTGATCCATCTTGAGTTGCTTTTCCTCCTGGTCTTGACTCACATTGTTAACATTTTCCTTCCCTCCAGTTTCAGAAGCCACTGGCAGTGAATCTGTGACACATAACTCCTTTCCATCTACAGGGTCCACGGATGACTCCAGGAGTCTGGGTTGGCTGAAACCCCAGGAAGAAAGGCTTCTCCAGTGTGCACTGATGGCAGGCTTTTCGCCTTTATGGCTTTCTCTGCTATCAGCAAGGGCTGAGTCAGCATCCTCTGGACTGTGAGCTGATGCTGCTATTTCAGAGGGGGCCAATTCAGGCACAACAGTATCTGCCTTTAGACTCTCAGGTACATCCCAGACCTTGTCAGGAATTATGGGACCACCGTCTGATGCCTTGCTCTCAGAATCTGTCAGTTGTCTTGGTGGCCTGATTTCAGAAGCGGAAGCCTCTAGAGTTATCATCTTCAGCTTGTTGCCTGCCTCCCAATTTCCAGGTCTATATTCTTTAGACTCTTCCAAAATGATACCAGAGAGAGACGGAACATTGCTCAGAGCCTGACTATCTTCTTCCCCAGCAGTTTCAGCCACCACGGAGACCCTCATCCCCCAAACTGAGCGCTGCCCTGCTCCTTCCCTAGAGCTTGCTGGTGAGTGGGCCGAGGGCACCAAGTTTATTTCCTCTTGTGCAGCAGATGTCGTAGGCAAACTTTCTTGGAAATCAGGTGCAGAAAGAGAACCCTGGTGGGACAGACTCTGCTGCTGGACCCCCTGCTTCGTTTCACTTCCTCTTTCTTGGAAATTCTCTTCATAGCTCCTAAAGTCTGCTCTTTCCACAGTCTGGCTTTTATCTCCAGACAGGTTATCAACCTGAAGAGGGGAATTACTGAAGAAATCCTCTCCCTCTGGGAGCTGCAGGACATGGTGTGGGACTCCTGGCACACTGGGTGCCGTGCAGAGTAGCTCTTTTGTAGATTTGGTGGTAGCACCACTTAAAATATGACCCAACTGCACTTGGGAAGGAAATTGGGAAACCTTTTCATGGGATGCACGAGGGAACCTCTCCTCAGTGCCACCTGCATGCTTGTCCTCAGGAATTGACACAGCAAGGTACTTGGCTGGGTGGACTTTGGTGGCAGTGGTAACAGTTGATGTGTCCTCAGTCTCCCTGGTCACTTGAAACTCATTATTAGCAGTTAATGTTGATGTCTTCTCCCAGGGAAAACTCATGACTGAACTATAACTGGTTGGGGTGTCTGTGGTGTCTGCAGCACTAGGACTGGGGCTCTTGTCACCTCCTTCTTCAAATTGCACTAAAGGATTGTTCTCAGAAGAAAGGAGCTGTGTTTCCTCAAGCCCTCCTGAGTTGCTGGGGCTTGACTGCTCCTGGCCAGCATGTACTGTGGAGGCCAGTGGGCAGGTGGAATTCTCTACCTTGGCTAGATTTTCTTCTGTGGCACCTTCACTAGCTGTGTGTGAAATGTTCAAGGTGAAAGTACTGATAAAAAGAGGGGACATGACTGACTCGCCGTCCTTGCTGCTTTTGTATGTAGACAATGAAGTCTCAGATACTTGTGTCTGAAAAAGGACTTCTCCTGTCTTGCCATTAGGAGAACATAAATCAGATACTTTGCTTTGACCTTCTGCCAGTTGCAAGTCTACAGAGCAAATTTCTTGAGGCAAATATTTATCAGCTGGTGCCCCAACAAGAGAATCTATGGTATCAAAACATGTTCCTTGGTCACCAGCCTCAAAACACTCCATTGCACACACTGCTTCTCTGTCTCTTGGCCCATCATACACATTTTCCAGGGTGAGGACAGTATCTGTGGGTTCAGGGGAAGCAACAGAGACAGCCATAGGCTCCCTGAAGTCAGCATGGGCATCCTTGGGGAGACGCCTTGAGAACACAACTGGGGGCGTATTCTTATCATTGGCTTCTGAGGTGCTCAGCTCATGTTTTAGGTCTTCCCTGAAACTGTCAGGTGTGTTGCCATCTCTGTCTTGTTTTTCTTCCTGCTGTGGGTCACAGGTACAGGGTTTGACCTCCAAGTGTTGAGCTAATGATGCATTTTCCTTGTGGACTCCTCCTAAGTTTGAGAAGGAAATTGTTGTGGTCCCAGTGAATGGGGACTCCTCCCCAGCAGGCTCTGAGAAAGCTGGCATCTGGCTGCAAGAGATTCTCTCTCTGACTGTTTCCTGAATTTGTACCTAGGAAGATGAAAAGTGGTATTAATAGCATTGTTCATGGGAGAGCCCACAATAGGGCATAACTGCAATCCCAAGAGTGTTAATCCTCAGTGACTGTAATAATGGACAAGAATGATTGAAATCTAAACATTAATCCCCCAACTCCCCCTAGCTATTAGAGATTTCCTAGAAAATTGCAAATTTAAGCAACTCTATGTTCCAGGGGGCCCTTTGTCAAATTCATCATTATAAGCAAAAAGCCTCCTGACAACTGTCATTTATTTAATGATTTTTTTTCTCTCTTAGGAAAGAGATGGAAATAAATTGAATGTTAACTGTTTTGATCAAGTAAGTCACAACAAGAGCTGTGTGCATCTTTCCAGAAAGATGAATCTCACATGATCATAATAAATGAAATAAACAGTACTTACAAAACAGCAATAAGCAATCTTTGTCCGCAAAATATGACAGCTTGCTGGTTAATAATTGCTATGGTTTGGATATTTGCCCCCTCCAAACCTCATGTTGAAATTTGATCCTCAGGGTTGAAGGTGGGGCCTAATGAGAGGTGTTTGGGTTATGGGGGTGGATCTCTCATGAATAGATTTATGCCATCCCTCAGGGGTGCGGGAGGATGAGCGAGTTCTCAGTCTATTGCTTCCTGGTTGTTAAAAAGAGTCTGGCACCATCCCCGCCCCCACCCTGCTTCCTCTCTGTCCATGCGATCTCTGAAAATGCCAGCTCCCCTCTGCCTCCTGTTGTGAGTTGGAAGCAGACTGAGGCCCTCACCAGATGTAGATGCCTAATGTTGAACTTTCCAGCCACCAGAATCATGAGCCAAATAGGCCTCATTTCTTGATAAACTACCCAATCTCAGGTATTATGTTATAGCAACATGAAATGCACTAAGATAATAAGGTTACTAAAAAACAGAAAGAAGGCTGCCTTTGAACCCACCTCTAATGAATAAATGGACTTATGATTGGCCACCAGCACTGCCAATCATTTCTTTCCTAGAGTTGCTTATAAACATCCCAGAATGTATCCCAGACTTTAAAATAGATGCCCAATGGCAGACAGACCACTTCTATAAGAAATAGAAGATTCAGGACTGCTTAGGTTTTTGAGAAAAGGGGAGAGGGGGAGGGAGGGAGGAAGAGAAGAAGGTAGAGAAAAAGAAACCTCTCACATTCTGAGGATTGAGCCTTTCATGGTACTATATAAATGTTCTATGATATTGGATATTGTTCAAGGAAGCAGTGAAACTTTTAACTCATTGATTATTTCAAAACAAAGAAAACTTATGTCCAGCCAAGGAGAAGAAAATTGCTTCTAATTTCTGAAGCAACTCAGTCTTTGCTCCCAGGACTCCTGCCTTGGACAGCCCCATTCAGATGTGCAGGGAACAGATGACTGGCCTTTGCGGGATGGGGTTCAGGGGTGGGGATGAAGTCTGTCTCCCAGCGTATGACAAAACAGAGCTGAAATGTTCATGTGCATTTCATAGCTCCAATGTCATGAGACTGATTCTCACAAATCATACGTGAGAATCAGTCTTACTACCTTGTGGTCAATCCCTGTAGCACTGCCCGTGGGAAAGAGGACAACAGCATAACCACACCTCTTTCCACACTTCCCCCAGGCTGCTTACAGCCTGTCAGTCATTCATCTCTCATTTTCTCTTTTAAAGCTACTTTGAGGTTAATTTAACTCATATTTCATGGGCATAAAAATGCTAACTAAACAAGAAAGAAATTTAGTATAAACTCCCCGAGTGCTAGGACTACTTAACCTTTCAACAAATATTTGGTGAATGCCTCCAGGGTACTAGGGAGTGTTTTAGATAATGGGGATGCAAGACAGGCAAATGCTCCTCTACAGGAAGCTCCCATTCTATGTTCTAGTGAAAGCCTGTTATAGTGATTAGCATGCAGTAGGTGCTTACAAAGTGTTGTTGAGAGAACGAATAAATGAATGAACCATGTACCAGTTGAGACAGCTGTAGCCAACTTCACCCATTAAAGCCCTACACTTGAAAGGGTTTGAACTTTCATCTGCTCCTGACTTTGCAACAACCCTGTTTTAAAGGAGACTTTGAACCATAAGCACTACTGGTTATCCTGGTGTTCCTGGAAAGAAAAATATATTTACTCCCTTTCTATATCCCCTTTTCTTCTTTATTAAAAAGAAGAAATATAATTTCTGGGAAATAAGGGACAAGATTTTTTTTAAAAAAAGAATTTGATGTGCATATGGTTCCCTCTCTATACCTCAATATCTATAACACATGTATAGAGTATTTTTCTCATTTGGTATTTTGGTTCAACCTTGTAAGAATATGCTATAGCACAAATAGATTGAGTCATTAAGCACAGAGAACATAGAGAACTTTCTGGTCATTATGTGAAATGTGTAGAGAGACCGCCCAATCAAAAACACCACCACCCCTCTCTCCGGCCTTTCTATCCTGCCTGAATTTCCACTACCTATGTCAGTCCCTTATTTTAAGGTCCTGGTATTATCACAGTATCATCAGTGTTAACAGACATTTATGGAGTAGCTGTCAGGTACAGAATTCTCTGTCAGGCACTGGGCAATTTTTTCCAAAGGGCTTCAGTTAAAAAGTTACTATGACATTTACTGGGATGGTACCTTTATTCTTCCATGATTGATTACTATTACATCAGCAAAGTAATAAGCGGGTACCTAGAAGAGATTGACATCTGAAGAGAATTAAACATAGGACAAGTTTTGATTAGGATGAGTTTGGTCACTGGAATAGATCATTATAGTATCATGCCTTGATTTACAAAATAATCATATTCCATTAAGATTTATTTCCACCTTTCCTCTTGTATTAGTCAGTTCTCGCACTGCTATAAATACCTGAGCCTGGGTAATTTATAAAGAAAAGAGGTTTATTTGGCTCACAGTTTCACAGGCTGTACAGGAAGCATGGTGGCAACTGCTTCTGGAGAGACCTCAGGGAACTTTTACTCATGGCAGACAGCAGAGCCGGAACAGGCATCTTACCCTACAGAAGCAGGACCAAGGGAGAGCCAGTGGGGTCGGGGGGCGGGGGTGCTGCACACTTTTAAACAACCAAACCAAGAACTCACTCATTGTCACAAGAACAGTATCAGGAGATGGTGCTAAACCATTCATGAGGAACCACCCACATCATCCAATCACCTCCCACCAGGCCCCACCTCCAACATTGGGAATTACATCTCAGTGTGAGATTTGGTGGAGACACAGATCCAAACCATATCTCCCCTCTTGCTTTTAAATTAAAATTCTACTTCAAAATACCCTAGTGAAGCTCCACGTGTAAAAAAATTGGTTGAATCCTTGACCATGTAAATTCATACATTTGATACACATTTAGTGACCATCTACTTTATACCAGGCACTGTTCTAGGCAGCTGGGAAACATCAATGAACATAATAAAGATTGCTGGCCTATGGAAGTTATGTTGAAGCAATGAACTATACAACTGGCCTGCTGCTGATGTGCAATTCCATACATTTGATTTTAACTCATGGGTTTTTTTTTTTTTAATGTGAAGCCTTTAACAGCCCGGTCCACATTTGTACTTGCTTACGGCATCGGTTCCAAGAGCAGGCTCCTCAGTTCTCATCCTGAGGCCAGCTCACAGAGAAAGGGAAACCACAGACTCACACCTTCCCAGTGAGTCAGATCTTTGTTTTAGGAGGAGATTTCTTAGTTAAGTCATTACAAAAGAACTCTACCAAATGATTCTCCTGCTGTGCACCTACTCTCAGCATGGAGTGAGTGCTGAAACTTAGAGTGAGTGCTGAAACAATTTCCTTATGTAGGGAAATTGTAGTCATTCAAGTGAAAAAAGGAGTGTTTGGGGTTCTAGGAGCAAGCCTACCGTTGTGTGTGGTGCGTGGACTTGGAGAACTAGCAACCAGGGGTTCTAGCCCAGCTTAATTGGATATACCATGCACGACCACAGGTAACCTCTTTAGCTTCTCTGACCCTCTGTTTCCTCCTCTAAGACTAACCACATGCATGTCAGCACCATCTTGTCAAGTGCCTAGCATATTGCCTGGTGCCCAGAAGGCACTCACTCACTGATATTAATTTTCCTTCTTCTCTATGATAAAACAGCAGTAGCTTAGGAAAAGAGGAAGTCGGGGAGCTCTGACAGGCAGAGCCTTGAGCTATGAGCTTTATGAGGGTTTTCTCATCTGATCTGTAAAATAAATCTGAGAAAAAGATGTTATCATCTCTTCTTTACTGATGGAATGAATAACCTGGGTCCAATCATAGAAACCACACAGTAGGTTATATAAGAGAAGTTCAATATAAAGAATTGTTGACTGTGATAGGAGAGTGCTATAAGGTATAAGGAAACTGTCTATAGTACTGTAGGCAAGGGAAAGTACCAAGGAAGAACAAAGTTGGAAGGGGTTTAGACCTACTTGGAGAAGGTATGGTTAGGCCACCAGATAGCACAGAAGTTCACTGGTGCATCCAGACCAGAGCTGGCCTGGAATTGCTGGGAAAAGCAATAGACCTCCTTTCCAAGTGCAGGCAGGGAGTAGGTGGTCAGCATGCAGTGGCGTGGGTGAGGAGGGGAGTCTGGGCATGGGTGGTCACAGGGGCTCAGGCTTTCAGAGCTTGTGGTCTACATGTGGTGTGGGTCAGGAGTTTGCAGAGTGCTAGTTTGAATGTCCACTCAAAACTCACATTGAAACTTAATCCTCCATGTGGCAACACTGATAGATGGGGCCTTTAAGAGGCGATTGAATCATGGGAGCTCTGCCCTCATGGAGGGATTAATCCATTCATGAATTAATGAATTAATGGGCTAAAGGATTAATACGTTATCAAGGGAGGGGACCTGGTGACTTCATAAGAAGAGGAAGAGAGGCCTGAGGTGGCACAGAGCATGCTTAGCCCCCTTGCCATGTGATGCCCTGCTCTGCCTTGGGACTCTGCAGAGAGTCCCCAACAGCAAGAAGGCCCCCACAAGATGCAGGCCCTCTACCTAGGACTTGTCAGCCTTCAGAACTGTAAGAAATATGTTCCTTTTCTTTATACATTTCTCAGTTTCAAGTATTTTGTTACAAGCAAAGAAAATGGACTAAGACACAGAGGGAATAAGTGCTGTGTGCACCAGGCCTCAGGCGGCTGTGTGTAGGCCACGCAGGAGACTGGTGGAGGCAATCTGTGTGTTGATACAGGCAGGAGGCTTTAAGAGCTGGGGTCCACATGGGGCTCCGGTTTCCAAAGAGAGAGGGCAGCAGAAAGGGTATCACTACGCTAAGGCTACAGGGTGGCAGATGACCACGTTCTGGGCCCCATGGCTGGGGCAGGATAACCACAGGCTCTCCAACTCCACCAATGCTGAAGTGACAGGAATTCTGTTCCTCCTGCAGTGTCCTTCCAGTGCCTTCTGCTGAGAAAGTGTAACACTGTGCTTACTTTAAAGAAGAATAATGGAATTTCGTTAGTACAGGGCACATATTGAAGGGTGAATTCAGAGCTGAGAGGCATGAATTAAAAACCGACACATGAGGTCAATGATGTTTGGCAACGAGAAGTCTCCCCAGGGTCTCACAGTCAAAGGCAGAGCCAGGATTTAAAGCCAAGTTTCTGAGGCTACAGAGCCCTTTCAAACCCAGCATCTCCAATTGGATAAGTTGGAACAAATCCCACCTCACCAAGGGCTGGAAACTCCCCCTAATTTAAATCCAGAACTTCTGAGTTCCCAAAACATTTTGGATATGAGACTGCAAACGTTCTTAGGTGCAACACGGCCGTCTGTCAATTTCTCTGCTTCCCTACAAGGTCTAAGGGCAGGAACAGGAACTCTGTTATTCATTTCTGAGTCTCCAGAACCCAGCACATAGGGACTCAGATAATTTTGCTGAATGAATAAGCAGATGAATGAATACAGGAGGGGAAAGGGTAAACCAAATTTAGTAACGTTTCCAAGCCTCTTTTTGAAAGCAGCATTAAGCTTGGAAACTTAATGCTTGAATAGCATTTTTCAATTGAAATCCCATTCAACATGCCTCTGATACCACAAACATGTTATTTTCATTTATTGGCCTTTCCAAAAGTTCTACCTCCTAGGAACGTCTGCCATGGATTTAATGGAAAGGTGTGTTTCCTCTTTGTGCACCCCAGGATGTTCAAGGTTATGCTTTCTATCGTTAATGAGTGTCTTTCATGCCAGCCAAGTGCATGACACTAATTTGAGCCACTAACAATAGAAGTTTGTATGAGATAAGATCCCTCTCCTCGAATAGCTTATAATCCAGTTGAAGAGACAAGATGTACATGGAAAAGATAGATAACAATTCTTGACAAGTTGTGCTAATAGTCAAGTGGATGAAACTTAACTAACAGCACTGCTCCAGGAAGGAGTGTGGAAGGTCATCACTGTATCATCCTCTTCTATTTCAACGATAAAATTCCTGCAGTGCAAAAATCAGAGGTTGCACTCTTATGTCATATGTATCAATTCTGAGATACTTGAACATTTCCATGCAGTCTAAGGAACTTCTCTACTGATTGGACTGGGCAGATATGGTAGACATTGTTGGCTGACTAACTCAAAAGTATCCCCAAGCCCCTTGTCTCTTGCTATCTCCAACTAAGAATGCTGGAAAACCACACACTCTCCCAGCCTCTTACATAGCTAGATGGGGCAAAGGGGCCAGTCTACCTAATGAGATGTTCAAGGAATCCCACCAAGGGACTTCTGCGGAAGGTTTGCTTTCCTTGTGTAAGTTATAGACATGGTGGTTACCTTGCCTATCCCCTCCTTCTTCCTTCAATCAGGATGTAATGTCTGGTGCTGCAGCTCTCATCTTGCAGTCCTGGGGCATGAAAATGAAAAGCCAGTACACTATGACTGGTGCAGCAGAAAGAGAGAAGGAAGTCGGAGATTTGCAGTCATCATCGAGCTACTGGAATGACACAGAGACTTTCACTAGCCCCAGACTTCTTGTGAACAACAACAAAGAGCCTTATGTTTTAAGCCACTATTAGCTAGCTAAATATTCTGTTAACTGCAGCTTCTCAGCAGCCTAATGGATAGAAGAGAAAAATACACGGCTGAGGGAAGAAGGGGAAGCCAGGTGAGGGTCACCCTGGAGCCCTCTGGAGGCTCTGGGCAGCTCCTGGTAGGGATTAGCTGGAAGAACAGTGTCCCGTAGAGCAAGGGGTGTGGTCCCTGGAAGGGAGCTCAAGGTGCTGGTCAAAATGCCAAGGGATCAAAGGGCCTGAGGCAAGGTGAACTTGAAGTAGAGTGGGGGAGGGAGAATGGGAAATATGAGAAGATTGATTGTCAAAGGAGAGAGGCCACAGTTCTAAAGTTAATCAGAAGCTCCCGGGGCTAGGAGGGCCAAGCCACTCGGTCCCTAGCTTCAGCTGGTCAGTCTTCCATGTGCCAACATGCCCTACCATGCATAATTTTCATTCTCCAGCTTCTTTTTCTTTTTTTTAGTGTTCTTTTAATGTTCTTTCCTTTTATCTGGATGAGGTAGGTAGAAATAGCACTGTGTCCTTCAACAGTTGTCTACACATCATCAATTTTCCCCTGTGGTTCCAGGAAACTTTAAATGAGACCTTCCCCTCTCTCCAGCCACTCTGGGCTGCTGTAGCCTCCCCCACGGATAACCTTTCCTAAATATCTGCTGAGCTGTCACAACAGGCAGAGCGTCATTCGGCCGTTTGTCATTCGATAGATCAAATCCATACCACCTGGGGCTGCAAAACTGAAAATAGATAGCCCGGTCCCCAGCCAAAGAAAGCTTAAAGGCAAGCTAGAATATTTCAGGAACTTGAGTTTATTTTTAGGAGTTGCCTGATTGCCCAGAAAGAAGCTTCTCTTAAAGGCTTTGAATATTAGAATAACACATAATAGATTGGAGGACTGTACCTTCCTTGATATTCATCTAAAACCTCCAGTCCTGAAATAGATGCTAAACACCCCCATATCTGACCAGCTCTTCTTCGTTCCGTTCCCTCCTAAGGGACAAGAAATTCTCAACCAACTGGTATTACAATTCTGTCTTCATTTCTTGGGAGTCATAGAGTTTGTGAAATACTGATTTGATCTTCTGCTGGGAGAGGCCTGGATTTCCATGGCTCACACCCTTCCTAGGAGCTCTGTGCATTCAGTGGCAGTCTTTGCCTGGTGATATGGTACGCGTGGAAGGGCACTAGAGCATGAGCCATGAGCGTATGAATTTGTTGTACATCTCAGGTGATGTGAGCTAAGTAGTAATGCTACTATTAATAGTAATAATTGCTAAGCCCTACAGCCTTTTTAACACATGGCAGCTACTGTTCTAACTGCTTTACTTACATTAATGCAGTTAATGTTGGTAAAATGGCATAGAAATTTATGACTTGAGGATTTTGGGTTGTACATTGCAAAGGATGGGATATGCCAACTATTCCAACACAGGACAGGACCATGTAATGGCAAACTCATGTGAAATGGGTCACAAAAACAGCTGTCTTCTGTTCTTGCATGCATCTGTGTTTTCCTGCATAGATGATGGGAGATTTCTGGGAGATGAGAGAGAGAGAGTGAGCCATAATTTCCATAAAGTGCAGCTCTATGCAAACATACGAAAAGATGGCACTATGAAGGCCCATGATTTCTTTTGAATTCCACTAGGCATTTCTGAATAGTCTCTGGGGGGTTTTTTGGTTTTTGTTTTGTCTTTTTGTTTTTTTGTTTGCTGTGTCTTAAGAAGACCAGGACTTGGATGAGGAGATGAGAGGAAAATGGAGTAGGGTGATGGAAAGATGATTAAGTCTCAGAAAACTGGGGTTTGGTCCCGGGTCTGCTGCTATACAGGAAGTGGCTTTAGAGAAGTCACCAGGTCTCTTGGAGTCTTTCTTCCACAGTAAAGTAAGGGTTAGATAATACCTCTTGTTTCCCAAAAGCTTTGGTGTTCTGTGACCTGCTGCCAAGTAAATGGGGCTTAAGCTTCACCCCTCACTTGCAATCAGATTTTCCTTGGACTCCTAACGCTTCTAGATCTAATCTTCTCTATTAACTGGAAGAGTTGTTAGGGAAAAGGATAAAGCATGTCACCATGTCACCATGTCACCATAGGTAGACCGACCCAAGAATGAGCCAGTGGGGCCCCAGAGAGGGGCCGGGAAGAGACAGTGAGCTGGAGAACAGCTTACCATGAACATGCACTCTCTGGATTCCAAGTTCCTCCGCCTCCGTGGTCTCTTTGCTTCTCCCTCGTCTAGGCATTAAGTGCCTTGTGTCTTTGGTAGACTGCACTGTGTTGGCATATAGACCCTATGGTTGATCCTGCAGAGTCCTAGAGGCTCACAGATCTAGTCCAAGCCAATGAAAATCATCACAGCCATAGAATGCAACACCAGTAGCCTAAGCTTCCAATCTTTTTAGCCCTTTGTAAGATACAGGCTGCTTTGAAGAGCCAAGAAAACTTATGTCTTCTTCCCAGAAAGTCTTGTTTTACCCACACAATGTTGAACATAATTTCAGGGGAGTTTCTGACCCCCTTGGGCCTATGGATCTCCTGTTAAGGGCTCATTGAGCCTCAGAATGAATCTCTGCTGTAGACCATGAGCCTGGGGTGAGTGGGATGGTATTGTTTACGTCCCACAAACTGAAACTTTCCTGCAGATTTCAGACTAAATGATAAGGGGAAAAAATTAATTCTTAGTCAGGTTTTAGGAGAATATTTTCAAATCTATATCTCTTTATAGTTTTTAGAATTTGTGAGTAAAAGCAAAACCAAGGTAGTAGCAATTACCACACTACAATGACAATAATACATTATATAAAGCAAGTTCTTGTAAACTTTAGAAGCAGGAAATACTTGTCACGATTACTACACTAGTACTTTGCCTATTCAGCGTGGGCTTCAAAGTGTACAGCAGTGATGGTATTCGCTATTGGAAAATCTGAATATAAACATAAATATTAAGCCAGTCACCTGCCTCAGATGCTCATTACCAAAAAATGACAAGAAAGTGCAGGCTCGGGGCTTGACGATTCCTTATATCCTATATCTCTTCTCTAGTAAGTCAGCAGGATAGTGATAGGACCTCAGGTTTGGTTTCTTGTTTTGTTTTTTTTGTTTTTTCTGTGTGTGTGTGCGTGTGTGTGTGTGTGTGTGTTTGAGACGGAGTCTCATTCTGTTGCCCAGGTTGGAGTACAGTGGTTCAGTCTCGGCTTACAGCAACGTCTGCCACCCAGGTTCAAGTGATTCTCCTGCCTCAGCCTCCCAAGTAGCTAGGATTATAGGCGAGTGCCACCATGGCCAGCTAATTTTTGTATTTTTAGTAGAGATGGGGTTTCACCTTATTGGCCAGGCTGGTCTCAAACTCCTGACCTCAAGTGATCCACCCACCTCGGCCTCCCAAAGTGCTGGGATTGCAGGCGTGAGCCACCGTGCCCAGCTAGGCTTTGTTTCTTGATGGGCAGGAAATAATCCCTCTGGTAGTGCAATCACAGGTGATGAAGCAATAACATTTCATGCTAAGATGGAGAGACAGCTTCGTTCCAAAAAAGAAACAAAATTTCCTGGGATATTGAGATCACGGAGAGGGACAACAGTATTAGTGTTGTTCAACCTGGTGCAACGAGCATGGTAAATGCTCAGAAATTATGTCAAATGAGTGAACATCTATCCAATCTGATCTTCATCCAACATCTCTTTGCCAACACATGTAGGAAGGTTTTGCGTCTTCAGCCTAGTTCTCTTCTCTGTGTCAAAACTCACCATATCTCTGTTGAGACATTGATCTCCTACCTGAAAATTGCCCCAGGCTCCTGCATTTTGGTTAATATGTAGCTTCTACTAAACTAAATCTCTTATTCATCACTAATAGTTTGTTGCCTGGTTTGCCGGGGTCTTTTTTAGATCTAAACAGAAGCTTTATGTTCTCTTTTGAGTAGAGAGAGAGACGCATCTTTTGTTTTAACCACAAATAATTGAGGTTTCAAGTATGTACCACCTAGAAGACATCAGCATAACTGTACCGACTATAGCCAGGCACCATGCATGGAAAGTGGAGATGTCCAGTTTACCTTGGGCACAGAGCTATAAAGTTGCAATGTACAACAGCAGGATTGCATTTAAAGATGAGGGAAATCAAAGGCAAGATGTGAACTGAGGAAGACTATGGTGCAGATTACACGAGAAATTCAGGGGCCCCTTTGGATGGATCCATCGAAACAAACTTTCCCCTTGTAGATGGAAGGAAAAATAATGATTCACAAAAAAGTTCCTGGGAAGCTGAAGTTGGTGGGGAAATGCTTGGAGAACCAAGGAGAAAGAAAACATCTGGAATTCAATGTTGTGATTTGAGCTAGGAAGGCAAAATATACACCGAGCTGATATTTGTGCATATGGTGGCTTGAAAATTGACACACCTTTCTTCTCAGGTGCCTGAGTACATGCAATCCCTTTATTTTGTCTCTGGAACTTATCCTGTCTTCCTCATGGGCCCCCATTCAGGGATGTGGAAGATGAGTGGAAAATAACAAAATTTTCTTTCTGATTAATCCTACTCTGGTCCAATCCCTTGGGCAGTCGTGTAGGGAATGCTCACCTTCTAGTCCTGCTGACCCCACCCTCTGCAAGATGGTGTCTGAGCTGCCCCACATGGGTAGGTGGGAGGATGGCTAATTTCTGTGTCCAGAAAGGGAAGCAGGCAAAGCTCTCCTGTCCTCTCAGTTTCTCTTAGCTTGCTCCACCACAATCCCGACATCGCAAAACATGAAGTCAGGACCTACGTGCCCATCTTGCCCTGACTCTGTCTCTGTCACCTCCCAGTAGCTCTGAGCAGGGAAAGCTGTGTCCACTTGTCCACACCCTCACACCTGTTTGCTTTCAGATTGTGCAGAGATAAGATTCTCTGATCTAAGAAGAAAGGAACATGGAAAACTCTCTCGACAAATCCAGACTGTAAGGTTATTGTCCTGCTTAAACAAATACAAAACCTATTTATTTTCATCTGTTTGCTTTCCACAGCACAACCCTTATCTATGCCTCTCTCATAGGACAACCCACATTCTGGTCTCTATGATGTACAACCCCCATCCCCATTTCCATCACGTATAACCCCATCCCCCATCCCCATCTCCATCACATACAACCCCATCCCTGCCTTCGTCATGAACAACCCCATCCCTGTCTCTATCACATACAACCCCATCCCCATCTCCATCATATATGACTCTACCCCCATATATATCATATACAACCCCATCCCCATCTCCATCACATACAACCCCATCCCTGTCTCTATCATGTACAGCCCCATCTCCATCATGTACAGCCCCATCCCCATCTCCATCATATACAACGCCATCCCCACTTCCATCATGTACAACCCCATCCCCACTTCCATCACATATAACCCCATCCCTGTCTCTATCATGTACAACCCATCCTCATCTCCAAAACATACAACCCCATCCCCACCTCCATCACATACAACCCCATCCCTTCTCCATCACCTACAACCCCATCCCTGCCTCTATCATATACAACCCCTTCCCCATCTCTGTTGTGTATAATCCTCTTCACCTCATCACCATCTCACCCCCGAGACAGAGGTAACCCTAGTTTCCTTGGCTTCCTTAGAAGGTACTGGAAACAAAAATGGAAAAAAAACACATTTTTTTTCTTAATAATTCACTGCATCTATACTATTGGCAACTGTACATGTTTCCTAGGGCTGCAAATGACCACAAACTGGGCAGCTTAAAACACTACACCTTTACTCCCTCAGTTCTGGAGGTCAGAAGTGTGCATTCAAGGTATCGCCAGGGCTGCACTCCTCTGGAGGTACAAAAGGAGAGTCCTCCCTTGCCTCTTCCAGCTTCTGGTGGCTCCTGGCCATCCTCGCCATTCCTTGACCTGTAGATGCATCACTCCAATCTCTCCCTCCATCTTCATGTGGCCATCTTCCCTCTATGTCTTTTCGTGTGTCCTCTCCTCTTCTTATAAGGACACCAGCCACTGGATTTAGGGCCCACTCTAGTCCAGTATGACCTTATCTTAGCTAATTATATCTGCAAAGACCTTATTGCTAAATAAGGCCAAATATTGAGGTTCCAGGTGCACAAAATTGCAGGGAACACGATTCAACCCACTAAAGCAATCCATTCTTTTCCCAGCCTGTCCTTCTGGCCCCCCACTCCATGGTCTCCTGTTTGCTGTCCACAATCAGCAGTGAAGCATAGTCACTTGACTGGGTGGTACAGACTTGAGAAGAGACAGGTTTCAAATGAAGTTTTAGTGGCAGGGCAATGATAGGAAGGTTGTCCCTCTCCTGGAAGTTATGCCTACTTCTGTGCTAAGCAAAGTCTGTCCAGAGAGTGGAATTCAGTGCAGCCAGGTCTATTTCTTGTCACTATCCTTGTCACCAGCCCAGCCTTCCAGACCCTGCAGTCAGCACCAGCCAGTTCAGAATGTTCTGATGAAGACCAACCCATGCCTGAGTGGAATGTTCTGCTATCTCCTTATGGAGAGGCAGGGACTGAAGAGTTCCTTAAGTTTATGGTCAGATTTAGACCCTGAACTAGAAATTCAAAAGAGGAAGCAGTACATGGTTCTCATGATGGTTATTTTCCCATCCAACCCCATCAGTTTGATGGTAAATGTGAAAGCACTTGTTTTTAAATCATCACTTAAAAAAAAATGCCCCAAATTGCAAGGCAGTATCAAAATACCTGTGCTGACTCAGAAAGATAATTTTTCAAGCATCAGCAGAAAGGGGAACTTACAGAATTTGCAATTTTACCTCCTGCCCTGCCTCCCGCCCCCACCCCAGTTCTGCAAATGTGGTAGAGGCAGTCAATTGGAGGGGGTGGGGGAATATAATTTTTCATGTTTCTGTCTTGCCTCATTAACTAATCTAATTCCTTTCAACAAATATTGACATACGCTGTGTTTCTTCTGCACATTCCAAGATGAATCAGACCTAGTGTCTGTCCCCACCCAGCTCACAGAATAACACCCCAGCTGGGCAAACAAATGACTATAGGTAAAGGCTAGCACAGAGACAGAAATAACTTGCTACAGTAGAAATTAATCTACTTTGGGGAGAAGAGAAGGGAAGAGTGTATCAAGGAAAGATGCAGAATCAATATATTTGCTGCTGATACATGTACATTCATTAATTCCTTTATTCAACAAATACTTGTTGAAAGCCGTCAATGTTCCTGGCCTTGTCCTAGCTTCTAAGGAAAACATCACCAGCCAAAGTCTCTGTCTTCTTGAAACTTACGTTCTGTGTAGGGAGGTGATCAAGATTTAGGGTAGGCAGGTGTTCTCTAAGGAAAGAAGGTTGTTAATGATCTAGAAAGAAAGTGATGGCAGTGGCCCAGATGAAATTAGGAAGCCTGGACTAGCATGGTGGCTGGGAGAATGGAGAGTGGGTTGATTGTGTCCCCCAAAAATAAGTTCAAGTTCTAACCCTTTGTACCTGAGAATGTGACCTTACTTAGGAATAGGTTTTCACAAATGTAATCACATTGAAATGAGATCATACTGGATTACAGTGGGCCCTAATCCAGTGACTGTTGTCTTTATAGTAAGAGAAAAGTTTGAACACAGAGACACACAGGGAAGAAGGCCGTGTGATGATGGAGGCAGAGATTGGATTAATGTTGGCTCCAAGCCAAGGAACCCCAAGGGCTGCTGGTCACCACCGAAGCTAGAAGGGAAGTGTGGGATGGCTTCTCTCTCAAACCTCCAGGGAAAACAGATGTCGCCAACTGTCTGCTGATTTCAGACTGTGCTCCCTGAATTGTGAGAAAATAAAGGTCTGATGTTTGAAGGCACCCCAGTTTTGGGTGCTTTGTTATGGCAGACCTTGGAATCTAATACAGAGTGGAAGATTCCAATGCAGGAGACACTGTGGAATTAGAACAGACAGGATTTGGGAATGGGTTAGACACAGGGCCTGAAGGCTAAGAACGCATCAGCAACCACCGTCAGGACTCCAGCTCAGGGAGTTTCACTACAAGTAGGCTCAGTGAGGGATGGAGACTGCTTGCTCCAGTACTTGATACACCAAGTAAGTTCTTTATACGGTTAGGCTTTGTGTCCGCACCCAAATCTCATCTTGAATTGTAATCCCCAGAATCCCCACGTGTCAAGGGAGAGACCAGGTGGAGGTAGTTGAACAATGGGGGTGGTTTCTCCCATGCTGTTCTCGTGATAGTGAGTTCTCATGAGATCTGATGGTTTTCTAACGGCCTGTTCCCTGCTTCACTCGGCATTTCTCCTTCCTGCTGCCTTGTGAAAAAGGTGCTTGCTTATCCTTCGCCTTCTGCCGTGATTGTAAACTTCCTGAGGCTTCCCAGCCATGCTGAACTGTGAGTCATATTAAATACCTTTCCTTTATAAATTACCCAGTCTCGGGCAGTTGGTTTTTATGTTTTTTACTTTTTGAGACAGAGTCTCACTCTATCACCCAGGCTGGAGAGTGCAGTGGCATGATTTTGGCTTACTGCAACTTCTGCCTCCCAGGTTCAAGCAATTCTCCGGCCTCAGCCTCCTGAGTAGCTGGGAATACAGGTGTGCGCCACAAAGTCCGGCTAATTTTGTATTTTCAGTAAAGGCGGGATTTCGCCATGTTGGCCAGGCTGGTCTCAAACTCCTGACCTCAAGTGATCCACCTACCTCAGCCTCCCAAAGTGCTGGGATTACAGGCATGAGCCACTGTGTCCACCCTCGGGCAGTTCTTTATGGCAGTATGAAAACGGACTAATACAAACGTGTTAGCTCAGCTATTGTCTTTGGGGCTGGAATGATGGACATTCATGTGGATGCTCCTCAGGGTAGATCTATGTGGAACACAAAGGCAGTCTGCCCAGCACAGAGTTGGTTCAAAATGGTAACAGTAGGAAATATGCCGCTCCTGTGTCTGACTGCGGGGGTTTGGAGAATGAAACTAGGCACCACGGATGATGTTACTGTGATGGGCTTCAGAGTTCATTTCTCCCTGTCACTAAAGGCCACATCCTGATCCTCCAGCCCTGATCATAAGACAGACTGTAGCATCGCGGAATGGGCACTGACCTGCAGGTGCTCCTCCTTCCACCCCATGGGGGATGCCCCCTCCCCAGCAGCCTGCCAAGTGTCTCCAGCCTCTAATTCTCTTGAGGATCTTGCCTAGGGTCCCCAAGATCAGTATGTCTTGTGCTTCAGTTGGTCCTTTAGACCAGCCACGAAGTAACAGGCTTCTCTGCCCTCCCTTTTCTCAGGTCTGGAGACTCAAAGGATCTGGCCTGGGGGTTAACAAGCCTATTTATGCCCATCACTAGAACCAGCTTGATATGGTTTGGTTGTGTCCCCACCCAAATCTCATCTTGAATGGTAGCTCCCATAATCCCCACGTATTGTGGGAGGGACCCCACAGAAGGTAGTTGAATCATGGGGGCGAGTTTTCCCATGCTGTTCTCATGATAGTGAATAAGTCTCCCAAGATCTGATGATTTTATAAGGGGGAGTTTCTTGCACACCCTCTCTTACCTGCCACCATGTAATACATGCCTTTGCTCCTCCTTCGCCTTCTGCCATAATTGTGAGGCCTTCTCAGCCGTGTGTAACTGTGAGTCCATTAAACCCAGTCTCGGGTATTTCTTCATAGTAGTATGAAAATGGACTACTACACAGCTCAACAGGCATATGGCAGGGTCTGCTTGGTATAATCTTAACACACAACACTTCAAGAGGGTGGGAACACAGAAAACTGCAAGTTCGTGTTGTTCGAGTAACAACTGGTTTGGCCAGAGCCTCTTCTTGTAAATCCTTCTTAACAATTAGATTCACTCCATATATGGATTTGGAAGTAATTAACCTGCACTTCTTTAAAATATGTTAAAATTCACATTTTCAGGAGTACAGTAACTAGCTTAGGTTAGTGAGATAACACTGAGATTCAAATCATATCTAGGTACCCACAATGGCTAAGTCTAATCATTTCTTGGTTATTATCCTGATTTTCTCTTCTTTGTCAATGTATAATATCACAAAAGAGCAAAGGTCAGCACTGAGCAATTCAGACTTGTGCCAAGCTGTCTAAAGGGAAAGAATTCTCATGTCTGACTTTGAATAGCAACATTATTAACCAATATTACTATTTATTGAATTGTTATTATAAAGTCTACCTACTCTGGAAATGTCCTTGCCAACCAGATGCTAAGTGTAGCCTTTATCATCTGGTGGGAAGTTGCAGGCCAGCTTTGTCTTGCACACTCCTGGAGAATGGGAGGGGCATGGATGAGGCCCGAAGAACCCCAACCATTTCAGTGGAGATGCTGGTGGCCTAACTTGGTGAACATCCCCCTGCCCTGAGAACAGGCTCTACTACTTGTACATGGTTCTAACTGTGAAGGCCCTGGGCTTTTTAAAAACTTTTGTTTTTGAGACAGTCTCGCTCTGTCACCCAGGCTGGAGTGCAGTAGCACAGTCTCGTCTTACAGCAGCCTCTGCCTCCCAGGTTCAAGCAATTCTCCTGACTCAGCCTCCCAAGTAGCTGGGATTACAGGCACCCACCATCACACCCGGCTAATTTTTGTATTTTTAGTAGAGATGGGGTTTCACCATGTTAGCCAGGCTGGTCTCAAACTCCTGACCTCAAGTGATCCACCCATCTTGGCCTCCCAAAGTGCTGGGATTACAGGCTTGAGCCACCACGCCCAGCCTTAAAAACTAATTTTTAAAGCTATTCATTTATTTATTGGACTAGATCACACACACACACACACACACACACACACAATTCATAAGGTATGCAGTGAACAGGTATATAGTAAAAATTGTGTCCCTCCCACCCAGTTACTCAGTCACCTTCACCAGAGGCCACCACTGTTATCGACAGTTATTTTAGTCTTGAAGAGAGCTAAGGAACTCAGACCTAAAATGGAATTAGGGAAGCTATTTAACCTCATCTGTAGAGACAGAGCCTGGAGTCAGGCAGACCATTCAAAGCAAGGCTTTGCCGCTTCCTGATGTAGAGCCTGGCTGACAGGCTTTATCTCACAGGGCTGTTGAGATAATGAAATGAGCCAACCCCTGCAAAGTGCTTAGCTCAGGCCCCATACATTTCTACCTTCAATACATGTCAGCTGTTATTAGCTACTGGGTGGTGGAGCTGGTGGAGGAAGGTAGGAGGGAAGGGTGGGGCATATTTAATCCTTTCTGTGGAAAGCCCTGAGCCCTCATTATCCCAAGGGTAGAAATCCCTATGAGTCTGTTAGAAATGCATGGTCTCAGGCCCCTCCCCAGACTCACTGAATCTTGAAACGCTCCCCAGAAGAGAAGCACTGTCCTGTGTGAACTTGGAGCCCCTGAGGGCCGGGCCACTGTCCTGTATGAACCTGGAGTCCCTGAGGGCCAGGCTGTGACATCCCTGCCCCAGGGGAGATGGTGCTGCTGTCTCTTCATTGCAGACATGAGCCCTTAGACTTTGCATGATGAAAGCTCATGACAAATGCTACCTACTCCCGACCCCCCAGCTCCCTATTCCACATACGATCGCCTAAGCCCAATAACCTGTGACCTCACAGATGAATGGAATGTGTCCTCTTTCGTCCCGTATCTCCGCAGTAACCTGAGAGATGGCCTGGAGGCAGGGTAGCATGTTGTTTTTAAAGTGATACAAGAGACACAGTGGAGACTGTCCAATGAGTGGCATGGCTGCCAGGATGCCAACTGGGACACTAAAGCCCTGGCAGTGGGGGCTGCCCAGCAGGGCTGGCCACTGGAAATAAGGTCTGCAAGGGTTGAGGGCCGAGAGCCTGGAGGGGCTCATGGGTGACCAGTGCTGCTGTTTGCCACTTGTTCTAAACCAGCAGACCATGGCTAAGAACACTGCCATACAGAAGCTGCCCTTCCTCTAGGACAGGATCACACGTGATGGTGGGGGAGGCATGTCATTAGACATCATCCAAACCCACAGGATGGGTGCCACCGAGAGGGAACCCTCATGTAAATCATGGACTTTGGGTGATGGTGATGTGTCAATGTAGGTTTACCAACTGTAACAAATGCAGTCTCTGAGGCGGTGTAGATAGTGGGGGAGGCTGTGCATTTGTGGGGGCAGGCTATATGTGGGAAATCTCTGTACTTCCTGCTCAATGTCTCTGTGAACCTAGAAGTGCTCTAAAAAATAGTCTATTAAAGAGAAAAAGAATTATATATATATATGAATTACATATAAACTATATGTAGTGTGTGTATATATACACACTATATGCACATATATATACCTGTGTGTGTGTGTGTGTGTGTGTGTGTGTATAGTTCGTCATTGGATCAGCTGTAAAACAGGAAAGAAAACCAACATTGAGGCCCAGGGCAATAGTTTTTTAAAAATTACAGTAGAGCTGGGTGCATGCAGTCCCTGCTACTGGGGAGGCTGAGGTGGGAGGATTCCTCGAGCTCAGGAGCTTCCAGGCTGCAGTGAGCTATGATCACACCACTGCACTGCAGCCTGGGTGACAAAACGAGATCCCATCTCTAAAATATATAAAAATCACAATGACAACAGAAATCACTTCGAGCTGGACTATCCAACCTGGGAACCTTGAGCCACATGTGGTTAGTGAGGCTTGAAATATGCCTAGTTTGAAGGAGGAACTGAATTTTTAATTTAATGTGTGTTTAAATTTCAAAGCTGATATATGCGATATTGTTAGGAAAAAATTTTAATAGGTTTGGAACAATTTGGATATGTGAATCTACCCTTCCAACTTAATTTCATGAACTCTAAATACAGATTAAGTATCTCCAAAGAATAATTAGCATCCAAATTGAGATATGCTATGAGTGGAAAATATACACCAGAGTTTGAAGACTTAATACAAAAAAAAGTAAAATGTCTCATTAATTTTTATATTGTTTACATATTGAAATATTTGGTTACACTGAGTTAGCAAAATATGTTATTAAAGTTCACTTCACCTGTATCTTTGTAGTTTTTAAAAATCTGGCTTCCAAAAAAGTAAAAGACATAAGTGTCTTACCATCACATACTGCTGGTAGGAATGTAAAATGGCGTAGCTGCTTTGAAAACCAGTATGATGATTCCTCAAAAGGTTACACACAGAGTTACCCAGCAATTTCACTCTTAGGTGTTTACCCGAGATAACTGAAAACATATGCCCACAAAAAGATCTCGTACATAAATATTCATAGCAGCATTACTCGTAATGGCCACACAGTGGAAACCACCCAAATGTCCATTAACTGATACGTGACTAAAACCAGACCTGGTATACCCATACAATGGAATATTACTCGGCCATAAAAAGGAGTGAAGTATTGATAGATGCTCCCATATGGGTGACCCTTGGAAACATTACACTAAGTGAAAGAAGCCAGACACACAAAAGCCACCTACTGTATTGATTACATTTATACAAAATGTCCAGAATGGGCAAATCTATTCAAGACAGAAAGTACATTAGGATTTGCCAGGGGCTGGGGGAAGAGGGGGAGAGGAAGTGACTGTTACTAGGTATGGGTTTCTTTCGGGTATAATGAAAGTGTTCTGAAATTAAATAGTGGTAATGGTTGTACAATTTGTGATTGTACTTACAAAAAATTACATATTTGGCTTGCATTAAATTTCTATTGGACAGCACTAATTTTAATGAGATAACTATTTTCTTTCCCAACTGTCATTAGTGATAGTATAGAATCTAGCCAAAGCTAATCAACGTGGGGTGATTTTAGCCCCATCCCCACCCCATGGGACATGTGGCAATGTCTGGAGATATTTTTGATAGCCACAACTGGGGTGGGGGTGAGAGGAAGAGATTCCTACTGGCCAGGGATGCTGCTAAACATCCTACAACCCACAGGCAGCTGTCCAGAACAAAGAATTATCTGGCCCACAATATCAGTAGTGTGGAGGCTGAGAAACCCTGCCCTAAAGGCTGCTCAGAGGATTCCTGCCCCAGCTACAACCTCCTTTGCTCCATCTCTGCTGCTTTGACTTTCCAGGGGTCTAATTCAGGCTGTGGCCTTCTCAGAAGACTTTCTCCTGGAGTCCACCCCATCACAGTCCTCAGGCCAGGAGCTCCTAGTGATTCTGTGGACTTGGAAACTTCCTGAGCAGAATCCTGAAAGGGCCTAGGGATTCTACAGTTGATTGGCTGTGGAGTCTCTGACTCAGGCCTTACCCTCCGAGGCGTCCTGAGTCCCCAGGTGTGATGCTTACACTCAGTGAAGCTAGCTTCATGCCAGATAGATTGCCATTTGTCTTGTTTTCTCTTCCACATCAGATTTTCTAAGCCAAAGACAACTGAAATTTGCAGTCTGTGTGAGGAATGGGCTGCTTCTCTGACACCTGAAGTAAAAACCCAACCAAGGATATCCAGACTTGCCTTCAAGCATGTTATTTTCAAATTACCTACTGTGTCTGTTTCTGATGGCTGCTGTAACAAATTGCCACAAATTTAGTGGCTTAGACAACATAGATTTATTACTTTGCAGTTTGGGAGGTCAGAAGTCCAACATGAATCTCACTGGGCTACAATTAAGGTGTCAGCAGGACCGTGTCCTTCTGGAGGCTCCAGGGGAGTGACATGGTTTGGCTGTGTCCCCACCCAAATCTCATCTTGAATTGTAACTCCCACAATTCCCACATGCCATGGGAGGGACCCAGTGGGAGGTGACTGAATTATGGGGGCAGTTCTTTCCTGCACCGTTCTCATGATAGTGAATGAGTCTCACAAGATCTAATGGTTTTAAAAACAGCAGTTACCCTGCAGAAGTGCTCTCTTTGCCTGCCACCATCCACATAAGACATGACTTGCTCCTCTTTGCCTTCCGCCATGATGGTGAGGCCTGCTCAGCCATGTGGAACTATATGTCCATTAAACCTCTTTTCTTCCCAGTCTTGGGTATGTCTTTATCAGCACATGAAAACTAATACAGGGAGAGAATCCCCTCTGTCCAGCTTCTGGAGATGGCCTGCATCCCTTAGTACATGGTCCTTTCTCGACCTTCAAAGCCAGCACAGTAGCATCTTCAAATCCTTCTCTGACCGATGCTCCTGTCTCCCTCTTCCACTTAAAAGGACCCTTGGGACCAAGTGGGACCACCTGGGTCAAAGCTAATCTTCCCATGTCAGTGCTGATAACCTTAATCACATCTGCAATGTCCCTTTTGCCATATTCACTTCGGTAACATATTCACAGGTTCTGAGAATCAGGATGTGGATGTATTTGGAGGCGATTATTCTGCATACCATACTGTTACATGGGCATGGGCAGTCTACTGCAGGGGGCAGGGTCCCTTAGGCACATTCTGCTGCCTTCATTCCATAGAGAAAAGAAATAGGGTATTTTTGTTTTTCCGGAGTTGGAGAATTTGCCCAATCTGAGTTCTCAGGTAGTTAGATGCTGACTTTCCAGATCGTAATTCTCAGCAGTCCTATGCCCCATAAGGGTCAGTGAGAGATTTACTTTTCCATTTTTATATCTTTGAATAGCTTCAAATGAATTAATGTGATTCAGATTTTTTTTACTGTTTGGGATTACAATGCTTCTGAAGTTGTCACACTCGCTGAGTTTAAATCTCCTGTAACAGGTAAACCTATCAGATCACATGACAATGTTTAACTTAATATTTATTGAGATCTATCAGATACTGTGTGTGCCCAAGAAAGCTCAGCACTGACCCACAAGGAATATAAAATCTAGCAGGGGAGACAAATAAGTATACTGCCAATCTAACCCCAGTGTGGTGTGCAGCAAAGGCTCTAAAGTCAGTAAAATAAAGAGCTATAGGACTACTGGGGAGGGCGTGAGGCAGGACTGGATGGTTACGTGAGGATGGTGAAATACTGAAAGGGTGATGAAATAAGCTGCATTGAAACACTGGGCCTTCAGGAATAGGCCAGAATCCTTTAAGGTTAAACCTAAAAAGGGGATGTCCTCAGTGTCCTGGAGGACAGGAAGTTCAACCTTAATGGTCAGCATTAGGAAATTGTCTTAAAGATCCCCCCCAGAAAGCAGACCCTGAGACAACAATGTGGATGCAGTTAGTTTATTCAGAAGATGATCCCAGAAAACATGGGGAGAAAAGGGGAATATAAGATGGAAGCAAAAACCACCAGGAAATGGGACATGAATGAACGATTGTGGGCTACTATGGACAACAGGGACCTGACAACATGGGGATCCTCTAAGGAATCGTGTGATGAATGCCTTAGACTAACTCCACAGGAAGCTATGGAGTCTACCAACTCCCACCCCCACTGGTGAAGGACTTTCCTGACTTCTAGATCCACTTTCTGGTGTGGCCAAGCAACCTCCCAGCTCATGAAGTTCTCAGGCTGTGGGAGCTGTCAGGTGGTGGAAACTGCCTTCACCTACAGCTGCGGGGAACCTAGGTGGACTGAGTAGCTATGGGGCCAGGCGTTATCAGCACCTGCCTTAGAAGCAATTGAGTACTTTCAACAATCTGGATGTTGGGGCCAATCCATGGGGGTTCTTTCACCTGAGTTAATCTGACTACACTCAGTCAACATTCAGTCATCATCCTCACCTTCACCCACTTCAATTTGTGTTGTGTTGATCTGCTTTTCTTATGGAACTTGAGTTCCAGTTTTGTCACTTACAGATAGAGGTGGCCTGGACATGTTAATTAACCTCTTTGAGCCTTGTGGGCCAGCTCACAGTTTTGTTACATGGACTACCAGAAATGCCAAATGTTGAGCATTAATATAGTACTTGGAACACGCAAATATTCAATGAACAGTTATGAATTTGTGGATGATGACAACACTTCTGTTTCTCCCTACCATCAGCGCAGACTTGTGACCCGGTATAGAAGTTAAGGTGATCTAAAAATGTATCTCCAAGATGGTTTCATTTTCAGTCTTTTTAACTACAGAACTGACTGATGTGATTTGTGGCTTACTGCTTACTTTGGGTAAATAACAATTCCATTTCAGAAAAATGCCTTACCAAAGTGTCAGTTGGTGTCATGCAATAAGCACAATATCAGCATCATCATTCATAAGAACCTAGAGCCTCCCAGTGAACAGGCTAACTTCTGGCGTAAATTAGGTACACATGGAAGCTATTTTAGACTACAGGGATGCCCTTTAGTAGTTCACTATATTTGTATACCAAATTGCTCCCAAATTACCTGGAGCTGTGGATGTAATTTCTGAGGGTGAATTTACGTCTTAGCTCAGGCTGCTATCACAAAAGGCCATATACTGAGTGGTTTAAATAAGAGACATATATTTCTTCTAGTTTTGGAAGTTGGGAAGTCCAAGATCTAGTTATGGAAGCTGGGAAGTCCAAGGTGTTGCTGATTGAGTTCTTGGTGAGGGCTCTCTTCCTGACTTGCAGGTGGCTGCCTTCTCATTGTGTCCTCAGATAGCAGAAGGAAGAGAGGAAGCAAGCTCTCTGGTGTCTCTCCTTACAAGGGTTCTAATCCCATCATGGGGCCCCAGCCTTATGACCTCATCTAAACCTGATTACTTCCCACAGACTCCACCTGTTAATAGTATCACGTTGGAGGTTAGGACTTCGACATGAAAATTTTTAGGGGTTACAAACATTAGTCCATAGCACCTTAGGATTACAGAGTGATGCTCCCCCTGGGGGAATTTGGCAGCTCATGTAATACAGTCTTACCATATATGGTTCTAGAAATATAAGAAAGGAAATTTTATCCATATCAATTTGGTTTTACAACACTCATTTTTAGAGCCCTTGGACTCTCGAGGGCTCCTATCCAGCATCTAACTTTCAATATCTGTTCATAATCACACTATTCCCTCAGTGATCAAAGAAAAACATTCTCTTGCTGGCTTTTTGTCTCTTAAGGGACTTTTTAAAGCTGTAGTATTATAATATACATACTATTTTTCCAGTAAAACAGAGTGGAGCTTATGTTGTGAAACATCTAGAAAGGGGGAACAGAGACATTGTTTTTAAAACCATTAAATGTATTGTCAGTTACCTTAGGTAAGAGTGAAAGAAGTGACTTTGAGACTGACTCATTTAGGCTAGAATTGGCGTGAGGTATAAGGGCATAAAACGGAGGAAAAATGACCAGGGCTGTAGCTTTGGTTCTGCCAATAAACAAATGGTGTGACCACAGGCAAAGAGATTAATCCTCTCATGAACCTGTAAGTTTCTCAAGGTAAGAAACAACATATATATTGTTTTGTAAATTGTCTCCAAGCATTTAAAAAATATCCTTAAGTATTTTCAAAGCATGATTTTTAATGCCTGCATAGTCCAAAGAATATTGTACCATAATATATTTTGCCATTCCTCCACTGTTAGATTGTTTCAGTGTTCATTATTGTGAACCATGCTACAATGAAAAGACTCTTGTCCCGATGGCTCTATTTATACTTTTGATAATTTTATTAGGCTAATTACAGGGCCAAAATTAACATGTTAAAGGATTAGTAAATATCACCAATTTGACATCCAGAAGGGTTGTGCTAATTTGCACTCTTGCCAGTAGTGTAAGAGAAAAGTCTGTTTCCACACAGTCTTATTAGCATGAAGTATTATCACTTTAAGAACAATCTTTGAAAATTGAGAAAGGAAGGAAAGGAGGAAGGGAGAAAGGAATGGAGTTGATAAGTTTATGATGAATTTCATGAATTGCATATCTGATGTCTTTGTTCTTTTTTTTTTTTTTTTTTGAGACAGAGTTTTGCTCCTATCACCCAGGCTGGAGTGTAATGGTGCGATCTCAGCTCACTGCAACCTCTGCCTCCCTGGTTCAAGTGATTCTCCTGCCTCAGCCTCCCACATAGCTGGGATTACAGACGTGCACCACCACACCCAGCTAATTTTGTATTTTTAATAGAGACGCGGTTTCTCTATCTTGGTCAGGTTGGTCTTGAACTCCTGACCTCAGGTGATTCGCTCACCTTGGCCTCTCAAAGTGCTGGGATTACAGGCATGACCCACCACGCCCGGCCCTGTTCATTTTTTATTGAGCTATTCATCTTATATCAGTTTCTTTGTACATCACAAGTGCTTTTCTAAGTTTTTATTTGTTTTTATTTTATTTTATTTTATTTTTTTTTTTTTTTGAGACGGAGTCTCGCTCTGCCGCCCAGGCTGGAGTGCAGTGGCCGGTCTCAGCTCACTGCAAGCTCCGCCTCCTGGGTTCACGCCATTCTCCTGCCTCAGCCTCCCAAGCAGCTGGGACTACAGGCGCCCGCCATGTCGCCCGGCTAGTTTTTTGTATGTTTTAGTAGAGACGGGGTTTCACCATGTTAGCCAGGATGGTCTCGATCTCCTGACCTCGTGATCCGCCCGTCTCGGCCTCCCAAAGTGCTGGGATTACAGGCTTGAGCCACCGCGCCGGCCCTATTTGTTTTTAATATCAGTTTATGGTGGGGGTTTTTGTGCAAAATTCTTACATCATCAGATTTCTTTCTTTTTTTCCTTTTATGCTTAGAAAGACATTCCTCACCTGGAAAGCCACAGTGTCTTCCACTCTTTTTGATATTTATTTTGGCAGCTGATGTAAAATTAGGGATTCACAGGACCTCAGGGCCTTGGAAATGTACAGATCTCCATGTTTGACCCCTTCAGTTTACACTGAGCAAAGAGGCCCAAAGAGGAAAGGAAACCACCCGAGGATCTACAGTTGGTTAATGGCGGAACCACAGCTAAAACCAAGGATTTCTAGCTCCTGGTTTATGTCTTCCTTTAAAAAAAAAATTTTTTTTAAATAGTTTTCAATAATATCAGTAAACATAATTTCTGTAAACATTTTAAAACATTATTAATCACCTCTCCAAATGTTAGGTTCCTTGCTTCCCTCTCCAGAGTCAATCCTGTCATTTGAATGTATTCTTCCAGACCTAAAAAATAATTTTGTGTGTTTATGTATGTACAAACCACATCTACTACTATGGAATGGTTGGAGGGCATAAATTGTATCATATTGTATGTATTATTCTTCAATGTACCTTTCTAATTCTATGTTGTTTTGAAGCGTCCATCGTTTGAGCAGACCACATTTTATTTAGCCAGTTACCCATGAACATTTCCTTAGAAACGTTTCCTTAGAAACAATTCTACAACACACATGCCACATGCCTCCTTGGGTCTTCATGCAAGCTTCTCTCAAGAGTCGATATTGAGAAGTGAAACTGCTGCATCATGGCCAATGTCCTTTCCAGTTTTAAGAGATTTTAAGAGATGTTTTATGAGATTTTGCCAAATTACTCTTACTGGCAGTGTGACCATTTCCTTATAATATCAGCTTGATATTGTACTTTCAATTTTTTTATCTCATGAAAGATGTTATAGCTTTAAATTTTGTATTTTCCTAATTACTCATAAAGTTGAGCATCTTCTTGCATATTTATTGACCATTTATCTCTTCCATAAACTTTGTATATATTTACCTTTTAAAAATAATTGTTAGGGGTGTTTTATCTATTTGATTTTTATATACCCTGGAAATCTTTGTCTATTATAATGTCCTACATACAAAGTATATCACTTAATTTTCTTTGTGGTATTTTTGTTCTATAGAAAAATTTTAATTTGATGTAATCAGAATTATTGATATTTCTTTTTTTCTGTTCTTCTTTTTCTTTCTTTCTTTTTTGAGATGGAGTCTCGCTCTCTCACCCAGGCTGGAATGCAGTGATGCAACCTCTGGCTCACGGATTCAAGCAATTCTTCTGCCTCAGCCTCCTGAATAGTGGGGACTACAGGCATGCACCACCACGCCCAGCTAATTTTTGTATTTTTAGTAGAGATGGGGTTTCACCATATTGGCCAGGCTGGTCTCGAACTCCTGACCTCATGATCCACCCACCTCGGCCTCCCAAAGTGCTGGGATTACAGGCGTGAGTCACTGTACCAGGCCTGTTCTTCTTGTCCCAAGAAGATCTTATATCTCTCAAGATCAAGAAAATCATTTTGAAAATTTTTTTCAGTATTTCATAGTTTTTTAAAATTTTAACTCAGAGATCAAATAACCTCAGAGTTTATTTGGGATCCATTGTAAGGTAGTGGCATCTTTTCCATATGGTGGCTAATTGTGTCAACATTGAAGCACTTGTCTCTTCCCTACAAGTTGAAAGACTATTTCTATCCATAAGCCAAATTCCAGTATTGGATTCTGTACTCTTTCCTCAATTTGGTTTATCTACTTATTTACGGCCACTCCCACACTATCTTATCACCACAGCTTTATTATTTATCTTGATATATGATTGGTTAGTTCAATGCTTTTTCCATCCCCTTTCAGAGATGCAAGTTCATCTTCTATCATAGCCAAAGAAGACCAACAAAGACCAACAGAGGCCATGTCTCTGGTACTGAGCTCCAACAGCAGGCAGTAGATTTGTTACAGAGACTAAAACCCACCTTATTGCCAAGTGACCCTCCTCTCACCAGCCTCCCCTGTTGCCACCCAAATTCCTGCCACTGAACTACTCCTCAAAATAAAACACAGCTGTAAAATGCACACCTGTTTTGGATTAGTTACAATAAATCAGGATCTGTATTTATTTCAGTTCCCCAGACAGGTGAAGAACAAGCTGCGTTTATACCAAGCCAACTAGAAAGCAGAAGAAAATTCCAATCATGAGTTTTTGTTTTTCCTCTTAGGGCAAAGGAGGTTACACTTCAGGAGCCTACACTTTTTGTTGTTTCCAAACTCCTGTGAGTCTTTACAAAAATGCTTCTAAAAGTTGTAGTATTCACTCTAGAGCCATCTAACTGAGCCCATGGTTTTCAAACTTTAATGCCCAAGAGAATCCTCAGACAGCATATTAAAAATGCAGGTTCAGGCCAGCCACAGTGGCTCATGCCTATAATCCCAGCACTTTGGGAGGCCGAAGCAGGCAGATCACCTGAGGTCAAGAGTTCGAGACCAGCCTGGCCAACATGACGAAACCCTGTCTCTACTACAAAAAAAAAAAAAAAATAGCCAGGTGTGGTGGCAGGCCCCTGCAGTCCCAGCTGCTTGGAAGGCTGAGGCAAGAGAATCGCTTGAACCTGGGAGGTGGAGGTTGCAGTGAGCCGAGATTGTGCCACTACACTCCAGCCTGGGTGACAGGGCAAGACTCTGCCTCAAAATTAATAAAAATGCAGGTTCAGCAAGTCTGGGGTAAAACTTAGGGACCTGTGTTGTTTTTTTAAAAGACCCACCTCATCAGGTGATTCCAGTGCGAATCATCTAGGCCCTCACTTTAAGACAGTGCCCTGGGGACTCCAGGCAGAGCAGAACCACCTGAACACGAGGCATCCAAATCCTTAGTGCAGGCTGTTTGCTGTGACATGTTTTTGTGATGACTTAGCTCTGTGAGATCAGTCTACAGGGGAATGATGTCAGTATAACCAACACGCTGCATTGGTTCATATGCAGTTTTTCTTTAGCAAAGGGAACCAGAATAGCTGGAATAAATTACAGAAAATTGAGCAGGAAAACAAGCCTTTAACTCAGCCTTTGCGTTGGCAGCAGGGGCCCTATTGTATTTTAACAGACTTCAAATGCAGCCTGCCCTCAGCGATCCTCTCTCCTAAGAAGCACACTCCAGGCCTGTGTGTCTAAGGTCAGATTGAGCGGCACCCCCAGGCCCACCTTAACAGCATCTTTGCTGTCTCAGAGATCCACTTCTGTCTTTCAGGTCTCAGAACCCTCAAGCTGGCTCCATCTGAAAGACCTCCAGCATCTCCACTCTATCGTGTGTTTTTAATATCTGCCATGGTGGCCTCCTGCCAGCCTGGGCCACCTCCCTGGGCAGTCCAAGTGAGCTTCCCGGCACATTTTTAATTTTGTTAGTCTCTGGTTTCAAAATGGTCTGTTTCCTAAGTGACCTCTTGGGGATACTAATTTTCCCCAAAGTCCTTACACTTTAAGCGTGTGATTCTTCAGAATGTGAGGTGTTTCTGGGATGCATATATGGCACTAGGGCAGGAACGCTTTCTGTGAAGAATACCCATTGCCTCTGTTTGAAAAGCGATATTGAATAACCTGATGCTGTGTTCCTTGGCTGAGATTGTGGGAAACCAGGGGCAAGGACTCCAGAATCCCCAAGAAAGTACGTCACAAGCTGTATAGCCTTTAGCTCTCTGCAGCCCTGCTCTGCGGAGGTGGAATTTGGAACCCCCCAGGAGTTAGCTCCATGTGGGCTCCAGGACTCTCAACCATGGCTGTGCCTCGGTCACCCAGGGTCAGTGGGAGCTTCCATATAAGAGCACACACACCTGAGCTCTAACCGAGATCTGCTGAAATAAGGACCTCCGGGATGGGGCTTGCACGTCTGTATACAGTCAGCCCTCGTGTCCGTGGGTTTTACATTTGTGGATTCAACCAATCATGGACCCAAGAGATTTGGGGAAAAATTGCATCTTTACTGAACATGTACGGACTTTTAAAATTGTTATTCTCAATGATAGAGTATAACAACTACTCATGTACCGTTTACATTGTATTAGGTGTGATAATAATTAGAGATGATTTGAAGTGAACAGGAGGATGTAAGTTATTTGCAAATACTATGCCATTTTATATCAGGGACTTCAGCATCTTCAGATTTTGGTATCTGAGGGGGATCCTGGAACCAATACCCCACAGATACCAAGGGACAACTCTATTTTGCAGTTACAGGCCAGGCACAGTGGCTCACACCTGTAATCCCAGCATTTTGGTAGGCGAAGGCAAGAGAATCACTTGGGCCCAGGAGTTCGAGACCATCCTGGGCAACATGGCAAAACCCCATCTTTACTAAAAATAGAAAATTAGCCAGGTGTAGTGGCACGTGCCTGTAGTCTCAGCTACTCGTGAGCCTGAGGTGGGAGAATCACCTGAGGTCCAGGCTGTAGTAAGCAGTACGTGGGCCACTGCACTTCAACCTGGGTGACAGAGGCCCTGTCTTGGGGGAAAAAAACACTTTCCATATGATTGTGTAGCTCAGCTAAGGCTCTCAACCTTGGAAGTACAGAGAATAACCTGGGAGCTTTTAGAGCTTCCAAGGCCCACACTGCAGACCAAATCACGCCAGAATGTCTGAGAGAGGGCAAGACCCAGGCAGCTGATGTTCTAAAGCTCCCAGGTGATTCCGCACATAGCTAGGGTTGAGGGCTCAGCTTTGGGGTCTTTTCTCATGTGCGAAGGATCCTATGCTCTGTAGACTGTGGCTACTGGAACTTTAGTGTGTGTACGAATCTCCTAGGAGTCTGGTTGAGAATGCAGAAGGACTGGAACAGGGCTTCCAAGCCTGCATTTCTAACCAGCTGGTCCGTGGACCACACAAGAGTCACAAAACTGCAGGTACTAATGAATCTTCGTTTATTATTTAGCCCTGACAGAGGAAAATAACTGCAGTGAGCCAGGACATTAAACTGAAGGTCCAGGACAGTTAATGGTATTTGGCAGAAGTGGCACAGCAGGCTTTGTGATTAAAGAGAAAACAAATGTTTATTTTCCTCCCTGGGTCAGCTAAGGAATGGTACTGACAAGAGGTGTGCTGGCCACACTAAGAGATGAGTGATTAGAAAGCTCCGCCTTTCCTTCCAGCTGGGCGCAGTGGCTCACACCTGTAATCCCAGCACTTTGGGAGGCCGAGGTGGGCGGATCACAAAGTCAGGAGATGAGATCAAGACCATCTTGGCTAACATGGTGAAACCCTGTCTGTACTAAAATTACAAAAAATTAACTGGGTGTGGTGGCGGGTGCCTGTAATCCCAGCTACTTGGGAGGCTGAGGGAAGAGAATCAATTGAACCTAAGAAGCGGAGGTTGCAGTGAGCCGAGATCGCGCCGTTGCACTCCAGCCTGGGTAACAGAGCAACACTCCATCTGGGAAAAAAAAAAAAAAAAAACACCTCTGCCCTTCCTATCATCAGCTGAGATCTGGAGTCATTGTTTTAATAGTTGTTATTTTAGGAGAACACAATTGAGTATGCAAATGAACTCAAGATCACAGGTTGTCCATAGAATGGAGCACTGTATTATAAGATGGTTTCGATCAGCTGCTTGTATTCTTCCATACCCTAAAAACATTTACTAGAGCCCTGCGATGTACCCTGCCTGTTACTGGATCCATGCAGATTTTCAGGCTGCTGCTTACTCTGTACCGCCTGCCTAGCAACTAGCCTGAACTTAGATTAACATGAAGTTTCATACTATATCAGCTCAAATCTGCTTAGCATAGAAGTAAATTTTCTCCTGTTACTTAAAACACAACTGGGAATTAGTGAGCTATGGTGGCAGTTTGCCACCTTTGTAGGCATGAACTTTCAAGGTGTGAATACATACATCATTTAGTAGGAACTACTGGACTTGCACATCAAGGCCTCTGTCTCTAGGTCTCTCTCTCACCCCCAGCTTTCTGTTTAAATCAGTCAATCCTCAAATTGTGAGCAAATCCAGGAAAGACGGCACATCTAGACTTGCTCATTCTTTCCAAATGGCACATAATAGTCCTATTGATTAACTAAATGCCTCTTAGAAACCAAAACACCCTTGGTTTCTTCAACCTTTAGTTCAGCTGGCTTTGATCATCTGTTCAGTCCCACAGGCTCATAGGAGCACCTCTTTCCTGGCTATACTCCCAGTCTTGACTGTGAGGCTGATGTCGTCCTGGCCACTGGTAAAATCCCTGGCAAGAAAGTGACCAGAAGCTTTCCTCTGACCTCAAAGAGGAGATGAGACCCTGACATTTTTCTTTTTTTGAGACAGAGTCTCGCTCTGTGGCCTAAGCTGGAGTGCAGTGGTGCAATATCAGCTCACCGCAACCTCTACCTCCCAGGTTCAAGCAATTCTCCTGCCTCGGCTTCCCAAGTAGCTGGGATTACAGGCAAGTGCCAACATGCCCGGCTAATTTTTGTATTTTTAGTAGACATGGGGTTTCACCATGTTGGCCAGGCTGGCTTGAACTCCTGGCTCAAGTGATTCACCCACCTCAGCCTCCCAAAATGCTGGGACTATAGGCATGAGCCACCGCACTTGGCAAATCTTGAGAACTTACTGGGTGCCTGGCACTATGCTAAGTTCTCTTTTTGAACATAGGTACAAAGTCTTATCAATAAATGGTGCTAGAAAAATTGAACATCCACAGGAAAAAAAAGAAAAAAGAAAAAACCTTAACCTAAACCTCATGCTTTCTACAAAAATCAACTCAAAATGGATGATTGGCTTCAAATCTAAAACATAAAGCTATAGAACCTAGAAAAAGACCATGGCAGAAAGAAAATCTTCAGGATCTAGGGAAAGGCACAGAGTTTTAGACCTGACACCAAAAGCAAAATCCATAAAAGGAAAAATTGACCATTAGATCTCATCAACATGAAAAGCTTTTGCTTTGTGACAGCCCATGTAAAGAAGATAAAAAGACAAACTACAGACTAGGAGAAAATATTTGGAAATTTTTGGGAGGCCAAGGTGGGCAGATCACAAGGTCAGGAGTTTGAGACCAGCCTGGCCAAAATAGTGAAACCCCATCTCTACTGAAAATACAAAAATTAGCCAGGCGTGGTGGCAGGCGTCTGTAATCCCAGTTACTCCAGAGGCTGAGGCAGGAGAATCGTTTGAACCCGGGAGGCGTAGGTTGCAATGAGCCAAGATCGTGCCACTGCACTCCAGTCTGGGTGACAGAGGTAGACTCCATCTCCAAAAAAAAAAAAAAAAAAAGTGTGTAAACCAACAAAGGACTATTCTCTAGAATGCATATAGAAGTCTCAAAATTCAACCATAAAATAACAATCCAGTTAGGAAATGGATTTAACAGACATTTCACCAAAGAAAATATACATTTTAAATAAATACATTTTAAAATGTTCAAAATTGTTAACCATTAGGGAAATGCAAATTAAAAGCAACAATGGGATATCACCACACACACATCAGAAAGTCCAGAATAAAAAATAATGACAACACCAAATGCTGGTGAGGATGTGGAGAAACTGGGCCCTCATACAATGCTGATGGGAAACAGCATCTCTGGAAAACAGTTGGACAGTTTCATTACAAACTAAATATGCAAGCCCCATATGACCAAGCAATGACCGTCCTGGACATTGGTCCCATAGAAATGAAGACTTATGTTCACACAAAAGTCTGTACATAAACGTTTTAGCCATAAGAGCAAAAAACTGGAATCAGCCCAAATGTTCTTCAACCAGTGAAAGACTAAGCGAACTGCATGGAATACTACTCAGCAATAAGAAGGAATGAACTTTTGATATACACAAGTTGAATGAATCTCGGGGAATTCTGCTGAATAAAAAAAATCTCAAAAACTTATATACTGTATGATTCCATTTATGTAACATGTTTGAAATGGCAAAATTTTAGAATTGGAGGACAAAGTAGTGGTTGCCGGGGGCTACCGAAGGGGGAGGACAGGAAGCAGGTGTGTATGGTTATTAAGGGTAACACAAGGGATCTTTGTGGTAATGGAATTGTTCCATATGTTAACTCTGGTAGTGGATGCAGGAACCTACGTAAGTGATAAATGTCTGTAGATCTTAATACACACATACAAGTACAACTGGGGAACTCCAAATTACATCAGTAGATTGTATCAATGTCAATATCCTGGTGATGACATTATACCATTGTTTTGTAAAATGTCACCATTGAGGGAACCTGGGCAAAGTGTACTGCCAACTCTCTGTATTATTTCTTACAACTGCATGTGAATGTACAATTATCTCAGTAAACATTTCAATTAAAAAACATGTAATAAAACTATTCGTAAATGGTATAGATTTGCTAATGAATTCTCTTAGAAATACTTAGTGTATTCTGTTGCTTTATGTTTAATTTTAAATTGAGCATTAGGGGAATGCAGTATATATATATATACATATATATATATCAGATTTTTTTTTCAGAGACAGGGTCTTGCTATGTTTCCCCAGCTGGTCTTGAACTCCTGGGCTCAAGCAGTCCGATTGCCTTGGTCTCCCAAAGTTCTGGGATTACAGGCATGAGCCCCTGCACCTAGCCAGGAATGCAGTATTTTAATTGGAACTCTGCCAACACTTTTATCTAGAGGCGTGTTGCCATTTTTGTCTTCCATAAAACTTTTGTCCCAAGAAAGTCAGGATCACAAAGAACGAGGATGAGAATGTTATGGGTTGCTCTGAAAGGAGAAAATGTAGTTAGGGATGAAAAAAGCAACTCGAAGCACCTTACAGGATCTCAGTCTTGAAGCAGCAGGTAGGCTGAGCTAGAAGCAAGGTGGGTAAAGGAATTCCAGATGGAAAGATGCACCATCCACCACCTGTTTGCCACGTAAGGAAACCAGCTTATAGTCCTGCTTTGCCTTTCAGAGATAGACAGAGGCAAAAGGCAGAAAGTCCTGAGTGCTAGGTGAATATGGTAAGATCTTCCTGGATCTAATTAGCAATTTTTCAGAGATAATGAAGCACTAATAAAGCAAAGTTGTAAATCACCAGCATTCACAAGGGAACCCAAGTGCAAGATTTGGATGGTGCTGGGCACAGCAGCTCACGCTTATAATCCCAGCACTTTGGGAGGCTGAGGCGGGCAGATCACAAGGTCAGGAGTTCGAGACCAGCCTGACCAACATGGTGAAACCCTGTCCCTGCTAAAAAAAAAATACAAAAATCAGCCAGGCGTGGTGGCACCTGTAATCCCAGCTACTCAGGAAGCTGAGGCAGAAGAAACGCTTGAACCTGGGAGGTGGAGTTTGCAGTGAGCTGAGATCTTGCCACTGCACTCCAGCCTGGGCAACAGAGTGAGACTCCATCTCAAAAAAAAAAAAGAAGATTTGGATGGTTTAGAACGGGGGTCCCCAAACCCCGGGCCATGGAACAGTACTGCTCTGTGGCCTGTTAGGATCTGGGCCACACAGCAGGAGGTGAGCGGCAGAGCATGAACCCTATTGTGAATGGTGCATACAAGGGATCTAGGTTGTGTGTTCCTTATGAGAATCTAATGCCTGATGATCTGAGGTGGAACAGTTTCATCCTGAAACCATCCCCGCCCCGTTCTGGCTGTGGAAAAATTGTCTTCCACAAAACCAGTCTCTGATGCCAAAATGTTTGGGGACTGCTGGTTTGAAACAGCCCGTTCCCAGGCCAAAAGAGTAACTAATAGGAAGCACATCCTATTAGCAGAGAGTTGGCCTCAGCATCTTTTATGTGAAGCCAACCAAAGAACATGCTCAGGAAAATAAAGGCCATAAAGTGGTAGAGACGAATGATCATTAGAATCACACCTAACTGGCTGGACGTGGTGGCTCACGCCTGTAATCCCAGCACTTTGGGAGGCCAAGGTGGGTGGATCACCTGAGGTCACGAGTTCGAGACAAGCCTGAGCAACATGGAGAAACCCCATGTCCACTAAGAATACAAAATTAGCCAGGCATGGCGGCCCATGTCTGTAATCCCAGCTAATCAGGAGGCTGAGGCAAGAGAATCACTTGAACCCAGGAGGCAGAGGTAGTGGTGGGCTGAGATCGCCCTATTGCACTCCAGCCTGGGCGACAAGAGTGAAACTCCGTCTCAAAAAAAAAAAAAAAGAAAAATCACACCTAATTATACTTGGCATTTACTCTAATATTGTATGACTACTTATCCAGTCAATGATTAATTGCCTATTGCATGGCAGGCACTACTCTAGGGACTTGGGTTATATCAGCGAACAGAATACACTGAACAAATGACCTTCCATCACAGAGCTCAATTCTGTGCTTAGTGCTGATTCCTGATCAGGAAGATTCTTAATTACCAGAGCCCAAGAACACATTTCCTTACTGTACGCTTGCGATTCCATGACCCCAAACAGAAATGCAACTCCCTCTGGGGTGAAGCTGGGCAACTGTGCAGGAGCACAGACACAGCACTTCTGACTTAAGAGTGAGGATGATCTTACCCCAGTGTGGTTGCCGAGAAACTTAAGATGGGCAGACTGTCAGGCCTTTGCCTCTGACTTGGACGAGGAAAGTGAGCTCAAAACCAAGGTGAAGAGTTGGCAGTGTGACCCTTGAAGATGATTCAAGTTAGCCTGGGGTACCCTCTCTGTTTTCCACTCCCAAACTGGGATTAACTTTATAATCTTCCATAAATATAGAGACACTGGGGGCTTTCCAATATTAGCCTGGCTAGGTACTATTTCAAGACAAATAACAGCAAGATGGCCTTGCATTCTAAAAGAGAGAAAGGGAGACAGGAAGCGAATACATCTGGAGATGCATGTTTAGGCAGGAGATAGTCTACAGTATGGCCTTGTTCTTAGGACATTAGAGAGAGGGGGTTTTTCTCAGCATGCTAAAAATGGTATGCAGATGAAGAGAAAATACTAGGAGGTAAACTGCTGGTCACTGTTTCTGCAAAAAGGCACCTAAAGGTAAGTGAATCAGGCAAGACTCAAGATTGGGCAAATTTGGCCGAGCGTGGTGGATCATGCCTGTAATCCCAACACTTTGGGAGGCCGAGGTGGGTGGATCACCTGAGGTCAGGAGTTCGAGACCAGCCTGGCCAACATGGTGAAACCCTGTCTCTACTAAAAATATGAAAATTAGCCAGGCATGGTGGTGGGCGCCTGTTATCTCAGCTACTCAGGATGCTGAGGCAGGAGAATCACTTGAACCCGAGAGGCGGAGGTTGCAGTGAGCTGAGATCGTGCTATTGCACTCCAGTCCAGGCAACAACAGCAAGACTCCGTCTCAAGAAAGATGAAAAAGAGTGGGCAAATTTATTACTATGGCCCCCATCGCAGCATTTTTTTTTTTTTTTTGAGACGGAGTCTTTGCTCTGCCACCCAGGCTGGAGTGCAGTGGCCGGATCTCAGCTCACTGCAAGCTCCGCCTCCGGGTTTACGCCATTCTCCTGCCTCAGCCTCCCGAGTAGCTGGGACTACAGGCGCCCGCCACCTCGCCCGGCTAGTTTTTTGTATTTTTTAGTAGAGACGGGGTTTCACCGTGTTAGCCAGGATGGTCTCGATCTCCTGACCTCGTGATCCACCCGTCTCGGCCTCCCAAAGTGCTGGGATTACAGGCTTGAGCCACCGCGCCGGCCATCGCAGCATTTTTAACCATTTCAAATATTGAGGTCCCCACAAACTTCAAATGTCTGAGAATAAATATTTAGAATGTCTTTTGAATTTATTATGGAGAGATTCACCTATCTTTTTGTGAACAGTATTATTTTAAAAAGTTGAATTTAGTTACCAATGACCCCCAGTGCTTCTGTGTCACATCTGCGATGATAGCCACTTGCTGTAAATTTAGCTACATTGTATACATGTGTAGAAAATACAGGTATCTTCTACAACTAAACAGAAACTTTTTGCATGGGTAAAAGAATCTCAAATATGTCAGTCCTTGTGGCAAAATTTTCCTGCTTTAGTCAAAGGAAAACAAACACCACAGATATAAAGATCCTTTTTCTAACTCCAGGCTCCACAGAACTGCTCTTAAATGTACAGCTTCCATTCACATTTCTCGTTGTCCCTCAAGTGAGAGGTCAGCTCTGCTACTGACCACTGCAAAGTGAGAAATGGTCTCACCACTTGCAGAAAATGCAAGCCCTTCAGTTTGCTGTCTGAACAACAGTGTTCACGGTTCTGAGATGATTGCGTTAGTCACACCACAGAGCACAGGTTGGACCTTCAGCTGAGACCTGGTAGAGTGGGTGTGTAGTGATGAATATATGTGTGAGTGTGTAAGCCAAAGAGTTTCCATAGGGTGCATAAGATAGATGACCTGGCTCCCCAGAAATGGCCCATTTTACTCAACTGTCTTGCTAGTAAACAAGTGAGCCAGGGCTCTCGATCTCAGAATTCGGTTTAGGTCACAAGCTGAGGATGACAAAGGGGACTCCTCCCTCTAGCTCTTTGAAATTTGGGGCAGATGGATGAGACAGAAATTGCCTTCCACAATGGTGGGTCTAAAACCGATATCGTCAATCAATAGCCCCCTTCCCTTCCACTTCCTCCTTTTGAGTTACTTTATCACCTTCCCCCAACTTTAATAATAATTTGTCCAATGAAACACTTTGAGTGGATAAATGACTGTAAAAAAAGCACTTAGCTGAGCAAGGAAGAGCATTTTATAATTAGAAAAGGAAATGCCACGTTTTTCAACATGAAAAAATTAACATTGTCACTTTATTTTGTATTAAAATATGGTCAAAGCACCTCCCTAAGCTTAGCTTGGGCATGAAACTGTGGTCATTGGTGTGTGAGAGCTGCTAAGAGACGTGTGTTAAGTAACTGGATAGGAGAATTTGGTTCTCCTGTGAAAGATAAAATATAAATGTGGCTTTTATTTGGCTAGTTTGGCTAGCAGAACAGAACAATTTGCTCAGTCAACAGTTACCTAAAATCTGGAGATTTTTAGATTGGCTTTTTTATGACTGAGTCTTTAGAAATTCATGTGTCAATTTTTAATATTTTCACAGAGTTAAGTCACTTTGCATTGGGAATATTTTATCTTTGGAGTGTATCTAGTCTTCTATAAAAACAATACTAGTTTTCTAGTACAAAACTGGGAGAAAGGGGAATACAGAGTATAGTAAAAATAATAGACAAATCAGTTTTCTTAGGTATTTATTTACAAAACTCCAATCTTGCCCATACTACAGCATAAGTCCAAAGCTCACTGGGGACCCTTTAAAATGGAAAATATCATTAAAAACGTAAGTTATGTATCAAGCACAACATCTTTTGTGCATTGATTATTCCCATAAATTTAATTCCATCTCTTTACACTTCCAAATCGGTAATGAGGGAAAACACATTTATTTCTTGGCAACTTTTTTTCTCTTAGCCTCGTTCATACTCTGTTTTAAAATAAGACAAACATCCACTCAAAAACATCCCACCAGTGTGGCAGAAGTTACTCTGCCTGCTTTCCCTAGCATCACAAAAAAAGTGAATTCTACAAGTCTTTCAGACACACTGAAGTCTTTCATTCACACCACAAATTCTGATTAAAGCCAAAACCTATCATTTTCAAAGCACTCCCTTGCAAATGACTAAAAGCAATGTGTTTTCCCCCTTCTTCCTCTAAAGGCTACACTCAAAACATTCGTTTGAGAAACTTTCTGAATAGTGGTATTGCCTGGTAAAACACATGCAGCAGACAAAATATCAGATTTCTTTTTCCAGCTGTCCAGAATCCCATTAGTGCCTCTTAACTTCTATCAGTCTTTTGCTATAATTAGGATGGCTTAGGGTTTATCTGGGCCTTTTTTCAAAACCAGATTTCCTTCCGAGCAGCAGCAGCTGTCATGCACAAGTACCCTGATGGTGCTGGGAAACTTATTTTGATTTACATTATGGTATAGCAATTGTGAATGTGAAGTAAAGGAAAAGACATGCACGCACACGCACACACACACGTTCTTTTTATCTCGTAATTTATTCAGAAGAAAAGTCTTACCTGAGGATGATCCCTCCAGGCTGGAACCTGGCTTGTTTCAAATAGAGTATTAACTTGCATGCCTTCGCCCTTGCAATTGGTGTTACCTTCTTTGGAGAGTGAGTCTGTTGAAGTTTGAAGGGTTTTTGCTTCTTGCTCTGCCTGCGTTGAAACAGCACATTCTCCTGCATCAGCATGGGAATTGTGACCAGTCGCTGCTGCTGTGGTGTGAGAAGGCTCTCTTTTAGAATTCTGGGGTAGTGGGTGCTTAGCAGATTCTTTGGCATAGCAGAGATGAAGGGTACCTTCTGTTGTACTTTCTCTCAGGTTGGCATTCGGCTTCTTGGGATTTCCCTTCATTCCCAGCTGCCTCACCCTGGCAGGTTTCTGTGAACCCCTCTCGCTCCATAAGTCCTTTCGCCCAACTCTCTTCTCAGCTGCCGTCTCCCAACACTGGCTCATCCCTGCGTTTTCCGACTCACCAGACAAGGGCTTCATCTCTGTCTCTTTTACTGATTCATCCATGTTGAGCAGATTGTCGCTGGTAAATTCCTCTCTTGCTTGGTGGCTGTCTCTGGTTTCTCCTTGAATTCCTGGATAATCATTTTCAGCAGCCTCAGGAGCAGTGGGGAGTTTATATCTCCCCTGTTCTGTCACTGAAGACGTCCCATCCTGGTGAGGTCCCAAAGTGAGAGTCATCCCTGTTTGTGGGAATGAGGGACCGTGCTTGCAGGCTCTGCCACTCCTCACCCCAACTTCTTGGGGTTGTGAGTGATGACCACAGAAGCCAGCAGTGGCAACCATAGGCCCAGCGTCACCTGACACCTGAGGTCCACAACCCATTCCACTGAGGAAATGCTCACACCCACCCAGGCAATGCTCACCGAATTCCATCTCTTCGTCATCGCTTTCTAATAAAAAAACATGCTCAGTCCCCAGCAGGTTCCTTTGCCAAACTGCATTAGAGTAATCCGTCATAACATCGGAACATTCCAGATACTCCAGGTCATCATCTGAAAACTCCTTGGTGTAGGTTAGGGTTATCTCTGGGCAAAGTTCATAGTCACTGTCAGAGTCTTCACTGGAAACCTGTGGGCTGGGTTGTTTCTTGGCCACGGCATTGTCAGCCGGGTAAATGTGTGCAGTTGCCTCAGACAGTGGGAGACTGAGGCTAATGTATTTCTGTACTTTGGGACTTTGCTGACTGGAGTGTAAGCCTTCATCATGAGGGCCATCATTGTTCAGGCCACCATCCGAGAACTTGGATGCTGTGGAATGCACAGTCTTGTGGCAAAGTCCATCTTGTTTTTCATAAACATGACTTGAATTAAGAAAAAGCAACGCATCTGCAATTTCTTCTGTGTTACTTGGATCATAAGCCTCTCCAGGGTGCCTTGTTCCTTTGACACCCAAGGGATTTTCAGAACTGGACACACTAATGTCAAGATTGCCCAGTGACTGGAGGGAGAGTGAATGGTTGGACCTGGGAGTGCCTGGGGAGATGCTTTCTTCTTCCTTATAAAGATGTTCCTTCTCATCAATCTGATTTGCATTTTCTTCTTCACATGTCCCTGTTTCATGTTTCCAACCTGTGTCCCTGTCATCTTCCAGGTTAGGAGACAGTTGTGGGTTCTCTGATGAGCACTCAACCTCAACGGAAGCAGAACAACAGATCATTCCAAAAGAGTTTTTAGCCGAGATTTGATAGACAGCAGCATCATTTTTGGTACAGCTAGGATGAAGAGAATATACAGATAAGTGTGCCACATTTGGACATCCATGCCAACATTTTCAAACCATGGCACACAGAGAAAATGACCATAGTTTTAGTGCATGTTCAAGGAGATCTATGATCTCCCTGGTAAAGAGTTTGTGGCCAAAGGCAACTGACCTCCGGTGCCCCTAGTGCTGAGAATCCTAGGCGCTCAGCATCCTCCCTTGAAACTTTCCTCAACACTGCCTCAAATGGAAAATGCTGAGGATTGCGTCATGACAGTTTACAAACGCCATGGCAATGTCAGGAAATTACCTTATATGGTCTAAGAGGGGGAGAAACCCTCAGTTCCAAGAATGGTCCACCCCTTTCTTGGAAAACTCATGAATAATCCACCCCTTATTTAGCATATCATCAAGAAATAACCATAAAAATGAGCAACCAGCAGCCCTCAGGGCTGCTCTGCCTATGGAGCGTCATTCTTTTATTCCTTTATTTAAAAAAAAAGAAAATGCTGAGAATTACTTAGATGAATGGGGAAAATATTTATATTCTAATTTCTTCTTCTTGCCTTTTACATCATTTTTATATTATGGAAATTTGATAAAGCATTGTTTTTCTAGAGTGAGACATTGTACATGAATAAGTAAAATATCAATTCTTCCTGTGGTGGAATAGCACAGAGAACCCTCAAATCTTTGGAAGACCTTGCTAAAAGGGTGTCATTTTTGCCAGAGGCCATAAAGATAAATACCATGATAGGACTACGTATGTGAAGGACAGTGCTGTTTCCTTTGTAATTTAATGTGATTAAAAGTCTAAACCACAGCCTGTGAGCTCCACTGGCTGGAAACCCATGTCCACATGCCATTCTGACCTACATAGATCAAGTCAGATTTCAGCTTTGGCCCAGCAGGGGAGGAATAGAATCCTGGATTGGACTGCTTTCTCAGTTCAGGATGGATGGTACTCCTGAGGCTCCTCCCATTGTGGATCAGAACCACAAGGAGCCTGCAGCCTGACATACTTTACTGGGTCCTTTCCCACTGGAACCCTTCCCCAGACACTGCAATCCCAATAAAAACTTGTTACCTGTGTTTTGTATGTTTCACCCTTATTAATCTCATTTGACCTCATTGTAATTGTAATATGGCTGACCTCATTGTATGCATCAGCCAACCCAGAAGTCAACAATCATTTTTAGAAGGCAGAGGCTGTGGGTCTGGCTTGGTCTGAGAGGTAATGCTTAGATCTTTATTGACTGTTCTTTGTGTGAAATACACACAAATATCTAACCTAGGAAGGGTCAGTGTGAGACACAGACAGATATAACATGGTCATCTTTTCTCTTCCCCACTGAAGGGACCCTTGCCTCTACAATCCTATACGTCCTCATAAACCCTCAAGTGGTAGTCCCAGCTCACATATGTCTCATTTTCAGAAGTCAAAGACATCTAATCCCAATTTCAATAATGTCTTGTTGAGTTGGCAACCTGGCTCCTGGGTAGAAGCCATTCAGGAGTGGCTGAGATTGGCCAAGCTTGACCCATGGCTGATGTTGGGCTTTGCCTTGGCCAACAGCACACATAGAATAAAATTTAAGGCAACTTTCTGGAGAAAACAATACCTGCACTCCTGTGTATTTCACTAATTTATTCTGAGGTTTAAATGAGAAGATCAATGTTAAGGGACTTTGCAAAGAAGAAATGTTATACCAGACGAATTCTCCAAGAAGGTGGCAGTGCCAAGACCAAGTTACCTGTGGTGCTCAAGAATCATGCAGAAGAATCATCCGAGAACTCTGTTTAAAATTCTTGAAGCAGAATCACTAGGTCAAGGGCCTGAGAATCTGCTTTTAAAGATTTCAAAGCCATTCTGGTGCAAATTGTCCTTGGCCTACCCTTGGAGACATCCTCATCCTCATCACTGTCAATTAGGCTTAGGGCTCCGCAGTTCAAGCAGACTCTTCTCAGATGAAGAAAAATGCCTATTGCTGCAGTTTCACATCATCCACATTGTTGGTGAAAAAAAAAAATTTAAAAACTGTGAAATATTTAAAGAGGTTTATTTTGAGCCAAACATGAGTGACCACGGCTGGGGCACATCCTCAAGGGGTCCTGAGAACAAGTGCCCGAGGTAGTCAGCTTTTACAGTTTGGTTTTACACATTTTAGGGAGACAGAAGTTACAGGCAAAGACATAAATCAATACATATAAGGTGCATGTTGATTCAGCCCAGAAAGGTGGGACATTTTGAAGTGGTGAAGGCAAGGTTACAGGTCATAGGTGGATTCCAAGATTTTCTGATTGGCAATTGGTCAGAAGAGTTAAGCTTTGCCTAAAGAGTTGAAGCCAGCAGAAAGAAATTGTTAAGATAAGTGAGTTGTGGAAGCCAAGGTTCTTGTATGTAGAGGCAGCCCCTAAGTAGCAGGTTTCAGAGAGAATAATGGTAAATGTCCTCTCTGGACCTTAGAAGGTGTCAGATTCTCTCCTGAATCAGGAGAAGACCTAGAAAGGGAAGGAGATTCACTACAGAATGCAGATTTCCTCCCACCAGAGTATGGCTTTGCAGGGCCATTTAAAAATATGTCAAAGAAATATATTTTGGCCAGGCGCGGTGGCTCAAGCCTGTAATCCCAGCACTTTGGGAGGCCGAGACGGGCGGATCACGAGGTCAGGAGATCGAGACCATCCTGGCTAATACGGTGAAACCCTGTCTCTACTTAAAAATACAAAAAACTAGCCGGGCGACAAGGCGGGCGCCTGTAGTCCCAGCTACTCGGGAGGCTGAGGCAGGAGAATGGCATAAACCCGGGAGGCGGAGCTTGCAGTGAGCTGAGATCTGGCCACTGCACTCCAGCCTGGGTGGCAGAGCAAGACTCCGTCTCAAAAAAAAAAAAAAAAAAAAAAAAAAGAAATATGTTTTTAGAGTCAAATACTTTGATTTTCTTTAGGACCTGCTCTTTGTTATGGGATGCTATACCAGAATCAGTTTGGAGTCGAGTATCTTCCTGCTACAGAGTCTGCTGTGAGTCTTACGATCTCTATGTTAATGTCAGTGGTGGTCAGTTGTGCCTAAACTCCAAAGAGAGGAGGGTATAATGAGGCCCGTCTAACACCCTTCCTGTCATGGCCTGAACTAGATTTTTAGGTTTCTTAGGGATTCCCTTGGCCAAGGGATGTGAGGGGGGTGCGGCTTAGAATTTAATTTTTGATTTTTTTATAACACTGTCTTCTTCATGAACATTTTCAATTAATTCCTGGATATTTGGCCTCTGTTAAGAACTGACAGAGAGCATAAAAAAGCACTACAAGCTGAGTACAGTGGCTCACACCTGTAATCCCAGCAATTCAGGAGGCTGAGGTGGGAGGATCAGTTGAACTCATGAGTTCAAGACCCACCTGGGCAACATGGCAAAACTCCATCTCTACAAAAAATTTAAAAATTAGCCAGGCATGGTGATACACACCAGTAGTCCCAGCTACTCCAGCCTGGGTGACAGAGCAAGACTTTGTCTCAGAAAAAAGAAAAAAAGGCAGAGGGGCTGTGGCAGGGTAGGGTAGGCAGTATGGACTACTGGGAAATCCCAAGTAATTTTGATATCCTGACCTATCCAGTCCACGAGCCCTCTGCAGAGAAACCACTTCCCCAGAAGGTACCATGATTTGTGTAGAAGAGAGAGAAAGGAAGAAAAGAAGGCTGAGAGGCACAAGGGGCAATAAAGCAGTAAGAAATCAGGAGAGGTGGGGAGCAGAGATGATTCTCAAGAATCAAGGAGAGAAAACAAAAAGAATTTTAGAAAAACGTAGAGAAAATCTTTGGGTTAAATATACTCTATTTAAATTCTTAATGACTAAATAAACAGATGGGAGATTGTCATAATTTTGTGATATATAATTTTATGAAACATGTGTTTTAGTTGATAAGAGATTTATAATCCATCCTAAATACAGTAAATAAAGAGAAAAGGGAACTGGATTAAGTGTAATTAACTTCTCACTGGCTAATGAATGCCTTTGAAAGAGTTATGATTTGTGGCTGACACGTCCTTGCTAATTATCTCGAAGCATCCTAAAGAAGAGGGGAAGAAAATCGGGCAAGGAAGCCAGCATCTGCTGGGTGCCTCCTACATTAAACAATGTCTTCCTCCTCCCTGTGTGCACAACTGAGGCTCAAAGGAGTTATTTCCCCAAAGTGACAAAGTCGGAAAGCCATAGAGCCGGGATATGAGCCTTCCGCCCTGGTTGTCTGGCTCTGTGGATGCTGTTAGAAAACTAACATTACCAGAAAGGAAATGACACAGTATAGAGAGATCATTCTGCAAATAAAGTGTTTCTGTCCTAAGTCTTCATCTTGATCAGCCAAATGGCAGACTTGCATAGAGTGATGGGCACCGTGGTGCCCAGCATTATGTTACGAGCTGCAGTGGAGTGAAGGAGATGCCTGAAACATCATGTCCAGCTTCCAAATGGCTAAAAATTGACTGAAGGAAATAGTATTAATTTTCCAGAGAACCTTGTAGATGAGGTCTGTGCTAAGGTGCACAGAACAGACTGGATGGGAAAAAGGAATTCAGAGAAGGGACTCCAGAGGTAGCAGTTAAAATGGTATTAGCAGGGTCGGGGTGTAGAATCTTTGCAGGAGGCTGGCAGAGAGAGCTGCGTGCCCCACAGTGATTTGACTGGAATGCAAAACCATCCAGGAAGAAATTCCCTGAACAATTAATTGAATTCCCTCCTTGCATATCTTTTCTTTTGGCAGAGGGAAGCAGTAACATTCCTCTCCCCTGCTGTAAAAGTCTTGCTTGAATTCTCTGGGTTCTTTCTAAATTAATCATTTCCTTATTAAAGAAAAATAAGTCCATGTTACCTTAAATGAATGAAGCTTCTTCTGAGTTTGAGCCCCCAGAAATGGTCTAAACCAGAAAGTCTGAAAACATTTTGGTATCAAGACTCTTTAATACTCTTAAAAATAATTGAGGACTTCAAAGAACTTTCATTTATATGGGTTATATCTCTCAATAGTTACCACATTACAGTTAAAACAAAAATTTTTAACAGTTAATTTTAAAATAACAAGAATAAATTCATTGCATATTAGCATAAATCATGTTTTTATAGAAAACATATTTTTCCAAGACAAAGCAACATTTCATGAGAGTAGTTTTATTTTAAGTGTTTTCATATGCCTTTAATATCAAGCTTAACAGAAGATGGTTGGATTTTTGTATCTGTGCATTCAGTGTGATACAATACATGGTTTTGATTAATATATGTAGAAAAGCTGGCCTGACACATAAATGTGTTGGAAAAAGAAGGAATATTTTAATAACCTTTTCATCTGATTGAAGATATTCTGATTTGATATACATGAAGATTAGTTACAATGTGGAATCTGAAACCACATCAGTGAACTTTCTATACTTGTTACATAAAATCCATCATTCTATGTTACTTTTTTATTTTTGAGACAGTCTTGCCCTGTCTCCCAGGCTGGAGTGCAGTGGCACAATCTTGGCTCACTGCAACCTCTACCTCCAGGGTTCAAGTGATTCTCCTGCCTCAGCCTCCCAAGTAGCTGGGACTACAGGCATGTGCCACCATGCCTGGCTTATTTTTGTATTTTTAGTAGAGATGGGATTTCACCATGTTGGCCAGGCTGGCCTCAAACTCCTGACCTCAGGTGATCCGCCTGCTTTGGCCTCTCAAAGTGCTGGGATTAGAGGCATGAGCCACCATGCCCAGCCCTATATTGCATTTTAAATGCATCTTTTACCCATGCAAGATTTTGTAACATCATACATTGGTCATTTGGAAAAACTTGGCTCATGAGATCTTCCAAATATTAATACATTTTATTAAATATAACTTTTTAAAACCACATTTATTAATATTACCACTGATCTTATCAGAATAATTTTAAAGTATTAGAAACTGTTAAGCTTTTGATGAAGGGCACAAGTTTTCCAAAATTCTACTTAGGGAAATAATATGAATGTTAATTTATCAGAGAACAGTGTAAATCAAGTCTGTGCTAAGTTGTATGGTAGAAAGTATAAGCATGGAGGATATGAGCAAGAAGGTCAGAGGAAGCATCCCTGAAAATTCTCACTGCTATAAGTGCAACAAGAACACTGGCAAAACTTGTCTGAATCAACTTTTTCAGGGCTCTGAAAATTAAAGGCAATCTGGGGAGCCTTTATTCAAGAAAAATGACTGAATCTCAGAACAGTTTTCTGGTGCTTTAACCTGCCCTAGTTCTATTCCCCCATAACCAGCTCCACAGTAGTCTTGAAAACCAAGACTCCACAATCACAGTGAAAACAGCCTGGCAGCAGCTTGAGGGGGCAGGACACAGTTGGGGCTCCTTCAAATCTCCATACCCAGAGTTGTCATTATTTGACCTGTCTAGTAATTCCCTGGAAGACCCCACTCACAAGACTGTTTTTGTGTGATCTGACTTAGAGTTCACCCAGCAAAAATAACTTTTTCCCTAGGGGCATTTGTATTAATTTAAAAAAAAAAAAAAGGCAATTGTTTAACACCATGGCTGCTTGAGGCAGTAGATAATAACTGGGTTAAACAATAGGGGAACCAAAAAGGTTAAAAGGGAAAGCTGGGAATGAGATGCCCATAGGCGTCATTGAAAAGCTGAGACATTTTCCTGGGGATCTAGGAGGGCATGCACATGCATAAGGCTGTGAGCAGCCTTCCTAAGCATGTCCAGTGCACATGCTTAGGAAAGACCTGAGAAAATTCTGAGCTCTCACCTCTAACTGACCTTAAGGCTTTCTACTAGCAGGAAGCGAAGGCTAAGGCAGAGTTGTCATTTGCCTGGCTGAGTGTGAAAGCATGCTTCATACCCCTACATGCACACACAGCCCCTCAATAAACCGAGAGACCTATTGGTTCCAGGCACCTAAGGAAATCTCTGTCTATTCATTAGCTGACTAAACTAACTCAGTAGAAACTTCAGGGGCCACAGACAACAAAGAATTAGTTCAGAAAAGTCACTAAGCAAGCAAACAATAAGCCCTGGGAAGGTGGGAGAATCTCATTTCCAGAGTTGCCACATTACATTGTTTAAAATGTCCAGTTTTCAATAAAAATTATGTGACATGCAAAGAAACAAAGTATGGCCTGTACACAGAAGAAAAAGCAATCGATAGAAATTGTTCCTAGACTTGCTGGACCAAACTTTAAATTATCTATTTTAAATATGTTCAAAGAAATAAAACCATGTCTAAAGAGCTGAAAAAAAGTATGAGCATAGTGTTTCAATAAAGACATATAAATTATACATACAAACTAAATAGAAATTTAGAAATTTAAAATTACAGTAACTGAAATAAAAAATTCACAAAAGGGCTCTACAGCAGATTTGGGCAGATGGAATAAGAATCAACAAACTTGAAGAGGTCAGTTGAGATTATCCAATTTTAGTAACACAAAGAGAAAAGAATATAGAAAAATAAAGAGTTCTGGAGCCCGATGGTATACCAGCTTACAACATATACATAATGAGAGTCCCCATAGGAGAGAAGATAGAGGAAAAAACAGAAGGAATATTGGAAAAAACTGGAAGTCCCTAGTTCAGAGAAGGGACTGCAATGACAGCTTGCAAGTTTGGATTTTATCACTGGCAACACATACTTTTAGTTTTCCTTGAAGTGGCAGGCTTGTTTTGTTCTTTTTTCAGAAAATGTCTGCCAAATACCCAAGGCTGAATAACCATCATTTGTCCGTTATTCTTTTGAGTAAAAATTATAATCCATGAAAGAAGTGGCTAGTTCAGCTTGCGACTTAAGCAATCATGCAGAAGCTTGTCCTCAAGATATTCATCCTCTAAGAAAATCCAGCAGAGGTGCTCTGTATATATTTCCCATTTTATTACATGGAGTATTAAAAGGGCTACTGAGTTATCAAGATTTAACAAAAATCCCCTATTTTTACTGATGCATAAAGGACATTAAAAGGGCTCGAGTTATCAAGATTTAATAAAATTACCCCATTTTTACTGATGCATAAAGGACATTAAGTAAAACTTTTGGTTTGTTGTTTTTAACTGTGGCTGTATGGAAATGCAGAATTCTATGGCAACTAATATGGTTCGGGACCACTGCCATGATTCCTGCTAAGCCACCAACAGACTTATACCCTTCATTGCTTTTTACCATGAGTGTACATTTCAACACAGTGAAAAGGGCAAATAATGTTTGAATTTTTTTTTTTAATTTTTAAGTTCTGGGGTACATGGGCAGGATGTGCAGGTTTGTTACATAGGTAACATGTGCCATGGTGGTTTTCTGCACCATCAACCCATCACTTAGATATTTAGTCCAGCATGCATTAGCTACTTTTCCTAATGCTCCACCCCTCACACCGCTCCCCCCCAACCCCCCTCCACCGACAGGCCCCAGCATGTGTTGTTCCCCTCCCTGTGTCCACGTGTTCCCATTTTTCAGCTCCCACTTATAAGAACATGTGGTTTTTGGTTTTCTGTTCCTGCATTAGTTTGCTGAGGAAAATGACTTCCAGCTCCATCCATGTCCCTGCAAAGGACATGATCTCGTTCCTTTTTATGGCTGCATAGTATTCCGTGGTGTATATGTACCACATTTACTTTATCCAGTCTATCATTGATGGGCATTTGGGTTGATTCCATGTCTTTGCTATTGTTATTGGTGTGACAATGAACATATGTGTGCACATATCTTTATAATAGAATAATTTATAGTCTTTTGGGTTTATATCTAGTAATGGGATTGCTGAATATGTTTGAGTATTTTTAGGATAACATTTGTGACCCTGAGGATCCCTAAAAGGGTGTTAGGGACTTCCAGAAGTCCAAGGAACACACTTTGAGAATCATTGATTTAAGCTATTCACCAAGAGAAGCCTGGATACACTGTCACAGCAGAACAGCTAGCTTTTGCACCCTGGAAGATGGGCCTTAGCATGGAGGGGTCACTGCTTTGCTTGGTTTGTTCATTTGTGTATCCTCTTAGGCTGATGACATAACCTCTGTGGTTTTTCTTATTTGTTGCAAATAAAGAAAGAAGGGGAAAGAAGACCTACGTCTGGGCTCCACTTCCAGAGATTTCTGATTCAATGCTTAATACATGGGCCTATCTAATTTAATTTTGGGCAGGAGGAGGCTGGTTCCATCAATTCTGGAAGAGCTAATCCTAAAAGTTCTTTAGGATTCAGCCAACTTAGCATGATTTTGTGCTTTGGGAACAAGGATTAGAAATATGAGTAAAAACTAAGCAGGACAAGAATCCACAGGACTAGTAACCCTATCAAAGAGGAATATGAAGGCAAGAGGTTGGGGAACAGAATGAAACAAGTAGAAAAGGAAGACATAAGCAAACAATTTTTTTCTAGCTACCAGCACAATATAGCCGTCAAAATGATATACTTTTTAGTCTCTACATTTCAATCGTCATCATCTTGTTCATCATCATTCTCATCCTCATCCTACCCTAAGGGTCATGTGCATTATTTCATACATCTACCTATTGACCATTAAGGTGGGTGATTCCACCAGCAAAAATAAAAATAAAATCAGTAATCTCATGTGGCCTGAAAAGCGGATAATCCTTTATTGCCTGCCCTGAGGTCATTTCCCTGCTCCCAACAATATTAAAAGTGCTGAAACTCAAACTGCTACTTGAGCAGGTGCCCTGAAGACAGGGTTCATAGAAGAAGCAGCTGAAGTATTAGCTAGAGGTAAGATTTGGAATTCTCAGCCAGGTGTGTTGGCTCATGCCTGTAATCCCAGCATTTTGGGAGGCTGAGGCACGTGGATCACTTGAGGTCAGGAGTTTGAGACCAGCCTAGGCAACATGGTGAAACCCCATCTTTACTAAAAAATACAAAAATTAGCCAGGTGTGGTGGTACATGCCTGTAATCCCAGCTACTTGGGAGGCTAAGGCAGGAGAGTCACTTGAACCTGGGGGGGTGGAGGTTGCCGTGAGCTGAAATTGCACCACTGCACTCCAGCCTGGGTGACAGAGCGAGGCTCCATCTAAAACAATAAAAAAAAAAAAGATTTGGAATTATCTCTGGAATTTAGATGCTATACAACCACCACTTTGCACCACAGACATTCCATTTTATTATGCATTCCACTTTCCAGTGAAAGAAAACAAGATCAGGAAACACGAGGTCTGTAGTGTCTTCACCCTTTCAGCCAGGAATGCGGGGGGAAGGAGTTCTCTGAAGCTCCCCCTCCTGTGGCTGTGAATGTTTCCAGCCTTCCCTCCCATTACAGCAGGGAGGGGGAAGAGGGCTCCACTCAATAAATAATCACACGATGACATCCGTGTCCTTTCCTTGGCCACAGCACCAGGTGAAGGTCATCATATTTTCTTAAGCCAAGTGTCTGTATTTTATTACCTGACAGCTGCTATCAATAATCATATTAATAACGGAAGGAATAGGAAAGACTTTGGTCTTTCCCAAGCTCCAAAGCTGTGTTTGTCCCGGAGATGGAAGAATTCTCTGAATTTCTTGATTATATTTTCTACAAGTAACTCGATACCTTTCAAAACAATGAGGAGATTCCTCACACATTTACCAATGTATTCAGTTATTTATTTATTCAACAGATTGGTTGAACCTCACACCTAAAGAGCCGAAAGGGACTTCAGAGCTGTGTCTCTCCCAGGCCGGTTCTTAGCCACCTGCCTTCTTCCCCAGTTCTGCTCTCTATCACCAGGGCTGACCCCTGAAGCTGCAACACCCCAGCTCCCATGACTGCTGGCTTCTTGCTGTGTTTGACCAAAAAGAGACAGTACATCGGGGGGTGGGAAGGGAAGAAAGAAGAAATCATCTCTTCCGTAGTTCCAGGTCCCATGGGACAGTCTACCAGAGGTCCAGTTTCTGCCCTGTGGCCTGTGACCTGGAACTGCAAGTCTTTTTTTTTTTTTTTTTTTTTGAGACGGAGTCTCGCTCTGTCGCCCAGGCTGGAGTGCAGTGGCCGGATCTCAGCTCACTGCAAGCTCTGCCTCCCGGGTTTACGCCATTCTCCTGCCTCAGCCTCCCGAGTAGCTGGGACTACAGGCGCCCGCCACCGCGCCCGGCTAGTTTTTTGTATTTTTTAGTAGAGACGGGGTTTCACTGTGTTAGCCAGGGTGGTCTCGATCTCCTGACCTCGTGATCCGCCCGTCTCGGCCTCCCACAGTGCTGGGATTACAGGCTTGAGCCACCGCGCCCGGCCAAGGACTGCAAGTCTTGCCTCCTCCCTTTGTCTCTGCTGCCCAGGAGATAGTGGCTCTGGGTGACCTCACTGTTCCCTGTTGGCTGTCATCTGTGCAACCCTGCACTAAATGCTTCAAAATGGTTTTTGTCTTCCTGATTAGACCCTAACAGATACAGGAATTGGAACTATGTTACAGATATTGGAACTGAGGCCCAGAGAAGATGTGACATGTCTTAAGTTATATGGCCAAAAAAATGATAGGAAGCGTCCACCATGTCTACCATGTATAAAGCATTGTGTTAGCCACTATGTGGATGATAAAGAGGTGAAGTTCGTAGGCTCTTCTCTCGGGAGCCTCCCATCCAGTAAGGGAAATGACGTGTCTATTCAAACAGCTATAATACAGGACAATGTGTGCCAGGCACCATTAGCAAGCATACCAGTTATAAGGATTCAGGTGTTGGGGGCGTGCAAGATCATGAAGGGAGGTTTCCTGGGGAGCTCAGCAGCTGAAGCAGACCAGGAAATACAGGGCGGGATTTTGGCGGGAAAGATGACGTGTGTCTGTGGTTGGTGGAGGGGTGATCGTTCCAGGCAGAAGGAATAGCCTAAATGTGGAAGGAGGTAGGAAAGAAAGCTTCAGGCCCTCCCAGGAAACAATAAACCATTTTTAATTTGGAACTTGGGGGAGTGGTAGGCGGGAGGGTAGGGTAACTGCATTGTTCGCTGTTTAAACAGGACACTTCAGAGAGTGAAAAGGGGCTCCTTTTTTTTTTTTTTTTTTGAGACGGAGTCTGGCTCTGTTGCCCAGGCTGGAGTGCAGTGGTGCGATCTTGGCTCACTGCAAGCTCTGCCTCCCGGGTTCCCGCCATTCTCCTGCCTCAGCTTCCCAAGTAGCTGGGACCACAGGTGTGCACCACCATGCCCGGCTAATTTTTTTGGTATTTTTTTAGTAGAGATGTAGTTTCACCATGTTAGCCAGGATGGTCTCGATCTCCTGACCTTGTGATCTGCATGCCTCGGCCTCCCAAAGTGCTGGGATTACAGATGTGAGTCACCGTGCCCGGCCTGAAAAGGACCCTTAATACATCAAAGCAACAGGCAGAGACTGGGGCCATGCTGGAGAAACTGAGGCTGGCCCAGGTGAATCAAGAGATAGGGTCACCTGCCAGGAGGTGGCTCAGCCCAGACCATGGAAGGTTTTCCATCCCATACTAAGGAGTTTAGACTTCAGGTTCCAGTTCACTGGGAAGCAAATAAAATAGTTATATAGAAACGGATGGAAAATAATTCTGTAAGATCCTAACTGCGTTTTATACCACAGACCGGGAATGAGGAGCAAACGCTCTTGCTCTCCATATCTGATATGACCTGTGGCCCCCAAATGAGCAGGAACACCCGGTTCTCCCATGTGTCCTGCTGGACCTACAACTATACATGCTTAGCACACTGCATGGGACTTGAGAAGGGAAACAAGAAATTAGTAGAAGACTTGCTTCCTTCCCCAGAGATGAGACTTTTGGGTATCAAACGGAGCAGTATGCGATTTGCAAACTCCAGTGTCATTGAATTCCAAAAGGCACAGCTGAGGCAGCCAGTGCTTCTGGTGGTTAGGAGGGGAGAGGTCACAGTGGCCTGGGCCTTAGGAAATGAAGCCAGGAGCACAGAACTTGAGCCCGGCAGGGAAGAATTACATTTTGGCCGGGTGGGAAGAGGGGAGGGCATTCCTGGCAGATGCACCAGAGCTGGAATGATCAGGTCATGTGTAAGGGACAATAAAGCAATGAGCTGAGGTGGGATTCGCAGGAGGTAGGGCTGGGAGAGAGGGCCATAAAGAACAGGGGCAGTGGGTGGGAAGCAGCTCCCGTGTGGAGGGTACAGAATTCTATCCAGGAGCACTGTGAGTGTGTGAACTGCAAGGGAAAGTTTACTTTTCTTCTTCACCCAAGAGCAATTCGGAGCAGATTGCAGAGGCAGTTGGCAAAGTCAGTAAGTACTGCATAGTGGTTAAGGGACAGACTTAGCAGCGAGTGTGCCTGGGTTCACATGCCGGCCCATCTGCTGGGCAGCGTTGAACAAACCACTTGACAGCTCTGGACAATGGCTGAACAGACATCAACCCGGTGACATGAGGATTAAGGGAGTTAACTGCTATAAAGTGCTGAAAGCAAAGCCTGGCACACAGTAAGACTAAATCAGTAGTTCTCAGCCCTGGCTGAATGTGCAAATGACTTGGAGCGCTTTGTAAAAATATCAGTGCCAGAGGATTTTTAAGGCAGGGAGATAACTGTTGATTCTACAAAGGTAGATATATGTCATGACACCTTTGTCCAAACCTATAGAATGGACACCAAGAGTGAACCCTCATGTAAACTATGGACTTGGGGTGATGATGTGTCAGTGTGGGTTCATGGATTGTAACAAATGTACTATGCCGGACAGAAGGTATGTGGGAATTCTCTGTGCCTTGTGCTCAATTTTGCTGTGACCCCAAAACTACTCTAAAAAATAAAGTCTCACGCCTGTAGTCCCAGCACTTTGGGAGGCCAAGGCAGGCGGATCACGAGGTCAGGAGTTCAAGACCAGTCTGGCCAACATGGTGAAATCCCGTCTCTACTAAAAATACAAAAATTACCTGGGTGTCATGGCATGCGCCTGCAATCCCAGCTACTTGGGTGGCTGAGGCAGGAGACTCGCTTGAACCCGGGAGGTGGAGGTTGCAGTGAGCTGAGATTGATGCATTGTACTCCAGCCTGGGCGATAGGGAGAGACTCCATCTCAAAAATAAATAAATAAATAAATAAAAAGGCAAAAAAGGCCAGGTGCGGTGGCTCACACCTGTAATCCTGGCACTTTGGGAGGCCAAAGCGGGTGGATCACCTGAGGTCAAGAGTTTGAGGCCAGCCTGGCCAACATGGTGAAACCCTATCTCTACTAAAAATATAAAAATTAACCAGGTGTGGTGGTGCACACCTGTAATCTACTTGGGAGACTAAGGCATGAGAATCGCTTGGACCTGGGAGGCAGAGGTTGCAGTGAGTCGAGATCGCACCATTGTACTTCAGCCTGGGTGACAGAGCAAAAACTCCATCTCAAAAATAAAAATAATCTGAAAAAAATACCAGTGCCAGGACCCCACCTCTTCCCCACACCAAAAAAAAAAAGGCACAATTAAGCAGCATAATGGGGTGAAACCTTCACCATCAGGTTTTTTTTTAAAAGGCTTCTAGGCTATTCCTTTGGGCAGCCAGTGCTCAGAAGCACTGAACTAAATAAATGGACATGGATTCTTGTACAATAGCGAACACATCAGGGAACAGGCACATTTGTAGTAGAGCCAGGATCTTTTCCTGGGGGTGCGTGGGGAGCGGTTTCCTGGCTGCTACTTGGTGCAGAAGCTCTGCACTTTCAATAGCTTTCTGAGCCTCTTGGAGCAACGCAGACCCACCAGAGATTCTTTGAACAAGAAACAGGCAAACTGATTTCAGAAAGGAAAAACATCCTGTGGCATTACTACCACCATGCTTAGTTAATAGATGACTGACGCTTCTTATCAAAAGAAAACTGAAAGTTATCCGGAAACAATTACCACCCAAAGCACCTAACAGGCCACCAAGTGAGCATAATGTCCCGGAAATCTTAAGGAGCATTGTGACAATATACCAAAACAATTGTAAGTTTGAACTGTAAATCTATTCTCTACATCTATAAGGCCCGTCATCTTCGAGCAGGACTAAGATGAATGCTCCATTAGACAAGCCACGATGGGCAGCCCCAGCTCTCAGCAGCACAAACGTCCCTGGCCACAGGCGCCCAGAGCTCTGCTAATTCATCAAACACCCAGCAGGCCCCAAGCCAAACTGTGGATGTCCCTATCCAGACTCACTTCTTGTCTTCACAAAACTGCAATTCCATTCTACCAGTTGGTCAGGCCAAAAATCCTGGAGTCCATCTTTCACTCCCCTTTCACATCCAGCATCCAGTCCAACAGCAGCTCCTGTCAGACACACTCAGAACCTGGCCGCTTACTCCCACCTTCTGCAGCACCGTCCTGGGTGGATGCACCACCGTCTCATCTGAATTACCGCCATGCTTGCTTGCAGGTGCCCATCTGTGCCCTGAGTCTTCTCCAGAGGATACATTCACAGCACTGAGACGAGAGTCATCCTTTTATACTAAGCCAGAAAATGTCATCACATCTCTGTTCAGAAACCTTCTTGTGTGTCTCCATCTCACTCCAAATCAAATCCAAAGTCGTGACCATGTGCCATGGCCTACAAGCAATGAGCTGACGTGAGAGTCACAGAAGGTGAAGAGAACCTGCCTTCCCCAGGTAATAGCCACATCACCTCCTGCTCTGCCCTTTCACCTCTGTGCTCAGAGCCCCTCACCAGAGAGACCTTCCCACCATCATGCGCCTTCCCTCCCTCGTGCCGCTTTAGCCTTTTTCACCTGACCCATGACATAGTTCCTGGTGTGTAAAATGTCTGGTTCCTCTTGCTATCCCTTTCCCATGAGATCAGGGCGTCCAGTATTCACTGCTGTATCCTCAGGGTGAGAACAATTCCCAGCATATAGTAGGCCCTCCATGAATCCTTATTTTTGAATGAAGTCCTTATGATCACTCCTTTTTGAATTATATTCCAGGATGCATCTTAATAGATTTTGTTCGGGAGGATGGCACTGGTAGGATGAGATGCAGTGATTAACGTAATGGACTCGGGGGCCCTGGAAAACAGAATGTGGGGGTTCTAACCCTAGCTTTAATTCCTAACCTGTTGTGTTACTTTGGATGGGTCCTGTGATCTCTCTGGGCCTTGGGTGACCTATAGGGTGTAAGCAGTGGACTAGACCAGTTGGATTTGACCAATTAAAGCAGAATTTTTTAGGGGTGGGATATAAGCATAAGTAATTTTTTAAGTTCCCCGGAGGTAATGTATAGCCAGGAGTGGGCTAAGCCTAAGCCTTACAATGGGGTTTCTCTTGCATTACAAATGCACATGAATCATTAAAATGCAGGCTCTGATTGGCTGGGTCTGGAGAGGGAGCTGGGATTTTGCCATTCTAACAAGCTCCCAGGGGATGCTGATGCTGGTAGTCCAAGACCAGGCTCTGAGTGGCAACATCTTGAAGTCGCTTGCAGCTTGGTGACTCCAATGTTTCCATCAAGGGTAAAGGTCCCTTTATTAAATTCTCAGGAAAACATCAGCTGTCACTCCACTAGCTGCTCAATTTGAGCTGAGTTTCCTAGTCAATGACTGGCAAGCTGCCCCCGCATGCACTCTGTGGATGTTAAGAGTTGCTTTTCCTTCTTAAAAAATGAATTGCTGGACCCAGAAAGGGAGAATGAGCAAAACCAGGTCCAAGAATTTCTCTCCCAAAATCAGAGACCTGTGGTCAGGGAAGAAACCCGTCACAAGCCAGTGGTTTCCCTTCATCTGCCGTTCTGTTGTCAGGGCCTCAGTGATGGCTGTGTCCTGTGTCCCTCTCTGTCTTCTTGATCTGACCATCTCAGGACGCCTCTGCCTGGCTGCCACCTCCTGATGCCCACTGGTGAGCAGCGGCAGCCACTGGCAGGCAGATGGGCAAGCAGGGCACCCTGCTCTGGGCCGAGGGAGCAGCCTCATCAGGGCTGTCAAGGAGCAGCTCCAACAGGAGAAGAATCTCCATCCGGCTGCAGCCGCCGCTGCCGGGAATGGGAAGTGACAAGGATGGAAAGGGAGCAGTCACTGTCTGACACCCTGCAGTTCATATGGTGACCAGTGCTGCTGACAACGGGGCCTTCTCCTACAGCAACTGCGGGAGGCCTGTTAGATTATTCTGCTCACCTAGTGCCCTAAGGATTCAGCAGCAGAGCCTCTGACCACCAAGAAGCCACAGTTCATTCAAATCACTTCCTCCAGTTCAGATGCTGTACGTGGAATGGCTCTCCTGCCTGCTTCCCTTGAGGCAAGACTCAGTGAAGAACAGAACCCCTGGATGCCTTGTGTTCATTCCTCCCACAAATCTTTTGTTTGTATGGTTTTGAGACAAGGTCTCATCTTGTCAGACTGGAGTGCAGTGGTGTGATCATGGCTCACTGCAGCCTCAACCCCCCAGGCCCAACCAGTTCTCCCAGCTCAGCCTCCCAAGAAACTGGGAACTCAGGTACGTGCCACCACCCCAAGCTAATTAAAAAAAAAAAAAATTGGCCGGGTGCAGTGGCTCATGCCTGTAATCCCAGCACTTTGAGAGGCTAAGGTGGGTGGATCACTTGAGGTTATGAGTTTGAGACCAGCCTGGGCAACATGGTGAAACCCCATCTCTACTAAAATACAAAAAAAAATTAGCCAGGTGTGGTGGTGGGCACCTGTAAACCCAACTACTCGGGAGGCTGAGGCAAGAGAATTGCTTGAACCTGGGAGGCAGAGGTTGCAGTGAGCTGAGATCATGCCACTGCACTCCAGCCTGGGTGACAGAGGAAGACTCCGACTCAAAACCAAAAGAATGGCTGTGTCTTACAATACACAGGAGATCTCAGGGCGGAAAGAATGAACATTTACTTAGCATTTGTTAAGTACCAGCACTGTTCAAAAAGTTTCCTTATATGTATTATCTCATTTAATCTTCACCCAACCCTGCAAGGTAGATACTGTAATCATTCCCACTTTACAGATACAGAAATGGTGGCAGATGGAGGTTAAGCAACCTGCCCAAGTAAGAGGTGAGGCCAAGAATTGGACCTGGGTAATCTGGCTTGAGAGCTGAGTATCTACTTATAATACTTAGAATGTCTACTTATGCTCTCACACAGTGCTGCAAATCTCTGATTCTGAACCAGTGGGTCCCTGTCCACCCCCATTGGCATTGTCTTAGTCTGACCCTGTATATAGCCAGAGCCCTTCCATATTTGGAGCTGTGCTAGCTACTGAATTATGTCCCCTACCACCACCAATTCACATGTTGAAGCCCTAACCCCTAATGTGATGGTATTTGGAGACAGGACCTTTGGGAGGTGATATGGTTTAGATGAGGTCACGAGGGTGGGGCCCTCATGACAGGATTAGTGCCCTTAGAAGAAGAGACACCAGAGAGCTTGCACTCTCTTTCTCTCTCTCCCATGTGAGAACATAGTGAGAAGGCAGATTCTGCAAACCAGGAAGAGGGCCCTTACCAGAACCTAACCATGATGGCACCTCGATCTTGGACTTCCAGCCTCCAGGACGGTGAGAAAGAAAAATTCTGTTGTTTAGACCACCCACACTATGGTATTTTGGTAGGGTAGCTCAAGCTGACTATGACAGGCAGGGTCTGAGGGACCATCCCAGGGCTTAACCCCTCTCACGGGCCATGCCCATTCTCACCCATTCTCAGGTTCACCTGGGGCCTAGGTGTGGGGCGTGGCCTGAAGGGAATCCTGGAGGATCCAGAGCGGCAGCTCCCCTCCCATGTGAGGGGGGATCTGCTGAGGTGTAGCCTGGTGTCTCATGGAATGTACTGAGACTGGCCCAGCATTGTGGGATTCAGATAAAAATGAATGGGAGCATGTGCTTGGGAGAAGACAAAGCAGGAATTCCAGGTGATGGAGCCTGGAGGCAGACAGGGAGGGGCATGAGGTCCAAGTCAAACAGTGGTTCATGGAGAACTCAGGAGGCAGGGGCAGGAGAGGCTCCCAGGTAGGACCTGGCCGAGGCAGGGAGACCTTGGGTCTGTCATGAGAGGCCCTCAGCTGAATGCATGAGGAGGAGAAATAGGCTGGGCTGAGACTTAACGCTGCCAAACTGAACTCCTTTCTCAGTCCTGCCCTCTCCCTACGGAGTGGGGGCAAAGCCCTTCCCAGGACTCACAGGGCCTGATTAATTTCAGCTTTGCCCATAACTAGCCATCTCCCCTTGTCAGGTAATTTCTTTATGAGTTTTACCTTGGAGTTGGTCAGCTGTTCCCTAGCACTAACACATCACGATTTCTACATGAGTGAGGCACCCCATCTTTTCACTCTTTCCAGACGTGTCTGCCTCTAATTCTGTGATTACAAAGTAGGGCTGACTCCAAGAACTTCCCTAACATGCCTGGCCCGCTCAGTTCTCAGAAGGTGTCAATGGAGTCACAGTTTCACAGACTTTCAGAACGTTTCCAACTTCTAGTGATTGGTGCACCTTTCCCTGACTGTCCCAAAGTCTTGGGAGGGGCTCTTGGATCAACCTATCACCTGCCACCTTAGTCATGATTTGCCCTGAGGAGTCTGCACCATGGTGGGAGCAGCCACCCAGGTCCCATCCCCAGGAAAAGGTGAGTGAGTGTCCCAGAACATGGCCTATAACCATTCACTCTTCTGAGACACTTACCTACTAAAGTCACCACCAGAATGTGATGACAAGCAGTGGATTCTCAGAAGGGACCTGTCACCTAGGGACTAACTGGGAGTTCCTCATCAGACCCTCGGAACTCATTCAAGCAGGGCTCCAGGCATGGTCTGAGTCATGGCCCTGATGCGTGCCTGCTGAATTCATTCAGGGAGAACGCCACGGGAAGCCGCCTCAGCCCTGTGTCAGGAACACAGATGGCTTCCAGGTGTCAGAAAGTTCTACCAGTCATCCTTAAGACTTGTTAGACCTACTTAAGCTCACAGGAACATGAAGTTCACAAAACACTTTCCAACCTTGGATGAAATGCATTTTCCATCTTAGCCAAGACATAGCAAGATTCAGTCATCTTTATTTCTACCTGATGATTCCTTGAACAATCACGTTAACTACTTTTTTTTGACCCTCCAAAGAGAAATAGCAGAGGGGAAAAATGCTGCCTTTCTTACCTCCAAACTCTCCTATTTTAATCAGTTCCAAAATTATAGTTTGGGATGGGGAGCATGTTTAAAGCACCTGAAACAGCTATTATTTATGAGTATTCGAAATTCCTTGCATGTGTTGGTTTAATCCCCCACAACAATCCTATTAGGCAGGTGTTATTATTATCCCCATTTTACAGATGAGAAAACTGAGACATAGAAAAGTTAAATAATTTGCCCAGGATGATACAACTTACAGATCTGGGATTTAAACCCAGCTCTTTGAACCCTGGCTGTCAATAGTGGAAAGAATTGTCTGTTCTTTGTAAGTGAAGTTGATGGTGACAATTCTATCAGCAGGTTGTGTGCTCTGAGGTGTTTCTTCCAGCAATGGGGATATCTTTTTTTCTTTTTTTTTTCTTTTTTTTTTGAGATGGAGTCTCGCTGTTGCCCAGGCTGGAGTGCAGTGGCATGATCTCTGCTCACTGCAAGCTCCGCCTCCTGGGTTCAAGTGATTCTGATTCTCATGCCTCAGCCTCCCAGGTAGCTGTGATTACAGTCTCACGCCACCATGCTCAGCTAATTTTTGTATTTTTAGTAGAGACAGGGTTTCACCATGTTGCCCAGGCTGGTCTTCAACTCCTGACCTCAAAGATCTGCCTGTCTCAACCTCCCAAAGTGCTGGGATTACAGGCATGAGTCACCATGTCTGGCCCCAGAGGGGGTATCTTTAAGTGATTCACCTATACTCACTTGCCTAGTCTCATTCACGAACAATAACTCATGTTTTTCAGATGTCTGGCAAATGGTTTAGGTTTCCTTGGGTGAGCATGTATAGAAAGAGACTGATGGCCCTCCCCAGTGCAGAGATGACAAGCACTTACAAAGAGCTCTCAAACCAGAGTATCCTGAGGAAGGTAACACCGTACCCCATGGCTCCTGGGGTCTGAAATAAATGAGAATGCTGACACATTACTGAAGTCACAGAGTCCGCCTTCTAAAAACATTCTACTCTGTGAGGTGCAGCAAGTTAATAGCATGTTAGAGTTCTAGTGGAAAAGAAAATTGAAAATCATCCAAACAGGGTTGCAAGTATGAAACATGTGTAACAAAAACAGCTTAAAACTTTGTATCTGGACCACTTTCTGGTTCAATATCCATTTCTGAAATTTCAGTGTCTGTTTCCTCCACTGGACTGTGAGTGAGATCATAGAGAACTTTGCTTCCTCTTACTTGGCACTGAATTCTAGAGCATATTAAGTGCCCTTAATATTTGTTGGATAAATGAATGGTTAAGAATAGGCCAAGCATGGTGGCTCATGCCTGTAATCCCAGCACTTTGGGAGGCTGAGGTGGGCGGATCACCTGAGGTCAGGAGTTCAAGACCAGCCTGGCCAACATGGTGAAACCCCACCTCTACTAAAAATACAAAAATTAGCCGGGCGTGGTGGCATGTGCCTGTAACCCCAGCTACTTGGATGGCTGAGGCAGGAAAATTGCTTGAACCTGGGAGGCGGGGGTTGCAGTGAGCCCAGATCTTGCCACTGCACTCCAGCCTGGGCAACAGTGCGAGACTCCATCTCAAAAAAAAAGGATAAAAAAATTATAGGCAAGGGGCACTCATAGATGGTTTTTTTGAGAAGGATAAAGATACATGCAAATAGATGATTTAAAAAATCAATTAAATGTTCCACAGATAGAAGATGCAGATTACAAAATCTGGCTGCTAATTCCACTCATGTGAGTATGCACACCTTGTTGCAATGTGACTTTGCTACTCTACTCTTCAAAAGTAGAGTCTATTTTTCTGCCTCTTAAATGTGGATTGGCCTGTGACTTGCTTTGGCCAAGAGAATGTGAGAGAAATGATGTTGGATGGAACTCATTTCTGCAGGAGGCCCTGCAGCTCCATGACCTTGGAATGCTGCCCTGAGACTGTCCTGTAAGGAAACCAGTGCCGGCCTCCTGGGGGATGAGAGCCCATGTGGAGGAGAGCAAGGCGGCCCAGCCAACAGCAGTATCCACTGCCAGTCCTGCCAGGGAAACCACACTGGACCTTCCAGCCCAACCAATCCTTAAATGGACTTGAGTGGCATGAATGAGCATGAGAAAGCCAGGGAAAACCAGCAGAGAACCAGCCCCCAGCCCACAGACCCGAACTAAGAAACTGCTGCTCTTCAAGAGCCCACCAGTTTTGTGGTAGTTTGCTAAAGTTGCTCAACCTTGGTGCTCCAGACATCTTAGATTGGAGAGTTCTGACTGTGGGGGCTGCCCTGCTTACTGTCCAATGTTCAGCAGCAGCTTTGGCCTCCTCCTGCCAGATACAGTAGCACCCCACCCACTCCTGTCACGATAATCCAAATGTTTCCAGACATTAGCAAATGTCCCCTGGGGGAAAAACACAAGTGACCCAAACCTTATTGATTTCCCCTTCAAATCCTTGAATAATCAATTGTGAATTTGGGGCAGACTTGAAAAAAATGTTTTTGCCCCTTGGTCCCTAGACATCTCCCACTGGGTGGTCTGGATGAACTCAGCTGGTGTGTCTGGAACCAACACTGCATTCTCAGATAAATCTGGCCAGTGCTTATGTCCAGGTAGGCAAAAAGCCCTGCCTCCTTTCACGGGACTGCTCGGTAAACCCAGGTTTTAGCTTCCTCGGGCTGTATAACAAACTACCACAAACTGGGTGGCAAAAAGCAACAGAAATTTATTCTTCCACAGTTCTCATGTCCAAAAAGTCTAAAATCAAGTTGTCATCAAGTCATGGTCCCTTGAAGGTTCCAGGGAAGACTCTTCTCTTGCCCCTTCCTAGTTTTTGGTGGCTGCTGGCAATTTTTGGCATGTCTCTGCTTGCCATTGCATCACCCCAATCTCTGTCTCTGTCTTCCCACCGCCACTTTTTCTCTGTGTGTCTCTGTGGCTCTGTTTTCCCTTTTTAAAAGGATGCCAGTCATTGAATTAGGACCCATCCTGTCAGAGGTGTTTGAACCAAAGTGACTCCAACTTGAATAGCAGCTGGGTAAACTAACTCTGCAACCTACTGGACTGCATTCCCAGGAGGTTAGGCATTCTTAGTCACAGGATGAGACGGGAGGCACAAAATACAGGTCACAAAGACCCTGCTGATAAAACAGGATGCGGTGAGGAAGTAGCCGAAGCCCACGAAAACCAAGATGGCAATGAAAGTGACCTCTGGTTGTCCTCATGGCTCATATGCTAATTATAATGTGTTAGGTGCCAAAAGACACTCTCACCAGCACCACGACAGTTTGCCAATGCCATGGCAACATTTGGAAGTTACCCTATATAATCTAAAAATAGGAGAGACTGGGAAATCTCTGCCCTTTTCCCAGAAAACTCATAAATTATCCATTCCTTGTGTAGCATATAATCAATAATAAGTATACTCAGGCGAGTAGGCCACACCGCTGCTCTGCCATTCCTTTACTTTCTTAATAAACTTGCGCTCACTTACTCTATGAACTTGCCCCAAATTCTTTCCTGTGTGAGGTTCAAGAACCCTCTCTTGGGGTCTGGATTGGAACCCCTTTTCCGTAACAATCCAACAACCTAATCCAATATGAACTCCTTCACTGATTATACCTGCAGAAATCCTGTTTCTAAGTAAGGTCGCATTCTGAGGCTCCAGGCAGACATGGATTTGGGGGACACTATTCAACCGTGTATACACTCCATGAGCTGATTGGCTTGTGGTGACTGTGCCATTCTCCTGGTCACTGTCGCTGCCCGGTGCTCTACAGACCTGTCCCCAGCCCAGCTGATGCTAGGGCAGAGTTGATGAGAGAGCAGAGGGGCTGCTTTGTCCCCCTTTAGCCCAGGCAGGGGCGGAGTTTGCTGCTCCCGTGTGTCCTCCGCCCCCTCCCCCTTCCTTCCACCTCCCTCCTGCTGGCTCTCAGCACAGCCATGCGATTGCAACCATCAAAGGAGGCCTCCCCGCTGAGGAGAGGGTATATCTAAGTGCGGGTTCCTGGACAGATTTTTATCTGTTGCTTTGCTGCCTTTCTTTACATTGTGTTCATAAGAGACCACAATTCCCCATTTGTATACACGTCGTTGCAATTTGCTTTCATTATGTGGTAGAAAACATCTATTTGCATTTTCCTCCCCACCCTTCAACTCCTACATCTTTTGGGAAAAAAACAAAAAACAAAACTCTATTTCAAGCTACAGTGCATACCATAATGTGATTATTGATGTTTCTCTCCCTGGAAATGCCTTCTTGGCTTTCCATTTCTCTTCCCTGCCAAGCACACTTGACCTGTGGTAATGTAAAGGTTACAACAGCAATGATAAATCTCTTCCCCGCCGTCTCACTCGCCTGAAGTGCCCAGGTTCATGAGATGAGGACGGCATGAGGAGGAGAATGCAAGGAACATAGAGGAAAGAAAGAAAATCAAAAGGCTCATAAATACAACCGCAGGGCTCTTAGCCTCCAAGCAGAACTGCAGATTAGATTTTTTTTTTTTTTTTTTTTTTTTTTTTTTTTTTTGAGGCGGAGTCTCGCTCTGTCGCCCGGACTGTAGTGCAGTGGCCGGATCTCAGCTCACTGCAAGCTCCGCCTCCCGGGTTCACGCCATTCTCCTGCCTCAGCCTCCCGAGGAGCTGGGACTACAGGTGCCCGCCACCTCGCCCGGCTAGTTTTTGTATTTTTTTTTTAGTAGAGACGGGGTTTCACCGTGTTAGCCAGGATGGTCTCGATCTCCTGACCTCGTGATCCGCCCGTCTCAGCCTCCCAAAGTGCTGGGATTACAGGCTTGAGCCACCGCGCCCGGCTTAGATTTGTTAAACCAAAAAAAGCCCTTGGGAAACACAGAAACAGGAGCTTTCAAATATCTAAAAACTCGGATTTAATAACCCAAAGACCAAATGTAGGTGAAGAAAAGTACTTTTCTTTGGGCTATGAGCTAATCCAGTGGTTGACGGTGTATACCAGGAAATTTTGAGACTAATATTATAACGAACAACTAACTTTTAATCTTTGAAAGGCATTTGCACAAAATTCCATTCATTTTCCTCACCAGCAGTTAACATACTGGTATAAGTCAGATTACTTTGCAGATGAATGTTTAGGACATACAGCGTGTCTCATTTTCAGCAAAACACTGGAATCACCTGGGATACTGATTTAATTGGTCAAGAGCGAAGCCCAAGCATCAGTGGGTTTTAAAGGCTCCCCAGGTGATACTAATGGGCAGCTAGAATTCAGAACTACTGGTATAAAAAGTCAGAACTTTCCACGATCATTAGTGCCCAGAATACTTACTAGTAAGCAGCAAAACGTGACCACATCTATTATAGGGCTCTACCAACATTTCTTGCATTACGACTGAATACTTTTCCTAGTAGGTGGGTTATTTTTCAAAATGGCAGCCCAGGAGCTTGGAAAGAGTGGATTCTGTTGTGTCAAATCCTCAATTTTTATGGTGCTGGATCTCAGAGCAGGGAATGGTGACTGCCTGAACCTTCCACAGGGCAAGTTCCCTTCCCAAGTTTCTCCTCCTGCTTTGTATACCTCCTGCTTTGATTTGCCCACCTGCCTCTGGGGCTTCCTCATGGGCTTCTTATTCCTCCATCCCTTTATATCCTCATCCTGTATATGGAACATAAAACAGTAATAGCAAATCTCAGTTCTTAAAAGAACACATGTCAAGCTTCTCTTCTGGCTAAAATGTGGGTATAATATTTTGGTTTACTGTGAGAGTAAAATTAGGAAATATGCATTGAATGCTCAGAGGCAAATAAGCAAGGGTGGGAAATATACAAAGAGGTTCAGCGTGTAGATCCTCAAGGATATTACCAGGGTAGGAAAGCTATAGCCCACAGGCCAAATCTGTTCCCTCATCTGTTTTTGTAAATAAAGTTTTATTGGTACACAACTATGCTCTTTTTTAAAAAAAGCATATTATCTATGACAGACGTAAATAGTTGTGGCCTATTTTTGCATCTGGCCTGCAAAGGCTAAAATACTATCTGCCCCTTTTAGAAAAATGTTTGCTAACATTGATCTAGATAAACCAACCACAAAAACAATAGATAGAGAAAGGGAGACAGACAGATAGATAGATAGATAGATAGATAGATAGATAGATAGATAGATAGATAAATAGATATCTCCATCAATCTTTCAACAAATATTTATGTTGCAGGCACTGTGCCAGGTTCTAGGATATGTTTGCGTGAATCAGAGAGGGCTCCTGCCCCCTGTGAGGCCCACAGTCTACTGAACTTGTCATCAATCCTGAGCAATGAATAACCACCAAAAGAGAGGCCTATTCATCAAGATCAAAGGAGATGAGAATGTTTGAGGCTGGACAGACCCATGGGTAGCTGGAATCTCACCTGTGACCCTCACAGGTGGTTTCTAAGCTGAATGGGATAAAGATGAGGAAGGGGAGACTTTGATAAGGTTGGAATGAAGAAGTAGGAAAGTCCAGGCCATGGTCAAGGGCCAGCAAACGCCAGTCTGGCTGCCTCCCAGGTTCACTGGAGTGGTAAGGGGAAGAATGGCTGTCTTTGTTCACCACTGAACGTCTATACCAGAGTTGATGTTTTGTAAGGGTGTGGATGATGTTTGTGTTATTTATTTACCGCCATCTCTAGCATTAAGCAAAATGCCTGGCATATGTAGGTGCCTGAAGAATATTATCTAAAGAATGAAAGAATAGATGAGTAATGAGTATCTTAAATGTTAGGCTAGATATGCTCTAAGTCAGGTAAGCATTTCAACCATAGTAAAATAATGTCTGATGTTTATTATTTATTTACATATTTACTTATTTTTGTGACAGGATTTCACTCTGTCACCCAAGCTGGAGTGCAGTGGTGCAATCATAGCTGACTGCAGCCTCAAACTCCTAGGCTCCAGCAATTCCTCCACCCTGGCCTCTCGAGTAACTGGGACTACAGGCATAAGCCACCATGCCCAGCCGATTTTTCAATTTTTTTGTAGAGATGAAGTCTCACTCTGTTGCTCAGGCTTGTCTCAAACTCCTGGCCTCAAGCAATCCTCCTGCCTCACCCTCCCAAAGTGCTGAGATTGCAGGCATGAGCCACCACCACGCTCAGTCTGTTACTTTAAACAAAGTAATAGATGGGAGATAAGAAAGCCTTCATGTTTATGAACAACTCCTCTATAATGAAACTTCTACAAGCATTACATTCTTTAACTCTCTCTGTCATCATGAAGACAGATGATAAAATTGAGTTTCAGAGAGGTTAAGCAACTGGCCAAGGTTATACAGCAAGAAAATGGCAGAGCTGGAACGTAACAAGTCTTTTTTTAAATCTCAGACTCAAGGCTATCAGCACACTCCCACGCCTACCACTCATTTTCATACCATGCTTTGAAGAACTCTCAGGCTCCTCAGAGCCCCCATAAGGGCACTGTGACCAATTTAGTAGCATTGAGGATCAAAAGCACAGACTCCCTACCCAGCCTCACCCTGAGCAGTTCGCATTTTCTCTCCCTTACCTATTGAGTTTCCTGGTTTTATCCAAACAAGAGCTCTTGGAGGAACAAAAAAGAATTTGAAATCACTGTACTGGACCATACTACTTCCTAAAATAAAGCCGGGGGTATGGCTTCCAGCCTGAACTCCACCACCAACGTGCTATGGGATCACTGCCAGCCACTTCTTCCTTCCTACCCATGGAAGGTTGGACAACAATGCTGAGATCCTATCACACTTTCTTTACTTTCCAGAGAGATCAAGATGAAATGAAAAGTTTATTTAATGGATGACAGTGGCTGAATCACCTTGAATAAAATTCTAGATAAAGCTTAACTCCATGGACAGCAGCAAATTAGGGGAGTATAATTAGTTACTGAACAGAGTTCAGGAAATCGTCATTGCTGGGTGCTTTGGCTGATGCCTGCTAATAGCATCTAAAATTAGGACTCTAGAAGCAAATATGAGCCATCTTTTGGCCTTACCTCATAGTAACCAGCACACGACAGAATATAGGGATATTAGTAAACAGTCCACAGGGGTATAGCCACTTACCAAGAGAGATGTAACACATGAATATACTGATTCTCAAAGAATTCATAGCTGGAAACAAGGCCACTCTCATCCATGGTGTGACCATTCTTATACCAAGTTACCTCTGGCTTGGGCTGACCTGACGATAAAGAAAGAAAAATATCCTTATTAGTTTAGGTATTTTTAGGAAAAAAAAAAACCCATAAAGCTATGAACAAGGATGGACAGTAAGCAACAGGGATGAGGGTGATGGATTATGTTAGGTGAGGAATTGAAAAGGCTTCTTCTTGCTGATACAAATAAACACATTATTCAGTAGACACGATTGAGCATGTTATGTACCTAAGATGGTGCTGTGCTGATGGGTGGGATACAAAATGAAAAATGCTACCCCTAATCCTAACGTGCTATTAGGAAAAATTGTCCAATACTTGGAAATCAGGCAAAGATATGGATAGTATCTTTTTTCAATGTCATATGAAGGCAAAGGCCCATCCAAGCATGGTCTTCGGTCATATACTTTGTTTCACTCAATGATAACTACTGGGCCGGGCGCGGTGGCTCAAGCCTGTAATCCCAGCACTTTGGGAGGCCGAGACAGGCAGATCACGAGGTCAGGAGATCGAGACCATCCTGGCTAACCCGGTGAAACCCCGTCGGGCGGGGTGAGGGCGAGGTGGCGGGCGCCTGTAGTCCCAGCTACTCGGGAGGCTGAGGCAGGAGAATGGCGTAAACCCGGGAGGCGGAGCTTGCAGTGAGCTGAGATCCGGCCACTGCACTCCAGCCTGGGCGACAAAGCGAGACTACGTCTCAAAAAAAAAAAAAAAAAAGAAAAAGAAAAAAAAAAAATTATAACTACTGATTTAAAGTGAAGTTATATGTTAATTTGTAGGTTTTTATCCAATAGAAATGCAAATAATTTCCATCTAGGAGAAAACATAACCCTGTAAGTTAGTGTTTATTGCTGTGTAGGATATTAACCAGTGCTACACCTAACCCAGTAGTTTTATCCCGACATTTCTTTTTTAAATTGCCTATACATACCTAGCTCCTCAGACCTTAATAGTTTCCAGTTTCTTTTCTAATTAATGAGTTGAATAAAGTCTTTAAAATGTGTATTTCTTATCTGCATGGGAATCATTTTACCTTTTTGAAAATTATACTTTAATAGTGCTGAAAGTTAGTGTGTTAGTTATGGTACAAAAGAGAGGAGAACAAAGTAGATTTGCAAATGCCACTTTCTTCCTGAGGATGAAGAGTTTGGAATGTAGGCTTCCCAGACTGATGCTATGTGTATGTTACTGATATCGTCAAAGAAATTGATCTACACTTTCTCCCTTAGAAGAGATTCATCCTTTCCTGGTGTTCAGTAATGGGACATGATGTTAATGGGCTAATCCGGTAAAACCTCCAGGAATTTCATCCACCCCTTAGGATTTTTGCCTCTTGTTACAGAGCAGGAAGGTTTCCATTGTGTTCCAAAGAGCTTTCTCATTAGCCTTCATGTCATTGAAAATATATGGAAATGTGCTGTATATGTAGGAAGGAAAGCCTGGTATTTGGAAACAATACACTATTCTTAATCTGTCTTAGGAACATTCTTGTATTTTTGTCTTATTTATTGCATGATTTTTGGCAAGCAACTGCAGAGACCACTAAGATGAGAACCCCATGTTCTGGCCAGGCATGGTGGCTCATGCCTATAATCCCAGCACTTTGGGAGGCCAAGGCGGATGGGTGGATCACTCGAATCTAGGTGTTTAAGACCAGTCTGAGCAACATGGCAAAACCTTGTCTCTACAAAAAATACAAAAGTTATTTGGGTGTGGTGGTGTGCACCTGTAGTCTCAGCTACCTGGGAGGCTAAGACAGGAGGATGACCTGAGCCTGTGTGGTCGAGGCTGAAGGGAGCTGTAATCATGATTGTGCCACTGCACTCCAGCCTGGGAGACAGAGTGAGACACTGTCTCAAAAAAAGGAAGAAAGAAAGAAAGAAAAAGGGACTCCATAGAAAGAGGAAAGACAAAAGAAGTACAGAGGGAAGAAAAAGTCCATTAGAACTGCACCTGCACCGTGAGCAGGACCTGAAAATGCTGAGTCCTCCTCCCTCCCTCCCTCTCTGTGTCTCCCAGCTAGGCTGCCGCTGTGCTCATGCCATGAATGTGCTTTTTTTTGGCAACTGTGGATTTTTCCTCCTTGCCTTCTCCTTCAGGTAAATGCCTGAGTAGTGACCCTGGGGCTTGGAGCAGATAGACCTGCATGCAAGGATAAGTCCTCCAGCAGCTGCGTGGCTGAGCCTCTTACGGGCATTTGCCTATAAAAAGACACCAAAAAATGGGCTTCCCTGAAAAACTATCAAGGGATTTCTGATCATAATTCATTTCTGCCTGTTCTTATCAGTCCTGTGTCCCCCTTTAACACTGTTTCATCACACTCCTTCATAGGAAGCAGTTAATTCCTCCTTTTTGTGGGTATGTGGCTGTTTTGAAGAAAATAAATAAAATATTCATGAGCTGGGCCTGGGAACTCATTCTGATCTCTTGGATTCCAGTTTTTCATTCAGGCTGATTGATTTCCCCCAGTTTCCTAATGGCTGACTTTTTTTCCCCTGTGCAGTATAGATCTGAACAATCAGCCAGAAATGAGACTTGCACAGGGAAGTGGTATCTGGTATCTTGTGGGTGGTTCTCTTTTCTCCTGCCACTTGCTGGAAATCTTACCTGAAAGTCCTCCCCTTGTTTTTGGAACCTACCGTGGGTCACATATTGAGAGCCACCTCCTAAACATTTCAGAAGTATCTGGGCGAGGGGACCACAGCCAAGTTCAGGGCGTGTCCAAACACACGAAGGCTCTGCTCTGAAGACTCAAGGTCAGCCTGCACCATTCTGTCTGTCTGAATGACGACGGACCATCACAGAGACAGAAGCCTGCACCATTCTGTCTGTCTGAATGACGACGGACCATCACAGAGACAGAAGCCTGCACCATTCTGTCTGTCTGAATGACGACGGACCATCACAGAGACAGAAGCCTGCACCATTCTGTCTGTCTGAATGACGACGGACCATCACAGAGACAGAAGCCTGGGCTTGGAGAGGCTGAGCGCACAGTTCTACACTGCAGCTCCAGGCTGAAATCAAGGTTTTATGACGACTTCTGCTAGCAAAAGGCAGCCGTTGCTGAGGCTCACCCCTCTCCTAGCTGGACTTAGAAAAACAGGATCAGAGACCAACCTGGCAAGCATAGCGAAACCCCATCTCTACTAAAAATACAAAAATGAGCTGGGCATGGTGGTATGCATCTGGAAGCCCAGCCACTCAGGAGGCTGAGGCATGAGAATCACTTGAACCTGGGAGGCGGAGGTTGCAGTCAGCTGAGATTGTGCCACTGCACTCCAGCCTGGGCAACAGAGCAAGAGAGACCCTGTCTCAAAAAAAAAAACAAAACGGGGAGAAGAGTTTTCTGTCTGCCCTCAAGAAACACCATTGGAACCTTCATGTTTTCAAGGGTAGAGACATAATTCAAAAAAGAAAAGAGAACCACCCATGAGGTACAAGATATCACTTCCCTACCCAATTGTTTTATGTTATGTTCTTTGAATGATAAATCCTTTGACCACTGGGAGTACCCATACTTGATCAATTCTGAGTTCTTTATTCTCCAATTCAGGGGGAATCTCCGTTCCCTGCTTTTTCTCCACTGGTCACCCATTGCCTCCGTTTTAAGATTTTCACTTCTTAGCATCCCTGAAGAAGGTGTGCAGAGGAGAGACTAATTTAACCAGTTTTAAGATATCAATTAGGGCCAGGCACAGTGGCTCATGCCTGTAATTCCAGCACTTTGGGAGGCCAAGGCATACAGATCATGAGGTCAAGAGATCGAGACCATCCTGGCCAACATGGTGAAACCCCATCTCTATTAAAAATATAAAAATTAGCCAGGCGAGCCGGGCGCAGTGGCTCACACCTGTAATCCTAGCACTTTGGGAGGTCGAGGTGGGCAGATCACCTGAGGTCAGGAGTTCGAGACCAGCCTGACCAACATAGTGAAACCCCATCTCTACTAAAAATACAAAAATGAGCTGGGCATGGTGGTATGCATCTGGAAGCCCAGCCACTCAGGAGGCTGAGGCATGAGAATCACTTGAACCTGGGAGGCGGAGGTTGCAGTCAGCTGAGATTGTGCCACTGCACTCCAGCCTGGGCAACAGAGCAAGAGAGACCCTGTCTCAAAAAAAAAAACAAAACGGGGAGAAGAGTTTTCTGTCTGCCCTCAAGAAACACCATTGGAACCTTCATGTTTTCAAGGGTAGAGACATAATTCAAAAAAGAAAAGAGAACCACCATGAGGTACAAGATATCACTTCCCTACCCAATTGTTTTATGTTATGTTCTTTGAATGATAAATCCTTTGACCACTGGGAGTACCCATACTTGATCAATTCTGAGTTCTTTATTCTCCAATTCAGGGGGAATCTCCGTTCCCTGCTTTTTCTCCACTGGTCACCCATTGCCTCCGTTTTAAGATTTTCACTTCTTAGCATCCCTGAAGAAGGTGTGCAGAGGAGAGACTAATTTAACCAGTTTTAAGATATCAATTAGGGCCAGGCACAGTGGCTCATGCCTGTAATTCCAGCACTTTGGGAGGCCAAGGCATACAGATCATGAGGTCAAGAGATCGAGACCATCCTGGCCAACATGGTGAAACCCCATCTCTATTAAAAATATAAAAATTAGCCAGGCGAGCCGGGCGCAGTGGCTCACACCTGTAATCCTAGCACTTTGGGAGGTCGAGGTGGGCAGATCACCTGAGGTCAGGAGTTCGAGACCAGCCTGACCAACATAGTGAAACCCCATCTCTACTAAAATACAAAAATTAGCCGGGTGTAGTGGCGGGCACCTATAATCTCTGGGAAACTGAGGTGGGAGAATCACTTGAAACCAGGAGGCAGAGGTTGCAGTGAGCCGAGATCGTGCCATCGCACTCCAGCCTGGCAATAGAGCAAGACTCTGTCTCAAAAAAACACAATAAAAATAAAAATAAAAAATTAGCCAGGTGCGGTGGCGGGTGTCTGTAGTCCCAGCTACTCAGGAGGCTGAGGCGGGAGAATCGCTTGAACCCAGGAGGCGGGGGTGGCAGTGAGCGAAGGTCATGCCACTGTACTCCAGCCTGGGTGACAGAGACTCCATCTCCAAAAAAAAATTAAGGAATAATAGAAGAGTTCCATCAATTTACTGAAAAGAAGTTATTCATGCCATTCCTCTGTGCCCCATGAATTTAAGCTATGGTTAAGGACCCCCAAGAAAGAAAGAAAATTAAGAGTGGATTATCTGAAAAAAAATAACCAGTGTGAGAGCTGCCTAACCCAGAACCACAAGGTGAAGTGAAGATCACTGAATTGTGTCCAGGAAGTCACTCAAAGAAATCTTTTAGAAACAAATCATAGAGGGTGGAGTTGCTTCAGTGATTACACAGAAAAAAAACATTTCCAAGGTAATTTTCCCAAATGATGTTTTAGTAATGCCTTTGTGAGCCAAGAAACCTGGTATGCAGGGAGATTTTAGAGGATGATTAGCTAGTCTAGTGATGGTTACCAGATACTATGCAGCGAAGCACAGCGTCTGACTTCTCAGGAACCTTCTGGGAAAGCAATGTAGACAAAAAACACAGCGGGGGCCTCTGGGGCCCTTCGGAGTCTGTCATCCTTTCATGCCACATGAATCTGAAAAAAAAAAAAAATCCCCGACATCACCATGTGTTCTGGGATTTCTCTGGCCTTCTTAGGAATTCCAGAAACCACAGGGTGCCGCCCTGGCAGCTCATTGTACGCTGGCTGGTGGACAGACTGAAGGTCTGGGCAGCCTTTCCAGGCCGTGGTGCTGCTGGTAGGTGGGCTGGATCCTTCTGTGTTTCGGGGATGTCCTGTGCATTGCAGGACATTTAGCTGCATCCCTGGCCTCTACCCACCAGATGACAATAGCACCCCCACCCCTCCATGCGTGACAATCAAAAAGTCTGCAGACACTACGGGGGGTGGGGGGTACCCTGATTGAGAACCATGAATCCTATTGTCCTAGGTAGATCCCAGGGCAGCCAGAGCTCCAATAGAGAGGGAAGCATCCCATGAGCCTACGGTTAGTGCCGCCTCCTCTCATTCTCCTTCCTTTCTCTTCTTAAAGTCTTTTCATACTGTGCTCCAAAAAGCATGTGTGTCTCTTTGCCTCCAAAAAACAGGTTGGTTCTGTTGAAATGATGTCCAGGTAGGAGATATTTTGAAATCAGGATACGACTGCTCCTTCTGAGCACCAGGTGGGTGCCCCAGGGGAAGGCAAGCACTAAACACTTGCTTAGTCACCAGATATATTATTTCACTTAATCTCTTTGAAGCTACTTAAAGGATAGTTACTAATGTCTCCTACATTTTACAGATGCAGAACCTGAGACTCAGAGAGGTTCAACAACTTGCTCAAGATCACACAGCTCAAGCGGCAGCCGCCTTGCGGCTGTCCTTCAGGGCTGTGCAGGCTGACAGCCTGACAGTGTAAGACACCACTGGAGCTTTGCAGGGCACAGCTCGCACAGATATGAGCCAGCCCTGAGGGCGCAGGTTGGTCTGAATCCAGAGAACGCTTTCCTTTCCACACTGCCGGCAGATACAAGCTGGCTCCACTTGGCCAGACCTCTCCTTTGTGGAGCCCCAAGCTTCGAAAGGGCATTTAGCTCTGTCTACACAGCAGCGTCCACTTCTTCACAATGGCGGCTGTTCTCCCACACCACAGAGCTCAGAGAAAGAAAAGAACCACAGTGCAGTGTGATTAGCCTGAACAGGGAAGGGGCGGCTAGGGACTGCAAATGCTGAATCCAGGGATGCTGAGTGCCCCAAAACAGACGCCTGAGCTAAGCTCTGGGTAGGAGAGGCCAAATTAAAGCAGCCACAGCTGTATTGCCAAAGGGGACACCCCTTTCCATATGAGTGTCGGTAGCAGCTTCTTACCCATTTAGAAATACTTCCTCCCTATTTCTTCCCACTTTTCCAGATTGTCTCAGATACCCTGAGAGGCGAGTTGTCAAAGACAAGTTCCCTGAGGACAGTTCAAGGTCTCACCAACACCTAAAACCTCCTGATGAGCAGAAGTGAGTAGAGGGAGAAGGAGGGAGTGCAGGGCCAGTGATGTTTGAGGACCCTTGCCGCAGTAGCAGGATGAGCAACATAATTTGCAGGGCCCGGCTCAAGACGAAAATGAGGGGTTCTTTGTGCAAACAGGATTAAGGATTTTAAGATGGTGACATCAGAGCATTAAACCAAAGACGGCACCCGGCCCGGCGTGGTGGCTCATGCCTGTAATCCCAGCACTTTGGGAGTCTGAGGCGGGCAGATCACAAGGTCAGGAGTTCAAGACCATCCTGGCCAACACGGTGAAACCCTGTCTCAAAATACAAAAATTAGCTGGGCATGGTGGCTCATTCCTGTAATCCCAGCAACTCAGGAGGCTGAGGCAGGAGAATTGCTTGAACCGGGACCTGGGAGGCGGAGGTTGCAGTGAGCCGAGATGGCGCCACTGAACTCCAGCCTGGGCGACAGAGCGAGACTCCACCTGAAAAGAAATAATAAAAAGACGGCACCCTTCTGGGCTCAGGGCCTTGTGTGAAGAGCAGATCTTGGCCCATGAGGCCCCCCTTGCTTGGTGGATGCTGCCCTTGGAGCATTCTGCTTACAAATGCCTCTAGTGCTTTCTTTTGAGATCACTCCTGCTGCTTTAGAAGTTCCCACAGTATTTCCTTAATCTCAAGATGTTCTGTTTAGAAATACGGTGGGAACGGTATTTCCCAAAAAGTGTTCCCAAACTGCCCCTCCATAAAGCACCTACGCTCTATAAATATCAGGGTTAAATAAATTAATGTAGGGGAATACACTGCCTTCCCTTCCTCAGGGAGAGTGTGTGCAGGAAGCAACTTCGTGCTTAAACCTGAAGTTCAATTAATTCACATGATGGGTAGAAAAAGCCGTAAGGTTGAGGAAGTGATATGGTAGCATCAAAAAGAGAGAAAACTGCTTGGGTGTGGGACAGAACACATGAGATGGGAGAGAGGTTTGAGAGACATACCTGCTGGGACAGGTGTGGAAGACTGAGCAAGAGAGGCTGAACTGCAGATTTTTCAGAAACTATGCATTGTGGTTGTGATTGGGTCCTTTTGACATTATTTAACAATGACTTACATTTCCAATTATTTTTGGTTATAGAATTTCTTAAACTTAGCTGTGCAGAGACTGGATGACATGGGGCTCCAGTTAATATGTGTGGTATTTCAGAGCATAGTAAACCCCTCTCAGCATAGTTGGCAAATTAGTTGCACAGCACAGGAAGAAAATTCATCTGCTAGATAGCAAATAGATACCTCCATTCCAGATGAGGTTACAGTATGTTTGGTGGTTGAGGAATTGATATCAATTGGTATTTTTTAAAAACCAGATTTAACACCAGCCCGAGGCTGGTCTTGAACTCCTGGGCTCAAGCCATCCCCCCACCTCCGCCTTCTGAGTAGCTGAGACTAGAGGCTTGAGCCTCCATGCCCAGCTCTTTTACAGCTTTAATGAGATATAATTACCATACCATACACAATTTACTCATTTAAGGTGTACAATTCAATTGCTTTCACTATATTCAGAATTGTGCAACCATCACCACAATCCATTTTAGAACATTCTCATTACCCTAGACAGAATTCCTACACCCCTTTTACCTCCTCATCTCCCCATTTCCACCCCCCACCCCCACGACACATACAGCCAGAGGCAATCACTAATCTACTTTCTGTCTGTATGTATTTGTCTATTAAGGATTTTTTTTTTTTAGAGACAGGGTCTCACTACATTGCCCAGGCTAGTCTTGAATGCCTGGGCTCAAGCAATCCTCCCACTTGGTTTCCCAAAATGCTGGGATTATAGGCAGAAGACACAGAGCCTGGCCTATTCTGGACATTTTATGTAAACAGAAGCTTTCACTTAACACAATGTTTTTGAGGTTTGACCATGTTGTCGCCTGTATCAGTACTTCATTCCTTTTTGTGGCAAATCGGCAATGCTTTTTAGAAGCGCCTGTAGAGACAGAGGGATGACTACCCCACTCTTCACATTCCTAGGGAAGTTACTCAAATGGAGGCAGACAGTGGGGGACAGGGCAGCTCTCATAGCAAGAAAACACCCTCCTGACCAGGAGGCCCCATAGAACTGTGAACACAATGCAGGCTTTGCCACCTGCCAGAAACAAATCTACGTCCAGCTCTGCCAATTATAAGGCAAGGCATTGAGCCTACCTTCTCATCTGTAAAAGGAGGGAATGATAATAGTCTGAGGATACGTATGTCAATTGCCTTGTGAAAATCTGTTACATAATTAGTTTTCATAATGGTAATCAGTGTAGTATAAGGAAAGAGTCCACTTGTTTCATCAGTTTCCTTTTCTGCTGTGGGTTACCACAGTAATTCTTTTTTAAAGTGGTATACCAACTAATATGTAAAAATGTCTCTGGGTGTAATTCTCACCTGTAATAGTAATTTACAGGACATGACCTTCCGTTCTTATTCCTGGAGATCACTGCTATGGATGGAGAAGGAGGAAAGGATAAATCCAGCTGTCAAGAGCTGGGCTGACGTTGAGGAGCTTCTGTGTCATCTGTGACTCCTCCCCAGGTGACGACTTCCTGACAGTGTTGTCCCACATGTGAAAATACTGACAAACACACACTATATGACTCACACAGTCAGTTTAGTGACCACATACCTCAGCCACAGAGCACTGACTGTACTCTGGAGAGGAAAAGGACAGTTAAGTCAGGCTGTGGCGCGTGTTTCATGGCTTCTCTGAAGGTGAGAACCCTTGATGACAGATGTATCATTCTCTGCTAGAGATGAACAATCAATATTGAATTATTGGGATTAGTGGAGGAGTTTGTGGTAGGCTTCACAGATGACCTTGGAAAAACAATGTGTTCATTGGAAAGAATGCTGGATTTGCCTCTTTTTTTTTTTGCTGTGTGGTTAAGGTGTTAGGATATTATCTGTATATTTATTGGTTTCCATCCACAGTTCCTGGCTCCTAACTCCCATAGTCCTTGTTATAATGTTGGGGCACTTCTGGCCTCGGGAAACAGAATCTCTCTCTCTTTCTGACCTTCTATCCTCCTTTTACCTGTCCAAGGCAGGACTCTGATTGTGGTCAAAAGCCCTCATTCCAAAAGACCCTCATTCCTGCCCTGTACCCTAGGGGAAAGAAAGCCACACAGAGAAAAGAATGCCAAGAAAAGTCTGAACAGACAGGCTTGCTGGCTTCAGATCAGGTGCTTTTTGTCCAATCACATTTCTACATGGTTCTCAATCATGCTTATGTAGCGAAGCCTCCATAAAAGCCCAAAAGGACAGGGTCTGGGGAGCTTCCAGACAGCTGAACACGTGGAGGCTGACAGGAGGTGAAGAACTCATCCACATGCTGGGAGGATGGCGCATCCCAACTCCATGGGGACCGAAGCTCCTGCAAATCGCCCTATGGATCTCCGCATCTGGTTGTTTATTTATATCCTTAAAATAACCTTTGTAATAAACCAGTAAAAGTAAGTGTTTCCCTGAGTTCTGTGAGCCACTCTAGCAAATTAACCCCAAGAGGTGCTCATGGGAACCCCAACTTGAAGCCAGTCAGTCAGAAGTTCCGGAAGCCTTGACTGGCAGCTGGTTGTCCGGGGGTTCGGGGGATGGGTGAGGAGTAGCCTTGGGGACTGGGCCCACAACCTGTGGGATCTGACACTATCTTCAGATAGAAAGTATCGGAACTGAATTCAAGAACATGCCACCAGTGTCTGCAGCTTGGCGTGTGGGGCAAATCCACCACGACTTTGGTCACAGAAGTCTTCCTCTTCCTCTGTGTTGATGATTGTCATTGTGGTGGTGGGAGAGCAGAGAAAATAAGGTCTGAGAGAGATTTGCCCTAAACAGTGGGTCGTGGCAAGTTTCTTTCTTTTTATTTGTATTTGAATTTATTTATTTATTTATTTGTTTGTTTGTTTGTTTGTTTGTTTATTGAGAGAGAGTCTCACTATGTCGCCCAGGCTAGAGAGCAATGGCACAATCTCAGCTCACTGCGTCCTCTGCCTCCTGGGTTCATGCGATTCCTCCCTCAGCCTCCTGAGCAGCTGGGATTACAGGCATGAGCCACCACACTTGACCCACATATCACATTTTAATAGCTACTGTAAAATGGGCAGGACCCTTGACAGGTAGCAGAGTAACGTCATGTTGCGGGATATGGACTCCTGCACCTGCTCCCTAGGCTCAAACCTCTGCTCTGCCACTCACTAACTGATCATCAGTCTGCCTCAGTCACTTCTTCTATAAAACTAATGTAATAGCAGCATCTATTCATTTGACCATTATGGAATTTGAGTCAGTCTATGTAATGCTGTTCTGAATACTATATAAAGTATGCACTATGTAAGTGTTAGCTGCTGCCAGTGGCTTTGGGTTTAACATTGGCAAGATTATAAAAATAATGTATTTATCTCAAATTGGTGGAGAACAAAGGCTATAGGAGCGTTATTCGAACATTTAAAACACTCAAGTGATGCCAAGTTTCATTTTGACTAATCTGCAACCCCCTTCCCCAACCAGTCTGCATCCCTCTTCCCCCACCCTCAATAGCCAGCAAGTCGCATAGCTGCTGTCACCAGAAAGCCTGCTGTCAGCAGAAAGGATCAGGGAAGAGGTCATAGCTCACAAGCAGACCACGGGTAACCAGCTCTTGTGGAGCTGGCAGGAAGGCCAGCAGTTAGGGCGCCTACTCAGTGGGGACAGGAGGGATTCGTTCTGATTACCCAGCCTAATCCAATGGCAATTGTCTTCCTGAATTTGCCATCTCGCAAATTAGGTGATTGCCACCACCTAATACCCAGAGCCGTGTTAGTTAGGGAAGCTTATTCAAAGATGATTTCTGTAAATTGCGTGGGGAGGATGGCAGACCATGTTGGGAGAGACACTTAACACATTTCGGGAGCCTACCGTGTGTCAGCCCCAAGGCTGGGCACTTCACAGACACGATCGTATTTCATCTTCACAGTGAACTTGTCTGGTGGGTGTTCTTTGCTATTTCCCAGCTAATGACTTGGAAGCTTCAGTCACTTCTAAAGGTTGGTGTAAGTAGCATAACTTCTCACAGCCTGCAAGTGGCAGAGCTGAAACATGAGTCCAGATTTGCTGGAGTGGAATATCGGTGAGGATGTGGAAAAGAGCAAGAACGCTCATTCATTGCCAGTGGGAATGGAAAAGTGGTACAGACATTTTGGAAAACACTTTGGCAGTTTCTTAACCCATTTCCCATTTGCCCCAAGAATACTGTTGTCTCTAATCCTGATGTAATATTATATACATTTCTGTCACATTAGAATTAGAGATAAATTCTGTTTAGAAATAACTCCAAAAACAGTTTTTGTATTTTATTTTCACATTGAAAATCAGCCAAATTTGTTTCAGCCTCAAAGAGCCTGTTTATGTAAAATTGAGTGCTGGCAACAAGCTGCCCTTTTTTTTTTTCCTAAATGGGAAATGGGTTTCAAAGTTAGACATAAATTTACCAAATGACCCAGCAATTCCACTCTGAGTTATCTTCCCAAGAGAAATGAAAATGTATATTCACACAAAGACTCGCACACAAATGTTCTTAGCAGGGTTATTCGTAATAGCCAAAAATCGGAAACAACCTAAGTATCTATTAGAAATAACCTAACACTCCAACTAGTGAATGGGTAGACAAAATGTGGCATAGCCATGTAACGGAATAGCACTGAGCAATAACAAAGAACAAACTATGGATACGGCGGGGTGTGGCTCACACCTGTTATCCCAGCACTTGGGAGGCTGAGGCAGGCAGATCACCTGAGGTCGGGAGTTGGAGACCAGCCTGGCCAACATGGTGAAATCTGTCTCTACTAAAAAATACAAAAATTAGCTGGGCATGGTGTCAGGTGCATATAATCTCAGTCACTTGGGAGGCCAAGGCAAGATAATTTCTTGAACCCAGGAGGCGGAGGTTGCAGAGAGCTGAGATCACACCATTGCTTTCCAGCTTGGGTGACAGAGCGAAGCTCCTTCTCAAAACAAAAACAACAAAAAACACAAAATTATGGATACATGGTATGACGTAGATGAACTTCAAAAACATTCTCAGTATGCTTAGTGAAAGAAGCCATACACAAGAGACCATACAATAAATGGAATTAAGTGTCCAATAGAAAGTATAAAGACAGAAAGTAGATCAGTGGCCGGAGGTGAGGGCAGTAGGGAGAATGCTAATAATAAACGTGCTTGAAGGATCTGTTGGGGGTGATGACAATGTTCTAAAACCAATCTATGGTGATGATTGCCCAACCTAGTAGATTTGCTTTTAAAAACAAATCATTACATTTAACAATTAGAAATGGTGAATTATATATGATATACAAAATACGCCCTTTTAAAGCTAATTTTAAAAATAGAAGCAAGGAGGCAAACATTTAATGAGCCCCTACTAAATTCACTGCCGCGTTAACTGTGACAGCAAAAGCTAAATGTCCATTATTGGAATGTGGTTATTGTATATCTAAAGAATGGAATCTTTTTTTCTTGTTAACAACAATGTACATTTAAAAGAATGAGACAGGTCAAGCATGGTGGCTCCCGTGTGTAATCCCAGCACTTTGGGAGGCCAAGGTGGGTGGATCACTTGAGCCCAGGAGTTCAAGATCCACCTGGGCAACATGGTGAAACCCAATCTCTACAAAAAGTACAAAAATTAGCCAGTGTGGTGCATGCCTGTAGTCCCAGTGACTCAGGAGGCTGAGGCAGGAGAATGGCTTGAGCCTGGGAGGTTGAAGCTGCAGTGAGCCGTGATTGCACCACTGCACTCCAGTATGGGCAACAGAGCAAGACCCTGTCTCAAAACAAAACAAAAAAAAGACACTGATAATGGAATAAAAAAATGCACTGATATGGAATAATCTCCAGGATACATTAAATGAAATAAACAATGTATAAGAGTGCAGGGAATGTGATCCCTTTTTTTTTTTTTTTGAGATGGAGTCTCGCTCTGTTGCCCAGACTGGAGTGCAGTGGCACGATCTTGGGTCACTGCAAGCTTCGCCTCCCAGGTTCACCCCATTCTCCTGCCTCAGCCTCCCGAGTAGCTGGGACTACAGGTGCCCGCCACTTCACCCCGCTAATTTTTTGTATATTTAGTAGAGATGGGGTTTCACCATGTTAACCAGGATGGTCTCGATCTCCTGACCTCGTGATCCATCTGCCTTGGTCTCCCAAAGTGCTGGGATTACAGGCATGAGCCACCACGCCCAGCCCATGTGATGACTTTTAAAGGCAAAGAAGAAGGAGGAGGAGGAGGAGAAAATAATCTAATATGTTTGTTTATACATATATTGACTAGAAATACACAAGAAAGCAGTAGCTTGGTTGCTCCTGGGAGGGGGCCTAAGTGTCGGGGGGAAAAGAAGGCACGCCATTTGGAGGCAGTGATAGTCTTTGTATATCTTTCTGGATACCTTGACTTGATGTATCTTACCTAATAAACAAGTAAAAGCTAACTTTTCAATATTAATAGTGAGCACCTCCATGTGCCTGACAGTGTGTTGGGTGCACAATTCATCACATAGACGTGGTGAATACTGAGCTGGCAGAACCTCCCTCTGGATTTGTTTTGAATATATTTTAGGTGGATGAGTCTTTCCACTGTCTCCTCTCCCCTGCTGCTTAAAATGTGTGGTGGTTTCCAATCCTTATGAGAGGGCAAAAAAAAAAAAAAAAAAAAGGTTAAATAAAACCTGTGCGAGGCCGGGCATAGTGGCTCACTCCTGTAATCCCAGCATTTTGGGAGGCAGAGGCAGGTAGATCACCTGAGGTCAAGAGTTCGAGACCAGCCTGGCCAACATGGTGAAATCCCATCTCTACTAAAAATAAAAAAATTAGCTGGGTGTGGTGGCACACACTTGTAATCCCAGCCACTAGGGAGGCTGAGGCAGGAGAATTGCTTGAGCCTGGGAGATGGAGGTTGCAGTGAGCTGAGATGGCGCCACTGTACTCCAGCTTGACTGACAGAGTGAGACTCTGTCTCAAAAAAAATAAGTAAGTAAATACATACATAAATAAAACCTGTGTGACAGTTTAGTACCTCCCCTGAATTTACAACTGAAAAACGCATCTGAAACACAGACAGGTTAGGTGACATTTCCAAGGTCACACAGCTTGTTATTGACAGAGTCCAGGTTTCTTGATTCTGATTTTCCATGTACTGCATTGAAAGGATACATTCTCTTGCCTATCTTGGGGTAAAGACAGGGAAGAGAGGAGACCTTATGGTGATATAAACATACAAAGTGTGACAGTGCTGTAATCGGACCCACTTCCATGAGTTAACTGATTAAAATCACTTTGGCTTGAAGTTGAATGTCATGGGCCGACTGCTGTGTCCAGTCTAGGAATGTGTCATCAATGTCATCACAAACACTTCGTAGTAAAGAAAGCCCTTCTCTGGCTTGTTTTCCTCTTATCCTCCGCATTTGCCCAGGCTCCTTATGTTCCTACCCTCACTCCCCTGTAACTGCTGAAAACTCCAAAGCCACTCCAACTAATCTCTCTTGGGAGAATGTTTTACTTTTCAATGTGGCCAAGAGGTGAAACGCTGTGGAATTTCTGGCATCAGACAGTATAGGGAAGAACCTGGAAAACCTTAGGCTCTCTTCTGTCTCACTCCCCGCCCCCCGACAAAAATAAGACCAACCCTGCGTGTAGTTAACTGAGCCTGAGTGTAGTTAACTGAGCCAGAATTCATTATGCTGAACTAACCACCTGTCAGCAAGACCATTCAGAAAAAATCAGTGGTATGAGGACAGGGAAGAGATTCTCAGGAGAGTGGCAGTCTGATCTCTGCCACCTTCTACCCTCACCCTTCAACCCAGCCAGTCAGAGTGTCTTAGGGGAACACTTTTCATATAATGCCTCCACTTGCCTTATTTCCAGAAGATTTTTTTAAAAAATAGAGATGGGGTCCCACTATGTTGCCCAGGCTGTTCTCAAAATCCTGGGCTCAAGCGATCCCCCACCCACCTCAGACTCCCAATACAGAAGATTTTTAATGGTTCTTTATCTAATCTTGTTCTAGTAAATAAAGTGTGCCTTAGAGATAAGGAACATCACATCCAATAAAAAGGGCCGTAGGATGTAGTACTGTAGCCAACAGTTCATTCCATTTCTTTTTATTTCTTTTGAGATAGGGTCTCGCTCTTTCACCCGGCTGGAGTGCAGTGGTACAATCTCGGCTCACTGCAACCCCTGCCTCCTGGGTTCAAGCAATCCTCCCACCTCAGCCTCCTGAGTAGCTGGGATTACAGGCATGCACCACCATGCCTGGCTAATTTTTGTATTTTTAGTAGAGACAGGGTTTTGCCATGTTAGTCAGGCTGGTCTCAAACTCCTGACCTCCAGTGATCCTCCTGTCTCGGTATCCCAAAATTCTGGGATTACAGGTGGCTTGTGCCGCTGTGCCTGGCTGGTTCCTTCCATTGCTGAGGCAGGACTGTTCTGTGGAAGAACATTTTGACTTGTCCGGGCTGAACTTTAAAGCACGCCCATCCTAATTTTTTGGTTTAAATTTTCCTGGCTTACCTTTAGCAGTAATAACCTTAATCTTTAAAGTATAAATGCCCCCCATGGCTATCTTTATGACTAAGGGAACAGGTGGTATGATTTTAGAGGCCTTTCTCCAAAATATCTAAAATCTCCTAAAGTGGCCATTCCAAGCCTCTCTCGTCACTCAGCAGCCTGGGGACTTGGTTGGCGAGACCTCAGCCTTCCTGCTTTGTTGGCTCTGATTGGTCTAAACTGTGCTGCTCTTGCTCACTGACCAAGTAATTAACCAAAGTCAATTGCATGTGGCACTCTCCAAAAAGTAGTTCAGGGGAGACCCAGTCAGTGCAAAGCTTAGGTTGTTCACTCTGTCATCCACAGGAAAAGGAAAGCATGTGAACCTCAGCGGAGGCCAATAGCTATCTTGAGACTGTGCTAAAGCTGATAAAACCAAAACAGAGATGAGCAGAGCTTTTAGAAATGCAGAGAAACGGGGGGTCCTGACCAAACTCCTGGACTCTTCCATGGTGTGAGCAATAAATTCCTGTTACTGATTAAGGTAGTTTGAGTTGATTTCTTTCTTTTTTTTTTTTTTCCTGTTTTTCTTTTTCTTTTCTTTCTTTTTTTTTTTTTTTTTTTTTTTTTTTTTTGAGACAGAGTTTCACTCTTGTCGCCCAGGCTGGAGTGCAATGGCACGATTTCGGGTCACTGCAACCTCTGCCTCCTGGGTTCAAGCAATTCTCCTGCCTCAGCCTCCAAGTAGCTGGGATTACAGGCCTATACCAGCATGCCTAGCTAATTTTGTATTTTCAGTGGAGACAGGGGTTCACCATGTTTCACCAAGCTGGTCTCGAACTCCCAACCTCAAGTGATCCACCCACCTTGGCCTCCCAAAATGCTGGGATTACAGGCATGAGCCACCAAGCCCGGCCAAGTTGATTTCTTCGTTGCTTCAAGAAGGCACGCCCTCTCCTCCTTGGCCCGCAGTACCTGAAATTCCTACCATTTGGCTCTCCATTCGAGATCTTTGTTGGACACCAAGTTACAACTAAGTTACCAACAGAAGGAATGGACTGAAGATTAAACGGCTTGATCAAAACCATCTAACTCTTGACAATTCTTTCATCATCAAGAAGACAGGGGAGGAGAAGTGTGAAAAGCGTAACCCAACCACACTAATTTCTGATTTTCCTATTCATCCTTTCTCCTTCTGCCCTCCATGTTTTTATTTTGCTTTTCTGGATTTACTTTACATGGAAGGACCACCATCCTGTTCAAACACCCCGCCAGGTTTTCAAACCCCTAGCTCAAATGCTGGTTTCTCTTTGAAGGCTTCCCTGATATCCTCAGCTGGAAAAAAAGAAAAAGCCCCTAAAAACTAGAGACCATTAGCCTCAGGGTATTGTCCCCTCACTCAGTGTCACCCTCAGCAGCTAGACTGTAAACTGCTTGCCTGCAGGGCACCTGATGGGTTCACCTTTTATGTTTGCAACACTAGCACATTGTATCTGTGTCTCTGGTATGACCTGAGAAGTAAGGGAAGTTTGGTGGTTGAAAAGAATAAGCACGGCCGGGCGCGGTGGCTCACGCCTGTAATCCCAGCACTTCGGGAGGCCGAGGCGGGTGGATCATGAGGTCAAGAGATCGAGACAATCCTTGCAAACATGGTGAAACCCCGTCTCTACTAAAAATACAATAACTAGTTGGGCGAGGTGGTGCATGCCTGTAGTCCCAGCTACTTGGGAGACTGAGGCAGGAGAATTGCTTGAACCCAGGAGGCAGAGGTTGCAGTGAGCTGAGATGCACCACTGCACTCCAGCCTGGGCAACACAGCGAGACTCCATCTCAAAAAAAAAAAAAAAAAAGAATAAGCACAAATAGGTTTTCTTCAGGAACTGCAGGCGGAAGAAATGGCTACAGCAGTGGTTCTCAGAGTGGCCCCTGGGCCACGCCATCAGCAGCATTACCTGGGAACAAGGAAGAAATGCAAATTCTTGGAAACTTCAGAATCAGAAGCTCTGAGGGTGGAGCCCAGCAACCTTTATTTTAACAAGCTCTTTAGATTCTGTTGCACTTGAAAGTTTAAGAACCACTGGGCTCAGAGGAAGGTCTTAAACTAGGGGTTGAGGAGCAAATGAGCCTGTTTGTCTAAGAGCAGGGGCCTGGTTGTCTAAGAGCAGGGTTGAAGATCAAGTGAAAACCCAGGTGAGTTGTGCAGCCCAGACATGAGGATAGCAGTTCTATCCTAACACAGATCTAACACAGACAGCAGTTCTGGAGGCTGGCCCTCGAGAGGGAGGGTGCAGTGTATCCAGACCTGAACTCTCGGAACTGAGCTTCTCTTCAACTTGCTGCCTGTCTCTTTGAGCTGATGTCTGAAGTCTCCTGATCAGTTTTGTCTGTTTGGGCCATGCCCAGTTGGTATGCATAGGCGGAAATCCCAATAAGGGCTTGAAACATGTTTAAATGTTTTATTTGACGTAGGTCAAATGTTTATTCTTTCGTTTTCGCCAACCCCAAGATGACGTGATTACGTTCTCCCAAGTTGCTTTACATGTTTGCATTTTCAGTTTTTCTTTTTGGCAGCATCCAACCCAGAGTAACATATCCTGGGTTCCTCGTGAACCTGTCTGTAACCGAAGCGAAGAATGTATCACAGTACTGCGATGTGCCCGGGAAAAAGCTGTGGGGTATCTCAGTGAAAACAAGGGACAATGAGAAAGATGTCTGATAAAGTTCTTGGGAGCTAGCCCACAAGCCTGCTTGTGAATCTCATCTGCTCCCTCCCATCCCTGACTGGCCTTTCTCCCTATTCATTGTGTACTTTTACTACTGACCCCGCCCAATTCTAGCCCACAGTGCAATCCCTACCCTGGAAACTACACTTCTTCTGAGTTGGCCCAGACCTACTGCCCCTGCTCAGCTCCCCAATGGCTGGTCCACTTCAGAGACTTTTCACCTCCACGCCTGCCCTCACCTCTCTCAATGCAAGACTCGACTACAATCTTTGAGGAAAGGCTGGGCGTGTACCTTCATTTTCAGAGTTTTCATCATGATCACAGGCCTTTCATTACTATGGATTCCCAAACACTCATATTGAAATATGGTACTGGTGTGTATTAAAAAGCATTCCCAGAGGATATTGATAAATCTCTACTTCTGCTTTTAGATAATAAGCATCAATTATCCATCAACTATTTTCAGTAAAAAATTTTTTTTCTTATTTATCATAGATACATTCTAAAATATAATCTTTTTTTCTTATTTTGTTTTCAAAGATATTGTTTCCAAGTATAGAATTTTTCTCAAGGAATCTAATTGTTATGTTTATTTAATTATTGCAGTAATGCTTATAATGTTCAGTTTCTATTACTTTATATAGTTTATTTTATGGTAGTATTCTAAAGTTTCAGCAAAAAAAAGAGAAGCTTTTAATTAAGGTGAAAAACAAACTTTTCTTGAGAAACTATGATTCCACAGATACTTTAGGTATATTTATTCATCTAATCCCCCATCAATTCTGTTAAAGTGAATACTGTTATGATTTTACAGATGAGTAAACTGGGGTTCAAACAGGTTGAAAAGTTATGCTAAAGTTAGGAGTCAATTCCAAATCTGACTCCAAAACCTTTCTTAGGACCTCCCCTGCTTCTCCCACCTCCATTCAGAGTGAGACACTAACTCAACTGCATCCGCATCACAGGGGCTGACACCTACGTGCGAGTGTTCAGGAGGCTGTTAAAACTCATGAAACTGGAGGAGAAAAACACTTTGCAGGTAATGACAACAGGAACTCTGCCCTACCTAAAAACTTCTCCAAATTGTGATGAAATGTGTGGTAAAAACATCAAAAAGACAATGTAGGCCGGGCGCGGTGGCTCACGCCTGTAATCCCAATACTTTGGGAGGCTGAGGTGGGTGGATCACCTGAGGTCAGGAGTTCAAGACCAGCCTGGCCAACATGGTGAAACCCCGTCTCAACTAAAAATACAAAAAAATTAGCTGGGCGTGGTGGTGGGCGCCTGTATTCCCACCTACTTCGGGAGGCTGAGGCAGGAGAATCACTTGAACCCAGGAGGCGGAGGTTGCAGTGAGCCAAGACCGAGCCATTGCATTCCAGCCTGCGCAACAAGAGCAAAATTCTGTCTAAAAACACAAAACAAGCAAAAAAATAAAAACAACAACAAAGGACAATGTAATTTGGGAGCGAAAGTACATTTAGTTTGTTTTAAGTCTGATTTCCAAGATTTGAACATGGTTATTGGCCATCCATTCTTTTTAATACAGGATTTGTGAAGTTGTTGATTCAGAAGGCAACCCACAACATCCTTGGTTTCAGTACAGAAGCCACACAGCAAAAACTCCTTCAATTTGTCCTTAGTTGATATGGAGTTATAAAACATATCACATATCTCTGGAATTACCATTCCTGGTTAATTAATCTTTAGAAATAAAGGCTACCTTTACATAAGGAAAAGGCTGTGGAAAGAAAATAATTAGAGCAGAAGCAGCTCTAAATGCTGTTCTTGCTTTTATCTATTTTTAAATGATTGCCAAATGTCTGTAACTGACACCCTTAATCAGGGCTCTTAAGGTTTAGACATGTTCATTAAACTGTAATGTGACAGTGGTGACATTTAATTGATGGATGTTTTTTGGCTGACTTTTTGCCTTAAAATTTTTAAAAAATCTATTGTTTTAACAATAAATGCTTACATCAGTCATTTTGAAATGCCTGATAGCTTTTCAGCAAATTGCATTACCTGTTGTCAGACAATATACTTCTATGTCTACCCAGATAGGAGAGATTTTCGATCATTTAGTAATTCACAGTAAAAGGAATAATTCTTGACTAAAATACTCAAATATTTCAGACAAAAGTCTCCAGGGCCTGAGTTACCTGGATAATTAACTTAACTTTTTATGTTACTTTGCAAAGCTTTACATCTCACTGCTTCGAGTCATCCTGTATATTTTTTCTAACTGCTAAGATAGACATGATGTGAAAGAAACGATTTTCATTCATTATTGTCAAGCCAAAATAAGCACACCTTTAAAAATAGCAATAATTTTCAAAAAGTGCCAAAATGGACTTAAATTACAAGACCATGAGAATTTGCCCACTTTAAAACCTTATATACCCAAATATCCCATAGAGCTCCTATTTGTTTCATCTCATTCTATTTCATAAGGAAACCATCTGCTTCATTCTTTGTTGCAGAAAATGTTAACACCTATATATTGAAAGTACAGCCATTCCTTATGTAAAAACCAAAGTCTATATACTTACTTTTCAATACTCTTTGTCCAAGAAATGTTATAGGAGGGCTGGCTCGGCTATGGATTCCCCAGGCTGTGTGTGAGGCATTGACTGGGTGTCCCTGTTCCCGGGACAGGGATTCGAAGGAGTTTACAGGGTTCAGGGTCTTTTCCACGATCAGGTCAAAGCACAGATGGATCTGCTTCCAGAAAGTTCATATCTTCCTAAGAGGGGAAATTCCATGCTCAGGGAAGTTCTGGAAGAAAACCATTTTTTCCCCGCCCTTCAATGAACTAGGTCATAGCTGAAGCTGGAGAATATATTTTAGCATCCCTGTGATGAAACTTGAGGGCTGTTTCTGCAGTAGGTGCAACACTTGTTGACACACCGGGGAGGCCCTGGCAAGGGGGCCTGGTGAAATGCAGCCCCAGGGAGCTGATGAAACCCAGATGAGCTGTCACTGGCTGCTGCTCAGCAGACCGAGCAGCTCTTTACAAAGCCCGTGCTGGACCCTGGGCTTAGTTGCTCACCCCTTAGGAAAGGAAAAACTTGCTGCCTGATAAAGGGATTAAGGCCGGAGTAACACAACCAGTTCTCGTACCAAGGTTATCAGGCATTTGAAGTACACATAGGAAACCCATGGAGGGGGTGGCGGGGAGGTAAAAATACGAGTTATATGTTGTTCATTTAGAACAGGTATTATAGCCGTCCTCTGAAGTTCTCTGAGAAAGGCAGAAGCCACAGAAGGAAGGTGGGATCCACCCTCCTCACCCTCCTTACTCCCTTTGTCTGTCTGTCTGTCTCTCTCTCTCTCTCACACACACACACACCTTCCTATTTTGACTATAATAGAAAGAAGAGAATGGACAAAGATCAGAAGAAATTCACAGAAGAAATACCACGGGTTCTATTCCTTCAGATTGCCTGGAATGCTTCTTATTGGGAAAGTAGATTTTGTAATATGGGCATTTCTTTTATTGAATTTTATCCAAGCCTAAAAACATAGAGAATCCTTTAGCATCATTCTGTAACTACTTAGCCTCTCCCCAAAAATATTTTAATGTATGACACCTGGAAATTGACAGCTTAGAAATCTCTTTCGAGACTCACAGAGACGGCTCAAATTAGCAGCTCCAGGGGTGACTTTGAAAGGGACATAGCTGTAAATACTCACTCTGTGTTGAGCACTGCAATCCTCAGAAGCAAATTGTTTTACATAGCACAGAATGTACATCACTACCCCTTGATGGAATGCAACTTTTCACAAGATGAAAAATCACCTAAAATGATGAAATATTAAGAAGCGTAGGGGTGATGTGTTCTGTTTTTCAGTTTTATCTTTATATGAGGAAAAAAATATTAAAGCTGAGACACTGTAAAATGATGACTATCTCCTGGGGAACACACCGATGAAATGCCACAGAACACAGAAATGACCAACTCTTTGCAAATGGTTGGCTTTGTGGGAAGCTGAGATCTTCACAATGTAAGGTCTGTTCCAGATAAGAAAGAGGAGATAACTTCAGGTTGGGAATGAAGAGAGGAGGAAGGTGTGAAGATAAAGAATAAACAAATGCTATGGCATGCCACAGAGAGGATAAAGTCAAAAGTGAAGGAATGTCCCAAAGCAATAGATAAATGTGATATAGTTGTGAAAGAAGTGTTGCCTGGGAGTTCTTAAATGGACAAGTTGAAATTCACTATGAAACTTAATTTTGTTCCTCTGAAATACTTTGAAAAACCAATTCCCTCAGCTCCTAACATTCATCTCCTAGCAAAATAAATGTAAAGAGCAGAAGGTTTATATATGTGTATATATAGATACACACACACACACACATACATGCATGAATACACACATGCATGCATATAGATACACATGTACATACATACATATAATGGATTTAACTGTATTTGTTTTATTCATCTCATGAATTTGCAGCCACAGAATGTATGTTTTAATCTTAGGTTTGGGGGAGGAGGCATGAAAGAAAATCAGAAACAGAAGTCTTGGAATTAAACTCATAGTAGGCCTGTAATCCCTGCACTTTGGGAGGCTGAGGGAGGTGGATCACTTGAGGTCAGGAGTTCAAGATCAGCCTGGCCAACATGGTGAAACCCCCGTCTCTACTAAAAATATAAAAATTAACTGGGTGTCGTGGCTCACGCCTGTAATCCCAGCTGCTCAGGAGGCTGAGGCAGGAGAATTACGTGAACCCAGGAGGTGAAGATTGCAGTGAGCCGATATTGCGCCACTGTACTCCAGCCTGAGGGACAGAGCAAGACTCCGTCTAAAAAAAAAAGAAAGAAAAACCTCAAATTAGTCCAGGACATTAGTTCTACATTTTCTGTGAATATCGAAGGAAGGATGTTGAAGAGAAAAAGAAAGGCATATATCTGTGCCCCGCTAATAGCATCAAAAAATACATGACTCTCTTTGTCACATCTACCGTGAGACTGAAGACCATTCTTAGGAATCAGACTGTTGACATTCCCGAAGATGTCAACATCACTCTGAAGGGACATAGTTATTGTGGAGGGTCCCAGAGGATCCCTGTGGAGGGACTTCAGTTACATCAGTGGAGAACTCAGTCTCCTTAGAAAGGAAAAGAAGAGACTCCAGGTGGACAAAGTGTGGGGAAATAGAAAGGACCTGGCTACTGTTGGCACTATTTGTAGTCATAAACAGAATATGATCCAGGGTGCTGCACGGGGCTTCTGTTGTGAGATGAGGGCTGTGCATGCTCACTTCCCCATCAACATTGTTAGCCAGGAGTCTTTTGTTGAAATCTGAAATTTCTTGGGTGGAAAATACATCTGCAGGGTTTGGATGAGGCCAGGTGTTGCTCATTCAGTATCTCAAGCCCAGAAAGATGAGTTCGTTCTTGAAGGAAATGATAGTGAACTTGTTTCAAATTCAGTTGTTTTGATTCAGCAAGCCACAACAGTTAAAAACGAGGATATTGGCAAAGAGCAAGGGCTCATGCCTGTAATCCCAGCACTTTGGGAGGCTGAGGAGGGTGGATCCTTTAAGCTCAAGAGTTTGAGACCAACGTGGGCAGCATGGTTGAAATCCCGTCTACAAAAAAAAATACAAAAATTAGCCAGGTGTGGTGGCGTGTGCCTGTAGCCCTAGCTACTTGAGAGGCTGAGGTGGGAGGATGGCTTGAACCCAGGAGGTTGAGGCTGTAGTTAGCCACGGTCATGCTACTGCACTCCAGCCTGGGTGAAAGAGTGAGATTTTACCTCAAAAAAAAAAAAAAATCAGAAAATGTTTGGATGGTATCTATTTTTATTTTATTTTATTTTATTTTTTTTTTTTTTTGAGACGGAGTCTCGCTCTGTTGCCCGGGCTGGAGTGCTGTGGCCGGATCTCAGCTCACTGCAAGCTCCGCCTCCCGGGTTTAGGCCATTCTCCTGCCTCAGCCTCCCGAGTAGCTGGGACTACAGGCGCCCGCCACCTCGCCCGGCTAATTTTTTGTATTTTTAGTAGAGATGGGGTTTCACCGTGTTAGACAGGATGGTCTCGATCTCCTGACCTCGTGATCCGCCCGTCTCGGCCTCCCTGGATGGTATCTATATCTCTGAACAAGGAATAGTTCAGCAGCCTGGTAAATAAGATCTAAGAGTTGTCCAACTGCACAAACAAGATGCCAGATGATTCCCCAGAACTATGTGTGATGTTTAATAATTCAATAAAATACCTCAATTGAAAAAGAATGTAAGTTTGAGATTAAAAGTAAAGACATAAAAATGTTTAGCATTTCCAAGTAAAGTAGTATAAAGAAATTATGTTTAATCTCTATTTTTCTGAAATTATACGGAGAATTTTCTTAAAACTTAATTTTCAGGAAGATTTTTCCTTCTAAGGAATGGAGTTGGAAATGTATTTTTGTATCAGATGTTTATTAATTCTCTCTCTCTCTGAAAGGGCTTTTCAGCTTTCCCAAGTTCTTTTCTTTGTTATTTTCTTGGTTTCTTGAATGAATGAACTTGGTTCGCTGACCACCCTAGGTTCACTGACCACCCTAGGTCTGCTGGAGACTGGGATTGAATCAGTTCCCAACTAATATGAACAATTAAAGCAAATTCATTAGGCTCTTATGCTACTCTGTGCTCCTATAACGTGGACTGCAATTGGTACGTGAGAGGTTTATCTGCTCATTTTATTCTTCGTGGCACGGAAGGCCCTTGAACACTAGTGGCAAGGTTGATGGCACAGTCTTTCCCAGCAAAGCACATTCTTGGCGGAGGCTTAGTATCAATCACATGGCAGATCAGTGACTCTGCCAGGATCCTCGGGCCAGGCTGGAACTGAGCAGGTCGCTCCTGCTGCAAAGAGAACTGTCAGTGTTTGGGGAGCTTCTCTGGAGCACCGAGAGCCTCCCTCCCCAACAATTCATCCCTATCCAGGGATTCCCGTTAGCAGATGTGACCTGAATCATGTATTTGCAACCTTCATTCAGTTCATTTATGTATTTATTTATTTTATTTTATTTTATTTTTTAGACGGAGTTTTCGCTCTTGTTGCCCAGGCTGGAGTGCAATGGCGCAATCTTAGCTCATTGCAACATCTGCCTCCTGGGTTCAAGCGATTCTCCTGCCTTAGCCTCTCAAGTAGCTGAGATTACAGGCATGCACCACCATGTCCAGCTAATTTTGTGTATTTAGTAGAGACAGGGTTTCACCATGTTGGTCAGGCTGGTCTCAAACTCCTGACCTCAGGTGATCCACCTGCCTCGGCCTCCCAAAGTGCTGGGATTACACATGTGAACCACTGTGCCCGGCCCAGTTCATCTATTTAAAATAGCTGCCAGTCACTTGGGTAGGTGAACTAAATAGGCATTATCCCTGCTCAAGTGCAGTGGCAAAAGAAATGTTAATGTAAATAAAACTCTATTCTCTCATGATGTTTTTCATCCCAGGTAACATCTTTCTATAATATTCTTAATGAGAAGACGGAATTTTAAAATATTTGCAAAACAGGCCAGGCATGGTGGCTCGCGCCTGCAATCCCAATAGTTTGGGAGGCTGAGGCAGGAGGATCACTTGGGTTCAGGACTTTGAGACCAGCCTGGGTAACATAGAGAGACCTTGTCTCTACAAAACATCATAAAATTAGCCGGGTGTGGTAGTGTACACCTGTGGTCCTCCTCCCTATTCAGCAGGAGGCCAAAGTGGGAGGACTTTTGGGCCTGGAAGGTCGAAGCTACAGTGTGCCATGATTGTGCCATTGCACTCCAGCCTGGACAACAGAGTGAGACCCTGTCTCAAAAAAAAAAAAAAAAATTGCAAAACAACAGTAAAAATGCAATTTTATCAGAATTGATGTATCTGAGAGGGACTCTTTCAAGCATTTGAGCGTTGTTTGGAACCTGGAATTCATTTTCCCCCAGAGTAGCAAACTTACAAATGAAAGTTAGGTTCACAGACTCAGAAGTATTTTATCCATCATGTTCCTGAAGGACTGTATTTGAGCTACCTAAAACCAAAATAGCAAAACCAGCTCAAAATTCAGTGTAACAAAATATGAGAATCTAACTACCTGAACAAAAAGTACCCAAGTTTCCAAGATAAAAATTTGTCATGGTTCATTGTAGTGCTTCAGTTTCAGTTTTAGAACAGCCACAAAAATGCATTGTAACTCTCAGAACAGGAGCAAAATTCCAATTTTGTAAATGTGAGGCCCTATTTCACAAATGCTAAGTGAAATTCATTAGTTAGTGTGAAAATTTTAAATTTTAAAAATATTTGCATGTGTTACATGTACTGCTTTGGAACAGTTTGTTTGCTCTTTTTTCTGATTATAGAGCAAAACATACGCATTACTAAAACTGCTGGATATTTTCATCAACCAAAGGCATATAACAATTTGAGAGGCATTTATGGTGGAAAACTTCTCAGCTTTGGGTACTAACAGTGAGTCTCTGCAGTGCTTTTGCCTGGAGCTGCTCCCATTCCCCTACCCTGTTCTGCTGTCAAAGGGGCTCTACCAGGGCCAGCTGTGAGCACTGGCATTTTCACTCCCATGGTCAAGGGGTTCACTGGATTTGAAGCAGTGGACAACGTCTACGCACAGCAGTGTTATTGATGGACATGATCCTGGCAGCAGGCAAGTGGAGCGGGATTGGGGCAAGCATCTGGCTGATGCGGGCTGCATGTGTGTGCAGGGCAGATCAAGGGGGACCTGGCTATCCACACATTCCCAGCATGCTCAGAGGAGACATGAAAGGGCCCAACAAAAAGTGACTATCAGGCAGACTTGAAAATGGAAGAAACTTAAATGCCACTTTTGTGCTTCAAAAGCCATCATTACCTGCCACACTGGGAGAAAATATTTGCAAATCATATACATCACAAAGGATGTACAGTCAGAACATGTATTTTATTTATTTTATTTTATTTTTCAACAACTTTTAAGTTCCAGGGTACATGTGCAGGATGTACAGGTTTGTTACATAGGCAAAAGTGCACCATGATTATTTGCTGCACAGATCAGCCCATCACCTAGTTATTAAGCCTAGCATCTATTAGTTATTCTTTCTGATGCTCACCCTTCCCGCCAGCCCTCAACAGGCCCTAGTATGTGTTGTTCCCTGCCACGTGTCCATGTGTTCTCATCATTCAGCTCCCCTTGTAAGTGAGAACACGTGGTATTTGGTTTTCTGTTCCCGCATTGGTTTGCTGAGGGGGAGAGACCAGAATATATATTTTAAAAACCCGTGAAACTCAACAATAAAAATATTAAAAACCCATAGACAGGGATGGTGGCATATGCCTGCGCTCCCAAGTACTGGGGAGGCTGAAGTAAGAAGATTGCTTGAGCCCAGGAGTTTGAGACTGCAGTGAGCTACGATTACACCACTGTACTCCAGCCTGGGCAACAGAGTGAGACCCCATCTTTTGACAGATAAATAACAAAAACCCAATTTAAAACATGGGCAAAAGTTTTGAATATACATTTCACCAAAGAAAATCTATAGATGGCTAATAAGCACATGAAAGGATGCTCAACACGTTAGGCCAGGCACACTGGCTCACACCTGTAATCCCAGCACTTTGAGCGGCCAACGTGTGAGGATTGCTTTAGTCCAGGAGTTCTAGGTCAGCCCTGGCAGCATAGCAATACCCCATCTCTACTAAAAAACACAAAAACAAAACATTAGCTGGGCGTGGTGGTGTGCACCTGCAGACCCAGCCACTCAGAAAGCTGAAGTGGGAGGATCACTTGAACCTGGAAGGTCAAGGCTGCAGTCAGCCATGGTTGTGCCACTGCACTCCAGCCTGGGTGACAAAGCGAGACTTTGTCTGGAAAGAAAAAAAAGATACTCAACACCTTTAATCAATAAAGAAATACAAATTAAAATGGAAACACAATGAATAAAATAAAGAAATAGAAAAAAATATTGAAAAAACCCACAATGCCCACAAGGATGGCTATAATAATAATAATAATAATAATAATAAAAGACAAACAATACCAAGTATAATGAGGATGTGAAGAAGAAACTGGAATCTTAATACACTGCAGGTGGGAGTATAAAGTAGGACAGCCACTTTGGAAAATAATTGGTCATTTCTTAAAACATTAAACACAAGCTTGCCATATGACTCAGCAATTCCACTCCTAGAACCTTCCCTATGAGAAATAACAACACAAGTTCAAATAACAACCTGTATGCCAAAAACTGAAAACAATCCAAATGTCTGTCAACCAATGAATGGATAAGGCAAGTACTACTCAAGAACAAAAAGCAAAGGACAATTGATTCATGTTACAACTTGGATAAACCTCAAAAACACTGTGCTAACTAAAAAAGGCCAGACACAACAGACTACATATTGAAATATTCCAATGTTATGAAAGTCAAAAGAGACAAAGTTATAGAGACAAAACATTAGTGGTTTCCTAAGGCTGGGGGAAGCAGGGTTAGCTGCAAATAGACATGAAAGAATATTTTGGGACAATGGGACTATTCTCAAAATGAAGTATGATAACAGTTGCACAAACCCATAAACATAGTAGAAATTGTTATACTGTACACTAACAATGATAAAATTTTATGTAAATTATCCCTCAATAAAACTTTTTATGGATGAGTGTAGTGACCTAAGCCTGCAATCCCAGCACTCTGGGAAGCTAAGGCAGGAGGACCACTTGAGGCCGGGAGTTTGAGACCAGCCCAGGCAACATAGCAAAATCCTGTCTCTACCAAAGAAATTAGCCAGGCATAGTGGCATGCATCTGTAGTCCCGGCTACGCAGGAGACTGAAGGAGAAGGATCATGCAAACCAAAGAGGTTAAGGCTGCAGTGAACCATGATTGTGCCACATTGCACTGCAGCGTGGGCAACAGAGTGAGGGCCTGTCTCAATTTTTTTTTTTTTTTTTTTTTTGTGACGGAGTCTCACTTTGTCACCCAGGCTGGAGTGCAGTGGTATGATCTCGGCTCACTGCAATCTCCACCTCCAGTGTTCAAGCAATTCTCCTGCCTCAGCCTCCCCAATAACTGGAACTACAGGCACGCACAACCACCCCCAGCTAATTTTTTTTGTATTTTTAGTAGAGACGGGGCTTCACCATCTTGGCCAGGCTGGTCAAACTCCTGGCTTCAAGTGATCCATGCGCCTCAGCCTCCCAAAATGCTAGGCCAATTGTTTTTTTAAAAAAGTAGGACAATAGAATAAAACAGTTAGTGGATCCCTTGCTTATCTTGCCCTACAATAGAGTATTTTCTGACTTTTATTCTTACGTCATGTTCAAAGCATCAGACCTACTTGGTAAAACTGTGACTTGAACAACTACTTCAGATTTTCATCCCCATGAGTAGAGAAAAAGATACCTAGTGAGTAAATCCTCCTGAACATGATATTCCTCGTGACAGATACCCAGAGAGCCAAAAGTCTAAGGCAAGAATTATCACCAGCCGCCTCATGTCCCATTGCTCATTTGACAGTGTTACTATGCTGTTCCCTTACGTACAAAGACAGTGTGGAGCCTGTCCTCCGACAAATGGAAAGGCAGCAGGGAGAACAGGGTGCTCTAGGAGCTCTGCAAAGGTCAGGAGATTGAGCTCCTGGACTCTGTCACCACCTGCTACCGGCTGGTCAGGGAGCCTTGAAGAATGCAGTGTCCAAGATCTGTATTAATGACATTCTTTTTATATAAAAGGCATAATGAAGCTTACATGGTCTTAAATCAGAGTTTTTGGCAAAATATTATGTTTCCTGTTGAACTATTTACTTTTATGGTTACACGGCCAACTAAGAGTTCGATCAATTCTTACTGATTGATAACTCAGGAAGAAAACTTAAGTTTCTTGCCTGTAGCAAAATTTCACAAAGGAAGTTCACTCCAAGCCACAGCTTTCTGAAGTACAGTCTACCCCAGTTGCCCTCTTTCCCTTTCTTGAGCTCCTAAGTCTCATCCAAGCCTCATGCAACTAGTCCTTTTCTTGGTGTAAAAGATCCACGAGGCTAAGTTCTGGGCTCAGTTGTGCCAGCCTCGCAAACTCCCATCTTTGTTGCCCCTAGAAGAGGCCACGACTACATCCTTGAGAACTTGGCCCTTTCTGCTCTCTGTGTTCTACAGCCCCCTTTCTTGTAAGCTGTCCAAACCTGTCTTCCTAAGGACAAAAACAACTTCACTACAGGGTGAAAAACTTCCCAATCTGCAAATGTGGCTGCACGTGACAGGAATAATTTAACTACCAATTAAAGTGTGTGTGCTACACAAGCACTTCTCATCCTCATTTGCTTTATCAGTGTTCATTTATGAGTCCATTTTTTTCTGTCTGTTATCCTGTACCCATCGGTAATGAGACCTCAGCAATAGCCCCCCAGTCTCCTCTTTCCAAATCTACCGTCACCACCCCTTAGCAGCACCACAGCCACTATCATGGAGGCCAATCAGACGGCCATCAGGCCGATCTTCTTAGACATTTGTTTTCTTTTTTTTTTTTTTTTTTTGAGACCGAGTTTCGCTCTATCACCCAGGCTAGAGTGCAGTGGTGTGATCTCTGCTCATTGCAACCTCTGCCTCCCGGGTTCAAGTGATTCTCCTGCCTCAGCCTCCCAAGTAGCTGGGAGTACAGGCACCTGCCCCACGCCTGGCTGATTTTTGTAGTTTTAGTAGAAATGAGGTTTCCTCATATCGGCCAGGTTGGTCTCGAACTCCTGACCTTGTGATCCACCCGCCTCAGCCTCCCAAAGTGCTGGGATTACAGGCGTGACCCACTGTGCCTGGCCAGACACTTGTTTTTCATCTCTCTCTCTCTTGCTTATAAATCTTCTGTGATTCCCCATCACAAATAGAATAAAGCTAAAACATCACTTGGCATTCCTGAGTTTAGCTGGCTCTATGTGTATAAAACTCTTTCTCCGTTGCAATTCTCTTGTCTTAATAAATCGGTTCTATCTGGGCACCAGCCAAGAAGAATCCACTGGGCGGTTACAGAAGAACAAGAATAACTTCAAAAGCACTTTGCAACTACCCCATCCAACTTCCTCATTTTACTCACTTCACAGATTCAGACAAAGATCCAGACACACTCAAAGACGTGGTAGGGTAGGAAGTGGAGATAATTCTGCTGCATTCTGAAAAACCGCACCATTAAAACAGATCAATTCCTGGTGTTCAGGGAACCATTTACATTGCTGATGAATTCATTACTTGTGCCACAATGCTTTCTTACCCATTGCTTGGCTGAAAAGAAAAAGTCTCAAACCCCGTAAGTCCCCATTTTAACTTTTCCCCATATAGTAAAGCTGAAATGCAATAACAAACTCGCTTTCTGTTTTTGTCATTAACACAGCAATTTATTCCATTACTCCAAAACTAAAGTTTTGAAAACAAATATCAATTTCTTTTTTTTTTTTTTTTTTTTTTTTTTTTTTTTGAGACGGAGTCTCGCTCTGTCGCCCGGACTGGAGTGCAGTGGCCAGATCTCAGCTCACTGCAAGCTCTGCCTCCTGGGTTTACACCATTCTCCTGCCTCAGCCTCCCGAGTAGCTGGGACTACAGGCGCCAGCCACCTCGCCCGGCTAGTTTTTTTTTGTATTTTTAGTAGAGACGGGGTTTCAGCGTATTAGCCAGGATGGTCTCGATCTCCTGACCTCGTGATCCGCCCGTCTCGGCCTCCCAAAGTGCTGGGATTACAGGCTTGAGCCACCGCGCCCGGCCACAAATATCAATTTCAATGTCTAATTTTGTTGCCTCTTTCTCTAACCAGTCCGTAAGTCTTATGAGATGTTTGCTCACCCTTCTATCTCCAGCAGTTCGTGCAGTGTTTGGCTTGCACTGGCTCAAATGACAGTCCTTGAGTGAATGGATGGATGGCTCTTAGATACATGGTCTTCTCACTGCAGTATATGCTCATTCACTCTCGAAAGACTAACTTAGCAAATGGCACTGATTAAGGTGGAATGTAAAATCGATCCTAGTTATCCTGTGAAGCCTTAACAGGTATAGCACCAGCCCGAGGAAAAACTAAAAAAAAAAATTTTTTTTCTGTTTTTGAGGCTGAGTGTCTTTGTTGCCCAGGCTGGAATGCAGTGGCATGGTCTTTGCTCACTGCAGCCTCCAGCTCCTGGGGTCAAGCCATCCTCCCACCTCAGCCTTCCTAGTATCTGGGACTACAGGTGCACACCACCACACTGAGCTAATTTTTGTATTTTTTGTAGAGATGGGGTTTCGGCATGTTGCCTAGGCTGGTCTTAAACTCCTGAGCTCAAGCGATCCTCCTGCCTCAGCCTCCCAAAGTGCTGGGATTATAGGCATGAGTCACGGCACCTGGCCAAAAACTGAATTTTTGAAGTGTCATTTCCTAGGTCTTTTCTTTCAATCCCATTTTCTCCCCGTTTTCAGTATTTCCTCTGCCCTGACCATGTAATATTGTGGGACTATTTTCCCCTATAATTTTCATATCAGTATAAAAGTACTGAGAATAACAAAACATAGACTGCATGATATTTTCATCTCATTTTATTGTAAGCTTAATAGACCTTAAAGCAGTTAGTTTTGGGGCCGGGCGCGGTGGCGCAAGCCTGTAATCCCAGCACTTTGGGAGGCCGAGACGGGCGGATCACGAGGTCAGGAGATCGAGACCATCCTGGCTAACACGGTGAAACCCCGTCTCTACTAAAAAATACAAAAAAACTAGCCAGGCGAGGTGGCGGGCACCTGTAGTCCCAGCTACTCCGGAGGCTGAGGCAGGAGAATGGCGTAAACCCGGGAGGCGGAGCTTGCAGTGAGCTGAGATCCGGCCACTGCACTCCAGCCCGGGCGACAGAGCGAGACTCTGTCTCAATAAATAAAAAAAAAAAAAGCAGTTAGTTTTGAACTTTACTATGCATCAGAATCACCCAAGCCTCTCATTCAGATGCAGATTTTAGGGGCCCAGAGACTCTCATTCAGTGGATCTGAATACAGGGCCACAAATCAATGGTTTAAGCTCACACTGAATAGCACACCATGAATCACTACTTTAAGACATTTATAGACAATCAACCACATTTCGCCAGATTGTGTAATCATTTTCTGCCCAGTATTTTTCCAGTCTGCTTGAGGCTAGAGTAAAAGTCTGTGAAAAATTCATACTCAATATACTGTTAGTAATTTAACGCTTTAACATTGGAGAACATTTGCATTTTAAAGAGAATGCCCAAAGAGAGCAAACATTTACCTCAAAGCAATGAAACTCAAAGGTTGATTCTGAGTTTCAACCGTCATCATTAAAAATTTGGGCGATGGGTTGAGGTGTGGGGCAGTAAAAAGACACCCTCTTTAATATGCAAATGTACTCTTGTACTAGTTAAATAAAAGAGACATTCCATCAGAGGAGTTACCTGTTTTCTCAGGTTTGTTTACACCGTGCAGTTTCAAATGTAGGCTTACTAATCTATCATGGTTTAGGCTACTGGTGAGAATAAATAATATGATTAACTTCAGTTCACTCTTATTAGCACCTCTGCCCCAAGATGTGTGAACCTGGACGTGTTTTATCTCCCAGAGTCTCCTTTGTTAAAGGAGAATGATTACAGCTCCTTCCTTGGGTTGATTAAGTGAGTTACTTATGCACTATTCCTAACACCTTACTTCCTATGTGGGAAGTACCCACTAATTGTCAGTAATCAGCACTATGATGGGGCTGGGCACGGAGATTTGCAGAGACAAAATTCCTGCCCTTAGGGAGGTATGCACAGGTAGCCAAGAGAGCTAGGGGAGGGACACTTCCCAGGACTGGAACAAAGAATGCCTCATGGAAATGGCATCTGAGGGGTTTTGATGGATGGGCAGAAGCTTCAGGGAGGAGGATGCAGGGTCTGTGGAAGAATATTTGGATAAAAACAACAGCTTGTGCAAAGTGATGAGTAAAAGCTTGGCTTGTTTAAGATAACTGCAAAAGTAGTTTAGTATGGATGAAATATAATTAATGGAAAGCAGGCAGGGATGACCTCGTGAGCCTATGACCTGTACAGACACACAGGGCCCCTTGTTCACAAAGACCCTGTGCTTTTTAAATGTTCTGTTGTTACCATCTTGAAGTTACTCATTTTTGAACAACAGGCCTTGCATTTTCACTGTGCCATGGGCCCTGCCAATTATGGAGCCGGGCCCGAGGGCAGATGTGATAGTGCGCTTCATCAGAAAATGTGTAAGTGTAGGATTACTGGCAAGTTACTCACAGATAGGTAAATGTGGGTATTTATAGGAGAGGAATTCATGTAAAAATTAATGTCAGTCCCAGAAAAAGTCTTGAGTGTCACGCATGTCCGTATGAAGAGACCACTAAACAGGCTTTGTGTGAGCAACAAAGCTGTTTATTTCACTTGGGTACAGGCGGGCAGAGTCCAAAAAAGGAGTCAGTGAAGGGAGATAGGGGTGGGGCAGTTTTATAGGATTTGGGTGGGTAGTGGAAAATTACAGTCAGAGGGGTTGTTCTCTGGCGGGCAGGGGCAGGGGTCACAAGGTGCTCAGTGGGGGAGCTTCTGAGCCAGGAGAAGGAATTTCACAACGTAATGTCATCAATTAAGGCAAGAATCAGCCATTTTCACTTCTTTTGTGATTCTTCAGTTGCTTCAGGCTATCTGGATGTATATGTGCAGGCTTGGGCTCAGGGGCCTGACATTCCAGTCTTCTTATATTAATTAGAAAAATAAAACAAAATAGTGTTGAAGCGTTGGGGGGTTAAATGTTGGGGGGTGGTATGGAGAGATAATGGGCGATGTTTCTCAGAGCTGCTTCAGGCGGGATTAGGGGCAGCGTGGGAACCTAAAGTGGGAGAGATTAAGCTGAAGGAAGATTTTGTGGTAAGGGGTGATGATATTGTGGTGTTGTTACAAGGAACATTTGTCGTATAGAATGATTGGTGATGGCCTGGATGTGGTTTTCTATGAATTGAGAAACTAAACAAAGACAGAAGGTCCGAATAAGAGAAGGAGAAAAACAGGTATTAAAGGACTAAGAGTTGGGAGGACCCAGAACATCTAATTAGAGAGTGCCCAAAACGGTTCACCATGATTATTTGCTTGGTTGGTGAGTTTTTTGGGTTCTATCCTTGAGTTTTTTTATGTTGTCATATACCAGGCCAGATTGATTTAAGTAAAAACAACACTCTTCATTTAAAAATATACAGAGTCCTCTCTTTTTTTTAGCAGTGAGCAAGTCGAGGCCTCTGAGATTTTGGAGGAAAGAGAAATGCAAAGCCAGCAATTGTTTGTTAAAGAAGGATTAGAAACAGCTAGGAGATAGTGAGTGAGATTGATAGTGTGGTGGAGATAGCTGAGGAGAGGTAGAGGGTAGCATAAGAATGGATCGAGAATGAGAATGAGTATAGGCTGTGCGCAGGGGCTCACGCCTGTAATCCCAACACTTTGGGAGGCTGAGGCAGGTGGATCACAAGGTCAGGAGATCAAGACCATCCTGGCTAACACGGTGAAACCCTGTCTCTACTAAAAATACAAAAAAATTAGCCGGGCGTGGTGGCGGGTGCCTGTAATCCCAGCTACTCAGGAGGCTGAGGCAGGAGAATGGCATGAACCCGGGAGGTGGAGCTTGCAGTGAGCTGAGATTGCGCCACTGCACTCCAACCTGGGCAACAGAGCAAGACTCCGTCTCAAAAAAAAAAAAAAAAAAAGAGTATAAAAGTAAAGAATAGGACTTCATCAGGGTGAAAGTAATAGAGTGTACCTTGCCACTGAAGATCTTCTATCTACTTCAAGAGAGACTTAAGGGTGACAGTCTGAGATAAAACCAGGAGCCACTGAATACCAAGAGCCTGAGAAACTGCTTAGGTGATTTGACTAATAAAGGCGGGTCCATTATCAGACTGCTTAGAGGTGGGAAGGCCATCTGAGAAATTATGTCTGACAGAAGGGAAGAAATGACTATGGTGGCTTTCTCAGACCCCGTGGGAAAGGCCTCTACCTATCCAGTGAAAGTGTCTACACAGACCAACAGGTATTTTAGTTTCCTGACTCTGGGCATGAGAGTAAAGTCAATTTGCCAGTCCTGGGCAGGGGCAAATCCCCAAGCCTGATGTGTAGGAAAGGGAGGGGGACTGAGAAATCCCTGAGGAGTAGTAGAATAGCAGATGGAACACTGAGAAGTGATTTCCTTGAGGATAGATTTCTACGATGGAAAGGAAATGAGAGGTTCTAAGAGGCGGGCTAGTGGCTTGTAACCTACATGGAAGAGGTTATGAAATGACAGAATAGAATGGGCCTGTGAGGCTGGAAGGAGATATTTTTTTGGTCTAAGAACCATCTGCCTTGAGTGGGGAGGTATTGATAGGTGGAAACTTCAGTGGGAGAGTAAATAGGAGTGACTGATGAGGAGAAAAACTGGCCATGAGGGACAGAAGTAGGAATACTGGCTGGTTTTTTAGCTGTCTTATCAGCATAATTGTTGCCTTGAGCAATGGGGTCTGAGGCCCTTTGATGGCCTTTGCAGTGAATGACTCCAGCTTCCTTTGGAAGTAAAGCAGCCTTGAGAAGAGTTTTTATTAAAGAGGCATTAATGATGGAGGACCCTTGTGTATTGAGAAAACCTCTTTCAGCCTATATAACAGCTTGGTGGTGCAGGATATGGAAGGCATATTTAAAGTCAGTATAAATATTGACATGTGGTCCCTTTGGAAGAGTGAGGGCCCAAGTTAAGGCAAAGAGTTCAGCTTGCTAAGAGATAGTGGAGTAGGGCAGAGCAGTAGCTTCAATGATAAATGTGGAAGATACTATAGCATAGCCTGCCTTTGCTGGTGAGTGGCGATTAGGCCTGGTGGAACTGCCATCAGTAAACTAAGTGTGATCAGGGTGACGAACAGGAAAGAAGGAAATAAGGGGAAATGGAGTGAATGCCAAGTGGATCAGAGAGATACAGTCATGGGGGTCAGGAGTGATATCCGGAATAACGTGGGAGGCCGGATTGAAGTCCGGGTCAGGAACAATGGTAATTGTGGGAGACTGAACAAAGAGTGAGTATAGCTGAAGGACCCAGGGAGCAGAAAGTATATGCATCAGGTGGGAGGAAGAAAATAGATTTTGGAAGTTATGAGAACTGTAGAGAGTGAGTTGAGCATAGTTTGTGATTTTTAGGGCCTGTAAAAGTATTAGGGTGGTGGCAGCCGCTGCACGGAGACATGATGCCCAGCCTAAAACAGTAAGGTCAAGTTGTTTGGACAAAAAGGCTGCAGGGCGCAGTCCCAGCTCTTGTGTAAGAATTCTAACCACACAGCCCTGTACTTCGGTTGTATGCAATGAAAAATATTGGGGCCAGGTGCGGTGGCTCAAGCCTGTAATCCCAGTACTTTGGGAGGCCGAGACGGGCGGATCCCGAGGTCAGGAGATCGAGACCATCCTGGCTAACATGGTGAAACCCCGTCTCTACTAAAAAATACAAAAAAACTAGCCAGGCGAGGTGGCGGGCGCCTGTAGTCCCAGCTACTCTGGAGGCTGAGGCAGGAGAATAGCGTGAACCCAGGAGGCAGAGCTTGCAGTGAGCTGAGATCCGGCCACTGCACTCCAGCCTGGGCGACAGAGCAAGACTCCGTCTCAAAAAAAGAAAAGAAAAATACTGGGATGAGTTAGGGAGAGCTAACTAGTGTGGGGGCAGCTTTTAGGGCTGTTTTTAAGGAATGGAAAGAGGAGTGGGGAAAGGATTTAGGATCTATGGGGTCAGCTAGTTTTATCTAGAATAGAATAATGGGTTGTGGAGGGAGGTATTGAGGATAGGAGTGTCTATGGCTTTGGCACCACGGGGTGGATAGGCAAGACAATTTGGTTGATAAGGTGCAGATCCTGACCTAACCTGTAAGGCTTGTCTGGTTTTTGGACAGGTAAAATGGGGGAATTGAAAGGAGAGTTTATAGGCTTTAAAAGGCCATGTTGTAACAGGCGAGTGATAACAGGCTTTAATCCTTTAAAGCGTGCTATGGGATGGGATATTGGCATTGAGCAGGGTAAGGGTGATTAGGTTTTAATGGGATGGTAAGGGGTGCATCATCCATTGCCAAGGAGGGAGTAAAGGTGTCCTACACTTGTGGATTAAGGTGGGGAGATACAAGGAGAAGATGTGAAGGAGGCTTTGAACTGGGGGAAAAGGCAGCAATGCGGTGTGGCTGTAGCCCAGGAATAGTCAGGGAAGCAGATAATTTAGTTAAAATGCTAGTAATAAGGGAACTGGGCAGGTGGGGATAACTAAAAAGGAGTGCATAAAAGAACATTGTCTAAGTTGGCACCAGAATTGGGGAATTTTAAGAGGTTTAGAAGCCTGGCCATCAATACCCACAACAGTTATAGGGGCAAGGGAAGCAGGCCCTTGAAAAGAAGGTAATGTGGAGTGGGTAGCCTCCATATTGATTAAGAAGGGGACGGACTTACCCTCCAATGTGAGAGCTACCCGAAGCTCGGCATCCATGATGGTCTAGGGGGCTTCCGAGGCAATCAGGCAGCGTCAGTCTTCAGCCGCTAAGCCAAGAAGATCTGGGAAGAGAACCCTGGGCCAGAGTTCCACTCTGGGAGTGGCTGTCAGGTGAGTTGGACAGTCTGATTTCCAGTGTGGTCCCACACAGATGGGACATGGCTTAGGAGGAATCCTGGGCTGAGGACATTCCTTGGCCCAGTGGCCAGATTTCCGGCACTTGAAGCAAGCTCCTGGAGGAGGAGGTCATCGAGGAATCCCTGTCAGCTGTGGATCAGGTGTTTGGAGTTCTTGTGTGCTGGAGATGTGGCTAGGGTTTATCTCACAGTAGAGGCAAGGAATTGCAACTCAGAAATATGGTGCTACTTGGCTGCCTCTTCTCTATTATTGTACACCTTGAAGGTGGGGTTAATTAAGTCCTGCTGTAGGGTTTGAGGGCCAGAATCTAATTTTTGGAGCTTTTTTTTTAATGTCGGTAGTGGGTTGGGTAATAAAATGCATATTGAGAATAAGATGGCCTTCTGGTCCTTCTGGATCTAGGGCAGTAAAGCGTCTAAAGGTTGCTGTCAAATGCGCCATGAACTGGGTTGAGTTTTTATATTTGATGAAAAAGAGCCTAAACGCTAACTGATTTGGTAGAGGTTGGATAAAGAAAAAGGAGCATTAACCTTGACTATGCCTTTAACTCCAGTCACCTCTTTAAGCCAGACCCGGTGTGAGGAGGGGAGGTGATAGAAGGATTATAGGGTGGGGGAGCAGAGGCTGAGGAAGAATTGGGACCAGGCTCTGCCTGGCAAGGAGCAGCCTGGGGAGGATGGGAGAGGTCAGATGGGTTTGTAGAAAAGGAGGATTCAAAGGACTCAGAGCTTGGGGTAGAGACTGAAGGAACAGACAGGAGAGAAAAAAGAAAGATTTGGGATGAGTTGCATTGGGAACAGAGACCAGGGAGGGACCAATGTGTAAAAGAATGCCTGGACGTCAGACATCTCAGACCATTTGCCCATTTTACAACAAGAATTATCTAGATCTTGTAAGATGGAGAAATCGAAAGTGCCGTTTTCTGGCTATTTGGAACCATTGTCGAGTTTGTATTGGGGTTGCGTGGCATTGCAGAAGAAAATAAGGCATTTAGGTTTTAGGTCAGGTGTGAGTTGAAGAGGTTTTAAGTTCTTGAGAACACAGACTAAGGGAGAAGGAGGAATGGAGGGTGGAAGGTTACCTATAGTTGAAGGAGGCAAGTCTAGAGAGAAGATAGAGTAGACATACGGAGAAGGGGGGTGGTGAGCAGCCCTGGGATGCAATGTGGGTGAGCAGCCAAAGCAGGCATCCCCGCAATTGACTTGCCACCAAGGGAATGTGGGTGAATGACCAAGGCAGGCATCCCTGCAGTGATCAGACACCAATGGAGTGTGGGTGAATAATCAGGCAGGCATCCCCGCAGTGATTAAACACCAAGGGAAGACTGTCTTCCCGAGTCTGTGACCTGCACTGGAGTTTTGGGTCCACAGATAAAATGTGTCTCCTTTGTCTCTACCAGAAAGGAAAAAGAACTGGAATGGGAAGGACAGGGAGATTGAAGGGTAGCAAGAAAGGCTGGAGAAGAGAGTGAAAAGACCACTTACCCAATTTGAAATTGGTGAGCTGTTCCTTGGGCTGGTTGGTCTGAGGACCTGAGGTCACAGGTGGATCTCCTCAAGGAGTGAGGGTGAGGACAGGGGACGTCTCCCGAAGGCGTCTTCTTGTCGTGGGTTTCTGCACCAAATGTCATGCATGTCCATGTGAAGAGACCACCAAACAGGCTTTGTTTGAGCAATGAAGCTGTTTATTTCACCTGGGCACAGGTGGGTGGAGTTTGAAAAAGGAGTCAGTGAAGGGAGATGGGGTGGGGCAGTTTTATAGGATTTGGGTGAGTACAGAAAATTACAGTCAAAAGGGTTGTTCTTTGGCGGGCAGGGACGGGGGTCACAAGGTGATCAGTGGGGAAGCTTCTGAGCCAGGAGAAGGAATTTCACAAGGTAATGTCATCAGTTAAGGCAGGAACCAGCCATTTTCACTTCTTTTGTGATTCTTCAGTTGCTTCAGGCCATCTGGATGTATATGCGCAGGCTTGGGCTCAGGGGCCTGACAAAGAGCTCCTTCTCCAAACTTTAGAACTCAGCAAGCAATAGTTTTTGCTTCACTTAGGTTTTTTAAGTCATCCAGATGAACATACATGAACTGTATCACACACTGGCTGTCAGTGAGGAATTTATCTTATTGTAGCTAAGAAAGTGTGTGATGTTTTATTCTTCTGGTGATGATTCTCCTCTGGAAGTCTCTTGTGTACCCTCCTCCACCAGAATTAATCATTGCTTCTATAATGTTCTTAGGGTATCTTTGTATAGGACACTTTCATAATTTTCAGAAAAATTCCTAGAAATGAAATTGCTAGGTCAAACAGGAAATAAGTTTTTCATTTTGATAGATATTTTTAAATTGTCCTTTGAAAAGTAATTTTTAAATTGTCCTCTGAAAAAATACTTTTGCCAACACGATGTAATACCAGAAATTTTTATTTTGTAACTTGATAAATAGGATTAGTATTATTGCATTATTTAATTGCATTTCTGTTATTTAAAAAGAGGTGAAGTATCTTTTCATATACATATTTAAAAGCCATCTGAATTATTATTGTATTTTTTAAGACAGAGTCAGTCTCCCTCTGTTGCCCAAGCTGGAGTGCAGTTGCCCAATCTTGGCTCACTGCAACCTTCACTTCACTGGCTCAAGTGATCCTCGCTGGCCTCAGCCTCCCAAAGAGCTGGAACTACAGGTGCATGCCACCATACCCAGCTAATTTTTGTGTTTTTTGTGCAAGAGATGGGGTCTTGCTATGTTGCCCACACTGGCCTTGAACTCCTGAGCTCAAGTGATCCACCCACCTCGGCCTCCCAAAGTGCTAGCACTGCAGGCATGAACCACGGCACTCAGATGATTTGAACTATTTCTGTGAACTGCCTGTCCATGTTCTTTGTCTGCTTTCCTGTTTATAATTGGTCTTTGTAATTGATTTGTAAGAATACTTTATATATATTAAAGATAGTACACCTTGTCCCTCATATATTTACCAGCTTGTTATTTCCATTTTTCCAGGAAGAAAATCTTAATCTGTATGTAGACAAATTTACCAATCATTTCTTTGAAAGATTCTGACATATTTCATTTTTAGAAAACCCTTTGTACTCTGAACATAAACATTCTCCTGAATTTTCTTTTTGAATTTTTATGGTTTCACTTTAAAATATATTTTTAACATCTTCAAACACTTGGAACTTGCTTTGGTGTGATGTGTGAGTTAAGGAAACAAATTTTTTTCCCAATTGTCTCAACACCCAATTATTCAAAAACAAATTTTCCCTACTGATTCAAATTGCCACCTTCATTATAATTTAAATTCTCATCTATTTTGGGTCTCATTTGTAGTTCTCCATTTTGTTCCACTGATTTGCCTATCCATGTGTTGATGTGAAACCGGTTCAGTACTTATGGCTTTTATAATCTATTTGTTTATTTGTTTGTTTGAGACTCCGTCACCCAGGCTGCAGTGCAGTGGCATGATCATAGCTCACTGTATCTTTGAACTCCTGGGCACAAGTGATCCTCCCACCTCAGCCTCCATAGTAGCTGGGACTACAGGAGCATGCCACCACACCCAGCTAATTTTTTTATTTTTTAGTAGAGACAGGGTCTCACTATGTTACCCAGGCTGGTCTCAAAGTCCTAGACCCAAGCAGTCCTCCTGCCTCACTCAGCCTCCCAAAGTGCTGGGATTACAGGCATGAGCTACTGTACGTGGCCTGTAATCTACTTTGCTCTTTGATGGGGCTGACCCCTTCTCATTACTCTTGTTTTTCAAAAACTTCCTGAGTGTTACCTGTTTACTTTTCCGTATGAACTTTATAATCATCTTGTTAGGTTCCTCCCAAAATCCTGTTGGTGACATGATCAGATCTGAATTTCAAAAAGATCATTCTAGCTACAGTGTGAAGAAAAGAGTATATGTAGGAAGACCAGCAAGATATGCAGAGGTTCACCAGAGATGAGGGGACCTTGGACAAGGATTGTGGCAGTGGAGATGGAAAGAAAACAGGATCAAGTGATATGGAGGAATAAGAATTGGCAGGACTTGGTGATGAATGTGATTTAGCAGCTTAGGAAAATGTAAGCGTTTTTCTAGTCTTGCTTAGAGCAGTCCCAGACTTTAGTCCAATTCCAGAAAAGCCCCAGTCTGCACCAATCCAAAAATACAGAATTAGTTTTATAGTTGCCCTAAAAATAAGGGTCCTCTTGGAGAAGGACCTGGAGCTCTTCTGTAGAGAGATGTCACAGGTTCAGACAGGATACCCCTAACTGAATTGCCCTTTATGAGAGATACCAAACCAGCTCTAGAGCATTTGATAGGCTGAAGAGATGTCCCCATGACCCCAAGCCTCATTCTACATAGCAATGGTGTATTCTGAGACATTCTATCACATCACATTTGGAGCCTGGAGATACAACTTGTGGTTGGTGAAGAAAAAAGTACAATACCGCAACAGTTTTCCTTTCTTCGGTTCCTCAAAAGGTTAAGCAGAATTACCATACCATCCAACAATTCCACTGCTAGGTATATATCCTAAAGAACTGAAAGCTGGGACTCAAACAGACCCTTGCATACTAATGTTCATGGCAGCATTATTCACAACAACCAAAAGGTGGAAACAACCCAAGTGGCCCTCAACAGATGACAGATAAACAAGATGTGATATATACATGCAATGGATTATTCAGCCTTAAAACTGAATGACACTCTGATCCAGGCTACAACATAAATGATCATAGAAAACATTATGCTAAGAGAAACAATCCAGACAAAAAAGGACAAATATTATTTGTCTTCACTTCTATGAGCACCTAGAGTAGTCAAATTTATAGAGACAGAAAGTAGAATGGTGGCTACCCAGGGACTAGATGGAGGGGGAAGAGGGAGTTATTGTTTAATGGGAATGGATAGTGGTGATGGTTGCACAACCTTGTGACCTTAATGCCATTGAATTATACACTTGCAAACTGTTAAAATGGGCTGGGCACAATGGCTCACGCTTGTAATCCCAGCACTTTGGGAGGCTAAAGAGAGCGGATCACTTGAGGTCAGGAGTTTGAGACCAGCCTGGCCAACATGGTGAAACCTCAAGTCTACTAAAAATGCAAAAATTAGCTGGGTGTGGTGGTGGATGCCTGTAATCCCAGCTACCTGGGAGGCTGAGGCAGGAGAATCGCTTGAACCTGGGAGTCGGAGGTTGTAGTGAGCCAAGATTGTGCCACAGCACTCCAGCCTAGGTGACAGAGCGAGACTCCATCTAAGAAAAAAAGAAAGAAAGGAAGGAAGGAAGGAAGGAAGGAAGGAAGGAAGGAAGGAAGGAAGAAAGGAAGGAAGGAAGGAAGGAAAAAAGGAAGGAAGGGAAAGAAAATGGTTAAAATGGTAAATTTTATTTTATTTATATTTTACTATAATTTTAAAAAAGTAAGTTTTTTCTTTCCTAGGAAAGAACTGGTTGGTCTTGGGAGAAGCACCTCCTCTCATCACTGGGACAAATTATGATCATGTGACCATGTTTATAAATCATATCTCTGCAGCCTAGGTATCACAGAGTAGGCAATGCATTCTCTCACACAAAATCATACAAAATATTTTGGGAAACAAACTGTAAAGCCTGCATCTCCGGAAATCCCCTCCCAAAGTGGCTAACCACAAAGGGAGGAAACATAACAGGGTGAAACCAAAAGTTTACAGTCAAAACTTAGAGTCCATGTTACTTCATTCTGTACTAGATAGATGTAGTGCAAATGTGCATTCAGGAATGATGGGATCGGAACATTTAAGCTCTCTTTGCTTTAGTCTTTGCTCCACATTCTAGAGATAGTCTTATCCCCAAATGTCTTTTGAAGCAAATAAGTTTGAAGCATTTGGCTAAACAAAAGCTGTTTGACTCAATTTTCTTTTTTTTTTTTTTTTTTGAGACGGAGTCTTGCTCTGTCGCCCGGGCTGGAGTGCAGTGGCCGGATCTCAGCTCACTGCAAGCGCCGCCTCCCGGGTTTACGCCATTCTCCTGCCTCAGCCTCCGGAGTAGCTGGGACTACAGGCGCCCGCCACCTCGCCCGGCTAGTTTTTTGTATTTTTAGTAGAGACGGGGTTTCACCGTGTTAGCCAGGATAGTCTCGATCTCCTGACCTCGTGATCCGCCCGTCTCGGCCTCCCAAAGTGCTGGGATTACAGGCTTGAGCCACCGCGCCCGGCCATTGACTCAATTTTCAAACCAACCTGAATATGAAGTTACCAGAATTAGTATCCATTGAAAATATCAGAAGACAGCTAGGGACAAAACTGAGTTACTATCAGTCCATGTGGTGTTACAAATGAACACTGAGCTAGGAGGCTGTCAAGCTGCCCATACTACTTCCATGACCCCCCCCAAAAATATTCCGGAGGACAGCCTTAGTGATCTGTCATAAAATATGGGAACATATACATGCATACATGCATGAGCAATCTATAGAATGATTAGTAACATGGTATCCAAAAAAAGGAAAGCATAATTGATTAATACCATGCTCATTGGTGGCTATCAATTGCTTATAGTGATGAATTTCTTTGGCCAAGTTCCACACAAAAAACAAATTTTTCTAAACACATAGTAGACATAGGATTGAAAAGTGTGCATCTGCTCAGCTGTTAGCTTTATGATAGGACATGAAGGGTAGGAATAAAGGCAAATGCGTCTCAAGAGAGGAAGGCAACGGTCCTTTCAAGAGTCACTGTTGGCCAGGCGCAGTGGCTTATACCTGGTATCCCAGCACTTTGGGAGGCCGAGATGGGCAGATCACCTGAGGTCAGGAGTTTGAGACCAGCCTGGCCAACATGATGAAACCATGTCTCTACAAAAATACAAAAATTAGCCAGGTGTACAGTTACAGTACATGCCTGTAATCCCAGCTATGTAGAAGGCTGAGGCAGGAGAATCACGCCTCTCAGGAAGCTTGAACCTGGGAGGCAGAGGTTGCAGTGAGCCGAGATCGTGCCACTGCATTCCAGTTTCTAAATTTCTAAGGATTATTTTGTCTAATTGAGTGAAAAATGGCATAGGGATTGTGTTGAATCTATAAATTTCCCTGGAAAGTATGGTCATTTTAACGATACTGGTTCTTCAATTCATGAGCATGAGATGTTGTTCCATTTGTTTGTATCATCTATGATTTCTTTCATCAATTTTTTGTAGTTCTCCTTATAGAGATCTTTCACCTTCCTGGTTAAATATACTCCCAGGTAGCTGAGATCATGCCACTGCACTCCTGCCTGGGTGACAGAGCAAGACTCCATCTCAAAAAAAAGAAAAAAAAATTGTAGCTATTGTAAATGGGATTGCCGTCGTGATTTGGTCCTCAGCTAGATCATTATTGATGTATACAAATGCTACCAATTTCTGTACATTAATTTTGTATCCGGAAACTTACCTGAATTCATTTATCAAATCTAATAGTTTTTTGGTGGAATCTTTGGGGTTTTCTAGATATAAGATCGTATCATAGCAAATAGTCTAATTTGACTTCTTTTCCAATTTTGATGCATTTCATTTTTTTCTCTTGCCTGATTGCTCTGGTGAAAACTTTCAGTACCATGTTGAATAAGAGTGGTAAAAGTTTTCTTGTTCTAGTTCTTAGAGGGGATGCTTTTAACTTTTCCCCATGAAGTATAGTGTTGGCTGTGGGTTTGTTGTATATGGCCTTTATTCTGTTGAGGCACTTTCCTTCTATGCCTAGTTTGTTGAAGATTTTTACCATGCATGAAGGGATGTCAAATGTTACTAAGCATTTTTTCTGTGTCTATTGAGATGATCTGTTTTTGTTCTTAATTCTGTTTATGTGATGTATCATGTTTATTGATTTGCATATGTTGAACATTCCTTGCATCCCTGGGATAAATCCCATCTGATTATGTGTATTCTGTTTTTGGTTTTTTTTTTTGAGATGGAGCCTCACCCTGTCACCTGGACTGGAGTGCAGTGGCATGATCTTGGCTCACTGTAACCTCCGCCTCCTGGGTTCAAGCGATTCTCCTGCCTCAGCCTCCTGAGTAGCTGGGAGTACAGGCGTGCACCACTATGCCCGGCAAATTTTTTTTTTTTTTTTTACTTTTAGTAGAGATGGGGTTTCACCATGTTGGTCAGGCTGGTCTGGAACTCCTGACATCATTCACCATGTTGGTCAGGCTGGTCTCGAACTCCTGACCTCATGATCCGCCTGCCTCGGCCCCCCAAGGTGCTGGGATTACAGGAGTGAGTCACTGCGCCTGGCCGTGTATTATGTTCTTGATGTGCTACTGGATTCAATTTGCTCGTATTTTGTTGAGGATTTTTGTGTCTATGTTCATCAGAGATACTGGTTTGTGGTTTTGTTGTTGTTGTGTCCTTGTCTGGTTTGGGTATCAGGGTGATACACCGCCTTGATTTTTCAGAATAGTTTCCAGAGGATCAGTATTAGTTCTTCTTTGTATATTTTATTTGGCCATGAATCTGTCTGGTCCTAGGCTTTTTTTTTTCCCTTGGGGGATTTTTTTAAATTACTAATTCAATTTTACTGCCCATTATTGGTTCATCCATGTATTAGTCCATTTTCACGCTGCTGATAAAGACATACCTGATACTAGGCAATTTACAAAAGAAAGAGATGTAATGAAGTCACAGTTCCACGTGGCTGGGGAGGCCTCACAATTATGGTGCAAGGTGAAAGGCACACCTCACATGCCAGCAGACAAGAGAAGAGAACTTGTGCAGGGAAACTCCCCTTTATAAAACCATCAGCTCTTGTGAGACTTATTCAATATCATGAGAACAGCATGGGAAAGGCCTGCCCCCATGATTCAATTATCTCCCACTGGGTTCTTCCCACAACACATGGGAATTGTGGAAGCTACAGTTCAAGATGAGTTTTGGGTGAGGACACTGCCAAACTATATCAATCCAGGTGTTCTATTTCTTCCTGGTTCAATCTTGGTAGGTTAATGTGTTTCCAGGAATCTATCCATTTCCTCTAGATTTTCTAGTTGGTGAGTGTACAGCTACCCATAATAGTCTCTAATGATCTTTTGTATTTCTGTGGTTTCAGTTGTAATGTCTCCTTTTTCATTTCTGATTGTATTTGGATCTTCTCTTTTCTTTGTTAGTCTACCTAGTGGTTTATCATTTTTGTTTATCTTTTCAAAGAACCACTTTTCATTTCAACAATCCTTTGTATTTTTAAATCTCTATTTCATTTAGTTCTGCTCTAATCTTTGCTATTTCTTTTCTACTGCTAACTTTGGGGTTTGGTTTGTTTTGTTTTTTCTAGCTCCTTGAGGTGTAACATTAGATTGTTAATTTGTGATCTTTCTACTTTTTGATGTAACTTCTCACCTAGCGCTGCTTTTACTGTATCTCACATGTTTTGTTATGATGTGTTTTCATTTTCATTCTTTTCAAAAAAAATTTTTAACTTCTGTCTTCATTTATTCATTGATCCAGCGATTGTTCAGGATCATGTTGTTTAATTTGTATAGATTCCAGAGTTCCTCTTGATATTGATTTCTAGCTTTATTCCATTGTGGTCTGAGAAAATACTTGATATAATTTTGATTTTTTAAAATGTGTTAAGACTTGTTTTGTGGCCTAACATGTGGTTTATCTTGGAGAACATCCCATGGACTGATGAAAAGAATGTACATTGTAGTTGTTTGTGGTTTTGGGGCAGAATGTTCTGTAAATGTCTGTTAAGTCTATTTGGTCTAAAGTCCAATTTAATTCCAATGTTTCTTTGTTAATGTTCTGTCTCTATGATTTCTCTAGTGCTATGAGTGGGGTATTAAAGCCCCCTGCTATTATTGTATTGCTGTATATGTTTCTTTAGGTCAAGTAATATTTGTTTTGTGAATTTGGGTGCTCTGATGTTGGGTGCATATATATTTAGAATTGTTATATCCTCTTGCTGAATTGATCCCTTGATTATTACATAATGGCCTTCATTTTTTAAATTATATTACTGTTTTTGGTTTAAAGTCTGTGTTATATAAGCATAGCTATTCCTGCTCACTTTTGATTTCCATTTACTTGGAATCTCATTTTCCACCTCTTTACTTTTAGTCTATGTGTTTTTATGGGTAAGATGAGCTTCTTGTAGGCAGCATATAGTTGGATCATGTTTTTTAAATCCTTTTTGCCAAACTCTACCTTTTAAGTGGCACATTTAATCCATTTATATTAAAGGTTAATATCGACACAGGAGGCTTTGTCCGTATCTTATTGCCGATTGTTTTCAAATCGTTTTTATAAAATCTTTGTTTCTTTTTTTTTCCTTGTCTGTCTTTGTGTTTCAATGAAATTCTGTTGTGTTGCCATTTGATTCCTTTCTTTTCCTCCTTTGTGTGGCTGTTTTATATGAACTGTGAATTTTCTAGATTTTCTAGTTGGTGAGTGTACAGCTACTCATAATAGTCTCTAATGATCTTTTGTATTTCTGTGGTTTCAGTTGTAATGTCTCCTTTTTCATTTCTGATTGTGTTTATTTGGATCTTCTCTGTTCTTTGTTAGTCTAGCTAGTGGTTTATCATTTTTATTTACCTTTTCAAAGAACCACTTTTCATTTCAACAATCCTTTGTATTTTTAAATCTCTATTTCATTTAGTTCTGTGTGTCTTTTATATTTCTGTGTGTTTTCATAATGGTGAAAATTCATCTTTCATTTCCATGTTTAAGACCCCTTTGAGCATTTCCTGTTCAGCTGATCTAGTGGTGACAAATTCCCTCAGTGTTTGCTTGTCTGGGAAGGAGTTTATTTCTCCTTGATTTATGAAGTAAGCTTCTGGCAGGACACAAAACTCTTGGCTGACAGATTCTGCTTAAGTTTAATGTTTTTCTGTGGCTGCTAATTGTTCAGACGTTTTCATTACAAAGTAATTTTAATGCCACTTTGGTGGGCTGTTAATCCCTTTGGGGGCCTCATGCAAGCGAGAGCCAGCACAAAGGATCAATTTAGGTCTTATCCTGGGGGTTACCTAGAGGGGCAGCAAAACCTCAGTAGAGTAAGCCATAAATAATCTGAAGTTCCTAAGGGCTGAAGAAGAAGGAAATGGCCATCCAAAATAGAGCTGTACTTGCCCCAACTAGGGAAATTAGTAACGAGAGATACCCAGTGATGAGGGTTGGGTCTTTGAAGAACAGTCTATTAACATGGCCACCAGAGAGCTCTAAACATCTGCCAAGTTTCTAGAGCCCCCTGTTAGCTCAACATAACAGTACCAGCCAGGTAAGCATTCCTTGTACCCCATACCTCTTCTCCCTTCCTCAGTTCATGCTTGCAGGGTCAGAAAACACACTTGACAAACTGCAGAAGAAAAGGTAAAAGCCGTCCATGCATGGTGGCTCATGCCTGTGATCCCAGTACTTTGGGAGGCCAAGGTGGGCGGATCACAAGGTCAAGAGATCAAGACCATCCTGGCCAACATGGTGAAACCCTGTCTCCACCAAAAATACAAAATATTAGCTGGGCGTGGTGGCAGGCGCCTGTAATCCCAGCTACTTGGGAGGCTGAGGCAGGAGAATCACTTGAACCTGGGAGGTGGGGGTTGCAGTGAGCTGAGATTGTGCCATTGCACTCCAGCCTGGGCAAAAACAGTGAAACTCCGTCTCAAAAAGGAAAAAGAAAAAAAAAAAAAAGTAAAAGCATTAGATGGAATCATATGGAAACACCTTACCTCATTCCTTCCTTACTGCAGGCTTTTCATCTGAGCTCGGGAGAGGAGGAGCCTCCTGGATTTGATTGTGTTATGATTACCCAAGATTGGACATTTTAATTACTAATTGCAAGACTTTTTTATTACACATGAATAAATGGCATAGTCATATTGCTCTAAATTTAATCGAGGGTGGGACAAAGACTAATTCCACAGACTACATTTAAAGCAGTAGTGGGAGTTAAAAGTAAAATTGCATTATAATTAGACCCTCCAAGTCCTGCCCGTTCAACTTAAGGTTACTCACACTACTGAGGTGAGATAGAAAAGTAGTTGGTGAATTTCAACTGGAAAAGTGTAGCCATGTGAAGGAACCTAGGAGTCTCTTCTCTGTCCTGAAGTTAATCTGCCCAATGTCTCAAAGGCCTCAAGAATTGTTCTCAGGGAAGTATTAGAATGCATATAAAACCACCATTCTACTTTTGACTAGAAATCCTCTGGTGGTTGCCTGAAATGGGGAGGTATTGTTTAATGGGCATAAGAGTTTCAGTTGGGGAAGATGAAAAAGTTCTGGAGATGAATGGTGATGTCACAACAATGTAAATGTTCTTAATGCCACTAAATTGCACACTAAAAAATGTTAAAATGACAAATCTTACATATTGTATATTTCATCACAATAAAAAAATAGCATAAGGATGATTTTTTTATCCACTGGGAAAATAAAATAAAGTAATCATTATTAATTCTAAAACCAAAATAAAACCCTGATGGATGCTTTGCCAGTTAAAGCATCTTCAGAAAGATGACAAGAAGTTAGACACTGTATCCAGACGGACAATTTGGCTTAGGCAGAAAAGGGAGATTTGTAGGCTCACCCCACTGAACTGCAGGAAGGATGGGTATGAGCTGGACCTCAGGAATGACCACAGCTGGGACTGGAACACCACCTACCCTTTCTCTGTCTCTTGTTTCTACTTCTCTCAGTGTACCAGCCACTTTCTCCCACCACAGACTGGCTTCTTCTGCACAGCCTGTGGGACATGGCCGCCAAACAGCTCAGACTCATACCTCACAGTTTTGCCACCTGAGCAAACCCAAGATGTTCCATCTGGTTGAAGGTCAGGAGTATCAGGACTGAACTTGGGGAACATGCCTACCTGTAGCCAATCACTGAGTTAGGGAAGCAGATCAGTTAGAAACTGGGAGATCCCAGTAAATCACACTGTGGAAAGCAATATTTCTGAGAACAGAGTACTACCCCACTCTAGGCAGACAAAACAGTAGCCACCATCCATCTGCACAGTCCTTCCCTTCTCTGGAACAGATCCCAAACAGCGCTGGGAAGACCTCAGCAGCACAGTTGGACCACCTAGGTGCTCCTACTTGGGCATCCTGGATCACTGGATTTCTCAGCTAATGCTGGGTTGGCAGAAATGATGGGGAGGGGAGCAGTAGAATCCTGCCCTAAGTTGCAGCCAGTCATCTGAGGCCATTTTTTTCTTGTCGGTGCTATATCCCCAGAGGGTTGGACTTTTCTCTATTCTGTCATACTTTATTCAGACAATTTCTAGAACAACGTTGGCCAGTAGAGAAGATTCCCATCATCTTATCTCTATACCTAGCTCCAAAGATTCCCCGCCCCCAACCTTGTGAATCTCTGACTCAGTGTTATTAGTCTTAAAAACCCAGGTCCTGAACCAGACTATGCTGTGCTCCTCTTTGGAGCGAATCTTCTATTATCAAATAATCAAATAATGGCTAAGATCAGCCCTTGTTTCCCCATGTCCCTTCTCAGCGCCAGCTCTGTCTTCATCCCCTCCCAGGCTTGGCCCCCTTTCTGCTGAGATGCACCCTAGTCTGTTGCCCATAAAGGAATGTGAGAAAAGTATCTACACTTCTGAAGACAGTGTGCTCCACCCTTCAAAGCTTTAGAAAGATAAATTTAGACATAAAACCGGAAGTATTTCTCTGTGTGACTGACAGTGATCTAAGAGAAGTTATTGCCTCAAGATATTTTGAAGCTGTAGTGTGGGGAAGCAGTTCTCAAAGCCCAGGGTGGATCAGGATGACCTGGAGGGCTTATTAAGCTACATATTGTTGGGTCCACCCCAGAGTTTCGATTCAGTCGATCAGGGGATCAGAGGTGTGGCCTAAGAATTTGCATTATTTTAACTCTTTTTTTTTTTTTTTTTGAGATGAAGTCTCGCTCTGTCGCCCAGGCCGGAGTGCAGTGGCAAGATCTCGGCTCACTGCAACCTCTGCCTCCCGGGTTCAAGCAATTCTCCTGGCTCAGCCTCCTGAGTAGCTGGGATTACAGGTGCGTGCCGCCATACGTGGCTAATTTTTATATTTTTGGTAGAGACGGGGTTTTGTCATGTTGGCCAGGCTGGTCTCAAACTCCTGACCTCAAGTGATCCGCCCGCCTCAGCCTCCCAAAGTGCTGGGAGTACAGTTGTGAGCCACCACGCCCAGCCAGAATTTGCATTTTTAAAAAGGTCCCTGGCCGGGCGCGGTGGCTCAAGCCTGTAATCCCAGCACTTTGGGAGGCCGAGACGGGCGGATCATGAGGTCAGCAGATCGAGACCATCCTGGCTAACACGGTGAAACCCCGTCTCTACTAAAAAATACAAAAATCTAGCCGGGCGAGGTGGTGGGCGCCTGTAGTCCCAGCTACTCGGGAAGCTGAGGCGAGAGAATGGCATAAACCCGGGAGGCGGAGCTTGCAGTGAGCTGAGATCCGGCCACTACACTCCAGCCTGGGCGACAGAGCGAGACTCCGTCTCAAAAAAAAAAAAAAAAAAAAGTCCCTGATGATGCTGATGCAGGACCACACTTTGAGAACCACTATGGTAGAGGTTTAGGAAGAGACAGAGAAAAATCTCTCTAGGCTACAAGACTGTCTGATGCTGAAGGTCTTGGCCTAGGTCAGCTAAGGTGCTCTGTAGGGCTGACATTCTGTGATTGTTAAACAGGTGACTAAATATGTATCTGTGTCAAGCTACTCTTATCATTAAACAATTCTTGACTGCTTACTTTATTAAAATATAAGAATTCCCAGGAGCTTCAGACCTCTGATATATATATAACAGAACTTCATTAAATATAACTCACTAAGTAACTTAGTGAAAAGCTTGAACTATAGAATAGTCTAACTAATTGCCCTCTCAAATAGGCATTTAACAATAATTTCAACTAGCCTCCTACAAAAATGTTTCACAGCAAAGCTTTCACTGATGTTTTTGCAAAATGAATTTAATTACTAATTGTAAGGATTAGTAGGCCGGGTGCGGTGGCTCAAGCCTGTAATCCCAGTACTTTGGGAGGCCGAGACGGGCGGATCACGAGTTCAGGAGATCAAGACCATCCTGGCTAACACGGTGAAACCCCGTCTCTACTAAAAAAAATACAAAAAACTAGCTGGGCGACGTGGCGGCCGCCTGTAGTCCCAGCTACTCGGGAGGCTGAGGCAGGAGAATGGCCTAAACCCAGGAGGCAGAGCTTGCAGTGAGCTGAGATCCGGCCACTGCACTCCAGCCTGGGCGGCAGAGCGAGACTCCGTCTCAAAAAAAAAAAAAAAAAAGGATTAGTATGTAGCTGATATGTAAATGTCTTAGATATGATTTAAACTGTTGAGTCAACTGAACATGTACCTTCCTCTCTCACTTCCTCTAACAAATAAATCTTACTTGTATTTTAATTTAATACTGTGTCCATTCTTCTGAAATAGCTGTTTATTCTCAATATCTAATTTTAGACATATAACTAATATGTTACAATTTTCAACTGCCAGTTATTTAAATGCTGCCCCCTCCCTGACACAAATAAATCTTATTTACATATTATTTGCTTCATAAGTATTCCACCATCCTGCAGTCACTGTGATCATTGTCCCCAGCTAGTCTTTGATCTGTGATAATTGTCCACAGTTAGTCTTTGATTATATGTTCTCCCGTCTGGAGGAACTAATGTCCTTCCAACTCTGCCCAGCCTTCAGGGTACAATTTCGGTCCCTACTTTTCTCTTAGGCTTTCTTCAGCCACTGTAACTTTTTTAAGTTTCTCCCTTATCCGAAATCCCTTGCCACTTAGAACCTCAGGAGTAAAGGAACCTCAGAGAACATCTGGGCCACACTGCCCTCTGATTAAATGTGTCTACAGTGTACCACATCCAGGAACTCCCACACTCCGAATGAACAGCCTAGTGATCAGGAGCTTTCAAGCAATTTTTGGCACCTAACACTTTGTGAAGAGTCTGCTAAACTCCCTCTATCACAAATCCCAGAAGACTGAGAACAGGTTATCCTTGGAGGCGTGTAATACAGTATTTAACCACCTTTCTACCTGAGTGTGCATACCTGCAAAGGGTAATGTCGATATTAACCAGGAATGATCATGGCTGTCACATTTAAGCTAATAATAATAAAGTACACAATTTATTATGCAGAAAGAATCATGCCTTCATAATCAGTCTTCACAAAGATTCCTTTAACTCTCTGCACCCACCATTCTTAATCCTAGAAAATTATTTCTCTTTGCTTTTTGCTCATCCATAGGTCCTTTGACAAAAGTCTCTGGAAAACTACTGAACTACATACATCAACAATACAGAAGTCCTAATGTCCAAAACCTTGCTTGTCACTTTTTTGCGTGTATAATTTATCTCCTCAACTAGATCATATTAGGCTTCTAGAAAACATGAGTTCTGTTTACATTTTGTGCCCCTTGACAGCTGTATCTGAATGGAGTTAGGATCTGGAAGCCCAAGTCTCCTTGTCAATGTCTGCTTGGTTCCCAAGGACATATGCAAATGAAAGAGGGCCATGGTACACAGAAGACATTGCTGGAAAGTGTGCTCTTTTTACTATTGGGTGAGTCATCTGCTGAAATCTTTATAATAGACTTCTACGTTGATGGAATGGGTTGGACTAACAAGGAACCACCATTACTCCAAGGCTCAGAGCAGAGTGCACAGCCATTCCCAGAACTGCTTCATCGTCTCAAACAGAAACTCTGTACACGTTAAACAATACCTCCCCATTCACTTCTCCTACTGGCCCCTGGCAATCACTTTTCTACTTCCTGTCTCTATGAATTTGACCCTGCGAAGTATCTCCTATGAGCAAAGTTGTATAGTATTTGTCCTTTGTGTCTTATTTCACTTAGCACAATACTTTCTAGGTTTATCCATGCTGAGCATGTGTGAGAATATCATTCCTTTTTTATGGGCCAGACATAGTGGCTCATGCCTGTCATCCCAGGTGTGGGAGGGATCATACGCTGTTGGGAGACCGACGTGGGAGGATGGTTTGGGCACAGGAGGGGTTCGAGACTAGCCTGGGCAACAAAGGGAGACCCTATCTCCAAAAATAAAAAAGAGGCCGGGTGCGGTGGTTACCGCCTATAATCCCAGCACTTTGGGAGGCCGAGGTGGGCTGATCACTTGAGGCCATGAGTTTGAGACCAGCCTGGCCAACATGGCGAAACCCCATCTCTACTAAAACATACAAAAATCATCTGCGTGTGGCGGTGCACGTCTGTAATTCCAGCTACTCCAGAGGCTGAGGCACGAGAGTTGCTTGAACCTGGGAGGCAGAGGGTGCAGTCAGTTGAGGTGGCGCCACTGCCCTCCAGCCTGGGAGGCATAATGAGACCCTGTCTCAAACAAAAACAAAACAAAAAATAAAAACAACAAACAAACAGACACTTATTTTTTTAAAAAAAAGAATGTCATTTTTTATGGCTGAATATCATTCCATTGTATGGATATACTACGTTTTTTAAAAGAATTTTCAATTTTCTGGGGTACGTACCTAGCAGTGGCATTGTTGGATCAAATGGTAATTCTATATTTAGCTTTTTGAGGAATTATTTTTCCCTCATGTAACTCTTAGGTGCAGCCAAGGGAGAGGAAGGAGCACTAATATGGCCAGTATTCCTCTTAAAACCTAAGAGTAGCCAGGTGTGGTGGCTCATGCCTGTAATCCCAGCACTTCAGGAAGCCAAGGCGGGGAATCACAAGGTCAAGGAACTGAGACCATCCTGGTCAACCAACGTGGTGAAACCCCGTCTCTACTAAAAATACAAAAATTAGCTGGGCGTAGTGGCACACACCTGTAGTCCCAGCTACTCTAGGGAGGCTGAGGCAGGAGAATTGCTTGAACCCGGGAGGCGGAGGTTGCAGTGCACCGAGATTACGCCACTGCTCTCCAGCCGGAACGACAGAGCAAGACTCTGTCTCAAAAACAAACAACAACAACAACAAAAAAAACCTAAGAATGTACTGATTGGTAGTTGGTAAATATTATTGAATGAATTTCTTCATAAATTATATGAGAGTCCAATGCATTTGTTATTATCCCACATTCAAAAAACTATTCTGTGGATTAATGTAGTTATTACCCTGTTGAAAATCCCATTTTCCATTTGAAATAAAATCCCAATTGAAGTTTCTACCCATAGTTGAAATGTGTCCCCTGTGATAATTTAAGTATCAGAGTTTCTTAATGATTTGCTTTGTAGATAATAAATTAGGCCTGATTCAAGACTTTTCCTATCACAGTGCCATTTCTGTAATAACGCCTGGTGTTATTCCTGTTGTAATACTAATGCTCAGATAGCTTCTCTTGAAAAGAAAGGAGAAGCTGTCTATATCCATAGGAACAAGCACATATAAATGTCTTCCATCTCATAAAGCATTGCCAAATTATCCTTTTCTATCAGGCCCCAGCATTTCTACCTGAAAATCAACTGCAAGGATGCTTTACTACATGATAATATACCCTTCCTACCCAAGCAGTGTCTGCTGTAAGATATCAACCACCTTTTGCAATGCACTATTGCCCGTTCTGCAAATTGGACAGTTTCTTTTTTTTTTTTTTTTTTGAGACGGAGTCTCACTCTGTCGCCCAGGCTGGAGTGCAGTGGCCGGATCTCAGCTCACTGCAAGTTCCGCCTCCCGGGTTCCCGCCATTCTCCTGCCTCAGCCTCCAAGTAGCTGGGACTACAGGCGCCCGCCACCTCGCCCGGCTAGTTTTTTGTATTTTTTTAGTAGAGACAGGGTTTCACCGTGTTAGCCAGGATGGTCTCGATCTCCTGACCTCGTGATCCGCCCGTCTCGGCCTCCCAAAGTGCTGGGATTACAGGCTTGAGCCACCGCGCCCGGCCGCAAATTGGACAGTTTCTTCAGAATTTACAACTTCTGTTTCAATGTAGGAGTCAGGCGGGATGCTCTACGCAGAGACAGGGATGGGTACAGAGAGAGAGAAATACATGCAGTCTCCCTATAAAGGTTCTTCAATCCCATACCTCAGTGTATACAAATCTGTAAAAATGTATACATGGATAAACATGTATCAAATACAGAAAACCCAAAGTGAACTTTGGGAGAAAAAAAAAAGAAAAAGTTGCCAACCAGTCTGAGCAATAGTGAAAACCACTGTTGTCTCAAATAATTGATCAATCTCTTACCTTTTTCTTGTTGCTTTACCATTTTTTAAAAATGTGTCTGAAGTTTTACAACCATTCCCGGATGTAAAGGAACGATACTGGTTTGGGGCATCAGCTGGGGTAGGTCGGGGGATAGGAAGAGCAGAGGGGAGTCAGTGCCGCCTGGACAGTTGATTGAGCTGAGAGGAGAAGTGGCAGCACCTGTGAGTTTTGAGCTTTACTAGGTACATTCTAAGATAGCACTTTCTATAGGAAAATCCATAGAACACTAGTTCTGGGACACACTTAGCAAAAACAGGCCCAGTAAGTAAATAAGTTTGGAGACACTCTATATACCGGTGAAGCCACAACATATTGCAGTTTCTTAAAGGCTCTGAGACATACAGCAAAGAAACCTGAAAAACTTTAACACAGGGTTTACCAAATTAGTTTTGCCATGGAGCTCTTTTTGTAAGTAATGCATTAATAATGTGTTTCAAGGAACTGGTGTTCTCTAGGACATAACTTGGGGAATTTTGCTCTAGAGCAACTGGATACTCTTGCAACCATTGTTCTTATATCCCTGGACCTTCAAACCCTATTATTATTATTTTGAGACAGAGTTTCACCCTTATCACCCAGGCTGGAGTGTAATGGCACAATCTGGGTCACTGCAACCTCCGCCTCCCAGGTTTGAGCGATTCTCCTGCCTCAGCCTCCCAAGTAGCTGGGATTACAAGCATGTACCACCATGCCTGGCTAATTTTTTGTATTTTTAGTAGAGATGGGGCTTCACCATGTTGGCCAGGCTGGTCTCAAACTCCTGGCCTCAAGTTATGCGTCCACCTTGGCCTCCCAAATTGCTGGGATTACAGGCATGAGCCACCATACCCGGCCCTTCAAACCCTATTCATTCCTCCTAGAGTTCTAAGCCCTTATTCAACCACAGCTTCTCACAACTCTCGTTTCCTTTTATTAGCCACTTTTCTTTCCAAGACAATGGGTATCCCATCCCCTTGAATGCCACCTATTAAAATCCACCTCCTGCACCTTTGCCCCTTCTCATTTCCTCCACTTGGAACATATCCATCCCTTCCTTCAAGATCCAGCCCTAAACTCTGACTATAGGAAGCCTTTTCTGAAGAAGTCCACTTACATGGAACGTTCAGTTATTTAAATTATCCTTTATTTAATGCTAGTATATCACAGAGAACCTGCTGATGATACAGTTACATGAATCTTCTCTTGGGAATAATTTGTCATCTCTACCTTTCACATTTACTCATTTAACAACAAGGCTAAATCTAATACCATTGCCCTCTCTACTGCACATTTACTATATTCCATATACCAGAAATGTTTGTTTCATTTCCTTCTGACTAAACCAAGTAGAATGTAGAATAACACGTTTGAAAGTTGGCTGAGGCAGGTGGATCACCTGAGGTCACGAGTTCAAGACCAGCCTGACCAACATGGCGAAACCCTGTCTCTACTAAAAATACAAAAATAAGCCGGGCATGGTGGCACGTGACTGTAATGCCAGCTACTCAGGAGGCTGAGGCAGGAGAATTGCTTGAACCTGGGAGGTGGAGGTTGCAGTGAGCTGAGATCGCACCATTGCACTCCAGCCTGGGCAACAAGAGTAAAACTGTCTCAAAAAAAAAAAAAAAAGTTTAAACATTCTTTAAAGTATAGTGATTCATGCAACCAGACACGACCACAGACTAGTAAAAAATAATCCCAAATATGTGTTCAGTTTGCCCCTCCTTTCCATGCCCAGTGTTGTGGCTCTTGGTGGAGGCCTTTGTTTCCCATCTACATTATTAGAATACTTCTTGGACTTCCACTCTTTCCCCTCCCCACACAGCTGCCCAAGAGATGTTTCAAAAACCCAAAAGTGAAATCACTATCCTGCTGGAAATATTTCAATTACTCTCCACCACTTAAAGCAGTGTTTCTCAAACTGTAAACATTTAGCAGCTTTAGGGGTTTTGACATATCCACAAACCACCTGTACTCTTGGGCATTTAATACACTTCCTTAAACAAAATCAAATTTTTACAAGTAAATTTGATATAGTCCTAATCAATACTATTAGTTGAAATAGCAATTTTGATTGGCAGCTATTTTTCTTTCCTGTATTAATGTATAACTACTACAAGAAAAATGTTCATCCATGTAAAACTTAAAAGCATCTTGTATAACACCAGTGGGGCATAGATGGCTCTGCGGTAGGTACATTTATACAGAATAAAATCTCAGGATTTTGGCATGACATAATCCAGTCTTCACTGCCTTTTATATCTTGGTCTCTGTCCTTTTCCTATCAGTATCCCCAGCTCTCCTGGAGCAACTGCAGTTCTCCAACCTTGCTGTGATATTTTCCGGCTCTGTGCTTTTATAGTATGGTATTTTTTTTTTTTTTTTTTTTTTGAGACAGAGTCTTGCTCTGTCGCCCAGGTTGGAGTGCAGTGGCATGACTTCAGGTCACTGTAACCTCCACCTCCCGGGTTCAAGCAATTCTCTGCCTCGGTCTCCCGAGTAGCTGGGATCACAGCCGCCTGCCACTTGCCCGGCTAATTTTTGTATTTTTAGTAGAGATAGGGTTTCACCATCTTGGCCAGGCTGGTCTTGATCTCCTAACCTCGTGATCCACCCACCTCGGCCTCCCAAAGTGCTGGTATTACAGGTGTGAGCCACTGCAGCTGGTCTACAGTATGGTATTCTTTTTTTTTTTTTTTTTTTTGAGACAGAGTCTCGCTCTGTCGCCCAAGCTGGAGTGCAGTGGCCGGATCTCAGCTCACTGCAAGCTCCACCTCCCGGGTTCACGCCATTCTCCTGTCTCAGCCTCCCGAGTAGCTGGGACTACAGGTGCCCGCCACCTCGCCCGGCTAGTTTTTTGTACTTTTTAGTAGAGACGGGGTTTCACCGTGTTAGCCAGGATGGTCTCGATCTCCTGACCTTGTGATCCGCCCGCCTCGGCCTCCCAAAGTGCTGGGATTACAGGCTTGAGCCACCGCGCCCGGCCTGGTATGGTATTCTTTCTACCCTGTTTCCCAAGCCATCCCTCTCATCTTTCCACATGGACCAAAGGGCTCTCCCCTGGATTTGTATACTTCTTTGCTATCAAAAGAGCACTCACTTCTACCATTCCTTGTCTTAAGCAGATATCGGGTTTGGTCAACATTGTATTCTGCAAACTCTAAGGGAAAACTGGTGAAGACTGAACTGTGGTGTGGGAATCCTGCCTAGTTCATCTGCCTGGGTTGTCTTCGACTTTGTCTCATGACTAGGCTATTTTACAACTCTGAGGTCAAAGCGAACTTGCAGAAAACTGATAGTGATGCAAGTGAATCTTGTTTACAATTAAATAAATTCTGTCAGGTGGAGGTTCAATTGCATTCCCTCCTCCACTGTGGAAGCAGCCAGTTTTGCATCTAGGAAGCAACTTCATTTCAACGGGCTGACATATTTATCTGGTCTTTGGGTTCTGCTCTGAAGTAATTGTAACACCTTTCTGATTCCCTTGTTAGTTAATGAGTTAAAATCTCTGATATGTATTCATTGCATATTTGTTGCATCATGATTTAAACTTTCTTTTAGAAACTATTCTTAAGGCCGGGCGAGGTGGCTCATGCCTGTAATCCCAGCACTTTGGGAGGGCCGACATGGGTGAATCACCTGAGGTCAGGAGTTCAAGAGCAGCCTGGGAAACATGGTGAAACGCTATCTCTACTAAAAATACAAAATATTAGCTGGGCATGGTGGTGTGCACCTGTAATCCCAGCTACTCAGGAGGCTGAGGCAGGAGTATCACTTGAACCTGGGAGGCGGAGGGTTTCAGTGAGCCGAGATCGCGCGCCATTGCACTCCGGCCTGGGCAACAAGAGCATAACTCCATCTCAAAATAAATAAATTAATCAAATGAAAACTATTCTTTAACAGTTTGTATTTGATTCAGAGTCTGGTGCCCCATGAATATGTGTTCATGATGGAATGATTGAGTGAATGAATAAATTTAGACAAGTAGGTGTAGACTTCCCATGGTCAGGATCAAATATTTAGGTCTGGATGATTCATCATGAAGGAAGGGTGTAGAATACTAGTATGATGCTTAGCCACTATTACAAAGTTGAAATCGAAATGAGAAAATTTCCCTAATCCTTCAGAAGATGGTGGCAAGAATGGGCTGCAAGGGATGTGCTGAGCCTGTGTCTGTGGGTCACCTGAGTGGCCCCTACAGAGACTGAGTCAGAGAGGTCACAAAGTGGGCTGAGCATGGAATAAGGGATGGGAGACAATGACGACTTTTTTTTTTATTCAGACAGTCTCGCCCTGTCACCCACGCTGGAGTGCAGTGGCACGATCTCAGCTCACCTCTGCCTCCTGGGTTCAAGCAATTCTCCTGCCTCAGCCTCCCAAGTAGCTGGGATTACAGGCGTGCGCGACCACACCCAGCTAATTTTTTTGTGTGTATAGTAGAGACGGGGTTTCACCATGTTGGTCACGCTGGTCCCGAACTCCTGACCTCGTTGTCTGCCTGCCTCGGCCTCCCAAAGTGTTGGGATTACAGGTGTGAGCCACCGTGCCTGGCCATGAATGCCATTTAAGCCACATAACTCCTGCTTCCTTTCCCTCCATTGTGTACAGATTCAAGGACCAGCAGGTTTTCTCCTGCACTGAGTCTTTTAAACCCTGTCCAACTGTGAAATAATACATCATTCTGGCATTTTTTTTTTTTTTTAGTTGGAGTACCATCTATAGTTAAATTGTATAAAGGAAAAAAATCCTATGAGTCAGTTTCCAGATCTATGAGTGCTTTGAAGATTACATCAATGGAGTTCCATATATTGAAACCACAAGCTTCCTGCCAATTGTCTGGATTTACAAAGATCTATTTCACTTTGAACTAATGAGGAAGAACTCCCAAGGTTATTATCTATAGACATGCATGAACTTTTAAGGGACATTTAAAAGCCAGATCTTTACTCCCAATTTTTTTCCTATATTCATATAAACATAATGATTAATATAGAAAAGGAAGCTGAATTACTTATGTTGTTCCCAAAACTGATGTAGTAACTTTGAGTACTCATATACAATGCACATACTTCTCCCTGACACTATGTAATACTGTTAAGTAATATTATTTTCCACTTTTTACAGGTGTGGAAACTGAAGCTCAGAGAGGTTAAGTAGCTCACCTAACGTCCACCACTAGTAAGTGGCAGCAGCATCAAGTCCCCAACTCAGGACTAACTTTAAAGGTCACATTCTACTACACCATTATCCCCGTAAGAGAACCACAGGAGTGAAATTATGTCATAGAAATATTAACATTCGGTTGAGGGAAGAAAAAGACCAGTCAAAAAATGTAATGTCAGTTTGGGTAGAGGATGGAGGGTGACGGGTAGAGTGACTGGATAGGTTATAAAATTTTTAGGTGGAAAAAAAGGTTGGGAGTAGGGTAAAACGAGGGAGGCAGTCACTTGGGAAGCAGGGGGAGGAGGGTACAACGCCAGGTCAAAACAGTGCCCAGCTGAGCTATATTGGATAAGAGTAAATAACACTGGCACCCATTTAACTCATATGTACACATGAGAGGTTGCATAAGCAACACTTTGTACACAGCAGACTTTTCTAAGTCTAAATTTAGAAGGCCTTTGTTGAATTTAAATTAAAAGGCAGGTTCCAGTAAAGACTAGATTTGATTTCCATAATTGGCAGATGCAGGTAATAGATCCTCAGAAAATATTTGTTCAATGATTGAGGACAAAACGGAAAGGCACCTGAAGTGGTTGGGAAAGGCTTGCCAAGTCAAACTGAGTATGAAATGGCACTTGTATGTGTAAGGGTAATAGCATTTATTATCTACGATGTGCCAGTTACCGAGTTAAGTGCTTCACATAGCCAACAACTCTATATAAACTATTTTCAGTCCGGTGTTAATAGATAAGGCAGAGAAATTAAGTAACTCATTCAAGCTTCTAACCCTTGAAGCCAGCAGATCTTTCCGGGTCCAAAGGTCATGCTCTTAGCCATCGCACTGCAGTCTGAATCCTGAACTTATGCTAGAGTGAAGTTTAAGGACTGCTTCTGCTAGAAAGAGGTGGAGACTGTACGGCGCACCTACCTCGCCAACATGTGTAAGAATATAGCTATCCAAATTATTGGTCAGAAAATCCTGCTGCCTTGGGTGTTGAAAAGCTAATGGCAACAGAAATTGGGCCAGGAAGCCTTGTGTAGGGAACTATCTGACTGGTCACATTTCGTAAGTTACTTCCCTTTTTGTCCCAAACGAAGCCATAGTTTTCAAAGGGATAATGGCCTTGGATGTTGCTAAGAGTGGCAGAGAGAGCTCAGGTGTCATCCATTACGGATCACTCCAGGGAAGGGCATCCTCTACAGGGTTGTCTGCTTTGACGACGAAGATTGCGGGGGGCAGTCTGACCCGGGAAAACCAGATTATTCCTGCTAAATACAATCATTTCCAAGATCTGATTAGCCTTAAATATGCCACAGCTCAGTTTGCAAAGTAGTAATTTTTTAAAAGTCTAGTCAAAAATTTTGGCCAATTCCAACTCAAGTATCCGGATCTCTAGCACTACTTCCCTCTAGCAATGCCATACACATCTAACCCTAAAACGAGGAAGCGTCCGCTGAGGTTGCCCATTGCAGGATTCTGGTGTGTCGCTGGGCACATGCAAGTTCCTGAGTCAGGGGAGAGCGCCCACCGGAGAATGCGGGCGGGAGCCGGCGACGGAGAACCGCATGCCCAGCTCTCTGGCGTGAGTACGCAGGCCTCCTCCCACGGTCTCGGGAAGCCCAGACACCGCAGGCTTCCTCGTCGTAGAGGAGCTGCCGGGGCGTAGTTCCTCCACCGCTTCCTCCTCCAGCTGCACCCAACCCGTCCTTTCCTGCTCTGTGTGGCCTCCCCACCTCCCGGTTTTGAAGCGCGCGCCACGGCCAGCCCGGGACCGCAGGGGTGGGCGAGGGAGGCGCACAGCCGCACGCACGCTCGCTGTAGGCGACCCCGCCCCGCCCCTCGAGGCCCAAGGTCCCGCCCCTCGAGGCTCCGTGGCTCGCCCCCCGGGTGCCCCGCCCCTCTGCGTGGCTGGCGTGGCCGGTAGGCCCGGCTCCCCCGGGCAAACCTGTCTAGTTGGGGCGGGGAGCGGAGCTTCCTCCTTCGAGGGCCGTGCCGCGCTGCCAGATTTGTGCTTCCGCCCCTGCCTCCGCGGCTCGGAGGCGAGCGGAAGGTGCCCCGGGGCCGAGGCCCGTGACGGAGCCGGCGGGAGCCCCGGCAGTCCGGGGTCGCCGGCGAGGGCCATGTCGCTGTTGGGGGACCCGCTGCAGGCCCTGCCGCCCTCGGCCGCCCTCACGGGGCCGCTGCTCGCCCCTCCGGCCGGCGCGACCCTCAACCGCCTGCGGGAGCCGCTGCTGCGGAGACTCAGCGAGCACCTGGACCAGGCGCCCGAGGGCCGGGGCTGGAGGAGGCTGGCGGAGCTGGCGGGGAGTCGCGGGCGCCTCCGCCTCAGGTGAGCTCGGGGCCGCGGCAGGCCGGGCGCGCGTGCCGAGCGAAGTGGGCTCCCGTGGGGAAGTGGGGGTGCCGTCGCGGGGCTGAGCGCGGCAGGGGCGGCCGGCGTGAGTGAGCAGAGGTGGGGAGGACTTCGGTCATTGAGACGAGCGGAACCCAGCAGCGCCCCGGAACGCCTGGGATTTGAGAGCGGAGCCCAGAGCTCCGGAAGGAGGAGGCAAAAGTGGCCCAGCGGCTGCCTCGCTCCCTTTTCCCACCCCCGCCCCTGGATGAGAGGGAGAAGTCGAGGTTGACCCGGGAGAATAGTGAGAGAAGGAAAGCTGTCCGGAGGCCCCTGGGATGGGGCAGTCATCCAGAGGACTTAAAATGCAAAAGAAAGGGATGTGGACACTGCCCTGGGAGACCTAAGGAAGGCTGGGAAGAAGCGCAGGCGAAGTGATGAATGCAGAGGGTGGAGTGCAGGAATTCATGAACATTTTGCAGGGTATTGGAAAAGACTGACGCCGAACTCATCATCTTCCTCCATCAAACCAGGTTACCACGTTCCCTTCTTGACTTCACCATGAACATGAAACTCGAAGTAAAACTATTTTCCTTATTAGGTTTGGAATGACTGTATTAGGGTTCCTGAAGTTTTGGTCTCGAGACTCCTTTACCCTCTTAAGAATTATTGAGGACCCCAGAGAGCTCTTATGTGGGTTAGAGATAATACATACATGTAATATATACTGATATTTACTGCCATTGAAATTAAAGCTAAGACATTTTAAAAATATTAATTTATTTAAAAAGAACCCATTACATGGTAGCGGAAATAATACTTTCGTGGAAAAACAAATTTTCCAAAACAAAGAAGTCAATTAGAGAAGTGGCATTGGTTTTCATTTTGAAGATCTCTTTAATGTCTGGACTTAATCACAGAGCTGGATTCGTTTATGTGCTTCTGCATTCAGTCTTTTGCACTATTACAGGTCACAAGACACTGGAAACTGCAGTGTCCACTCCTGAAAGAATGAATGAAAAAGCTAAATAAAATCTTAATATTATTATGAAAAATCTTTCTGACCTTGTGGACCACGTGAGAGGCTCTCAGGAACTGCACTAGGGGTTCCCAGACCCCACTTAGAACCATTACTTTGTACCATTGTTGTAATTTTGGCCTGCCTTTGAACCCCTTAGCAGTTTTTTACACTTCTCAAATGACTATGATTTGTCTTATAGTATAATTATTTGTACACATCTTTATAAATGCCCTAAGAACAGAAACCGTCTCTTAATATTCTGTTATGCGTAGAAGTTCGTAAATACTTGATGAAAGGGAAGTCATTTATTCAAAATGGTATTAAGTGCTTACTATTTGCTAGAAATTTTAGAAGATAAAAAACTAACAAATATTAAATTCCTAATCATAAGGGGTTATCCAGTAATGGACTATTATTTGGGGACCTTTATAATAACATTAAATGCTGTGTTGGGTATGAATGATAATGGATTTTTGTCATTTTGTCATTTATTGAGGACATGGTATGTACCACAAAATGTACTAAATGTTTACATGCTGCTGCTGCTGTTTCATTCTTCTTTATTCTTCTTATTTTTGCATTATCTTTTTTTTTCCCCTCAAGATGGAGTCTTGCTCTGTTGCCCAGGCTGGAGTGCAATGGTGTGATCTTGGCTCACTGCAACCTCCGCCTCCCGGGTTCAAGCAATTCTTCTGCCTCAGCCTCCCGAGTAGCTGGGATTACAAGCATGTGCCACCACAGCGTGCTAATTGTTTTATATTTTTAGTAGAGACGGGATTTTGCTGTGTTAGCCAGGCTGGTCTTGACCTCAGGTAATCCATCTGTCTTCCAAAGTTCTGGGATTACAGGCATGAGCTACCCTGCCTGGCCACATTATTTTCTTAAACCCTCCTGACAACTCTCAGTTTCAGAGTTTGGGATTGAGGCAAAGGGTAATAGTGACTTGGGATTATTGCTTGTGCAAAGGAGTAATGATGTAAGGAGGGAATAACTAGCAAGACCTAACAGAGAGGTGGCATATTTTTTTTCTGTTCTAGGAAAAACACGTTGGGCTTTTGGATATGCAAAAAAAAAAAAAAAGTCCAAAATACTGTTATGCTAGGTCCATAAATTTCTGAATTTCTGGACTTACCATAATGTAAAAAATTGTCTTTGGGGGCAGATCTCCAGAGTATTACAGTGTTAAGAGTACTCTAGTTAGGGAAGGTTCTGGGCTTCCTGAAGAAAGCCGGCTATGGAGGACTCCTACATGGCCATGAAGGAGGGAGAAGAAAGTCAGCAAGGCCCTGCCAGGGCAGAAGCGTGGCTGCTGGAATCCAAAAGCGGTGGATACTTGATGTTGGATGTTGTGTTTTCTTTGCCTGCCTTCAGTCAGTTTTTGTTAAAGGCTACAGAATGGTCTTAGCTTTGGGGGAACTAAAGGAAAGATTTGCGGCCACTTTTCTGTGGAGTCACACAGAGAAGGGGACAGTTGCCTAACAAGAGGTGGCAAGCACAAAGGGCATGCAGTTATGGAATCTGAGAATTTGGGGTGGGAAGTCTGATGAGAGGCAGATGAATTTCACCTGTCTTTCAGGATGGTAAAGGTTAGTTTGGAGGAGGTTGGTTGCAGTGAGAAGTGTTGGAGAATTTGGGAACGTTAAGCTCATCCTTACTGAGATCAGAAGAATTAAACTGACTTTTTTCAAAAAGCAGCACTGAGAACTTCGGGGCTGGACAGTGAAGCAAGGTCAGCTGAGGATGCTTACTCTATTTAAGACAAAAAAGTTACTGTAAAGTGATTTCATACTGATGGGGGAGGATCTGTGATACTAGAAGGTCCTAAAGGTATTTTTTCCCTGGTGCCAGAGACAGGAATTACGGTGTGAGTGTCTAGTCCGTGTGGATGACAAGTCCCACGAGGCTGTGAAGTGCTTTCTGGATCTGCATGAAATCTCGAAATGTTGCCCATTCTGTTTCTTTTTCTTCTCTTCACTTTTTTTTTCTGACACTTTACATCTTTCCTCAAACTGGGTGAAAATTTAATAATACAAATAAGTAAACCACAAGAAAAGAGCCCGTTCAAACTGTCTACAAGGGATTAGGAATAATTGTAAATGTTTTCATTGCTGGTGACTCACAGTAAATCCTTGTTTATAGCTTAGTTCCCCACAGCCATGTACATTTGGGAATGCACTATAGTCAAACTCAGCCCTAATTCCATTCAAGACTGACCTGGACACCTTTTGCTGTTAGTGTGGATAGGCACAGACTCTGAGGGTCTTGCCCAAGCTATATAAATTCTTTGGTGGCATGGAACATCGGAGCCCTAAGGATGGCAGACCTTACAGGAGGCATTACATGCTGCCTGAAATTCTGTTAAGTAGGGAGCTTAGAAATGAGGCTGTGGAGCCTGGACCAAGGAAAAACAGTCATTGCATACCTGCTGAGTAGAAGGTGCACTTTTAGCTACAGAAATCCTGCTCTCAGGATTTCTGCTCGCAGTTTATTATAGGAATGAGAACATGTAAAAGGCTCTAACAAAAGGTTTCCTCCCAGCCTAGGAAACATACTGAGACCCTGTTTCTACAAAAAATAAAAAATTAGCTAGGCATAGTGGCACACACCTATAGTCCCAGCTACTCTGCAGGCTGAGGTGGGATTGCTTGAGCCCAGGAGTTCGAGGCTGCAGTGAGCCTCAACAATTTTGATTGAAATTCATTCAGTAATCATTCATTTATGAATAATGTGGACAAGACAAAATTTTAGGTATTGATTTAGGTATTGTCAGCCTCCAGCATGGTCGACAGAGTAAGACCTTGTCTCTAGAACAAATAAACTAAAAAAGGTTTCCTTCCCGTCCTCTTGGTCTTATCCTTCAGTCCCACGGCTTTACATTTATTTGGGTTGATTACTCCTAATTTCTATTTCCAGCCCGTTTCTCTGCTTTGAACTCCTAGATTCATGCATGTAAACACTTGTTTGCCATCTTCTCTTGAATGACTAAAAGACATCTTAAATGTAACATGTCCAGAATTTAACCTGTCTTTCCTTATAAACCTCTTTCTTTCACAGTTTCCGTACCCTCTGGTTGTTGAGGCCAAAAACTTCGAAGTCATTCCTGACTCCACTTGTTACACACAAATCACTTTTGTCAGTACATCCTGCCTGCTGTACCTTCACTATATGTATGTAGAATCCAACCTCCACTGCTGGCACACTGGACCAAGCCACGTTGTCTCTCAACTAGATTATTCCAGTAGCCATTTAACTTCTCCCTCTTTCGCTTTGCTCCCACCCCAGTCTGTTATCAATATAACAGTAAGAATGATTCTTTAAAAACATCACATCAAGTCTTATTCCTCCTTTGCTCAAAACTCTCCTATTGTGGCCATGCGTGGTAGCCTCACACCTGTAATCCCAGCACTTTGGGAGGCCAGGGTGAGAGGATTACTTAAGCCTAGGACTTCAAAACCAGTCTGAGCAACATAGACCCCATTAAAAAAAAAAAATGCCAACTCTCCTATTGCTTTTCCATCTCAGAGTAAAAACACCATTAGCTACCAGTTCAGTCTTCATCCTGATATCTTCTTATCTCCATCCCTCTCTACTCTGGTCACATGTGCCTTCTTGCCTTCCTTTGGACACAGTAGTCTTTATACTTGCTGCTTACTCAGACTGAGATGGTCTCCATAAGTAACCACATGACTTGTTCACCTCACTGAGCTCTTGTCTGATCATAATATTTAAAATTACCCCCTACATCTGCTCAGTGTTACCTGTCTACTTGCGTTACCTTAGTTTCCTCCAAAACACTTATGATCATTGGCTGCTTGGATACATACACAAAGAGATATCGCTGTGTATATTTAAATTTATGTCTATACTTCTCTAGAATGAAAGATCCAGGAAGATACAGAATTTTGTTTTGTTTCCTGCCGTATCCTCAACACCTAGAAAAAACGGTGGCCTGTTTTAGGTGATTGATAAATAGATCACATTAATGAATAAAGATTCCAAATAGTAAATGTACCAAGAGGAGAAGCAGAAGAACCTAAAAACAGCATTATGGTTTGTCCCCTAAAGGATGTATAATACATTCTATTTGATTATATATTTTTAAAGATAAAAATAGAGATATTTTTAAAAAGCAAAGTACATTTGTTTCAGTAATAAAGCAGTTTTTAAATAAAATCAAAAATTCTAAATTAGGACTTTCAGAAACTACTTCAAAGCACACTCTTACAGGAATGTAACTTAAAAAGGAAAGAAAGAAAAGTTAGGTCTGTATAAGCATCATCTTAGCTGAAAGCCAGTGCCCATGTGGAAAATCAGTAAAACAAAAAGAGATACAGTATCTTCTTTTTCTCCTGTGCCTCTTGTAATGGAAGATAAATCATCTATAGTTCAATTTGATCTTTGTTCTTTTGGGGGGAAGGAAAGCCAAGTGTTTTTAATTTTCTCTATATCAATATGACATTAATTAAAGCATCACTTGGTTGCATTTGATAAGATGGCTTCTTAATTTCATTTGTCAGATCCTGGTAAACTTCTGAATCATAAAAATTATATTTAGCATACAGCATCCTTATTTTTACAAATCTCATTCTAATTATTTACAAAATTGGTAATCTTTGTATTGTTTCTAACACAGGTTCTTTCACTTGGGCATTTCAGAAACTAAAATAATAAATAGTAAAATAAAGTTTCACAAAATAAGAGCACTAACAGGCAGCTTCAACTTTTTATGTATTCTGTCATCATAGTCACCATTGTTTCTTAAAAGAAAGAACACTTTAACACCTAAAAATAGAAAATATAATTTTAGAATAAAAGACAGCTTTATTGTCCTTATTTGTATCATTTTACCTTGGACTGCAGATCGTGCTGCCACTGGTCTGCAGTCCAGAATTTCAGACTGGTTGACCTGTGATATGATGATTCACATTTAACAAGAATGGCATATTGAATATAATAAAATTGAACGAAGATGCTTAGAAAAGAATACCTAGTAAATATAGTGATCACAGGAGGCCTTCGAGGACATTTTCAGGTTACCAAAATAATAGTTACTCAAAAAAATTTTTAAGGAAAAGCTAAAATTGTTTCAGAAATAAGCATAGTTAAGAAATTAGCTTTGGCCGGGCACGGTGGCTCAAGCCTGTAATCCCAGCACTTTGGGAGGCCGAGACGGGCGGATCACGAGGTCAGGAGATCGAGACCATCCTGGCTAACATGGTGAAACCCTGTCTCTACTAAAAAAAAAAATACAAAAAACTAGCCAGGCGAGGTGGCGGGCGCCTGTAGTCCCAGCTACTCGGGAGGCTGAGGCAGGAGAATGGCCTAAACCCGGGAGGCGGAGCTTGCAGTGAGCTGAGATCCGGCCACTGCACTCCAGCCTGGGCGACAGAGTGAGACTCCGTCTCAACAAAAAAAAAAAAGACAGAAATTAGCTTTAATATTCTTTTAATATCCCCATATTCTTATTGCATAGTAAGAGCTAACCTTTATTGAATGTTTGTTACCTGTCAAGCACTGTGTTAAACACTTCTTACATGGATTAGTTATTTAATTCTAACAACTCTATGAGGTAATGTTACTAATGAAATTAATTTGATCATATACATTTTTTCCATATGAAATAATCAACATCGTTGAATTATAAATCTTGGATGACAGTATAAATGGTATGGTAGCATCTTAATAAGACTACTCAAAATGAATGAAGATTAATATTTTAAGCAATAAAATAGCTTGCTAACCTTGATTCTGTCACACCCCGGCACTATTATGTTTCACCCCTTGCATTTCTTCAGGCTTTCAGCCTTGACAGTTATGATTGAGATTCATTCAGTAATCTTTCATTTATGCATACATAATTAATATGGACAAGACAGAATTTTAGGTATTGAGGGATTTTATGTCTGTGTGTGTGTGTATACACACATGTATGTTTAATATGCTGGGGTGTCTGTTTCAAGGAGTTTACTATAATCTAGTTGGATAAAGAAGCTTTTCTTCATGCTCATGAAGAAAAGCTCACAGTTCTGAGGTTAAATTATGTGAGATAAAACATGAAACAAGTCTGCACATGACTGCCTAAGGCCCAAATCCAGGCTGCTACTTGTTTCATATAACCCATGATTTAAGACTGGTTTTTGTGTTTTACGAATTGTAAAACAAAACAAAAAACAACAAAGAAGAACGTGTGATAGAGACTTTATGGCCCAGAATATCTAAAGTATATACTCACTGGCCATTTAGAAAAACAGTTGTCTATAAAATTAGTGCAGTTAGAAGACTGTCTATAAAGTGTGTTTGATGGACTGATGTGGTCTAGGAGGACCTTATAGAGAAGCTAGAGTTAATATGGGACTGTAATTGAAATTGGCAGGAAAAGGAGCAGGATCTGCAAAGATGGATGAGGTATGAATTTTACAGTATATCACGCAGATTATCTAAACACTTTGGTTGGCTGTTGTTGGTTATGTTTCTTGGGGAAAGTTTTTGTGTCGTTGATTGCTTGATTTTTACTTGATTCTTTTGTCTCCCCTTGAATGTTTCGTACTTACATTTTCCCCTTCTATAAAATGATTACAATTCATATCATTGTGCCATTCTTCCTGGCCTTCTGTGATCTGATCGTAACCTGTCTTTCTAATCTCGTATACCACTACTGCACACAATAACATGGAAAAGGAAATTGTATATGTATGTTAAATACTGACATTTTAAAAAGAATAGTTTTAACAAAAGGACAATAAGACACTCTTTAAAGGAAGAGTTAGCAAACTATTTCCATAGAGGACCCAATGGTAAATATTTTTGGCTTTGCAGCCAGGTATTCAGCTCTGCTGTTATATCAGGAGAGCTGCCATAGACATTTGTAAATATGTGAATGAATGAGTGTAGCTGTGCTCCAATAAAACTTTATTTATGGAAATCAGGTAGCTGAACACATTTGGCCCACAGGCCATGGTCCCTGCAGTAGGATATTTCTAGGTACTTAGAAGTACTATGGTTTCTTTTTCCTTTTTTTTTAAGAGAGTCTTGATCTGTCGCCCAAGCTGGAGAGCAGTGGCACAATCTCAGCTCACTGCAATCTCCGCCTCCTGGATTCAAGCGATTCTTGTGCCTCCTGAGTAGCTGGGACTACAGGCGTGCGTCACCACATACCAGCTAACTTTTGTATTTTCAGTAGAGACGGGATTTCACCGTGTTGACCAGGCTGGTCTCAAACTCCTGGCTTGATGAGATCCGCCTGCCTCGGCCTCCCAAAGTGCTGGGATTACAGGTGTGCGCCACCATGTGCAGCCTAAGTACTTTGAATGTCAATAGTACTGGTTCTCTTTCTAAATATACTTTTTAAAAATTATCAAAAGAGCCAGGAGTGGTGGCTCCAGCACTTTGGGAGGCAGAGGCGGGATTATCGCTGGAGCCGAGGAATTCGAAATCAGCCTCGGCGACATAGCAAGACACCATCTCTATTTAAAAAAAAAAAAAAAAAACTATCAAAAAATAAATGCACATAAAAAAACAACCATACAAAAGGGGTTATAGTGAAAAGTAGATCATCCAGCCATGAGCTCTACTGTCTTACCCTCTCTGAGGCAACCATGGCTATGAGTTTCTTAGATAGCTTTTCAAAGTTTACTCTCCACGGGTAAGAACACACACAAATGATCTTGGTAATAGCAAACACTGTTCTGTATCTTCCTTTTTTTGTATGAATATACACATAGACATACTACCTTGTTAATGCAAATAGTGTAAAATATACAGTTGTTTATGTTAATTCATTTTTCAGTATGTCTTGAAGACCTATGCCCTTACCTCAGGCTCAGTTTTTTGTACTGAATTAACAGTATTTCATTTGATATGCATGCCCTACTGTATTTAAACTAGTAATTAAGGATATTTTAAATATTTTTCCGTTGCTAACCTTGTCACATTGATTGTTCTGTCTAGTGTCATTTTCGAGACATTAGCCTCTCTTCCTTTCAATTCAGAGTACTACCAACACCGTTTGTATACATGCATGTTCTATTATTTAAGATGTTTTGGCTCCATAATGGAATGAGTGCATATTTCTTTCACTCAGGAGGCAGCAAAATGTAGCCTACTGGGGCTTCATTTGGGGCCACTTTGTATTTCACCATCTTTGAAGAAGGAGTAAGGAAATTTTTCTGGCCTTGCTATTCCCCATTCCTAAATTAAAGGCAAAAAACCTTTAAGTATCAAGGCTCAATTTCTCTCACATCCTGTTTCTAGGTTTCTCATTCTCCTGATTTAATAATCATGGGAGCTGAGTGGGAGAAGGGAATAAAGAGGGATTCTTCCCCATGGTGAAAGAGGAGGAAAGGATACTTGCAGTCATTATGTGAAAGTTTGTCACCACCCACCCACTCACTTGTGATTTATTCTGTACAGCACCACCGTGGTCCAGATGTATAGCAGGTGTAGCATGTGGAAGAAAGCTGTTGACTTGAATTCTTTCTGTTGCTTTCAGTTGCCTAGACCTGGAGCAGTGTTCTCTTAAGGTACTGGAGCCTGAAGGAAGCCCCAGCCTGTGTCTGCTGAAGTTAATGGGTGAAAAAGGTTGCACAGTCACAGAATTGAGTGACCTCCTGCAGGCGATGGAGCACACGGAGGTTCTTCAGCTTCTCAGCCCCCCAGGTGGGTTTGGTTCTTAGGAGTTCATGGAGCCAAACTTAGAAGAAAATATCTCTTTTTAACCAGGTGAATGGTGTTAAGTATTTTTGGAAAATGTAAATATGTAGTGCCTTGTTTGCTTTCCCAAGCGAAAGAACACATAAAAAGCAAATGCAGCACATGAATATTGGTTGGGTTGTGGTTGAAGAAACCAGCTACATGAGACATATTTGAGATAGTTGGAAAAATCTGAATATAACTACATATTTGACATATTAAGTAATTATCATATGATAATGATGCTATAGGAGAATGTCCTTTTTTTTAAAAAGGAGATGCATTTTAAAGTATTTAGGGAGAAGATTCCTATAATGTGCATTGGAATAGTGCAGCCAAAAAAATGAACATATATTTAATCCTATATATCTGTATAGATGAGGTAAAGCAAGTATGACACATGTTTAAGTTTTTTTGCTGCAGTGAGGCTTTTGAATGTTGAAATGGTATACATCAAAACCACATATAACTCAACCTTATAACCTTATGAGTTTTTCCTGAATTACAAATATTGGGTGAGGCTTTGCACTTCCCACATCAGGTGAGGCTTAGGCAACAGTCCATCTTCTCCATTCAGCTCCTCTCTTCTCAGCTGCAGATAGAGTTGGTCTGCAGCAGTGGTGGGAGGCAGGAGGGACATGCCATCGAAGTTGCCTGGTTGTGGCAGCACTACAGGCCTCCTTCCTTACCCGGGGGTCCAGTGGCCATTCTTTGTCCCACCGGAAGCAGAGAGGCTGGTTGAGCTTGGAAGGGCAGTGGACAAAGGACCTGATGCACTCTATTTTACGTGGTTTTGATATATACCATTTCATTATATAACCAGCTTGGTTATGATGTATTTTTAAGTTAACATGAGGAACTTAAAACTATAACTGAGATGTTATTTTTTTATTGTTAGTTGTGGGATAGGGAATTAGGAACACATGGTATAGTGCTATGCTGTCAGTTACATGTACCAGAAACCCCAACTCAAATAGACCTAATAAAGAGAATAATTTCTCCTTCTAATTGAAAAGCGTAGAGCTGGTTTGGCTTCAAGAGAATCAAGGAACAATTCTGTTCTCAAGGAGTTGGTTGGTTTTTGTCTTTGCTCTTCCTTTCTTGGCATTGGCTTCCTTCCATGACTGACTTTCCATATAACCCAAGATGTTTGCTGGCTGTTTCTGGGCTCTTCATTCTTGTCCCAGCAAAACCCAGAGAGTTCATCTGGTTAACTATTGGTCACGTGCCTAACTCTAAACCTGTCACTGTGCCAAGGAGATGGAATGTGCTGACTCCCTGGCTTGAAGCCGGGAGGGGAGTTGGGTTGAGTCAGCTTTCCTGGAACCACATGGATCACCAAACAAAACTGGAACTATTAGAAGGAAAAAGGAAGCAGCAGATACTGGGGAGGTAACTAGTTTTCTATTTGTAGTTTACTGCAAATGGAAAGGGCCCTGGATTATAAATAAGGAGACTTGGACTCCCAGTCATCCCTGCTTTACAAGGCCCGCTGTAGGTGGTGAAATAGGCCTCTGATAAATGCCCTATGAATGTGATACACACTGTATTGGATGCTTGCCTTCTGTTTCCCAGCGCCTCTTCCTACCAACAGGGCTGGGGTGGGAATAAGTAGCTGCTAATGCCACCCTCCCAAATGCAACCGTTGACTGGCACCAAATAGTAAACTTTCTTTTTTAAACCTGGCCCATTACTGATAGAAACAGTAGACTTCCTAAAGTGGTATTTATTAATTATTATATTGCTGGTACCTGAAGCAGCACCCAGGAGTTGTGACATTTGAAATCTACTAGTCTAGGTTTCATGCTGGTAAAGTCCGAGTTCTCATACTTAGTAAAGTCTCATACTTAGTAAAGTCTGCTTTTACTTACTTTAGTAAGTTCTCATACTTTATGGAATACTAGGGCCTCTGAAAGCTTAGGAAACCTTTCTGGGAAGTAAATATAACATGTATTTCATTCTCTTTTTCAATAATTATGCTTAATTACCCTAACCATTGTTTGCCAAGGCTATAAAATGAACATAAGTATTCTCTACCTCGCGGAGTTATAGGAGCTACATGAGATGATGCTGTGTTGAATTTCATCTATACAATGACAGGGGCCTCGTATCTCTTTTGATTTGTGTTGTGATCACTGGCCTGAGATCTAGGGTTTCGGAATTTTTTAAGGTTCCCATATGTGAAACCAGGCTTGACTGAAATTGAGTCGTATATTTATTTAGGTATAACAATTTGCCTGAATTTTTAAAATAACACTATATTTTTATTTTTGACAGGCCAGCAACTAATAAAGTGCCACCCTAATAAATATTAGTAATCTTCCTTTGAAAAATCCATTTTTGCTCATTGTGCTTTTTTCCAAATAGGATTAGCACTTTTCTATCAATGTTCCCCAGTGCAGATTATCCTGATATTTGGCTTACAGGCTTTCTCAAGATTATCTTATAGGGCTTTTTTGCATTTGAGGAGAGAATAGGAAAAGAAAAGCAGTTTCTTTTTCTCTTTTTGTTTTAAATTTTCTCTTCAGTCCATTTGTGAGCTGTAAGGAAATATTATTTGTTTTGTTTTTTAAGTTTTTTTGTGAGAAATGTCTTGCTCTGTCTCCCAGGCTGGAATGCAGTGATATGATCTCGGCTCACTGCAGCCTCTACCTCCCGAGGCTCAAGCAATCCTCCCGCCTCAGCCTCCTGAGTAGCTGGGACTACAAGCACACACCACCCAGCTAATTTTTTTTATTTTTGGTAGATATGGAGTTTCGCCATGTTGCCCAGGCTGGTCTTGAACTCCTGGGCTCAAGCAATCCACCTGCCCTGGCCTCCCAGAGTGCTGGGGTTATAGGCAGGAGCCACCGCCCTGATTCTGTGTTACCACTTGTGCACTTTTTCTGTGAGGTTTTCTGTCATGTTAGCCATATAATATCCTTAGGAATTGGTTGTTGCTTGAATGTTAGTTATTGATTTAACAGCAAATATTTTGGGATCTAATAAAGCTCAGTAATTTTAGGAAGAAGTAATTAATTTGTTATCTTACTATCTGCATCTAGTATGAATAATCTAAGCTTTACTCTTTTTTTTTTTTTTTTTTTTTGAGATGGAGTTTCACTCTTCTTGCCCAGGCTGGAGTGCAGTGGCGTGATTTTGGCTCACCGCAACCTCTGCCTCCTGGGTTCAAGCAGTTCTCCTGCCTCAGCCTCCCGAGTAGCTGGGATTACAGGCATATGCCACCACGCTCGGCTAATTTTGTATTCTTAGTAGAGATGGGGTTTCTCCATGTTGATCAGGCTGGTCTCGAACTTCCCACCTCAGGTCATCCACCCGCCTCGGCCTCCCAAAGTGCTGGGTTTACAGGCATGAGCCACTGCACCCAGCTGACTTATTCTATTTATACATAGTAGAATAAAGAAATATAAGGCCGGGCGCAGTGGCTCAAGCCTGTAATCCCAGCACTTTGGGAGGCCGAGACGGGCGGATCACGAGGTCAGGAGATCGAGACCATCCTGGCTAACACGGTGAAACCCTGTCTCTACTAAAAAATACAAAAAACTAGCCGGGCGAGGTGGCAGGCGTCTGTAGTCCCAGCTACTCGGGAGGCTGAGGCAGGAGAATGGCTGGAACCCGGGAGATGGAGCTTGCAGTGAGCTGAGATCCAGCCACTGCACTCCAGCCTGGGCGACAGAGGGAGACTGTCTCAAAAAAAAAAAAAAAAAAAAAAAGAAATATAAGAATTATAGAGAAGAATTTTAATATTTTAATAAAGATATTGAGAATAAAAGCTACTGTAATTATATTAAGAAGATAAGCTCTGATAGAATCAACTTAATTGGTGGTTTGCCTCATGCATTCAGTAAAGTTTGCTGTATTGCAGTGCCTTTGCTGTGCTAGACATTATGCTAGGCACTGTGAGTTCAGAGATGAATAAAGCAATAGTTTCCACCTGCTGATAGGTCATAGTTTAGTAGGGGAGACAAACATGTAAAAGATCATATCCAAGACAGTTGTAAAAAATATATATATAGTAAGTTTATCTGATCTCCAATTTTCCCTCTTTGCTATATTCTTGAGTCTTAGTGAAAATACAAAATAGAAATATACTAATGTTTTCTCTTTTTTGCATTAATACTATTTCATAGAAGGACATTACTTCTTATTCCGCAGGAAGTCTGATGATTTTTCTCGGTCCTTACAGAGAGAAGCCTGGTTTGGGTTGTCCTGTGAACTGGCCTTTGAGGTCTAAATGCAGGGAGAAGGGGAAACTTTAGATTTCTTTTGATTAAATGAGAAACTATAGTCTTATGTTGCCATAGTCTGTTCCAAGTGATGGTTCCAACTACAGTCAGAGGTAGCTCTGAGAGGTAACTATCATGTGGAGTTTCTCTGGCTTTTGAGAAACTGACCAAGTTTCTTTTCTGGATTTGTTTTGGTGCCCAGAAATAGCTAGGGCAGTATCCATGCATCTCTAAGTAGAACAGTTTCTGTGATGAGGAGCCAGCTTCAGCAGCCACTCAGCATGAAGTCTGAGTGTAAACTCCCTCTGGAATTGTAATTTTATCTATTTTCTGAAGGAGCCTCAGAGGATCCAGGTTTACTCTCTGTTGCTTTCTCTCTGGTCAAGCATTTCCACTGCACATGGGTTGACCAACTTGCCCCTCAGTCTGCTCTTACTTGAATTATATGATAGAGAAATCGCTTCTAGTTTTTATGTGTGGATGGTGTTCATCCCATTTTCCAGTGCTAGTAAATTGTTTCCCTACTTTTATTCCTTTGCTCATCTCAGTGGGAACTGCAGAAGGGGGTTAAATGAATGTGTTGAAATGGTTTTGAACCAAAGATCTGTAATGATTTTTTTTTTTAGATCTTATTTAAGTTTCAAAGACTGATTCCAAAGCAACCAATATTGACATTTGTGTTATTGGCAAATGCAGATAGACTTAGATGTGTAGTTCAAGGTGCTTTTGTTTCTTTTGTTGTTGTTGTTGTTGTTTGCTTGTTTGCTTTTTGAGTCTCACTCTGTCACCCAGGCTGGAGTGCAATGGTGTGATCTTGGCTCACTGCAACCTCGTCTCCCAGGTTCAAGTGATTCTTCTGCCACAGCCTCCTGAGTAGCTGGGATTACAAATGCGCACCACCACACCCGGCTAATTTTTGTATTTTTAGTAGCGATGAGGTTTCGCCTTGTTGGCCAGGCTGGTCTCAAACTCCTGACCTCAGGTAATCCGTCCACCTCAGCCTCCCAAAGTGCTGGGATTGCAGGCATGAGCCACCACACCCAGCCTATTTGTTTCTTTTGTTTTAAGTGAAAACATTGTGAGTGTAGAATTATAGGCTTCATCAGTCCTAGTTACATACACCACGAAATGGTTGCCTGGAGAAGTGATGCCCTTAACCTGGAATGGGCAGACCAGAGGCTGAACAATGGGAGCTGTTCAGAGAGAACATTTTTGATGTGGGTCTCATTAAGATGAATCCCAAGTTGCTTTTCAGCTGAAGTGTTGCGATATTGCTGTTTTATATCACTCTTCATATGAAAGGTGCCTCACTGAGGGTACCTATGAGATGTCTGTGGCAGGGTCATGTGCCATCTTTTCAGTAGCATCTTTTCCGTTTGCCTCTACTCCTTTTATTTCGTATCATTTTTTCTTAGATCCGGTGTAACACATGCATTATTATGTTTTGGCTATTAATTTTTATTTTTTATTTCTAAAATAAGTGCAAAGATTGTTTAATATTATTCTTTAGTTTCTTTTTTTTTTTTTTTTTTTTTTTTTTTGAGATGGAGTCTCGCTCTGTCGCCCGGGCTGGAGTGCAGTGGCCGGATCTCAGCTCACTGCAAGCTCCGCCTCCCGGGTTTTACGCCATTCTCCTGCCTCAGCCTCCCGAGCAGCTGGGACCACAGGCGCCCGCCACCTCGCCCGGCTATTTTTTTGTATTTTTTTTTAGTAGAGACAGGGTTTCACCATGTTAGCCAGGATGGTCTCGATCTCCTGACCTCATGATCCGCCCGTCTTGGCCTCCCAAAGTGCTGGGATTACAGGCTTGAGCCACCGCGCCCGGCCATTATTCTTTAGTTTCTAAAATGCCTTTACTTCACATTTTATCTTGACAGTTCTGTGAAGCGACGGAACAATACTATTGTGAACATTTAAATTTTAACCAACAAACATTTATATGGAAAATGAGATTTCCAAAAGTTATCATTTGGCCAAAGTCACAGTTATTAACAAAGATGGGATTAAAAACCAGGTCTGCTGACCCTGACCTGAACTCCATGCCATTTCCATTGTGCTAGGAAATTTCTGAATTAAGAAACTTAGTTTTGTATTATTACCTCAGTTGCCTCTTTGACCCATGGACTTCAATTTTTTTCTTCTTGCCAACTTCAAAAGTGCTCAGAGACTAGATCTTGTTTGTAAGGGACTTTTCTTATTTCATGAACATCAGGAAATTGGCAATTATTCCTCAAAGAAAAATATCAAGAAGTGAAGAGAGAAAAAGATGGTATGGATGGGCATGAATATAAGGAAGAAGTAGAGGGAGAGAAAGGGCTGGTGAACAAGGCATGAAGGAATATCTTTCTGGGTGTGGAGTGTTGAGGGGAGTCTCAGGCAATGTAACAGGATAAGGCATGTGATGTGGGAGACTAGATTTAGCTACAATCTATACAAATTTCAGTTGACATGTAAGAGAAACATGTAGACATACTTTGTATAATGCCCTGGGAGGGACACACATGGACTTACTTTGGTTATACAGTGGGGGAAATTGTTAGAGGAAGAGGAATATTTATCTGGGCACCTGTGGGGCATGTAGATACTCTTCTGTGATAGCATAGAAGATTGCAGAGTAACTTTGAGGATGAGTTTTAGATGGAAGTTGATGAAAATCATTTTTTTTGTGTCATGGCCTCTGAAAGTAGATGAACTTCAGTATATGGAATAGATGTGTTTCTGGAAAAAGTATTTATTGATAAACTGCATCAACATTTAAATGTGTTGTGAGAGACAGTAACTTCAAGGGAAGCTATGATGTGTCCTTTTGTCAAAAATTATCCTACTTTGTCTTTCTTATTCCAGCAGGGTTTTAAATTTTTGTTTTATTGCTTAGTAGCATGTACTTGTTTATCAGCATATGTGTGTGTAGTTGAAAGCACAATCCTTGGTTCCATCGTACCTAGTCACATTCTCCCAGGGTTACAGGAAATCAAGTAACTTCTCTGACTTCTTTGTAGATGTTATCTGAAAAATATGCTTGTTTGCCAGGAAGCTGTGTGTTCACCGTTTAAAATAGAACTTTCATTTGTGTGCCTTCATACAGCCTACATAGCACTATACCATATTCTTTTTTTACCTTTGTTCAGCACCTTCTCACTAGTGGGTGCTGCATTGGGGTGGCTAAGGGTTGACCATGGGTCCCTGTCGCACAGGGCTTTGTGGGAGGAAGGAAATTTGTGTGGTTAAAACATGGGAGGTATTGCAACTAATTTTCTTGACTATTCACCAGGGGTGGTTTCCAAATCACATTTTGCCTTTCAATTCTCAGTCTTTGAAGCAATAAATTGTATATATATTTTATACACACACACACTTGCTTATTAATAAAGTTGTTGGTGCAGGACAGGCTTATAAACTGTGAATTTAGATGTACATTAGAGGCCACTTTGTCTTGGCCCGGCATGGTGGCTCACACCTGTAATCCCAACACTTTGGGAGGCTAAGGTAGGTGGATCCCTTGAGGCCAGGAGTTCTGGGCAACATATGAGGCCAACCTGGACAATGTAGTGAGACCCTGTTTCTACAAAAAAATTAAAATAGTACTAATTTTAAAAATCACTTAGTCTTGTGTCCCACACAAAGGAAGGATAACTTTTAGAACCTGGCCATGTGGTCCGTTTCCAGTAGTCACCTACTTCTTTGTAAAATACTCAAGAGGAAAAACACTTTCCATCATTCTTGTCTCTTATCTTCTTGTAGAGTGGCAGAGAATATTTGCCATGGTATATATTCATGAGCAGTGTCCTGGTGTGGGATTGCTCTTTGTGTGATACACTTTCTCAGTAAGATAGGCTCACTGTGGCAGAAAGTGGATTACCATGGGAGCTATATCGAGAATCACCAAGAGGCCAGGCATGGTGGTTCACTCCAATAATCCCAGTGCTTTGGGAGGCTGAAGTGGGGTGGATTGCTTGAGCCTAGGAGTTCAAGACGAGCCTGGGCAACATGGCCAAACCCTGCCTCTACAAAAAATGCAAAAAGTAGCCAGGCATGGTGATACACACCCTTAGACCCAGCTACTGGGGGGCTGAGGTGGGAGGATAGCTTGAGCCCAGGAGGTTGAGGCTGCAGTGAACCCTGATCATGCCACTGCACTCCAGCCTGGGTGACAGAGCAAGACCCTATCTCAAAAAAACAAAAAAAAGAATCAGAATCACTGAGAAAGCAAAGCATAAGGGTTTAAAACCTTTAAAAGGCAGGAAAACCTAGGTTTGCATCCTGGTTCTGCCATTTTACAATGTTAAAAAAAAAATAGTCTCAGTTTAATTTAGCCCAGGTAATCTGGGTGACCTTCTGCAAATTATGTACCTTATTTTCATTGTAACATAGTTGTAAGTAGTATCTACCTTGTGTGGTTATTTCAAAGGTTAATGATAAAAATGCCTGGTACATGTAAAGCAGTAACTTGCTGCTGTAGTAATTTCTAGTATTATTATGTATATTCAACAAACACATGTTGAACACCCACTAACACCCACTGCACTGCCATATGCTGGGCACAATTCTAGGTGCTGAATGAACTGGTGACTAAGACCATCGAGGTCCTTGCTCTCATGGAGCTTCTATTTTAGTACCTAAGACAAACAGTAAGAAACAGGGATTTTAGAAAGTGAAGGACACTGAACTGGGTGAATGTAATAGATAACTGTGGGGGTGGGAAGGTACCTAATTTAGAGACATTTCCCAGAGAAGCTGGTGATAATTTAGTAAGAAACCTGGATGATGAGGAAAGGGCCTGCCATGAAACAGAATAGTGGAAGCCAGTGGGGTGGCGGTTGTAGGGGATGGCAGAGCGGAGCTTGTTGGGGGGAACCCAGCAGAGGACTGGTAAGTGGAAGGCAGAAAAGAGCTTGGCTTGTGGAAGGAAGGAGGCCCAGTACGGCTGGAGCTTGGTGAGCCTGGAGGAGAGCGGGAGGGGCCAAAGGAGGGAGCAATTCGTGGAGGACTTTGTAGCCCTGGTAAGGAATTTGGATTTTTTATTCTAAGTACAGGCACACTTTGTTTTATTATGCTTCACTTTATTGCACTTTGCAGATAACTTCGTTTTTTACAAGTCGACAGCTTGCGGCAACCCTGTATCTAGCAACTCAGTGCCATTTTTCCAACAGCATGTGCTTACTTCATATCTCTGTGTCACACTTTGGTAATTCTTATAATATTTCGAACTTTTTCATTATATCTGTCATGGTGATCTGTGATCGGTGATCTTTGATGTTACTACTGTGATTGTTGGTGCGTGGAAAGATGGCAGCATCCAGGTGGCAGTCTTAAGAAGACCAGATCAGTATGGTGTTGGCATTGGGGACTGCTAGGCAGGCACTGGCTAGCTCCAGGCAGCTCAACCTTGGGCACTCAACTCCGAGACGTGGAGTGGGGCCCCTGTAAGTGGGGCATGCACTCCATGTGGAAGCCAGAGCCTTCTCCCCTGGATGGAGTGTATGAGATCCCTGGACTGGAGCCCATCCGTCCGTCCGTGGGAAAGATGTACTTCATGCCCGGGCTGCCACCGCTGATCTTTCTGCCCTGGGACCCTGGCTAGAAACACCCAAAGTTCTGCTCACCCCCTGTTCATGACCCTGGGACCCTGACTCGAAGCCCCCAAAGTTCTGCTCAAGCTCCATTCACAAGCAGCCACTATACAAAGACGAGGCGTGCTAATTTCACCAGCATTGCCTCCTTCTCAGGGGTGTCAAACAGGCCCTCTGGCTTACCAAAGCCAAGTTAATAGAACGCCTTCCTGAGAAAGTACTTAGCCTTGTTGATGATACAGGGAACCACATAGAGAACCAAGATGAGTGTCTTCTGAATTTGATCTCTCATGCCTGTCTCTGGCACTGTACTGAGGACATCCTCAGGAGAGAGGCCTGCTGTCCGGTCATTGTAGACAGTCTGATACAGTTGTGTAAGTCTCAGATTCTCAGGCATCCTTCTCTGGCCAGGCAAATTTGTGCCCAAAACTCCATGTTATCCACCACCTGGAATTGAGTCTCTTCTTCAGGGTCATGGTTCTAGTGGAGCCCGCTGAGTGCCAAGGATCCTCTGTCCCCCTCATCTCCTCCAGAGAAGAGGTTGAAGCTACTAAAAATTATGTTCTTGAGACCTTCTATCCCCAACCCCCGCGCACTGATCTTCAGGAATGCAATGTTTATGATGTGAAAGATGGCACAGGATTCTGGGAGGGCTGTCCTTACCCCTATCTCCATATCCTGTACTTCCTGGAGAAAGCCAGTTTACAACCACATAGCCTTCAACCAGATCAGCTGTGGGCCAAGATGATCCTGTTTGCTTTTGGCATTGCCCTGGCTCAGGCCCAGCTCCTCTATGGGAACGACACCAAGATCTTGGAGCAGTCCGTGGTTGTGCAGAGTATATGCACAGACAGACGTGCATTCCATTTCCTGGTATTACAGTTGAACACCACAGACCTGGCCTCTAACAAGTGTGGCAAGGGTTTGGTCTGGATGGAATCATACCAGCTACTCTCAGCATTTTTGGTGTCTCCCAGTGATCAAAAAGAAGGTGGGGCCGGGCCCAGTGGCTCCCGCCTGTAATCCCAGCACTTTAGGAGGCTGAGGCAGGTGGATCACAAGGTCAGGAGATTGAAACCAGCCTGACTAACAGTAAAACCCCATCTCTAGTGTAAAAAAAAAAAAAAAAATTAGCCAGGTGTGGTGACACGTGCCTGTAATCCCAGCTACTCGGGAGACTGAGGCAGGAGAATTGCTTGAAGCTCGGAGGCAGAGGTTGCAGTGAGCCAAAATCACGCCACTGCACTCCAGTCTGGGTGACAGAGCGAGACTCTGTCTCAAAAAAAAAAAAAAGGTGGTTGTGGAATGTGTTGGACTGACTGGTTTCCAGTAGAAGACATCAGGAAGTTTTTTAGCTCTGTATTTACATGGTGTTGTGTGAGGCAAGGACCACTCTGAGGCCTGAAACCCGCCTTTGCCTTCTCCCACTGAAGAGGGTCTGGAGTCCCCCTGGAGCCTCAGTGCTCATCTAGCCTGGTGGTCTCACTGACAATAAAGAGCCCTTGCATTGCAAAGGAAAAAAAAAAAAAAACTATAATTGTTTTGGGGTGCCACAAATTATGCCCCTATAAGAAGGTGAGCTTAATTGATAAATGTCATGTGTATTCCGACTGCTCCGCCAACTAGCCATTCCCCTTTCTCGCGTGCTCTCTCTTTCTTCCTCTCCCTCTCCCTCCCTGTCCCTCTTCCTCTCCCATCTCCCCCCTCCCTCTTTGGGCCTCCCTATTCCCTGAGACACAACAATATTGAAGTTAGGCTGATTAATAACCCTACATTGATCTCTAAGTGTTCAGGTGAAAGGAAGAGTCACATGTCTCTCACTTCACATCAAAAGCTAGAATTGATTTATACTTAATGAGGAAAGCATATCAAAAGCTGAGATAGGCTGAAAGCTAGGCCTCTTGTGCCGGTTAACCAAGCTGCGAATGCAAAAGAAAAGTTCTTGAAGGTAACTAAAAATGCCACTTCAGTGAACACACGAATGATAAGAAGGCAAAACATCCTTATTGCTGAGATGGAGAAAGTTGTAGTAGTCTGGATAGATCAAACCAGCCACAGCATGCCCCTAAACCAAAGCCTAATCCAGAGTGAGGCCCTAACTCTCCTCATTTCTGTGAAGGCTGAGAGAGATGAGGAAGCTGCGGAAGAAAAGTTGGTTCATGAGGTTTAAGGAAATAAGCTGTCTCCGTAACATAAAAGTGCAAAGTGGGCCGGGCGCGGTGGCTCAAGCCTGTAATCCCAGCACTTTGGGAGGCCGAGACGGGCGGATCACGAGGTCAGGAGATCGAGACCATCCTGGCTAACACGGTGAAACCCCATCTCTACTAAAAAATCCAAAAAACTAGCCGGGCGAGGTGGTGGGCGCCTGTAGTCCCAGCTACTCGGGAGGCTGAGGCAGGAGAATAGCGTGAACCCGGGAGGCGGAGCTTGCAGTGAGCTGAGATCTGGCCACTGCACTCCAGCCTGGGCGACAGAGCAAGACTCCGTCTCAAAAAAAAAAAAAAAAAAAAAAAAAAAAAAAAAAGTGCAAAGTGAAGCAGCAGGTACTGGTGGAGAAGCTGCAGCAAGTCATCCAGAAGACCTAGCTAATGCCAGGCATGGCGGCTCACAATTGATCATGGTATCTGTAGTACCAGCACTCTGGGAGGCCAAGTCAGGAGGATTGCTTGAGCTTAGGAGTTCAATACCAGCCTGGGCAACATGATGAAACCCCGTCTTCGCAAAAATACAAAAAATTAGCCAGGCACGGTGGTACCTCCCTGTGGTCCCAGCCACTCAGGAGGCTGAGGTGGGAGAATTGCTTATACCTGGAAGGCAGAGGTTGCAGTGAGCGAGATCATGCCACTGCACTCCAGCCTAGGTGACAGAGTGAGACCTTGTCTCAAAAAAGCAAAAAAAGATCCAGCTCTTTAAAGAAAATGGCTATAATAAACAGATTTTTGAGCATAGATGAAACTGCCTTCTGTTGGAAGAAGATGCCATCTAGAACTTTGATAGCTAGAGAGAAGTCAGTGCCTGGCTGACTCTCTTGTTAGGGGCTAATGCAGCTGACAACTTTAAAGTTGAAGCCAGTGCTCATTTACTATTCTGAAAATCCTAGGGCCCTTAAGAATGATGCTAAAAACTGCAAAGTTTTTGTCCTAAATAACCGGATGGATGGTGGTAGACTGTAAGACTGGTTTACCATCTTTGAGATGTGGAAAGTGTGGGGACTGGCAGAGGAGTAGATTTTGTGTCAGAAGGGATTTGGGTATATGAAATTTGTAGTGGCTATAGGACATTCAAATGTAAAGGTAGGGTAGCCAAAACTCCTATATTTTTTAGGTTTATTACTTATTCTCTTTTGTCATTGTTGCAACTTTTTTTCTGTCACATTGAAACTTGGGAAATTAGAATCTTTGTATTTCAAAGTTGTGATGTAAAACTCTCCTGGCAGATGAATGGTAAATATGGGGACATTCAAATACAGTGTTATAAATTTGCTGGCTTCAGCAAGAGTGCTTATCCCATTTTCTACCTTTCCTACCAACATGTATCACAGATTTCAGAAAGATTTTGAACTTCTATCCTGTACTAACTTGGCCTCTACATAAAGGATTAGTGAATCAATGTCCTCCCTTGGCAAGAGTTTAAAATTCTGAGAGGCTCTACTATATTTACTAAAGATTTTCTAGGGTTTCTCGAGCCCCTCTAATGTGCTAGGTATACAATAAATATTTACTCGTTTTTAATTTTGGTTTTATTTAGTATCTTTGTGCTATGACTTTCGTGAACATTTTTTTTTCCTAGAAAGTTTAGCACCTTTGATGTATTAAGATTACTGTTATTTACACTGTTTCCTTTTTACTGGTAGTCTTGTTTTGTTTCTTTGCATTGGTGGGTGGTAGAAGAAAAAGACACTGTTATGAGGTCACATTCAGTATAGACAAGGAAAGAAAATAAAAGTAGGTGCAGGAAATTAAGTTTTATAAGTTTTAATTTTTCTTTCCTTTCTAAAAGCCAGCTAACCCAGTTTTATTTATTAAAACTTTTGCAAATGTAAACTTTTCTACGTTGGTTTCTTTTATGTCAGTTATCTCTTGCTGCATAATCAATTACCCCCAAGTCAGAAATGAAAAACAACAACGGTGTATTATCTCACACAGTTTCTGAGGATAGCAGTCCAGGAGTGGCTTAGCTGGGCAGTCCTGGCTGAGGGTCTCTCATGAGGCAGCAGTCAGACTCTAAGCCAGGTCTGCAGTCGTCCGAAGGTTTCCCCAGGGTTGGAGGATCCTCTTCTCAGATGGCTCGCTCACACCTGTTGTCAGGAGACCTCGTTTCCTCACTGGCTGTGGCAGGAGGTCTGTTTCTTTCCACAGTGATATGGTTTGCCTGTATTCCCACCCAAATCTCATCTTGAATTCCCATGTGTTGTGGGAGGGATTCAGTGGGAGGTAATGGAATCATGGGGGCAGATCTTTCCCTGCTGTTCTTGTGATAGAGAATAAGTCTCATGAGATCTGATGGTTTCATAAGGGGGAGTTTCCCTGCACAAGCTTTGTTCTCTTGTCTGCCGCCACGTGAGACATGCCTTTCACCTTCCACCATGATTGTGAGTCCTCCCTAGTCACGTAGAACTGTGCGTCTATTAAACTTCTTTCTTTTGTAAATTGCCCAGTTGTGGATCTGCCTTTATCAGCAGCGTGAAAATGGACTAATACTTTTACCACTTGGGCCTGTCTGCAGGGCTACCTGAATGGCCTCCTGCCATAGTCATGTGCTTCCCTGGGGCGAGTGAGTGAGAGCGCGGCAAGAGAAGGAGTGGGGGTATTCCATTATTGACTAGGATTTTCTTCCAGATTCCTGTCAAAAGTCTTCCAAGCTTCGATGTTGGCAGTTATTCCTCAAATGAGGAATGTTTGTGTCACGGGTATATCAAATATATATCCCACTGCTCTGTTTCTGTGTCCTTCTCTTCCAAAATCGTTTTCTTTTCAATGCTAACTAATAATGCAGTAATTTGAAGACATTTTCAGTGGTGTTGTCTTTGTCCATTGCATGCTTCCATAGTAGAGTACCACAGTCTGGGTAGTTTTTAAAGAACAGACATTTATTTTGCACAGTTACAGAGCCCGGGAAGTCCATGATCAAAGAATCAGCTTCTGATGAAGGCTTTCTTGCTGTGTCCTCACACGGCACAAGGCAGAAGGGCAAGCAGGGAAGAACAACTTGTCCTCACATGGCAGAAAAGAGAGAGAACCCACTCCTGCAAACCCCCTTATCACAGTGTCATTAATTCATTCGTGAAGGGAGGGCCTCCCGCTAGGCTCTACCTCCCAACATTGTTACATTGGGGATTCAGTTTCCAGCTCATGAATTTGGAGGCATACATTCAGACCATAGCAGACATTGCAACTTAACACTTGTGTTACTAGCAGTGCATGTAACTCGACTGAAGTGGCAGCTATATGAGCATTTGTGACCAAACATTTCCATGAGCTGACACTGAGAACTACCCTATGGCTCTGCCTGACAGGCATCTGTTATAAGGTGCATCCTGATTTCAGAAGTGTTAGAATACGGGGGAAAAAGCTTCTAAAAATTGAAGAAATATGGTAAATAATTTTCTCCCCCACCCAGTCGTGGGGAAGTACAATAGATCAAAGTCTTCTGCAAGTAAGTTTCTTTCCTCTGATTTTACAAAGCCTGCAACTCACAAAGTGTAAATTGATTGAGAAGGCGATGTGAATGAGTGATTTATGAGAAAGATAAATATGCAGGTTATTTCTAAAATGTTTCAATTTTTGGTTTCAGATGTATAAACAAGGAAAATCCCTCTTTTGTGACTTTAACTTTTTTTTTTTTCTTTAGGAATAAAGATTACTATAAACCCAGAGTCAAAGGCAGTCTTGGCTGGTCAGTTTGTGAAACTGTGTTGCCGGGCAACTGGACATCCTTTTGTTCAATATCAGTGGTTCAAAATGAATAAAGAGGTAATTTTTAAAAACATATCTTTTAATTCTTCTGTTATAAGGAGAGAGAATGATAGAGAATTAATTAACATTATTATCCTAAATGTAGTTTTAACAGTTTGGTAAAAGTCTGACAGACATTGCTAGGTTATTATTGAAGTAGTCAATAATCATTATTTTGGTAAGACAGTTCCAGCATTGTTGTATAGAAACATTGTAAACAATAATGAAATAGTTCTCTACTCTAAAAATTGTGGAAAATAGGGATTACTTAGGGCAACAGTGTTAGCAAGTATAAAACATCACCAGTACATTCTTGTATATACAAAACTCTTTACAACAGATTATGTTCCAACCAAAATCTTTAGAAGATTTTCAAGGCTATATGGAAAGTTAATGTGCTATTCTTTTTAAGAATTCCACATCACTGTTTTATCTGTATGAGAAGATTTAGTAAAATCTGAAGTAAAATTCAGATTGGCAGAATGGGCCATTTATTCCTTTTGTGAAATGATTGGATCCCTGCAGATCTTAGAATCACATCTTAGAATTCTTTTTTCTTCAGAGTTCCTTGAGCCATCCTGCACTGGGAGTTTCTCAGTGGTCTGGCTGCCTGCATTGTGTCCCACTTCTGTGGGCTTTTCTCTTCCATTCCTTCATCCCTCTCTACTCTGCTCCCACTTCCACAGTGCCCAGAAAGTCCATATTCTTTTCACTCTGTTAGTCCCAGTAATTCACCTTTCTTTCAAACTTGATGCCATGTCTCCCTTTGCAAATCTGAAACTAAATAAAAGCTGTTCTGAGAATGACTTTTCCTTTAATTGGATTGCCTCATACTGTAAGAGAATTCTGTGGTTTTATACAATCTTTTATTTCTGTCTGTTACACAGCGGTAAGACAGAGCAACTGTGGAATGTAGTAAAAAGATTGCATGTAGCTTTGACACTAGATAGGTCTGTGTTGGAACCCTGACTGCCATTATTAGCCATGTGAATTCCTATCATCAGAGGTTGTGAGAATTAAGTAGACAGGATGTTTTACATGCCTAGGCTTTTGAAAGATGGTACCTAAAGGTATTTTTTAAATCATATTTTCTCAATTGCAAAGTTACTTTCATTTTAATAAATGCCCTTTGAGGAGTAGTAGTGGAAAAAACCTACTACATTAAGTGTATCATTTGTAAACTATGTCCTGATTGGAGAAAGGTAGAAATACAGGGGATGGAAAATGCATCTTAGAGTTAAAGAGTTGTAATGGATTTTAAAACTCTTAACAAGTCAAGTTTTGTGAAACCACTCTTATGATCATAGGTGTATTGTAGGAGATGTTTACTTAACAAGTGCTTGTTGAGCACCTGTTTTGTGCCAGGCCATGTTCTAGGCTTGATGATACAGCAGTGACCAGAAGGTCTCTGCCCTCAAAGAGCTTACACACCAGTGGGGACAGAGCAAGCACTGTTAATTCCTGTGAGTTAAGAGCTATGAGGAAAATCAACAGAGTGGCAACATAATGTGAGAAGCTACTAAAGGTTTTAAGCAAGGGAAGTAACATGGTAGGATTCATGTTTTTTGTTTTTTGTTTGTTTGTTTGTTTGTTTGAGATGGAGGCTTGCTCTGTCGCCATGCTGGAGTGCAGTGGCACGATCTTGGCTCACTGCAACCTCTGCCTCCCCAGTTCACGTGATACCTATGCCTCAGCCTTCTGAGTAGCTGGGACTACAGGTGTGCATCACCACGCCCAGCTAATTTTTTGTATTTTAGTAGAGACAGGGTTTCACCATGTTGGCCAAGATGGTCTCGATCTCCTGATCTCTTGATCCGCCTGCCTTAGCCTCCCAAAGTGCTAGGATTACAGGCGTGAGCTACTGTGCCCAACCAGGATTCATGCTTTTAAAACATGAACTTGCTGCTTAAAGGAAGCAGAGAACAGCAAGATGAGCAGTTGTCTAATATCTGTGCTTGACTGGAAGTAGCAGTAGTGTGGAGCAGAGAAGGTGGATCACAGTGCATAATTCAGTGTGTATTTTAGAAACAGTCAACTAAGCTGACAGATTAGATATAGAGTATAGGGAGAAGGAAGAGAAATCAAGGATGACCCCTAGGCTTTCCATATGAGCCTCTGAGATGTGTTATGTACTGAGGTGTTGAAGATTGGAAAATTAACTGACAGAAGACAGATTAATGGAGAAAAAGCTTATTTGTGTGCATGCTAGAGCTTTCAGAAGGAGTAGCTTGCTAACTGGTTATGTAACTAATTTAGTAGGGAAAGGCAGGGGCCCTGTGAACATAATGGATGGGTTTGTTCAGGACAGACAAAGGGGAGAAGAACAAGGGAAGATAGCAAAGTTTGTGGTAATGTTTGTTCATGCAGGCACCGGTGGTATCTCCCTTCATTGTGACCACAAAGTCCCCAAAGAGAGATTTATGGTAGTTTTACTCTTGGTCTACCAAGGGGAGTAAAAATTGCCCCAATAAGGAATTTATGGCAGCCTCATTTCCCAGAACTTTTTGCTTTGGGTCAGATAAAGGAAGCCTGAGAAGACTTCTTTCTCCATCTGTTGAATCCCAGATGTCTTCAGTTTAATATAATCTTCGTACCATCTCTGGGGTTCTGAGTGTGTCTCCACAGATCTTCAGCCCAAGTAGCCTTTGTTCAGAAGATGCATCTTCCATTTTAACAGGAGGGAACAGAGGAGTTATAAATAGGTACAGACATGGATAGGTTTGTGATTTGTTGGCAGAAAAAGGAGATAATTTCTATCTGAAGTCAGTGCCTGAGAGAACTAGGATTACAGGAGGTTTGAGGAGAGAGTATACATCAATAGTCTAGAAGGAGAACACACTTAGGACCATATAGTAGGATTGTCAGGCAGTTCAAAGTGCAGCCTGTTGTCCCAGTTGTCACATTCTCAGCAAAATACTCTTGCTTTGGTGTAGGTACTGAAAGGGGAGAGAGTAGAGTTCAGTTACTTGGGGTTTGGAGAGGGAGGAGGTGAGCTTGTTAAAGTACAGGTTGAATATCCCTTGTCTGAAATGCTTGGGACCAGAAGTATTTCAGATTTTGGATTTTTTTTAGGTGCTGAAATATTTGCATTGTGTACTTAAAAGTTCAGCATCCCAAATCTGAAATGTTCCAGTGAGCATCATGGAGGTGCTGAAAGAGTCTTGAATTTGGGAGTATTTCAGATTTTAAATCGTCAGATTAACCGGTTCTTTGCAAGGGAGTCGTTGTAATGAGGCACTTGAGTAAGCCCCTTGGCAATGTGCCAAAGTTGGGTGTAGCTGATCAATTGCTGGAAGCAGAAAAAGCATTAATAAAAGAAACGTTACTGTTGGAGGTGGGGCCTGTGGATGGCCACCCCCTCTCACTGTCTCACTGATACGCTTTCCATAGCCCTTCTCTGTCTAGACCTTGAAGGAGATTGGATATTGTTTGGTTGAGGAGTTTATCCTCTTACAGAATTTTGCAGATCAGAAGGTGGGGTCTCAGGGTCAAATAACTTGCCAATGTCTTCCCAGCTAATGTGGTTAGAGCTGAAAACAATAGCCAAGCCTAATTCTCTGTGTTTTCTCTGTGCCACCGTGGTGTTTGTATGGCTGCTAAACTCGTAAATGTTGCAGTTGTAGATTCTTTCAGAACTCAGTGATTGATCTCTTAAATGACAGAGCAAATAGTTAGTGAGCCTTTGGAAGATATTTGGGACCAGCTTAACTCTCTAGTTAATGGATTTGTGAAAGACTGAATTTTTAATACTTGAGTCCTAAATAACTCAAAGTGTTACTGTTTTTAACTTAGAAATGTTTTAGAACTTGGGGGAAAAATGTTGCACTTTCAAAGCTCCATACTGAAATCAAAGATTTTGTACAGCATATTTTATAAGGTGGGTTTTTGATGAGTCATCCACTTCTATCCTCTTATTGATTCTTTCACAGATTCCAAATGGAAATACATCAGAGCTTATTTTTAATGCAGTGCATGTAAAAGATGCAGGCTTTTATGTCTGTCGAGTTAATAACAATTTCACCTTTGAATTCAGCCAGTGGTCACAGCTGGATGTTTGCGATGTCCCAGAGAGCTTCCGGAGTAAGTAATGAAAGAAACTGAATGTTAGCATGGGGATTCCTCATATTTTATTTTATTTTAAATGTTTACTTTTAAATAATTTTAAAGTATCAAAAATCATAGCAAAATTTCACATAGGTACTTCATTATAATGTCAACCATTGTTAAGATTTGATCCATGTGCTTTGTCTTTTTTTTTTTAATTTAGTTTTTGGTTTTGTTTGTTTGTTTGTTTGTTTGTTTGTTTTTTAAGACAAAGTCTTACTTTGTTGCCCAGGCTAGAGTGCAGTGGTGCCATCTGATCTCAGCTCACTGCAACCTCTACCTTCCAGGTTCGTGTGATTCCTCCTCCCTCAGCCTCCGGAGTAGCTGGGATTATAGGCACGTGCTATCACACCCAGGTAATTTTTGTATTTTTAGTAGAAGTGGGGTTTCACCATGTTGGCCAGGCTGGTCTCAAACTCCTGACCTCAGGTGATCCACCTGCCTCGGCCTCCCAAAGTGCTGGGATTACAGGTATGAGCCAACATGCCCGGCCTAATTTGTCTTTCTCTGTGTGTGTGCATGCGTGCGCGCGCACACACACACGTATACGTGTGTGCAGATACCTTAGGATGACGTAGACATAGACAGGCCTTTGTCTGGTCTCTGCCATGGACCTCTTCAAGTTTGCCTTCCTTCATGGTCCATGACTCTGCTCTCACACACGGCACCTATACTCAACTTAGTTTCTCCCTGCTGCTTCCATTGTCTCGAAAATGCCTTGCATATTCACACTCCACATCTTTGCATCAGTTCTTCCTTCCATCTTGAATACCTTTTCTGCCTGGCGTACTCTTATGACTCTTTCAAGCCTCGGCTCCCTCTACTCCCTTGGCATTCTGATTTTACCTCTATTATAGAACTCATTGCATTGCTTTTGAAATTATTTGTTAGCTAGCTGTCTGAGCAGTATAGGGATAAGGAGTTTTCTTTTCTCTTTCTAGTTCTTAGAACAAAGCCTGGCAGGTAGTAGTCGCTCATCAGTTATGCAGTTCAGTGACCACCCTCATGAGGCACAGCCTTGGGCTTCGGTGTTAAAGCTGTTTTAAACTAAGCATAAGAGAGAGCCCCTGACTCCAGGTTACTTACACAACTATCAGAAAAGATTATCTGTTGCAATAGAAAGCAGGAAGACTTTCTTGCTACCACCTCTTTCTCCCAAAAATTAATCTTTTGAACATATTTCTATATTTTGATTGTTTATATTGTCAGGCTTGTCTCCCTATTTAACGGAACTCCTGAAGGGAAAGTCTGGTTCTTAATAATCTTTCGTAAAACCAAACACTTAATAACCAATAGCACTCGGTAGGTGTTTATTGACAGAATGAAGAACTAGGGTGAATTCTGTTTAACAAAGCAGAGACAGATATATTTCCGTCAGTAACATTTAATATTCTTACATTTAAAGCACAAATTCAAAGCTATCTAAAAATCTCTGAAGGGTTCTTGATATCTAAAACTTACTTTTCCTTATTTAAGAAACAGATTGTGGACCTGGCATGGTAGCTCACACCTGTAATCCCAGTACTTTGGGAGGCTGGGGTTCTGGGGCGGGTGAATCGCTTGAGGCCAGGGGTTCAAGACCACGCTGGGCAACATGGCAAAACCCGATCTCTGCAAAAAAAAATTAGTCGGGCCTGACGGTGCACACCTGTAGTCCCAGCTACTCGGGAGGCTGAGGTTCGAGGATCGCTCAAGCCCAGGAGGCAGAGGTTGCAGTGAGCTGAGATCACACCAGTGCACTCTAGCCTGGGTGGCATAGCAAGACCCTGTCTCAAAAAATAAGAAAAAGAAACACATTGTGAAACTAACATCATGGAAAAATGCTGTTTCCTGAAGTTACTCACAAATACTAAATGTGATCATTATAAAAAGTAGATCAGTAGATAAACACATAGCATTTAAGACCTGACAGTCTTGAGTTCTATAATTCGGATGTGAATCAAGAAGAGGTCAGTTTGTTATGGATTTGAATGTTGTGGTCTCCAGTTTTGTAGGAGAAAAAACTCTCATGTGGTAGTCTTGCTGCTCACTTTTCAATTCCTTTCCATACTGCATATTTTTCTCCCAAACTATTGTATTGTTCCTAAAAAATTATGTTGTGGAAAAAAAAAAACGCTAGCATTGATGTCAGCACTAAAGGCCGTGTAGTGTATCATTCACTGCAAGGAAACATTCATCAGACTGCTTTGCTACTCCCTCTACTTCATCTTTTTATTTCAATAACTAGCAATGATCAAGGCAAAAAAAACAGTATACTCTATAAAGAGTAGTTGTCAGGTATTATTTTATTTGGTGCACAATCAAGAACCATGTTCTTTGTTGTATTTGCTGGACAAAAAGAAGAATAGGGAGGGAAACACACTTTTTGTTAAAAGAGTTAAAATGCTGCTTTCATTCTTTCACTTTAGCCTTTCTTAAACTCAAATAGCAATAAAGTTATTGAGAAATAAAATATCAGCTGGGTGCAGTGCCTCACACCTGTAATCTCAGCACTTTGGGAGGCTGAGGCGGGCGGATCACAAGGTCAGGAGTTTGAGACCAACCCGACCAACATGGTGAAACCCTGTCTCTACTAAAAATACAAAAATTAGCTGGGCATGGTGGCGTGTGCCTATAATCCCAGCTACTCAGGATGCTGAGGCTGTAGAATTGCTTGAACCCAGGGGGCGGAAGTTGCGGTGAGCCAAGATCACGTCATGGCACTCCAGCCTGGGTAACAGAGTGAGACTCCATCTCAAAAACAAAAAGAGAAAATATCACCATTTTCTTTAAAGAAAAAATACCTCATGCACCTCTGTATTAGCCCATTCTCACACTGCTGTAGAGATACTACCTGCAACTGGGTAATTTATAAACAGAAGAGTTTAAATTGACTCACAGTTCCACATGGCTGGGAGGCCTCAGGAAACTTACAATCATGGTGGAAGGTGAAAGGAAAGCAAGGCATGTCTTACATGGTGGCAGGAGGGAGAGAGAGCAAACGGGAAATGCCAGACATGTAAATAACCAGATCTGTGAGAACTCACCGTCACGAGAACAGCATGGGAGAAACTGCCGCCATGATCCAGTCGCTTCCCACCTCATCCCTCCCTCAACATGTGGGGATTACAATTCTAGATGAAATTTGGTTGGGGACACAGCTGACCCATATCAACATTTCTCAATTTTATTTAACTTTTTTATCCCATTTTTATTAAGGGGTAATTTATATACAGTACAATGTATAGATACGTGTACAGTCCAGTGAGTTTTAACATGTATATATAACATTGGTATATGTATCTATTTAACATATGTATAGTCATTGACCAGTCTAGATATTTTATATTCAGCTTCTTCCACTCAGCATAATGTTTTTAAGATTTACTCATGTTGTTCAGTGTATCATTAGGCAGTCCTGTCTTTTTACTGAGTAATATTCCATTGTATGAATTGACTAGGTTTGTTTGTTCATTCTCCTGTTGATAGACATGTAGTTTGTGTCCAGTTTTGGAATATTATGAATAAAGCTACGATGAACATTCTCATACAAGGCCTTTTCTGGACATACATTTTATTTCTCCTGGATAGTTACATAGAAGTGGAATTGCTGAATCATAGAGTGGATATATGTTTAATTTTTCTTAACTGCCAAAGCTTCCAAAATAGTTTACCGTTTTGCATTACCACCAACAGGGTATGAGAATTAAGGTTACTCGCCCCATATATTGGCCAACATTGGTTGTTAGCTCTTATTGATGAATTAAGCTTTTGGTCATTATGAAATGTTCCTTTATCTCTGGTAATCCTCTTTGTCTTGAAGTTTACTTTGTGTGATACTAATATAGCCATGGAAGCTTTCTTTTTTGTTTTGTTTTGAGAGGGGGTCTCACTCTGTCACCGAGGCTGGAGTGCAGTGGCATGATCTTGGCTCACTGCAACCTCTGCCTCCCAGGCTCAAATGATCCTCCTATCTCAGCCTCCCGAGTAACGGGGACCACACACATGTACCACCATACCTGGCTAATCGTTTGTATTTTTGGTAGAGACGGGATTTCATCATGTTGCCCAGGCTGGTCTCGACCTTTGAGCCCGCCTCGGCCTCCCAAAGTGCTGGGATTACTGGCGTGAGCCACCATGCCTGGCCAGCACCATGGTAGCTTTCTTGAGCTTTTTTGTATGGTATATATTTTTCATTATTTTAATTTGGAATGTCTTTTTTTAAAGTTTCATTTTAGATGACAGAATACAGATAAGTGTTGCTTTTTGCTCTAGTCTAGAAAAAAGTTGCTTTTAAGGTGTTTAGACCATTTACATATAATGTGATTATGTTTAAGTCTGACATTTTGGTGTTTGTTTTCAGTTAGTTTCATTTGTTCTCTTTTGATCCTCCTTTCCTGCCCTCTTTTGGACTGGGATTACAGGTGTGAGCCACCGCGCCCGGCCAAAAGAGCATTTTTTAATATTCCATTGTATCTCCTTTATTGACTTTAGCTGTGCCTTAGTGTTATTTTTAGTGGCTGTTTAAGAGATTACAGTATGCCTCTTTAGCTTATTGTGGTAAACCTTTACATATTCAACCTTAAAATATAAGAACCTTATATAGCATACTTTCATTGTGCCCCCCATTGTATATTTGTTGTCATATGTTTTACTTCTACATTTACTTTTAAGCAATCTTATAAAGATATATATGTGTATATAATTTTTTGTTGTTGTGGAGACAGAGTCTCACTCTGTCACCCAGGCTGAAGTGCAGTGCCGCGATCTTGGCTTACTGCAACCTCTGCCGCCCAGGTTCAACTGATTCTCCTGCCTCAGCCTCCCAAGTAGCTGGGATAAAAGGTGCCTGCCACCGCGCCCGGGTACATTTTTGTATTTTTAGTAGAAACGGCGTTTCACCATCTTGGCTGGACTGGTCTTGAACTCCTGACCTCGTGATCCATTGGCCTCGGCCTCCCAAGCTGCTGGGATTTCAGGCATGAGCCACTGCGCCCAGCGCACGTGTGTGTAATTTTTAAAGATTTTGTTTAAAATATTCACTGACACAGTTACCTATTGTGGCACTCTTGAGTCTTTCCTTCTGACCCAGGTTGCTATCAAGTAAAATTTCCCTTCTGGCTGAAGAATTCCTTTTAACACTTCTTATGGTTCAGGTCAGCTGTTTTTCTGTAATAATTTGTAAAAATTATTTGTGAAATAATTTGTAAGCAAATTTGCTCAGCATTTGAATTCTGTTAATCTCTTTGTCTTCATTTTTGAAGGATATTTTCGTTGTGTATAGAATTTTAGAGGTGTGTTGGTTTGTTTTCACCACTTTAAAGATACTATTCCATTGTCTTTTGGCCTCGGCCTCCATTGTTTATCATGGAAATTTATTTATTCCTTTTATAATTGCTCCCTTGAATTTTTCCTGCTTGGAGTTCTCTGATTCTTGGACCTGTAAGTTGTTATCTTTCATCAATTTTGAATCATTTTTAGCCATAATCTCCAAATATTTTTCTTCTGCTTTCTTTCTGGGACTCTAATTATTAATGTATGTTAGACTTTTTGATATTGTCCCACAGGTCTTGTAAGCCCTGTCTTTACTTCTTTCTTTCCTTCACTTTATCTCTATTTCCAGTTGGATTTCTTTTAACCTGTTTTCAGGATTACTGATCCTTTTCTCTGGTGTGACCAGTCTGCTGGTAAGCCCATCAAATGCACTGATGAGTGAAAATCTTGATATTTGAAATTTCTGTTATTTCCATTTGGCTCTTTTTTTTCCTTCAATTTCTCACTGCTGAAATGGTAAGTTGGCCACCATCTTCTGTGCAAGTTGATTAACTGCCTTTCTCACCAGATCCTTTAAGATGTTTGTGTTTGAGTTAATGTGAGTTAATCTGATAATTCTAGAATGTAGGCCAGCTGTCCTTTTCTTTCTTTTTCTTTTCTTTTTCTTCTTCTTCTTTTTTTTTTGAGACGGAGTCTCGCTCTGTCACCCAGGCTGGAGTGCAGTGGCCGGATCTCAGCTCACTGCAAGCTCCGCCTCCCGAGTTCACGCCATTCTCCTGCCTCAGCCTTCCGAGTAGCTGGGACTACAGGCGCCTGCCACCTCGCCCACCTAGTTTTTTTGTATTTTTTATTAGAGACGGGGTTTCACCGTGTTAGCCAGGATGGTCTCCATCTCCTGACCTCGGGATCCGCCCATCTCGGCCTCCCAAAGTGCTGGGATTACAGGCTTGAGCCACCACGCCTGGCCTTTTTTTTTTTTTTGACAAGTAAACATGGTTTATTATAGAAATCTGAGACTATTTCAACATTAGGAAAATTTTTTAAATTATACTTTTAAGTTCTGGGATACATGTACAGAACATGCAGGTTTATTACATAGGTATACACATGCCATGGTGGTTTGCTGCACCCATCAACCTGCCATCTACATTAGGTATTTCTCCTAATGCTGTCCCTCCCCTAGCTTCCTGCCCACCGACAGGGTTACATTTTCTTTCTTCTTCATAAGTCTCATCATTATTCAATGGTGAACATTGAGTATAAAAGAAAAATAGCATTAACATATGAGATTAACATATTACACATTAACATATAACAGATTGAAATTAATATTTTTATGCCCAGGAACTAGGCACACCCCTTGTAATGGCTACTAGAATAGGGTTATGAGTCCATCCTATTTGTAGTTGTTATGTCTGGGCTTTAGATATATTCAATTTACTACTGATGGAATTGTGGGTGGAATGAGGATTTCCCTTTGGCAGGACTGAGATTGACATATCGAGAAGACTTCAAGAATCTGTTTTACAGCTCTAGTGCCAAACTGCAAGAGATCTCTCTTCACTTTACATCCAGAGTCTCAGCTTATTGAACCACTGAAGCATTTTTGTTCTCCAACTCTACCCTTGTCTCTTCTATGTCTCAGGGGGGGGTCTGAGACCCCCTGCCTAGCTGCCCTGCCCCCAGCCAGCCTTGGAAAGCAAAGGCATTGCACTCACTGAGGACCTCATGGGCCTCCAAGGGTTTCCCTCAGCCTTAAATTTACAGGCCCTGTGGACCTGCACTTCACAGGTGATCTTTTAGCTCTCCTCTCCTCCTTAGCCTTCTGCAAGAGCACTTGAGAAGGGCCCAAGAGAGGGAGTTGGTGAGGAAGGCAGAATCTTTGCAGGTGGGGTTCCTTGAGGATCTAATTGGTCATGCCTGCAAGGGGTGACCAGCCATCTGGTTTGCCCAGGACTTTCCTACTCTTCGCACTTTTAAGTGCTGCATTCTGGGAAACCTTTCTGTCCTAGGCAAACTGAGACCACTGGTTACCCTAATGCCAGCTCACACACTGCTTTTAAAATTTTGTAAAACATTGAGTTTTACCCTTCCTTGTCAGCTCAGTTCTAAAGGCATTAGGTGGGGCCAAACATGGTAGACATTTGTGCGGGTGGGAGGGGGTGGGAGGAACTGGGATGGACTGGGATGACCCAGAGCAGGATATCAAAGCCCAGGTAAGGTGTCCATGTGGGAGTGGAGCAGTTTCCAGAAACAATCCTGATGAATTAAGAGAGCAACGTATATCTTTTTAGACTATTTCTGTGCATGTAATAATATATTTATAAATGGACTCATATTCATTCAATGAATATTATTGATCACCTGTAATGTGTTAGACACTGAGTTTCATAATGGAGACTTGTTGCATAAAATTGACAAGCTCTTTGGGAACTTAAAGAGTTCCCAAATTGCCTTCTGGGAACTTAAGGAGTATTAAATGAGCCGGGCACAGTGGCTCAAGCCTGTAATCCCAGCACTTTGGGAGGCCGAGACGGGCAGATCACGAGGTCAGGAGATCGAGACCATCCTGGCGAACATGGTGAAACCCCGTCTCTACTAAAAAATACAAAAAACTAGCCAGGCGAGGTGGCGGCGCCTGTAGTCCCAGCTACTCAGGAGGCTGAGGCAGGAGAATGGCGGAAACCCAGGAGGCGGAGCTTGCAGTGAGCTGAGATCCGGCCACTGCACTCCAGCCTGGGTGACAGAGCGAGACTGTCTCTCAAAAAAAAAAAAAAAAAAAAAAAGAGTGTTAAATGAGTGTTAAGTAAATGATTTCTAATATCTGCCTGGGGTAGAAATGTTAGTGATAACTCATCTGTATTTATTCAGTGTGGGTTACAAAACTTATTTCAGTATGTCAAAGAACGGAAGGAACATAGAGCTTTCCATGTTGAATGCCAATATCACTCAAGATGTTAATAAGTTGTTTGCCTCCATCAAAAAGATTCTGCAGCCAAACACATTTGGAAGACACTTGAACTATATTCCTCTCCTTAACTAACAATGCATACTAGCACTTTGAAAACTTTGAGAAGTCCTGCAGTTGAGAAATGTGTTTAATCTTGTTTAACCCAGAATTTTGTAAAGTTATTTGTCCACAGCATTCTTTTGGCCACAGAATATCTCTTAACATTTCTATGAGTGCTATAGTTTTTTGAAACAGTTTGGGAAATGTTATTAAAGATTGTAACAAGTGAAGGGGGAATTTGACACGTCTTTTTTTTTAATAATAGGAAAATTTTATTTTTATTTTTAACCTAGAGATTTTATTTTTTTCTTTTAATTTAAGGAAGTGTTGATGGCGTCTCTGAATCCAAGTTGCAAATCTGTGTTGAACCAACTTCCCAAAAGCTGATGCCAGGCAGCACATTGGTTTTACAGTGTGTTGCTGTTGGAAGCCCTATTCCTCACTACCAGTGGTTCAAAAATGAATTACCGTTAACACATGAGACCAAAAAGCTATACATGGTAGGAAGTTGATTTTGGGGGCATTTGGGGGAGTTAACATGTAAAACAAATGGTACAATTGAAATGTAAGGTAAACATTAAAACTCATATCCTTTCAGATGTTTTAATGTTTTCAATATTTTTATTTAAAGTCCCTTATGATTTCATATTAACTAACTCTTATATTTGCTAAAGTGCTAGAATTCAACTCAGGCTTATATGTAAAACGTCAAATAGTATTGCATGAAACTCAGCACTGTTGGAATCATTACAACATTTACTTGCTGGTATTTAACCTGATGAATGGAGCTAATGTAACAATGTCTAAAGCCTTCTGAGATGTTACGTTTTGCAGGGTATTTTTAAAACACAATGACTTTTTCTCCAAGCCATTAACATTGAAGAGGAAGTACTGACATGTTCTAATATTGACATAGGTGCCTTATGTGGATTTGGAACACCAGGGAACCTACTGGTGTCATGTATATAATGATCGAGACAGTCAAGATAGCAAGAAGGCAGAAATCATCATAGGTAAGAAGTATTTACCCAGTGTTCTGACAAGTGGACTATAATATAAGCTATATAAACTGCAACGTTTAAGCAAAGGAAATTATACTTTTTACCCCATACTATTTAATGATGTGTTAAGTATTAGAAGTTATATTATTTATATTGAAATTTGAAAGAATGCATACTGAAATCATAATCTAGGTTCACAGCAAAAAGAATCAGGGAAAAAGGCCATTTTATTTAGATTATTTTAGTTATAGTTTATTTTCAACATTTATGATAAAATATGTATTCTTTAAAGCTTTAGCTACAAAAAACTTGATTCAGTGGAAAAAGATTTTTGGCCAGGTGCAGTAGCTCACACCTGTAAAATCCCATCACTTTTGGAGGCCAAAGTTTGGTTGTTCATTTGAGCCCAGGAGTTTGAGACCAGCCTGGGCAACATAGTGCGACTCCATCCCTAATACCAATAGATAAATAAATTAGCTAGGCATGGTAGCATGCACCTGGTACCAGCTGTTTGGGAGGCTAAGATGGGAGGATTGCTTCAGGCTGGGAGGTTGAATTAAAAATAATAATAATAAAATAAAAAGATTTTTAATAAAACATTTTTAAAAACAAACAAACATATAAAGGAAAGAAAGGTTATTAATCAACAATCCCATTATTAACCTCATAATTTGGGAATTTGTTATATTTCAGCTTAATATATTTAAAGTTATATTGTTCATAGTAGGAGGTATTGATGCATGTGTTGGTTTGCCAACATATCTCTATGATATTTATCTCTGTTTGCTTGACGGCCGCCCTTCTTAAGATCATGAATTACAATATATTCAAATTTGTTTTTTCTGAAACAAGGAAGAACAGATGAGGCAGTGGAGTGCACTGAAGGTAGTGTAAGTCTTTGGTTTGAAACCAAATCTCCTGCATGCTAGTTACTCTTGGGATTGGTGGAGTGCTCTTAGCTTACTGAGTGCAGTGATGGAAAAAATACTAGCTGTAAGAAATGATTTTGATTGAAGAATATTGTATTTTAATCTTCGAAGTTTTATAAATGGACAGACACGATTAAATTGACACACTATTACAATAACTAATTTTCAGTTGACTTTCTATTAATATTACATATAAGAACAAAGTTCCTGCATTGTATCTTTTGAGTAGTGAAAATTTGCAATTAATTTTTAATGTTAATTTTTATCTACATAAAATTTATTAAAAAGATAAGTGGCTATATGATCATGGATATTTGTTTTAGATTATTTTGTCTGTCCTTTAGCCATGATTAGATGCTCTCAAATGAAATTTAGTTTTTATAAAAGTTTTAGGAGAGGAAATTTGTTTAACATATGTTTTATGAAATATTAAATATTCTGTATTAATATAAAATTGATCAGGATTTTTTGAAGCTACAAGACTTTAGATAATCTACCATGTCACCTTTATCATAATATGTAAAGGGAACTGAAAATCTGTTTCAACATAAACTTCTAATTTTTTTTAATTAGCCGAAGCATTGTACTTAAATTGTAATGAGTAAATATTAAAACGTGGATCATCTTTCCTTGGTGTGATGTCACATTGTTTTGCAAAATGAGATTTGTGGATGGCAAAGTATTTTTTTCAATTTCTGCCTCTTTAGTCCATAAGCTTAGGCTCTATTTGGGTAAAGTAAGGAAATAATGTTAAATTTACATTTTCTGATTTTCCTGTCCTTTGTGTCTCTGTAGTATCACTTTGAAATACTGTAATTACTGTTTTCATCCTAATGTATAGTTGCGAACAAGAATTCTCTCTTGTAAGGGAGTTATAATTCGATGATCTGTTAACTCTGTTTGAGGGAAGCCATGTGAAGAAATCCTAATCGAATTCCTCTTCCTCTCTTAATCCTTTTTGCCTAATTGCATGGTTTTTAAGGCTTCCTAAAGTTGGTAACCTCTAAGAATAAATATAAGCTAGCACTGCTGTTTGGCTCCAGGATGATGCATGTGAGTTACCACCTTGCTGTGCTGCTTCTATACCTGCAATATTCTCTATAATTTTTGCAGTAGCAGGCACACTATTAAATAATAATTTTCAGATAACTATTTAGAACACATAAAGATGAAAATCCAGTTATGAAGTTTCTCCAGAAGTCTCAGATGAAAAAATTAGATCCAAATTATTTTTCAGTGAAAGTTCACAAAGTTGAGAATTGCATATGAACAGTGTCCTTTATTATATATATATATATTTTTACCTATAGAGCATGGTGTCCTCTGTTGCATTTTGTGTATTTTGTTCAAGATACTTGATCAGACTATTCAGCCATAAAAAAGGAATGAAATTATGTCATTTGCAGCCACATGGTTGGAACAGTCATTATGTTGAGTGAAATAAGCCAGGCACAGAAAGACAAATATCATACGTTCTTACTTATATATGGGAGCTAAAAAAGTCGATCTCATGAAGGTAGAGAGTAGATTAAGACTGGGAAGAGGCTTGGAGGTGGATGAAGAGAGGTTGGTTAATAGGTACAGACCTGAAGTTAGAGGGAATAAGTTCTAGTGTTTGATAGCACAGTAGGGTGACAATGGGTAACAACTATTTACCATGTCTTTCAAAATAGCTAGAAGTGAAATGTTCCCCACACAAAGAAATAAGTGTCTGAGATGATGGATATCCTAAATACCCTGACTTGATCATTATACATTATATGCATGTGTCAAAATATCATATGTGTCCCATAAATATGTACAATTATTATGTTTAAATGACAAGAAGGTACTTGATCAGGATGAGGGGTGCGGGTTGAATAGGTGGATTTTTTTAGGGCAGTGCAACTATTCTATATGATTAATGATGAATACATTTATACAAATTTTAATAATTTAAGAGGTCAGAGGAGGGAAGTCCCAAGATGGAATGGAGACTGTGAGAAAAGAACCTAACTGTATTGCAAATGTATGATACAGCCTCACTGAAGAGGGGTGAAAGAGTATAGTGCTGCCTACCTAAGTAACTAGGTAACTGGGAATGAGTTGAGCCTAATACTGAAGGCAAACAAAATTGCACATAACCCATGTGCTAACTCAGACCTTCTTCAATTGATTTTATGTAACATGTAAGAATAAAGTTTCTACATTTAAAAAGTATGAATAGTATATAACATTTGTAATTTATTGTTAATGTTAATTTTTATCTTCATAAAACTTGAAAAAAATAGATGGCTGTAATGTCATTGCTTATTTTACCTATCCATTGGCCATGATAAGATGTCCCATGGGGGTACAGGTTACTTCTGAAACCACTGTTTCTCCCCAAAAACACCTTACACCTTGAGAAACTATGAATCTAACCATGAGAAAAACATCAAATGTCAGTTGAGTGACATTCTGCAAAATACCTGACCGTTACTCCTCAAAACTGTCACTGTAATCACAAACAAGGAACACCTGAGCAAGTGTCACAACCAAGAAGATACAAGCCTAAGGAGACACAAGCAGTTGTAATGTGAGATCCTGAATGGAGTCCCTGAGCAAAAAAGACCATTAATGATTCATTAGTTGTGACAAATATACTATTCTAGCATAAGACGTGACAAATACACTATGCTAACATAAGATGTTAATAATAGGCCGGGCGCAGTGGCTCAAGCCTGTAATCCCAGCACTTTGGGAGGCCAAGACGGGCAGATCACGAGGTCAGGAGATCGAGACCATCCTGGCTAACACGGTGAAACCCCGTCTCTACTAAAAAAAAAATACAAAAAATTAGCCGGGTGTGGTGGCGGGCGCCTGTAGTCCCAGCTACTTCGGAGGCTGAGCCAGGAGAATGGCATGAACCTGGGAGGCGGAGCCTGCAGTGAGCCGAGATCACGCCACTGCACTCCAGCCTGGGCAACAGAGCAAGACTCCTTCTCAAAAAAAAAAAAAAAAAAGATGTTAATAATAGAGAAATTAGGTATGGGGTATATAGGAACTCTGTCTGCACTACCTTCACAGTACTGTAAACCTTAAAATGTTCTAAAATTAAAAGTTGACTTAAAAAAAAATCATTTGAGATTACTGGTTTTAATTGGCCAGAATATCTAAAACTATGAATAAATTATGAAAGAGCCTAGTTTTTGTCACTTAATGAAAACATTGATAGCTTAGAAGTCCTAAATGATAAGCACAGCAATATTCACTATTCTTTGCTATTCAGTATTTGCATGGCTTCTTCATTTAATTTGAAAAGTTGTAAACTGATAAAACACTATTGCATGATTCACTGGCTCAAAGCTACTTTGATTAGTCTTACTATTTATGCTAAACTGGCATTTAGATTACTTAGTCTGTTTTCTCTTATTTTGTTTTAGATGAATTAAATAATCTTGGTCATCCTGGTGAGTAATATAAACATAAAACTTTAGTTTTAGATTTTTAAATTGTTGAATGCAGTAAAAATACCATAGGTACTCTTTTGCTATAGTAATACCAGTAACTTTTTTCTCTTTACTTAAATAATGTAATTTAAGGTTGAAATTAACTACATGAAGTACAATTTTATACAAGTGATACATTAAAAATATTTTAGGTTATAAAACTGTAAGGGTAGAAAAAAGTGTTTGAGGTAACATAAAACCTCAATGTATTTTTTATCATTGTGTGTTACTCCTTGTATCATAACAAGGAAGTTAATGGGGGAAGTACATGATCTTTAATCTGAAAGCAGGAAGCAGTGTTTGACAGAGTGACAGGGGTAACATTTCTGAACTGATCAGACCCCTGGGACCTTTTTTTCGGTTCCTCAGTCATACAGTGTATTTGAACTAGTTGGGTGGGTGCCTATATCTGGAGTAAGAAGTGTGTTTATGGGGATCATTGGCACCGTACAGGTGGGTTGGTCAGTGACCATTTCTTAATGAGTGACAGTTGTCAAGAGTATGCAGAACTCTGTAGGCTAATTTTAATTAGAACAGATTTCTAACAAGCCTTCAACTGAGATAAAAGGCATATCAACAGTGAGAACTACATGAAGACACAGGATATCAACACAGTGTAGGCTTTCTGAAAGACAATGATGGAACCTGTGAATAGATCTGAAAATAAAACCTTTCAGGAGTAGATTAAGAAGGTGGTTATGTCATTTAATATTTGTAGAAAGCCCTATTACTTCTCTACTTATTTCTTACTATTTTAGCATCATTACTAGTTTGCTTAGTGTCATATTCATATTGCATTAGCAAACATCTATTATTGTGAATGCCATTGGGCTGTGCTGACTGTATATAAGCAAATTAGACACAGCAGAAAGTCCCCATTATGTGTGCATCATTCTCCTTGCTGTAGTAACCTCAAATTCACACAAAGCCTCAGTGAGACCTGCTTCAAGTAGGTCTTGAACTGTCAAAAACCATCCTAGTAATTGTTTCTCTTGGTCTGAATAGAATCCCCTTTCCTAAATTAGTCTGTTAGTTCTTGCTTTTCTTTAATGATCGTTATGAAAAACTATTTTAGGCTGGGCGCGGTGGCTCAAGCCTATAATCCCAGCACTTTGGGAGGCCGAGACGGGCGGATCACGAGGTCAGGAGATCAAGACCATCCTGGCTAACACGGTGAAACCCCATCTCTACTAAAAAAAAAAATACAAAAAATTAGCCGGGTGTGGTGGCGGGCGCCTGTAGTCCCAGCTACTCGGGAGACTGAGGCAGGAGAATGGCGTAAACCCGGGAGGCGGAGCTTGCAGTGAGCTGAGATCTGGCCACTGCACTCCAGCCTGGGCGACAGAGCCAGACTCCGTCTCAAAAAAAAAAAAAAAAAACTATTTCAGAAAAACTTTTGTAAATAGCCACGGCTAAGATTCTAAAATTTTCCTGACCCTTTGGGTTTTTTCTTATTTCCCACAATTCAGGGAGTACCAAAAATTTAGGTTTAAAAGAAGAATGTTGTACAGGGAAAACTTTTAATAGGCTTCAGTGGCATTTATTTTACCAATAGTACAAAGTTATCTCTCGACAGTAGTGGACACACAATTGATCAACTACATGTTTCCCTACATGGTGCTCCAGGCACAGGGAGGGATTTAGTTTACGTATAGTAGAGAGTGAAAGCATAGAATCCAGAAGGAGACTCCATCAGTTAGTATCCAGATTTGCTACTTACTAGCTTAATCACTTTGGACGAGTGACTTTAATCTCTCTCTGCCTTAATTTCGTTATCTATATAATGGGTTTAATATAGATAGGGTAGAGTGAGGTTTCATTAGATCTATTATATATAAAGCATGTAGAACGGTGCCAGCTGTGGCATCAGGAAATGGTAACTACTGCTACTTCTTATTGTGAACACCACCATCAGTTTTTTCCATTCAAGAGTGTTTTTATTAAAAATCTGAAGATTAGAAACTATATTCTGTAAATGATGCTGCTGATGTTTTATACTTTTCCTGTATCTTTAACTCTGGAAATATACCATGGACAACAGCATCTTATATGTTTTACTTTTTTATCTTTATATAGATAATAAAGAACAAACAACTGACCAGCCTTTGGGTGAGTAGAGCTTTAAAATGCATGATCAAAGTATAATTATTGTGTATAACTCCAGAAGGAATTTAAGACATTTTAATTTGCTTTTTTAAAGAAATACTTGAATAACATTGGGGCCACATGTTTTATGTTTTGTATCTGTAAAAGAAGGTTTAGAAGAGGAGGCTTAAAAATGATTACAAATTCGGTGTCTAGGGTCAAGTCACCTTCTGTGGAGTGATTTGTGTGTTTCTGACAACATGCAAACAGACGTGCGTACAAAAAGAAACATGTACATGCTGCATAGTTAGCATAGGGGAGGAAGTGGTTAGTGCTGTCTCTTGGTAAGGGATAGAAATCACAAGGGCTGCAGTAGCTTTAGCGTTTGCCCCTCTGTCTTCTCCAATGGGAAGAGAAAATAATGTAGGATAAAATGTAAATGAACAGTTGCATTTAAAGAATGCCTGGGACAAGAAAATGTAAGGGAGAAAAGTTTAGCAGATTAACATTTAAAGATGATAAAAATAGGTAACATCTTGATTCTGGCAGAAGCCAGATAAAATATGTCTAAAATTTGTCCATTAGATTCAGCTACTGAAGATGTGATTGGTGGCTTTGAGTGGAATGTTGAAAGTGCCTAATATGTGTCAGTTACTGAGTTATGCTGGGAATTTAAACATGGATACAATGTAGAAAATAGTGGAAAAAGATTCAGAAGTGTACAAATGAAGACAGTACATATTAATTTGTTGGAAAGAAAGGGTGATTTGAAATTAACTAGATAGGGCATATATTCAGAGTGTTTTGGTAGGAGGGGAAAATGTGAGGATATTTACATTTGGAAAGGAAGTATCTGTTGAGACTATGTAAATTAGAGTGATCCATCAAAGAGAGGACAATTTATAGAGCAAGTTCCTAGAAGAGATGATAGGGATTTGGGCCCAGGTGAAAACAAGAGAAATTGGCTTTAATCAGAATGTTGAAACCTCTTTTGAGATTAAAAAGAAGGAGAGATTGGTGAACAGATAGATTTATTGGGAAGTTGAGGACATTTTTAGTTAGTTTTTTGTTTCTAGGTAATTAGGCATAGTCATATGCTTAAAAGATTGAGGAAAAGGCCGGGCATGGTGGCTCACGCCTGTAGTCCGGCACTTTGGGAGGCCAAGGCAGCAGGATCACCTGAGGGTCAGGAGATCGAGATCAGCCTAACCAACATGGAGAAACCCTGTCTCCATTAAAAATACAGATGCTGGGCGTGGTGGCGCATGCCTATAATCCCAGCTATGTGGGAGGCTGAAGCAGGAGAATCTCTTGAATCTAGGAGGCAGAGGTTGTGGTAAGCTAAGATCACACAATTGCACTCCAGCCTGGGCAACAAGAGTGAAACTCTGTCTCAAAAAAAAAAAAAAAGATTGAGGGAAAAAGAGTAAAGTAAGGCTGAATATAGATCTTACGCTGTGGCAGAGGCTTAGAGGCTAAAGAATATGGAAGCAAGGTCTGATAAGTCTGATCTACAAGTGAATGTATATTGAGAGTCCAACTAAGACTTTTAAAAATTAAGAATTTATAATGGTTCAGATCAGTTGTGTGATTTTTCAGTAGCAGAACTCAGCTTTAAAATAGAGAAGGTGATCTGGGCGTGGTGGTACATACCTGTAATCCCAGCTACTCGGGAGGCTGAGTCATGAGAATCACTTGAACCCAGGAGGCAGAGGTTGCAATGAGCTGAAATCACGCCACTGCACTCCAGCCTGGGTGACAGAGTGAGACGCTGTCTCAAAAAAAAAAAAAAGCCTTCAAAAAGTTACTAAACTGGAAGAAAATGAAGGAGTCAGGAGATTTTTAAAGTTCACCAACTTAGAAGAGAAGTAGAATAAGTAGTAGATGGCAAAACTGTTAAAAGAATAGGAAGTTGTTTTGATTACAGAGAGGAAATAGATTATTTTAGATTTCAGAGGTGGAGCAGCTTAGGTTGACGCAAAGTCCAAGCCATGATCATGGAATCAGGAGGCAGTGAAGGTGAAGGTGTTTGATGTTGATAAGGATAAGGGACTGTGAATTACCACCTTAAGAAAACCTGCTATGAGGGCCAGTCGCAGTGGCTCACGCCTGTAATCCCAGCATTTTGGGAGACCAAGGCAGGGGGACCACCTGAGGTCAGGAGCTCCAGACCAGCCTGACCAACATGGTGAAACCCCGACTTTACTAAAAATAGAAAAAAACAATTAGCCGGATGTGGTGGCACATGCCCGTAGTTCCAGCTACTTGGGAAGCTGAGGCAGGAGAATCGCTTGAACTTGGGAGGCGGAGGTTGCAGTGAGTGGAGATCATACCACTGCACTCCAGCCTGGGTGACAGAGTGAGACTGTCTCAAAAAAAAAAAAAAAAAACCTGCTATGTTTCATTCATAGTGGTAAGTTTTCATGTATTCCAGCTCCATGGTCTTTTCTTTAGATCTCCAGACAGACCTCGCGGATTAAGAAATACCTATTAAAATAGTGTTCTGAACAAAGGCATAGCCATCATATTCCATAGTGAGGAGCATACGTATGTCTTAGGTACACAAAATGACAAGATCCAAATGTAACTGGGTTAGTTGTTGAAGATCGTTTAATCAAAAATATGCATTTAATAGTAATCCTAACTAAGTGTTTTCACCTAGTGAAATGTATAATTTAACCCTGAGATGTAGGTATTTTTCCTCATTTTTAGTAGATGAAAATTTAAAACTGTGTTTAGTAAAACTTGCTCAGGATTATACAATTTAGTGATTGAGACAGGATTGAAACCCAGCTGTCTCTCATTCCATAGCCTCTGTTAGCTCCATTATGCCAGGTATTCTTTCTCAAACGTGTCCCAATTGAAAGAATAAGATGGGCTGGGCGCGGTGGCTCAAGCCTGTAATCCCAGCACTTTGGGAGGCCGAGGCGGGCGGATCACGAGGTCAGGAGATCAAGACCATCCTGGCTAACACGGTGAAAACCCCATCTCTACTAAAAAATACAAAAAACTAGCCGGGCGAGGTGGCGGGTGCCTGTAGTCCCAGCTACTTGGGAGGCTGAGGCAGGAGAATGGCGTAAACCCGGGAGGCGGAGCTTGCAGTGAGCTGAGAACCAGCCACTGCACTCCAGCCTGGGCAACAGAGCCAGACTCCGTCTCAAAAAAATAAAAATAAAAATAAGATGAATGGAATATCAAGTCAACCTCTATCATGGAAGTTCACCAAACATTTATCTAATGTTTCATCTGTGCTTTATGACAGGCGTCCCCCACCCCCAGGCTGTGGACCAGAACCGGTCCGTGGCCTGTTGGGAACTGAGACACACAGCAGGAGGCAAGTGAGCAAGCATTACCGTCTGAGCTCTGCCTCCTGTCAGATCAGCAGCGGCATTTGATTCTCATAGGAGTGTGAACTCTATTGCGCACTCCTTAGGAGAATCTAATGCCTGATGATCTGAGATGGAACAATTTCATCTCAAAACCACCCCTCCCCTGACACTGTCCATGGAACAATTATCTTCCACAGAACTGGTCCCTGGTGCCAGAAAGGTTGGGAACCGCTGCTTAATGAAACAAGAGAACAAGCCTTGGTTTGTGAATTCAAGGCTTTGGGATACTAATAGGAGACAGACATTAAATGAATAATATAGTACATGATACATGCCTAGTAGAAATATGTAAAGAATCTAGAAATTGTTCATAGAAGATGGTGATCAGATTAGTTTAGGAGAGTTAGAGAAGGCTTTATCCTAAGAGACAAAGCCAAGGTGAGAATTTTCAAGGATGAATTGGGAGCTCTCAAGGGGATAAAATGAAAATATATGGGATGAGAGTTCATTCAGAAATGAAGGAGAGGGAAAAAAGGGTGAAGACATGGTGAGGATGGAGGCATGAAGTAGATGGTGTGGGTGAGGAACAAGTAGTTCAGTATTGTTGGAAGGTAGGAAACCAGGGAAGGAGTGACTGGAGGCTATACTGGTAATGTAGTTATTTATTGCTGAATAACATTGCAAAATTTACTAGATTAAGAACTGCATCAGTTTTATTATCTCTCATGGTTCTCTGGGTTGGACTGGGTTTAGCAGGTGGTTCTGCTGGTCTTTCTTGGGGTCTCTCATGCAGTTGCAGTCAGATGAGGCTGGGACTGCAACATTCAAGATGGCTTCGCTTACATACCTGGCACCTTAATGGGGGTTGCTGAAAGACTGTGAAGACTGAAAAATCTCCCTCCCTCTCTCTCTCTCTTTCTCTTCCTCTCACTCTGTCTCTCCCTCTCCTTGTCTGTCTCTCTCTGTCTTCCCCTCCTCTTCCCGCCCCCCAACTTCTTTCTCTTCCTTTCCCTCTCCTTTCCCTCGGTTCCTTCTCCCTCCCTGAGTGGTCTCTCCATGTAGCTGTTTTCTTTATGTCGTGGCTGGATCTCCAAAGTGGAAACTGTCAGAGCTTCTTAAGGCTTAGACCCTGAACTGGCAGAGTCACATATCATGTTGCTCAAAGAAAGTCACGATACAGCCCAGATTCACAGGTGGGGTGACTGTACTACAAAAGGGCAAGGATACTGTGGTTTGCTGGGGGCCACCTGCTACCACAGCTGGAAAGATAGGCATGGACTAGAATGCAAATGGCCTTGAATGCCAAACTACATGACCAGTCTAATCCCCAGCCACTCCTTCCCTAGTCCTCTACCTTCCAGCAATACTGAGCTGCCTGTTCCTCACCCACACGAGCAAACTGGGACTTTATTTTGTAGGACATGGAGAGTCACTAAAAGATTTAATACATGAGATTTTTAAACAAATACTTAATAGCATTTACTATATGCCAGCTCCTTTTCTAGGTGCTTCTGAATATTAACTCATTTTAGATAAGTAACATAATAATTAAAATTATTAGACATGGGACTAACGATATAACACCAGTTTTTGAAGAATATATTACATTAAACTTTGGAAGCTGTTTAGAATCATGAGTTAAAATGTCTTTCTGAAGTGGCTTCATTATTCTTTTGCTGAATCCAGTGGCATTTTTGTTGCACTTTTCCAATAAATGGTTTGTGTTCAAGAAGTTGTGGATAGCTCTTACAGTAAATGTTTTTCTACAGAAAAACTCCTTCATTTATGTTATCACTTGAAGACCATTATAAATTGCTTTATATTTGCCATCTTGAAGTTTTCTTTATTCCTCAGTCTTACCTCCTCAAATTCAAGTTTTATTGTTCGTTTCTCTGTCGTGTCTTTTTTCCTCTCCCTTTCTACTGCTTCTCCATCTTCCGATCACCCCAGTTCACCTGTCACCCAGGAACTGTTTTACAAGTAGATTGGACAGGTAAGATTTACTTACCCACCATCTTTTTCACCATTAAAGTCAAGGAAATGCTCTAAGACATCTTAGAATCTAGCTATTAAAAATTATCATTGGGGAAAAATTTTAGAAGTGTTATAGACAATTATCAATACATACATTTTAAGACCTGTAGTTCTCACACTGTTGAGCCTGTGCATTCTGTAAACTGTACCAAGTGTTTCTTTCCCAAAGAGATAACAAAACCAGTGAATAAAGATTTGATAGCAGCAAAAACATCCCGTGATGCTTCGTTTGACAGTTAATTGTATTTGCCTAAAGACCCAGTGATTTCTTTTTATTATATACTTACAGTTGTTTTCTACCAATAAAAATCTATGATGTATATAATTAAATGATGGTATTCCATGGAAAAATGGAATGATTTACAAGCATTTTACTACCCCAGTAACTTTTTAACCTCTTGCTGTAAACCTATGATTTGGGCTATAATGATGTAAACCAGAGACAATGCATTCTCGCATTTCCTCTCACTTTAGAAGAAGATTAATCTAAGTCTGTCACTGTGTTGAGGTTGGATCTGGATTCTAATAGCATTGATGGACTCACAAAAAATGTGCTGTGGATTAGCCAGCTAACAGTCTTGCTATAGTGGGTACTTTAGTGTAAGAATACTAGCTTATTTTAAAATAAATTTTGAAAAGGAAATACAAGGCCAGGCGTGGTGGCTCACACCTGTAATCCCAGCACTTTGGAAGGCCGAGGTGGGCAGATCACCTGAGGTCAGGAGTTTGAGACCACCCTGACCAACGTGGAGAAACCCCATCTCTACTAAAAATACAAAATTAGCCAGGCACGGTGGCACATGCCTATAATCCCAGCTGCTCGGGAGGCTGAGCCAGGAGAATTGCTTGAACCCGGAAGGCAGAAGGTTGCAGTGAGCTGAGATCGTGCCATTGCACTCCAGCCTGGGCAACAGGAGCGAAACTCCATCTCAAAAACAAAAGGAAATACAAGTGATGTTGGCCGGGCGCGGTGGCTCAAGCCTGTAATCCCAGCACTTTGGGAGGCCGAGACGGGTGGATCACGAGGTCAGGAGATCGAGACCATCCTGGCTAACACGGTGAAACCCTGTCTCTACTAAAAATACAAAAAACTAGCTGGGCGAGGTGGCGGGCGCCTGTAGTCCCAGCTGCTCGGGAGGCTGAGGCAGGAGAATGGCGTGAACCCGGGAGGCGGAGCTTGCAGTGAGCTGAGATCCGGCCACTGCACTCCAGTCCGGGCGACAGAGCGAGACACCGCCTCAAAAAAAAAAAAATACAAGTGATGTTAAGTTTTATGCTGCCTCCTATTGAAATCCATGCTGAGTGTTCTCAGCTTTTTCATTGAATTAATAATGTGGCTTAAGTATCATTTTTCACTGTTACATATATTCATAAGATTGGGCAGTTTGCTAGAAATCTCTGAACATGTACATACAGAATAAAGATGACATGATGTAAAGTTACGGAGGCTTTTCACAAAGTAGAGTTTTTTATCCTTTGAGAGAGTCACATTATTTTAAGTTGATGCCAGTTTTAACACTAGGTTTAAGTGTTCTATGGAAAGAAAAGCAATTTCAGCAGATTTTTGGTGAAATAATCATCTCAATGATTTGAAACATCTGAAATTACATATTGTAGCCATCAAGTCAGCAATGTGATTATTCATGCCTGTTTCAACTTCATAAGAGTAGTATTAGCCGGGCGCGGTGGCTCAAGCCTGTAATCCCAGCACTTTGGGAGGCTGAGACGGGCGGATCACGAGGTCAGGAGATCGAGACCATCCTGGCGAACACGGTGAAACCCCGTCTCTACTAAAAATACAAAAACTAGCCGGGCGAGGCGGCGGGCGCCTGTAGTCCCAGCTACTCGGGAGGCTGAGGCAGGAGAATGGCGTAAACCCGGGAGGCGGAGCTTGCAGTGAGCTGAGATCCGGCCACTGCACTCCAGTCTGGGCAACAGAGCGAGACTCCGCCTCAAAAAAAAAAAAAAAAAGAGTAGTATTCATAATAACTTACAAATAAACAGGGTTGGTTACCAAGTCCTGGCCTGTGTCAGAGGCGGGTGGCCTGCAGTTCTGCCCAGGCGGCTCTTCAGCCAGTTGACTGGTGCTGCAGGTACTCTTGTCACCTTGTCTCTCTGCTCCCTGGCATTTCTATCACTGCTGCTACCATGACAGGTGCTGCACACGCCCCACTGTCAGCCCTCAAGAAAGAGCCATCACAGGCTCTTATTGTCACGGGATGGTCTTGAGGTTTTGGTTTGTTGTTTTTTTTATTTTAATTTTTTTCCTCCCTTTGATACCAGCGGGTCTTGAGTTTTTAACCATTGACCCCATTCCAGGCTATCAAAGAAAGGTACCGTGTTGAAGACCTCATAAGCACTGGCCAGCCTTCTACACTGTTTTAGGTGGGCTGCACACCTGGTTAAGCTAGCTGCTACTTATAGGCATAGATATACATTCTTTTACGAACGAAAAAACTGTTTCTATCAGAATATATTATCTTTGAGCAAAGTCTCAGTGCACTAATTTCAAAAAATGAACTTTTAAGGTACTCATACACAAAATCTTCACATATTCCTGAATTTGAGTCAAATGAGTATTTTTAAAAGATGCTAAGAAGAGGCAGTAGTACATCCACATGGCTACTGCAGAAACCGAGAATACGGTACTCATGAAGGTCTCTCTCTCTTTGGTATTTCTCTTCATTCACTCTAATGTGAATTCTTCCTGTCCCTTTTTTAGTTATTTATCTTGATTTTAGCCTCTTCCATTCTCAGCAAAACAGAACGTAATTTGATGGGAACCCAATTTCAAATATTCCTTGTTTAAATTTGCTCCAAAAGTCTAGTTGAATATTATATCCCTTTTGTTATAATTTAATAAAAGTAAACTTTAATATTAATTACTATTATGCTTCATATGCAGCTAATAAATATCCTTTGCCTGGCCCTCAAAAGTGTGAACATGTTTAATTTCAGTTTGATGTTTTTAGCATCTGTGTTCCTCAGAGAATGTTGATCTGCTATATAAATAGTTCTAAAATGAAATTAAATAATAATGAAATCTTATTTGAAATGAAATAATGCAGTCTTAAAGCATACTTTTTTATTATAATACCATTTCCATAGGTTTTGTTTTAATCTTTATATCTTCTTTTAAACACCCCCTTTATTTTTTTTTCAAAGCAAAGGACAAGGTTGCTCTTTTGATAGGAAATATGAATTACCGTGAGCACCCCAAGCTGAAAGCTCCTTTGGTGGATGTGTACGAATTGACTAACTTACTGAGACAGCTGGACTTCAAAGTTGTTTCACTGTTGGATCTTACTGAATATGAGATGCGTAATGCTGTGGATGAGTTTTTACTCCTTTTAGACAAGGGAGTATATGGTAAGGTATTTATAATGTTTGTTTTTACAATTATCCATTATTCTTTTCATTATACCAGTTAGGTTAAGAGTTGAAAATCAGATAAGGTAAGCATGTTGTTGAATGGAAGAGTTTTATTTTTCTTATTAAGATGATGCGTTTGATCTTCATTCCATCTGAATAACTAATTAGCTTCATGTCTTTACTTTCATGTTTCTTGTTTTGTCAAAACATACTGTTCTTATTAGAATTCTTACCTGTCTTTTGTGATTTTTTTGTTGTTGTTGATAGAGCCACAGTATAGTAAAACTTGATGACCACACAGCAAAATTCACATTCATATGTGTAAAATACTACAGTATGTGGGGTTTTCTTTGGGGGGATAGCATAAAAGGTTCTAGTAGAATATATATTTTGTATGTTTCCTTTTCCTAACTATTGCATGGTATTTTCTAGTCTTTTAGTGGGAACTAGATTTTAACAAGGAAATGTTGGTGGATGGGGCCTATAAAAGCAATTTGTAAATTAAAGTTCTATACAGATATGCTTAGAAATGTACCTCTACAAAAATTCTAACAGTAAATGTTTAATTTTTTTTTCCCATTCTTTCACCTAAATATGTTAACACTGCATATATGGTAAAGAATTTCAAAAGAGACAGAATGTGCTATCAGTAGCAAATCATTTATTTGGTGATTTATTTCTTTCAATATGGGAAGGCCAGCTGTTGAGCTCATCTGAACCGTGTTTTGCAGGATTGTGCTTCTATGACATTGTGCAATAACATCAGATTGCCAGGGAAGTGACATTTCCAGGCCTGTTGTTAGGCATACAATGATAAACAAAAAGTACTGGTTTGGCTCCTGTATCTTTCCAGTTATTTTATTTTAATAATTTCTGAATTTACTCTTATTATTTGTAATTAGATTGATAAGGCAAGTTTGGTTAGAATTTTTAATGGTTCTCAAAGTAGAATTTTTAATGAAACAAAAGCTGTCTTCCTTTTTTTTCAAGATTTACCACACTGTTGTATAAGGGATGGGGAAAGTCTTAAAATCTTACTTAAATGAGTTTCTTTCTCTAAATAATGAGGATTTAGAGAAAGACAAATGAAGTTAACAAGGTAAACACCTCAAATGTGAGATTTCAGCTATTATGCTGATGTGTTAATACAGCTTTACTTCTAAGTCTTATGGAGTGATGACTAATGGGCGAATCCATCCGTTTTTTCTCATGAAAATCTGAAAGAATATACAGTGCAAATATGCCACCTTGGTAATTGGCTTATACAGGCTGAGCATTCCTCATCTGAAAATCCGAAGTCTAAAACTTTTTGAGTGCCAACATGATGCCACAAGTGGAAAATTTTACACCTTGTGTCATGAGGTGTCAAAGTTAAAACTTTGTATCATGCACAAAATTGTTTAAAATATTGTATAAAATTACCTTCAGGCCATGTGTATAAGATGTATATGAAACATAAATGAGGCCGGGCGAGGTGGCTTATGCCTGTAATCTCAGCACTTTGGGAGGCTGAGGTGGGTGGATCACTTGAGCCCAGGAGTTGGAGACCAGCCTGGGCAACATGACGAAACCCCGTCTCTATTGAAACAAAAATTCGCCAAGACACAGTGGCTTACGCCCGTAATCCCAGCACTTTAGGAGGCCAAGGTGGGCAGATCACCTGAGGTCAGGAGTTCGAGAGCAGCCTGTCCAACATGGTGAAACCCTGTCTCTACTAAAAGCGTATGGTGGCGATCACCTGTAATCCCATCTACTCGGGAGGTTGAGACAGGAGAATGGTTTAAACCCGGGAGGTGGAGGTTGTAGTAAGCCGAGATCACACCACTGCACTTCAGCCTGGGTGATAGAGCGAGACTCCGTCTCAAAAACATAAAATAAAAACACAAAAATTAGCCGGGCATGGTGGTACATGCCTGTAATCCCAGCCACTCAAGAGGCTGAGACACAAGAATTGCTTGAACCCAGGAGGCCGAGGTTGCAGTGAACCAAGATCACACCACTGTATAGGCGACAGAATGAGACTTGGAATCTTGGTCTCAAAAAATAAAAGAAAAACAAATGAGTTTAGTGTTTAGACTTGGGTGGCATCCCCAAGATAACCTCATTATGTGTATGTAAATATTCCAAAATCTGAAACATTTCTGGTCCCAAGTCTTTCAGATAAAGGATCCTTAACCTGTATTTTCAGTCTGGCATCAGGGGTGTTGTTTGTTTTTATAGTATACAATTAATCTCAGCTTTTAAGGTGCCTACGTGGCGTAAAAAGGAAAAGGCTTCCCAAGCTTCACTAGAAGTGATGAGATGTAAGGAAAAAAAATTAATCAGTTTAGGTTTCTGTATTGGTGAAGTATTTAAAGATTGAGGGAATTATATGAAGAATTACTACCTAGGTTGTTTATTCTCATTTCTTATTGATATTTTCACCTTGGCTTTTAGGCCCTTTTTTTGACTTTTAAAAACAAATCCTGTGGCCAGGGCATGGTGGCTCACACCTGTAATCCCAGCACTTTGGAAGGCCAAGGCGGGCAGCAGATCACCTGAGGTCAGGAGTTTGAGACCAGCCTGACCAACATGGTGAAATCCCATCTCTACTAAAAGTACAAAAATTAGCCAAGCGTGATGGTGGGCACCTGTCATCCCAGCTACTTGGGAAACTGAGGCAGGAGAATCGCTTGAACCCGGTAGGGGGAGGTTGCACTGAGCCAAGATCCTGCCACTGCCCTCCAGCCTGGGCAACAAAGCGAGACTCCGTCTCAAAATAACGAAACAAATCCTTGAGTTGCCCCTGTGAAGTAGAGAGTCAGAAATATTAAACATTGTGACAAGATTGCGGTTTAGGCTGAAGCTTAGCCCCAATAGGAAAACATCATCTTGGAGTACAAAATAAAGAGGCATGTTAAAGCAGAATGTCAGCTTAAGAAAGCTAGAAAACTTTTAAATCCTACTGATTCGTGTCTTAACAGGGTGGCTGCATTATATTTTGAAGTATTGTGAATATTCCAACCATCAGACACATCTACACTAAATGTAAGTGTGGTAGAGGCTTGAGGGTTTAGGGCATATCATAAAGAAACCTTTAGTTTTTCGTTTGGACTGTGCCTTTACTGCTCGTTGATATTACCAGGGGACTCAGTGCTTGAGGGCTGTGGGAGAAGATGGAAGGCAGAGTCACCGGAATTTCAGCATCAACAGCTAGATACGGAGAACAGAGGAACTCAAGTTCATGCCCTTTTACATTATATATTATATTGCGTGCAGGTTTGTAGAAGAAATAAAAGTTACAACAGAACAGACGATAATTCAGTTTTAAACATATATAAACATAAAAAACAGGAACCCAAATCAGAAATCACTGACTTACACTACATGTCCTTAAGTATAAATAAGGAGAAAGATTTCTAGTTATGTTAGAAAGATTTCTAGTCTAGGCCAGGATAAAAGGTAACCCTTTGGCCTGAGATCTATCCCCACATAGCCTTTCTGTTTTCATCGCTTGCTGCAGCTTAGCTGTGCTTTCGTGTAGAAGAACGGTAAAGGAGTCTAGTCGGAATATGGCGCAAAAGTGTTATTTGGCCTGCACTAGAGCAGCTGTTCAGTTCACGTAGCTCAGTGGTTAAGCAGTGGGCCTTAGTTAGTTAGCCTAGGTTCGAAGCTTTGACTTTCTGCTAACTGGCTGTGTGACTGTGTTTCTTTAACTTTTCTAAGCCAAAAGGAATCTACAGAATGGATAGAACTAAATTAATGAGGTTCACAGGATAAGACAAAATAATTATCCCTGTGCCTGGCACACTAAAAGTGCTCAAAATATTGTACCCATTATTACTGTCATTTCCTGTCAATTGATTAAAGACATTCAAGCACTTTTTCATCTTTAGATTGGTGATTTGGACTAGGTAGCATTCTACTTCAGGCTTCAATGAGAGAAACCCAGCTTTAATCAGTTTCTGTGTATTAAGGGTCTGCCTAAGGTTTTTGGGGGGTTCTTTTTTTTTAGGTTTTTAAGGTTTTTGTGGGTTTTTTGTTTGTTTAGTTTTCTGGTACAGTCTCGCTCTGTCGCCCAGGCTTGCTGTGGCGCGATCTCGGCTCACTGCAAGCCCCGCCTCCTGGGTTCAAGTGATTCTCCTGGCTCAGCCCCCCGAGTGGCTGTAATTACGGGCACATGCCACCAACACCTGCCTAATTTTTTGTATTTGTAGTACAGACGGGCTTTCACTGTGTTAGCCAGGATGGTCTCGCTCCATCTCCTGACCTCAGGATCCACCCACCTTGGCCTCCCAAAATGCTGGGATTACGGGCATGAGCCACCGTGCCCTGGCCTGCCTAAGGTTTTTTTTGAGAAAAAGAAGTCGGAGGGTTTGAAGCTATATTGTAGTAAAACAGTGAAAAACCAGTGCACTAACATTTTACATTGTCTGAGAGTCAAGTTCACTAAAAAGCCAGCAGCAGATTATAGACAGTATTATATAGGACAGTAGCGAGGCTGGCCAGCATCTGTATTTTGGTTCTGCCACTTACTAGGCATTTCAGTTTGGGTGAGCTTTTTTTTTTTTTTTTTTTTTTTTTTTTTTTGAGGCGGAGTCTCGCTCTGTCGCCCGGACTGGAGTGCAGTGGCCGGATCTCAGCTCACTCTAAGCTCCGCCTCCCGGGTTTACGCCATTCTCCTGCCTCAGCCTCCCGAGTAGCTGGGACTACAGGCGCCCGCCATCTCGCCCGGCTAGTTTTTGTATTTTTAGTAGAGACGGGGTTTCACCGTGTTAGCCAGGATGGTCTCGATCTCCTGACCTCGCGATCCGCCCGTCTCGGCCTCCCAAAGTGCTGGGATTACAGGCTTGAGCCACCGCGCCCGGCCTGGGTGAGCTTTTAAACCTCTTCATGTCTTAGTTTTCCCATCTGTGAAAGAGGGATGTTAATATTACCTACCTTGTTATGAGGACTGTGTGAGGCAATATAAGTAGTGACCTTTCTTGGAACCGTGCCTGGCACATAGTAAGTGCCGTGTAAGCCTGCTGGGGTGGCGGTTGTTGTGCTTATCGGCCACTCACGTGCTACGTGGAGTGCATATTCAGTTGAGTGGAAAACTTTTTCGTTTAAATGATTATTTTCTCTGTAGGCAAAAATAAATATCCATGACTATGTTCTTGAATCATCCTCGCAAGAAATAAAATTCCCTAAAGATCTAATTTACAGAACTATATTTCTAAGTATAGTAAGTTTTTTGACATTTGTAAAAAAAACACATATTTTCTTCTCTATCCTTCAGTAATAGGATAGTTAATTAAATAAATAAGCAGTACTAGAGATGGAATTTAAAACAACAACAACAGTGATTTGGGCCACGCACAGTGGCTCACACCTATAATCCTAACAGTCTGGGAAGCGAAGGTGGGAGGGTTGTTTGAACCCAGGGGTTCGAGACCAGCCTGGACAATATAGTGAGACCTCATCTCTACAAAAAATTTAAAAATTAGCCAGGCATGATGGCACATGCCTGTGGTCCCAGCTACTTGGGAGGCTGAGGTGGGAGGATAGCCGGGGCCTGTGAGGTTGAAGCTACAGTGAGTCATGATCGCACTGCTGCACTCCAGTATGGGCAACAGGGCAAGACTCTGTCTCAAATAAATAAATAAAATTTTTTAAAAAATGATTTGGACTAGTTCATTTTACACAAAAGTGCTTAGTTCCCCTCAATATAATTTGGTTGCAGACTTTGATAGAGAATAGTTACACTTTTCATAAGACATTTTGGGAAAGAAAAAAAATATGTTGGTGTTAGGTGCCTTAATTTCATTCAGCAGTTGCAGGGCTGGGCATGTGGCATTAATGTAACAGAACAACATTCAGCTTTTCCCTGTATGAATGGAAGCTAAGCCTTCCCTCAGAGTTGTATCTTCACCCCAGTCAAGTCTTGCTGAAGCCAGACGTATTACTTGACATGAGGGAGGCAGCACCTAGGCCTGCTGTCAGTTGTCTCTAAGTAACACCAGTTGTTGAAATGGTACCATTTCTACTAAAAGACCCTTGAAAAGAGAACTCCAGATCTGACACTGTCTTGATTGGTTTGCATTGTTAATTTAATGCAATTCAGTAAGTATTTGCTGAGTTATTTTCGTTACATCCACAGTCCAGATGAAGGAGTATGCTATGTGCTACGGGAAGTAATAGTGAATACAGATCATGATCTGTCCTCTCAAGAAAATTATAGTCCCAGGCCAGGCACAGTGGCTCATGCCTGTAATCCCAACACTTTGAGAGGCCGAGGCAGGCAGATCACCTGAGGTCTGGAATTTGAGACCAGCCTGACCAACATGGAGAAACCCTGTCTTTATTAAAAATATAAAATTAGCCAGGCGTGGTGGTATATGCCTGTAATCCCAGCTACTCGGGAGGCTGAGGCAGGAGAATCACTTGAACCTGGAGGTGCAATCGCACCATTGCACTCCAGCCTGGGCAACAAGAGTGAAACTCCATCTCAAAAAAAGAAAATTATTGTCCTTTAATACAATGAGAAAAAACACTATGGAGTCAAAACATCAACTCTGTGATTTTAAGCAAATCATTTAATCTTTGTAATTTAATTTTCTCATCTATAAAATAAGGATATAAATCATTTAAAGTTGTTATATGGATTAAAATTAGATTGTGTGTATGAAAGTCCTTTGAAAACCAAGAAAATATTATACAGGTTGAGTATCTCTAATCTGAAAACCCCAAATCCAAAACACTCCTGGTCCCAAACATTTCAGATAAGAGCTACTCAAGAGTGTGCAAATGTAAAAGATTAGTGTCATTATGATTTCTTATCAGAAAAACTAAGTAGACATAGGACTATACAATGTCAGGAAAAGCCTGTATGTGATTGTCAGAAAATGCTGCTACAGCATTTCAAGGTAGGGAGAATTTGAAGTGTGTTAGAAAGCCACAAACCAGTTACCAGGTAGTAGTTACCAGGTAGTAACTTGCGAAGGATTCTGACCTTTGGAAATAACCCTTGAGGACTGGTTATGGTTTGGGTAGATAGAAAGGAGATAGAGTAACTTGAGCAAAGTTGTGGAGGTTAAAAATAAGTTTGTCTTGCTCTTGAAGCTGTAACGAGACTGATGGAAAATAGAGTTATGTTTTGAATACTTGATAGAGGAGTATAAGTTGTACTCTTTTTAAAGTGTGTAATTCAGTGATTTCAGTATGTTCACAAAGGTGGGGCATCAGTCACCACTACCTAACTTCAGAACGTTTCCATCATCCCAAAAAGAAACCCTGTATCCATCAACAGTCACTCCCATTCCTCCTTACCCCAGCCCCTGGCAGCCACAAATCTGTTTTCTGTTTCTCTGGATTTGCCTGTTCTGGACATTTCATATAAATGGAATCACCCAATATGTGGCGTTTTATGTCTGCCTTCTTTCACTTCGTATAATGTTTTCAAAGTTCATTCATATTGCAGCATGTACTAGAACTTCATTATTTTAGGGGTAGATAATATTCCATTATATACTATATTTTGTTTATCATTTAACATCTCATGGACATTTTTGGACGTTATGAATAATACTGCTATGAGCATTTGTGTACACATTCTTTTTTTTTTTTTTTTTTTTTTTGAGACGGAGTCTTGCTCTGTCGCCCAGGCTGGAGTGCAGTGGCCGGATCTCAGCTCACTGCAAGCTCCACCCCCTGAATTCACGCCATTCTCCTGCCTCAGCCTCCAGAGTAGCTGGGACTACAGGCGCCCGCCTCGTCGCCCGGCTAGTTTTTTGTATTTTTTAGTAGAGACGGGGTTTCACCCTGTTAGCCAGGATGGTCTCGATCTCCTGACCCCGTGATCCGCCCGTCTCGGCCTCCCAAAGTGCTGGGATTACAGGCTTGAGCCACCGCACCCGGCCTGTGTACACATTCTTATGTGAACATAGTCTCCATTTCTCTTCAGTATGTACCTGGGAGCGAAATTCCTGGGTCATATGGTAATCTATATTTAACTTTTTGAGGAACTGCGAAACTGTTTCCAAAGTTCTTACACCATTTTACATTTGTGCCACCAGAAATGAATGACGGTTCCAATTTCTCTGCATCCTTGCCAACACTTGTTCTTGTCTGTCTTTTTTATTGTAGCCATCCTGGTGAGTGTGAAATGACTTGGATTTGCATTTCACTAGTGGCTAATGATGTTGAGCATCTTTTCATGTGCATATTTGCCACTCATACATCCTCTTTGGAGAAGCATCAGATCTTTGCCTATTTTTACATCAAGTCATTAGTCTTTTTTTTTTTTTTGAGATAAGAGTCTTGCTCTGTTGCCCAGGCTGGAGTACAGTGGCGGGATCTTGGCTCAGTGCATCCTCCGCCTCCTGGGTTCAAGCAATTCTCCTGCCTTAGCCTCCTGAGTAGCTGGGATTATAGGCTCCCATCACCACACTTGGCTGGGTTTTTGTATTTTTAGTAGAAATGGGGTTTCACCATGTTGGCCAGGCTGGTCTTGAACTCATGACCTCAGGTGATCCACCCGCCTTGGCCTCCCAAAGTGCAGGGATTACAGGCGTGAGCCACCGCACCCGGCCGTCATTAGTCTTTTTACTGATGAGTGGAAGAGTTCTTTATTCTGGATACAAGCTGTCCTTATCAGATAAAATGATTTGCAAATATTTTCTCCTGTTGTGTGGGTTGTCTTTTCACTTACCTGATCTTTGTCGTTTATTGAATTAAATCCATTCTTTTGGTCATTATTTTTAAAACCCTATCTGTGCACTCCTTTTTAAAATTCCCTATGTGTGCTCTCTTATTTTCATTCACAACAGTAATTTAGTTTTTTGCCAGGCTAGTCTCTTTTTCTGTTAGCTTTCATTCCAGGTCCTATCCGTGTTTATTTCTATCCTTGCTCTCTCTCTGCCTTTCCAAATTTCTAGCCATTCCCTCTCTTAAGACCATCCCCTGTTGTTTCACTGCATACTGATGATATTCCTCTCTGTACTTTATTCATTTTATACATACACGGTGGTTGTCCCACTAACATGATTTATGGCATTTAATTATATGATGGCTTTCATTGTTTTTTTTTTTTTTTTTTTTTTTTTTTTTTTTGAGACGGAGTCTCGCTCTGTCGCCCAGGCTGGAGTGCAGTGGCCGGATCTCAGCTCACTGCAAGCTCCGCCTCCCGGGTTCCCGCCATTCTCCTGCCTCAGCCTCCCGAGTAGCTGGGACTACAGGCGCCCGCCACCACGCCCGGCTAGTTTTTTGTATTTTTTTAGTAGAGACGGGGTTTCACCGTATTAGCCAGGATGGTCTCGATCTCCTGACCTCGTGATCCGCCCGTCTCGGCCTCCCAAAGTGCTGGGATTACAGGCTTGAGCCACCGCGCCCGGCCTCATTGTTGCTTGATAACATAAACGTGTGAATCTCCATACATCAATCTCCCGGTCTCCTGCTTAAGAGGTTAGGAACTTTGTCTTCGTCCTTCTTTTTCATCTCTCAGTGCCTATGTGATAACTTCCAGTGCACACATCAGCTGGAACCCACACTTGATAAATGGCTGTATCTATTTTCTCATTTTAGCTGAAATGTTGTATTTGAAAGAACCATTTTTCTCATTTTAATAGAAATTAAAAAAAAAAAAAAACAGACGACGTGGATTTTGTCCTGTAGGACCACATGCAGCAAATTGTCTTTAACTCTCAAAGCCACATTCTCTGCTAGGAGTCGGGGCCATAATTACAATGGATTAGCTATTTTGGGTTCCCTGTCTAAACGGCTTTTACTGTTTGCTTTAAAATACCGTGTAAAGAGGCCGGGCGCGGTGGCTCAAGCCTGTAATCCCAGCACTGTGGGAGGCCGAGACGGGCGAATCACGAGGTCAGGAGATCAAGACCATCCTGGCGAACACGGTGAAACCCCGTCTCTACTAAAAAATACAAAAAAAAAAAAAAAAAAAACTAGCCGGGCGAGGTGGCCGGCGCCTGTAGTCCCAGCTACTCAGGAGGCTGAGGCAGGAGAATGGCGGAGAAGCTCGGGAGGCGGAGCTTGCAGTGAGCTGAGATCCGGCCACTGCACTCCAGCCCGGGCGACAGAGCAAGACTCCGTCTCCAAAAAAAAAAAAAAAAAAAAAAAAAAAAATACCGTGTAAAGAAATAATTAAATCCAGAATATTGAGAGAGCAAAATTAGTGGGCTCCAGAAATTGCAAGCAGAGGGGAGGATATCTTCAAAAGTGTTTTGTCCAGTATTTTTATGAAGAAGTTCAGACTGATATTTTTGTTGTTTTTTACAGCCAAAACAAAATTCTTTTCAAGAAAACATTGAGTTGGTTGTGTTAGTTTTTATAGTGTCATTTCTCAGTAAGGAAATGACACTATAATTCATCTATTGAGTCCTAAAACTATTGCAAATTTTAGATTATTAATTCAAAAGACTCTAGATGGAGGATTGATACTCGTATCTCATAGCAAAAAGAAAAAATAGTAATCTGTGAAATCAGATTTCCCATCTCTGATTATAAAACTACCTTAACTAATGTTTATGGTAATACCTGCAGAGTTTCTTAACTTCATATTGCAGGTGCTGTTCATCTGAATTGTGTGTTTGTTCATCTGTTAAAATACTTACTAAGCTCCTGCTGTATGCCAGGAATACACAAATAAATGAATGTAAGACTATCTCTGCCCTAACAGAACTCCTAGCTTCATGGAGGAGACAAATGAGTCAGGAGAGAAATCCTAGCTGCATTCTTTTTTATATATCATAAAATAAAATTGTATTTTATATTATACTATTGGTTACAAATATATTACTTTTATAAATTAGGATATACTTCAGACAGCATTTTGATACTGTCTTAAAATGCAAATTTTAAGTACAGACTGTTGGTAATAATTTTTTTATTTATTATTTTTTTGAGACGGAGTTTTGCTCTGTCGCCCAGGCTGGAGTGCATGGCATGATCTCGGCTCATAGCAACCTCCACCTCCCAGGTTCAAGTGATTCTCCTGCCTCAGCCTCCCAAGTAGGTGGGATTACAGGTGCCCACCACAACGCCAAGCCAATTTCTGTATTTTTAGGAGAGATAGGGTTTCACCACATTGGCCAGGCTGGTTTCAAACCCCTGACCTCAAGTGATCTCCCTGCCTTGGCCTCCCAAAGTGCTGGGATTATAGGTGTGAGCCATCATGCCTGACCTGTTGCCAATAATTTTAAATGCAAATTACCATTGTCTATATTTATAATTGGGTATTTCTTACATATGCTCACATCACCTTGAAGAAAATTAAAGTCATGTTTGTTTGGTTTTTTTTTTTTTTTTTTTTTTGAGACGGAGTCTCGCTGTGTCGCCCAGGCCGGAGTGCAGTGGCCGGATCTCAGCTCACTGCAAGCTCCGCCTCCTGGGTTCACGCCATTCTCCCGCCTCAGCCTCCGAGTAGCTGGAACTACAGGCGCCCGCCACCACGTGCGGCTAATTTTTTTGTATTTTTAGTAGAGACGAGGTTTCACCATGTTAGCCAGGATGGTCTTGATCTCCTGACCTCGTGATCCACCCGCCTCGGCCTCCCAAAGTGCTGGGATTACAGGCTTGAGCCACCGCGCCCGGCAAAGTCATGTTTTTTTACAAAAAGTTATGCAGTCTGTATGTTCACAGTGCATTTAGAATTGACATCTACCTCTCTTTTATTTTTCCTCTTTTCAAAGGGTTATTATATTATGCAGGACATGGTTATGAAAATTTTGGGAACAGCTTCATGGTCCCTGTTGATGCTCCAAATCCATATAGGTCTGAAAATTGTCTGTGTGTACAAAATATACTGAAATTGATGCAAGAAAAAGAAACTGGACTTAATGTATTCTTATTGGATATGTGTAGGAAAAGGTAAATTTTCTAATCTTTATTAAACAATTGTTGGAGTTAAATATCAACCTTGACAAACTAGAGAAACCTGTGAAATGCCAACAGCCATTTGCGTGTGTGAATTTTAGTTTATACATTGAAACTGGAAGAACAAAACTAGAGAAAAATATATTTACTCCATGTATATCTAATTATTTTAACTCTTCATATTTGCTATAGAACACAAACAAAGAACTAAAGGGCATGGGCATTTACTCATACTACAGGGGATTCAACTCTCCAGAATGCCTTTAGATGACTTTAATACTCATTGTAGTTATTCCCTCAGGAATTAACAAAACCAACACCCATGGAGTTGGGATTTCTGGTCACTAGTCAGTCCTGGTCTTCCAGACACAGAATGAGTAGCCGAAGCAGATGTTTGGAGGTTTGGATCCCATTTATCTGCCATTGCCTTTCTAAGAAATAGAACCAGTTCCTCTAGATTTACTATTTTTTGCTTGCTCAGCATTTACGAATCAAAATCCAGTGCCAGAGTTCAAATGCAACTCCGGTTTTAAAGCTAACAAGGAGTTAGTGGGTTATTTTGGGTAGATATGTAGCTACCTAGATGAAAAATTTTGAATCTATAATTTTAAATTATGTATTCTAAAATACTGTTGTATTATCTCATTATTTATACTCTTTTAAGGATGATCTTTAACTTTTCATATTTCTGTCTGCCCTTCTCTGCCTCCGTTGAATAGAAATGACTACGACGATACCATTCCAATCTTGGATGCACTAAAAGTCACCGCCAATATTGTGTTTGGATATGCCACGTAAGAAAATTTTATGTTTACGTTTAAATTTCCTTTATTCTTTGATGTCTTTTTGTTTGCTTTTGCTTTTTAGGAGCAGGGGTCTTAACTCTGTCGCCCAGGCTGGAGTGCAGAGGCGCCATCGTAGCTCACTGCTCCTGGGCTCAAGCAATCCTCCTGCCTCAGCCTTCTGAGTCGCTGGGATTACAGGCATGTGCCACTGTGCCTGGCTCCTGAGGTCTTTTTGATTCTAGATTAGAGGCCTAGAAAATACCTATAGACATGTAGGCATAAATTTACCTCCTTGATGTTCTTGGTAGAAAATTTTAAATGGTCAACTTTAGCATTCCATATCATGGCATCTTCTTATTAAGCCCAAATTGGGCATGTAGTTCCTGCTTAAAGATTAACTCTTTAATTATTGATGTCATGTGAGAGGCAGAAGAGAAAATGAGGCTCATCAGTGTATACAGAAGTCCCATGTGGCAAGTGTTTGCTTTTCTAACATTTTCTTTTTAAAAAATTATTTTTATTGGATATTGACAACTTATAATTTTATGTATTTATGGGATACAAAGATATGCTATGATGTACGTATTCAATGTGGAATGATTGAATCAAGTTAATTCACATATCACCTCAAATACTTACCATTGTTTTCCTCCTAACTGAAACATTGTACCCTGTGACTAACAGTCCCTATGCTATGCCCACCTCCCAGCCTCTGGTAACCACCATTCTGCTGGCTGCTTCTCTGAGTTCATTTTTATTAGCATTCACATGTAAGTGAGAACATACAGTATTTGCCTTTCTGTGCCTGGTTTAACTTCTTTTTCTATTTTTAAGGTGTCAAGGAGCAGAAGCTTTTGAAATCCAGCATTCTGGATTGGCAAATGGAATCTTTATGAAATTTTTAAAAGATAGATTATTAGAAGATAAGAAAATCACTGTGTTACTGGATGAAGTTGCAGAAGGTAAAAAATAAAGAGAAACTACTCAGAAAAAGGAGAGCAGGGGGGACACACCTATTCAGGGTTCCCTGTCTGGTGATTGTTTTATTCTTATTCTTATTATGTGGGTTTGAAATTAGTATCTACTTTGTAAAACAATTTTTATATTAATATAACATTCAGCAACACTTCTGCTATTTAATGTCATCTTTCCTTCCTTTTTGACATAGCTCTTCACCATCTGTGCAGCATTACTTAGACTACAAGGCTAAGCCTAGGCACAGTCATTAAATAAGTAAAGTTGAATCCTCAGAGCTCTGCTTTGCTTCTGTGCCCAGTGCCTTGGTGCTGGCAAATCTCCCTATTTGGGGGTGAGTGGGGGGCGTGAAGGGGTAGGGGGGAGTTGTCCAGTGAGCAGTCTCTCCCAGGATGGGAGAGAGAAAACTTTACAGAAATTTTTAGACACTGCTGGGAAAAGCTGAGTTCATTTTTTTTCCTTAATGAACTTAGTAGATTTAAAATCCTAATTTAAGGATGTGATCCTAGGGGGTCTAATGCCACATCTTCCATTTCTATCTGTTCTTTCCTTGCCTGCTGGTATAATGTTATGCATATGTCAGATGCTGAATAAGTACCTATTATTTTGGTAGATTGCACTGTGTTTTTTGAAAAAACATTTTATAAGCCATAGCAAAAAGAAGGTAACTTGGTCAGGCATGGTGGCTCAAACCTGTAATCCCAGCACTTTGGGAAGCTGAGGCAGGAGGATCACTTAAGGCCAGGAGTTCAAGACCAGCCTGGGCAACATAGCGAGACCCTGTCTTCAAAATAAAAAATAAACAAATAAAAAGGAAGAAAGTAATTCTTACAAACTAGCACCACTAGAAAATGGAGTTTCATGGATGTTCCAGTGATGGCAGTTTGGGTATAAGGTGTTTGGCCAACTGTCAGCCATATTTATTTTCTTTTTTTTTTTTTTATTTTTTTATTTTTTTTTTTGAGACGGAGTCTCGCTCTGTCGCCCAGGCGGGAGTGCAGTGGCCAGATCTCAGCTCACTGCAAGCTCCGCCTCCCGGGTTTACGCCATTCTCCTGCCTCAGCCTCCCAAGTAGCTGGGACTACAGGCGCCCGCCACCTCGCCCGGCTAGTTTTTTGTATTTTTTTAGTAGAGACGGGGTTTCACCGTGTTAGCCAGGAGGATGGTCTCGATCTCCTGACCTAGTGATCCGCCCGTCTCGGCCTCCCAAAGTGCTAGGATTACAGGCTTGAGCCACCGCACCCGGCCAGCCATATTTATTTTCATGTTTTTATCTGTGTAGCTATTTTAGTTAAATCACTTGACTTAGCCACTTTTCCATTTAACGTAACCAGCCAGGGCTTTGGACTTCCTGCCACCCTCCCGCTTCAACCAGAGAAATTCCACTTTTATTTGTTTTCTACATTAGGCTTCTTCTGAAGCTCACATTTGAAGGAAAGTCTCTGCTTTTTTTTAAAAAAAAAAGAAAAAGAAAACCTTTGGATTACGTCAGTTGTATTCAAACTGAGATCCAGTCAAGGGCTCCAGAAACTCTACAGTGTTTTATTTCAATTTCGTTTTTAAGTACATTTTAACTGTTTTAAAACTTAATAATAAGCACCATGCTCACCCACATATGATATGTACTAAATTGTCATAGCAATGAATGGCATCCCAGTATGTGCTGTGAGGATATTTGAACTTTTTATAAACGTCTTAGAAAGTTTCGCTTTTCACTGGTCTTTTTCGGTCCTACCATGTCTGCTTACCTAGAAGTGCCCAGGCAGGAAGACCCTGCAGTGTACGTGGAGCACGCTCAGCTCAGTGCCATGTACATTGTGCCCTTCGTGGGTAACGGCCCACTCATTGTACAAAATAAGTAAAGGCCTAATAGTATCATGATAAACAATACAGTTAAATCTAGCACTTACTTTGAGTTTTGGGTGCTTTATGTCTGACCCCTGTCTTAGTAGTGAAAAGCAAAAGCAGTTGTATGAAATTTTTCACAAATTGTCCAATTTTGAAACAGAACTTTGCTGCTTCTCCCTTTGGATCTTCCGGATTACTTAATTAAAAATTATTCCATGGCTGGGCATGGTGGCTCACACCTGTAATCCTAGCACTTTGGGAGGCTGAGGTAGGAGGATTGCTTGAGTCCAGGAATTCAAGACCAGCCTGGACAACACAGCAAGATTCCATCTCAATTTAAAAATATATATATATATTTGGGGCCAGGTACAGTGGCTCATGCCTGTAATCCCAGCATTTGGGGAGGCTGAGGCAGGAGAATCACTTGAGCGCATAAGTTTGAGACCAACCTAGGCAACATTGTCAGACCCCCATTTCTATAAAAATTTTAAAAATTAGCCAGGCATTATGGTGTGTACCTCTATTGCCAGCTACTCGCGAGGCTTAGGTGGGAGGACTGCTTGAGCCTGGGAGTTTGAAACTATAGTAAGTGTGATCACACCACCGCTCTCCAGCATATGTGACAGAGCGAGTCCTGTCTCAAAAAAAAAAAAAAAATTCCAGAGGGGGAAAAGTATTCAGAGATTATAAGCCAAGCAGTTGAAGGGGAAAATAAACATGTTACCAATTTCTTTTTTAAGTTTTTGGTTTCCTTGTGTGAGACAGTCTCTGTTGCTCAGGCTAGAGTGCGGTGGCATGATCTTGGCTCACTGCAACCTCCACCTTCCACGTTCAAGTGATTCTCTCACTGCAGCCTCCCGAGTAGCTTAGGACTATAGGCACGCACCACCATGTCCGGCTAATTTTTGTATTTTTGGTAGAGATAGGGTTTCACCATGTTGGCAAGGCCCGTCTTGAACTCCTGGCCTCAAGTGATCCACCGGCCTCTGCCTCCCAAAGTGCTGGGATTACAGGTGTGAGCCACCGCTCCCAGCCCACCTTACGAATTCCAACTGTGTGCAAGGAAAATACAATATGAGGTAAATTGGTTGTTATAAAGCTACAGCCGTCAGTCTGTAACCCAACGTTTATTTTTGTACTATTCAGAACAGCATTATTATTATAAGTATTGAACATACTACTGAGAGTTTTTATTGTGAGTGGATGTTCGATATGAATATAGGACCTTGACAGTAACCTACACCTAATTATAGGACCTCTCTTTTCCCTTCCCCCCGCTCCATGATAACTACCATTCTAAACTTATTCCTTTTTCTTTTTACATCGTTTTATTTTGTATATACCCAAAAAAGTATGCATAGTTTTGTTTTTAACTTAATAAAAAGATATGCTCTGTGTAGTCTTTTGGGACTAGAATTTTTTTATCTAATATTATATTGCTAAGATTGATCCATATTTTTGCATGACTGTAGTTTTTCATTTTAACTGCTATGTAATATTCTATTATGCAAACATACTACAGTTTTTTTCAACTACTCTGCTGTGTTGGTGAGCATTTGAGTTAGTTGTGGTTAACAGTCTTGTATATGTCTCCTGGAATATATATGCATGAATTTCTTTGCAGTGTGATTCTAGGGCTTGGAATTGCTGTGTCATAGGGTGTGACGGTATTCCATTTTACGAGAGAATGCCAGACAGTTTTGTAAAGTGGTTGCTGAGTCTACACTTACCCTGCTCCCCGCAGCCAGCAAGGGATAATGTGAATCTGTACTCTCTCCATCACTTGATAGTCAGACTTTTTTATTTTTGCCAATCAGATGTTAAATAGTATCTCATGTGGTCTTGATTTGATTTTCCCTAACCATTAGTGATATTGAACATTGTTCATATTTTTAATAGCTATATGTGTATGTTGTGTGAAACATCGGTTCATGTCATTTGTCCATTTTTCTACTGTGTGTGTGGGTTTTTTTTCAGTTTATTGATTTAGAGAAATGTTGTATATGTTCTTGATATAATACTAGCAAGGACTGCTAAGACGCTGTTGAATATAAGTAGTTATGGGCATCCTTGTCTCGTTTCTGACTTCAAAGGGAATATTGCTAATGTTTTCACATTTAGAATAATATTGTAAGTTTTTTATTAACACTCCTTATCAGGTTAAGGAAGTTCTCTTTACATTGTTTTTTTGAAAAAAAATTTTTTTTTTTATACTTTAAGTTGTAGGGTACATGTGCGTAACGTGCAGTTTTGTTACATATGTATACTTGTGCCATGTTGGTGTGCTGCACCCATCAACTCGTCAGCACCCATCAATTCGTCATTTATATCAGGTATAACTCCCAATGCAATCCCTCCCCCCTCCCCCCTCCCCATGATAGGCCCCGATGTGTGATGTTCCCCTTCCCGAGTCCAAGTGATGTCATTGTTCAGTTCCCACCTATGAGTGAGAACATGCGGTGTTTGGTTTTCTGTTCTTGTGATAGTTTGCTAAGAATGATGGTTTCCAGCTGCATCCATGTCCCTACAAAGGACGCAAACTCATCCTTTTTTATGGCTGCATAATATTCCGTGGTGTATATGTGCCACATTTTCTTAATCCAGTCTGTCACAGATGGACATTTGGGTTGATTCCAAGTCTTTGCTATTGTGAATAGTGCCGCAGTAAACATGCGTGTGCATGTGTCTTTATAGCAGCATGATTTATAATCCTTTGGGTATATACCCAGTAGTGGGATGGCTGGGTCATATGGTACATCTAGTTCTAGATCCTTGAGGAATCGCCACACTGTTTTCCACAATGGTTGAACTAGTTTACAATCCCACCAACAGTGTAAAAGTGTTCCTATTTCTCCACATCCTCTCCAGCACCTGTTGTTTCCTGACTTTTTAATGATTGCCATTCTAACTGGTGTGAGATGGTATCTCATTGTGGTTTTGATTTGCATCTCTCTGATGGCCAGTGATGATGAGCATTTTTTCATGTGTCTGTTGGCTGTATGAATGTCTTCTTTTGAGAAATGTCCGTTCATATCCTTTGCCCACTTTTTGATGGGGTTGTTTGTTTTTTTCTTGTAAATTTGTTTGAGTTCTTTGTAGATTCTGGATATTAGCCCTTTGTCTGATGAGTAGATTGCAAAAATTTTCTCCCATTCTGTAGGGTGCCTGTTCACTCTGATGGTAGTTTCTTTTGCTGTCCAGAAGCTCTTTAGTTTAATTAAATCCCATTTGTCAATTTTGGCTTTTGCTGCCGTTGCTTTTGGTGTTTTAGACATGAAGTCCTTGCCCATGCCTATGTCCTGAATGGTACTACCTAGGTTTTCTTCTAGGGTTTTTATGGTATTAGGTCTAACATTTAAGTCTCTAATCCATCTTGAATTAATTTTCGTATAAGGAGTAAGGAAAGGATCCAGTTACAGCTTTCTACTTATGGCTAGCCAATTTTCCCAGCACCATTTATTAAATAGGGAATCCTTTCCCCATTTCCTGTTTCTCTCAGGTTTGTCAAAGATCAGATGGCTGTAGATGTGTGGTATTATTTCTGAGGACTCTGTTCTGTTCCATTGGTCTATGTCTCTGTTTTGGTACCAGTACCATGCTGTTTTGGTTACTGTAGCCTTGTAGTATAGTTTGAAGTCAGGTAGCGTGATGCCTCCAGCTTTGTTCTTATGACTTAGGATTGTCTTGGCAATGCGGGCTCTTTTTTGGTTCCATATGAACTTTAAAGCCGTTTTTTCCAATTCTGTGAAGAAACTCATTGGTAGCTTGATGGGGATGGCATTGAATCTATAAATAACCTTGGACAGTATGGCCATTTTCACGATATTGATTCTTCCTATCCATGAGCATGGTATGTTCTTCCATTTGTTAGTGTCCTCTTTTATTTCACTGAGCAGTGGTTTGTAGTTCTCCTTGAAGAGGTCCTTGACATCCCTTGTAAGTTGGATTCCTAGGTATTTTATTCTCTTTGAAGCAATTGTGAATGGAAGTTCATTCCTGATTTGGCTCTCTGTTTGTCTGTTACTGGTGTATAAGAATGCTTGTGATTTTTGCACATTAATTTTGTATCCTGAGACTTTGCTGAAGTTGCTTATCAGCTTAAGGAGATTTTGGGCTGAGACAAAGGGGTTTTCTAAATATACAATCATGTGATCTGCAAACAGGGACAATTTGACTTCTTCTTTTCCTAGCTGAACACCCTTTATTTCTTTCTCTTGCCTGATTGCCCTAGCCAGAACTTCCAACACTATGTTGAATAGGAGTGGTGAGAGAGGGCATCCCTGTCTTGTGCCAGTTTTCAAAGGGAATTTTTCCAGTTTTTGCCCATTCAGTATGATATTGGCTGTGGGTTTGTCATAAATAGCTCTTATTATTTTGAGGTACGTTCCATCAATACCGAATTTATTGAGCGTTTTTAGCATGAAGGGCTGTTGAATTTTGTCAAAAGCCTTTTCTGCATCTATTGAGATAATCATGTGGTTCTTGTCTTTGGTTCTGTTTATATGCTGGATTACGTTTATTGATTTGCGAATGTTGAAACAGCCTTGCATCCCAGGGATGAAGCCCACTTGATCATGGTGGATAAGCTTTTTGATGTGCTGCTGAATCCGGTTTGCCAGTATTTTATTGAGGATTTTTGCATCGATGTTCATCAGGGATATTGGTCTAAAATTCTCTTTTTTTGTTGTGTCTCTGCCAGGCTTTGGTATCAGGATGATGTTGGCCTCATAAAATGAGTTAGGGAGGATTCCCTCTTTTTCAATTGATTGGAATAGTTTCAGAAGGAATGGTACCAGCTCCTCCTTGTACCTCTGGTAGAATTCAGCTGTGAATCCATCTGGTCCTGGACTTTTTTTGGTTGGTAGGCTATTAATTATTGCCTCAATTTCAGAGCCTGCTATTGGTCTATTCAGGGATTCAACTTCTTCCTGGTTGAGTCTTGGAAGAGTGTAAGTGTCCAGGAAATTATCCATTTCTTCTAGATTTTCTAGTTGATTTGCGTAGAGGTGTTTATAGTATTCTCTGATGGTAGTTTGTATTTCTGTGGGGTCCGTGGTGATATCCCCTTTATCATTTTTTATTGCGTCTATTTGATTCTTCTCTCTTTTCTTCTTTATTAGTCTTGCTAGTGGTCTGTCAATTTTTTTGATTTTTTCAAAAAACCAACTCCTGGATTCATTGATTTTTTGGAGGGTTTTTTGTGTCTCTATCTCCTTCAGTTCTGCTCTGATCTTAGTTATTTCTTGCCTTCTGCTAGCTTTTGAATGTGTTTGCTCTTGCTTCTCCTGTTCTTTTAATTGTGATGTTAGAGTGTCAATTTTAGATCTTTCCAGCTTTCTCTTGTGGGCATTTAGTGCTATAAATTTCCCTCTGCACACTGCTTTAAATGTGTCCCAGAGATTCTGGTATGTTGTATCTTGTTCTCATTGGTTTCAAAGAACATCTTTATTTCTGCCTTCATTTCGTTATGTACCCAGTAGTCATTCAGGAGCAGGTTGTTCAGTTTCCATGTAGTTGAGTGATTTTGATTGAGTTTCTTAGTCCTGAGTTCTAGTTTGATTGCACTGTGGTCTGAGAGACAGTTTGTTATAATTTCTGTTCTTTTACATTTGCTGAGGAGTGCTTACTTCCAATTATGTGGTCAATTTTGGAATAAGTGCGATGTGGTGCTGAGAAGAATGTATATTCTGTTGATTTGGGGTGGAGAGTTCTATAGATGTCTATTAGGTCCGCTTGGTGCAGAGATGAGTTCAATTCCTGGATATCCTTGTTAACTTTCTGTCTCGTTGATCTGTCTAATGTTGACAGTGGAGTATTGAAGTCTCCCATTATTATTGTATGGGAGCCTAAGTCTCTTTGTAAGTCTCTAAGGACTTGCTTTATGAATCTGGGTGCTCCTGTATTGGGTGCATATATATTTAGGATATTTAGCTCTTCCTGTTGAATTGATCCCTTTACCATTATGTAATGGCCTTCTTTGTCTGTTTTGATCTTGGATGGTTTAAAGTCTATTTTATCAGAGACTAGGATTGCAACCCCTGCTTTTCTTGTTCTCCATTTGCTTGGTAGATCTTCCTCCATCCCATCATTTTGAGCCTATGTATGTCTCTGCATGTGAGATGGGTCTCCTGAATACAGCAGACTGATGGGTCTTGACTCTTTATCCAGTTTGCCAGTCTGTGTCTTTTAATTGGAGCATTTAGTCCATTAACATTTAAGGTTAATATTGTTATGTGTGAACTTGATCCTTTATGATATTAACTGGTTATTTTGCTCATTAGTTGATGCAGTTTCTTCCTAGCCTCGATGGTCTTTACATTTTGGCATGTTTTTGCAATGGCTGGTACCGGTTGTTCCTTTCCATGTTTAGGGCTTCCTTCAGGGTCTCTTGTAAGGCAGGCCTGGTGGTGACAAAATCTCTAAGCATTTGCTTATCTGTAAAGGATTTTATTTCTCCTTCACTGATGAAACTTAGTTTGGCTGGATATGAAATTCTGGGTTGAAAATTCTTTTCTTTAAGAACGTTGAATATTGGCCCCCACTCTCTTCTGGCTTGTAGAGTTTCTGCCGAGAGGTCTGCTGTTAGTCTGATGGGCTTCCCTTTGTGGGTAACCCGACCTTTCTCTCTGGCTGCCCTTAAGATTTTTTCCTTCATTTCAACTTTGGTGAATCTGGCAATTATGTGTCTTGGAGTTGCTCTTCTGGAGGAGTATCTTTGTGGTGTTCTCTGTATTTCCTGAATTTGAATGTTGGCCTGCCCTACTAGGTTGGGGAAGTTCTCCTGGATGATATCCTGAAGAGTGTTTTCCAACTTGGTTCCATTTTCCCTCACTTTCAGGCACCCCAATCAGACGTAGATTTGGTCTTTTTACATAATCCCATACTTCTTGCAGGCTTTGTTCATTTCTTTTTCTTCTTTTTTCTTTTGGTTTCTCTTCTTGCTTCATTTCATTCATTTGATCCTCAATCGCTGATACTCTTTCTTCCAGTTGATCGAGTCGGTTACTGAAGCTTGTGGATTTGTCAGGTATTTCTCGTGTCATGGTTTTCATCTCTGTCATTTCATTTATGACCTTGTCTGCATTAATTATTCTAGTTATCAATTCTTCCACTCTTTTTTCAAGATTTTTAGTTTCTTTGTGCTGGGTACGTAATTCCTCCTTTAGCTCTGAGAAGTTTGATGGACTGAAGCCTTCTTCTCTCATTTCGTCAAAGTCATTCTCTGACCAGCTTTGATCAGTTGCTGGTGATGGGCTGCGCTCCTTTGCAGGGGGAGATGCGCTCTTATTTCTTGAATTTCCAGCTTTTCTGCCCTGCTTCTTCCCCATCTTCTTGGTTTTATCTGCCTCTGGTCTTTGATGATGGGGACGTACTGATGGGGTTTTGGTATAGGTGTTCTTCCTGTTTGATAGTTTTCCTTCTAATAGTCAGGACCCTCAGCTGTAGGTCTGTTGGAGATTGCTTGAGGTCCACTCCAGACCCTGTTTTCCTGGGTATCAGCAGCAGAGGTTGCAGAAGATAGAATATTGCTGAACAGCGAGTGTACCTGTCTGATTCTTACTTTGGGAGCTTCCTCTCAGGGGTGTACTCCACCCTGTGAGGTGTGGGGTGTCAGACTGCCCCTAGTGGGGGATGTCTCCCAGTTAGGCTACTCAGGGGTCAGGGACCCACTTGAGCAGGCAGTCTGTCCGTTCTCAGATCTCAACCTCCGTGTTGGGAGATCCACTGCTCTCTTCAAAGCTGTCAGAGTCGTTCGCGTCTGCACAGGCCTCTGGTGCTTCCCCTGTTGTTGTTTAGCTGTGCCCTGTCCCCAGAGGTGGAGTCTACAGAGACAGGCAGGCTTCCTTGAGCTGCTGTGAGCTGCACCCAGTTCGAGCTTCCCAGCAGCTTTGTTTACCTACTTAAGCCTCAGCAATGGCGGGCGCCCCTCCCCCAGCCTCGCTGCTGCTGTTTCGGTTAGATCGTAGACTGCTGTGTTAGCAATGAGGGAGGCTCCGTGGCCGTGGGACCCTCCCAGCCAGGTGTGGGTATAATCTCCTGGTGTGCCTGTTTGCTTAAAGCGCAGTATTGGGGTGGGAATTACCCGATTTTCCAGGTGTTGTGTGTCTCAGTTCCCCTGGCTAGGTAAAGGGATTCCCTTCCCCCTTGCCCTGCTTCAGCTCTCGCTGGTCGGGCTGCAGCAGCCGACCAGCACCGATTGTCTGGTACTCCCCAGTGAGATGACCCCAGTAACTCAGTTGAAAATGCAGAAATCACCAGTCTTCTGTGTCGCTCGCGCTGGGAGTTGGAGACTGGAGCTGTTCCTATTCGGCCATCTTGCTCCACCCCCCCCGAAAATTTTTTTATGAATAAATGTTGAACAAGATTAAATGGTTTTTCTGCAGCTATGAAGAAGATAATAGAATGTTTCTTTTCTTTCAGTTTCTTAATATGGTGAGTTAAATTTATAGTCTAACATTAAACCAACTTGAGATAAATCATTTTCATTGAGATGTATTATATTTTTAATTTACTACTAGATTTAATTTGCCATCATTTTGTTTAGAATTTTCATATCTATATTCATATGGGAAATGGGCCTGTAATTTTACTTTCTTTTAGTATTTGGTTTAACTTTATGAGAAAATAAAATTAGTATTTAGTGGTATCAGTGTTATGCTGATAGAATGTAACATAGGCCTTGTAGAATGAGATGGAGGTTGTGACGGTTGATTTTACGGCAACTTTCGCCAGGCCTCAGTGCCAAGATATTTAGTCCAACATTATTCAAGATGTCTCTAGGTGATGGATCGAGCATTATTCTGGATGAGATTAAAGTTTAAATTGATGGACTTTCAGTAAAGCAGATTGCTCTCCATAGTGTGAATGGGTCTCATCCAGTTAGCTGAAGGCCCTAATGGAGCAAAGACTGACCTCCCACAAGCAATGAGTTTGCCAGCAGCCTGCCTTTGGGGCTCAAACTACAGCTCTCCTCTGCATCCCCAGCCTGCCTGCCTGCCTGCCTGCAGATTTCAGACTTGCACCGCCACAATTCATAAACCAATACCTTAAGTCAATCCCTTCTTCTCACTCTACCTCTGGGTACACACACACATACACACATGTATGCGCACGCATGCACACATCTTGTTTGTACTGCTTCTCTGGAGAACTCTGATACAGAAGAAGTACACCCTGTTGTTTACTGGGGAATTCTGTATAAATTGTGACCTATTTATGGTAGAACTTGCCTATAAACCAACCTGGGATTGGTGTTTTTTTGGTAGAAATACTACTGCTTCAATATCTTGAATATTTATTGTACTATGTAGGCTTTTCATTTCTTGAGTCAATTTTGATAAGTAATATTGTAATATTTTTGTAGGAATTTGGGCAGTTTTCAAATTTGTTGGCATTTAGCTGCTCATGTTCATATTTCTTTTTTTTTTTTTTTGAGGCAGAGTCTTGCTCTGTCTCCCAGGCTGGAGTGCAGTGGTGTGATCTCAGCTCACTGCAACCTCCGCCTCCTGGGTTCACGCCATTCTCCTGCCTCGGCCTCCACAGTAGCTGGGACTACAGGTGCCTGCCACCACGCCCAACTTTTTGTATTTTTAGTAGAGACGGGGTTTCACCATGTTAGCCAGGGTGGTCTTGATCTCCTGACCTTGTGATCTGCCCACCTCGGCCTCCCAAAGTGCTGGGATTACAGGCATGAGCCACGGCGCCTGGCCTAGTTGCTCATATTTCTAATAGTGTTCTTTGATCTCTGCTTTATCTGTAATTGTGTATCCATTTTCATCAGTATTACTTACTTGTACCTACTTTCCTCTTTTCTTTATTGCCAGCTTTTGCGAGTTGTGCTATTTCGTTTTGAAGAACCGATCTTTGGCTCCGTTGATTTCTTCTACTTGTTCATTGTTTTCTACATCACTAACTTCTGCTGTTTATTTATGTCTTGCCTTGCATTTGATTTATGCTTTCTTTTTCTAACATCATCATAGTTCATTCACTTTTAGCCTATTTTTTCCAATTTAAATTTCTAAGGCTTTACATTTGTCTTAAAACTTCAGTTTCATCACATCCTACAAGTTTAGGGACTTCTTTAGTTTTTTTTTCTTTGACCTTTAAGTTATATAATACTGTCTTTAATTTTCAAATATGGCAGGAATTTTCACTTTTTATTTCTACCTTAATTGCTTTGTGATCGAATATAGTCTGTCTAGTTGCTATGCTTTGAAATTTGTGGAGGTTTTCATTATGGTCAAGTAAAAGATGAAATTTTGTAGATTTTGCATGTGTACTTGAGAAAAAATGGATATTTTTATAGTAACTGGTTGCAGAACTCTGTGTGCCCATTAGGTTTGGCCTATTTTTTATTGTTTTTTTCAGTTCTATATTTCTGCTGAGTCTCTTTGATCAATAATTGAGATGTTGAAATCTCTCAGGTTACCAGATTTTCTTGTAATTCTAGCAGTTTTTACTTCATAGTGACTATTTTTGTTTTAAATGTTTATATTTTCTTATTGAATTGAACCTTTATCATTATGTAGTGATGCCTCCATTTCAAATGCTTTTTTGTCTTTCTGCATCATATTAATAGAGCCACACCAACTTCCTTTTTGTTGACCTAATATGCTATTTTTTACACTTTTACTTTCCTACTCTTAACCCCTAGGCTAGCCTGCTTCTCTATACTTTTACTTTCAAACATTTCATGTCATTCTGCTTTGCTGTAGCTTTTGGAGGCACCATATAACAGATTGTTTAAAATCCAATCTAATAATCTTGGTCTTTTAATGAGAAAATTTAGTGTTTTTTTTTTTTTTTGAGACGGAGTCTCGCTCTGTCGCCCAGGCTGGAGTGCAGTGGCCGGATCTCAGCTCACTGCGAGCTCCGCTTCCCAGGTTCACGCCATTCTCCTGCCTCAGCCTCCCGAGTAGCTGGGACTACAGGCGCCTGCCACCTCGCCTGGCTAATTTTTTGTATTTTTTAGTAGAGACGGGGTTTCACCATGTTAGCCAGGATGGTCTCGATCTCCTGACCTCGTGATCCGCCTGTCTCGGCCTCCCAAAGTGCTGGGATTACAGGCTTGAGCCACCGCGCCCGGCCGAAAATTTAGTTAATTTTTACATTTGTTATTTTTTGTACTTGTTTTAACCATCTAATTTTTTGATTTGACTCATTTTCTCCTTTTTTAAAAAAATTGTATTTATATCTTTTCTTCTCTAACAAATAATTTTAATGTACTCCTGCAATACTTGGTGTCACCTTTTAACCCCCAATATGTTGATTTAACTTAGACTTTGTTCTGGATCACATATATTTTTGTCTCTTTTTTTAAAAAAAGAAACTTTACTATTGTTAATTTATAACGTAGTAGACAGAAGTACGATAAACTATAACTTAAAGAATATACTTCTAAATTTAAATTGATGTGTATCCATATACATTAGTCTGTGTATCTAAAACATGTTGAATGAAAATGGCACATTACAAAGACATACATATAACATTTTTGTTGAATTCGAAAACCTAAAACATTGGCATATACCATTTATGAATACCTACACATGAGTAAAAATTAAAACATGCTTGCTATGTCTGGCACATAATAGGTGCTCTGGAAATACTTGTTGAGTGAATAAATGATGCTGAGAATATAACCTGATAATGTAGGAAATGATGCTGAGAATATAACCTGATAATGTAGGATAGTTCTTATCCTAAATATTTAAAACATAAGAATTGGTGGTCTTAAAAATAATACTTATTTTCATATCTTTTAGATATGGGTAAGTGTCACCTTACCAAAGGCAAACAGGCTCTAGAGATTCGAAGTAGTTTATCTGAGAAGAGAGCACTTACTGATCCAATACAGGGAACAGAGTATTCTGCAGAATCTCTTGTGCGGAATCTACAGTGGGCCAAAGCTCATGGTATGGTAAAGCCTTTTCTTTAGATCTATAATATACTTATGTTAAATCATAAAGTTTCTTCTGAATGAATAACTTTCCTGCCAGTTTTACAGTGAAAATATTTTGGCCTTCTAGGCAAATCTCAAACCAAACATATATTTCAATTATGGATATTACACTGGTGTATTTGATGTTAGAGATATCAAATTATTTAGCCCATTATTGTCACTGTTGGTAAAATTAAAATGACCATTTAAAAATTTTTCTATTTTTAAGATAGGTTAATTTTCCATTCGTCTAATACACAGTCCTTAGATTCTCCTGTATTGTGACCTGTTAAAGTGTGCAGCTGTCGAAAATCATGGATTGGGTTCTGATCCAGTCTCTACCACTGTATGAACATGTTATCTATAACATGTAAATAAGAAATAGTACCTGCCTCAGGCCAGTTGTGGTGGCTCACACCTGTAATCCTAGCACTTTGGGAGGCCAAGGCAGGTGGATCACCTGAGGTCAGGAGTTAGAGACCAGCCTGGGTAACATGGCAAAACCTCATCTCTACTAAAAATACAAAAAGTTAGCAGAGTGTGATGGCGCATGCCTGTAATCCCAACTACTAGGGCAGCTGAGGCAAGAGAATCTCTTGAACCTGAGGTGGAGGTCGCAGTGCAGTGAGCAGAGATTGTCCCACTGCACTCCAGTCTGGGCAACAGAGCAAGACTCTGTCTTGAAAACAAAAAAAAACAGTACCTGCCTCATAGGTTATTGGGATTGAATGAGTGCGCAGGTGGAAATGAGCAGGTACAGAGCACTCAGCAAGTCCTCTGTACTTGCGATTATTCATATATAACTGAGCATCCTCTCTTGGACACTTGATCAGTAAGTTGAGTGATCAGCAGAGAAGACAAGGTGAAAATCAATCTGTACCTTAATTACCTTTTGCTAATTATGTATGGTTTAATGAAAAGTTGACCAATTGAAATAATTTTGGATTTTCTGAGTCCAAGTATCTATTCTGTGAGTCTCTTACAGATAATTGAAAAATTTCATTTATTGAACTTCTATAAATTTTGTTCTCGGCCAGGTATGGTGGCTCACACCTGTAATCCCAGCACTTTGGGAGGCCGAGATGGGTGAATCACCTGGGGTCAGGAGTTCAAGACCAGCCTGGCCAACATGGTGAAACTCCATCTCTACTAAAAATACAAAACATTAGCTGGTCATGGTGGCAGGCGCCTGTAACTTTGGAGGCTGAGCCAGGAGAATCACTTGAACCAGGGAGTCGGAGGTTGCAGTGAGCCAAGGTCATGCCATTGTACTCCAGCCTGGGCAACAAGAGCAAAACTCAGTCTCAAAAAAAATGTGTTCTCTAATGTATATTTTTAGTAAATTAACATACTAAAGCACATTAAAATGTAAAATGCTATAAATATCTCACCATTCCAGATAACTGGATAAGTAATTGAAATTGAATGTCTTATCTAAAAAAGATCTAAACAAACAACAAAATTACAGTGGTAAAGGTAAACAATAAATGAAACAATAAAACTAAAAGGTCATATAGAAAGTATTTGTAACAAATTTAAGTAGGTAGTTTTTTAATAATAAAGAGCTCATACAAAATGGTAAGAGAAAAAAACATTTAGACCCTCCTCAGTAAACAAGCAAATGATGCAAATTCAATAATCCACACTGCTGGAAGTGTAGAGAAAAAAAATTTTAATGGCCAATTTAAGTAATTAAGGAATAGTTAAAACTATGATGGTATCTTTCTACTTTTTAATACCATCAAGTAGACGAATGTTTTAAAAATACTCTGTTTTGGACATGTTATGCTGAAACTTTATATTCCATGTAAATTGAAAATAATTTGTCCCATATGTAAAGGAACAATCACATAGCTATCTCTAACATAATCTTAAAGCATTATGAACTATGATAGAAAAGCAATAAAACCCAGAAGTATTATATTCAAGAGTTAACAGAATGGTTAAAGGTAACAAACTATAGTATGACCATTCAGTGACACTGTGCTTTATTAAAAATTCTGGTCATATAAATTGTGGCAACAGCGAAAATTTATCTACAGTTGTATGCATATTTTTTATTGCCACAGTAAAAATTATATATACAGTTGGATAAGAACTATAAGCAAATGGTAAATGAAAGATTTTGTTTGGCCAGCAGAATATTGAGCTTTATTTTTTAAATTGTATGTGTTTAAACAATGTAAATCATGTTTTTAAGCAGAAGAAATACTAACTATATTCTCCTCCATAAATACTTGCCTTTTATCAGGAAACCTACCAAAATTGTTCTTATTGTTCTTTTTCAGAACTTCCAGAAAGTATGTGTCTTAAGTTTGACTGTGGTGTTCAGATTCAATTAGGATTTGCAGCTGAGTTTTCCAATGTCATGATAATCTATACAAGTATAGTTTACAAACCACCCGAGATAATAATGTGTGATGCCTACGTTACCGATTTTCCACTTGTGAGTTTCTCTTTTATTTAAAATAGTGATATATTCTCACTTATTAAAGACTAAATTTTTTAACTTAAAGTTGATGGTAAATATAAAGGAAATATATATATTTATATATAAGTGTACATATTTATAGTTTAGTAACACTGGTCATAATATTTACTAATTGCCAAAATACCTTAAGTTTATGAGATTTAGAAATGTCTAAAGTTCACTCAGGAGGGATGCCTTTAATTTCTTGTATCCTAAACAGGAGAGCCAATGTGAAGGAATAAAATGTGCTATAAATATATCAATAATAATTTCCTTTTAAACAGTTATAACTTATATTGGAAACAGTAGTTTTTAAGTCTTGTTAAGGTATGGTCACATACTGGAATAATAGAAATCTAGTTCTGCTCTTTTCAAACATTTAGGTATGGTAGTCATTTTATGTTGGTCTAAAGAAGCCAGTAAATAGTACCCCTCTTTCCTACATGAGTGTGACAAACTGAGAAGCAAGCAAGGAGTAAGACAAGCAGAAACCCAAAATATCACTTTTATTACTGATAGAGGCTTTGTGGAGGATATTGCTTCATGTCAGAGTAAACGGTCTAGCACCAAACCCCAGAATTCAGTGGCCACCCCACACCTCCAGTTTCAGCACTGTGGAGCCCAGATAGGCTTCCTGGGGTGCTGAGCAAGCCAGGGGCCTGTGGGCTTCTCACTGGAGGAGCAGAACCCTCTTACTATTGGCCATTGGGTTGGGTCTAGAAGAAGAAAAAGGAAAAAGGCTGTTTATTTATCTTTCTTAAATATTCTAATCATATAAATTTCCCTGCACCTTCCCAAAAGTGATGATTAAGAGAAGAGAATCCAGGAGTCAAACACTAATGGGGCTCTCTCTGCTTAAGAGGAAACTTGAGTAGCTCAAAAAGCAGTTCTAGGAATCATTTGAAAGGAAACTCTTTCAGAGCTCACTTTACTTTTTAAATGGCTTAATACAGAATTGAGAATTCCTATTAGATTGTTGTTTTCATTGTTTAGCCCTGGATAATGTTGGGATTATCAAAATTTACAAAAGGCCAAAATTCACGCGAGAACAGTATCAGTTAAGACCCCTCATGTGCTAGATGATATTGTGGCTTTCATGGATCTCCTTATTAACAGTCACTACTTTTTTTTTTTTTTTTTTTTTTTTACAGGACCTAGATATTGATCCAAAAGATGCAAATAAAGGCACACCTGAAGAAACTGGCAGCTACTTGGTATCAAAGGATCTTCCCAAGCATTGCCTCTATACCAGACTCAGTTCACTGCAAAAATTAAAGGTTACACTCTTTTCTGTTTATAGCTACTAATGGAAAACTTGATGAAACTGGAAATTTACTTTGGCATGGACCATAGATATGCTGCCTTATTATTAAACTAGAGATAACCAATCTACAGAAGGTCCTATCAGTGACCCTTCTTACATTCTGTTTCCGCTGGTGGCCACAGGACTTTGTGTGCTTACCTTCCATAATGCTGAAAAATTAGTAACATAGAGCATATTCTTTTTTCTTTTTGTAGAGACAAAGCCTTAACTCTGTTGCCCAGGCTGCAGTGCAGTGGTATGAACATAGCTTACTATAACCTCAAACTCCTGAGTGCAAATGATCCTGCCACCTCAGCTTCCCAAGTAGCTGGGTCTGCAGGCACATGCCACCACACCCAGCTAATTTTTTTTAAAACATTTTGTAGAGAAGGGATCTCACTATATTGCCCACTCCAATCTTGAACTCCTGGCCTCAAGAATCCTCCCTTCTTGGCCTCCCAAAGCAGTCAGATTACAGGTGTGAGCTACCACTCCCAGCTCCATATTCTACTTTTAAATATGTTCAGATTTTCAAGTAATCATTTCCTAGTTCTGTAACTAAACATATAGCAAATTAGAATTGGAATTTCTTTTCCATTTTTTATTTCTAGTTGACTTACAAATGAGAAGCTAGTTCTGCATGTTGAGTGTTCTAATGAAAGCTTTCTTTGCAAAAATTGAGATTTTAATTTGTTCACAAGTACATGACCATAGAATGTATCAGCTAAAACTCAAAGAGAATGGAATGGACACAATTGAGAATTACACACGTAAACCTGTTGTCATCCTGTTCGGAGCTCATCTACTTAAAGTCCTTTCTTCTCTTAAAAAGTTAGCCCATTGGCCGGGCGCGGTGGCTCAAGCCTGTAGTCCCAGCACTTTGGGAGGCCGAGATGAGCAGATCACAAGGTCAGGAGATCGAGACCATCCTGACTAACACGGTGAAACCCTGTCTCTACTAAAAAAAATACAAAAAACTAGCCGGGCGAGGTGGCGGGCGCCTGTAGTCCCAGCTACTAGGGAGGCTGAGGCAGGAGAATCGCTAGAACCCAGGAGGCGGAGGTTGCGGTGAGCCGATATGGTGCCATTGCACTCCAGCCTGGGCAACAGAGCCAGACTCCATCTCAAAAAAAAAAAAAAGTTAGCCCATTATCTGATTCAGTTATATTTTCCATCTACGATTATGGATTACTCTATTTTAAAAACAACTTTAGCTTTTTTAATAAAACTAGTATAAAACCAGGGTTTTTTGTTTTTGTTTTTTGTTTTTTTGAGATGGTGTCTGTCACCTAGGCTGGAGTGCAATGGCACAATCTCAGCTAACTGCAACCTCCACGTCCTGGACTCAAGTGATTCTTGTGCCTCAGCCTCCCTAGTAGCTGGGACTACAGGCACACGCCACCATGCCCAGTTAATTTTTTGTATTTTTAGTAGAGATGGGTTTCACCAAGTTGGCCAGGCTGGTCTTGAACTCCTAACTTCAAGTAATCCATCTGCCTCATCCTCCCAAAGTGCTAGGATTATAGGCATGAGCCACCATGCCCAGCCCAGATCATTTTTTAAAAGATAATTCCCTATCTCTAGTAATAAGGAAGGATAAGTTTCCTAAGCTGCACTGCTTGGAAAATATGTTTTCCCTGTTCATCTAGAATATAAGATCTCTGACTTTGACTACTAACAGTAGTAAGAACTAGAAATTCTAAATGTGTTGTTAAGTATTGCATGAAAGAAAGGTAAGATGATAGCTGGCATTTCTCAGTTTTGGGGAGATATAAAGGATGCCTTGAGGATTTTGAACCTGGAAAAGGAGAGTTAGTGGATTTTTGGTGGCGAGGGGGCAGGGTATGTGGGTGTGTATGTGTGAATAATATTTTCAGATTGCTATATATTCACTGTTGATGCCAATAATAAACCAGATTTTTTTCCTTTCCAGGAACATCTAGTCTTCACAGTATGTTTATCATATCAGTACTCAGGATTGGAAGATACTGTAGAGGACAAGCAGGAAGTGAATGTTGGGAAACCTCTCATTGCTAAATTAGACATGCATCGAGGTTTGGGAAGGAAGACTTGCTTTCAAACTTGTCTTATGTCTAATGGTCCTTACCAGAGTTCTGCAGCCACCTCAGGAGGAGCAGGGCATTATCACTCATTGCAAGACCCATTCCATGGTGTTTACCATTCACATCCTGGTAATCCAAGTAGTGTTACACCAGCAGATAGCTGTCATTGCAGTCGGACTCCAGATGCATTTATTTCAAGTTTTGCTCACCATTCTTCATGTCATTTTAGTCGAAGTAATGTGCCAGTAGAGACAACTGATGAAATACCGTTTAGTTTCTCTGACAGGCTCAGAATTTCTGAAAAATGACTGCCTTGTTTTTGAAAGTTAGCATAATTATAGATGCCTCATGTGAGATAGTACTACACTTACATAAAGTGAAAAGGCAAATTTGTATATGTAGAGAAAGAATAGTAGTAACTGTTTCATAACAAACTTTAGAACTTTGAGATGTTGGAATTACATTATTTAATCACAGACTTCCTCTAAGATTTTGTGAATTGGTTGATTAGTTCTGTACAAATGAAGTATGGAGGTGTGTATGTTTATATGTATATAACAAAATATTTTCATGGTGACCACTCTGAAGTAAGAGCAATGGGAATGGCATTATTGCAGAATAAGTCATTGTATTTTTAACACCAGAAAGAACCTTGCGGCCGGGCGCGGTGGCTCAAGCCTGTAATCCCAGCACTTTGGGAGGCCGAAACGGGCGGATCACAAGGTCAGGAGATCGAGACCATGCTGGCTAATACGGTGAAACCCCGTCTCTACTAAAGAATACAAAAAACTAGCCGGGCGACGAGGCGGGCGCCTGTAGTCCCAGCTACTTGGGCGGCGGAGGCAGGAGAATGGCGTGAACCCGGGAGGCGGAGCTTGCAGTGAGCTGAGATCCGGCCACTGCACTCCAGCCTGGGCGACAGAGCGAGACTCCGTCTCAAAAAAAAAAAAAAAAGAACCTTACTGATCACCAGGCATAACCTCATTTTATCAATGGAAGAAACACATAAAGGCATCTAAGTTAGAGCTGGCACCAGAACTGAGACCTCCAGAAATCTATTCCAGTATTTTTTCCACTACACACTGCCTTCCTGACAGGTTCTGAGCTAAGTGTTATTTTTGTAGATAGAGTGAAATATATTTATATGTATAAATATATAGAGATACATAGCTGTGTATTGTCTCAAGAAATGTACAGACTTTAGTTTTTGATTATAAGGACTTTGCTGCAAGTTTTAGTTAAGAGGTTTGTATATAAATCTGATGTAGAACAGGCTGAAATTTCTTGTTCATAAGGTTATAAAACCGCATGAGAAGTGATCAAATGTTTGTTAAAGCTAGATAGAGGTTAAGAATCAAGATACAATGGATAATTTTCATAGCTGCCTATCTGAATTTTCCAAATACTTAGCATCTTCCTTGATAATATGTATTTTCTTCTTGAATTTCACTGGCCTAATGAGATAATATTGTTATCTTTGGTTCTACCTAAAAGTTGGTTAAAAATGCAATTGGCACTAACAAGGAAAAATACTGAATTAATAATTTTAAAAGTCTCACAAAGAAAATCCCAGGCCTAGATGGCTTCACTGCTGAATTCTACCAAACATTAAAATTAGCACTAATTTTTTGCAAACTGTTTCTAAAAGTAGGAGAGAAAAGAATACTTCCCAACTTATTCTAGGAGGTATTATCCTGATACTAGACTAGATATCACAAGAAAACTATAAGCCAATATTCCTTATTAATACACAAAAATCGTTAACAAAAATATTAGCAAACTGAATCCAGCAATGTATAAAAAGGATTCTACATCATGACCAAGTGGAATTTATCCCAGGAATTCAAGGTTGGTTCAACATCTAAAAATCAAACTAATATACAGTCAGTTCTCATTATTGACTAATTATGTTCTACAGAATATTCTCCCACAAACACTGAATTAAATATGGAACAACTGCTTTTTGGAGAATGTGTTTGTGTATATGTGTGTATACATATGTTTATCTCATGCACATTATGAGCTTGAATTCTTAATTCATCCTAGCAAATTCTACTTTATTTTACAGAAGTGAAACTGAGGTATCAAGTGTTAAGTGACATGCCCACTAACAGGTGTCAGAGCTGAAATTCAAACCCCATCCACCTGGCCCTGGAGCCAGAGCTTCTTGTACTACACTGAATTTCCCCTGCCATTTCCATCCTCCAGTCATTTCTCTATGAGGCTGAAACAGGAAAGCAGAGCATCATCATGTTCAGCCTCAGCTGGGACCATGTGTATTGGGTGACTCAAATTTTTCATCCATTTACACACATCCACAAATGACCACAAAAGTGCCACAGATATCAATTTGAGGGTTATAAATTTTAGCAAGTTGGTACATTCACAAATACATAATTGTGAATAATGAGGATCAACTGTACCATATTTAATAAAGCACAAAACCCACATAGATTGTCTTATTAGAGACAGAAATAGCATTTGATAAAATCCAAAACCTTTCATGATAAAAACACTCAACAAACTTAGGAACAAAAGGAATCTTCCTAGACATGATAAATATAACATCTGTGAAAAGCCCACACATGACATTATACTTCATGGTGATAGACTGAAGGCTGAATGTTTTCCCCTTAAGATTGGGAAGAAGGACAAGGATGTTCACTCACACTACTTCTATTCAGCATTGTACTTGAAGTTCTAGCCAGAGCAGTTAGGTTAGGAATTCAAGGTTTGTTCAACATCTAAAAAATCAAATAAGCTAATAAAGAAAAGCCATTTATACTGCAACAATAGTGAAACTATATGTATTCACAGTTGATATATACTTGTATATAGAAAATGCTAAAGAATCCCTAAAAAGTAATGAGTTCAACAGGTTGCAGGATACAAGATCAAACATTATACAAAAATCAGTTTTATTTCTGTACTAACAACAAACATTCTGAAAATGAGAATAAAGAAATCCTACATACAGTAGCATCAAGAATAAAATTACAACACGTTGTTTAAAGAAATCAAGATCCAGATAAATGGAAAGACATCCATGTTCATGGATTAGAAGACTTAATATTGGTAAGATGGCAATGTTGCCCAAATTAGTCTACATATTCAACACAATTCCTATCAAAAACCTAGCTGTATTTTTTGCAGAAGTTGACAAAATGGTAAAATTGATGCGGAAATGCAGGGGACCCAGAATAGCCAAAAAATCTTGGAAAAGAACAAAGTTGGAAGACACTTTTACCAATTTCAAAATGTGCTATGAAGCTACAATAAGATAGTGTAGGCATATGAATAGACATATTGATCAGAGGAATGGAACTGAACATCTAGAAATAAACCCATACATTTCTGATCAACTTATTTTCAACAAGGATGCTACTACCATTCAATAGAGAAGGAGTGGTCTTTTCAACAAACGGTGCTGGGACAACTGGTAGCTACATGCCCAGCAAGAGGATCCCTCCTTCCTACCACATTACAAATTCTAACTCAAAATGGATCATAGACCTAAATATAAGAGTTTAAACTCCTAGAAGAAAACAGAAGTAAATCTTTGTGGTGTTGGGCTTAGGAATGGTTTCTTAAGTACAATACCAAAAGCACAAGCAACAAAGGAAAACAATACATAAATGGGGCTTCATCAAAATTGACTTTAGCACCTTAAAGGATACCATTAAGAAAGTGAAGTTGGCCGGGCGCGGTGGCTCAAGCCTGTAATCCCAGCACTTTGGGAGGCCGAGGCGAGCGGATCACGAGGTCAGGAGATGGAGACCATCCTGGCTAACACGGTGAAACCCCGTCTCTACTAAAAAATACAAAAAACTAGCCGGGCGAGGTGGCGGGCGCCTGTAGTCCCAGCTACTAGGGAGGCTGAGGCAGGAGAATGGCGTGAACCCGGGAGGCGGAGCTTGCAGTGAGCTGAGATCCGGCCACTGCACTCCAGCCTGGGCGACAGAGCGAGACTCCGTCTCAAAAAAAAAAAAAAATTGAAACATTATAGAAGCAAAAGTGCATCTCTAAATGTGATGTACTTTTAGGTCACATTATGTCCAAAGGATTTGACCTAAAATTAATGTTGCTGTATTATGCTCCACACAATAGGCTGTTCTGCTAGAGAAATTTTTAATATTTTAAAAAATATTTTCATAAGCTTTGGTTTTACCACTTCCAAGTCTGTACAGACTGGTTATTTCTACATTACAAAGACAGTGTCTCCCTCAAAGGCTGACAGTTTTTATCGTCTGTGTTTGTAACATATACATCTATTCTTGCCAGATATGGGTCACATTGCCATCTGACCTCAGCATCCTTTATGTTATGCTCCAACTTGGATAAGCGGCTTTGTTTCCTTCCCAATCTCCTGGTCAGACAGTTGACCTCACGTCTATGTCTAGTGGTTTTCAAACGTCAGAGTAGCCCCTTGTTGGAGGGGCAGGGTTGGGGTTCCCCACTGTTTTTCACATTGCCTTTCCAGGTAAGCTTTGGTCTGCGCTAAACCCCGCTTTTGCTTTGAGATTCTCCCCCAACACAGCCATACGCCACACACAGCCCTTAGAAAAGGGGAAGAAAAGCTTCCTGACTGCACAGTGAGGGCTGGAGGCGTCTGGCCTGGAGGGAGTCCTGTCAGCCAGTGTGAGTGTCAGCCAGTGTGAGCTGCTGGTGACAGGGAAAGGCCGTGTGAACAGGTCCTGACCTGCAGTTCGGGCCCTCAAACAAATGACACCAAACTTGGCCCCCAGATCAGCTTTGTTATTCAAGATGTGGCTTGCTAGCAGGTACTACTGATTAGCAAGGCGAAGCACGGTCTGGTATCTTCCCGTTGGAATCGGTTGTTACTGCTAACTAGGTATGAAGTGTCTGAAAACCTGATCTGACACTTTGGCGTCAGCTAGCCCAGTTATATAGCTTTGGGAGGGATACAGTTTCGAGGTGTGCTGTGACACTCTCACCTGCAAGGCAGAAGTGTGCTTGTTGGGGGAAGGCCAGATAGGGGGCGCACAGGGGATGGCATGCTGGGACACACACTTCCTGGAAGTGTACGTGCAGAAAGCCACATCATAGCCCAAGGCTTTATGAGCACGAAAGGAACATGGCACGGGGCTGGGTGGGGGTCATCTAGATTAACCTGACAGTTAATGACAGCAGGCTAAGATGAGCCAAATGTCCCTCTCGTTGGCCAACCTTGCCAGTGAGGCTGAATGCTTCCAAGCTAAGAGTCTCCCTGTCCTGGACAGCACCTACAGGACCTGCCAGTGCCTGCTGCCCGAGGTGCTTTCTGACCAGTTTGCTTGAGCTACAGTAATTCATTGGTTCAGCTTGCAGACTTGCCTTGGAGCCCTTCTAGCCATGTAAGCTGACTTCACATCTGAGGCCTGACCCATGGTGTGACTCGCAAATTTACCTTTTCCGGCATTTTTGTGTCCTGGCCCCTTGTTGGCAGCATGTGACCAATACTGGCCACCAAGGCCCAAGCTAGACTGGCCGACAGAGTGTGGAGGGCGGAGGGCTGAGGGCTGTGGAAACCACAACCGTTATTAGGTAGGATTCATTCTGCCAGTAGACTGAAAAGAATGTCACCAAATAATGTCGAGAAGAAGGATAAGGAAGACCATTCTGTGATGCCCTGCTCAGCTGAGCAGACCAGGAGGCAGGCCCCCACTGAGGAGAGGCAGGAGAAGGGATGTCTTCAGGTGGGCCAATGGGAGCAGCTGGCTTTCAAAATGCCACTTAAAAGGGAGGCTGGCTATTGGCCTACACTGCACAGGAGCTTCCTGGCCAGATGCCACAGGGCCTGGGGTCACCAGCAAGCCTAGAGCTGAGGCTCCCTGAGCCCGTCTCCAAATACATAATCCGAGTGGGGCTGTGAGAGGCCGGAAGGGCAGTGTGGGCTCTACTCCTGGAGGACTCACCCACTCCCCAAAGGGCATGTGATCCATGCCCCAGGCCAGTGCTGCTGGCTGAGCGTGAGGAAGCTTGGACTCCGTTCCTCAGGAGCCCAAGCCCTTCAGCAGGAAGGCCGGGGACGTCTGGGGCCAGCACTGGGGGCAGAGCAATAGATGAGACTAGAGGGCTGAGGGCACATGGGAGCTAAGCCTGGGGAGATAGGCGGGGGAGCTGCCACAGAGCTGGGTCCAACCCAAAGGCTTCAGGGGTAAATCTGCCACCCCAGCCAACATTGGGTTTCTCCAAGTCCCTCTCCTTTCAGGGTTGTGTTATTTACCAATTCCTAAAGGGGACCTCAGAGACTAGCTCAAAGGCCATCTCTCTTACTGCATCCTCCCTGGTCCCCTCAATAGGAAGCCATGTAGAGACAGAGAGTAGTGGTTTCTGTGTGCATTTCACCCAAAAACGCACACAGAATGGAAACTAAACCATGTCTTGGCATGAATGACTCCTGACAATGACCCCGGATTGCTCCAGCCAGGCTGGGCTCATCACCTTCCCCGGATGGGAAGGCCCACCTGTGACCTGGCTATTCTAGGACATCACAGGCCATCACGGGCCAATCTGGTTCCCGCCCACCCCATTCCACTGGAAGATCGGGTCCATTAATTCACGAGAACAACACAGAACTCAGAGAAGCTGTAACACTCATGGTCATGGTTTATCACAGTGAAAGGGTATAGATTCCAATCAATCAGCAAGGGAAGAGCCATGTGGACAGAGGCCAGGAGAGACCAGGCCCCTCCATCATCCTCCTCTGGTGGAGTTGCACGGCCAGTGCTTACTCCTCCCAACAACGATGTGCCCAAACACACAAAGCGCTGCCAGCTAGGGCCGCTCACCTGAGCTTTGGTGTCCAAGATTTCTACTGGGGGCTGGTCACCCAGACATGGCTGATCCTGTTGGCTGATTCTGGTTTCCAGCCCCTGCAGAGGTCAAGCTGATACCACTTGGCTCAAGGGACCCCCATAGGATACATTGTTAGCAGAGACTATCTCTTGGGGCCCAAGGCCCCCAGGTAAATAAATGCACTCTTATCAGGGAGGCAATTCCAAGGGCTTAGAGGTGGCCTCCTGGGAGCCGGGGATAAGGGCCAAACCTTTCCTTGGTCAAGGTTAATCATGACCGCACCCCAGGACACTTGAGGCTGTCTCACTCTGGAGTATTGTGCCTGCTGCTGACTGCCTGGAATGCCTTCCTCACTTTGTCAGAGGGATTTGAACGAGTGACTCGATCTTGAATAGGGGCTGCATTCAGGAGGTTAGGCATCCTCAGTCACAGGATGAGACAGGAGGTCGGCAGGACTGATATCACAGGACACAGGTCACAAAGACCGTGCCGGTAAAACAGGATGCAGTAAAGACGCCAGCCAAAACCCACCAAGACCAAGATGGTGATGAAAGTGACCTCTGATCATCCTCACTGCTACTTATTTGCTAACTGACCGTTTACAAATGCCATGCAGTGTCCAGAAGTTACCCTATGTAGTCTAAAAAGGGGAGGGACCCTCAGTTCCAGGAAATCACTTTCTCAGAAAACTCATGAACAACCCAGCCCTGGTTTTGCATAGGATCAATAAGTAACCACGAATATACTCCATCCAGCAGCCCACGCCACTCCTGTCTATGGAATAACTACTCTCATTCCTTTATTTTCTTAATAAACTTGTTTGATAAACTTTACGGACTCACCCTGAATTATTTTGTGCACAAGATCCAAGAACACTGTCTTGGGGTCTGGATCAAGACCTCTTTCCAGTAACAGTTTTGCCAGGCTCACCCCTCTTCTTTCTTCAGATCATACCTTAATTAAGTGACACATCCTTCAGAAAACCTTACTGCTCAGCCTCCAAGCTGGATAAAATTCCCCTTTGCACATTCCCAGGGAGCCTCGGCTTCCCCATCAGAGCCTCTATCCCTCAGCACTGCACGTCCTCTCCTTGTCATCCTTTTCCAGCATCAGGCAGACTCTGCAGGGCATGCCCAAGAGATGGAGCTTAAGCTCTCTAAGGAGCCCCCGTCTCTTTCCCACCACACTCATCTCAGCAGACGACCACTCAGCCCACTCCATGGAGACACAGAGGCCATAGGGGCCCACGCCCCCATTCCCGTCCTCAGCCTCCATGTTCTCTCATGCCCACCCCGCTCTGCGCCCCACCGAGCTCAGAGTTCCAGATACTTCTCCAGGCTGAGCTTCAAGTGAGATCCCATCTCCTCTCTCCACCTCTGGGTTTTTGCCCATCTGTTGCCAAATTTGCCCAGGATGCCAAATTCATAGAAGCACTCCCTCAGGACCTGCCCCTGCTCACTCCTCCGTGGAGCTCACATTGTCCTCCCTCTCTGATATGTGCAGCCTCTCCCTGAACACTGGCTTCTTGACCAGAGGCTGCAACATCACCCCTCAAGACATCTCTCAATCCCAGATGCCCTCTTCAACTCTCCCTCATTCTCTCCCACACTACTCAATAACACCGTCCACACCCACATCTCCATTCCTTCACATCCTGTTCATGCCTCAGTCTCCTAATCCAAACACAATTATGAGACGAATGGAGAATGGTTTTGGTTTGGTTTTGTTTTGTTTGAGACAGAGTCTCACTCTGTTGCCAGGCTGGAGTGCAGTGGCGTGATCTTCGCTCACTGCAACCTCCACCTTCCGGGTTCAAGTGATTCTCCTGTCTCAGCCTCCCAAGTAGCTGGGATTACAGGGATGCGCTACCATGCCCAGCTAATTTTTGTATTTTTAGTACAGACAGGGTTTCACCACATTGGCCAGGCTGATCTCAAACTCCTGGGTTCAGGTGATCCACCTGCCTTGGCCTCCCAAAGTGCTGGAATTACAGGCGTGAGCCAGCATGCCCAACTGAAAAATGTTTTTTTTGTTTGTTCAGCTTATGCTGGCTACAATCTACTTTGAGATACTTCATACCTTTTCAAAGAATGAATCCCTGGTGGGGCACAGTGGCTCATGCCTGTAATCCCAGCACTTTGGGAGGCCAAGGCGAGTGGATCACCTGATGTCAGGGGTTCGAGACCAGCCCGGCCAATGTGGTGAAACCCTATCTCTACTAAAAATACAAAAATTAGCCGGGCATGATGGCAGGTGCCTGTAATCCCAGCTACTTGGGAGGCTGAAGCAGGAGAATCACTTGAACCCGGGAGGCAGAGGTTGCAGTGAGCAGAGATCACACCATCGCACTCCAGCCTGGGTGACAGAGTGAGACTGTCTCCCCCTGCCAAAAAAAAAAAATGAATTACTGATGAAACCTTAGTGAGGGAGGCACACATGCGTTCTAACCTAAGCAGGCGGTCCAGGGAGAGGGCACTGGCTCTCGCTTCAGCCAACCTTCCAAAGCCAACCTGAGATTCCCCATCCCTGGAAAAATGCCTCCTTTAAGATCTCCCAGATCATCTGTACATGGCTGCGCTTATGATGAGCATTTTTGAATGTTCTCATTTGCTTTCAGAATCCTTCCTGGGCATTATCTGATCCCCTCAGATCTCACAGATGCCACGTGCCCAAAAAACCTCGCTGCCGTTTATTGCTTCCTGAGATGGAGTCTTCCATTCAGTAGAAACAGCCCACAGTCGCTGCCACCCCTTCTGCTGGGACACCCTGGGGACTTGATGTCAATACTGCAAATCCCCAGAATTGACTGCAGTTCTTTTTGCTATGGGGAAGAGATGGGATGAATGGAAGTGCAAGAAGATGCCTTCTTGCCACCTAGTTTCCAGTCACTGCCTTCCTCTCCAAAACGATCCCTCCACTCATCCACTCTAAAGTCCCAATTCCTCAGCTTTCAGGCAGAGAGCCCACTACTATACCACTCTTAAGTTGTGACTGACTAGCCCTCCCAGGAACATTGGAAAATTTTGAGGGAGAGAAAGAGAAAAGTGGGCCGGGCGCGGTGGCTCAAGCCTGTAATCCCAGCACTTTGGGAGGCCGAGACGGGTGGATCGCGAGGTCAGGAGATCGAGACCATCCTGGCTAACACGGCGAAACCCCGTCTCTACTAAAAAATACAAAAAACTAGCCGGGCGAGTTGGCGGGCGCCTGTAGTCCCAGCTACTCGGGAGGCTGAGGCAGGAGAATGGCGTAAATCCGGGAGATGGAGCTTGCAGTGAGCTGAGATCCGGCCACTGCACTCCAGCTTGGGCGACAGAGCGAGACTCCGTCTCAAAAAAAAAAAAAAAAGAGAAAGAGAAAAGTAAGAGAAGGGATGAGACAGAAATCTCTCCTAGAAACAGTTACATATGGCTGGACGTGGTGGCTTACGCCTATAATCCCAGTACTTTGGGATGCTGAGGCGGGCGGATCATGAGGTCAGGAGATCAAGACAATCCTGGCCAACATGATGAAACCCCGTCTCTACTAAAATACAAAAAGATTAGCTGGGCCAGGCCGGGCGCGGTGGCTCAAGCCTGTAATCCCAGCACTTTGGGAGGCCGAGACGGGCGGATCACAAGGTCAGGAGATCGAGACCATCCTGGCTAACACGGTGAAACCCCGTCTCTACTAAAAAATACAAAGAACTAGCCAGGCGAGGTGGCGGGCGCCTGTAGTCCCAGCTACTCTGGAGGCTGAGCCAGGAGAACGGCGTGAACCCGGGAGGCGGAGCTTGCAGTGAGCTGAGATCCGGCCACTGCACTCCAGCCTGGACAACAGAGCGAGACTCCATCTCAAAAAAAAAAAAAAAAAGATTAGCTGGGCGTGATGGCGCGCAGCTGTAGTCCCAGCTACTCTGGAGGCTGAAGCAGGGGAATCACTCGAACCTAGGAGGTGGAGGTTGCAGTGAGACAAGATCACACCAGCCTGGTTACAGAGTGAGACTCCATCTCAAAAATAAATAGATAAATAAATGAATAAATAAAATAAATAAAATAAAATAAATAGAAAAAGAAACAGCCCCCTGTGGACCAGAAAGCTGAGCCTCTGGTGATTTGACTTCAGGTTCTGTGGCAGGCGGGTGGCCCAGGGAGTAACTGGGTAGTGAAAATGAGAACGGAGCACGTGGACCAACTCCTGTTGAGCCTCTGGGCAAAAGCCAGGCCTGTCCAGCAGAGCATTTTCCAACTGTTGCAAAAATTATCCTATGAACACCTCTCTCTCCAGGGCTCAAACTCGCACCTTTGATGATACGGCTTCCTGCTGCCATTGCCTGTTCTGATGTCAGAGCAGTCATTCCCACGGCAAATGGAACGGAGAGCTAAATGGGAGAGTGACTAGGGGCTAAGACTTCTCTGAAATACCATGGCTGCCAGGCAATTTCATTAAGGAGAAACAGAGATGGACAATGTCATAAACATTCTCCCGCCATCAGAAGGAATCACCTGCAGGACAAGTCACTTCTGAGGTCGTAAACACTCACACCACGGGCCAGGCCACTGGCAGAGAGCAGTGGTTGAGGTGAAAGTCACCCTGGAGAATGGCGTAAACCCGGGAGGCGGAGCTTGCAGTGAGCTGAGATCCGGCCACTGCACTCCAGCCTGGGTGGCAGAGCAAGACTCCGTCTCAAAAAAAAAAAAAAAAAAGAAAGTCACCCTGGGGCCCAGGTCTCAAACTTACCCTGGCTAGACTGAACCAGAACGTTTTTCCATTTCTTTTCCTTAAATTAATGTTTAAAAGTTCCCCTCCCCACATAATCCCAATCCCACTTCCAGGAGACAATGCTACCTCTTTAGTGTATATTTCTTCCGGTTGTATTATGTATATAAATCCCCAGACCACCTGGACACACACACACGTATGAGTGTTATACACATACATGTGTACAGATCTTTTATACACAGGTGTACACGTGTGCATGTGTGAGATTATGCTGAGTGCACCGTTTTCCAGTTCCTACTTTCACTTCACAATAGCTCTTGGCCATCTTCCACCGCAGTGTATTTAGAGTGACTCTAGAAATAGAACGATTTCTAATGCACCTTTCAGATTTCAACTCTTTAAATAAATGCGACAAGGGCACATCTCGTGGCCCAAGGTCGTGACTGCTAAGGCCCAGAGAACACCACAAAGTTGTTAGCTTCAGCCGTGCTGACCTGCTAGAAGGTGGGTACAGGCGCCTAAGTGGAGGCTACCATTCATGTGCCCCCCAGCCACGCACCCCACCCTCATACACACACTCTCCCTCGAGGAGCATTTACCTTCACCTTCCTTCCCGCCCCAGGTGTTTGTGACTCGGTGGGTGGGTAGTGAGTGACAGAGACACACCCGTGTCTTCAGAACACAGGCCACTGAAGGACAGCAGGCCCAGGGCTGGAGGGGGCCTGAGCATGCCCTCCCTCACCAGGCTGACCAGGCTCGCATGCAGTGGGGCAGAGGCAGTGGAACTATCCAGAAAACGTGCCCATCCCCCCGCCCAAGCCATCACAGTGGGAGCTGAGTACAGGGTCACTAGGACAAAGAGTGAACGGAACCATCTTGAAAACAGCGGCGGCCGGGCGTGGTGGCTCAAGCCTGTAATCCCAGCACTTTGGGAGGCCGAGACGGGCGGATCACGAGGTCAGGAGATCGAGACCATCCTGGCTAACATGGTGAAACCCCGTCTCTACTAAAAATACAAAAAACTAGCCGGGCGAGGTGGCAGGCGCCTGTAGTCCCAGCTACTCGGGAGGCTGAGGCAGGAGAATGGCGTAAACCCGGGAGGCGGAGCTTGCAGTGAGCTGAGATCCGGCCACTGCACTCCAGCCCGGGCGACAGAGCGAGACTCCGTCTCAAAAAAAAAAAAAAAAAAAAAAAAGAAAACAGCGGCGATGTTTCCTGTCTCCACTGGCACAGGCCTCCGTGGAGCCCATGTTCTTTCCACAAAGAGTTCAAGTTGCTCAAAGAAATAAGGAAAGGCCACTTGTGAGCAGTGGTTCTCCAGGTGAAACCCAGAGGGCGTCGGGATGCCCACAGATTCCTCAGGAAACTCTTGCAGGGAGACATGGGGGTACCAGGGACACGCCTCCACCCCACCATGGCTGCCCACAGCAGGGTCCATAGCAAAGGGACCAAGTGGCCCATGGGCTGGTGGGAGCAGAAGCCCGACCACCTCCTCCAGGCCCCACTGCCCCCTTGGGCCACCGCAGAGACTTCCAATGCCTCCATCTTCTCTGTCTCTCCCTCTCTCCCCACTTGCTGTCTTCCTCAGGGGCCCCTTCCCTGTCAACTACCACTGGCACTCGGCTGGAAGAACAGGACAGATTTGCCTGTTAGTACCTGCGGCAACTCATCCCCCAGCCCCTAACTCTGGGAGGATCCCATTTTCCTCCTGCTATTCCCTGGGCTTGACACGGCTGAATGTGGAAGACCCCCAGGGAAACAAGAGGCTTGGGAAGGAAGGTCACACTGGAGTTCGCAGGGGAAGCGTCACCCAGGCACAGGTACTCGGCATAGAGTGCAGATGCTGGCCGGCCAGTCCCACACCCAGCTTACTGCAGAGGCACAACCACACTTCTGCTCCAAGGCTGGGGGAACTCCGTGGTCTTGGTGAGGAAGAGGAAGAGGACGAGGAGGTGAGCAAGCTGGGAACAGCCCCCACATGTCTCTTACCACGCCTTCATTCCTCTCTCCTCACAGCGCTGAGTTTGGATGTTTCCTTTCCACTGTTCTCTCGGCTGGTGGTGGCAAAGGAGAAGGCTGCAGTGGAAGGAGAGAGAAAAGGGGGGACCCCAGAGATCCTCCTCCTATTCTCTAAGCCGTCAAAGGCTTCAGATATCTACAGCTTTGCTGCTTTAACTGCTCATTGTGAAAAGAATGAGTCTTATACTTGAATACAACCCTAAAATCAAAAGAATGACATCTAACCCGCTGTTCATGACTTTTTTTTTTTTTTTTTGAGACAGAATCTCACTCTGTCGCCCAGGCTGGAGTACAGTAGTGTAATCTTGGCTCACTGCAACTTCTGCATCCTGGGTTCAATTGATTCTCCTGCGTCAGCCTCCTGAGTAGCTGGGATTACAGGTGTGCACCACCATGCCCAACTGATTTTTGCATTTTCAGTAGCGACAGGATTTCACCATGTTGGCCGGACTGGTCTCAAACTCCTAACCTCAAGTGATCTGCCCACCTTGGCCTCCTAAAGTGCTGGGATTACAGGAGTGAGCCACAGCGCCCAGCTCGGCCCGTCAATAATTTAAAAGACTGCATTTCTACTGTCCGACTCCATTTGTGTAAAGAGTCCAGGAAAGGCAAATCTCTAGGGATAGGGTAGGCTACCAGGGACTGGGTGCCAGGGAAGTTGCGAGAAACGGAAACTGCCAGTGGGTATGGGGACTCTTTTGGGGTGATAAAAATGTTTTCAAATTGATTGTGATGAACAATGATCTGGAAATATACCAAACTGGTGAATGGCATGTGAATTATTTCTCAATAAAGTTGGTTTCTTTTAGAAAAAGTAGTTCAAAATTTCTGAGGCTGTTTTTGTTTTTTTAAAAAAGCATATCATGGGCCCCAGTGTGTGGCTCACGCCTGTAGTCCCAGCACTTTGGGAGGCGGAGGTGGGCAGATCACTTGAGGTCAGGAGTTCGAGACCAGCCTGGCCAACATGGTGAAACCCCATCTCTGCTAAAAATACAAAAGTTAGCCAGGTGCAGTGGCACACACCTGTAGTTCCAGCTACTCGGGAGGCTAAAGCAGAACTGCTTGAACCCAGGAGGTGGAGCCAAGATTACATCACTGCACTCCAGCTGTGAGAGGATAAGTGTTCACTATTGTAAGGCCCAAGTTAGTGGTAATTTATTAGAACAACCCTAGGAAACTAATGCAGAAAGGCCAGGGGGACCACAAGCTCTTTTGTGATCCACCCCTTTGTTTTCCAAATGGCTTCATGTAGATTCAGAACCTTCTGTGGCAGTCTCTTGCTCCCTCTCCTGGCTCAAAGCAAGAACTGTGCCCCCTTCAGTCCCACGGAGATTGATCTCCCTGATGAAGTGGAAGAAGAGAGGAGTTTGCAAAACTTAGAAATGCTGTTGTAAGAAAAAAATTTTTTTTGAGACAGGGTGTCTGTCACCCAGACTGAAGTGCAATTACTTGATCACGGCTCACTGCAGCCTCGAAATCCAGGGTTCAAGTGATCCTCCACTAAGCCCTGCTAATTTTGTTTGTAGAGATGGGTCTTGCTATATTGCCCAGGCTGGTCTTAAACTCCTGGGCTCAAACAATTCTCCCACCTGGCCTCTCAAAGTGCTGGGATTATAGGTGTAAGCCACCATGCCTAGAAGAAAAATAATTTTAATGGTGCATTATTTTCCCATCTTGAGAGAAGAGTGAAGACTTAGCACTTGTCCTGAAGGCTTAGCTCCATCCTATGCCCTCATCCTTCCTGATCATTTCAACTCCATGTTGATGACCCACGCAATTCTTCTCTCGGCTCCTTGGCTTCCTCATCCACAGAGACTTCTTGTAACCCAACCACACACCACCCAAGAGATATTCTGGACCTTGTCATCACAAAAATTACACTCTTCCAAAATCACGGATTTAAATTTTGTCCTTTCTGATTACAAAGCCCTATCTTTCAGCCCACTTTCTTGAGTGCCCCTCAATATCACAAGTCACCAGAATCAAGATGCTAACACTTAGCCCCTCTTATTTCACTCATATCTCGACTTTCTTGTCTAACAAAGAATCTGGATTGTTTCATCTATTTGCTCTCACAAACACCAACTCCCCGATCCACTCTTCTACTTTCAGCTGGCGAAACTCCAACCCCACCAACTTCCACACACTTCTCTCTACTTAAGCCCCTCATTCCCCTTTCTCCTCCTACCCTCCCCCACTCCTGGGAGCGTTGCTTCACCCGCCACTGAAAAACTGAAGCCATCACAGCGTGTTACTAACCCTCTTGCATCTATAGTTTTCTTTCTTCCTGTTACAGTGGAGGACTTGTCACTCCTGTCTAACCCCTCCACATAGACTCTGGGTTGCATCCCCTTTTATTTTCTTTTAGAGACAGGTTCTCACTCTCTAGCCCAGGCTAGAGTGCAGTGGTATAATCATAGCTCACTGCAGCCTCAACCTCCTGGGCTCAAGCAATTCTCCCACCTCAGCCTCCCGAGTAGCTGGACTACAAGCACACGTCACCTATGCCCAGCTAATTTATTTTTATTTTTGTAGACAGTGTCTTGCTATGTCACCCAGGCTAGTCTCAACTTCCTGGGCTCAAGTGATCCTCCTATCTCAGCCTCCCAAAGTGCTCCGATTGCAGGCATGAGCCACCGCGCCCAGCCTCTCCATCTCCTTTTTGTCTGTCCTAAATTTCATTTATTCGGTTATGTCCCCTCTAATATGATCAATATGCCTCATTTTGACCCCTTCTTCTCACAGGCACACAGGCACGCTGTCAGAGCCAGCTTCGTGGGCTTGAGACCTCTGCAGACACACAGGGCCCTGTGCCTGGTTTCATGTTCTGCTGTCACTGCTTATAAATTCTTAATTTTTTAACAAGGAGCCAGTCCTGCCTGCTCTAGTATCTGCCATTTTCTCTGCTTCCCCTCTCTAAACTACCAAAACAGAGCCTGTGTGAACTATCTCTACTTCTACTTGTATCTCTACTTTGTCACTTTTACTAATTCTGTTTTTTTAGACAGGGTCTCATTCTGTCATCCAGGCTGAAGTGCAGTGGTGCAATCATAGTGAGCTCAAGAGATCCTCCCACCTCAGCCTCCCAAGTAGCTGGGACCCAAGCATGTGCCATTATGCCTGGCAAATTTTTAAATTTTTGTAGACATGGGGTCTCACTGTTTCTCAGGCTGGTCTCCAACTCCTAGAATCAAGGGATCCACCCACCTTGGCCTCCCAAAGTGCTGAGATTACAGGCAGCAGCCACCGCACCCAGTCCCCTTTCATTAACTCTGAAAGTATTCCAATCCCAACACTTTTCTCCTGAAAACAAACCAACAAAAAAACTATCCTCGTCAATGTTTCCATATGGCCTCAATCTGGTGACATTCAAAGAACCTTTTCAGAAGCCATCCCTGAAGACTCTCCTCTTGCAGTTCTCCATTTTATTCTCCAACCTGGCAGCCTGTTGCTTTCATTCCCAGCATTTTTCTCATGCAAAATTGCATAACTGTGAATGCGTTTTTTGCCTTCTTCCACTCTAAGCTCTGTGGGCAGAGATCATGTGTGCTGGTCCCTGACACAGTCCCTGGGTGTTCACTGAGTGAATACATGAGGGAATGGATGTGCAAGAGAGTTCCAGAACTTGGTAAGAGTTCAAGGGATCAGTAACGTATAAACCCAGTAGGAAAATTTTAAAAAGCTAGAAAGATCTGATAGTAAAAGGAGAGGCCAAAAATTTGGATAACCAGGAAAGAAAATGAGCAAATAAAACATCATTTATATTAAGATAGCTGGAAGGATAGATGGGTGCTCTCAGAAGGTAGAATACTGAAGTGTAAGATTTCAAAAACAGTTCTGCTAGTGTAAGTGCTGGCCAGTTCTGGGGTGGTCATGAGTAGGGGTAGATTGAGTAAATTGGAAGTGAAGGTCACTGGGGTTCAGATCAAGGAACTGATCTGAGGTTGCCGGATAGGTTGCTCGAATGGCTATTCAAGCCATCAGATGAACAGGAGAAGTTGAAGTCAAAGGGAAGACGTTGCAGCCAGTACAGTGCCACGTGCCTATAGTCCCAGCTACTAGGGAGGCTGAGGCAGGAGGATCCCTTGAGGTCAGGAGTTTGAGGCTGCAGTGAGCCAGGACCACTCCTGTGAACAGCCACTGTACTCCAGACTGGGCAACATAGTGAGATACCCCACATTTTCAATGAATAATGTTGACTAACACTTATAAAGTATCTACTATGCGCCACATACTATTCTAAGTGCTTTGCATACATTTATATATTCTATATGCAAATAATATTAACAACAACCCTATGAAGCATATTACTGTTATCATCCCCAGTTTATAGATGAAAAATTGAGGCAAGAGCCAGGCGCGGTGGCTCAAGCCTGTAATCCCAGCACTTTGGGAGGCCGAGACGGGCGGATCACGAGGTCAGGAGATCGAGACCATCCTGGCTAACACGGTGAAACCCCGTCTCTACTAAAAATACAAAAAACTAGCGGGCGAGGTGGCGGAGGCTGAGGCGGGAGAATGGCGGGAACCCCGGAGGCGGAGCTTGCAGTGAGCCGAGATCGCACCACTGCACTCCAGCCTGGGCGACACAGCGAGACTCCGTCTCAAAAAAAAAAAAAAGAAAAGAAAAATTGAGGCAAGAGAAGAAACTCTGGGGTTGGGCGAGGTGGGTCACCATCTGTAATCCCAGCACTTTGGGAGGCCAAGGCAGGCAGATCATCTGAGGTCAAGAGTTCAAGACCAGCCTGGCCAACATGGTGAAACCCCATCTCTACTAAAAATACAAAAAAATTAGCCAGGCGTGGTGGCGGGCACCTGTAATCCCAGCTACTTGGGAGGCTGAAGCAGGAGAATTGCTTGAACCTGGGAGGCAGAGGTTGCAGTCAACCAAGATCACACCACAGTACTCCAGCCTGGGTGACAAAGCAAGACTCCATCTTTAAAAAAAAAAAAAGAGAGAGAGAGGAAACTCGGCCAAGGTCAGACAGCTAGCAAATAGCAGAGCTGGGAGAGGACTCCGGCTGTGTGGCTCCAGAGCACAAGGCCTCTCGTCTCGACAGGAAGATGACAGACATAAGAGACCATAATGCTGGGGGTTAAAAGGTAGAAGAGAAGCAGGAACCAGATCTGAAGGCCTTTGCATTTCATGCTGAGTTTTGTAATGACCCTCTTGGCAATTGGCAGACTTTGAAGGAGGTCAGGCCAGGGCATGACAGAATCAGATTAGTGCTCTGGAAAGATCTGTCTGGCTGCAGAGTCAGACGGAAATGGATGGTCTGGAGGCAGGAGGGCCCTTCAGAGCCTGCTGCAACAAAGAGGGACTTATAGTGGGCAGGCGCCTACACCTCTGCTTTGGCAAGGAAATGGGGCAGGTGGCAATGTTGGAAAAGGAGCCCAGGAAGGCACAGCTTGCAGGAGTCACAGCCTCCCCAGGGGGACAGTTCGAGCTCACCTGGCCCCTAGGCAAGACAGCAGAGTCCTGGCCACCTAGAATGGCCCGGTACGGGCCAGCCTGAGCCCAGAGGGCGTGACGTGCCCGGCGAGAAACCCTGAGGTCCCCGCGCGGGGACAGCCAAAAGTCTGCACGGGGGCCTTGGGAACTGGATGCACCCCTTAGAGGACCCCCGCTTTGTGGGCCCCAGCCTGGCCTTGGGTCCCTTCGCCTTCTGAGCTCGGGGCAGGCCGGGAGCTGGGTGCCCAGCAGAGGGCAGCACAGGCTTGCACTCGTCCCGGTCTGAGCGCCGTTTGCACCTGCCGGGGGCCCTGCAGCTGCGCAACACAGAGGTAGTGGTGCGCTCTCACCCACCCGCGAGCTCCCATGCATAGCACACCCAGGCCCTCCCCGTCCAGCTCGTGGCTCAATACGATACCTGGAAGGCCTGGGGGCCCTCAGGAAGAGCGAGGGACAGCAGCCAGGGCGGCTGGGATAACAGCCAGACTCGGGCACGCACGAACAGGCCAAGACAAGTGGCGGGTTCCCTCTCCCACACCCACGCCTGTGATGCTGCCAAAGGGCAGAGAAATATCAAAAAAGCTCCACCTGGCCGAGCGCGGTGGCTCAAGCCTGTAATCCCAGCACTCTGGGAGGCCAAGATGGGTGGATCACGAGATCAGGAGATCAAGACCATCCTGGCTAACATGGTGAAACCCCGTCTCTACTAAAAAATACACAAAACTAGCCCGGCGAGGTGGCAGGCGCCTGTAGTCCCAGCTACTCCGGAGGCTGAGGCAGGAGAATGGCGTGAACCCGGGAGGCAGAGCTTGCAGTGAGCTGAGATCCGGCCACTGCGCTCCAGCCTGGGCGACAGAGGGAGACTCCGTCTCAAAAAAAAAAAAAAAAGCTCCACCAAATCTCCTGGGAAGGAGGCCCCTGCCTTGAGAACAGTCAACCAGATACCCCCCGGGGCCGGGGCAGGGCACGGAAGCAAAAGCGTTTAGATTCTAATGGAGTTTTGAAAACTACCCACCCAACAGGGAAAAAGAAAAAGGACTGGAATCCTGGCAGGGAGCTTCCCTGACTCTGGCCTCTCCAAACTGGATGTCAAATCATGAAGAGACGTCCCTAGGTCCCTCCTACTCTAGTTTGTTTTTTATAATTGTGGCTTTTTTACTATTATTTTTAATTCTTGTAAAACATAACATTTGCCATGTTAACCATTTTTAAGTATACAGTTCTATTTTACATCGTTCCCACTCTGGATTTTTACTGGGATTTCTCACGTACAGAATGAGGCACTGAGAAACACTATAAGGAAAAGACAGACCTGGAGAATGACTTTACTGAGGAAAGTACATTGGGAATTCTAAGGTGGGTATGAGGTTTTGCAGCCACTGTGCCTTATGAACTTTCCAGTGCACCTCTGTCCTGAGGGTTTCCACCCTGTACATCTCAGTCATGCCACCCTCCACGCCCTCCCCATACACAGCCCAGACAGAACCCATGGCTCATCTGGGAGTGGTCAGCGAGCACCCCAAAGGGATCCCTGCCCATATTCAGAAATGGGAAGTAGGCTATTCAAAAACATTTGCAATGTTGTGGCAGAAATAATCTTTGCAGTATGTAAATGAAAAGTTCCAAGCAATTATGACAAATTTTTGAGCAATCAATGCACTGGGTCTTTAGCGTTCAATGAGCTAGAAAGCTGAGCAAGACAGAACTTGAACCCCTAATAATTATAACAGCTAATACTTACAGAGCGCTATGAGCCTGGCACGGTGCTAACCACTTTACTCATTCAGGTCTTTGCAGTGGAAATGCTGCTATTATCCCCATTTTACAGAGGAGAAAATCAAAGCCCTGAGGGCTAGCTGGCTTGTTCAAGGTCACAGGGGAGGTAAATGGTGGGGCCTGGATTTGGACCCAGGCAGACAGGCTCCAATAACACGACTCATGATGGCGCCCCTGCCTGATGCTGTGCTGGGAGCTGTATAGACTGAGCCAGTTCCCACTCTGGGAGGCTCAAAAGCTTGTGGAAGGGTGAGTCTGCTAACTTATTTCTTGGTTTTGGTTTGAGATGGGGTCTCACACTGTTGCCCAGGCTGGAGTGCAGTGGCACAATCATGGCTCACTGTGGCCTCAAATACCCAGGCTCAAGCGATCCTCCCACCGCAGCCTCCGGAGCAGCTGGGACTACAGGTGCATGCGACCATGCTCTAGCTAATTTTAAAAATTTTTGTAGGGACAGGATTTTGCCATGTTGCCCAGGCTGGTCTCAAAACCCTGGCTTCAAGCAATTCTCCTGCCTCAGCCTCCCAAAGTGCTAGGATTACAGGTGTGAGTTACTGCACCTAGCCCAGTCCATCATCTTTGAATAATGTCAGAGTCACTGGTCTTGGGGACCTAGAATTGCCCTAAATTCTCTCCATTTTGACTTGTAAATTTTCACATGAATACTTTAACAAAGCTTATCAATGCAACCGCAGGCTGTCTACATGCACTCACCAACAATCCTCTTTCCACCAGTCCTTCTGTTTCAGCCTTAGTGCACACACACACAAAAATTTAATGTTGCCAAAGGACTTGAGAAAATCCAGAATGTTTTCATATCCACAACATGTCTCGGGAATGTGCTGCCTATGGCAGACCTTCCTCTGCCTGTCCCTTCTCCTTCATCCTCGACTTTGCTGTCTAGCTCTTTAAGGGACTTGAGCCTGAGAGCACGTGACCAGAGGACAGCCTAGGGAGGTGGTGGTATTTCTTGATAACACCAGAAGAGCAGAGAGCAAAAGTAGAACTGGAAGTGTGGTCTGGTTTTCCATTTTCCTGTACTTGGATTTTAAGCTAGTGGTAGGTAGAAAAGAAAAAGGTTTGAAAACAATGTTATTTCAGGTGCACCCAGCAGCTGTGCACACCATGACTTTAACCTCTCCTTTCTTTCACTCCATAGCTGACCTTCTCCCTCAACCTATACCCAGTGCATTGTCACTGGGGAAGCAGGGTGAGGAGGAAACCAGTAGCTATGCTAATTGGTGACAGCCCACATCTATTTATTTATCACTTAGCTATACTTATCAGAGAACAAAAAATACAATCTTTCATGCCCAGCGCTGGATCAATTTGCAGCTGAGGCATTTATGCTTATACACTTTCCTTTCTCCCTTTGTTATCCATTCTTTTCATTTGTATGTACAAGTGGGTGATATTTGATTGCACTTTGAGGCCGAAGCATTTCAACAGATGTCGGATAATGGGGAAGAAAGAATGCAGAGGCCGCCCTGCCTGCTGCCCAGGTGGGCTGTGTTTGCATCTGGTTCTTTCAGGATTTCATTTTGCAGAATATTGTCAGGGCTCACATTGCCCAATGCAGCTGCATTTGGTGGCTTTTAGAATTTTCACAGTCCCAGCTGGGTACGGAGGCTCACACCTGTAATCCCAGCACTTTGGGAGGCTGAAGTGTGCAGATCACTGGAGGTCAGGAGTTCGGACATGGTGAAACCCCATCTCTACCCAAAATACAAAAAATTAGCTGGGCATGGTGGTATGCACCTGTAATCCTAGCTACTCGGGAGGCTGAGGTACAAAGAATCACTTGAACCCAGGAAGTGGAGGTTGCAGTGAGCCGAGATTGCACCACTGCATTCCAACCTGGGTGACAGAGTGAGACTTCATCTCATCTCAAAAAAAAAAAAAAATTGTTTCAGGGAGTAGGCCAGCGAGGAATCTTATCCCAGCACTCATCAGTTAAAACCAACTATTTTTGGCTTTCTTAGCATGGGGCCAGATTTTGCAGAGGAAATAGGATATGAATTCTGTGTTTGGGGGAAGTGTGGATCTTCTGGGGGTTTTCTCCTCTCATCCTATTGGATCAACTTCAATGCCCACTTCCATTCCCTCAGACCCGGATTTTTCTTTTTTTTTCTTTTTTTGAGACGGAGTCTCACTGTGTCGCCCAGGCTGGAGTGCAGTGGCCGGATCTCAACTCACTGCAAGCTCCGCCTCCCGGGTTTATGCCATTCTCCTGCCTCAGCCTCCCAAGTAGCTGGGACTACAGGCGCCCGCCACCTCGCCTGGCTAGTTTTTTGTATTTTTTTAGTAGAGACGGGGTTTCACCATATTAGCCAGGATGGTCTCGATCTCCTGACCTCGTGATCCGCCCATCTCGGCCTCCCAAAGTGCTGGGATTACAGGCTTGAGCCACCACAGACCTGGATTTTTCTACCTTGGCATGACTGGCATTCAGAAGCCCAGTAATTGTTGCTGGGAGCTCTCCTGGGAATTGCGGGATATTTGAGCAGCATCCCTGGCCTCTGCCCACTAGCCACCAGTAACGCCAACTTCCACCCCTCACCTCCAGTTGTGACAACCAAAAATATCTCCAGACATTGCCAAATGCCCCCTGGGTGAACAAAATTGCCCCTGTTTGAGAATCACTAAGGTAATGGGTAGAAGCCAGAGATTCTGCAAAGCATCCTCCAATACACAGGACAGTCCCCCCACAACACAGAGCATCAACCCAAAAATGACAATAGTGCTGGGGTTGAGAAACCTTGTCCTGTTTAAGTTAGCAGTAGTCGAGTTTTTTGGATTTTGCAACCTAACAGATTCCTAATACATCCCTCAATCTTTTTTTGCCCTGATACAAAATCAAGGAGATTGAAAGAATGCTGTAAAAGGTAAACACTTTGAAGAGGGAACGTGTGCTTATCCTAAACCTGGGGCTGTCTGACACTTCGTAGAGATGTAGCAAACCCCTTCAAAGGGAAAGGTTAGTGGAAGTCCCCTTCACGGGAACTGACCAGTGGGATGCGGAGGCTGTGATGGGCGATGTGACAATCTCAGTGGTGACCCAAGAGGCCGCCTTTCCCCTTCCACGGTTTCTGTGAAGAGTCTTCCACTGGGGACTTCAAAGCCACAATATTAGGAGAGGGGGCAGCAATAAATCCAACAATTCATGCTGTAAGGAGGAAGAATCCAGCTGCTCAGTGTCCTTGGGTCAGATCTGGTTCTAGAATCTACCACAAGAGTTGATAACAGGACAGAAGATTTGTAATCAGGACCATCTCAGAGGTTCTGGGACACGTGGATTCCACCTCCTGTCTCAGAAGGGCGAGACTCCACTCCTTTTGAATGGTGCTAATTTTGGGATGTTGGAAACTTGGAGGTATTCTGAAGCAGCTGCCTCTGCTGAGAACTTTTTTTTTTTTTTTTTTTGAGATAGTCACTTGCTCTGTCACCAGGCTGGAGTGCAGTGGCGCCATCTTGGCTCACTGCAACCTCCGACTCCCTGGTTCAAGCAATTCTCCTGCCTCAGCCTCCCAAGTAGCTGGGACTACAGGCGCCCACCACCACACCCAGCTAATTTGTGTATTTTTAGTAGAGACAGGGTTTCACCACATTGGCCAGGATGGTCTCGATCTCCTGACCTTGTGATACAGCCACCTCGGCCTCCCACAGTGCTGGGATTACAGGCATGAGCCACCACGCCGGGTCCAAGAACTGTTATCTTGTCCTTGTTCTCACCTTACAAAACCCACTATTCTGCTATTTCCCAGTGGGTTACAAGACCAAATAAGAACATTTAAGATGGAGGTATCGGCCGGGCGCGGTGGCTCAAGCCTGTAATCCCAGCACTTTGGGAGGCCGAGATGGGCGGATCACAAGGTCAGGAGATCGAGACCATCCTGGCTAACACGGTGAAACCCCGTCTCTACTAAAAAAATACAAAAAAATTAGCCGGGCGAGATGGCGGGCGCCTGTAGTCCCAGCTACTCAGGAGGCTGAGGCGAGAGAATGGCGTAAACCCGGGAGGCGGAGCTTGCAGTGAGCTGAGATCCGGCCACTGCACTCCAGCCCGGGCGACAGAGCGAGACTCCGTCTCAACAAAAAAAAAAAAAAAAAAAAAAGATGGAGGTATCAATGATGAAGTTTTCGGTCAATCTCTCAAAATCAAGAGGATGATCAAAAGTGGGGAATTGTTAAATCAAGTTTAGCCTAAATCTGCCTCCTTACATATTTAAGTTCAGCCTACAGGTTTCTCTGTACATAATGAACTATAACCTAAATGGAGGTGCCAACCACCTAGTTCCGGTCAATCAAAGGGGGCTAACTGTTCCAACTATTCAAAAAAGGTAAACACGAGCTATAACCAATCCGGATGTTTCTTACCTCACTTCCGTTTCCTGTAAGTCCTTTTCCATTTTCTGTCTATAAATCATCTACCACGCAGCTGCACTGAAATCTCTCTGAACCTCCCCCAGCCCAAGAGGCTACCCAATTTGTGAATTGTTCTTTGCTCAATTAAACTCTGTTAAATTAAAAATAAAAAGGAAGGCTGGGTGCAGTGGCTCATGCCTGTAATCCCAGCACTTTGGGAGGCTGAGGTGGGCTGATCACCTGAGGTCAAGAGTTTGAGACCAGCCTGGCCATCATGGCGAAACCCCATCTCCATTAAAAAGAATACAAAAATTAGCCAGGCATGGTGGCGGGTACCTGTAATCCCAGCTACTCAGGAGGCCAAGACAGGAGAATCGCTTGAACCTGGGAGGCAGAGGTTGCAGTGAGCCGAGATCATGCCATTGCACTCCAGCCTGGAGGACAGAGTGACACTCCATCTCAAACAAACAAACAAAAAACAAGGCAATGTGACGACAGAGGAAAGACTGGAGTGATGCTCTTTGAAGATGGAGGAAGAGACCACGGGCTGAGGAACCCAGGCAGCAAATGAAAGCTGAAAGCTGCCAAGAAGCAGATTCTCCCCTCAGAGCCTGCAGAAAAAACAAGCCCTGCCAATACCTTGACTTTAGCCCAGTGAAACTGACTTCAGATTTCTGTTCTCCAGAACTGTATGAGAATTTTTTTTTTTTTTTGAGACGGAGTCTCGCTCTGTCGCCCAGGCTGGAGTGCAATGGCGTGATCTCAGCTCACTGCAAGCTCCACCTCCTGGGTTCAAGCGATTCTCCTGGCTCAGTCTCCCAAGTAGCTGGGATTACAGGCACCCGCCACCACGCCCAGCTAATTTTTGTATTTTTAGTAGAGACAAGGTTTCACCAGGTTAGCCAGGCTGGTCTCAAACTCTGGACCTCAGGTGATCCTCCCACCTTGGCCTCCCAAAGTGCTGAGATTACAGGCCTGAGCCCCGTGCCCGGCGGCTCCAGTCTTTTCTATGCACAGCTCTTGCTGCTTCCTGACATGAGACCTTCATAGCACTTTCTGCCCTTTCCTGAGAAACTCTTTTTCCTCAACAATCAAACGTGTACCAAATACCCACTCCATGCCAGGCACTGTGCTAGCTGGTAGGAGACTAAGATGAATAACTCCAGGAAGCTGAACAGGACATGGGTTTAAATGTTTATATGGTTTGTATGTATCTGCTCAAAATCTCATACTGAAATGTGATCCCCAATGTGGGAGGTGGGGCCTAATGGGAGGTGTTTGGGTGATGCAGGCGGATCCCTCATGAATGGCTTGGTGCTGTCCACACAGGAATGAGCAAGTTCTCACTCTATGAGTTCACGTGAGATCTGGTTGTTTGAAAGAGCCTGGCACCTCCTCCCTCTCTCATATGTAACAGACTGGGTTCCTTTTGCCTTCTGCAATAAGCTTCCTAAGTCCTCGCCAGAAGCAAATGTCAGCACTATACTTCCTGTAGAGCCTAGAGAACTGTGAGTCAAATAAACCTCTTTTCTTTATAAACAATCTAGCCTCAGGTATTTTATAGCAACACAAAAAGACTAACACAAATATATAACTTCTGTAATTTTTGGCCAGGTCCAGTGGCTCACAACTGTAATCCTAGCCCTTTGGGAGGCTGAGGCGAGCAGATCACTTGTGTCAGGAGTTCAAAACCAGTCTGGCCAACATGGTAAAAACCCTCTACTAAAAATACAAAAAAATTAGCCAGGCATGCAATCCCAGCTACTTGGGAGGCTGAGGCAGAATTGCTTCAACCCGAGAGGCAGAGGGTGCAGTGAGCCAAGATCACACTGCTGCACTCCAGCCTGGGCAACAGAGCAAGACTGTTTTAAAAAAAAAAAAAAAAAAAAAAAAACAGGGCCAGGCGCGGTGGCTCAAGCCTGTAATCCCAGCACTTTGGGAGGCCGAGACGGGCGGATCATGAGGTCAGGAGTTTGGGACCATCCTGGCTAACACGGTGAAACCCCGTCTCTACTGAAAAATACAAAAAAGCTAGCCAGGCGAGGTGGCTGGCGCCTGTAGTCCCAGCTACCCGGGAGGCTGAGGCAGGAGAATGGCGTAAACCCGGGAGGCGGAGCTTGCAGTGAGCTGAGATCCGGCCACTGCACTCCAGCCCGGGGACAGAGCGAGACTCCATCTCAAAAAACAAAACAAAAAAAAAACACTTATGTAATTTCTCTTTCTTTCCCATAGCAGATGATGTTGGTACCCTGCCCATATCCTGCAGGGCTCACCACTTCAACGTGCTCTTCCAAATGCCAATATCTGCAACTGTTTCCTAAGGGTTTTCTCCAGAGGTGATTCTGCCTATGTACCCAGCAGCCTGGAGGTACCCAGGGATTTACACCAACTCCCACCTCCTCAACCAGTGACTGATGGGAGTTAGAGCATAAATCCATCAGCTCCTTCATCTCTTAGGTGGGATCACTGTTTTTGATACAGGGTCTCCCTCTGTCACCCAATCCAGAGCACAGTGGTGCAATCGCAGTTCACTGCAGCCTCAACCTCCTGTGCTCAAGCAATATTCTTGCCTCAGCCTCCTGAGTAGCTGGAACTACAGGTGTGCCACCTCGCCTGGCTAATTTTTAATTTTGTGTCGAGACGGATCTCACTTTGTTGCCCAGGTGGTCTCAAATTCCTGGCCTCAGGTGATCCTCTCACCTCGGCCTTCTAAAGTGCTGGGATTACAAGTGTGAATCACCTCACCTGGCTTATTTTCTGTCTTTTTTTTTTTTTTTTTTTTTGAGACAGAGTCTCGCTCTGTCACCCAGGCTGGAGTACAGTGGCCGGATCTCAGCTCACTGCAAGCTCCGCCTCCCGGGTTTACGCCATTCTCCTGCCTCAGCCTCCCGAGTAGCTGGGACTACAGGCGCCCGCCACCTCGCCCGGCTAGTTTTTGTATTTTTAGTAGAGACGGGGTTTCACCGTGTTAGCCAGGATGGTCTCGATCTCCTGACCTCGTGATCCGCCCGTCTCGGCCTCCCAAAGTGCTGGGATTACAGGCTTGAGCCACCGCGCCCAGCCTAACCTGGCTTATTTTCATGTATCATCAGCTTCAACCTCAATTGAAACAATCAATTCTATCAAATTAGAAACATGTGCAGGTTTACAGAGCGCACACTTGGGCCGTAGCTCAGCTCTGAGCAGCCTATTTTCGACTCGGATTTGCAGGGGAAGATGAGCTTCCCAGGAACGTCCTTCTGGCTGGGGTTAGGGCTGTCCTGGAGCTGTGAGGGACCATGCTGTCTTCAAAGACAGGCTGGAGAGACCAGCAGACATCACCTTAGTCATATGGCTAAAGAAACATCACCAGTAAGGAGACATGTCAACGTCACGTGCCCCTGACATGGCCTGCTAAACAGAGCACAACCTCACTTTTAAGATATTCTTGCAAAAATGCATAACCTCCATCTAATCATGTGAAAACATCAAACTCAAACTGAAAGACGGTCTGCAGAATAACTGTCAAGTGTCAAGGTCAGGAAAGACAGGAAGTCACAGGTAGGAGGAGGCTAAGGAGACAAGACAAGCAACTACATGTGTCATGTGGGATTCTGCCTGCCTGGGATCTGGGAACACAAAAGGGACATTTATGGAAAGACTGGTAAAACCCAAATAAAGTCTGCAGTTAAGAGGATTGTACTAATGTTAAGATGCTAACTTTAGGGGAAGTTGGGTGGCGGGTAGATGGGAACTCCTTTGTAAGCCTTAAATCATCTTAAGATAAAAAGGTTTTTTTTAAAAAGCTTTAGCTGGGGGCTAGGCGTGGTGGCTCATGCCTGTAATCCCGGCACTTTGGGAAGCCGGGGCGGATGGGCAGATGGATCACCTGAGGTTGAGAATTCAAGACTAGCCTGACCAACATAGTGAAACCCCATCTCTACTAAAAGTACAAAGTTAGCCAGGCGTGGTGGCAACGCCTGTAATCCCAGCTACTCGGGAGGCTGAGGCAGGAGAACCGCTTGACCACAGGAGGTGGAGGTGGCAGTGAGCCGAGATCATGCCATCACACTCCAGCCTGGGCAAGAAGAGCGGAAACTCTGTCTCAAAAGAAAAAAAGAAAAAGGCTTCAGCTGGGCACAGTGGCTCATGCCTGTAATCCCAACACTCTGGGAGGCTGAGGTGGGAGGATTACTTGAGCCCAGGAGTTTGAGACCATCCTGGGCAACATAGTGAGACCCTATTTCTAAATTTTAAAAAAATTAATTAGCTGGATGTGGTGACACACACCTCTGGTCCCAGCTACTCCAGAGGCTAAGGCAGGAAGATCGCTTGAGCGCATGAGTTCAAGGCTGCAGTAAGCCGTGATCACACCACTACACTCCAGCTGGGGCAACTGAGGTAGACCCTGCCTCCAAAGGAAAAAAAGGAAGCTTAAAGACAGGTAAAAGGAGACAAAGAACAAGCTGGAATTAGACTGTGAGAAGGAATGTGACCTTAAGCTCTGCTCCTAACAGTCACACGCATAGATGATAGTCTTACTCTAAATTTTTTCACTTTTTGCCTTTCTTCTGGAGACTTAGAAATGTCTCCAATGAAAAGTGCTTCGAGTTTTGACCTAGGAGAAAGAGGTAAACAGCCTAGTTTCCAGCTTCGCAGGCAGCTTAGGGGGAAGCAACTCAGCTTCAAAGAGCTGCACTTAACTCTTCACCACCACAGACCGACACAGGCACAAGAGCCCACCGGCCGCTCCAAGGCCCTGCAAGCCCATCCAATGTCGCTTTCCACACTCTTATCCTACATCCTCCTCTGATCCTCACATTGACTTGATTTCACCTATATTCAAATACTGGGGAGGAAGAGAAGGGACGATGTGAGCCCTCCAGTCCTCCCCGTTGCCCTGCTCATGGGCTAATCCTGAACCACTTTTCACAACTGTATTCCTTCCCCACCTTGGGGCAAATAAAAAGTCTCCCTTTACCTAGAACATACAGTTCAATACCAGATTGTTTACAACATAGTTTTATTGCTCCAGACTTTGAGGGAGACTTTGAAGAACTGCCTGTACCTTGTCCTAACTCTATTACTCAGATTAATGGTCGGCCAACATTCCCTTTCAGGTCACTTCCAGGGGAGTTTGCAAAGACTCATGGGTTAGTATTTGGAAAGAACTTAAACTTCCTCAAATAAAAATTCTTATAGCTGGAAATTCTGATGCCTTATAATGAGTCCTTATAAAATTCTAAGGCACTTGAAAATGCACATTGCTCCCAGGCATTGTATTTATATGCATAAGCAGCTACCATTAGGAACACATACGACAACGTGACAGTGAGTTATGCTCAGTATGTGCGTTAGTCCATTCTCACACTGCTATAAAGAACTACCTGACACTGGGTAATTTATGAACAAAAGAAGTTTAATAGACTTACAGTTCCACAGGCCGTACAGGAAGCGTGGCTGAGAGGCCTCAGGAAACTTACAACTATGGTGGAAGGCGAAGGAGAAGCAAGCATACCTTCACAACGGCAGAGCAGCAGAGAGAGGAAAGGGAGAGGTGCCACACAATTTTAAACCGTCAGATCTCGTGAGAACTCACTCACTGTCACAAGCACAGCAAGGAGGAAATCCGTTCTCATGATCCAATCGCCTCCCACCAGGCCCCTCCTCCAACTCAACATGAGATCTGGGTGGAGACACAAATCCAAACCATATCTATATGCATAGGATCTCATTCAGCTGAACTCTGTTGCTGCCTCTGATGTAGGGAGATAAAGATCACCTGTGGCTGAAAAAGAAAGCAGGCCAGGCACAGTGGCCCACACCCATAATCCCAGCACTTTGGGAGGCCAAGGCAGGAGGATTGCTTGAACCCAGGAGTTCGAGACCAGCCTGGGCAGTATAAGGAGACCTCCCTCCAACTCCAGTCTCTACAAAATTTTTTTGTGTGTTTGAGACAGGGTCTCGCTCTGTTCCCCAGGCTGGGGTACAATGGCACAATCTTGGCTCACTGCAACCTCCGTCTCCCAGGTTCAAGCAATTCTCCTGCTTCAGCCTCCCAAATAGCTGGGATTACAGACATGTGCCACCACGCCCGGCTAATTTTTTGTATTTTTAGTAGAGACGGGAATTCACCATGTTGGCCAGCCTGGTCTCAAACTCCTGACCTCAGGCGATCCACTTACCTCGGCCTCCCAAAGTTCTGGGATTAGAGGCGTGAGCCACCGCGCCCAGCCTTTACAAAACATTTAGAACTTAGCCAGGCGTGGTGACTCACACCTGTAGTCCTAGCTGCTGAGGAGGCAGGATCACTTGGACCCAGAAGGTCGAGGCTGCAGTGAGCCACGATTGTGCCAATGCACTCCAGCCTGGGTGACAGAGAGAGACCCTGTCTCAAAAAAAGAAAGAGCAAGTAGCACACTTGTGTTTGCGCCTTCTGGGGGGACTGAGGCCACCAGCAGTGGATGGAGCAGACAGAACTCCCAGGCATCGTGCCTGGCCCAGAGCAGGAACTCAAAATGCAAATGGATGGCGTTTCTTTTAATTATCGCAAAGTGAAATGAGCCGTTACTTGAGATGCCAAGCATGGGTCAGGGAAGCAGAAATTGATATTGATAATGCAGGGTTCCCTGCTCTTCCATCATTGCAGTTAAAACATGCACAGTAGGGGCCGGGGGCGGTGGCTCAAGCCTGTAATCCCAGCACTTTGGGAGGCCGAGACGGGCGGATCACAAGGTCAGGAGATCCAGACCATCCAAGCTAACCCGGTGAAATCCCGTCTCTACTAAAAAAATACAAAAAACTAGCCGGGCGAGGTGGCGGGCGCCTGTAGTCCCAGCTACTCGGGAGGCTGAGTCAGGAGAATGGCGTAAACCTGGGAGGCGGAGTCTGCAGTGAGCTGAGACCCAACCACTGCACTCCAGCCCGGGCGACAGAGCGAGACTCCGTCTCAAAAAAAAAAAAAAGCACAGTATTGACAGAGGCTGGAATCAGCTCCTGAAATCAAGCCCTTTCTCGGCTATTCTCTGCCTCCTCAAGTCCACAGTTTCTTTCCTAAAGAAGCCCAGTTGTCTGAGTTGGAAGGCACGGGGCACCGGGAGTGCATTTGGGAGATGTTTTCGGAGTGCTGTCTGTCTCACCCAGACTTTCGTGGGAACACTGTCAAACACTCCTCAGAAGTACATTTATGGTTTGGCTCATTTTCAGAGAAAAGGACACGAGGGAGCTGAGGGACTTTTGACTGTGGGAACCGGAGTAACTAAGTACCAAGTAACACAACTTGTGTTACTTATGCTGGAGACTCAGTGGGGCCTTTGAATGTGAATAGCCACCAGGTGGCAGTGTTATTCTCTCGAAAGTATGCACGGTGGTGATGTGTGTATAATGTGGAGTGGAGTGTGTGGTGTGTGAGTATGCGCATGGTGTGTGCGCGTGATGTGTGTGTGGCATGGGGTAAGGAGTGTGTATATGGTGTGTGTGATTCAGTGTGCATGTGTGATGTGGTGTGCATGGTATAAGGTGTGGCACGTGGCTTGTTGTGTGCACACCCCTGTGTCGAAGCTGGGGGACAGCTTCCTTCTCATCTACCCACCATCACTCAGCCTGACAACCAGCTCTCACTCTCCTTCACCCCGCGCCACTCACACACACACCCTCCTCTTGCCACCATCCCTCTTCTCCATTTCTAGCCAAAAATTAGCAGGGAGGAGCCAGAAAGCCCGACAGAGACCGCGAAACAAATATCAAATTAAAAGTATTTTCCTGGCTGGGCACAGTGGCTCCCTCCTGTAATCCCAGCACTTTGGGAGGCCGAGGCGGGTGGATCACTTGAGTCCAGGAGTTCAAGACCAGCCTGGGCAACATGGCAAAACCTCATCTCTACAAAAAAAATTTTTTAAATTAGCCGGGTATGGCGGCATGTACCTGTGGTCCCAGGTACATGGGAGGCTGAGGTGGGAGAATCACTTGAGCCCGGGAGCTCAAGGCTGCAGTGAGCCAAGATCACACCACTGCACTCCAGCCTGGGCAACAGAGTGAGACCCTATCTTAAAACAAACAACAGAACAAAACAGAAACACACCTTGGGAAGGACAGTGGGTCCTCAGTGAGCCTCTCCTTGTTGCCCCATTCTCTCTCCCACTTGTTCTCAAGCCCCCACACCCGAGTGTTCTTCCTAGGAGCCCACGCCCTCTGGCTCCCCAAGCCCAGCTAGGCAGTGGTTAATGCTTTCCAGAAAGAGGTCCCCATCACTCTTGTGATTTCCTTCTTGTTGGCATGTGCATTGGAAGGAGGACCCTAGACAGAGCAAAGTCCTCAGAAGAAACATCCACAGACACCGGCGCTTCAGGCCCGGTTCATGTTAGATTACCTGGATCTAGAGGACACTTTGTGGGGAAGCTTCCCATTGCCCTGAGATTACAGCAGTGCAGGAAAGCCCATTTCCTCTGTGTTTGTGGAAAGCAGTTATCCTCAAAGGCCTTAAGACTCCAGCCGGCCAGGTATGGTGGCTCATGCATATAATCCCAGCACTTTGGGAGGCCAAGGTGGGCAGATCACAAGGTCAACAGATCAAGACCATCCTGGCCAACATGGTGAAACCCCGTCCATACAAAAAATACAAAAATTAGCTGGGTGTGGTGGTACATGCCTGGTAGTCCCAGCTACTCAGAAGGCTGAGGCAGGAGAATCGCTTGAACCCAGGAGGCGGATGTGGCAGTGAGCCAAGATCGTGCCACTGCACTCCAGCCTGGTGACAGAGCGAGACTCCGTCTCAAAAAAAAAAAAAAAGAAAGACTTTAGCCTAGCGAAGGACCTGGGCAGCACACACAGGAGCACACTCACACATGCAGGAGCTGCAAGAGTGTCCCCCAACATTGATATTGCTCTCTCCCCACCTGCTTCAGAGGCATTAAAAGCCATCCGGAAGGACTGCCTCCAGCCATTTCCAAATGCATTGACATAATGGACTTGTCTCCACAGAACAAACCTCCAGGGACTCAGGTGAGGCCAGCCGTTTATAACAGTGTCATGATGCAGGAGAGGCAGTTGATGCTCTGGAAAGAGCTTGTGGTTTACTTTGATGAGTGCTTTGAGTTCAGATCCAGACTCCATGGTCTAACTGGCTGCATGACCCCAAGAAAGTTATTGAACCTGTCTAAGTTTCCATCTCTCTGTCTGCAAATTGAGGTTGATAATCCTGTGAGTCTTGATTATATAATATCTTATTGTGAGTCTTGGTAATATGAGGTAATAGAGGCAGATTTACAAGGCAAAAAGGTCAAAGACAATCTTTTTTTTTTTTTTTTTTGAGACGGAGTCTCGCTCTGTCACCCGGGCTGGAGTGCAGTGGCCGGATCTCAGCTCACTGCAAGCTCCGCCTCCCGGGTTTACGCCATTCTCCTGCCTCAGCCTCCCGAGTAGCTGGGACTACAGGCGCTCACCACCTCGCCCGGCTAGTTTTTTTTGTATTTTTTTAGTAGAGACGGGGTTTCACCATGTTAGCCAGGATGGTCTCGATCTCCTGACCTCGTGATCCGCCCGTCTCGGCCTCCCAAAGTGCTGGGATTACAGGCTTGAGCCATCGCGCCCGGCCCAAAGACAATCTTAATATTGCTAATTGTGCTGAGTGCTCAACATACATAAATTATCTTCACAGCAGACCCTACTTTGCAGAAGCAGAAAGTGAAGCCTAAGGAAGGTAAGTGCTTCCATGAGCTGTAATTGTCAGAGGAACTCTGTGCTGGCCAGAGGTCCAACTCCTTCCTATGAGAAATAAACTGGGATATTTTTACATTTCGGCCAGGGTGTGTGGTGAGGAGAAGAGGCTTTGGGAGAGGTTAGATTTGGGTTTAGGTTTGCATGCTTTGTTCTGCTGAGTCCTGGGTATTGTTCCTGTATGTAGGTGATGCGTTTAATAATGAAAAGGCCCCTCATGAAATGGGTGACTGGGTCTCCCCAGTGCGTATTTAAGAGCATGACAGGCCAGGCACGGCAGCTCACCGCAGAGGCCAAGGCTTGGTGGATGGCTTGAGCCTAGGAGTTCGAGACCAGCCTGGGCAACAAGGCAAAATCCTGTCTCTGCAAAAACTACAAAAATTAGCCAGGCACGGTGGTGCATACCTGCAGTCCTAGCTACTCAGGAGGCCAAGACGGGCGGATCAATTGAGCCCAGGAGGTGGAGGCTGCAGTGAGCTGAGACTGTGCCACTGCACTCCAGTCTGGACAACAGAGCCAGACCTTGTCTCAAAAAAAAAGAAAAAGACATTTTCCAGGTCGAAAAACTGATCTCTAAGAAAGTGGCAATATAAGAATTACTAAAAACATCAACATATCCCTCCAGAAGACATTTATGTTCTTTTTTTTTATTTTATTTTTTTGAGGCGGAGTCTTGCTCTGTCGCCCGGACTGGAGTGCAGTGGCCGGATCTCAGCTCACTGCAAGCTCCGCCTCCCGGGTTTACGCCATTCTCCTGCCTCAGCCTCCGAGTAGCTGGGACTACAGGCGCCACCACCTCGCCGGCTATTTTTTTGTATTTTTAGTAGAGACGGGGTTTCACCGTGTTAGCCAGGATGGTCTCGATCTCCTGACCTCGTGATCTGCCCGTCTCGGCCTCCCAAAGTGCTGGGATTACAGGCTTGAGCCACCGCGCCCGGCCCGACATTTATGTTCTTTTTAAGGCACTAAATGATGTTTAGAAAATACGCTAACATCTTTTTCATCAGGCATGGTCAGAAAAGTGTTCATTTTTACAATAACCGTGTTCTCCATTTGGAAGCTCAAATCTTTACATACCAAGGCATTTAAATATCACTACTGGGGCCAGACGCAGTGGCTCACACCTGTAATCCCAGCACTTTGGGAGGCCAAGGCAGGCTGATCACTTGAGGTCAGACGTTCGAGACCAGTCTAGCCAACATGGTGAAACCCTGTCTCTACTTTTTTTTTTTTTTTTTTTTTGAGACGGAGTCTCGCTCTGTCGCCCAGGCTGGAGTCCAGTGGTGCGATCTTGGCTCACTGCAAGCTCCACCTCCCAGGTTCACACCATTCTCCTGCCTCAGCCTCCTGAGTAGCTGGGACTACAGGCACCCACCACCACACCTAGCTAATTTTTTTGTATTTTTAGTAGAGACGGGGTTTTACCACGTTAGCCAGGATGGTCTCGATCTCCTGACCCCATGATCCCCCCACCTCAGCCTCCCAAAGTGCTGGGATTACAGGCGTGAGACACCACGTCCGGCCCCCTGTCTCTACTATTAAAAAAGAATTACAAAAATTAGCCAGGTGTGGTGACGCACGCCTGTAGTCCCAGCTACTCAGGAGGCTAAGGAATGAATCTCTGAGAATCACTTGAACCCGCGAGGTGGAGGTTGCGGTGAGGTGCGATTGCCACTGCACTCCAGCCTAACAGAGCAAGACTCCATCTCTAAATAAATAAATAAATAATAGGCCAGGCACTATGTCTCACGCCTGTAATCCCAGCACTTTGGGAGGCTTAGATAGACGTATCACCTGAGGTCGGGAGTTCGAGATCAGCCTGGCCAACATGGAGAAAATCCATCTCTACTAAAAATACAAAATTAGCCGGGCATGGTGGCACATGCCTGTAGTCCCAGCTACTTGGGAGGCTGAGGCAGGAGAATCGCTTGAACCTGGGAGGTGGAGGTTGCCGGGAGCAAAGATCGCACCACTACACTCCAGCATGGGCAACAGAGCGAAACTCCATCTCCAAAATAAATGAATGAATAAATAAATAAAAATATCACTATTGGAAAAACCTTTCTAACTTGCATTGCCTGTCTAGGTCACAAAGTTTGCTAATGTCTTATAGCCTGGATGGTTTTATTGATCCCCGACAGAACTTTTATTATCCTGAGGGAAAACAGACTGGAAAGAAGCCAGGAAATCTGTTTGTTTTTGGAACAGCGGTGGGGGAGGAATAAATGGGAAGAAGGAACGTGGGGAGGAGATGGACGCTAAGAAGGAGAGATGGGGCGAGGGAGAGGGGACCACAGCCACGCAGGATGGAAGAGCAGGGACAGCGTGAAGGCATGAGAACCAAGGCAGGGCAGGGGACTTCAGAGGCAGAAGGCCTTCAGAAGCTCTGCAAATCGAAATGCTAAGAAGAACATGCAGTCATTTTGACAAGGGCAGATCAGAAAATGTCACGTGTGTGCACAGAGGACGGAATGCCAGGATCCACTGCCAAGCAGGGCTGTCGGGGACTGGTCGCCTCCTCTGGGCATCGTCAAAGGGCAAGATTGGTCTGGTCCTCTTTCTAACACCTCCCACTCGGGATGCAGCCAAGAGTGGCTGCAGCCTAATTTTCCACATGTAAACAATGACCTCAGTGATGCCCACGGGGCCCCTCTGTGGCCTTCTCCTCCTGGGAAACGACTGAGTTCTCCATGGGCGTCTCCTCCCCCTCCGGAACCAAGGGCTGTGGGATGTTTACAGCCCCCTCTGAGAAGGGCAGGCCGTGGAAAACCATCTCCTCCCTTCCTTCCCCCTCTGCCTTTCCTAGCTGGGGCCTCTGCACAATGGAGCCCGGCCAGGCCCTGTTGCTGAGGGAATCAGTACAGGGCCCAGCCCCCTCCCCACAGAAATAACCCCAAGAAAGGAGTGAAAGATTCACTTGCCCTCATCTCCAGGCTTTGGAGGAGGGTAGGTGCCTGGCCAGCAGAGTGGCCACTGCTCACTGGCCCAGAGGAAGCAGGGCCACCGGCCTGATCCCACCTCTCCCTTCTGCCCATCTTCACTCCCCTCTCCTCAACTACAAGTCCCCCAAAAACAGAGACCTCAGGCTTTGCTCCCCTGCTGCAGGAAGGGAGAGCCACCGCCAGACACTGCCTGCCTGGTCCTCCTGTTCTGATCTCACCCGGTACTTGGAGTCAAAGAGGACCTGGCTTCCCTCTCGGGATACATGATTTTCTTTGGTTGTGACTCATTGTCTGTAAATGTTGCTGGAGATGAATCAGACCCCACCTGCTACCTGCGGCTGAGACGCTGCCAACAGACACAGAAAGGTGTGTGGCAGCCACCACCTGCCTCCTCTCTCCCAGCGCTGAAGGAGCCCACAGCTCCCCTGGGATGAGGTCTTCATTGTGGCTTTCCAGGCCTTCCTTAGGGCCTTTGGATCAGGGAAGCCTGCCCTAAACTGCACATTAGTGTCCATGACTCACCTTTGAAAAATACTCACAACCAGGCCTCACCCGACCCTGCAAATACAGATGCAGTTACTCTGGGCAGGGACTCAGAGCAAGGAATTTTTAAGTGCCCCAGGTCCTGGGCTGAGAGCAGCTAGTGGCTGTCTCAGATGCTCTAGCTCAGCTGAGATCCAGTGTCTTGTCCAAGTTCACGCTGTTGGCAGGAGAGCTGGAGCAACAACACAGGATTCATGCCTTGAGCACGGCGTTCTATCATAGGATTTTTCTGCTTAAAAAAGGAATTTGATAAAATTATTTTGGAAATTTATACAATATAGAAAGATAAAAAGAAGTCAATTAGATCACCCCTAAACCTTAACATCCAGAGGTAGTAAGCACTGTTAACATTGTGGGTTATGTTTTCATTTATTTTCAAATATTTAATGTGTAAAACAGGTCATACACAACACACAGCTGTGCATCCTGCCCATGCCCAGCCAACCATGTTGCTAAAAACAGTTGACCATGTTTTTAGCAGGCTGTTGGCAAAGAGTGTCAAGAATATCTTAGAGCTGGGCATGGTGGCACGTACCTATAATCCCAGCTATTCAGATGGCCGAGGAGGGAGGATAGCCTGGGCCCAGGAGGTCAAGGCTGCAGTGAGCTATGATTGCATCACTGCACTCCAGCCTGGGCAACAGAGCGAGACCCTGTGGCTCTGTTGTGGCTCACGCTTGTAATCCCAGCACTTTAGGAGGCCGAGGCAGGTGGGTCACCTGAGGTCAGGAGTTCGAGACTAGCCTGGCCAACATGGTGAAACCCCATCTCTACCAAAAATACAAAAAAATTCACTGGGCATGGTGCCGGGAGCCTATAATCCCAGCTACTCAGGAAGCTGAGGCAGGAGAATCGCTTGAACCCGGGAGGCAGGGGTTGCAGTGAGCGAAGATCACGCCATTGCACGCCAGCCTGGGCAACAAGAACAAAACTCTGTCTGAAAAAACAAAGAATCTATCTTCCAAGAATGGTCAGATGCATGCAAAAAATTATTTACAGAGACTTTATTTTATTTTATTTATTTTCTGAGACAGGGTCTTGCTTTGTCACCCAAGCTAGCATGCAGTGGTGCTAACATAGCTCACTGGAACCTCGACTTCTTGGGCTCAAGTCGTCCTCCCCATTCCTCCCAAAGCACTGGATTACAGGTGTGAGCCACTATACCCAGCCAGCTTTCATTTTAATGTTATTTATAATAGTCATAATTGTCAACCTCATAAATGTAAAAAGGTAGAGGAATCGTTTAATAAATTGTAGTTTTGCAGGGCATACTTTGAGGTCATTAAAATCACATTTTCAAAAAATGTGTGATGCCTATGATAATTGTCCCCTCCCACTGTCCCTCCCTCCGTGTTTGTCTTGATGCTCAATGCCTATATCCACGTCTTCCAGGAATGTCCCTCCTGTGATCCTACTGTAACCCCTTTGAATGGTACGAGGCCAACTGATCTTTCTCTTCCAGATTACTCGTAGCATGTATTGTCAGCACCAAGTGTTTTGGCAGTTTTTTCATTTTACTATTATTTGTTATATACTACTTCTATTTGCTTCTCTGGCATGTAGGTAAGAATGTGTGTGTGAGGCTGGGCGCGGTGGCTCACGCCTGTAATCTCAGCACTTTGGGAGGCCAAGGGGGCAGATCATCTGAGGTCAAGAGTTCAAGACCAGCCTGGCCAACATGGTGAAACCCCATCTCTACTAAAAATACAAAAATTAGCTGGGTGTGGTGGTGGGCGCCTGTAGTCCTAGCTACTCAGGAGGCTGAAGCAGAAGAATCGGTTGAACTAGGGAGGCAGAGGTTGCAGTGAGCCGAGATCACACCACTGCACTCCAGCCTGGGCGACAGAGCAAGATTCCATCTCAATCAATCAATCAATCAATCAATGTGTGTGTGAGTACATTTGTGTCTATGTGTGATTGTGTATGTATTTGTAAGAGAGAAAGAGAATTCAGAATTACCAATGGCTCAAGGGCTGGAACTGTGACTTACAAGTCTTCATTCTTTGCCAGCTCTTCAGTTTCAGCATAGTTAACTAAATTCATCTCCCTCGGATCTGCGCCAATGCCACAGAAACCTTTCATTCCGCGCGCAAGACTTTCTAAACTGGCTCTTCTTTCTGCATTGCCAGTTTATTCAGTGATATCACCCCTTCTCCTTTGGTCCACCCAGAGTTAAATTTTTTGGAATCCCTAACATATAATCCTACCATTGCTTTTTTTAAAGTCTTGTCACGTGTCTTTTTCTGTTCCATTGCCACCATCGCAGGCAGCAATTTTCCATCACTTCAACTCTGTCTCCACTGAGCCATCTGCTGGCACCCTCTTGGCTCTTCAAACTATCTCGTGTTCAACCACTTGTTTCAGGTACCCCATCACTTCTCTGGCTAAAAAGCCATCAATGGCCACTTATAAACTGTCATTATTAAATGAAGTGCTAACTTCTTATCCTGGCACATGGGTCCCTCCTTAATTTGATCCCAACCCATCCTTCTTCCTGGTTTTATTTATGTATTTAGAGATGGGGTCTCGCTATGTTGCCCAGGCTGGTCTCAAACTCCTGGGCTCAAGCGATCCTCCTGCCTCAGCCTCCCAAAGTGCTGGGATTACAGGCGTGGGCCACCACACCTGGCCTATCTTCCTGTTTAATATCACACAACTTCCTGACTAATAATATCCCAAGCTCCTGCCAAGCTGTTGTATGCACCAACCCCAGAACACACCCTGTGTCCTCAGGCCTCCTCCACTTACTACTATGAGATCTTGGATAATTTGCTTAACCACTTCCACCTTAACCCATCTATATAATGGGGATAATGCTAATGATACCTTCTTGAACTCCTGGTCTCAAGCAATCCTACCATCTCGGCTTCCCATTGTACTGGGATTACTGGCATGAGCCACCACACCTGGAAACACCTTCTTTACAAGGATTGTGGTGAAAGCAAAGCAGATGAAGGAATGCAACAACTATCATTTATTTGCTCACAGTTTTGCAACTGGGATTGAGCAGGCAAGGACTGCTTGGCAGCCGAGGTGGATCAACAGGGTGGAGGATCTACCTCCACATGGATCACTCGGAGTTGGTGACTTGGTACTATTGGCTGGGAGTTCAGCTGGCACCATGATCCAGGAGCCTCAGTTGTCCTCCACTTGGACTTTCCAGGCGGCTTAGGGACTTCCCATAGTATGTCCGCTGGGTTCTTTCTAATAGAGGGGAAGCAGAAATTGCCAGGCCTCTTAAGGGCTAGGCCTAGACCTAACTGGCAGAGCATAACTTCCATCACATCCTATTTGTCCAAGCGGTCATAGGCCAGCCCAGATTCCAGGGGGTGGAGAGGTAGGCTCCACCTCTCCAAAAGGAAGTGGTAGGTGCACCGGAGGAAGGAAAGAATAATAACAGCCATCTTTGAGATGGGTCGCCACCTTAGGGTTTCTGCAGTCTTGTCTAGTAGAAGAGATGCTCAACAGTTCGCATTTACTGAACTCTTAAAGCTGTCACTTTTGTCCCAAGATTGCTTGGATTGCTGCCACAAATCATGATTTGACTTTTCCTCTTGCTGCGATTAGTCATGATATTCCAAGTAAATATTAAGCTCTTTGAGGGCAAGACTCTTATCTACAGTAAACAATTTTTGTTCCCCCCACAGAGATGTACACATTGTTAACTATCTGTGAATATGCAGCGTTTGACTTATTTTCGGCCCTAGCATTTGATTTATTGACAGTCGTGGTACACGGAAGGGAACATAAGAGTTGCTTTTATTGAATTTTTGTTGGGTCAGGAGGCTTTCTGGGCTCTGGGGAAGACTCAGAGAAATGGCTCCTTTGTTCCCCAGCCCTGCCCAGCCCAGAGCCTTCCAGAAGGGAAAGCTCAGTGAGGAGGCTGCAGACTGCCGAGGGCGTGTTGAGGAAATTCCATTCAAGACCCTCATTTCCGAAAGTGCTCTGTGATTAGCCCGGCTTTGTGCCAGCCCCAGTCCAGAGGCAGAGAGGCCAGCCCTTAGGTCACCAAAAGCACCAGGAAAATACAAATGCGGCCCCTTTACAGCTCTGCACAAGAGGTTAAAGGATTTGCTTTGTAGTTTGTTTATCTCACAGACTGAAGCCAATTATCCCAATTACTAAAAAGAAAAATAAAATTTACTACAGATTGTATTTTTAAGTTCATTTAATCTCCAAAACAGGCTGCTACACACAGTTTTCCTTTGGTTCCAACAACTCAGGCCCAGTCTCTGTGGCAGGGAGGGTAGCCCCTAAGGGTCACATGTCCGAGGGCCAACGGAGGTCAGAGGTCACTTAATGATTCCCAAATGTGCTAGCAAGTAGCCATAGATTTGAACTTTGCATTGTTGCTGCGGTCCTAGGGCCTTCTTGGGAGGGGAGAGCTGGGGGAGCTATCTCTGCAGTTCAAAGGCGGCCGCCGTGGTTTCACTTGGCTTAAGGTTTCAGTCCTTGAATCCTAAACACAATCCTGGCTGGCCTCCTGTGCATGGGAGGTGGGGGGTTGGGACTTGGGATGGACATTCTGTGTAACCTAAAACCGCAAGCCCTGCAGCTTCACGTTGGCCTCGGAGCTGGGAGACACTGAGGATCAGCATCAGAGGCTGAAAATACCTGTGACTATTTTCAGAAGGCCATGAGTGTTGATGCAGAAGGCCCAGACCAGCCAAGAGCTGCTCACCTCCAAGCCCAGTCAGGACACTGGGATTCAGAAATGCACCCCAAGTTCTAGCCTTAACCACCAGCAGAGTGGGTGTTTGCTAGACAGCGTGAGTTGAAAAGGAAGTCAAAGGTCCCAGATGGTATGGTCCCCTCAAGCATCTCCCCATATACCTGAAAATCTACCATAAGTATGATGTATATGTATATCTGTTGACATGGAAAGATGTGTTAAGATACAGAAAGCACAAAATGCAAGCCACAGAACACAGTTGGCTAGGCCGGGCGTAGTGCCTCATGCCTGTAATCCCATGCTTTGGGAGGCCAAGGCAGGAGCATCACTTGAGACCAGGAGTTCAAGACCAGCCTGGCCAACATGGCGAATCCCCATCTCTACTAAAAATACAGAAGTTAATCGGGCGTGGTGGTGCACACCTGTAGTCCCAGCTATCAGGAGGCTGAGGTTCAGGAGAATCTCTTGAACCTGGGAGGCCGAGGTTGCAGTGAGTTGAGATTGCGCCACTGCACTTGCACTCCAGCCTGGGGGACAGAGGGAGACCCCATCTCAAAAAAAAAAAAAAAAGAAAAGAAAAGAAAAAAGAAAAAAGTTAGGCTCAGACTTTCAACTGCACAGGGGGTTCAGTGCAGTTGAACAACCTCCAAGTTTTTCAAGGGTCAACTGTATTATATAGAATACGGTCCCGACTATATACAGGATGCACACACACCCCTGCACATGGGGAAAATGTGGAAGAATATACATAAAAATGTTACTAACGGTATCCTAAACAACTAGGATTTCAAGTAATTTTTTTTTTTTTTTTGCATTTTGGAATTTACTTACACTGCATATATATTATGTAATTTCTTCAAAGAAAATATCTCTAATATTCATACATAATTTCTTTAGTACAATGTTTTTCAAACTGTGATTTAGAAAACACCAGCATCATTAGCCTGGGCAACATGGCAAGAACCCGTCTTCATAAAAAATAGAAAAATTAGCTGGGCAAGATAGCACACACCTGTAGTCCCAGCTACTCAGGAGGCTGAGGTGGGAGGATCACTTGAGCCTGGGAGGCAAAAGCTGCAGTGAGTGGAAATGGCACCGCAGCACTCCAGCCTGGGTAACAAAGTGAGTCCCTGCCTCAAAAAAAAACAAAAAGAAGGCCGGGCACGGTGGCTTATGCCTGTAATCCCAGCACTTTGGGAGGCCAAGGTGGGCAGATCATCTGAGGTCGGGAGTTCAAGACCAGCCTTGACCAGCATGGTAAAACCCCATCTCTACTAAAAATACAAAAATTAGCTGGGCATCATGGCATCCACCTGTAATCCCAGCTACTAGAGAGATTGAGGCAGGAGAATCGATTGAACCCAGGAGGCAGAGGTTGCAGTGAGCCGAGATTTCACCATTGCACTCCAGCGTGGGCGACAAGAAGGAAACTCCGTCTCGAAAAAGAGAAGAAAAGAAAAGAAAAGAAAAAAAGAAAAGAAAAGGAAAGGAAAGGAAAGAAAAGACTAGCATCAGGCTTAGAAAGTTTGCTGAAAATGAAGAATGAAGATTTTCTGGGCACTACTCAGACCTGTTAAATGAGAATCTTGGGGGCTTCAGGAGAGCTGAGGAAGGGCGTTTTTTTGTTTTTTGTTTTTTATTTTTCCTTAATTGAGACTGAATCTGGCTGTGACTCCCAGGCTGGAGTGCAATGGTACAATCTCAGCTCACTACAACCTCTGCTTCCAAGATTCAAGCGATTCTCCTGCCTCAGCCTCCCAAGTAGCTGGGACTATAAGCACGTGCCACTACGCCCAGCTAATTTTTCTATTCTTAGTAGAGACGGGGTTTCACCATGTTGGCCAGGCTGGTCTTGAACTCCTGATCTCAAATGATCCGCTTGCCTCGGCCTCCCAAAGTGCTGAGAGTACAGGCATGAGTCACCACACCTGACTGAAGGAAGGTATTTTTCAACACCCTCTTCAGGCAGTTATAATGTAATGCGATCCACCTGTTAGGGACTAAATGTTTGTGTCCCTCCCCCGCAAATTCATAGGTTGAAATCCCCACCCCTAAGGTAATGGTATTAGAAGGTAGAGCCTTTGGGAAGTGATTACATCATGAGTGGAGCTTTGGGAATGGGATTAGTTCACTTATAAAAGGAAGACCCCAGTGAAGTCAGCATCTACAACCTGGAAGAGAGACCTCACCAGAACCCGACCACACTGGTACCCTAATCTCAGACTTCCAGCCTCCAGACCTGTGAGAAACAGTTCTGTTGTTTTATAAGCCATGCCATCTATGATACTTGGTTATAGCAGCCTGCACCATCTGAGTGGATGTTTGCTTTCTTTAAAGTTTCTTTGGCCAGGCGTGGTGGCTCACGCCTGTAATCTCGGCACTTTGGGAGGCCAAGTTGGGTGGATCACTTGAGGTCAGGAGTTCAAGACCAGGCTGGGCAACATGGTGAAACCCTGTCTCTACTAAAAATACAAAAACTAGGCAGGCATGGTGGTGCACACTTGTAATCCCAGCTACTCGGGAGGCTGAGGCAGGAGAATCACTTGAACCCGGGAGACAGAGGTTGCAGTGAGCCAAGATTGTGCTGCCACACTGCAGCCTAGGTGACAGAGTGAAACTCCATCTCAAAAAAAAAGTGAGACATTCCAGTTGTGACCACTAAACCCCTCTGTCCCGACCTTGCTGTCCCTGCTGGTCCTTCCCCCCTCCCTCCCTCCTATATGTGCCCAGGAACCAGGAATAGCCTATCCACCCTGAAGGAGTCAAACAGCCCTTGCCCCTTGCCACCAGTTCCCAGCAGAGCTTTCTGGAATCATTTTCCTCTCCCTTCCCCTTGCTCTGTTTTCTCTTTCACTTCCCTAGGCTCTTTGGCTAGGACTGGCTGCAGAAGTTGATTTGCACAATTATTTAACCTTGGTAGGAATGAAAGCTGTCAACCAAATTAGGTATGCCAGCAGGTAGCAGGTATAGGAGAAGAATCACGGGATACATCTGACCCTCGTCCTTGCTTCTCGTGATCCTAGGTAAGTTATTTCGCCTCTCTAAGCTTCTATGTCCTCAGCTGTGAAATGGGGCTAGTCACACCTGTTCGTGGAGTTGCTAAGAAGTTTAAAAATAAAATCAGCTTTGGGAGGCTGAGGCGGGCAGATCACGAGGTCAGGGGTTCAAGACCAGCCTGGCCAACATGGTGAAACCCCCATCTCTACTAAAAATACAAAATTACCCAGGCGTGGTGGCAGGCGCCTGTAATGCCAGCTACTCGGGAGGCTGAGGCAGGAGAATTGCTTGAACCCGGGAGGCGGAGGTTGCAGTGAGTGGGATCACATCACTGCACTCCAGCCTGGGTGACAGAGCAAGACTCCGTCTCAAATAAATAAATGCTTGCTTCTGCAAACCAGGATCCAGCACACTGTGTTGCAGCCTGTTTCTGGCCTGCAGCCTGTTTTTGTACTATCCACAAGTTAGGAATGTCTTTTCCTTTTTTTTTTTTTGAGACGGAGTCTCACTCTGTCGCCCAGGCTGGAGTGCAGTGGCCGGATCTTGGCTCACTGCAACCTCCGCCTCCCGGGTTTACGCCATTCTCCTGCCTCAGCCTCCCAAGTAGCTGGGACTACAGGCGCCCGCCACCTCGCCCAGCTAGTTTTTTGTATTTTTTAGTAGAGACGGGGTTTCACCGTGTTAGCCAGGATGGTCTCGATCTCCTGACCTTGTGATCCGCCCGTCTCAGCCTCTCAAAGTGCTGGGATTACAGGCTTGAGCCACCGCGCCCGGCCGTCTTTTCCATTTTTTATGGCTTGTAAAGAAAAACAAAATGAACATGCAACAGAGACCATATGTGGCCCACAAAGCCTAAAAAATTTACTACCCGGCACTTAAAGGAAAAAGTTTGTTGATCTCTGCTATTTGCCATCAAAAAGTCAAGGGTTTTATCTGTCCTTTGCCTTCCTGCACAAATAGAGGTGTATGGTTTCCTATTTTTGTTTGTTTTTAAGTTAAAGGGGATTTAAAGATGTTTCTAAGCATGGAACAGAAGCCAAAGGTGATAAAGGACAGGAGCAGTTGGAGAAACAGAAGAGAGGGATGTTTATTAAAGGAGAATGGTCTTGAAGTAGAAAGGTTTGAAGAAGCAAGTGGAGGGGAGGAAAGATGTATCTTCCTCTACCATCTTACATTCATGGCAGCAGCCCCTATAACAAAAGAGAAAAGCATACAAACGTATTTAATGTAAATTTACCACGGCATGAAGCCTTCAAAAGGAAATGAAAACCCAGGCCGGGCGCGGTGGCTCAAGCCTGTAATCCCAACACTTAGGGAGGCCAAGGCAGGCAGATCACGAGGTCAAGAGATCGAGACCATCCTGGCCAACATGGTGAAACCCCATCTCTACTAAAAATACAAAAAGTAACCGGGTGTGGTGGCATGCGCCTGTAGTCCCAACTACTCGGGAGGCTGAGGCAGGAGAATCTCTTCAACCCAAGAGGCGGCGGTTGCAGTGAGCCGAGATTGCGCCACTGCACTCCAGCCTGACGACAGAGCAAGACTCCATCTCAAAAAAAAAGGAAAAAAGAAAATGAAAACCCAATGAAACAGTGAAACCTGAGTATTTTAATGCTAGATTTGATGAAGGGTACAGTCGTGGAGAAATATGAGGTAGCAAAAAAGTATGATCTAACAGCAATAAATGGGGAGGTTTGCCAAGCTTGTTTGTTCAGATTCTCTGCCTCCCTGGGTCTTCAGAGATGAAGATGCTGTCGTTCTCTGAGTAGAATGAGGGTACCTGTTATGTGAGAATTTCATGACCTGCTGTGGGGAAAGGTCAGAAAATCCTTCCTATGTGTTATAACCTGCTTCAAGGAAAAAGAGCAGAGAAAGTCAGATCTTCCTGCACACTCTTTTTTTAAATTAACTTATTTTTTTAGAGATAAGGTCTTACTCTATCTGTTGCCCAGGCTGGAGTGCAGTGGTACCATCATGACTCACTGCAGTCTCAAGCTCCTGGGCTCAACCCATCCTCCCACCACAGCTTCCTGGGCACCTGGGACTATAGATGCACCACTGTGCCCAGCTAATTTTTAAAATTTTTGTAAATACGGGTATCTCACTACGTTGCCCAGGCTAGTCTTAAACTCCTAGCCTCAACCAATTCTCCCACCTTGGCCTCCCAAAGCACAGGGGTTACAGGCACACATCACCGCACCTAGCCCACACATTATTTCAGCTTAAAATATTTGAGGGTAGCATGTCCTGAATCCCATCAAAGGGACACCTTTTTCTCTAAGGCTGGTGGTAATGGCTTAGGATCTCGTCCAATGGAGAAGACGATGGGATGGGAGGAGTGGGATAAAGATTCGATGAGCCTGTCAAGAAGAAAAGGAAGTCCGGGCGCGGTGGCTCATGCCTGTAATCCCAGCATTTAGGGAGGCTGAGGCTGGCGGATCACCTGAGGTCAGAAGTTTGAGACCAGCCTGGCCAACATGGTGAAACCCCATCTCTATTAAAAATACAAAATTAGACCAGCCTGCCCAACATCGCGAAACCCTGTCTCTACTAAAAATATAAAAAATTAGCAGGGTGTGATGGTGGGTGCCTGTAATCCCAGCTGCTCGGGAGGCTGAGGCAGGAGAATCGCTTGAACCTGGGAGGCAGAGGTTGCAGTGAGCCGAGATGGCGCCATTACACGCCAGCCTGGGCAACAAGAGCGAAACTCTGTCTCAAAGAAAAAAAATACAAAGGCCGGGCGCGGTGGCTCAAGCCTGTAATCCCAGCACTTTGGGAGGCCGAGACGGGCGGATCACGAGGTCAGGAGATCAAGACCATCCTGGCTAATATGGTGAAACCCCGTCTCTACTAAAAATACAAAAAAATAGCCGGGCGATGAGGCGGGCGCCTGTAGTCCCAGCTACTCGGGAGGCTGAGGCAGGGAATGGCGTGAACCCGCGAGGCGGAGCTTGCAGTGAGCTGAGAGCCGGCCACTGCACTCCAGCCCGGGCGGCAGAGCAAGACTCCGTCTCAAAAAAAAAAAAAAATACAAAAATTAGCTGGGCGTAGTGGCATATGCCTGTAGTCCCGGCTACTTGGGAGGCTGAGGCAGGAGAGTTGCTTGAACCCAGGAGGCAGAGGTTGCAATGAGTCAACATCATGTCATTCCACTCCAGCCTGGGCGAGAACAGCAAAACTGTCTCAAGAAAGAAAAGGAGAGGAAGCCAACAAAGGCAGGCAAAGACAGGATTGTCCATGGGGGAGTGGTGCCCATGTACTGGGGGTCAGGAAAACTGCCAAAGACTTGGACATGGGCAAGAGAATCCTGGTGTCCTTGCAGTAGAGTGCTGGGTGTTTCTAGAGGGCCTTCCAGGAATCATCTGACTCCAGAGGCCTGTGTCTTGGGTTGTTTGTGATTGGCTAAGCTATTTAACAATTCTGTAGGAATAAAGTTGTAGAAAACTGACAACATAAATTTTCCTTGTCCATCAGAATGCACAGATTCCTGTTCATAGCAATGCAAAGGAATCATGTCTTTACAGAATAAAAATCTCTGTAAATTAAATTCTCATTTCAACCAATTTTAGCAGCTTCCTGGTTTCCACATTCATGAATGAATTAAAATCTTTGATACATGTTCATTTTATATTTGCATGAGTCAGGATTTTACTTTTTTGAAAACTAGAATTTAGCATAGGTCCTTTAAAAACAACAATAGGCCAGGTGCTGTGGTTCACACCTGTAATCCCAGCACTTTGGGAGGCCAAGGCGGGTGGATCACCTGAGGTCACCAGTTTGACAGCAGCCTGGCCAACATGGTGAAACCCTATCTCTACTAAAAATACAAAAATTAGCTGGGTGTGGTGATGCGCACCTGTAATCCCAGCTACTCGGGAGGCTAAGGCAGGAGAATTGCTTGAACATGGGAGGCCAAGGTTGCAGTGAGCTGAGATCACACCACTGCACTCCAGCCTGGGCAATAGAACAAGACTCCATCTCAACATAAAAAGTAAACAAAAAATAAGGAGAAAACAGAAAAAACAAAAAAGACAATAAAGAGTCTTGGAGATTAAAAACAAAACACAAAAGATAAGATGGGGCTAGGTGTGATAGCTCATGCCTGTAATCCCAACACTTTGGGAGCCCAAGGCAGGAAGACTACTTGAGGCCAGGAGTTCAAGAGCAGCCTAAGCAGCATAGTGATACCCCATCTTGGCTAAAAATTAAAAAATTAGTCAGGTCTGGTGGCATATGCCTGTTGTACCAACTACTAAGGAGGCCGAGGCAAGAGGATTGCTTAAGCACAGGAGGTCGACGCTGCAGTGAGCCCTGATGGTGCCACCGCGCTCCAGCCTGGGTAACAGAGTGAGACCCTGTCGCGAAAACAAAAAGGTGATTTTTAAGGTTTAATAGGCTGGGCAGCCTCCTTCCACAAGCACTGTGTGTACCACATATTGCCTAGGAATTAAGAAAACTACAATTTGCACATTGCTTTCTCAGCTGTAGGAGCTGTTTTTCAACCCTGTGAGTTTAGAAAACTGATAGTAATGACTCCCGCATAGACATGCAAATGAATTTTGTCCAGTTGAGGTGCAGTTAATCCCAACCTGCTACCACCACCACCTCTGAAACATTTCGCTTCTATTAATAAAGGCACTCAGCATTCCTAATTGACTATATATTTATGTGTCTGCTATTTGGCATCTCCTTCAAATTGGTTTTTAAAGCTTTACTGGCTCCCTCATTAATGAGTTAAATAAAATCTTTCACACATATCCATTTTATAGCTGTATGAAACTCATTTCTTTTTTTTTTTTTTTTTTTTTTGAGACGTAGTCTTGCTGTCTCCCAGGCTGGAGTGCAGTGGCGTGATCTCAGCTCACTGCAAGCTCTGCCACCCGGGTTCACGCCGTTCTCCTGCCTCAGCCTCCTGAGTAGCTGGGACTACAGGCGCCCGCCACCACACCTGGCTAATTTTTTGTATTTTATAGTAGACGGGGTTTCACCGTGTTAGCCAGGATGGTCTCGATCTCCTGACCTCATGATCCGCCCATCTCGGCCTTCCAAAGTGCTGGGATTACAGGCTTGAGCCATCGGCAAATTTTTTAAAAAATTGTCAGCCAGCGCCGGACGCAGTGGCTCATGCCTGTAATCCCAGCACTTTGGGAGGCTGAGGCTGGAGGATCATGAGCTCAGGAGTTCAAGACCAGCCTGGCCAACACAGTGAAACCCGTCTCTACTAAAAATACAAAAATTAGCCAGGCATGGTGGCGGGCGCCTGTAATCCCAGCTACTTGGGAGGCTGAAGCAGGAGAATTGCTTGAATCTGGGAGGCAGAGGTTGCAGTGAGCTAAGGTCACACCACTGCACTCCAGCCTGGGTGACAGAGTGAGACCCTGTCTCAAAAAAAAAAAAATTTGTCAATTACATCTAAGGCATCTCATTAACGAGTCACTACAGCCTTGTGAGATCTCAACTGCCATTGTTATACCCCCATTCTGAGGATGACATAATTGAGGCACCAAGAGCTTAAGGTCACATTAGCAGAGAGTGGCAGATTCAAGCCTGGGACTTGAGAGTTTCTGACTCCAAGTCTCCTGTCCTTTCCACTGTTAAGTTAAAAAAACAAAAACAAAAAACCACCCCAGGGATGTAACTTCTTGGCCTGCCAAAAGTAGACAGCATTGGAAATTAATAAGACTACAGGTGAGGACCAGTGCCAACAAGAAACTGGCATCTACTTATTCTTTTCTTCTCTAATAGGTTCACCAAACCCAAATTCTCAAAACCTGAATGTCTCACAAGTACTTTCCAAAGTCTTTTTTTTTTTTTTCTTTTTGAGACAGGTTCTCGTTCTGTCACCCAGGCTGGAGTGCAGTGGCACATTATAGCTCACTGTAGCCTCAACCTCTCAGGCTCAAGTGATCCTCCCACTTCAGCCTCCCTAGTAGCAGGGACTATAGGAGGATGCCACCACTGCCAGCTATTTTTTTTATTTTTATTTTTGTAGAAATAAGGTTGTGCCATGTTGCCCAGGCTGGTCTCAAACTCCTGGACTCCAGTGATCCCCTGCCTCAGCTTCCTAAAATGCTGGAATTATAGGTGGGAGCCACAGCACCCGGCCTTCAAAGTCTTACTGTTTTGTTTCCACTACAAATAAACCCTCCTCCCACGTATGTTAGCATTTTGGGTGGCTTCACTCAGAAGGGCTCTGCATTTTTCTCAATGTGTTCACTCCTTTTCCATGAGAAGCCCAAGATTTAATGAGCACCTTTGGAGGATGAGCCAGACATTGTGCAGGACAAACATTTCACACATCCCATCTACAGGACAGCCCGTAATCTCTACAGCCCTTCAGTCAGCAAATACTAATTACAGAAGAGTAATAAGGTTAGCAACACAAATATGAAAACGGGCCGGGCGCGGTGGCTCAAGCCTGTAATCCCAGCACTTTGGGAGGCTGAGTCGGGCGGATCACGAGGTCAGCAGATCGAGACCATCCTGGCTAACACGGTGAAACCCCGTCTCTACTAAAAAATACAAAAAAAACAGCCGGGTGAGATGGCGGGCGCCTATAGTCCCAGCTACTCGGGAGGCTTGAGGCAGGAGAATGGCGTGAACCCGGGAGATGGAGCTTGCAGTGAGCTGAGATCCGGCCACTGCACTCCAGCCCGGGCGACAGAGCGAGCCTCCACCTCAAAAAAAAAAAAAAAAAAAAAAAAAAACAAATATGAAAACGGGCTGGGTGCGGTGGCTCACATCTGTAATCCCAGCACTTTGGGAGGGCGAGGCGGGTGGATCACTTGAGGTCAGGAGCTCGAGACCAACCTGGCCAACATGGTAAAATACTGTCTCTACTAAAAATACAAAGATTAGCCAGGCGTGGTAGCAGGCGCCTGTAGTCCCAGCTACTCGGGAGACTGAGGCAGGAGAATCGCTTGAGCCTGGGAGGCAGAAGTTGCAGTAAGCTAAGATCACACCACTGCTCTCCAGCCTGGGGGACAAAGCAAGACTCCATCTCCAAAAAACAAACGTGAAAATGAACAAAACAGCAGAGGAACTCTCCCTCAACTCGCGGGGTTTAACAGAGAGCCTCACAGACAGATGATCACAGTCCACTAACCCAACCAAGGGTTGGTGGGAGCATGAGGGATCTTGTCATTGAAAGCTTAATAGAGCTAGAGTTTATGTTGAGACTTGAAGAATAGGTAGAAATTTGCTTAGTAAATAAGGAGATGTCAGGCTGGCTGGGTGTGGTGGCTCGTGCCTGTAATACCAGCACTTTGGGAGGCCGAGGCGGGTGGATCACAAAGTCAGAAGTTCAAGACCAGCCTGACCAACATGGTGAAACCCTGTCTCTACTAAAAATACAAAAATTAGCTAGGCATGGTGGCGCACACCTGTAATCCCAGCTACTGGGGAGGCTGAGGCAGGAGAATTGCTTGAACCGGGACCCGGGAGGTGGAGGTGGCTGTGAGCCAAGATTGCCCACTGTACTGCAGCCTGGGAGACAGAGCGAGACTCCATCTCAAAAAAAAAAAAAATCAGCCACTCGGGAGGCTGACGCAGAAGAATCGTTTGAACCCGGGAGGCAGAGGTTGCAATGAGCTGAGATCACACCACTGCACTCCAGGCTGGGCAACAAGAGCAAAACTCAGTCTCAAAAAAAATAAAAAAGAAAGAGGAAGAGAGAGCACAAGGCATTTAGGTGGCAGCAACAGCATAGAGTGGCTGCAACAATTGGTAGGTAGGGGAGATTCTGAATGTGAAACTAGACAGATGTTCAGGAACAGGTCATGGCAGGCCGAGAGGAGGAAGCGTCTCTGCAGACAAACATGAAGGGAGGCTGAAGCAAGGGCTGAGCATATGTCCTGCACAAAAGTACACACAGGATACCTGCCAAGGAGGGAAAGGCGCCTTCAAGAACACAGTCATACCCTGTAATTGAATCATCACCAGGCCCATTTCAACTTCCCACCCACACCCAAACTCAGGATAGGTTCTATGGTACTCAGGGTAGATATGCAGGTGAATGGAAGCTAAGAAATTGATTTGTACAGTTGTAAATATTTTCTGTCATTGGATTATTTCTTTGTAATCTGAGGTCTCCAAGCTTTTGCTATGATATTTTAGGTTGGGAAAGAAGAGGGGACACATTCTGTGAACCTGAAGGAGAGACATTGTCCTAACAAAGCAAACTGGTAAATGTAGTAACATTAGGCTGGGCAAAGTGGCTCACACCTGTAATCCTAACACTTTAGGAGGTCAAGGCAGGAAGATCACTTAAAACCAGGAGTTCAAGACCAGCCTGGTCAATGTAGCGTGACCCTGTCTCTATAATTTCTCTTTCTTTCTTTTTTTTTTTTTAATTAGCTGGGTGTGGTGGTGCACACCTGTAGTCCCAGCTACTCGGGAGACTGAGGTAGGATTGTTGCTTGAGCCCAGGAGGGCAAGGCTGCAGTGAGCTGTGATCACGCCACTGCACTCCAGCCTGGGTGACAGAAAAAAAAAAAAGAAAACATTAAGGGGAATGGATGTTCTTGCCATCCATTTATCAAGGTCTTTGGGATGCTAATTGGCAGGATGCAGATGGCCCCCTTCTGAGCAATGTTTCTGGGGACCTCTCAGGCCACAGTTCAGTGAGCAGTGCTTCTTTGCTTCTTTTCCCTCTGCCCATCTGCCATTGCCCAACCTCACTGCCACCCCTCCCCACCTCTCACCCTTCAGAGAGTGGAGAAGTTGGTAGCGGAATATTTTCTTCACTGACATCCTCATCTTTCAGGGGTCCTGGGGAAGGACGTGCAGAGATAAAAAGAGTAAATTAATGTGTTCTCAAGAGAAGGTCTGCCTCAGCTGGCTGACAGCTTCATCTCCCCGGGGTGCTGAAACATTCCTTTTATTTTAATGTGCTGGCTTTTTGTAAAATGCTGTTGAAAAGAAACAGAATTTTGGATAATTGGGCAGTAGCAACATCTTTTTAAGGAAAACGGATATAGTCTATTAATGGTATCTGTAATAAACGCCTTAGGGGACAGCTCATTAATTTTTAGCAACAAGAGCCATTTACCCTATATCCTCTCCTTAACGAAATGCTCACTTCTTGATTTTTTTTTTCTCCCATTGATTTTGATGTAAAAAGGACAGGGAGGACTCGCTCCTCTATGCATGCCCATCTCTCTACAGAGCATCTTTGGGGCCCCAGAACCACCTAAATGTTGGGAGTTATGTTATCATTGGACCATCAAGCTCATCCCTGATGCCGTCCTTATCACCACATCCCATTGCCCCCGTCTCTCTCTCTCTTTTTTTTTTTTTTTTTTTTTTTTTTAAGATGGAGTCTCATTCTGTCGCCCAGGCTAGAGTACAGTGGTATGATCTCAGCTCACTGCAACCTCTGCCTCCTGGGTTCAAGCAATTCTCCTGCCTCAGCCTTCTGAGTAGCTGGGATTACAGGTACCTGCCACCACACTTGGCTAATTTTTGTATTCTTCATACAGGCGGGGTTTCGTCATGTTGGCCAGGCTGGTCTCAGACTCCTGACCTCAGGTGATCCACCCGCCTCGGCCTCCCAAAGTGCTAGGCGTGAGCCACTGCGCCCAGCCACCCCATGTCTCTTCTCAGAACATCTCTGAAGTGATTTTTCAGTGATTTTCCATGCCCCACTCATCTGAACTTTAATCCTGCATTTCTCTGTACCAGCCTACATTTGTTGTCCTCACAAGATTAAATGTTCTTGACTGCACCCGCTATGTCTCTATTCCATCTAGCCCAATGTCTGACTCTCAGAAGGTTGTGCTAATTTTCCATTGCTGCATGACAAATTATCACTGCCAGGCATGGTGGTGCTCACCTGTAGCCCCAGCTACTCAGGGTCTGAGGCCAAAGGATGCCTTGAGTCCAGGAGTTCTGGGCCTTAGTACCCTATGCCAATCAGGAGTCTGCACTAAGTTTGGCATCAATATGGTGACCTCTCGGAAGTAAGGGACCACTAGGTTGCCTAAGAAGGGGTGAATCAGCCCCGGCCAGAAATGCAGCAGGCCAGAACTCCCATGCTGATCAGTAGTGGGATCATGCCTGAAAATAGCCACCGCACTCCAGCCTGGTAACATAGTGAGATCCCTTCTCTAAAAAAAAAAACAACAACAAGCAAATTACCACAAACACCAAATAGGTGTTGAAACCAGCACCTTTTTATAAACTCACAGTTTTGTAGGTCAGAAGTCTGGGCAGGTCCATCTGGGTTCTCTGCTCTGGTATCACAAGGCTAAAACCAAGGTGTTGGCTAGGCTGGACTCTAGGGAAGAGGCTGCTTCCAAGTTCATTCAGCTTGTTGGCAAAATGTAGTTCTGTGCAGCTATGAGACTGAGGTCCCTGCTACCTTGTGGGCTGTCAGCCATTGGTCACTCTCATCTCCTAGAAGCTGCTCTTTGGTCCTTACCTGTGACCTCCTCCATCTTATGCATCAAAATCTTATGCTTTCCATCTCTCTGACCTCCCTTTTTGCCATCAACTGGATAAAACTCTCTGCTTGCAATGGATTTGTGATTAGATTAGGCCCCCCAGAAAACTCCCCCTTTGATTAACTCTGAATCAACTGATTAGTGACCTTAATGACATCTACAAAATCACTTTTTGCCAGGTAATGGAGCCTAATCAGGGTATTCCTAGACCATGGGATGAGAACAGAAAATCTCATGAATGGGGTCATTTTAGGATTTTTCCTAACATAAACATCTCAGAATATACGCAAGAGCAAGAGTTATTGGGGTAGGATGATCCCCACCCAAGCAATTTCTGTCTACTGTCCTAGCTATGACAAATACTGACCTGGCCCCTGACCAGCTGACAACTGTGTAGACCTAACTGGATGCCATGATCCCAACTGGGTACTTCATGTACACAGTAGAGGGAGCCGAGTGACACCAACACCCACAGCTGGTTCCCTCTGGCAAGTCCAAGGGTTATCTAATACACTAGCCCCTCAACCACACTCAGAGACTGCTCTTCTAAATTGGGACAGAGATCATTCATGATCCCTTAGCTTTAAAAGACACCATTTCAACTTTCCTAAACTCATCCCCTAGAGCCTAGACTCTAGACTGGTCTAGGGTCCTTTGCTTGATTGTAAATTTTTTCCATTCACCCCTCAATCCTTGGTTTCTTAGTATTTTAATTTACATTTTGTAGCCGGGCGTGGTGACTCACGCCTGTAATCCCAGCACTTTGGGAGGCCGAGGCAGGCAGGATCACCTGAGGTCGGGAGTTTGAGACCAGCCTGACATGGAGAAACCCCATCTCTACTAAAAATATAAAATTAGCCGGGCATGGTGGCACATGCCTGTAATCCCAGCTACTCAGGAGGCTGAAACAGGAGAATTGCTTGAACCCGAGAGGCGGAGGTTGCAGTGAGCTGAGGTCACGCCACTGCACTCCAGCCTGGGCAACAACAGTGAAACTCTGACTCAAAAAAAAAAAAAAAAAATTGTATATTTTGTTTGTTGGACCAGAGATCTCCCTGCTCTTGGATCTGGTGTCCTTACCCATTGTTGCATACCCTCCCCTGCACCCACAGCTCCCGTCCTTCTCTTCTCTGCAGCTCCCAAAAGCCTTTCTTCTTCTCTACCTACAGGTATGAAAACCTCCACTCCCCACTCCAGATGCCCCTATTTCTGTTTCTTGCCACAGATCTCTCTTGCTAACTCTGTATGTAAAATGCCTGGCAGATGGCAGCCATCAGTTTATATCCTCAAATTGACTAAATGATTAAATGTATCAATGAATTTGTGAGTTGAGTCATCTATTACTCCATCAGCACCAAGGGACTGCCTCTCTGTTTATAGGATCATTCATTCATTTATCCCTAGGAATACAAAGATAAATGTGAATAGGATAAACATTTTTCCTAGACTGTTGAAGAATCTGTGCTCAGTAGAAGATCTGGGGCATTCCATCCCTTTGGGTTAAGTTTTCTGAGCCCAAAAATGTCTTTAAAAATCAACTTCTGTGCTTGCTTTGGCAGCACATATACCAAAATTGAAACAATATGGAGAAGATTCGCATGGCCCCTTTGTAAGGATGACGTGCAAATTCATGAAGGATCCCATAGTTTAAAATAGTAAAATAAATCAACTTCCAGAAGCACAAGCTACTGTCAAATTTAATCATTAAGATTCCAGGTCTGCCAATCCAAAGAGTGATCGAATTTCTTTCTTTTGTGAAATACAGCATTCTCTTTGTTTTTCACTAAAAGAGACACTTAAATTTGCTTCCCACCAGGTCTGAAGCTGGTGCCTAATGTGGCTGAAAATGTTATTGAGCCCAGTGAGGAAATCCAATGCCCTCGGGCTGCCGGGCTGAATGGCAGCCCTGTTTCCAAGGGCATCCTCCTTTGTCTGCCTGGAGTCTCAGATGACATGTTTGGACACAAAGCCTCTTAGGTAGAAATTACTACATTAGCAGGCATTCCTAATTTGCAGCTAGGTTTATTATTTCAAAGTCTTTTATCACGATTAGACTTCAATGAGGTTTTACAGCTGAGCGGCAACCCTCGTTTGGAAATATGTTTTGTTATGCTGTTTATTAGTTTACTCGTTTATCTCTCTATTTTAAGGTCTCCTCTTTGAAAGACAGCCATCTGCGTTGAAATTTTTCAGGGACGATTTTACTCTCTTCCCATCGAGGTCATTTTTTAACCTCTCTGAGATACTTATCATTATGAGTTTAAAACCTTTCTATGTGAAGACAGCAGAGAGGAGATTGCTGACGGGGTCTAGGAAAGTCAGAATCCTTGTGGAACCGGGAGAAAGAGAGGCCATTTTCCTAATGATTATTATTCTCAGGCGAGAGATTAAGTAGCCCCTTATACAGGCAGGGTTAGGTCAAGGAACTCTGGATCACAGGAACCACAGGAGAGCCCGTCTGTTTCCCCCACTCACTAACTGCATTGATTATATTTTATCATTATTATTTTATTTTTATTTTTATTTATTTATTTTTTTTGAGATGGAGTTTCTCTCTTGTTGCCCAGGCTGAAGTGTGATGGTGCCGTCTCGGCTCACTGCAACCTCTGCCTCCTGGGTTCAAGCAATTCTTCTGCCTGAGCCTCCCGAGTAGCTGGGATTACAGGCGCGTGCCACCACGCCCAGCTAATTTTGTATTTTTAGTAGAGACGGGGTTTCTCCATGTTAGTCAGGCTGCTCTCGAACTCCCGACCTCAGGTAATCCACCTGCTTCGGCCTCCCAAAGTGCTGGGATTACAGGCGTGAGCCATCACACCTGGCCAATTTTATTATTTTCTTTTTTTTTTCTATCTTCTTTCTTTCTTTTTTTTTTGAGACAGAGTCTCGTTTTGTGGCCCAGGCTGGAATGCAGTGGCCCGATCTCAGTTCACTGCAAGCTCTGCCTCCCAGGTTCACAGCATTCTCCTGCCTCCGTCTCCTGAGTAGCTGGGACTACAGGCGCCTGCCACTATGCCCAGAATTTTTTGTATTCTTAGTAGAAACAGGATTTCACTGTGTTAACCAGGATGGTTTCAACCTCCTGACCTTGTGATCCGCCCACCTCAGCCTCCCAAAGTGCTGGGATTACAGGCATGAGTCACCGTGCCTGGCCTGTTTTCTATATTCTTGATGCTCTGGTATCTGGGGGCTCACTGACTTGGAAGAGACTGCCCTTCCCAGGATTAGAGACAGCAAACTCGTCCCTGGTAGTGGGACTTTCATATGCAAACTAACAGATCCAGATCCCATACTCCAAGCCACCTTCTTTACCTGGCTCTTACACTCCAGGAGGCAAAATTATTCTGCCCCAATCATCCCAGGCCCAGATACCAGATGACTCAAGACACCCTCTAAACACCAGAGCCTGCAGAAATTATTCCAACTGGCCAATCCTAAACCTGCCTTCCCTGTTGACCCTGCCGTGCCCAATCCCTCCTATGAAAACCACAGTAAAGGTTCTCATCCTCGCTTTCCCCTGGCCCTTTCTGCCTCCTGACCGACCTCGTGTTACCTGATAGGCTCCTGAGGCTCCTGTTTCTAAGGAACTCTGCGTATAAAAGCTATCTTTTCAATGGTAGTCACCTCCTGATCTGTTGGCCTCACCATACCTGAATAATAATAAAACCTACATCTTAAAACACAACTCCAATCTCACACTCCCAGAAAGTGAGAAACAGAAGAAAACCAAACCCTATGATTACCAATTCAATCCAGAACACTGGGAGACAAAGGAGGCTTTGAAGGAGAAGGGCAGGCGACCAACATCTTCTGTGAACACTGTCCAAGTTAGCTTCATCAAGAGCTTGGGAAGTGGACGTTGTGTCACGCTCATTTTGCCGATGGGCAACTACTGTTATGGGTGGTGAATCCCTACGGGTCTGCAGCAACCTCAATTCTTGCCTCCTCAGACAAAAGTATTCCACTGAGAAGCATAAGGCAGAGGAGAGACCCAGGCAAGTTTTAGAGCAGGAGAGAAAGTTTATTAAAAAACTTTAGAGCAGGAATGAAAGGAAGGAAAGTACACTTGGAAGAGGGCCAAGTGGGCAACTTTAGAGATCAAGCGTGCGGTTTGACTTTTTGACTTGGGGTTCTATACATTGGCGTACTTCCGGGGTCTTGCATTCCCCGCTCCTGTGTTCTTCCCTTGGGGTGGGCTGTCCACATGCGCAGTGGCCAGCTAGCGCTTGGGAGGGGAGCATGCGTAGTGTGTGTTTACTAGAGTTATACGCATGCTCACTTGAGGCGTTCTACTCTTACCAGTTAAATGTTCCTAGAAGGTCATATACCAGTTAACCTCTACCACCATTTTGCTGCTTTTTTTTTCTTTTTTGGAGACAGAGTCTCGCTCTGTTGCCCAGGCTGGAGTGCAGTGGCACGATCTTGGCTCACCACAACCTCCGCCTCCCGGGTTCAAGCCGTTCTCTGCCTCAGCTTCCCGAGTAGCTGGGATTAGAGGCATGTGCCACCATGCCCTGCTAATTTTTGTATTTTTGTATTTTTTTTTTTTTTCGAGACGGAGTCTCGCTCTGTCGCCCAGGCTGGAGTGCGGTGGCCGGATCTCAGCTCACTGCAAGCTCCGCCTCCCGGCTTCACGTCATTCTCCTGCCTCAGCCTCCCAAGTAGCTGGGACTACAGGCGCCCGCCACCTCGCCCGGCTAGTTTTTTTGTATTTTTTAGTAGAGACGGGGTTTCACCGTGTTAGCCAGGATGGTCTCGAACTCCTGACCTCGTGATCCGCCCGTCTCGGCCTCCCAAAGTGCTGGGATTACAGGCTTGAGCCACTGCGCCCGGCATATTTTTGTATTTTTAGTAGAGATGGAGTTTCACCATGTTGGCCAGGATGGTCTCAAATTCCTGACCTCAGGCGATCCTCCCCACCTCAGCCTCCCAAGTGCTGGGATTATAGGCCTGAGCCACCGAACCAGGCCTACCATTTTGCTTCTTAATGCACATGCTCGGGCCCACTCGTCGGACTTCTGAGATCATATCCGAAGCTGCCGATCACCAGCTTCAGGTATTTCTGTTTATTGGGAGACTGCCTTTCCCTGGTGCTGGCTGGGACCAATTATTATTTTAGAGAGAGGGTTAACAACCGCCTGACCATCACCTGATGGTTGCCCGACATTCCCGGTGTGTGGGTGGGTGGGTGGGCAGCACTCTCTGCCCTGCTCATGCCTGACTAGCTACCTACAGTGACACTATGACTTCAGGAAGTTAAATAGTTTGTCCAGGGCCACGAAGCCACACTAGTAGGCTCTACAGCCAAGATGAAAACTCAGTGTTATTTAATCGGTAGTCTGTGCCAGCCCAACTCCCTTTATCTCAACTCCTACCCTCTGCACCTCCTACTTCATACGGGAGCTTCTCCTGAGTTCTATTCCTGACTAGCTTTGCTGTCTGTCAAACACCTTAAAATGGAAGCGATGACTACTTAGGGTCTTGCACCTCCTGCTAATGATACTTCACTCAGTGGTTTTTCCTGGTATCTGATGTCCTGCAGTGTAGACTTCTCTGAGCTACATGCAGTGGGGGAATAGGAGTTCTGGGCAAGACTTATGTGCTTACAGGCAGTTTACAATTGAATCCAAGACACACAGCAGAAGCAAGACTAGATTATACAGGGGAGCAGGCCGGGCACAGTGGCTCATGCCTGTAATCCCAGCACTTTGGGAGGCTGAGGTGGGCAGATCACCTGAAGTCAGGAGTTCAAGACCGGCTTGGCCAACATAGTGAAACCCCATCTCTACTAAAAATACAAAAAAATTAGCTGGGTGTGGTGGGCGCCTATAATCCCAGCTACTTGGGAGGCTGAGGCAGGAGAATCTCTTGAACCTGGGAGGCAGAGGTTGCAGTGAGCCGAGATCGTGCCATTGCACTCTGGCCCGGGTGACAGAGCAAGACTCTGTCTCCAAAAAAAAAAAAAAAAAAATATATATATATATATGTAATACAGGGGAGCATTTAGTCAGCTGCCAAACTGCGAGGTACAAAACGTACAAGTAGAAAGAGTAGAAGAGATCGAGGACTTCCTGGACTAGATCAGGACTTTAAAGGATGGGAAACAGTTGGGTAAAGAAAAGATAAAAGGATTGTTTTCAGATGATATGGTGGTTCTTCAGAAATTGAATTACCATACTATATGGTTTGGCTGTGTCCAAAACCGTATATTTTTGGTACCTCATATAAGTGGAAACATACAGTATTTGTCTTTTTGCGACTGGCTTATTTCACTTAGCATAAAGTTCTCAAGGTTCATCTCTGTGGAAGCATTTGGCAGAATTTTCTTTTTTCAGGCAGAATAATATTCCGTCATATGGAATAATGTTCCATAATATTTTGTTTATCTGTTCATCTATCAGTGGATGCTTGGGTTGCTTTTTTGGCAGTGTTTAATGGTACTGCTATGAACATGGATGTACACAAATCTGTTTGAGTTCCCACTTTCATTTCTTTTGGATTATATACCTGGAAGTAAAATTGCTGGATATATGGTATATTAGTCCATTCTCATGCTACTCATGAAGACATACTCGAGACTGGGTAATTTATAAAGGAAAGAAGTTTATTTTATTTATTTACTTATTTTTGAGACAGTGTTTCACTCTGTTGCCCAGGCTGGTGTGCAGTGGTCCCATCTCAGCTCACTGCAACCTCTGCCTCCCGGGTTCAAGCAATTCTCTCACCTCAGCCTTCGAGTAGCTAGGATGACAGGCGCCTGCCACCACACCCAGCTAATTTTTGTATTTTTAATAGAGACAGGGTATCACCATGTTGGCCAGGCTGGTCTCCAACTCCTGACCTCAAGGGATCTGCCTGCCTCAGCCTCCCAAAGTTTTGGGATTACAGGCATGAGCCACCACTCCCGGCACTAGGGGCCTGTTGAAGGCCAGAAAACATTCAAGGCCTGCTCAGAGAAGCAGTTTCCCTTTTTTTTTTTTTTTCCCCCGAGATGGAGTCTCAGTCTGTTACCAGGCTGGAGTGCAGTGGTGTGATCTCGGCTCACTGCAACCTCTGCCACCTAGGTTCAAGCAATTCTCCTGCCTCAGCCTCCCGAGTAGCTGGGATTACAGGCACCTGCCACTGTGCCTGGCTAATTTTTGTATTTTTAGTAGAGAAGAGGTTTCACCATCTTGGCCAGGCTGGTCTTGAACTTGTGTCCTCGTGATCCACCCACCTCAGCCTCCCAAAGTGCTGGGATTACAGGCATGAGCTACTGTGCCTGGCCTGAGAAGCAGTTTCCTAATGACCATGAGGCAAGTACCTCCAGGCAGAGAAAGGATTTTAGAATTGGAATTAAAATCAAATCCAGGCCTGGGGTGGTGGCACTCACCTACAATCCCAGCTCAGGAAGCTGAGATAGGAGGATCCCTCGAGCCCAGGGGTTTGAGTTCAGCCTGGGCAAGTAGTGAGACCTGCATCTCTAGAAACAAATAAAACAGGTGGGGCATGATGGCTCGCTCCTGTAATCCCAGCACTTTGGGAGGCAGAGGCAGGTGGGATCACTTGAGGTCAGGAGTTTGAGACCAGCCTGGCCAACATGGTGAAATCCCACCTGTACTTTTTTTTTTAAATATAAAAAATATATTAAATTAAAAAAAAAATCCCAGTGTGATTATTTGGATATACTGTTTCTTAAGTTAGATTGCTTAATTCTCCTTTTTTTTTTTTCTTTTTTTTGAGACAGAGTCTTACTCTGTCGCCCAGGCTGGAGTGCAGTGGCGCAATTTCGGCTCACTGCAACCTCCGCGTTCTGGTTCAAGCAATTCTCCTGCTTCACCTTCTGAGTAGCTGGGATTACAGGTGCCCGCCACCATGCCCAGCTAATTTTTGTATTTTTAGTAGAGATGAGGTTTCACCATGTTGGTCAGGCTGGTCTTGAACTCCTGACCTCGTGATCTGCCTGCCTCAGCCTCCCAAAGTGCTGGGATTACAGGCGTGAACCACAGGGCCCGGCACTTAATTCTCTTTATTATTATTATACCCTTGTCTCAACACCCGTTGCTGGGCTCATTAAAATCCACAGGTCATCCTAAAACCACTTTTCAAAATTTCTTGACAAGTTCTTTCTTAAAACCCTCTACCAAGAAGCTAAAATAGAATTTTTGGTCTTCCCTTGTTTCCTTACCACTCCTTGAAAATCCAGTGACAGAAGCCAGTAGCAAAATGAGGAAAAGTCAGGATGCAAGCAGAGAACCCATGTGGGATTTTAAATTAACTGAGAGTTATTTATATCAGTTTTTATTCCAGAGATTTCCTGGTGTCTTGTTAGCAGAGATGATGAGTATGCAGTTTGGCAATTTTCTTTTTAATGAGCCTGTGTGTGTGTGTGTTTTTTTTTCTTTTTTAAAGGTAGGAGTCTCATTATGTTGCCCAGGGTGGCTTCGAACTCCTGTGCTCAAAAGATCCTCCTCCCTCATCTTGCTAAGTAGCTGGGAAAATGGGCCTATTTTGAAAACAGTCAGTTGTATTAATGAAGCTTGATAGCCTTATAATAGATTTTCTTTTGAAGTTGCTTCTGCCAAAACATGGTGAAATAATAGACACATTTATCTATTAGTCATATTTATATGACTAATATCCACTCCAGGCAATCCGGGATTCTTTGTGACCAAATGTCACTCTCCATTCAGGCTGCTGTGGAATATCATCTATGTTTGCAAATATTTACTTTCACACCTCCCATTTCAAGTGAGTTTTCTAACAATTTACGCCCTGGTCCACCCTTCCTTGGGTGAGCCACCACACCTGGCCCCACTGCAGATTTCATTATTTTATTTTATTTTATTTATTTATTTATTTATTTCAGAGACAGAGTCTCGCTCTGTTGCCCAGGCTGGAGTGCAGTGGTGCGATCTTGGTTCATTGCAACCTCCACCTTCTGGGTTCAAGCAATTCTCCTGCCTCAGCCTCCCACAAAGCTAGGATTACAGGTGCACACCACCATGCCTAGCTAATTTTTGTATTTTTAGTGGAGACGGGGTTTCACTCTGTTGGTCAGGCTGGTCTGGAACTCCTGACCTCGTGATCTGCCCGCCTCAGCCTCCCAAAGTGCTGAGATTACAGGCGTGAGCCACTGTGCCTGATCAGATTTCATAATTTTAAAGCATTAACTTAATCCAAACATGAGCAGGAGAGGATCGTAGTCCCCCATTATTTGCAGGGGGTACACTGCAAAACGACCAGTGGAGGCCTGAACCACAGATGGTACCAAACCCAATTGCCATCAGTAGAAACATGTTTGATACTACGGAGACAAAAGTGGGAAAAAAAACCCCATATATATATATACACGTTTCTCGCCAGCCTGGGCGAGATCGTGCAGTGGCACGATCTTGGCTCACTGCAACCTCCACCTCCCAGGTTCAAACGATTCTCGTGCCTCAGCCTCCCGAGTACCTGGGATTACAGGTACACGTCACCACACCCAGCTTATTTTTGTATTTTTAGTAGAGATGGGGTTTCAGCATGTTGGCCAGGGTGGTCTTGAACTCCTGACCTCGTGATCCACCTGCATCGGCCTCCCAAAGTGCTGGGATTACAGGCGTGAGCCACCGCACCCAGCCAAAAACCGTAATTTTTTCTTTTTTTCGAGACAGAGTTTTGCTCTTGTTGCCCAGGCTGGAGTGTAATGGCGTGATCTCGGCTTACCACAACCTCCACCTCCCGGGTTCAAGAAATTTTTCCTGCCTCAGCCTCCCTAGTAGCTGGGATTACAGGCACCTCCTATCACTCTCAGCTAATTTTGTATTTGTAGTAGAGACAGGCTTTCTCTATGTTGGTCAGGCTTGTCTTGAACTCCTGACCTCAGATGATCCGCCTGCCTCGGCCTCCCAAAGTGCTGGGATTACAGGCGTGAGCCACCGCGGCTGGCCAAAAACCATAATTTAAAAAAAATATTATAAATAGTAAAAAATATATATATTTTTTTCATGAGGCTGCAGCCAGGTGCAGTGGCTCACACCAGTAATCCCAGCATTTTGTGAGGCCAAGGTGGGTGGATCACCTGAGGTCAGGAGTTCGAGACTAATCTGGCCAACATGGGGGAACCCCATCTCTACTACAAAAAAATTACAAAATACAAGGCCGGGCGTGGTGGCTCAAGCCTGTAATCCCAGCACTTTGGGAGGCCGAGATGGGCGGATCACAAGGTCAGGAGATCGAGACCATCCTGGCTAACCCGGTGAAACCCCGTCTCTACTAAAAAATACAAAAAAACTAGCTGGGCGAGGTGGCGGGCACCTATAGTCCCAGCTACTCAGGAGGCTGAGGCAGGAGAATGGCGTGAACCCGAAAGGCGGAGCTTGCAGTGAGCCGAGATCCGGCCACTGCACTCCAGTTTGGGCAACAGAGCGAGACTCCGTCTCAAAAAAACAAAAAACAAAAAACAAAAAAATCAGCTGGCCATGGTGGTGGGTGCCTGTAATCCCAACTATTCAGGAGGCTGAGGTGGAAGAATTGCTCGAACCCAGAGACAGAGGCTGCAGTGAGCCAAGATTGTGCCACTGCACTTCAGCCTGGGAAACAGTAACACTCCATCTCAAAAAAAAATAAAAAATAAAAAAAGAAATGTTTGAGTTCATATCTTCCACTCACAATTTTAATGCCTTTTTAAAATCTTAAGTAAACATTTATCAAGCAACGTGGCCATAACTTCTGCCGTTTGAGGTGCAACAGCAAAACTAGCATGAATTTCTTTTTGCTTCTTCATAATTTCATGGATATAAGATTCGTTCTCACTGTTGATCTTAGCAACCTCAGCACTGGCTTTTTTCTTTCCTTATTAAGTCGAGAACTTTTATCTTTTCACTTAAACAAGCACTTTACAACTTCTGTTTGGCATATCCAAATTTCCACCATCACTATTCTTTTTTTTTTTTTTTCGAGACAGGGTCTCACTCTGTTGTCCCAGGCTGGAGTGCAGCGGCGCAATCTCAGCTCACAGCAACCTCTGCCTTCTGGGCTCAAGTGATCCTCTTACCTCAGCCACCCGACTAGCTGGGATTACAGGCATGCGCCACCATCCCTGGCTAATTTTTCTATTTTTAGTAGAGACGAGATTTCACCATGTTGGCCAGGCTTGTCTTGAACTCCTGGCCTCAGGTGATCCACCCACCTCGGCCTCCCAGAGTTCTGGGATTACAGGTGTGAGCCACTGCACCCGGCCAGCATCAGTATTCTTGCGCAATGGGGCCATGATGAAGTGAAATAAGAGTGACTTGAACCCAAGCACTGAAATCCAGAGACAGCTGATCTGATAACTGAGAAGGCTCTGATGTGACTCATGAGTGGGGACATCTATGGCATGGAGATGCTGGACAAAGGGAGGAATCCCATCGCAGGTGCAAGACTTCATCACACTACTCAGAATGGCAGGTGCAACTTAAAACTTATGAATTGCTTATTTCTGGAGTTTTCCATTTAATATTTTTGGACCTTAATTGACCGAAGGTAACTGAAACGGTAGAAAGTGAAATTATGGTTAAGTGGGACTATGGTAAATTGTGACCACCAAAAACAACAGAATTCATAACTGGCACAATGCAGCTATTTCTCCACCAAGGGCCCTGAGTGTTCTTTGAGTGTAAACTTTGTGTTTCTATTTTGGTGGTTATCTAAAAAAAAGCTAGCATCTGTGTGTTGCAGATCATCTGGCTGATTACCGCACAGCTCGAATTCTGCCTCGTGATGCCTGTGTTCACATTTTGTCTTGGATTCCCAGCTGTACGGGCACTACTGAGATGCTGAGAGCTCGGGATACCCTATAACCATGCATTCTTCCTCACCACCCCAAGAGTAGGACTGCAGCATTGCAAAGCCAGTTCTTTAGTGTAACATGCATATTTGATGATCAGTGTCCACCAAATTGCAGGCTTTTATCTTTTTAATCTTTGGGAGTGAGAACAGTTGACTTTTAATTTATGAATTTATAATAAAAGCAAAAATGTCTGGAGAAAAGCAGTAAACTGGAAATTATGATTGGTGTAATTTACAATAGAAATAGGCAATTTAAAATAAAGAGTAGAAAACCATACCTAATTTATGCACGAGGACAGAATGCATACTGAAATTAAGACAAGATTGACACTGAAAGACTAGGCAGAAAAAAACAGAACAGAAAAAGAAGGCCGGGCGTGGTGGCTCAAGCCTGTAATCCCAGCACTTTGGGAGGCCGAGACGGGCGGATCACGAGGTCAGGAGATCGAGACCATCCTGGCTAACATGGTGAAACCCCGTCTCTACTAAAAATACAAAAACTAGCTGGGCGAGGTGGCGGGCGCCTGTAGTCCCAGCTACTCGGGAGGCTGAGGCAGGAGAATGGCGTAAACCCAGGAGGCGGAGCTTGCAGTGAGCTGAGATCTGGCCACTGCACTCCAGTCCGGGCGACAGAGCGAGACTCCGCCTCAAAAAAAAAAAAAAAAAAAGAAGAATGGTGGAAATGTCAACAGATTCCTAGTGGAAATATTTGCTCACAGCCATCAAGCTGTACAAGTTTGAAAAAGTAAGATCAACAAAATATATTACAAGCATCTTTCTGAACTGGCTCTCAATCTTTTCTTTTTCCCTCCTCCCATTCTATTTATACACATCACACTCCCAAGAATGACACAAGAAATTCTCCAAGTTTCCAAGAAGGGCAGATGGAGTGGAGGGCGCCCACCCTATCTCCAGTGGAGGGCCCCTGGGCTACTCCTCTCCAGATAAGAAAGTGCTCACTTCAGCCAAGTGCAGAATGGTCGCCTTTATTTTCTTGGGTATCACTGGAGAATGAGTTCCTTCATGTAAGTAAAATTTCACTGTCATTCATTAGGATGGCTAATATCCAAATAAACAGAACAGAAAATAACAATTGGTGAGGATGTTGGGAAATTGGAATCCTTGTACATTGCTGGTGGGAACATAAAATGGTGCCAATCCTGTAGAAAACAGTAATGCCGTTCCTCAAAAACTTAACCCTAGAATTACCAAATGATCTAGCAATTATGCTTCGGGGTATGTACCCAAAAGAAATGAAAACAGGCACTGATATGGTATGGATCTGGGTCCCCACCCAAATCTCACCTTGAATTGTAATCCCTACATGTCCAGGGAGGGACCTGGTAGGAGGTGATTGGATCATGGGGTCGGTTTCCCCCATGTTGTTCTCATAATAGTAAGTTCTCACAAGACTGAATGGTTTTATAAGGGGCTTTCCCTTCTCACACTCCTGCCGCCTTGTGAAGAAGGTGCCTGCTTCCCCTTTGCCTTCACTATAATCGTAAGTTTCCTGAGGCTTCCCCAGCTATGGGGAACTGTGAGTCAATTAAGCCTCTTTTGTTTATAGATTACCCAGTCTCAGGTAATATATCAGGCAGTATCTTTATAGCAGTGTGAAAATGGACTAATACAGGGACTCAAACAGATACTTTGTACGTCCACATTTCTAACAGCTAAACTGTGGAAGCAACTTAAGTGTCCACTGATAGAGGAATGGAGAAACACAATGTGGAACATACATACAATGGAATGGAGGAATAGAGTTCAGCCTTAAAAGGGAAGGTCGGCCGGGCGCGGTGGCTCAAGCCTGTAATCCCAGCACTTTGGGAGGCTGAGACGGGCGGATCACGAGGTCAGGAGATCGAGACCATCCTGGCTAATACGGTGAAACCCCGTCTCTACTAAAAAATACAAAAAACTAGCCGGCGACGAGGCGGGCGCCTGTAGTCCCAGCTACTCGGAGGCTGAGACAGGACAATGGCGTGAACCCGGGAGGCAAAGCTTGCAGTGAGCTGAGAGCCGGCCACTGCACTCCAGCCTGGGCGGCAGAGCAAGACTCCGTCTCAAAAAAAAAAAAAAAAAAAAAAAAGGGAAGGTCATTCTTTTTTTTTTTTTTTTTTTTTTTAAAACAAGGTCTCGCTCTGTCATCCAGGCTGGAGTGCAGTGGTGTGATCTCGGCTCACTGCAACCTCTGCCTCCCAGGCTCAAGTGATCCTCCCACCTCAGTCTCCCAAGTAGCTGGGACTACAGATGTGTGCCACTATGTCTGGCTAATTTTTGTACTTTTTTAGTAGAGACAGGGTTTCACAGTATTGCCCAGGCTAATTCTGAACTCCAGAACTCAAGCACTCTGACCACCCCAGCCTCCTGAAGTGCTGGGATTACAGGTATGAGCCACCACGACTGGCCTAAATTGTCTAGCTTTTAACTGCCTCATTGCATCTGATAGCTACAAACTACAACCCTTCCCTGTTCCTGAATTTTCTTCCAAAACACATCTGTAATGCCACTGCCATGCCTGCAAAGCACTGATGACTCTTCATCAGAATAGGCAGAAATTCACCTCCCAATCTGACCCCAATCTACCTCCAGTTTACCCCATCTCCTGCACCCCCATCCCTAATCCCATGTGTGATAATCATAGTCTTCTTTTTTTTTTTGAAACCGTTTCAGGCCGGGCGCGGTGGCTCAAGCCTGTAATCCCAGCACTTTGGGAGGCCGAGACGGGCAGATCACGAAGTCAGGAGATCGAGACCATCCTGGCTAACACGGTGAAACCCCGTCTCTACTAAAAAATACAAAAAACTAGCCGGGCGAGGTGGCGGGCGCCTGTAGTCCCAGCTACTCGGAGGCTGAGGCAGAAGAATGGCATAAACCCGGGAGGCGGAGCTTGCAGTGAGCTGAGAACCGGCCACTGCACTCCAGCCCAGGCCCAACAGAGCGAGACTCCGTCTCAAAAAAAAAAAAAGAGTTTCGCTCTTGTTGCCCAGGCTGCAGTGCAGTGGCACAATCTCTGCTCACTGCAACCTCTGCCACCTGGATTCAAAGGATTCTCCTGTCTCAGCCTCCCAAGTAGCTGGGATTACAGGTGCATGCCACCACGCCGGCTTTTTTTTTTTTTTTTTTTGTATTTTTAGTAGAGACAGGGTTTCATCACATTGGTCAGGCTGGTCTCGAACTCCTAAACCTCGTGATTGCCTCGGCCTCCCAAAGTGCTGGGATTACAGGCATGAGCCACCTTGCCCAGCCTTTTTTTCATGACTTTAATACTCTAAGGAATGGCACAGCTCCAAATCCTCACAAATATTCCTCATTCTTTGTAGCATATGTTTCTCTGCCTTATAAAACTGTACACTCCTCAAGTCCAAATGAATTCTGACGCCACCTTGGTTGGTCCCACACTGACCTCTAGCCTAAATTAATCTGTCTCCTCAGGAGATTTGGCATATTTGTTTCTACGTTGGATGACCTTTGCATAAGAAACCAACTGGCTGTTTGCTCAGAAGGAGGCTGTGGCAGCATAGGCACTTACCCTGTCATATTCAACACACTGAATTCTAGATACCTACCTGGCTGTCTCTTCTGCTACAAGATCAAGTCTTTATTTAGTTTTCTGTCCCAGTGTCTAGCATGGCACCTTGAATGGGGAGACACTCAGCCATCATGTACTAAATTGAAATGAATTGTTGAGAATGCATTGCAGATGCACCTGAATTGGGGGTTACAAAAGAGAGAGAAGAGGAAATTGTATTGGAGCCAATGATAAATTTAATCTAATTCATATTTATGAACACAGAGATCTTGTCAGCATGTGAAACTCTCGTGGGTGAATTAGGGCAGCAGTCCCCAAACTTTTTGGGACCAGGGACCGGTTTCATGGAAGACAATTTTTCCATGGACCAGGGGTGGGGAAGATGAAACCGCTCCACCTCAGATCATCAGGCATTAGACTCCCATACAGAGCACGCAACCTAGATCCTTCACATGCGCGTTCACAATAGGATTCCTGTTCCTGTGAGAATCTAATGCTGCCACTGATCTGACAGGAGGCGAAGCTCAGGCAGTAATGAGGGCTCAGCAGCTGCTCACCTCCTGCTGCGCTGCCATTCCTAACAGGCCACAGACCAGCACCTTCACAGAGGAAACAACCTGGGCCCCTTTCCTATTATTGATGTGTCTCTTCCCACAGTCACACCCTCTTGTACCTGTCCCTGGAAGGAAAACATAAGGTATCAGGAAGTTTGAAATTTCCCATCCATGAGTTTTTCACTTTTTCATCTTATTGGTGCAGGGAATTCCAAGTATTTAAGAAAGTAAAATGAGGCCACGTCCAGTGGCTCATACCTGTAATCAATCCCAGCACATTGGGAGGCCGAGACTGGTGGATCACTTGAGGCCAGGAGTTCAAGTTCAGCCAGGCCAAAATGGCAAAACCCTGTCTCTAATTTAAAAATACAAAAATTGGCCGGGCACAGTGGCTCACGCCTGTAATCCCAGCACTTTGGGGGTCCAAGACGGGCGGATCACGAGGTCAGGAGATCGAGACCATCCTGGCCAACACGGTGAAACCCCGTCTCTACTAAAATTACAAAAAATTAGCTGGGCTTAGTGGCGGGCACCTGTAGTCCCACCTACTCGGGAGGCTGAGGCAGGAGAATGGCATGAACCTGGGAGGCGGAGCTTGCAGTGAGCCAAGATCGTGCCACTGCACTCCAGCCTGGGTGACAGAGCGAGACTCCATCTCAAAAAAAAAGAAAAAAAATACAGAATTAGTTGGGCGTGGTGGTAGGTGCCTGTAGTCCCAGCTACTGGGGAGGCTGAGGCAGGAGAAGCACTTAAACCCAGGAGACAGAGGCTGCAGTGAGCCTAGATAGTGCCACTGCACTCCAACCTGGCGACAGAGTGGGACCCTGTCTCAAAAATAAATAAATAAATAAAAATATTCTGTATACATCTCTTTTGTATCGCACGCATACAGATGGATGGATGAATGAACGGACAAGTATTTTACTTTGAATAATTCATAAGAAGTATTACCTTTCTGGCCGAGCACAGTGACTCACACCTGTAATCCCAGCACTTTGGGAGGCCGAGGTAGGCGGATGAGAAGGTCAGGAGTTTGAGACCAGCCTGACCAACATGGTGAAACCCCATCTCTACTAAAAATACAAAAATTAGCCAGGCGTGGTGGCGGGCGCCTATAGTCCCAGCTACTCGGGAGGCTGAGGCAGGAGGATTGCTTGAACATGGGAGGTAGAGGGTGTAGTGAGCAGAGATCGTGCCAATGCACTCCAGCCTGGGCGACAGAGCAAGACTCCATCTCAAAAAAAAAAAAAATATTGCCTTTCTTATATCTCTCACAGTCAGAATGATTTAGCTCCATTTCTAGGCTAAACAGAAAGATGGGTCTGCCTGAAAAATGATTTTAAAATAATTTCTTTTTAGGGCTGAGCATGGTGGCTCACACCTGTAATGTCAGCATTTTGGGAGGCAGACCAGCCTGGGCAACAAAGCAGGACCCCTTCTCTACAAAATAAATACATAAATAAATTAGTCAAGCATGGTGGTACACACTTGTAGTTCCAGCTACTCCAGAGGCTGAGGTAGGAGGATCGCTTGAGTCCGGGAGTTTGACACTGCAGTGAACTATGATCACACCACTGCACTCTAGCCTGACAGCTTGGTTCCTCTCTAGTGATTTCTAATGTGCATCCAAAGTCAAGAACCACTGCATATAAACAGTTCTGCAGCTTGTATTTTTGTTTTGTTTTTGTTTTTAAAACAATATGTCTTATAGATCCTTGCATAGGAATATATGAGTGCTCTCTTTTTAATAGCTGCATAGTATTCCACCAGGTGATAGAGTACGATGGCATTTATGGACATCAGATAGTTCTCTCTCTTTTTTTTTTTTTTGTGATGAAGTCTCTCTCTGTTGCCCAAGCTGGAGTGCAATGGCACGATCTCAGCTCACTGGAACCGCCACCTCCCAAGTTCAAGCGATTCTCCTGCCTCAACCTCTCGAGTAGCTGGGACTACAGGCATGCACCACCATGCCCGGCTAATTTTTTTTTTTTTTTTTTTTTAGTAGAGACGGGGTTTCACTATATTGGCAAGGCTGATCTTGAACTCCTGACCTCGTGATCCGCCCACCTCGGCCTCCCAAAGTGCTGGGATTACAGGCGTGAGCCACCACACCTGGCCTGATAGTTTTCAATATTTTGCTCTCACAAGAAATACTGAAACAAATCACCTTTTATATCTATTGTTTTGCACATATGTATATATAGCTGTTGGATAAAGTCCTACGAATACCATTGCTGAGTGAAATAATAAGATCACTTGTAATTTTGCTAAATATTTATGTTTGCTATTTATTTTGTTAACTACTTGTAATTTTGCTGAATCTTTCATGCTAAACATTTGGTAGACATTGTTAAATTGTCGTATGAGGTTTAATTTTTTTTCATGACGAATCAGATATGAGTTTGCAAGTCCTGATTACACAGAGACATTAATCATGGATCATGCAAACTCCAGTTATTATGTTCTATCTGTCCTCCAAAATGAGGAACAGGTAAGGATTATCCCACTAATTTAATAGGATTAAATTATTAATCCAGGTTTATAAAAAGTTTTTAGAGTGAAAAAGTGCGATTTTTGTTCTAGAGACACATATTCGAGGACATGGTTACTGTTTGGTTTAAATTTCAAAAAGTGACAAGAGATTGCAGAAGTGGATCATTTGTCATTGTTAGGGTTACAGTGTCTTTCCTGATAGGGCTGGTTGGCGGCTCAGTTTCTTGTTCTTTCTTGTCGTTAAAGAGTTTTGTTCTCAGAAAGGAAATAATCTGTGCTCTTTGATGTGGTTCAGAAAAAAGAGACCAACACCACATTTTAAAACTCTTTGTGGCAGATCATCCACGAGCAGCTCTTTAAGAGAAGCAGCTCACAGAGCTCTGGCTCAAACAGGAGAAGTTTTAGAGAACATGGAGAATGTCTGACTCCTCAAGAAAACACAAAAGCTAAGAATGGAAAATGCAAAACACAATTATTCTTCCTCTGATGAGAATAACTTTCCAGCTCAAATGAATATTTATTTGTTTGTGTGTGTGTGTGAGACAGGGTCTCTCTCTGTCACCCAGGCTGGAGAGCAGTGGCACGATCTCGGCTCATTGCAACCTCCACCTCCCAAGCTCAAGCAATTCTTGAGCCTCAGCCTCCCGAGTAGCTGGGATTACAGGCATGTGTCTCTACACCCAGCTAATTTTTGTATTTTTAGTATAGACAAGAGTTTCACCATGTTGGCCAGGCTGGTCTCAAACTCCTGGCCTCAAGTCACCTGCCTGCCTTGGCCTCCCAAAGTGCTGGGATTACAAGCATGAGCCATCTCCCCCGGCCTCAAGTGAATCTTAACTTTGAGGCTATGCAAGAAGCTGAAGACAGTAAATCAAGCACTAAATTAGAAACACACTCTTTAGATGCGCACAGTTGCTCATGCCTGTAATCCCAACACTTTTGGAGGCCGAGGCCGGAAGATCACTTGAGCCCAGGAGTTCAAGACTAGTCTGGGTGACACAGTAGCGTAGAGACCCCATCTCTACAAAATAAATAAATAAATAAAAAGTTTTTAAAAATTAGCTGCATGTGGTGGCTCACTGCTATAGTCTCAGCTACTTGGGAAGATTGCTTGAGCCCAGAAGTTTGAGGCTGCAGTGAGTTATGATCACACCACAGCACTCCAGCCTGGGTGACACAGCCAGACCTTATCTCTGAAAAAATAAATAAAAAAATAAAAATAAACATACTCTTTTTGGTTTTTTTTGTTTTTTTTTTGTTTTTTTTTTTTCCTTTTTGTAGAGAACGGGGTCTCGCTGTATTACCCAGGCATGTCTCGAACTCCTGGGCTCAAGCTATCCTCCCGCCTCTGCCTCCCTGAGAGCTGGGATTACAGGCGTGAGCCACCGCGACCAGCCAAGAAACATACTCTTATACAAAAAAGTATTTTGCTTTAGGAGCAAAAATAGACACCTTTTGGACATTTCCACATTTTTATACGATTGAAGATTCCACTCTATAACATGTATCTCTCCTGCTTCCTCCTTGAATTCTCCTTTCTCCTCCTCCTCTGAGAGAGAGACAACAGACAAACACAAAGGCAGATACGTGGAGATACAGAAGGAACCAACAGATCTTCTGGCATGACATGTTTTTAAAATAGCTGTCAGGATGTGCTGAGAGAAATGGACCATCATAAAATGATTGTTTTTTTGTCAAGTGAGTGTTATGATATTTTTTCCTTCCTTCCTTCTTCCTTCCTTCCTTCCTTCCTTCCTTCCTTCCTTCTCCCTCCCTCCCTCCCTCCCTTCTTTCTTTCTTTTCTTTCTAGACAGAGTTTCACTCTTTCACCCAGGCTAGAATGAACTGGCATGATCTCGGCTCACTGCAACCTCTGCTACCTGAGTTCAAGTGGGTAGCAGAGGTTGCCTCCTGAGTGGCCTCAGCCTCAGCCTCCCGAGTATCTGGGACTACAGGCATGAGCCACCACGCCTGGCAAATTTTGATATTTTTAGTAGAGCTGGGGTTTCGCCACATTGGCCAGGCTGGTCTCGAACTCCTGACCTAAGGTGATTCACCCACCTTCTTGGCCTCCCAAAGTGCTAGAATTATAGGCATGAGACACCATGCCCGGCCAGATATTCATACATATATATATATATTATATATATATATTTTTTGTTGTTGTTGTTGAGATAAAGTCTTGCCCTGTTGCCCAGGCTGCTGGAGTGCAGTGGTGCGATCTTGGCTCACGATCTTGGCTGACTGCAACCTCCACTTCCTGGGTTCAAGCAATTCTCCTGCCTCAGCCTCCTGGGTAGCTAGAATTACAGGCGTGTGCCACCCTACCAGGCTAATTTTTGTATTTTTAGTAGAGGCGGTGTTTCACCATGTTGGCCAGGCTGGTCTCGAACTCCTGACCTCAAGTGATCTACCTGCCTCGGCTTCCCAAAGTGCTAGGATTACAGGCGTGAGCCACCACGCCCGGCCTCCTGTATTTCTTGAAGAAATTCGAGCATCACCCTTTGAATTGTATCAGCTGAAGTTCTGATATAAAGCAATAGAAATGGACTCATGAATATAAGGCAAAAAAGGTTATTTCAATGACACTGAGAAGCTCACAAAATTAAAAGCAGGAACCAGGACAGGTCTGGGAACCACAGTGGCAGAGGCTTGTAAGAAACTTCTGTTGGGGATCTTGCTATCCAATGATTTATTCAAATTCCCAGGAAAAGTAATCTGATTGTATTAGCTTCACCACATGCCTACCTCTTGTGATCAGGAGCTGAGTCTGACACCAGCAAGGGGAGATGGAAGTTGAGAAATATGATGGCCAGACTGCAATAGCTGCCCCCTAAATCACTCAGTAATTTATAACCATGCATATTGGATCTGAGTAAATAGAAGTGCTATATTGCGATGCTAATCACAGCTATAACTTTGCTTTTCATGAAAATGGGTAGAGGCTGGGTGCAACAGTTCGTGCCTGTAATCCCAGCACTTTGGGAGGCCAAGGTGGGGGGATTGCATGAGGCCAGGAGTTCAAAACCAACCTGGCCAACCTGGCGAAAGCCCATCTATAATAAGAATACAAAAAATTAGCCAGGCCTGGTTGCACACACCTATAATCCCAGCTACTAGGGAGGCTGACTCACGAGAATCACTTGAACCGAGGAGATAGAGGTTGCAGTGAGCCAAGATCACGCCTCTGCACTCCAGCCTGGATGACATATTGAGACTCAGTCTCAGCAAAAGAAAATGGGCCTGATGCAGTGGCTCATGCCTGTAATCCCTGCACTTTGGGAAGCTGAAGTGGGTAGATCACGAGGTCAGGAAATTGAGACCATCCTGGGTAACATGGTGAAACCCCGTTTCTACTAAAAATACAAAAAAAGTAGCCGGGCATGGTGGCATGCACCTGTAATCCCAACTACTTGGGAGGCTGAGGCAGGAGAATCGCTTGAACTTGGGAGGCAGAGGTTGCACTAAGCCAAGATTGTGCTACTACCCTCCAGCCTGGGCAACAGAGCAAGACTTCGTCTCAAAAAAAAAAGAAAAAGAAAGAAAGAATGAAAGAAAAAGAAAATAGGTAGAAATCTTGATTAGGATTAGACCTGGACAAAGATATTTTCAAAAGCCCCTTGTGAAACTGAAAAGTAATGAACATGTTTCAGTCTTCAGACAGTGTCTTTTTTTAAGTAAGTGTTTAAAAAGTAATGTGCCGGCCGGGCGCGGTGGCTCAAGCCTGTAATCCCAGCACTTTGGGAGGCCGAGACGGGCGGATCACGAGGTCAGGAGATCGAGACCATCCTGGCTAACACGGTGAAACCCCATCTCTACTAGAAAATACAAAAAAAAAAACTAGCCGGGCGAGGTGGTGGGCGCCTGTGGTCCCAGCTACTCGGGAGGCTGAGGCAGGAGAATGGCGTGAACCCGGGAAGGCGGAGCTTGCAGTGAGCCGAGATAGAGCCACTGCACTCCAGCCTGGGCGACAGAGCGAGACTCCGTCTCAAAAAAATAAATAAATAAAAAAATAAAAAGTAATGTGCCAATCTTTGTACACCTGTGTTCACAGTAGTACTACTCACAATAACCAAAGGATAGAAATAACTCAAGCGCCCCTTGTTTCTTCCATTCATGAATGAATAAACAAAATGTAGTGCGTACATACAATGGAACATTCAGCCTTAGAAAGGAATCATGCTCCAACACTGATGAACCTGGAAGACATGACGCTAAGTGAAATAAGCCAGACACAGAAAGATAAAGAGTGCACAATTCCACTTGTATGCATTATCTATGATAAAATAGTCAAATTCATGGAATCAAAGAGTGGAATGGTGGTTGAGTAGGAGACAGTGGGGAGTTATTGTTTGATGGGTACAGAGTTTCAGTTGTTTTTTTTGTTTGTTTGTTTTTTTGGAGATGGAGTCTTGCTCTGTTGCCCAGGCTGGAGTTCAGTAGCGTGATCTCAGCTCACTGCAACCTCCGCCTCCCAGGTTCAAGCGATTCTTGTGCCTCAGCCTCCCAAGTAGCTGGGATTACAAGCATGCACCACCATGCCTAGCTAATTTTTGCACTTTTAGTAGAGACGGGGGTTTCACCATAGTGGCCAGGCTGGTCTCAAACTCCTCACCTCAGGTGATCTGCCCACCTCGGCCTCTTAAAGTGCTGGGATTATAGGTGTGAGCCACCAGGCCTGGCCATAATTTTTTTTTTTTTAAGGCAGCGGGCAATAGTAGAGATGCCTGCAGCACAACTAAGGAGGGTGAAAAAGGAGGTGGGAGGACTATTTTCAGACAGCCTTCCTATACCATGGATTTCTGCAATGGATTGGCTTGGCTGATCCCAAGTCTCATAGTCTGTCATTCTTTAATTTATAGAATAAAAACTCCATGAGTTCCAAAGGAACATTTCAAAACCAGGAAAAGACTTTTTTTTTTTTTTTGATGTAGGTTACAAGTCTAGCTGGTAATCTGAAGCCCTCCTGCATTGACACAGGCTTTCCTCGCTGAGTTGCTCTGCAGAGCCCAGGAAAATAATAAAACCTTTATGACCAAGAGTACTATTTCATTTCCTTTCTAAACGCAACCCATGAAAGGCCACCCATGCTGCCTGGTGTGGATGCAAGGGAAAGTTAATTGTAAACTGAAGCAACTATGTTTCTTCTGCCTCTATGTTGAAAAAGCAAACAACAAAAGAATAAAACAAAAGCGAATGTAGTTCAAATATATAGCAACTGCTGGTTTTCATCTTAATAATTTACGATTGATGAAGCTGGGGGGTTATCTATTGGTTTTTCATGTGGTTAGTTTCAAAATATAACTTATTATCCTCTCCAGGCCGTGGCTTTCTGGCTTGTTCAATTTACTTCCCCCGGTTCTTTCACCTCTTTTCTGCACAAATACCCTCCCAGCCCTCAAAGGCCCTCCCTGCCTCTGAAACTATCCCCCACAACCATCGAGATTCTTTCTAGAAAGACTTCTATAGAATATCTTTTCTAGGTTGGGCACAGTGGCTCACGCCTGTAATTCCAGCACTTTAGGAGGCCAAGGCGGACAGATCACTTGAGCCCAGGAGTTTGAAACCAGCCTGGGCAACGTGGCAAAACCCTGTCTCTTCAAAAAACCCAAAAATATTAGCCAGTCATGGTGGTGCTCGCCTGTGGTCCTAGCTTCTTGGGAGGCTGAGGCAGGAGTATTACCTGAGCCCAGGAGGTTGAGGCTGCAGTGACTTCCAGTGATTGCGCCACTGCACTCTAGCCTGGGTGACGGAGTGAGACCCTGTCTCAAAACAAACAAAAACAAAAAACACGAAAATCTTTTCTAGAAAGTCTTCTTGGACCTCTTCAGACCTCTTCCTCCAGTAAATTCTGTGACACTAATTACCTCTTTCCCCCCACGATACATAGGGCTTTGGGCTATGAAAGTATAATTTTCAAAAAGATAAAAGCCTGACCCTCATACGAACGTAGAATAAACACATGTCAATTATGTATGTAACTAATTCACAAGGGTGCCAGGAGGATGTAAAACTAGTTCAAAGGAGAATTCAAAGAACAGAGGTCTATGTAGTCAGACAGGAAAGGCAGCCAAAAATAAGTTTTCTTTTTTTTTTTGAGAAAGAGTCTTGCTCTGTCGTCCAGGCTGGAGTGCAGTGGCGCAATCTCAGCTCACTGCAACATCCACCTCCTGGGTTCAAGCGATTCTCCTGCCTCAGCCTCCTGAGTAGCTGGGACGACAGGTGTGTGCCACCACACCCAGCTAATTTTTGTATTTTTAGTAGAGATGGGGTTTCACCATATTGGCCAGGCTGGTCGCAAACTCCTGGGCTCAGGTGATCCGCCTGCCTCAGCCTGTAAAAGTGCTGGGATTACAGGCGTGAGCCACCATGCCAAGCCAAGAATACATTTTCTAAATCACAGGTAAAACTGGTTAATGTCCTAATGGGCAATACAACGATAACCTTCCAAGTTACCTTGGATACTCTTGGAAATCTACTAGTTAACATGTAACTTGAGAGAATCTGAGCTTTGTCATTAGTAAATAGGAAGAAAACAAAAGTGTATCTCCCAGTATTAAATAATCCTTGGATGGACTCTGGGCTAGCTATGCTCCAGTATGATATTGAAATCTCCCAGTATTAAATAATCCTTGGGTGAGCTCTGGGCTAGCTATGCTCCAGTACGATATTGAAATCTCCCAGTATTAAATAATCCTTGGGTGGGCTCTGGGCTAGCTATGCTCCAGTACGATATTGAAATCTCCCAGTATTCAATAATCCTTGGGTGAGCTCTGGGCTAGCTATGCTCCAGTATGATATTGAAATCTCCCAGTATTAAATAATCCTTGGGTGGGCTCTGGGCTAGCTATGTTCCAGTATGATATTGAAAGACATGCAGGAGTCCTTTCAAGTTTTTGGATAATTTTTCTTCTCTGGGTCAATCACCCCATTTCATAAGAGGAAATACAAGTCTGGAGAGATTACTTGTCTGAGATCACACAGTTGGTAGGAGCTGAGCTAGAACGTGAAACTAAGTCGATGTGGCTATAGCTTATACTTCTCCAAATGCACACCAAAGGGTTAAAGATCCGCAGCCAGTGGAGTTAGGAGAGAACATGTCTCACTTGTGTGTGCACGTGGGAATCCAGGGGATATGATTTTTTTTTAACCAGGGGATAAAAAATTGCTTTTTTTTTTTTGAGACAGGGTCTTGCTCTGTCACCCAGGCTGGAGTACAGTGGTGTAATCATGGCTTGCTGCAGCCTAGACTTCTGGGGCTGAAGCAATCCTCCGACCTCAGCCTCCTGAGTAGCTGGTACTACAGGCATGCACCACCATGCCCAGCTAATTTTTTTATTTCTTGTGGAGATGGGGTCTCAATATGTTGCCCAGGCTTGTCCCAAACTCTTGGGCTCTAGCCATCCTCCCACCTCAACCTCCAAAAAGCTGGGATTACAGGTGTAAGCCACCACGCCTGGCTGACAAATCCTTATTGATTGTCGTGAAAGTCCAGTGGCCTAGCTAGACAACCTTTCAGTACCACTGGTGAGAAACAACAGTGAAGAAGCATATAACTAGTTGATCTTAGGTGTCATTTAGCAAAAGAGTTAAATGACTGTATGTTTTATTTTATTGGCTAGATTATAATTTTGAGGCCAGATGTTTGAGACCAGATATTTGAAATTCACAGACTTACCCAGTATGTATTTGTTGAGTACTGTCTGTGGCTGATTACATTTTCTCTTTTTTTTTTGAAACGGAGTTTCACTCTTCTTGCCCAGGCTGGAGTGCAGTGGCACAATCTTGGCTCAGCGCAACCTCTGCTGCCTAGGTTCCAGCGATTCTCCTGCCTCAGCCTCCCAAGTAGCTGGGATTACAGGAATGTGCCACCACACCCAGCTAATTTTGTAGTTTTTTTTTTTTTTTTTTGAGACAGAGTCTCGCTCTGTGGCCCAGGCTGGAGTGCAGTGGCCGGATCTCAGCTCACTACAAGCTCCGCCTCCCGGGTTTATGCCATTCTCCTGCCTCAGCCTCCCGAGTAGCTGGGACTACAGGCACCCGCCACCTCGCCCGGCTAGTTTTTTGTATTTTTTAGTAGAGATGGGGTTTCACCGTATTAGCCGGGATGGTCTCAATCTCCTGACCTCGTGATCCGCCCGTCTCGGCCTCCCAAAGTGCTGGGATTACAGGCTTGAGCCACCGCGCCCGGCCCAATTTTGTAGTTTTAGTAGAGACAGGATTTCCCCATATTGGTCAGGCTGGTCTCGAACTCCCGACCTCAGGTGATCTGCCCACCTTGGCCTCCCAAAGTGCTGGGATTACAGCTGTGAGCCACCTCACCCGGCAGATTACATATTTTAAAGGTAGCCACAACTATATATTTATCCCACCTCACATGCCCTTCCTACAATGGGAATGACACCCTTTCCAGGGAAAGGAAACCCAGGTTCCCCCATTGCCTGTATCTGAGCAGTGGCTGCTCTAAGGGAACACAGCAGAAGTGATGCAGTGATGCTCCCTGATTTCTGAGGCTAGGTAGTAATAATGAGGCAGGAGAATCGTGTCTGGAGGAAGGGAACCTATCGCAGATTCTCGCTGACTTCCTAGAACGAAATCAAAAGGAAAACCCCAATTTCCACACCTAAGTAATGAAAGGACAGGCTACTCCCTTTGCAAACCCTGCCCCCTTTTTTTCTGTGTGGCAGATGGAAAATCAAAAGTATCTCTCCTTTCTGCAACCAATCAGACTGACTGTGGGCCACTACTTCATTTACATAGGGCGTAACCAAGGAACCAATGGGAAACCTCTAGAGGGTATTTAAACCCCAGAAAATTCTGTAAAGGAGCTCTTGAGCCCCTATGCTCAGCCGGCTCCCATATTGTGGAGTGTACTTTTGTTTTCAATTGCTTTTGTTGCTTCATTGTTTCCTTGCTTTGTTTTTGCGTTTTGTCTAATTCTTTGTTCAAAATGCCAAGAACCTGGACACCCTGCACCAGTAATAAAACAGTTACAGTATCACCTCGTTCTCTATCTTTTCCCCTCTCAAGATGCTTGCCCTTTGAACCAAACTACCACATTGTGAGGAAGCCCAGGCTACTTGGAGAGACTCTGTGTGGATGCTCTGACCAATGTCCCTGGGCCCCCAGCCAGCAGCTCCATGTGGTGAACCCCAGACATGGGAGTGAACAGGGCTTCAGATGATTTCAGCCCACACTCTTCAAGTCTTCCCACCGAGGCCCAGACATCGTGGAGCAGAGGTCAGTGACCCCTGCTGTACCCTCTCTGAATTCCTAACCCACAGAAACCAAGAGAGATAATAAACGACTTTTGTTTTAAGTTACAATGTTTTGGAGTCACTTCTTACGCAGTAATAGATAAGTAATACACCAACTATGTTCTTGGCAGGTTGGCATTGCTGGTTTAACTTTTCTTTTTTTTTTGAGACGGAGTCTCACTCTGTCACCCGGCCTGGAGTGCAGTGGCCGGATCTCAGCTCACTGCAAGCTCCGCCTCCCAGGTTTACGCCATTCTCCTGCCTCAGCCTCCGAGTAGCTGGGACTACAGGCGCCCGCCACCTCGCCCGGCTAGTTTTTTTGGTATTTTTTAGTAGAGACGGGGTTTCACCGTGTTAGCCAGGATGGTCTCGATCTCCTGACCTCGTGATCCGCCCGTCTCGGCCTCCCAAAGTGCTGGGATTACAGGCTTGAGCCACCGCGCCCGGCCCTGGTTTAACTTTTCATCCACAGTTCAAATGTAAGCGTCACGAAGTTTTTTATTTCCAACTTCGCCAAGCCACGAATTTGACCCTTGCCAGGAGCAAGGGCTCACGTCTGGTAATCCCAGAACTTTGGCAGGCTGAGGCATGAGGATAGCTTGAGCTCAGGAGTTCAAGACCAGCCTGGGCAACATAGCAAGTCCCCTACCTACAAAAAAAAAAAAAATTAGCCTGGCCTGGTGGCATGTGCCTATAATCCCAGCTACTTGGGAGGCTGAGGTGGGTGGTTTGTTTGAGCCAGGAAGCTGTGTTCATGCCACTGCACTCCAGCCTCAGTGACAAAGAGAGACCTTGTCCAAAAAACAGCAACAACAACTCTGCTAAATGGCATTTCAGCAACTGTTCAAGCCAACGCATAATGATATTTTATAGGGAACTGCTTTGCTAGTGGGGAGATGTGCACACGTGTAGCATTATGAAGGTCTCCAGAGGTATCCCTTTAAGCTCGCAACGGCCAACTGTGCTTCTTTATATTTTTCCCAAGGCTTTGAGCTCAGAAGTTCCCAGCCTGTGACGTATGACAGTTTCCCAAGTCTTCTGTCAAAGAATCTCAGTTCAGGAGAAAAATAAACTCAAGAGTCCTCTGATTAAACTAGTCTTTTTCTTTTTCTTTTTTCCGAGACGGTGTCTCCCTCACTGCAGCTTGCTCACTGCAAGCTCTGCCTCCTGGGTTCACGCCATTCCCCTACCTCAGCCTCCCAAGTAGCTGGGACTACTGGCACCTGCCACCTGCCACCACACCCGGCTAATTTTTTTTTTTGCTTTGTTTTTTTGTTTTTTTTTTTTTTTTTTTGTTTTTTTGTTTTTTTTTTTTGAGGCGGAGTCTTGCTCTGTCGCCCAGGCTGGAGTGCAGTGGCCAGATCTCAGCTCACTGCAAGCTCCGCCTCCCGGGTTCCCGCCATTCTCCTGCCTCAGCCTCCCAAGTAACTGGGACTACAGGCGCCCGCCACTCGCCCGGCTAGTTTTTTGTATTTTTAGTAGAGACGGGGTTTCACTGTGTTCGCCAGGATGGTCTTGATCTCCTGACCTTGTGATCCGCCCGTCTCGGCCTCCCAAAGTGCTGGGATTACAGGCTTGAGCCACCGTGCCCGGCCCCGGCTAATTTTTTTTGTATTTTTAGTAGAGACGGGGTTTCACCGTGTTAGCTAGAATGGTCTTGATCTCCTGACCTCGTGACCTGCCCACCTTGGCCTCCCAAAGTGCTAGGACTACAGGCGTGAGCCACGGTGCCCAGCCTTAAATCAGTCTTTTTGCAGTCTGACTTGGAGTTTTTGGCCTTAGTGGCAAAGAAGGTGATTAAGTAGTTTTCCCAGGAATAGGCCTAATTCAGCTCAAGTGGACTTTCAGGAATATTCTGTTTAAGAGCATGAGCACATAATACTACAAAGAGCTGCTTTTTTTTTTTTTTTTTTTTTTTTTTTGAGATGGGCATCTCACTATGTTGCCCAGGCTGGCCTCAAACTCCTGGGCTCAAGAGATTTTCTGAGTAGCTGGGAGTACAGACATGCACCACTGCACATGGCCCTAATCCCATTTTACTTATCCATGTGTTTATTTACTGTCTCCCCTGCTAGGATGTTGTATTAGACTGTTTTCACGCTGCTGATAAAGGCATACCTGAGACTGGGCAATTTACAAAACAAAGAGGTTTAATGGACTTAGAGTTCCACGTGGCTGGAGAATCATGATGGAAGGCAAGGAGGAGCAAGTCACGCCTTACATGGATGACAGCAGGAAAAGAGACAGAGCTTGTGCAGGGGAACTCCTCTTTATAAAACCATCAGATCCCATGAGACTTATTCACTATCACAAGAACAGCAGAAGACTTGCCCCCATGATTCAATTACCTCTCACCAGGTCCCTCCACAACACATGGGAATTCAAGATGAGATTAGGGTGGGGGCACAGCCAAACCATATCAGATGTGAACTCCATGCCAGCAGGAACCTCTCTTTTTTCACTTATATATCTCTGGTGCCAAGAGGCTATCAAAGAATAAGGGCTGAATAAATAAATGATCCATTTTCACATACTTTTAGGTCATTGTATAAACATGCTACTGCTACTACTACTACTAATAATATCAATAATACCAACCTGGTCAACATAGCAAGACCTCGCCCCTACGAAAAAATAAAAAACATTAGCCAGGTGTGGTGGCGCATGCCTGTGGTCCCAGTTATGTGGGAGGCTGAGGTGAGAGGATTGCTTGAGTCCAGGAGGTTGAGGCTACAGTGAGCTGTGATCGCACCACTGTACTCCAGCCTGCATGCAGAGCATGACCCTGTCTCAAGATTAATAATAATATCAACAGTAACAGCTGTTTCATATGGGATCAAAAGTATGATTTCATGAATCACACAGCTTATTGCCATACACATAAGTTTTTTTCTTTATCAAAATGCTAAACAGGGAAGAATAAAAATCTCATGGAGGCCAGATGCAGCTCACGCCTGTAATCCCAGCACTTTAGGAAGCTGAGGCCGGCAGATCACCTGAGGTCAGGAGTTCGAGACCAGCCTGGCCAACATGGTGAAACCCTATCTCTACTAAAAATACAAAAATTAGCCAGGCATGGTGGCGGGCACCTGTAATCCCAACTACTCAGGAGGCTGAGGGAGGAGAATCACTTGAACCTGTTAGGTGGAGGTTGCAGTGAGCCAAGATCATAATATTGCACTCCAGCCTGGGTAACAAGAGTGAGACTCTGTCTTAAAAAAAAAAAAAAATTACACTTGGTAGACGAAGTACATTAGTCACGTAGTGAGTAAGCTCTAACTTTGAGTCCAATTGTTAAAATGGAGTTACCCAATTAGGATAGAGGCAGTCCTCTGTAGATGCAAAGTCTAATCAATTTTGAGGTACAACTTACTAGGAGAGGTTCTAGGAAGAGATGACTTGACCAATGCAGCAGAGATCCATGGCAACACAGAGGCCCCTCAATGCCGGGGGGGGGGGCAAAATTTTTTTTTTTTTGAGACAGAGTCTCTCTCTTATCCCCAGGCTGGAGTACAATGGCACGATCTCGGCTCACTGCAACCTCCACCTCCCGGGTTCAAGTGATTCTCCTGCCTCAGCCTCCCGAGTAGCTGGGATTACAGGCGCCTGCCACCATGCCCAGCTAATTTTTGTATTTTTAGTTGAGACAGGGTTTCACCATGTTGGCCAGGCTGATCTCGAACTCCTGACCTCAGGTTTTCTGCCTGCCTCGGCCTCCCAAAGTGCTGGGATTACAGGCATGAGTCACCTCGACTGGCCACATTTGATACTTTCAATGTTCCATCTGCCCAGCAGAAAAAGGGGAGGGGTTTGCAAAGGGAGTAGCCTCTGGTCCTTTTGTTACTTAGGTGTGGAAAGTTGGGGTTTTCCTTTTGATTGAGTTGTACGCAGTCAGCATTAACTGGCCTTGGGTTCCCTACCTCCAGACCCTATTCTCCTGCCTCAGGACCAGGCAACTAGAGGCCACTGCTATAGACCCAAACCCTCTGGAATTATTTAAGATATCCAGCCCTGTTGACTCTGCCCTGCCTGGCTTTCCCAAGGAAACCCCAGTACAGGCTCTAGCCTCGGCTTTCCCCTTACTCCCACTTTAATCTTCTTTTTTTTTTTTTTTTTTGAGACGGAGTCTTGCTCTGTCACCCAGGCTGGAGTGCAGTGGCCGGATCTCAGCTCACTGCAAGCTCCGCCTCCCGGGTTCACGCTATTCTCCTGCCTCAGCCTCCAGAGTAGCTGGGACTACAGGCGCCCGCCACCTCACCCGGCTAGTTTTTTTTTTTTTGTATTTTTTTAGTAGAGACAGGGTTTCACCGTGTTAGCCAGGATGGTCTGGATCTCCTGACCTCGTGATCCGCCCGTCTCGGCCTCCCAAAGTGCTGGGATTACAGGCTTGAGCCACTGCGCCCGGCCCACTTTAATCTTCTGACCAAAACCTGGAGCTTCTCCTGTGGCCTTGTGTGGCAGGGTATGCCCCCTTCTCTCAGGAAATCTCTTAGATAAAAGCCATCATTCAATGACACTGGCCTCTCTGTGCCATCACTCAACCATGTCCGCAAATTCTAATTCCACAGGTATAAATGTCAAAACATGGGACACCCTGAGTTAATCAGGGGAGAAACTGATTTAGGAGGCTTCCTGCAGAACTGAGCTGATGGTTTCCAAAACTCCTCTCTTATTCTATCGCAGTAATACCTTCATAGTCCCATGCACTCATTTATCTGTTTCAGCTCAACTTGGAACCTGCAAACTCTAAAACAAGATATTAAAATCAGTTTTTTACATACGAAATTATACCCATCAAAGTATTTCCTACTATATTTCTTGCCTTATTCAACATCTTGTTGATTGACTCATGTAACTGCCAAAACCCAGAGTATTTCAGGAGCAGAGATTCCTTAGTTTCCAGCAATATTTTTCTCATTGTTCCCAGTAATAAAATTTTAGTGGAGGCCGGGCACGGTGGTTCACGCCTGTAATCCCAGCACTTTGGGAGGCCGAGGAAGGCAGATCACTTTAGATCAGGCGTTTGAGACCAGCCTGGCCAACATGGCGAAACCCCATCTCTGCTAAAAATACAAAAAATTAACTGGGCATGGTGGCGCATACTTGTAATCCCAGTTACTCTGGAGGCTCAGGCAGGTGAATCACTTGAACCCAGGAAAGGCAGAGGTTGCAGTGAGCCAAGATCACACCACTGCTCTGCAGCCCGGGCAACAGAGTGAAACACCATCTCAAAAGGAAAAAAAAAATTTATTGGAGCACACGGGCACCCAGAGTAAACATTATATTTGCTGACTTCCCTGGCAGCCACGTGTGGCCATATGGCTGAGTTCTGACCAATAGGATGGATGGGTGCAAAGTCCAAGTGGCTCACACCCCATCTCTTCTCTCTTCCTCTTTGTCCCTTCTTGCATCCTGGATGTTGGGAATGCTGACGCCACCACATTGGACCATAAGGACTGGTTCCTGAAAACTTCTGGGAGCAGACTGCTTATGCTTCAATTTGTCATCTTGTTAAACAACTGTTAGCTGGGGTTTTCTGCCACTCGCAGAAAAGCCAAATCATTACTAATTCAGTGGCAAATGGTGTAAGTGAAGCAAGCACTCAAGGGGGTGGCAGTGAGTGACAAAATTAATAACCACATGGCTTAGCTGAGATAGCATCCTAAGGACAAGAAAACCAATAGTAATAATGGCTTGCTTTTTATAGTGCTTTATAATTTCAACATACTTTCAAACGCTTTTTCTCTTTTGATCCTCATAATAACCTCCTTGGCCAGAAAAATAATAGGACTTTGGTGCTATTCTCCAAGCTGAAAGCCATCATCTCCAGCCCTGAGGATACAGCTTTTTCTGCCATAACTCACTGTCTCCACTGGCTCAATTAGCCAATTAGTGGCATGGTTGAGGGCTGAGATGTTACTTCTTAGTTTCCAATAAAATTCTCAAGTTGGTTTCAATTCTCCTTATAATGATGATAAAGTCAAAGCTCAGAGGAACTGAATGATGGCCCCTTAAAATTTACATTTTGAAGCCCTAACTCCCAAAGTGACTGTATTTGGCGATTAGCTCTCTTTAAAGAGGTAATTATGGTTAAATGAGGTTATAAGGGTGAGGCTTACGGCAATAAGACCAGTGTGCTGAATAAAAGGGGAAGAGGCTGGCCGCAGTGCCTCATGCCTATAATCTTAGCACTTTGGGAATCCAAGGCAAGGAGGGGTTTGGGACCAGCCAGGGCAAAATTGTGAAACCCTGTCTCTACAAAAAATTTAAAAATTAGTGGCGGGGAGGTTTCAGGCGTAGTGGCTCACGCCTGTAATCCCAGAACTTTGAGACGCCAAGACGGGTGGATCACCTGAGGTCAGGAGTTCAAGACCAACATGGTAAAACCCCGTCTCCACTAAAAATACAAAAATAAGTGGGGCGTAGTGGCACACACTTGTAATCCCAGCTACTTGGAAGGCTAAGGTGGGAGGATTGCTTGAGTCCAGGAGTTTGAGGTTACAGTGAGCAATGATTAGGCCACAACAGTCTAGTCTGGCAACAGAGTGAGACACCATCTATAAAAAAGGATAATAAAATTTTGAAAATCGCCAGACGCGGTGGCTCACGCCTGTAATCCCGGCACTTTCGGAGGCTGAGACGGGCAGATCACGAGGTCAGGAGATCGAGACCATCCTGGCTAACCGGTGAAACCCCGTCTCTACTAAAAATACAAAAAATTAGCCGGGCGAGGTGGCGGGCGCCTGTAGTCCCAGCTACTCGGAGGCTAAGGCAGGAGAATGGCGTGAACCAGGGAGGCGGAGCTTGCAGTGAGCCGAGATAGTGCCACTGCACTCCAGCCTGGGCAACAAAGCGAGACTCCATCTCAAAAAAAAAAAAAAAAGATAGAAAGAAAGAAAATAATATAAGAACAAAATATTAATAATTCCACCAGTGTCAAAAGATAGAGGCCTAGGCCTCTCAACTTCTAACCCAAGATCTTTCCAGCAGCCCAATCCGCTTCCTTGAAGGTGTAAAGATAGGCCTCCCACCATCCCAAATCTGTATCCTGTCGTTTAGATGTTTAGGGGCTGATAGCACTCATGTGTATAGGCATGAACACAAATACATGCTTAATTTTGGACTATTATTCATCAGAAAAACAGTTTTTTTACATAAATAATTGTAATCAAGGTGTGATTGAAAGTCAAAAAATTTGTCAAAATAAATGGAAAGGAAACCATGGGGGAAATCACAGGAAGATACCACTTCATACCCACTAGGGTGACTATAATTTTTAAAAATGGAAAATAAGTGTTACTGAGCATGTGGCAAAATGGGAGCCCTAAGACATTGTGGGTAGGAATGAAAAATGATGCAGCCACTGTGGAAAACAGTATGGCAGTTCCTCAAAAAGTTAAACACAGAATTGCCATGAGCCAGTGGTTCCACTCCCAGGTATATAACCAAAAGAATTGATAATAGGCCGGACGCGGTGGCTCAAGCCTGTAATCCCAGCACTTTGGGAGGCCGAGACGGGCGGATCACGAGGTCAGGAGTTCGAGACCATCCTGGCTAACACGGTGAAACCCCATCTCTACTAAAAAATACAAAAAAGCTAGCCGAGCGAGGTGGCGGGTGCCTGTAGTCCCAGCTACTAGGGAGGCTGAGGCAGGAGAATGGCGTGAGCTCCGGGAGGCGGAGCTTGCAGTGAGCTGAGATCCCGCCACTGCACTCCAGCCTGGGTGACAGAGTGAGACTCCGTCTCAAAAAAAAAAGAATTGATAACAGAAACAAGCAATTATTTTACATGAATGTTCACAGCATTATTTACAGTGGCCAAAAGGCAAAAACAACCCAAATATTCATCAACTGTTGACTTACTGGATAATCACAATGTGATATATCCATACAATGGAATATTACCTATAAGAAGCTACAGGCCGGGCGCGGTGGCTCAAGCCTGTAATCCCAGCACTTTGGGAGGCCGAGACGAGCGGATCACGAGGTCAGGAGATGGAGACCATCCTGGCTAACACGGTGAAACCCCGTCTCTACTAAAAATACAAAAAAAACTAGCCGGGCGAGGTGGCGGGCGCCTGTAGTCCCAGCTACTCCGGAGGCTGAGGCAGGAGAATGGCGTAAACCCGGGAAGCGGAGCTTGCAGTGAGCTGAGATCCGGCCACTGCACTTTAGCCCGGGCGACAGAGCAAGACTCCGTCTCAAAAAAAAAAAAAAAAAAAAAAAGAAGCTACAAAGGGCTGGGCGTGGCGGTTCACGCCTGTAATCCTAGCACTTTGGGAGGACGAAGCAAGCAGATCACAAGGTCAGGAATTTGAGACCAGCCTGGCCAACAAAGTGAAACCCTGTCTCTACTAAAAATACAAAAATTAGCCAGGCATGGTGGTGCGCTCCTGTAGTCCCAGTTACTCAGGAGGCTGAGGCAGGAGAATTGCTTGAACCCGAGAGGCACAGGTTGTGGTAAGCCAAGATTGTACCACTGCACTCCAGCATGGGCAACAGAGTGAGACTCCATCTCAAAAAAAAAAAAAAAAAAAAAGATACAAAGACGCCAGCGTGGTGGCTTATGCCTGTAATCCCAGCATCTTGGGAGGCTGAGGTGGGTGGATCACTTGAGGTCAGGAGTTTGAGACCAGTCTGGCCAATGTGGTGAAACCTTGTCTCCATTAAAAATATAAAAATTAGAAGGCCGGGCGCGGTGGCTCAAGCCTGTAATCCCAGCACTTTGGGAGGCCGAGGCGGACGGATCACAAGGTCAGGAGATCGAGACCATCCTGGCTAACACGGTGAAACCCCGTCTCTACTAAAAATACAAAAACTAGCCGGCGAGGTGGCGGGCGCCTGTAGTCCCAGCTACTCAGGAGGCTGAGGCAGGAGAATGGCGTGAACCCGGGAGGCGGAGCTTGCAGTGAGCTGAGATCTGGCCAGTGCACTCCAGCTTGGGTGACAGAGCGAGACTCCGTCTCAAAAAAAAAAAAAAAAAAAAATTAGCAGGGTGTAGTGGCACATGCCTGTATTCCCAGCTACTCCAGTGACTGAGGCAGGAGAAAGAATTGCTTGAGCCAAGGAGGTGGTAGTTGCAGAGAGCCGAGATAGTGTCACTGCACTCCAGTCTGGGCGACAGAGTGAGACTTCATTTAAAAACAAACAAACAGCCCAGCCGGGCGCGGTGGCTCACGCCTGTAATCCCAGCACTTTGGGAGGCTCAGGCGGGCAGATCATGAGGTCAGTATGATCGAGACCATCCTGGCTAACATGGTGAAACCCTGTTTCTACTAAAAATAAAAAAAAAATCAGCCAGGTATCGTGGCATGCGCCTGTAGTCCCAGCTACTTGGGAGGGCGAGACAGAAGAATCTCTTGAACCCGGGAGGCAGAGTTTGCAGTGAGCCGAGATCATGCCACAGCACTCCAGCTTGGGTGACAGAGCGAGACTCAGTCTCAACAAAAAAAAAAAAGTAAAAAAAAAAAAGGTACAAAGAACTGATATGTGTTACAATGTGGATCAACCTTGAAAACATACTAAATGAAAGAATACAGGTATAAAGATCACATGTCATATGATTCCATTTATATGAAATGTCGAAAATAGGCAAATCCATAGAGACAAAAAGAAGATTGAGGATACAGAGTTTCAGTTTTGCAAGATGAAAACATTCTGGAGATTTTGGGCCAAGTGAGGTGGCTCCTACCTGTAATTCCAGCACTTTGGGAGGCCAAGGTGAACAGATTGCTTGAGGCCAGGAGTTCAAGACCAGCCTGGGCATCATAGCAAGCCCGATTTCTATTAAAAATAATAATTTAAAACACGTTCTGGAGAGCTGTTTGACAACAATATGAACATACTTAACTTACTTAACACTTGGTTAAGATGGTAAATTTTGTTGTATTTTTTCATCACAATTTTTAAAAAAGGTATGAGACCGAGACTTTGCCCTCTGTGTGTCCCCAGTTTCTTGGGGGTAAATGGCAAGCAATTTAGCACTATTTACAAACTACTTTCTTTTTTTTTTTTTTTTGAGACAGAGTCTCGCTCTGTGGCCCAGGCTGGAGTGCAGTGGCCGGATCTCAGCTCACTGCAAGCTCTGCCTCCCGGGTTCACGCCATTCTCCTGCCTCAGCCTCCTGAGTAGCTGGACTACAGGCGCCCGCCACCTCGCCCGGCTAATTTTTTGTATTTTTTAGTAGAGACGGGGTTTCACCGTGTTAGCCAGGATGGTCTCGAACTCCTGACCTCGTGATCCGCCCGTCTCGGCCTCCCAAAGTGCTGGATTACAGGCTTGAGCCACCGCGCCCGGCCACAAACTACTTCATATACATGATATATAGGTGCTCCAAGCAGTCCTTGAGATAGACAGAATAATCCCACTATATCCATGGGGGTTGGTTTCAGGACCCCCTGAGGATACCAACATTTACAGAGGCTCAAGTCCTTTAAATAAAATGGCATAGGACAGGCGTGGTGGCTCATGCCTGTAATCCCAGCATTTTAGGAGGCTGAGGCCGGCGAATCACCTGAGGTCAGGAGTTTGAGACCAGTATGGCCAACATAGTGAAACCCTGTCTCTACAAAAAATACAAAAAAATTAGCTGGGCCTGGTGGCACACGCCTGTAGTCCAGCTACTTGGGAGGGCGAGACAGAAGAATCTCTTGAACCCGGGAGGCAGAGTTTGCAGTGAGCCGAGATCATGCCACAGCACTCCAGCTTGGGTGACAGAGTGAGACTCAGTCTCAACAAAAAAAAAAGTAAAAAAAAAAAGGTACAAAGAACTGATATGTGTTACAATGTGGATCAACCTTGAAAACATACTAAATGAAAGAATACAGGTATAAAGATCACATGTCATATGATTCCATTTATATGAAATGTCGAAAATAGGCAAATCCATAGAGACAAAAAGAAGATTGAGGATACAGAGTTTCAGTTTTGCAAGATGAAAACATTCTGGAGATTTTGGGCCAGTGAGGTGGCTCCTACCTGTAATTCCAGCACTTTGGGAGGCCAAGGTGAACAGATTGCTTGAGGCCAGGAGTTCAAGACCAGCCTGGGCATCATAGCAAGCCCGATTTCTATTAAAAATAATAATTTAAACACGTTCTGGAGAGCTGTTTGACAACATATGAACATACTTAACTTACTTAACACTTGGTTAAGATGGTAAATTTTGTTGTATTTTTTCATCACAATTTTTAAAAAAGGTATGAGACCGAGACTTTGCCCTCTGTGTGTCCCCAGTTTCTTGGGGGTAAATGGCAAGCATTTAGCACTATTTACAAACTACTTTCTTTTTTTTTTTTTTTGAGACAGAGTCTCGCTCTGTGGCCCAGGCTGGAGTGCAGTGGCCGGATCTCAGCTCACTGCAAGCTCTGCCTCCCGGGTTCACGCCATTCTCCTGCCTCAGCCTCCTGAGTAGCTGGGACTACAGGCGCCCGCCACCTCGCCCGGCTAATTTTTTGTATTTTTTAGTAGAGACGGGGTTTCACCGTGTTAGCCAGGATGGTCTCGAACTCCTGACCTCGTGATCCGCCCGTCTCGGCCTCCCAAAGTGCTGGGATTACAGGCTTGAGCCACCGCGCCCGGCCACAAACTACTTCATATACATGATATATAGGTGCTCCAAGCAGTCCTTGAGATAGACAGAATAATCCCACTATATCCATGGGGGTTGGTTTCAGGACCCCCTGAGGATACCAACATTTACAGAGGCTCAAGTCCTTTAAATAAAATGGCATAGGACAGGCGTGGTGGCTCATGCCTGTAATCCCAGCATTTTAGGAGGCTGAGGCCGGCGAATCACCTGAGGTCAGGAGTTTGAGACCAGTATGGCCAACATAGTGAAACCCTGTCTCTACAAAAAATACAAAAAAAATTAGCTGGGCCTGGTGGCACACGCCTGTAGTCCCAGCTACTTAGGAGGCTGAGGCAAGAGAATCACTTGAAACTGGGAGGCGGAGGTTGCTGTAAGCTGAGATCGTGTCACTACACTCCAGCCTGGGTGACAGAATGACTCCATCTCAAAAAAAAAAAAAAAAAGCATAGTAATTGGTATATAACATATGCATATCCTCCCCTATACTTTAAATCATCTCTAGATTACTCATATATTTAATACAATGTAAATGCTATATAAAGTCATTATACTGCATTGTTTATTGAAGGAGGACAAGGAAAAAAGTCTGTATCTGTTCAGTACAGACACAACCATCCTTTTCTTTTTTTTCTGAAAAAAATTTTTTTTTTTTTTTTGAGACAGAGTTTCACTCTTGTTGCCCACGCTGGAGTGCTGTGGCATGATCTTAGCTCACTGTAACCTCCGCATCCCAGGTTCAAACGATTCTTCCGCGTCAGCCTCCTGAGCAGCTGGGATTACAGGCATCTGCCACCATGCCTGGCTAATTTTTGTATTTTTTTTTTTTTTTTTTTGAGACGGAGTCTCGCTCTGTCACCCAGGCTGGAGTGCAGTGGCGCATCTCAGCTCACTGCAAGCTCTCCTGGGTTCCTGCCATTCTCCTGCCTCAGCCTCCCGAGTAGCTGGGACTACAGGCACCCACCACCACGCCCGGCTAATTTTTTGTATTTTTAGTAGAGACGGGGTTTCACCGTGTTAACCAGGATGGTCTCGATCTCCTGACCTCGTGATCCACCCGCCTCGGCCTTCCAAAGTGCTGGGATTACAGACGTGAGCCACTGCACCAGCCAATTTTTGTATTTTTAATAGAGATGGGTGGGGTTTTACCATGTTGGCCAGGCTGGTTTCAAACTCCTGACCTCAGGTGATCCACCTGCCTCGGCCTCCCAAAGTGCTAGGATTACAGGCATGAGCCACCGTGCCCAGCCTTCTGAATATTTTTAATCCACAGTTGGTTAAAATCACAGATATGGATTCCATAGTTACAGAGGGTTCATATCATCAAACACTTTTTTTTTTTTTTTTTTTGAGACAGACTCTCTCTCTGTCACCCAGACTGAAGTGCCAGTGGCGTGATCTCAGCTCACTGCAACCTCCGGCTCCGAGGTTCAAGCCGTTCTCCTGCCTCAGCCTCCTGAGTAGCTGGGACTACAGGTGAGCACCACCACACGCGGCTAATTTTTGTATTTCTAGTAGAGACACAGTTTCACCATGTTGATCAGGCTGGTATCAAAATCCTGACCTCAGGTGATCTGCCTGTCTTGGCCTCCCAAAGTGCTGGGATTACAGATGGAGCCACCATGCCTGGCCTCATCACATACATTTGCATGAACTGAGGCTGGGATTCAAAGCTGGAGCTTCCTGGTGCTCTGTATAATGCAGAATGTGACCTTGCCCTCCTGGACAGGGCTGTGTACATTCCAGCTGTTCTGATGGGCTTTGGTCCCAGAAGGGTAACTTTATTTCCATATGATTGACAGTCTCAGGAGGACTCCCAAAATTGGCCACAAGCTGCTGCCCTGGTACACACCTCTCCTGAGGCTGGGGTGGCCCTGAGGGAGTCCACAGCTTCTGAAAGCTTCCCCCTTCCCTGGCAGCCTCTGGGCTAGCACTGTGCCCAGGGGCTAACTGCGCTGTCTTTGTGGCACCCCCCTCTCTCCTGCCCGGTGTAGGCAAGGACCTTCCAGTGTAGGCAAAGAGCTCTTCCAGGCATGAATCAGCCAACACCACTGGATGGCCCCGGTAGCAGTTGTCCCAGTGGCAATTCTTGGCAGCAAGAGATGGGGAAAGAAAGGAGTCCAGGGATAATACATTAAATAAAGATATCACTTCTGCATTGAGATAGTGTGCTAATGAAGCCGATGGGCCAGACTCCAATTTCTGCAGTTTGGAGGATCTTTGTTCTGAGAGCTTAAATGGTGGTGTTTGTGGGCTATTAATGTAAACTGGTTCAGAGTTGAATATCTACATGTTTGGAGAAACAGAGGCCTCAGCTTGGGCACCAGAGCTCGGAGGCCCCCATTTCTCAACTAAACACTGCCTCTTCCTCACTGCTGCCACCCCCAAGCTGAAAACGGTCTTTCCCTTTAGCTTTTATTGGAGAAATGCAGGTGGGCCAACCATTCAGAGTACTTTGATCAGCAGTCCCATCAGAACCATACAGGGCCAGGGAGACTGTTTCCCAACAAAAGGAGGGGCTGTTCAGACAACAGCACAGTCTTCTTCCAGACCATCCCCCTCCACCTGAGTCCTCATGGAGACTACGCTCCAGTCATGATACCTACAGTGAACCTTTTATTCAAGAGTCTGAACTCAGAAGCATCCAAACAATAGAACTATTCTTTTTTTTCTTTCTTTTTTTTTTTTTTTGGAGACTGAGTCTTGCTCTGTCACCCAGGCTGGAGTGCAGTGGCGTGATCTCAGCTCACCGCAACCTCTGCCTCCTGGATTCATTCGATTCTTCTGCCTCAGCCTCCTGCGTAGCTGAGTAGCTGGTGTTACAGACATGCACCACCATGCCCTGCTAATTTTGTATCTAGCTCACTGTAGCCTTGACCTCCTGGGCTCAAGGGATCCTCCTACTTCAGCCTCATGATTAGCTAGGACTATAGGAGTGCACTGCCATGCCCCGCGAATGTTTTCTTTTTTGTAGAGACACGGTCTCACTATGTTGCCCAAACTGGTCTTTAACTCCTGGGCTCAAGAGATCCTCTTGCCTTAGCCTCCCAAAGTGCTGGGACTGTGGGCATGAGTCACTGTGCCCAGCCATGATTCATTTTCTAAATAATACATGAGCATTTCAGTTGCTCCACATCCTTTCCAATATTTGGTGTTGTCAGCCTTTTAAATGTTAGCTATCTGGTGGACATAAAATGGTATCGTCTATGATTTTAATTCGCATCTCCCTGATGACGCATCATGATATACACTTTTTCATGTGCTTATCGGCCATTTGGGTTTCGTTTACTGTCTATGTGGGAACAGCCAGTATATGTAGTCACTGTTTGAAGAACCATCTCATCAGCAAAGCCTGTGAGGTGAAAAAGAAATAAACTTTTTTTTCTTGAATCAGAGTCTTGCTCTGTCGCCCAGGCTGGCGTGCAATGGCATGCTCTCAGCTCACTGTAACCTCCACTTCCTGGGTTCAAGCGATTCTCCTGCCTCAGCCTCCTGAGTAACTGGGACTACAGGTGTGTGCCATGACGCCAGCTAATTTTTGTATTTTTAGTAGAGACAGGGTTTCACCATGTTGCCCAGGCTGGTCTCGAACTCCTGACCTCAAGTGATCCACCCACCTCGGCCTCCCAAAGTGCTGGGATTACAGGCATGAGCCACCGCACCCTGCCAAACTACTTTGTTAATCCACTGAAATGTGGTCCTGTTTCAAGAGTTAGAGCGTTAAGTACCCTGATTAAATATAATCCCCTCAACTCTTTCTTTTCTCAGCATTTAGACTGCCTTTGCACTTCACTAGTAGGCCTTTTGTTTTCACCTCTTAGATCCAATGCACTTTCTTTCTTCCAAATCTGGGGGAAAAATGTGTTTAAAAAAACCCGTAAGAGGCCAGGCGCAGCGGCCCATACCTGTAATCCCAGCACTTTGGGAGGCCGAGGCAGACGGATCACCTGTGGTCAGGAGTTTTGAGACCAGCCTGGCCAACATGGCAAAACCCTGTCTCTACTAAAAATACAAAAAAAATTAGCTGGGTGTGGTAGCAGAGTGAGACCCTATCTCAGAAAAGAAAGAACAAAAACAAACAAAAAATCCTCACTGCTCAGGTCATTGGAACATTTATGCTGTTTTATGGAATAAAGTGTTACCCAATTCTAGAATCATAAATAAAGCCAATTAAGATCGTTCAAACTGGCCGGGCGCGGTGGCTCAAGCCTGTAATCCCAGCACTTTGGGAGGCCGAGACGGGCGGATCACAAGGTCAGGAGATCGAGACCATCCTGGCTAACACGGTGAAACCCCGTCTCTACTAAAAATACAAAAACTAGCCGGGCGAGATGGCGGGCGCCTGTAGTCCCAGCTACTCGGGAGTAAACCCGGGAGGCGGAGCTTGCAGTGAGCTGAGATCTGGCCACTGCACTCCAGTCCCGGCAACAGAGCGAGACTCCGCCTCAAAAAAAAAAAAAAAAAAAAAAGATCGTTCAAACTAAGTTTGTTGTAATTTGTCATTTGACAAATGTAATGGTTATATCCTCAAAAGATAGACAGGATTTGGGAACTGGCCAGAAAACTAAAAGTTTAAGCCTGGATTCAGATTACAGGGAGGAAGGGAAACTTCCCCCTCACCCTCTGAAGGCTCGCTGAAAAATCAGCTCACAAAAGGCAGATTAATTGGAGAAAAGACATACAAATTTTATGAACTGTACATGGGAGAAGCACAGAGTGACTGCCCAGGCCCCAGGGTAGTTCGGAAGCTCGTACTCCATCCTGGCAAAACAGTTTATGGGAAGGGGGAGGAGGAAGATGAATTCTGTTGAGGTGTTACTAGGAAGGATGAATGGATCAGGGAACAGAGATTAATTTGTACAGTATTTTGTGAAAGTTTCTGTTGGCGTGGCTGGATTCTTGGTCTTACAGGGAGGGGAAGAAAAAGCAATTGTTTTGATGGGTCTGGTTCTTAGGCAGATAAAGGTTTTGGGAGAGATGTTGAGGGGGGATATCAGAAAGACCTTGGGGTTTCTTCAGTACAGCAGGTCAAAGCGCCACATTTGGGTGTATTGGTATCTTCTTTTTTTTTTTTATACAGCCTCGCTGTCTCATATTCTTAAAGTACTTTTAAAAAAGGAATTTTTTGGTGGGGCAAGACGTTTTGCTGGAGTGCAGTGGCATGATCATGGCTCACTGCAGGCTGGAACTCCTGGGCTCGTGATCCTCAGCCTCCTGAGCAGCTGGGTCTACGGGCTTGCGCCATTGCACCTGGCTACATTTTTGTGTTTTTAATAGAGATAGGGTTTTTCCATGTTGGCAAGGCTGGTCTAGAACCCCTGGCCTCAAGTGAGCTGCCCACCATGGCCTCCCAAAGTGCTGGGACTACAGGCATGCGGCGCCACACCCAGCTAATCAAAAAAAAATCTGTAGAGATGAGGTCTCATTATGTTGCCCAGGCTTTAGGTTCAAGAGATTCTCCCACCTCAGGTTCCCAATTTGCTAAGACTACAGGTGCACACCACCACGCCTAGCTAAGTTTTTTTATTTTTGTAGAGATGGGGTCTCACTATCTTGCTCAGGCTGGTCTCAAACTCCTGGCTTCAAGCAATCTTCCCTCCTTGGTTTCCTAAAGTACTGGAATTGCAGGCATGAGCCACTGTGCCCAGTCAGGTCTTGGTTTCTGAGCCTCATCAAGATGATAATTATGAAAAAGTAAGACATCATGAAGGCAAAGTCAACAGGACTTAGAGATTAAGCTGATGCAGAGAATGAGGAAAAATAAAGACAAAAATGACACCGAGGTTTTGAACTCAATGATTGGGTGAAGTTAACAGCCCTTCCTTCCAAAGGAAGATCTGATTTGAGGGAAGGTAATTTATGGGTTGGACATGCTGGTGGGATATCCAAATGAAAATTGCCAGCAGACAACTAGAAATGAGGGACTGACATGTGCTGTATCTCATCTTCCATTTCTTCATTCCTGCTTTTGAATAAAACTAATCTGACTAATTAATTTCAACTAAGCATATTAAGAAATGATAAGCCGGGTGCAGTGGTGGGTCGCACCTGTAATCCCAGCACTTTGGGAGGCCGAGGAGGGTGGATCTCCTGAGGTCAGGAGTTCGAGACCAGCCTGACCAGCATGGTGAAACCCTGTCTCTACTAAAAATACAAAAAATTGGCCGGGCGCGGTGGCTCAAGCCTGTAATCCCAGCACTTTGGGAGGCCGAGACGGGCGGATCACGAGGTCAGGAGATCGAGACCATCCTGGCTAATACGGTGAAACCCCGTTTCTACTAAAAAATACAAAAAAAAACTAGCCGGGCGACGAGGCGGGCGCCTGTAGTCCCAGCTACTCGGGAGGCTGAGACAGGAGAATGGCGTGAACCCGGGAGGCGGAGCTTGCAGTGAGCTGAGAGCCGGCCACTGCACTCCAGCCTGGGCGGCAGAGCGAGACTCCGTCTCAAAAAAAAAAAAAAAAAAATACAAAAAATTAGCCGGGCATGTAATCCCAGCTATTTGGGAGGTTGAGGAAGGAGAATTGCTTGAACCCGGGAAGGCAGAGGTTGCAGTGAGCCCAGATCATGCCACTGCACTCCAGCCTGGGCAATAGAGCGAGACTCCGTCTCAAAAAAAAAAAAAAAAAGAAATTATAATGATTTCTTGTACACTTCTTCATCGGTACCATTTGTACTTTAGGAATAACCTTCAGTGCTCTCTTCCAGTGGCTCACAGTCTTTGCATGTGTGAGAGAGAGAGATTGCTCTGTCAGTCACCCAGACTGGAGTACATTGGCAATTTTACTCACTGGAACCTCGAACTCCCGGGCTCAAGTGATCCTGCCTCAGCCCCCAGAGTACCTGGGGCCACAGGCGTGTGCCACCATGCCTGGCTAATTTTTTGTAGAGATGGGGTCTTGCTAGATTGCCCAGGCCAGTTCACAATCTTTATTCCACTTCCTCCTCAATGAAGAAGGCAACAAAGCATTTGGATACATGAGTCTGGCTCTCAGAAGAAGTGTGTGGCTGTGACCTATAAATTTAGGAGTCCTCAGTATATAGGTGATGTTCAAAGCCATGGTGAGATTACTTGAGGAGAATATGTGGAATGAGAAGAAGGTTCAGGGTCGAACTTGAGGTTGAACCAGCAAGAGAACTGGGAGGGTGTGGTCAGAAAAGTAGTGGGGAAGCCCAAGAAAGGAGGTGTCTGTGAAGTGTTTCCCCAGTGAAAATCTAATGGCGCTTATTGGGTTTGAGATCAGGGAGGTTATTGGTAACCAAGCAGGGCAGTTTTGATGGAGTGAATGATAGAAGCCAGATTGGAAGGGATCTGAAGTGTGAACGAAAGGTGGGAAGCTAGAGATAGCAAATGTGGACAACTCTTTTTGAGTAGCCTGGCAAGAAGGAATATGGGGGCAGGCTGGTGGCTCTCACCTGTAATCCCAGCACTTTTGTAATTACAAGGGTGTCAAGGTTACCTCCTAGAAACCTTAAACAAAGGCCCAACTTCTCTTTGGAAGAGGCCAAATTTTGTCTGGGAGGCCAAAATGGGAGGATCACTTGAACCCAGGTGTTCAAGACTAGTCTGGGCAACATAGTGGGAACTTGTCGCTACGAAAAATAAAAAAATTTTTTTTTTTTTTGAGACGGAGTCTCGCTCTGTCGCCCGGGCTGGAGTGCAGTGGCCGGATCTCAGCTCACTGCAAGCTCCGCCTCCCGGGTTTACGTCATTCTCCTGCCTCAGCCTCCCAAGTAGCTGGGACTACAGGCGCCAGCCACCTCGCCCGGCTAACTTTTTTTGTATTTTTTAGTAGAGACAGGGTTTCACCGTGTTAGCCAGGATGGTCTCGAACTCCTGACCTCGTGATCCGCCTGTCTCGGCCTCCCAAAGTGCTGGGATTACAGGCTTGAGCCACCGCGCCCGGCCTAAAAAAAAAAAAAATTTTTTTAAAGTAGCTGGGTGTGGTGGCACACACCTGTAGTCCCAGCTACTTGAGAAGCTGAGGTGTGAGGATCCCTAGATCTTGGGAGGCCAAGGCTGCAGTGAGCCGTGATTGTGCTGCTACACTCCAGCCTGGGTGACAGAGTGAGACCCCCATCTCCAAAAAAAAATTCCTTTTTTAAAAAAAAAGTATGAGGCAGGCCAGGCACGATGGCTCACGCCTGTAATCCCAGCACTTTGGGAGGCCGAGGCAGGTGGATCACCTGAGGTCAGGAGTTCGAGACCAGCCTGGTCAATATGGTGAAACCCTGTCTCTACTAAAAATACAAAAATTAGCCGGGCGTGGTGGTGGGCGCCTGTAATCCCAGCTACTCGGGAGTCTGAGGCAGGAGAATTGCTTGAACCCGGGAGGCGGAGGTTGCAGTGAGCCCAGATCACACCACTGCACTCCAGCCTGGTCAACAGAGCGAGACCCTGTCTAAAAAATAAAAAAAAACGCCGGGCGCGGTGGCTCAAGCCTGTAATTCCAGCACTTTGGGAGGCCGAGATGGGCGGATCACAAGATCAAGAGATTGAGACCATCCTGGCTAACACAGGGAAACTCCATCTCTACTAAAAATACAAAAAAATGGCCGGGCGCGGTGGCTCAAGCCTGTAATCCCAGCACTTTGGGAGGCCGAGACGGGCGGATCACGAGGTCAGGAGATCGAGACCATCCTGGCTAATACAGTGAAACTCTGTCTCTACTTAAAAATACAAAAAACTAGCCGGGCGACGAGGTGGGCGCCTGTAGTCCCAGCTACTCGGGAGGCTGAGGTAGGAGAATGGCGTAAACCCGGAGGCGGAGGTTGCAGTGAGCCCAGATCACACCACTGCACTCCAGCCTGGTCAACAGAGCGAGACCCTGTCTAAAAAATAAAAAAAAACGCCGGGCGCGTGGCTCAAGCCTGTAATTCCAGCACTTTGGGAGGCCGAGATGGGCGGATCACAAGATCAAGAGATTGAGACCATCCTGGCTAACACAGGGAAACTCCATCTCTACTAAAAATACAAAAAAATGGCCGGGCGCGGTGGCTCAAGCCTGTAATCCCAGCACTTTGGGAGGCCGAGACGGGCGGATCACGAGGTCAGGAGATCGAGACCATCCTGGCTAATACAGTGAAACTCTGTCTCTACTTAAAAATACAAAAAACTAGCCGGGCGACGAGGTGGGCGCCTGTAGTCCCAGCTACTCGGGAGGCTGAGGCAGGAGAATGGCGTAAACCCGGGAGGCGGAGCTTGCAGTGAGCTGAGATCCGGCCACTGCACTCCAGCCTGGGTGGCAGCGCAAGACTCCGTCTCAAAAAAAAAAAAAAAAATTAGTTGGGCGTGGTGATGGGCACCTGTAGTCCCAGCTACTCGGGAGGCTGAGGCAGGAGAATGGCATGAACCTGGGAGGCAGAGCTTGCGGTGAGCTGAGATCGTGCCACCGTACTCCAGCCTGGGCGACAGAGCGAGACTCCGTCTCAAAAAAATAAAATAAAATAAAATAAAAAATAAAAAAATAAAAAATAAAAAAACCTCTGTGTCCAAATATAATCACATTGAGGGCTAGGGCTTCCAGAAGATGTGAATTTGGGAGGCAGATATAGTTCAGCCCACAGCATAACATTTGTTTGTCAAAACTCACGGAACTATACACCAAAAAAGGGTGAATTTTTAAGCTGTATATAAATTATACGTCAATAAACATAATTTAAAAAGTAAAAAGAGACCTGGTGCAGTGGCTCATGCCTATAATCCCAGCATTTTGGGAAGCTGAGGTGGGAAGATCACTTGAGCCCAGGAGTTCAAGACCAGCCTGGGCAACCTAAGGAGGCCTCATCTGTATTGCAATAAAAATAATTAGAAAAAAAATGAAAAGTGACAAAAATGGTGAAGAGGGAGTAAATCCTGAGAAGACAAGAAGCCAGAGAGTGCTGAGCTGACCCTGGACTTCCAAGCCTGGCTTCCACGTGGAGCGGGCTCTGGTCCTGCCCTTTTGTGTGGGGATTTCATCCTATACAGTTCATCGGTAAAATTAACTAGACTGGGCTTCTTCTAGAATGAGTTCCGTGGATGTTTTTAGGCTTGAGGTGAGAAATCAAAATAGAGAAATTCAGATGGGTGGAATTATCTAACACTATAAAAAATCCTAGCTCCCATGCTGTTAATCCGGGAGACAGTCATAGGCTTTAGTGTCACCAGCTTCAAAATAGCTCAGGTCAGCGTTGCCTGGGAGCTGCTGATTCAGGGCTGCCTGCTCAACTGTGGAGGTCTCTAGGAGCTCTGTTGTGCGGAGGTATTCCAAACCCTCGGAACTGTCCTTGGCTGAACTGCTGCCTACTCCCCCAGGCCTTCTGAGTTCTATTTGAAGAGCTTGCAATTTAAAGAAGTGAAGAACCAGCAAATACATAGGGGTGAAAATGAAAAACATTTTCTCCAGGGTTAAGCCAAGTCCTGGGGTTAAGACTTGTTAGTGGAGCCCACCTGCTATCCTTTTAAATAGATAAAAGACTTTTCAGTCTCTTACCATGAAAAACTACATCCACTCCCCCGCCCCTGCCACTCTCCTACACCCTGCTTCTCCCACCCCCAAAACCCTATAATTAAAAAGGCTCTTTTCAGACTGGAACACAATTCAAGCACAATCATTATGAAAACCCTGCCCTGTTTCAGTGGTTACTGACAACTCCCTTTGTGTAAATCTCATTAAATCAAACCAGGGACTCCTATGTTTTTGTGTGTGACAATTTCTAGGAAGAGAAAGCTATGTGGATTTAAGAAATAATGTTGCAAATCTTAGGTATGAGACTTCTTTGGATTAGAAAGTAATATTATTTATCTCTCTGAAGCCACTAACAAATCAACCATGAAAAATGGGTTTTTGTCACCCAGCATCCTTTCTCTACCCTGATCGTGTTCTCTATGTTTAATAGGAAGGGGAAACAGAGTGCTTTCCTTGATGGGCTATTTTATTTTCAGGCCTTTAAGAAGACAAATGAAACTACTAAAAACATTGCCTTAGAAAGTATTTTCAATTCATTTTCATGTTATACATGTTTGGTACTTAGGAGCTATTTGCTTCTATTTGATAAGAAAAATGATTTTTCTTCAAAACATATGCAACAGTGGGTTTTCTTTACACCCTGAAAAGCTTGAAAAGTAAAATGATTCTTTTTTTTTTTTTTTTTTTTTTGAGGTAGAGTCTCGCTCTGTTGCCCGGGCTGGAGTGCAGTGGCCGGATCTCAGCTCACTGCAAGCTCCGCCTCCCGGGTTCACGCCATTCTCCTGCCTCAGCCTCCTGAGTAGCTAGGACTACAGGCGCCCGCCATCTCGCCCGGCTAGTTTTTTGTATTTTTTTAGTAGAGACGAGGTTTCACCGTGTTAGCCAGGATGGTCTCGATCTGCCGACCTCGTGATCCGCTCGTCTCGGCCTCCCAAAGTGCTGGGATTACAGGCTTGAGCCACCGCGCCCGGCTAAAATGATTCTTATATCGAATTAAAGACAACAGTGAGATTCCCCTGTACTTTACAGAATAGCCTACAATAATAGAATACTTACACATTTTTTCTGGGCCTTGAAGTTGTGGTAGCTGTTAATTATCTTTTCTTTTCCCTTTAATATTGTTATTTCTTTTTTCCTTTCCCTGTTTTTTTGTTTGTTTGTTTGTTTATTTTTTTTGAGACAGAGTCTTGCCCTGCAACCTCTGCATCCCAGGTTCAAGCCATTCTCCTGCCTCAGCCTCCGAGTAGCTGGGATTACAGGTGTGTGCCAACCCACCCGGCTAATTTTTGTATTTTTAGTAGAGACAGGGTTTTGCCGTGTTGGCCAGGCTGGTGTCGAACTCCTGACCTCAAGTGATCTGTCCACCTCAGCCTCTCAAAGTGTTGGGATTACGGGCGTGAGCTACTGTGCCTGGGCAAATTTTGTTATTTCTATTCCCATTCCAGAATTTCCAAAGTTCTTAACTGTAAAAAGGTTCCTCTTCCTTTGTATCTTTTTCCATCAGTGGATATAAATGGCTTTGACACTTCCTTACCATCAAATGTCTGAATAGACTACACTGGGCACAACTGGGTACTACCAGAAAAGGGCACCTGTGCGACCCCGTGTTCTGGTTTCTTGAGCTTATGAATGCATGTGCCTTTCTTTGTTTTCTTTGGCTCTTTCTTGCCACTGTGCTAAGTCCTAGTGACTGGAACAAGCTCCTAGAGGGGTTCATTTAAAGGATTAATGTCTGCTTACTCACACATCTTGTGGGGATCTCCCTCATACCTTGCCTCACCCAAATGCATGCTGTAACTTTCCACATGGTTCTGCCATCAATAACAAATCTTCAAGTTAAAAAAGAGGGGTATAACCAGGATGAGGGGAAAAGAGGTGCATAGCTAGAATGGAGCCTCTGAATGCCACACAGCCCAGAGGTGCCCCCCTCTCCACATCTCCAGGTTCCTCCTGGTGCCTGCTCTCCAACCCTCCATGTTCTCCCAGGGCTTCTGCCTTGTACTTCTATTTGTGTGAATTTCATTCCACATATTGATTTTTTTCTTTTTTTTTTTGAGACATAGTCTCGCTCTGTCACCATCCCAGGCTGGACTACAATGGCGTGATCGCTGCTCACTGCAACCACTGCCTCCAGGATTCAAGTGATTCTCCTGCTTCAGACTCCCAAGTAGCTGGGACTACAGGCTTGTGCCACCACGCCCTGCTTTTTTTTTTTTTTTTGTATTTTTGTATTTTTAGTAGAGACGGGGGTTTCACCATGTTGGCCAGGCTGGTCTTGAACTGCTGACCTCAAGTGATCTGCTCATCTCAGCCTCCCAAAGTGTTGGGATTACAGGCGTGAGCTACCGCACCTGGCCTCATTACACACATTGTTGCAGAGCATGTTTCCCTCGTTTTTATCCTGCACTAGACTATAAGGTGTCATCCTTCTGGGCGCTCCCCCACCCCCAGCACACTGCTCTGGCCACAATGCCCATGCAATGAAGAGAAGCTTTTAGTATCAAAGAAGTATTGATGCCTGAGAATCTGCAGCTGTTGAGCCATGGTCAGATACACTTTGCAGAAAAAGAATCACCTTCTGGTAAGAATAATCTTCCAAGAGAGATAAATACAGCAAGCATTAGATCACAACCAGAAGTATCTTTACCCTGAATGAGATCTTGAAGACCTAGGAACACCTTAGGAGGCTTAGGAGTGGACAAAAAAGAGTCTCAGACAAAGGGAGGAGGGAGGAGAGGGCAAAAGGGTGCAGGATTACAGGGCCACACCCTCATGAGATTGCGTAGTGATTAGCACAGTGACGATGAATATTTATGAAGGCAGTACTGATTATTTTACAAGGATTTATTTGAATAATCATGAATATGTTTCCATGCATTTGCACCTAATGGGATGGTTTGCAGTCTTTAATGAGGCATTGGCGTGTGTTTGAAGAGCAAGGGAGGGCAGAGAGACGGGAAAGAACAATGCAGGTCACAACGTTCATACAGGATTTTCTTACTGTACTGACCTCATGTCCCTGAAGTCCTGACTGTAAAGAACCAGCTGGGAAATGTCTAAAGCATGCCTTGGGGTGCCTATCCCTGCACAGGCTAAAATGCTTTGCTGTTTCTTCTAAACCTACTCTGTTCTTGAAGAGAGGGAAAATCTTGACCCTTTCTTTTCTTTTTCTTTTTTTTTTTTTTTTGTAGACAGAGTCTCGCTCTGTGGCCCAGGCTGGCATGTAGTGGCGCGATCTCCGCTCACTGCAAGCTCTGCCCCCTGGGTTCACGCCGTTCTCCTGCCTAAGCCTCCCGAGTTAGCCGGGACTACAGGCACCTGCCAACATGCCCGGCTAATTTTTTTGTATTTTTAGTAGAGACGGGGTTTCACCGTCTCTACTAAAAATACAAAATGGTGTCGATCTCCTGACCTCGTGATCCGCCCGCCTTGGCCTCCCAAAGTGCTGGGATTACAGGCGTGAGCCACCGCGCCCGGCCGGACCTTTTCTTTGACCTCTCAGGCCTTCCAGTTTCGGGAATTTTGCAAGGTCACATGGCTATACAATGGCAGAACATTTTCCAAGGTCACATGGCTATACATTGGCAGATCCATGCCTTCAGATCCCTGTCTCTTCCAAGCGCCAGGGGTGAAGTGCCCCCTTTGCCAGGGTCAGTGCTGGGTTGCGGGATTGTCCGCTCTTAATTACTAATGGGCTGCTCCTTTCACCGGCAAAATTGTAAAAGGGTTTTAAGTAATTTGTTTTGTTCAATGGTTTGAGGACAGCAGCCATTTGTTTCTTTTCCCTTCAGTCCCTTGCAGGATGTTAGTTTTGAAGGGAGAAATGGCAGGACGGCAGAGTAGGGGAAGCAGGAAAGGCCTGGAGAGACAGGAGCATCTCTGTGACCTGGTGAGTAGCTCAGCGGGCGGGAGGAGCTGGGGCCGCAGGAGGACTTCCGAAGTGGATTAGTTTCAATCTTCACAAACTGAGATGACTTGCATCGGAGGGAAGGCGGACCTGAAATCAGCCCGCAAAAGGCAGGGGCCTACACCGACAAGGCCCATTTAGTTAATTTCTACCACGAGTCACAAGCATGCTCGTGTGGGCGGGACAGGCAAGGGGTGGCCAGCTGATCCCGCACCTGGAGCTAGGCCATTCCAGCTCTTCCTTTTCCGGTGTCTGCAGTTTGACCTTGGACGTGCCCTTTAGCTATGCAAGCTTCCCCAGTTGGAGACTGGGCTGTGTGAGGCCGAAATGCAACTTAGGCTGTAGGCAAGTGCCTAGTCGGGGTGCAGACACACACAAGGGAGCTATTATTAGGCAGTTTCTGCCGGCGGAAGCGGAATTGCAATCGGGTCGCCAGCTCCGCGGGAGAGGGGGCGGGGGCGGTAGGCGGCGGTTCAGCTGGCGGCTGCGTGCTTCCCCACGCGGGGATACACCTGCCACATCAGCTGGCACCTCCCGCCGGGAAAGGTTCTGGGTTCCGCGCGGTCAAAGCAGGATTCCGACTGTAGTGTATTTTCCCAGGTTCTAAACTCACCGACCCCCCTCTTCTGATTGACACATTCTTTCTTTAGATATGCTAATACCTTCAATTAGATTACTGTCTAGGCTTGCCTTGGCCGGCAGGCTTTGTCTCCTAAGGGGACTTTACCCATCTCAGGCCTTTTTTTTTTTTTTTTTTTTTTTTGAGACGGAGTCTCGCTCTGTCGCCCGGCCTGGAGTGCAGTGGCCGGATCTCAGCTCACTGCAAACTCCGCCTCCCGGGTTTACGCCATTCTCCTGCCTCAGCCTCCCAAGTAGCTGGGACTACAGGCGCCAGCCACCTCGCCCGGCTAGCTTTTTGTATTTTTTTTTAGTAGAGACGGGGTTTCACCGTGTTAGCCAGGATGGTCTCGAACTCCTGACCTCTTGATTCGCCCGTCTCGGCCTCCCAAAGTGCTGGGATTACAGGCTTGAGCCACCGCGCCCGGCCAGGCCTTTTACATTAGATTTTTTAATAGTTCACCTCTAAAGAGGCACATTTTTAACCCTAATTCTTTTTTTTTTTTTTTTTTTTTTTTTGAGACGGAGTCTTGCTCTGCCACCCAGGCTGGAGTGCAGTGGCCGGATCTCAGCTCACTGCAAGCTCCGCCTCTCGGGTTTACGCCATTCTCCTGCCTCAGCCTCCCGAGTAGCTGGGACTACAGGCGCCCGCCTCGTCGCCCGGCTAGTTTTTTGTATTTTTAAGTAGAGACAGGGTTTCACCGTATTAGCCAGGATGGTCTCGATCTCCTGACCTCGTGATCCGCCCGTCTCGGCCTCCCAAAGTGCTGGGATTACAGGCTTGAGCCACCGCGCCCGGCCAACCCTAATTCTTTAGTGGTATTTTAATCCGGATATTCCCAACCCCGACCTCGGTGCATCCATTCGCCTGTTCATTCAGCAAAGGCTTACTACTGTGACTTTAGGCTTTTTTTTTTTTTTTTTTTTTTGAGACGGAGTATCAGTCCGTCGCCCAGGCTGGAAGGCAACCTCCGCCTCCCGGATTCAAGCTATTCTCCCGTCTCAGCCTCCCGAGGCTGTGATCCACCCGCCTTGGCTTCCCAAAGTGCTGGAATTACAGGTGTGAGCCAACGCGCCCGGCCCAGCCAATTTTTTTACACAGAAGAAACTCCATCTAATTTTCCTAATCCATGAACTGGGTTTTTCGGTGTGTTGTTATGAAGAAATGAAATAAAGTAATCCTTGAAGAAGGATTGAATGAGAAAAGCTTGAGTACCATAGCGCATGGTGTCTAACAGGCACTCGATAAATGTGTTCAATTGGTGAATGAATAAACTTTACCTATGATTCCTGTCACTCCTGCAAGGTGCCTCCAGCACTGTGCTACTCTTTGGGGAAGTAGTGGTGGACCAGACACAGGAGGTCCTGCCCTCAGGGAGCCTGTAATCTATTCCATGAGGGATAGAGACAAATAAAGCAATCCCAGGGCTAGGGGACAAATGCCAACAACTTGGGAAATTCTGAGCTGACTGGAGCTCCCATCAGGAGGACCTAACCCACTGTGTAGAGGTCTCCACAGCTCCCAGGAGGAAATGGGCTCTAAGCTATGATGCAAATGTGAGTAAGAGTTGGCCAGGCAGAGGGGGAGGATCTGAGTGATAGTTAAGGGACCGCCCTAATGCAAAGGCCTCCAGGCAAGAAAGTCTTTCTTACAACCAAAGAGACACTGAGGAACTACAGGAATGTTGCTTGCCAGGAGATTTGGGCCAAAGAGGCTGGGGAGGTAAGCCAGGGCTGGACTTTGGAGGGCTGAGTAAATCCTAAAATCTTAGAATTTTATCCTAAGAGCTATGGAGTGTTTAAGAGATAGGGGTCCACAGGCTCAATAAAAATTGGAATATGGGGCCGGGCGTGGTGGCTCACACCTGTAATCCCAGCACTTTGGGAGGCTGAGGCAGGCAGATCACCTGAGGTCAGGAGTTCAAGACCAGCCTGGCCAACATGTTGAAATCCCGTCTCTACTAAAAATACATAAAATTCGCTGGGCGTGGTGGCGGGCGCCTGTAATCCCAGCTATTCAGGAGGCTGAGGCAGGAGAATCACTTGAACCTGAGAGGCGGAGGTGGCAGTGAGCCGAGATCCTGCCATTGTATTCCAACCTGGGCAACAAGAGCGAAACTCTGTCTCAAAAAAAAAAAAAAAAATTGGAATATGGTAATCCCAACTATTCAGGAAGAATCGTTTGAGCCCAGGAGTTTGAGAGTTTGAGTCCAGCCTGGGCAATATAGCAGGACTCTAAAAAATATATATTTAAGAAAACAAAACAAAACTGGAGCATGGAGGAAGAGGGAAAGGACTGCCATGACTCAGGGCTTTCAAGTTCAGACTCCAAATCCAGGAGTATGCAACAGATCAGGGCGCCAGACTGCCTGGGATTGAGAGTGACTCCTTGCTTGAGAAAGTGACCTCACCACATTTGCACACTTGGCTCATCACAGCCCCTAAGACGTAGGTTTGTGAGAGACAGTGGGTGAAATAATTACAGAATGAACTACTTACAACATTACCTGGCATAGACTAAGTACTCCATAGTGTTGGCTATTCTCAATTCTACTCAGTTCTCAGAAGTCACAGGTCCTGCAGATCCAGCTATTTTTATTTATTTATTTATTTACCTATTTATTTATTTTTTTGAAATGGAGTCTCACTCTGTCACTCAAGCTGGAGTGCAGTGGCGTGATCTCAGCACATTGCAACCTCTGCCTACCGGTTTCAAGTGATTCTCGAGCCTCAGCCTCCCACCACGCCTGGCTAATTTTGGGGTTTTTTGTTTTGAGACGGAATCTTGCTCTTGTTGCCCAGGTGGAGTGCAATGACACAATCTTGGCTCACTGCAACCTCCGCCTCCCGGATTCAAGCAATTCTGCTTCAGCCTACCGAGCAGCTGAGATTACAGGTGCCCACCACCATGCCCGGCTAATTTTTGTATTTTTAGTAGTGACGGGGTTTCACCATGTTGGTCAGGCTGGTTTCAAACTCCTGACCTCAGGTGATCTGCCTGCCTCAGCCTCCCGAAGTGCTGGGATTACAGGCATGAGCTACCATACCCATACCCGGCCATACCATACCCATACTCGGTAGGCTGAAGCAGGAGAATTGCTTGAACCCGGGAGGCGGAGGTTGCAGTGAGCCAAGATTGTGTCATTGCACTCCACCTGGGCAACAAGAGCAAGATTCCGTCTCAAAACAAAACAAAACAAAAAACCCCAAAATTAGCCAGGCGTGGTGGGAGACTGAGGCTCGAGAATCACTTGAAACCGGTAGGCAGAGGTTGCAATGTGCTGAGATCACGCCACTGCACTCCAGCTATTTAAAACACCAGGGAGAATGCAGGGGGAGAGGGAAATTTACAAACTGCAGGATGATGTGAACTCCAGGAACTGCGAACTCCTCCTTTTATAATAGTTTAGTCATGGTCCTTACAAATTTGGTTGATTGATTTCAATAGCTGATTAGAAAGGAGAAGCTGCCAAGCAGGTCCACTAGGAATGGCAGAAGTAATTCCTTCTTCTAGGAGTACAGCTCGAGGAAAACTGTGGAGGTGCCATAAGGAACAGAGGCAAGGCCCCAGAAGTATAGCAAACTAGCAGATGGTGGTCATTCAGAACAGAGGGCAAGGGTCTTATGCATCCAAAGTACACCGAAGGCTTCACTGTACTGTAGTACAATTATTGAGCACTTAAAGGCTCTGTTCAGATTCCAGCTTGCCCATTAGAATAGGAGGATGTTTCAGGAACTTGAGAAATAACGTTACGTTGGACAATGGAATCAGACCAGGCATGGTGGCTCAAGCCTGTAATCCCAGCACTTTGGGAGGCCAGGAGTTAGAGAACAGCCTGGCCAACATGGCAAAACCCTGCCTCTATGAATAATACAAAAAAAAAAATTAGCTGGGCTTGGTGGTGCGGGCCTATGGTTCCAGCTATTCGGGAGGCTGAGGCAGGAGAATCGCTTGAACCCAGGAGGTGGAGGTTGCAGTGAGGCAAGATCGCATCACTGCACTCCAGCCTGTGCAACAGAGTGAAACTGTTTCAAAAAAAAAAAAAAGAAAAAGAAAAAAAAGGCATACCTCACAATTTATTTGTATGATGGCAGATGTTTTCTAATGTGTTGCTTCCCTTACTCCCCCAGGGGGGTGAGATTTGGGACAGGCAAAAGAAAAAGGAAATTTGGCTTCCCTCTGCATGAAAACTCTTAAAATTCAAACCTTGGCAAGAAGCATTTACTTTCTGCTGCTGGATAGAAAAGGTGTGCTTTTGGGGCTTTAACCTCCTTTCTGGCTTCCTGCCTCTGTAAAATGCCCATGAGAGGAATGCCGGGGGTCACAAGAGTTACTTAGCTCAATAAATATACATGAGTGATTGAGAGAGAATTACAAAGTCTCCTCTAAGTAATTGAGTCAAAACGAACAATACTCAGTTGTCAGAACATCTGATGGAGCTGCCCAAACTATCACCCTAGACACAGCCAACTATGTTAAAGACGAGCCATTGAGGACAATATCTGATGGATATAGTTTGGTTTTCTAGCTTATGGGAACTGAGCTCAATGGAACAGTAGCAGTGAATGAAGTTGGAGGAAGGAAATGCAGTGATTATGGGTGGGGGATACTTGGCAAGACAAGGAATGAATAGGGGTATGTCTAAAAAATTATTTTTACTTCCAAATTTACGGCTTAGTTTTGATTTGTGTTAGTAGGATTTGTTAGCTGTTATTTGCCTGGGGTTTGGCCGTTTGGTATGTACTGGTGGTCTTAATCTGCTATCTGGACCAGAAAGCAAATGTTTGCATCCTTGGAATCCCCATTACAATTGAAAAATTTCCGAGGAGACAGCCAAGGCCAGATGGGAATGCGGCATGAATTGCCCCGTTAGCACTTAAATCCTCTGCTGGTGCAGTCTTGCTTTGTGCTTTCTTCCTTCATTCCTTAACACTTAGCAGTGCCCAGCCTGATAAGGACCCAGAACACTAGATGTTGGGGATTAGATCAGTGAATCCAAAAGACCACACCTTTGCCACATCTTCTGAGGGCTATTTTGCATCATAATATGTTAGAAGGCACCATGGCGAGAGGCTGACTGCCTGTGAGAGTGCAAGAGGGGACCAAACTTACTTTGTTTTTCTTTTGAGACAGTCTCTGTTGCCCAGGCTGGAGTGCAGTGGCACGATCTGCGCTCACTGCAATCTCCACCTCCCAAGTTCCAGCAATCCTCCCATCTCAGTCTCCCGAGTAGCTGGGACTACAGGCATACACCACCATGTCCAGCTAATTTTTGTATTTTTTTTTTCTGTAGAGATGGGGTTTCACCATGTTGCCCAGACTGGTCTCGAATTCCTGGGCTCCCCCGAGGGAGAACTGCTTGAGCCCAGGAATTCAGAACTAGCCTGGGCGAAATAGCAAGACTCATCTCTACAAAAATAATGTAAAAATCAGTTGGGCACAGTGGTGTGTGCATATAGTCCTGGCTACCCACAAGGCTGAGGTGGGAGGATCACTTGAGCCCAGGAGTTCCAGGCTACAAAAATAAAAGAAGCCTGGCTGTGGTGGCTCACACATGTAATCTCAATACTTTCAGAGGCCAAGACAGGAGAATCGTGTGAGCCCAGGAGTTTGAGACAAACCTGGGCAACACAGTGAGACTCTGTCTCTCCAAAAAATTTGTTTAAATTAGCAAGGTGAAGTGACACACGCCTGTACTCCGGGCTACTCAGAAGGATGGCTTGACCCTGGGAGGCCAAGACCACAGTGAGCCATGATCACGCCACTCACCACACTGTTGTCTAGGTGAGAGACCCTGTCTCAGAAAGAAAGCAAGAGAGAGAGAGGAAGGAAGGAAGAAAAAAGAAAGAGGGAGGAAGGAAGGAAGGAAGGAAGGGAGGGGAGGAAGGGAAAAAGTGCATATTTGCTCTTTAAAGAACAGTAATAAAAAGGTTTTGTTTTGTTTTGGTTTGGTTTTTTTCTTCTTCTTCTGTGACGGGTTTCCTACAACAGAGACAGGGACAAACCAAGAAGTGTGGTGCCATTGAGTAACAGGCTGGTGGTGGAGGACAGAAGAGGAGGACCTACCTTTTTGGACCTCCTGAGTTGGGAGTTGTTGTGGGACACAATGCAATTCATTGTGATCTGGAATTAGAGGAGACATATCTGACCTGGAAACATATATGTGGAATCATCAGAATAGACCTGAGGCCCTGAGAGCAAATGTGTTTCTCCAAGAAATGCAGATTTCAGCAGGAAGAGGGCCACAGATAGATCCTGGAGAACATCCATATTTCACAAAGGAATGCAGGAAAATTAGCCAAGGAGGAAGACTGAGAAGGAATGGCTTTATGGAAAGAGAGAAAGTTGTCTTGGAAGCTAAGGGAAGAGAGTTTTAAGAATGGGCTGGTGTGCAGTGCTCCCTGCAGAATTCTCTAAGTAGGGGGAGTCTTTCAGACTATAGAGTTATGTACTTTCCCTGAGGGAGATAGCCAAAAAAAAGGGGTCAGGGGGCTTATCCTACGCCCCAAGAGAAAGGGCCTCTATTCCTTTTAACTTAATTTGTATTTAAAGGATAGGTATAGGATGGACTAGGTAAAAGAATGGACAGATGCCAGGCATGGTGGCTCATGCCTATAATCCCAGCACTTTGGGAGGCCGAGGATCACTTGAGGTTGGGAGCTCGAGACGAGCCTGACCAACATGGAGAAATCCCATCTCTACTAAAAATACAAAAATTAGCCTGGCATGGTGGTGTGCGCCTATAATCCCAGCTACTTGGGACGCTGAAGCAGGAGAATCACTTGAACTCGGGAGGCAGAGGTTGCAGTGAGCCGAGATCTCGCCACTGCACTCCAGCCTGGGTGACAGTGAGACTCCATCTCAAAAAAAAAGAGGCCTGGTGCAGTGGCTCACACTTGCAATCTCAGCACTTTGGGAAGCCGAGGTGGGCGGATCACCTGAGGTCAGGAGATGGAGACCAGCCTAACCAATACGGAGAAACCCTGTCTGTACTAAAAATACAAAATTAGCCAGGCATGATGGCGCATGCCTGTAATCCTAGCTACTCGGGAGGCTAAGACAGGAGAATCGCTTGAACCTGGGAGGCGGAGGTTGCAGTGAACCGAGATCATGCCATTGCACTTCAGCCTGGGCAACAAGAGAGAAACTCCATCTCAAAAAAAAAAAAAAAGGAATGGACAGATGGACAGCACCTTCAATGACTTATTTAATGCTTCCTTTTCAAAGTTACTTAGTATTATCATTATTTTTTGAGATGGAGTCTCTGTCTGTCGCCCAGCCTGGAGTGCAGTGGCGTGAATTTGGCTCACCACAACCTCTGCCTCCCGGGTTCAAGTGATTCTCCTGCCTCAGCCTCCTAAGTAGCTGGGATTACAGGCATGTGCCACCATGCCTAGATAATTTTTGTATTTTTAGTAGAGACAGGGTTTTACTATGTTGGCCAGGTTGGTCTCAAACTCCTGACCTCGTGATCCACCCGCCTTGGCCTCCCAAAGTGCTGGGATTACAGGCATGAGCCACCGCGCCCGGCCCAAAGTTACTGAGTTTTTTGTTTTGTTTTGAGACAGGGTCTCATTATGTAGCCCAGGCTGGTGTGCAGTGGTATGATCACAGCTCACTGCGGCCTCGACCTCTTGGGCTCAAGCGATCCTCCCACCTCGGCCATCCAAGTAGCTGGGACCACAGGTGCACACCACCATGCCCAGCTAATTTATTTTTATTTTCTGTAGATACAGAGCCTCCCTATGTTGCCCAGGCTGGTCTCAGACTCCTTTTTTTTTTTTTTTTGAGACGGAGTCTCGCTCTGTCGCCCAGGCTGGAGTGCAGTGGCCGGATCTCAGCTCACTGCAAGCTCCGCCTCCCGGGTTCACGCCATTCTCCTGCCTCAGCCTCCCGAGCAGCTGGGACTACAGGCGCCCACCACCACGCCCGGCTAGTTTTTTGTATTTTTTAGTAGAGACGGGGTTTCGCTGTGTTAGCCAGGATGGTCTCGATCTCCTGACCTCGTGATCCGCCCGTCTCGGCCTCCCAAAGTGCTGGGATTACAGGCTTGAGCCACCGCGCCCGGCCATCAGACTCCTGAGTAAATGATCCTCCCACCCACCTTGGCCTCCAAAAATGTTAGGGTTACAGGTATGAGCCACTGCACCTGGCGCTACCTAGTTATATGCACAGTGCAGGGTGCCTAAGGCCTGAGGTTGTAGTTTATGCTCTAATTTTTTCACAGGTTACAGTCAAGTTGACTGACCGTTATGTAGGATGGCCTCGGTTGGATAAGATGGAAAAAGAAAAGAGGCACTGCCAGAAGGGGGTACCCAGGAACTTTTTTTCTGTTTGTTTTTTTTGAGACAGAGTCTTGCTCTGTCACCCAGGCTAGAGTGTAGTGGCACGATCTTGGCTCACTGCAATCTCTGCTTCCTGGGTTCAAGTGATTCTCCTGCCTCAGCCTCCCTGGTAGCTGGGATTACAGGCGCCCGCCACCACGCCTGGCTAATTTTTGTATTTTTAGTAGAGACGGAGTTTCACCATATTGGCCAGGCTGGTCTTGAACTCCTGACCTGGTGATCCACCTGCCTCAGCCTCCCAAAGTGCTGGGATTACAGGCATGAGCCACCACGCCCGACCTAGGAACTCTTTTTAAATGGTGCAGTATAGACTCTTGAACATTTGGTCAGAGGTTGAGATGGAAATTCCAAAAGGGTGTGGTGAGAATATTCTACTTGTGCTGTTCACATGGCCTTGTCAAACATAGCATAGGTATGATGTATTTCTTTTTTTTTTTTTCCTTTTTGAGATGGAATCTCGCTCTGTCACCCAGGCTGGGGTGAAGTGGCACGATCTCAGCTCACTGTAACCTCTGCCTCTTGGGTTCAAGCGATTCTCCTGCCTCAGCCTCCCGAGTAGCTGGGATGACAGCTGCACGCGACCACACCTGGCTAATTTTTTATATTTTTAGTAGAGACAGGGTTTTACCATGTTGGCCAGGCTGGACTTGAACTCCTGACCTCAAGTGATCCGCCCGCCTTGGCCTCCCAAAGTGCTTGGATTACAGGCATGAGCCACTGTGCTCAACCGATATATTTTGTTGACTTATCTATCTGATACTTGGAATGGGTTTATTCACGGACACATATGCTTTATTTCCCCAAGTCTAGACTGTTGGTGAAGTGACACCATAGAGTAGACTTTGTTACAGTGCAGAGCAAATTTGAGCTTGTCCACTTAGACAATTTTTCTAACCCAGTGACCTTTGTAGTCTTCGGATGACACCTCAAAATTTTTTGAGTATTCATCTCAATTATTCACTTATAATTTATAAAAATTAACTTACAGCTTATAGTTAGTACTATCCTAATATGTACATTACAAAAGATATACAAAAATAGAAATTTAAAAACATTGAAATGATGGACAAAACAATACCATTAACATTTAATTTTATTTACTAGCAGTAGAAAATATTTTGCTCTTACGAAAATGCTTAATATTTGAGGTATGATTGAATATGCTTCTCCTTTTTTTGTTTTTGAAATCTTGGCATAATAGTGTGATAAAATGATTTGAAGATTTTACTCTAAGTTTAGTTTTCTTTAACCTTGGTTGTTTAAAGGGCTGTCCTCGTGGGAGAGGATGCCTTGCAAAGTTTTCTGCCAGTAGGAGGAGATGGACTATTTTTACCATTTAATTTTTTATTTTTATTTTTTGAGATGGAGTTTTGCTCTAGTTGCCCAGGCTGCAGGGCAATGGCACGATCTCAGCTTACTGCAGCCTCTGCCTCGCTGGTCCAAGCTATGCTCCCGCCTCAGCCTCCCGAGTAGGTGGGATTATAGGCACCCGCCACCACACTCAGGTAATTTTTATATTTTTAGTAGAAACAGGGTTTTACCATGTTGGCCAGGCTGGTCTTGAACTCCTGACTGCAGATGATCCACCTGCCTCTGCCTTCCAAAGTGCTGAGATTACAGGCGTGAGCCACCTCGCCTGGCCATTTTTACCATTTACTTAATCATAATGCTCATTGCTCAATCGTATCTATGAAGAGTCGCTGGTGGTGAGTCGCTGTTTGCCAATATCACTCAATTGTTTCTGCAATGTAAACTGGAAAGTGTTGAATTTGCATTTTGATATTTTAACTGAATCGGTGATACATTTTGTGTGTGTTGGAATTTTTGTAATTTAACCCCAGAATTTTAAATTCCTGTATAGAAGCTACTCCATTCGTTGTTACTGTTCCTGTTCTAAATAAAATGATATAATGTTTTGATTAAAGAGATCATTTATTGTTGATAATATACCTGCTCTGCTAAACACTTTTTTTAGTGGTTCATAAAAAATAAGTGTTTTCAGGTGTGTCATCATGCGAACGGGGGCAAGCAGATACCTTAAGCAGGGGCATTCAACAGTTGCACAAACCTCCCACACTGTGTACTCTATTATAATGTGTGTTTCTTTAAATCTACAGCAATATTTTCTTTTGAGATGGAGTCTCGCTCTGTCGCCCAGGCTGGAGTGCAATGGCGCAATCTCAGTTCAGTGCAAGCTCCGCCTCCTGGGTTCAAGTGATTCTCCTGTCTCAGCCTCCCAAGTAGCTGGGACTATAGGCACCCGCCACCATGCCGGGCTAATTTTTTGTATTTTTAGTAGAGACGGGGTTTCACCATGTTAGCCAGGATGGTCTCGATCTCCTGACCTTGTGATCCACCCTCCCTGGCCTCCCAAAGTGTTGGGATTACAAGCGTGAGCCACCACGCCCAGCCTACAGCAATATTTTCTAAGCATCTTCCAACTGTTTGTTGACAAATGAATGTATTTTATATTGCAGCCATATTTTCTGGTTATTATTCTCATATTTTAGCATTTGTTTTTTGTTTATATATGTCAATTATTATTATTAGTTTTTAAAGTTTTCCAGAAATAACCACTGTTTTCCCAGTGACATGTGACTTCTAGTCATTTGGTATTAAATAAGAAACTTCAAAAGATACTTCAAAATAGTCATCATTAAGTTTAGCAGAAAATTTTAAAGTATTTGATCATCTTTTATCTTTGTCATTGGAAAAAAACCCCCAAACCTCATAGGTGTTAATCCCGGTGTTCTGAGCACTTAACTTTTAGATTTTTTTTTTTTTGAGACAGAGTCTCTGTCACCCAGGCTGGAGTGGAGTGGCGTGATATCAGCTCACTGCAACCTCTACCTCCCCGGTTCAAGCAATTCTTCTGCCTCAGCCTCCCGAGTAGCTGGGATTACGGGCGCCTGCCACCACATCCAGCTAATTTTTGTATTTTTAGTAGAGACAGGGTTTCATCATGTTGGCCAGGCTGGTCTTGAACTCCTGACTTCAAGTGATCCATCTGCCATGGCCTCCCAAGGTGCTGGGATTACAGGTGTGAGCCACCGCACCTGGCCGATACACAGACTTAGATGAGGAGGTGGGGAAGGGTGAGGAGAGTCTTCCAGAAAGCAGGGCTGGCATGTGTGCAAGCCTGACAGTGACAGGAAGTAGGTGTCATTCAAAGAACAAAAAGGCAAGCCTGGATCTTGAAACGTGAGGATGGAGGGGCGGGGACGTGGGCAGGCAAATGGGTCGAATCGTGAAGAACCTTCTAAGTCACAGGTACAATCTGGACCTCATTCTAAGGACAATTGAGTCATCTGGAAACCTTTGAGCAGAGAAGTGACAAGATGGTATCATTGGAAAGATTCCTCAAGGTTTAGTGTGCAGAATGCATTGAAAGTTGGCCAGGTTGGAGGCAAGGACTCAGTGACCAGTTCCACACTGGGACGATGGGCCTGAGGTTGGGTGTGCGTGGTCAGCCGAAAGAAGGGATCGGGATCAATAGACACTTGAGAGGTAGCACCCTCCTAGCCTGTGGTGATGGAGCAGATGAGAGGGAATGAGGGTCATTTTCTGAGAGGGCAGGTACTGCGGAGATGAATCTGGTTGGGTGGGCGTCTCGGGTTGCGGTGCTGGAAACACACCCTGAGTAATCTTTGGAGATACACTTGTGAGGGACTGAGGAAGGCAGGATTAGAAAGGAGGAGTTGACCCTCAGTGCTATGGTGATTGAAGCCTCAGTCAATTTACAGGGAGCTCTGGGGCTGGGATGACCCTTCAGAGTTGGCCCAAATAAAGGCAACAGGGCCGAGTTTTTCTATCTCTACATCGGCCAGATGTTGGCTGCTTCTTGGAAGTAGGTATAGCCTTGGGCAAGACAGTTTCCAAGAACTGTCACAAGACAGTGGCCAAAGCAATTTGCAGTGAGGGACTCAGCTGTGAGTAGTCAGCAGTCAATATTCTTAGCAGTTAGGGGATGGGGGTGTACACCCTGAAGAGAGAACCTAGACAAAACACTACTGTATCCACTACAATAGCAAAAAAGCTTAGGTTTAATTGGGGATATATTTACTTTCAGGTGCCTCTGGGTTCTTTATCCATTCCTTTTTTTTTTTTTTTTTTTTTTTTTGAGACGGAGTCTCGCTCTGTCGCCCGGGCTGGAGTGCAGTGGCCGGATCCTGGCTCACTGCCAGCTCCGTCTCCCGGGTTCACGCCATTCTCCTGCCTCAGCCTCCCGGGTAGCTGGGACTACAGGCACCCGCCACCTTGCCCGGCTAGTTTTTTGTATTTTTTAGTAGAGACGGGGTTTCACCGTGTTAGCCAGGATGGTCTCGATCTCCTGACCTTGTGATCCGCCCGTCTCGGCCTCCCAAAGTGCTGGGATTACAGGCTTGAGCCACCGCGCCCGGCCTCTTTATCCATTCCTTAGTTCACTGATAATTAATGTCAATTATGGGATGTTCAAAGCATTGTGCCAAGTGGTGGGGATGGCAGGGATGATGAGGGCAGGATGGGAAGATGGAATCAATATTAGTGCTGCATAGTGCTCAGGTAGTGTCCGCACTGCAGGAGACCAGTGATATTCCTTCTCAGGAGGAACTGGGTCTCCATTTCCTGTGTGTTCCCTTCTCCTTCAGGTAGGCCCTCAAAGGATTAAGCCTTTTCCTTTCTCAGATAGCTTCCTAGGTTCTTTCTCTTCCCCTCCTCTAAGACTTAGAGAGTAGAGTACAAACCCAAACACAAGTTTCTTTTAAGGAAGCCCAGATGTAATACAAAAAAGTTACAAAGGGTTAGGAAATCTTACAAAGTTCTCTACAGATTTCTCCTTTGGCCCAGTTTCTGCAGATGAATCTTTACCAGGATCCGAATCCCCATACTTCTGGCTCTCCTTTGACTCCTGAAAGGAGGGCTCATAGAAACTACCCACTTTCTTCTGACCCTACCCGTCTCAACTCTTTCCTTGGACAAGGCCAGCTTTGCAGCATTTACGCCTAAAGAGACAGCAGGAGGTAAGGATTAGTGGATTCATCCAGAAGCCAGGACCTAGGAGGTCATTCTAGGAGGATCTAGGGGCCTCCTAAATAATGCCCAATGCTGAGTCCGACCCCCACCTGCTTCAGGTCTCCTGGTGAATGGCCTTTGCAGGCATTTCCAAACTGAGGTTCAAAAAAGGAGAGGTGGTTTTGCCACAGAAATCTATTTACGAAATCTCTAGCAAAGAATAAGGGGACTCCTCTACAGTCTATTTCTGGCAGGCTACTAATGATTTAGACTTGGTTATGATTTCTTTCAAGGGTATGTTTTTGAATATTAAAAAACCTGATTCTATCCATATTTTGATGTTCTTAAAAAGAAAAGGTAGATTTTTTTTTTTTGTCCTTTTTCTTTGCTGGCTACCCTGCTACAAATCTTTAAATTATGATGCTAGGATTGAACGGTATCATAATTTCTTTAAAAAGAAGCTAACACATTTAACATATTAATCTCTCTATAAACTCCTAGGCTTAGCTTGGTTTCGAGCTAAAAATGTGTAGTTCAAGGCATGAGACTACTCGGTTTAGGCGTAGTTAGTTCCACAGGGCCTCTGGGTGGTGAGATAAAGAAAAGGCGTTTCCTTTTTTCCTTCCACTTTCCCTCCAGGAACACACCTTTTGTGCGCTCGACCTAACATACGAATTTCCTAATTTCATAAGGGCATTTGGAGGGAAAGTATGATGATATTTACATGCTTCTGCAAAGCCGGCTTACAGCCACAAAAGATTAAAGAAAAAAAGCGAGGATTTTGCAATACACTGATTGGAGGAAAAGCCAAGACATTGAGAATTAGCAATAAAAACAGCAACAACAAAATCCCAAAGGGTTTGGAATTCCTTTAGTTTCTATTTGGCATAAGAATCATATGATTTCTTTGTTCTGCCCTTCCTTATCGACTGCACTCAAATGATAGTTTTATTTCATTCTTGCAGTCAAGTGACTGGTTCTATTGTTGCTCAAAGCAGAGAGGTGCACAAGAGAGCCTTATATACGTAGAATAATAGAATGAACCTTTTTGTATTGTGTTTTTGGAAGATGGGTAGTGTCCGCTTTTTAAAACAAACAAACAAACAAAAAAACCCAGAATAAATGCTGTATTTTCAGCTGTGAAATTTAATGATTTTGCAAAATGGACTAAGACGGGTGCTTTGCTCTTAACTATTGGTTTACCTGGCAAAGGGGTTTCTCTGAAATCCTTTATAAAAATAGAACTGAGATAACTTGCAATAAAGTATCTTTTACTTTTTGTTTATGATATTTAAAAGCAGATGCAATGTTATTTGTTGCCATCTGTGCAAATGATCAATTGTGCTTCTAGACCAAATATCTTCCAGCCGAGGCTCCAGCTAAATCACTGGGCTTTGTGCAAAGCCCTGCTCAAAAAAGTATTTGGCATGATGAAGCCACGAAGCAGTTGTATAGCTGAAGGCTCTTTATGATAAGCATTTCAGACTTTAGCTTTGGTAGTACAACTCTTGTAACCATTCAAAGGCTGCTTTGCTGTCATTTCAACTCTTAAGAGAAGGGAATGGGGGGAGGGGCAAGAGAGTATTTTAAGTAAACAAATATCCCAAATCCATGAAACCTAGAATTTATCATGGTATGCACATTATTAAATTCCATATATTGTAAACTGTGTAGCATGTCAAGATTTCAAATTAGCAGGTCCTAGTGTACTCTTCAATGCACATACGGTTTTTACATGCATATTAATAAAGGCCCATCTTTGGGAGAAGAAAAAAGGCTCCCTTTCAAATGAAATCAAGCCCAGGTAAAGTTGAAACCCAACCCACAGAGTACTGGCACCGTTTTCAGGCCAAAAGAAGACAAGGGTTTCAATTTCATCATCTTGTAATGCTGATAAATGGGATGCTGTGACTGGCAAAATTTGCAGATTACATAGGTCTTTTTAAACGTGTGTAAATATGCAAATATGTATTCCAATTTATGTGCAATTCCAAACAATTTGCTGTTTGAAATTAAAGACCAACGACTCTTCTGTGAGACAATAATTCGGGTCATTTACATGAAAAGTCTTAAACAGCAAAAATGCTACTTGCAATTTACATCATACAGTGCTCCCATCACAGAGAACAATGGCTTCCTCAATGGAAGTTAACGCAGTAGAGAGGTATACTGAGATCTTTTAAACTTTTCAGCACACTTTGCAAATACTAACCAATCAATCAAATTTAAAATGAAACAGAAATGCTTCTTATGCTTGGAGTCATCACTGCTACTTGAGTGTTGTTTTGTGTTTTCAGATTCCCATCAAACAGGAGCGAACCTTTTTAAGAGGTTATGGTAACATTTTTTCAGATCCTTCCATTTTGTCCTATTTCTAGTGTCAGCACAATTAGCTTGACTTGGGGGTTTCTGTCTGGTTTTAAAAACCTTTCAATGGAGTGCACGTCTGTGAACAATAAAGGAACCAGGACACGGGGCTGGGAGAACAACATACCTCATCTGGAATGGAAATCTATCGTCTCTCGCCCTTGCATGGGTCACGATTATACACCTCCGTGACCTTTAGCAGGCTTACATATGTATCTTTTTGTGTTCCGTAGGCTATGACCACCTGCTGTATGTACAATATGTGCTTGTTACATTTGTACACCATCTCCCTTCTAGAATTTAAAGACCTAGCTATTACATCTTGTTTACTCAATATCATTCCCCCATTAAGGGGAAAAAAAAAAAACCCTACATGAACTGAACATGCCATGTTTCAATCTGGCCCCAGTGTCTTTTTCTCTGAAAGCAAACGTGTGTCTTTTACACCAGGGCTTTCTCCCCACCCCAGGGGGTGTCTTCCATTCTTTTGTGGCTCAGTTGAAGGCGAAAAGGGCTCCAAACCACTAACTAACCAGAGGAGAGCCCCTTCTTCCACCTCCAGGGAGAATTTCAGATTTAATTTGTCTGAAGATAGCGTGCTCTCTTCTTACTTATTTGCCACCATTACGAGGAGAACAAAACACCACCTTGGCTTCAAGATCCTGGGTAGAGGCTCACGGTCTTTTCAACCATCTTTGGCGAGGCCTTGCTTCCTTCCACTCGAGTAAGTCGCGGCTTGGGGCCACGGAAAGGACTGGGTGAGAGCCCACAATGTCGTTGGAAAAAAGCAGCCCTCCCTGCGCCCCCTCACCAGCCCCACCACCCCGCTCCGCTCCCGGGGCGAAGCCGCGAGCCGGCGGCCCCGTATGGGCGAGAGTTGGCAGGTCCGCGGGGCGCCTTCTCGCCGCCGCCGGACTCCGGGCTCCGCAGCGGCCGGGCGTCGGCGCCCGCCGGCCGCGGGGCTTCGCGCTGCCGCCGCCCGGCGCCAGGAGCCTCCCTTCCCCCACCGGCCGCCCCCTCCCCCTCGCCCGCGCTCCCTTTTGTTCGCTCGCCGCCCGGGCCGAGCCGCCGCCGCCGCCGCCCGGGCCCGCACCCCCAGCCGTAGGCCCCGGCGTGGCGGGCCGGCCGCCGCCGCCGCCGCGCGGCCTAGAGCGCGGTGCCCGGGGAGGCGCGGGGCCCGGGCCGGGCGCTCGGCGAGGCCCGGCGGCGGCGGCGGCGGCCAGGGAGCCCGGGAGGCGGCGGCGGCGGCGAGGCCGCTCCACCGCACACGCACACACAGACCCCGGCAGCGGGAACGCAGATGACACGCCCGTAACATGGAAGCCGCCGCCGCCGCCGCTCCGACGACAGCAGCAGCAGCCACAGCAGCAGCCGCCGGCGGCGCCGCGCTGAACAAAGGTCATCCGAGCTGCGGCCCAGACGCCCAGGCTTGACCGCCGCGAAGGCCAACCCCGGGAAGGGGGTGGGTGTGCGCCTCTGGGGGTGCGGGGCGGCGAGGGGCGGCCAGGGCGAGCGAGGGGCGCAGGGCAGCCGGACGCAGGGGCGCGGGTGGGCGCCGGGCAGAGGCGGGGCGCGGCCCCTCGTGCCCACTCCTGCGGCGGGGTGAGCGCGTGAGGCTCAGGCCCCTGGGCCTGCCCGCAGTGGCCTGTCCCACCCTGGCCTTGGGGACAGCCGGCCTTCGCGCCCCGCCAGCTGGCTTGGGGGGCCGAGGAGGAGCTGCCCGGGCTAGGCCCCGCAGGTTCCGAGAGGGGGGCCACGTGAGCGCGGCTCTCCTACTCCCCCCGCCGGCGCCGGCCGGGCACAGATGTGTTTCCAGAGGCCTCCGTGTCCCCTCTCCCACTGGCCCTGCCTTCGCCCCCCGCCCCCTCCCCAGACAGCCCCAGTTTTCTTCCCCCGAGGTGAAGGGATTTGGACTTCTCCCCCCAGGTGCTTGAAAGAAGAGAAGGTTGGAGGAGGAGGAGGAGGAGACTGGGGGGCTGCTGGTGGTGGTGACAGGGCTGGGAGAGAGAGGAGAGGGACGGAAGGGAGGAGGGGGCTGGGTGGGGTGGGGGTGACAGCAGAGAGGAGCCTGGTCAACAAGCCAGCACCACTGTGCTAGGAGGCCAGGCCGGCTCTGCAGCCGACGCATCCCGTGTGAGCAGACACACATAGCTCGCTTTCTTGGGGGCTCTTTGTCAGCCACCAACACAGAGAGCACACACTGACACACACGTACACAAAGATCTGAGCCAGGTTGTGGGAGGTAAGTGGGGGAAGGAGAAGGAGGGGGAAACAGTGTCTGCGGTGGGCTGTGGGGTGGAGGGGAAGGGGGATGGGCCCTGAGGGGCTCTGGGGTGCTTGCGAGGTGAGCATTTCCAAGGCTGTGTGCTCGTGGGGTGGGGGGACACACGATGACCTTCCCCTCCTCAGGAAGACCTAAGAGGGAAGAGCAACCCCCAGCGAGATGCCCCCTGTGCTGATGATTTTCAGGGACTTGTTGGCAACTCAGCGAGGGTTGCCATAGCTTTTTTATGTAGGGTGACCAGAACCGGCTGAAACTGGTTTGAGGCAGATCAGCTCCTGAACACAATGCAGTCACTGAGCTACTACAGTAGGATAGCAGCTTCCTCCCTTCATGGCAGCCAAAAGCAGAGGAGCTTGCAGGAAGGTACCATCCCTACACAGTATGTGAATGCACACTTAGACACCACACAGCACTGGTACGTGACTAATGGAGCCCTAAAAGATTCTGGGTAGAGAAGATGGAAAAAAAGGTGCAGGTTTGCAGGGTCTGAGATTACTTGGGCTTTTCCTGCCTTTTTCTTTTGCTTAAGGGATGGACAAGGAGCTGAGATTTATGACCCTTATTAGAGAAAAAAAATGTGCCTTGCTAGGGTGGGGACACTTGGTTGATGCAGTCTCTCTCTCTTTCTCGGTGTTTTTAACAAAACAAAACCAAAGTGAACTGAGGGGTTTGTAATGGTAGTTTGTTTGTTGCTGGAGAATGCTACTTTGCATGCTTTTTTTCTCTTGCAGGGTATGTTCTGTTTTGTGCTTTTTCTTTTAGAAGCTACTAAAGGGTGTTGGGGATGCTTCTGACTATTATGAAGGCCAAAAGGTAACAATATTGTTCTAGGAAATGAGCATAAATGCATTCCAGTGATGCTGTTAGCCATACATGCTGTCTTTTTTTTTCCTTGTAGGCCTGTTGACTGGGGCTGCTTTTAACCCTTTCCTATTTGCTGAGAATGCAGCCGTGTGACAGTAACTGAACATTGGTCTAAAGTCTTTCCAAAAGGTCAAGGTTCACAAGGTGAGATATGCTGTTTTGAGCATGAATTTAAATATTTATTTGCAGATCCATGTAGACACAGATGGACCGTGGATTGCTACCCAGGAGATAAAATTGGGTTCAGAGTGGAGAATAAATGCTCTTAATGTTATCCCAGTTTAATGGGATTAGAGTGACTTTATGATGGTATTGCGATCAAGGCGAAATCTGAATGCCTTCATTAAATCGCATGTGTCTGGGCAATTGGGAGAGTCAGGCCTGGAAGGAAGCGACTGTGGAGAATGGTAGGCGTCAGGGCCTTGTGGAGAATGTGCTGTTTTGCATAAGACGAAAGCAGTACACATGTGGCATTTTCCCGATGATGATAAGAAAAGGAAGGGCTTCACCAAATCGAGGCAGCCTGGCCACCTTTTTAGGATTTGAGGAGTCTGAAGGTAGATTTGCCTTTTGTTCATTCATCACCTTTCTTTTACCTTGCTCTCTTGTGTTAACCTGAAAGGTTTTTCACTCCGAGTCAAGTGGTGGAATGTCTTTTATTGATTTTGGGGGCTGTTGACGGTGAGTTCGCCATTGGATTCTTTGTGGCATATGTTTAATGTGGAATACTAATGCAATACCAGGAGGAAGCCGGGTAGTCTGACTTCATCTGTGAAAAGATGCCTGTTAACTCAAAGCTGTACTGGAATGGGTGGTAGAAAATGTCTGATGCCTTTAAAGATCGCAGTTAGGTTTGAGCAGGGATTTTAATGCACCCTCCAAAACCAGAGGTTGGAGTGGGGAGGAGAGAAGAAAGGAGTAAGGAGACTAGCAAAGTGAAGAACAAAGGCTGAGGGGGCTTACAGGGGAACACTCAACATTTTGCCTTGGGTTCCTTGTGAAAAGAAGTGCAACTTCCCCAAACAGGAAACCAGCAGCTCCAGAATGGGATCCAGTGTGATCTCAACAACAGATAGAACTGGTCCTGCCTTTCTGTTGGTTTTTGGTAAAAGTACAGTCAAGAGGAGCCCATAGAAGACATGATTGAAAATACAATTTTCCCCTCCTTCGAAGTGGGCATTTTGTTCCTCTCCGTGTTCAGCAGAATAGGGGCTTTTCAGCAATGCCGAGGATCCTGGAATTGGTTAAGTTGTGTGCTGGCAGTTGGTGGGCAGGATATCTGCAGTGAAGGACGTCAAGTATGCAAGGGTTTTATTGTTAAACTGTTTTTCATTTGGCTACAGAACATCCACTGTGTGATAAAACTGGCAAAAGGGAAACAAGAGTGCATGGTTAGCTCAGGATACTTTATGGAGTATTTAATAGAGATAAATGTAATCTCGGACGGATATACCAGTAAATAGCTTACATGATGGAACAAAATTCTTTACAAATCACTGTGCTAAAATTGGTTTTCAATTCTCCATCATTTCTGACTGCCAGAGGTTCTGTGGATGAGTGTGGCAGGAATATGCTTGCGAAGCAGATCCGAATCCACGCTGCGTGGTGTGCTGCTCCTGCGTTTCTGATGGCAACTAAAACTCAGATGGCTAGTATGATAAACCTTAATTAGCTTAATACAATAAGCTGTTTTATCATTTAGTCCTTCATTCTTGTCTTTTGAGAGTCAGTGACTTTTGTTTAACTTTGACAGCTAACCCCTTGCCACGGCTATACACTGCGAATATGTTTAAAAAAACCTCTTCATAGAGCATTGCATATCATGGAATGTTCTGGTTTTCTGTCTTGGTGGTTTTTAGCTTTGTTCCTCTCCCTCCCCCTTGAAGTCTCCTGAAGATAGCATTTGTTTTGCATTTAGACCAGTCTTTCCAGCTGCAAATGCTGCTGAGGGTTGGAGAGCTGGTTCTCTGGGGCGGGAGGCATGAGCTCATCTTGGATTGGAGCTTGTCTCAGGTGTTGATCTCATGCTGAGGTATAACAATGTAGCAGGCCCAGGCCTCCCTGGAGTGGGGAGAGTCTTCTGGGCTGGGGAATGTGGATGTGAGTGTGCAGGATGAGCTAGGGCATGTTCCTTCCTGGGAGAGCCAGGGGGGACCCGGTGCCTGCAGTTCCTGTCACTGTGGAGCCCAGAACCCAGCCCCTGGTCAGCAGTGCCTGTAGCAGGCTCTAAGGATGACCTACGGTCCATCCCCTCCGGAGCAGGAATGTGTGGGTTTGGCTGAGGAGGGCACACTGGAAATAAAGTGTAACTGGGTGTTGAACCCTTCTTGTTTTTATCCTTTGCCTATTCAGAGTCATTTTTTCCATGTTAAAGAACACTGGAGCCAGGGCGTTTGGAACTCTCAGCACACAACCTGGTTCAGGAGCACACACATTCTCTTTTTCTTCTGCTCTTTTCTCTCAGCGATTCCCTGCCCCCACCCACCTTGACTCATTTGAAGGAAGGTCTAGGGAGGAGGTTGCCAACTTGTCAGTGGAATCTTCTGATGCCTTTGACTAGGAGTTAGAATTTTAGGGTTTGTGTTCTCCCATCTCCCATTTATTTCTGATCTTGAAATGTTCTCTTGGACTTTGCTGTGCAATACAGTCGCTCTCCAGTTGGCTTTGAACAACCTTGACTGTATCCTTGGTAGAACGCCAACTGGCTGTTCACACCTGGAGCAGAGGTTGCCAGTACAAGGGAACTGACTCCTTCATTCCCCATCATTGACTCCTAATCCCAGGACCATCGGAACAAGAACTACTGACTTGATAAACATTATGGAAACACACACCTTTGTGTTCATTTTGTTTTAGGGCTGATCTTTAACCAAGTCATGGTTAAATAATTAAAAAAATTTAAAATTTGTGTACAGTAAAATTTACTCTGTGGTATACAGTTCTGTGGGTTTTGGCATATGTATAGAGTCGCTTATCCACCACCACGGGCGAAGCAGATCAGGCTGATCACACCAGAGCATTTCTTCTTGCCACCCCTCTGTAGTCAGCCTCTCCTACCCCTGGCATCCCCTGTCCCACTATAGGGACATGGTTCTCTCTTCCTAGAGCTTGGGCTTTCCCAGAATGTCATATAGATAGCAAGATGCGTTTCAGATTCATCCATATTACTCTGTGTTTCGATACTTGGTTCTTTGTCATTGCTGAGTAGTATTCTGCTGTATGGATGTACCACAGTGTATTCATTTGCTGGGTGAAGGACATTAGGGTTGTTTCCAGTTTTTGGTAATTGTGAGTAAAGTTGCTGTAAACATTTGAACAGGTTTTTGTGTGAACATAAGTTTTTATTTCTTTTTTTGCTAAATGCAGTCACGTGTTGATTAATGCGGGGGGTACATTCTGAGAAATGTATCATTAGACAGTTTTGTCATTGTGCAAACATCATAGAATGTACTTATACAAACCTAGATGGTGTAGCCTACTATAGCCTACTGTATACCTAGGCTATATGGTATAGCCCATTGCTCTTACATTGTAAACCTATACAGCATGTTACTGTACTGCATACTGTAGGCAGTTTTAACACAATGGTAACTATTTGTGTTTCTGACCAATCTAAACATATAAAGGGTATGGGAAAAATATGATATTATAATCTTATGGGATCGCTGTGTGTATGGGGGCCATTGTTGACCAAAACGTTGGTTTGTATTGCGTGACTGTTCTTAGAATTGGGATGGCTGGGATCATATGGTACATACATAAGAGTTAGAAGTTTCAATGAAAAGAAATTCAACTCATTGTAACTCACTAAAAAGATCTAGCCTCGACAGCTGCAGTTAAGACTCCCGGAGAAAGAGATCATAGTGAACATTGTCTGAAGACACACGAGAGATGATCACGATAATAGAACACTCTCTAATGGGATGACATGCTTTATAACCCTTAACTAATCAGAATTAGCCAAAAGTGGAAACAAAAAACTGCAAGTGGTAAAATATTCTTTATTTCCTGCAGCAATTATTTTTAATCTCTTTGGAAACAGTTGGCAGTCTAATTTTTACATTCAGGTTCAATAAAACACAAAACAATAATAGAATTGAAATTTTGGAAAGTGATACCACAGATTTTTGTTGAAATCTTAGTTGTGTGTAAACAACTTCTGAATTATAATTTGATTTATGGACTGCCAAAGTATTGTTGTCATTTTATTAATAATATTTGAAGTTTTTCAGCTTTTATGTGTTTTTAGGAACCGAAAATGTTTAAGCAATATTCAGTGAAAGCAGTGAAGAGGGGAGATTTTGGAAGATTTGTTTGGAAGATTTTGGAAGATTTGTTTTTTTTTTTTTTTCATTTTTGAGGTGGAATCTTGCTTTGTTGCCCAGGCTGGAGTTCAGTGGCGTGATCTCGGCTCACTGCAACCTCTGTCTCCCAGGTTCAAGCGATTCTCCTGCCTCAGCCTCCTGAGTAGCTGGGATTACAGGTGAGCGCCACCATGCCGGGCTAATTTTTTGTAATTTTAGTAGAGACAGGGTTTCACCATGTTGGTTAGGCTGGTCTCGAACGCCTGACCTTGTGATCTGCTCGCCTCAGCCTCCCAAAGTACTGAGATTACAGGCGTGAGCCACTATGCCCAGCCCACGTTGTTTTTTTTTTTTTTTAAAGGATAAAATAGCTTTCAGGAGTGGGAAGAACAGACAAAGGTAATGGTGGTACAGACGAGGGAGGGGAGCCCAAGAAGTGAGACATGATGTTAACCTGGGGATTGCCTTGCCATTTAACAGACACTTACTGAGTGTTTAAGCACTGAGCATTGTGCTAAGCACGGGGAGTGCAGAGGGAAAAGGGCCCCAGGGAGAAAAATCTAGTTGAAGGAGCCCCCAGAAACTATGATAGGAATGTGAATAGGCCATCTCATGCCAAGCGTCCACAGAGAAGCTGTGAAAGACCAGTAAGAGTATGTGAGGCAGGCAGAGCCTGGGAGAGCGTGTAAGTCCATGCAGCACACATGGAAAGGCCTGGGGAGAGCTTGGTGTTTTGAGTGGGATGTGGGCGTGCCAGGGGATGGAGCTGGAAGGCAGTTGAGGGCCACCTGATGAGGCCTTTTGGTGCAGTCCCTTGAGGGTGGACTTCTGTGTAGGCAGGAAAGACAGACCTTTCGTTACAAAGGTCCTGTGGCAGCCCCATGGAGGATGGAATAGAGGCTGTACAGGCTGGAGGTAGGGAGACCAAAGAGGGAACCAGCAATCCAGGAGAGAAAGGATGAGGGCCTTTCATCCCAGGTGTTGTTTGTGGGGATGGAGTGGTAGGTGGGGGCTGCTTCAGGGGGCCAGGTAGTCCCTGATTGGAGGAGTAAGGCTGCCTCTCAGATGGCTGTCTGGGGGTTGCTTGGAGACTGGGTGTTCCTGTCTTTGAGATAGCAAATTCCGAAGGCAGAATAGATTTGGAAGAGTGGAGGTGGAGGGACTTGATATAGTGAGTTCAGTTTTGGGCTCCAGTTGCCTCCGGCTCTGTGAGCCTGGAATTTAGGAGGGTTGCTTGGGCTGGAGGTCAAGATCGGTAGTAATGAGCATACAGCAGAGAGGATAGAAGAAAGGTGTTTTAAAAGGGGCTGGGTTTGGGTCCCCTAAGAAAATGGCTTATGTAGTAAAAACCATAAAAGAAGCGGCAAGGGTGGCTGAAGAACTTAGAACGTATGCTTTAGCAAATCGAAGGGCAGAAGATTCCCAGGAAGGTAGAAAATGATACCAGTAGCTAAAACCTGCAGATGCTGCAGTAGGTAATGGCACTTTATGTCTGTTATCCCATTTTTTTTTTTTAATGATTATTTTAAACCTTTTCTTAGAGATGGCATCCTGCTATGTTGCCCAGATTGAACTCAAACTAGCTGGACTTGAGCTCCTGGGCTCAAGGGATCCTCCTGCCTCAGCCTCCCAAGTAGCCAAGTAGCTGGCACTTGGCACTGGCATGCACCACCGCACCAACTGTTATGTTACCTCATTTGATACCGAAATGATGAGAGGAGCTGTACATGCTTATCCCTGTGGTACCAGTAGGGAAACAGACAGAGACCCTCCCAGCTCGTAAGTGGAAGTGGAAACGGGATTTGAAACATGCTCCTTCTCACTGTGCTGTTTTGCCTTGGGGAGCACAGTTGGTGGACTGAGGGGTGAGCATGGAAGCTATTTCAGGGTGTGGAGGCCAGGAGGTGCCCAGAGAGGGCACAGCAGGTGCTAAACGGCAAAGACACTGACGCCGTTCACGTTGGAGGTGATAGCTGATGACTGCCAGAGTGAGAATATGCAGTGAAGAAGTTTGAGATACACTCAGGGCCTTTGTATTTAGCCAGATTTTCCTGATTGTAGTCAGCACCGAGAGCAGAGCATCTGTATTTGCACCAGAGACAGCTCTAGAAATAGCATGTTGAAAAGACTTATTTTATTGGGTACTGGGGTGAGGATACAGATGAGAAGGGAGAAGGGCTCGAAAGATGTATTTGTTTTATGTATCTGAAAAGGCTGAGAAAATCAAAGCAAATTGAAAGTGGTGCCGAGAAGAATCTTTTGTTCCAACAATAAATAAACACAGTTTAAAGAATTCTTTGAATCATCTTCTACAGCAGGAAGTTCTAAATTCTGGCTGTTTTATAATGAGGGAGAGCAAATTCTGTTTAAATCTGGAGACTGAAATAAGTAATTTTTAGACGCAGAGCGGCTTTTTTAGCTGTCTCACATATTCCTTACGAAGGATCACTCTTTAAGGATGGTCTTCAGGGACCCCAAATGCAGATTTTGTATTCTTCTGTTTTCAGTCAGTTATTATTACAGCTTTACATAATTAGAGCTTTTAGACATCTTGAGTGATCCATGGAGACCTAAAGATAAAATCAGGGTGTTGTGGTTCTTGAACTGTTTTCTTACCATCAGCCTTTGCATTTTGGGACACAAACTCTTCCTTTCCCCAAGGCTGACTCCCGGGGCTAGTAATGGGTATTGATTTTATCATTTTTCTTTTGTGAGGAACAAATTCTTTCCAGGGATTTGAATAGTAAGAATTAGATCATTGAAAAATCTAGTAAGGCTGGAAAATTCAAAGCCCTCTGTTGTAAAGGACCCCATAGCTGGAAGTACGTCACACATTTGTAGTTATCTCATTTTCTACAGGGAGCCCACGTTGGAGGGTGGGGCTATCAGGTAGCCAATAGCAGGTTTAGAACTGGAACCCAGCACTATAGTCCTAGCCCAGGACAGAGTTCATCATTACCTTCTCTCTGCCTTCCAAAATTTATCTTTGTTTTTTTTTTTTTTTGAGACCGAGTTTTGCCCCGTCACCCAGGCTGGAGTGCAGTGGCGTGATCTCGGTTCACTGCAACCTCTGCCTCCGGGGTTCAAGCGATTCTCCTGCCTCAGCCTCCTGAGTAGCTGGGATTACAGGCATGTGCCACCACGCCTGGCTAATTTTGTTCATTTTTTGTAGAGACAGGATCTCTCTTTGTTGCCCAGGCTGGTCTCAAACACCGGGGCTCGAGTTAATCTGCCTTCCTTGACCTCCCAAAGTGCTGGGATCAGAGGCGTGAGTTACTGTGCCCAGCTATCTTTTGTTTTGATGGTATTTAATCCACCTTCTATTTATAATCTTTATGTGAACCTGAAAACACGAGTTGATTAAGCTTTACCCAGGTACTTGTTGAGAAGCTGGTCTTTAATGGTTTTGCTGATTTTTTTTTTTTTTGTCTGAGATGAAATCTTGCTCTGTCGCCCATGCTAGAGTACAGTGGTACAGTCTCGGCTCACTGCAACCTCTGCCTCCTGGGTTCAAGCAGTTCTCCTGCTTCAGCCCTCCCGAAAGTAGCTGGGATTACAGGCACCTGCCACCATGCCTGGCTAATTTTTTGTAATTTTAGTAGAGATGGGGTAACACCATGTTTCGATCTCCTGACTTCAGGTGATCCACCCACCTCAGCCTCCTAAAGTGCTGGGATTACAGGTGTGAGCCACCACCTGGCTGGTTTTGCTGATTTAACCTAGCAAGAATGGGAGAGGTAATTTGAAAACTGATTTTGCTTTGTGTTCTAGTGAAATCTGGGTGATGAAGGCCATTGAGATTTTCTTTTTTTTCTTTTTTGAGACGGAGTCTCACCCTTGTCACCCAGCTAGCAGTGCAATGGTGTGATCTTGGCTCACTGCAACCTCCGTCTCCCGGGTTCAAGCGATTCTCCTGCCTCAGCCTCCTGAGTAGCTGGGATTACAGGCGCCTGACACCACGCCTGACTAATTTTGCATTTTTAGTAGAGATGGGGTTTCTCCATGTTGGCCAGGCTGGTCTCGAACTCCCCACCTCAGGTGATCCATCCGCCTTGGCCTCCCAAAGTGCTGGGATTACAGGCATGAGCCTCTGCGCCCGGCCAGGCCATGGAGATTTTCATTTGCCTTTGCCTGGCTCTCAGTGATAAAAACCTGATTGTCTAAATGTCAATGATATAAACCTGTGTTTTGCCACTTACTAGCTGCAGGACCTTGAACAGGTTACGTAAATTCTAAACCATACGCTTCCTGAGAGTTGGTTGTTAGGAGGATTAAATGCATATAAAGTGTTTAGCAGAATATGTGTGGTAAGTCCTTCCTACAATCTTAGCTGTTGTTTTGTGGTCTTTGGTCTCTGTTTTGGGAGAGTAGCCTTAGTTCCAGCACTTTTTTTTTTCTTTCTTGGAGGGTATTGTCTCCTGTCCTGCCTTACCTCATTGGCAAGTAAATTTGTTTTTCACCATGAAAACAGACTGTGTGTCTCCCTCGTCTCTAGGTCTTCAGTTACAGCTGCCCTATATCTGGTTAAAAGTGGGTGAAATGTAGGCACAAGGGTAGTGTATTTGTTCCTACTTGGCTCTACTTTCATTTGTGGTTTGAGAATCTTGTCTGAATTTTGTATTTATTTATATTTTATTTTATATATATATATATATATATATATTTTTTTTTTTGAGACGGAGTCTCGCTCTGTCGCCCGGGCTGGAGTGCAGTGGCTGGATCTCGGCTTACTACAAGCTCTGCCTCCCGGGTTTACACCATTCTCCTGCCTCAGCCTCCCGAATAGCTGGGACTACAGGCACCTGCCACCTCGCCCGGCTAGTTTTTTGTATTTTTTAGTAGAGACGGGGTTTCACTGTGTTAGCCAGGATGGTCTCGATCTCCTGACCTCGTGATCCGCCCATCTTGGCCTCCCAAAGTGCTGGGATTACAGGCTTGAGCCACCGCGCCCGGCCTTTATATATTTTTTTGAGACAGAGTTTCGCTCTTCTTGCCCAGGCTGGAGTGCAATGGCACGATCTTGGCTCACTGCAACCCCTGCCTTCCAGGTTCAGGCGATTCTCCTGCCTCAGCCTCCTGAGCAGCTGGGATTACAGGCGCCCACCACCATGCCCAACTGATTTTTGTATTTTTAGTAGAGATGGGGTTTCACCATATTGGTCAGGCTGGTTTTGAACTCCGACCTCAGGCGATCCACCTTCCTTGACCTCCCAAAGTGCTGAGATTACAGGTGTGAGCCACCGCGCCCGGCTTGAATTTTGTATTTATAATCTAGTACTTGAACTTTTTTTTGCTCCTGGAAAAATTTTCCATTGAGTGACTGTACTTTAGGTTCATTGTCTGTGGGTGCAATTTGCGTTGACCAAAGTTCAAAACAAAACTTGATTGTGAAAATATGCCAGGTTAGCAAAAGCCTATATTCTGACCCTTTCCCCCGGCACTTCACTTCCCACGTTTGTTTGACAATGCCTAGATACTTATATTCTGCACACTGGGATTTGGGGGTAGTGGATAGAAGGGTGAGTGGAAAAGGATCTATGAATAATTATTTTATTTCTGGAACTACTCTGTTCAGTGGTATGGTAGCACTAGCCACATATGACTACTAAGTGCTTGAAATACGGCAAATCCTAGTTGAAATAAGCTGTAAGTATAAGATACATATCAGGTTTTGAAGACATAATGGAAAAAAACCAAAGTATCTTGTTAGTTTTTTATATTGATTACACGTTGAATTCATAACATTTTGGCTATTTCACCTTCTTTCCCTCTTTTTTTCTCCTTTTCAAAAAATTAAAATTTTTTTTCCTAGTGATGAGTGTCGTGCTGTGTTGCCCAGGCTGGTCTCAAACTTCTAGACTCTAGTGATCTTTCCCACTCGGCCTCCCAAAGTGTTGGGATTATGGGCATAAGCCACTGTGCCCGGTCCTTTTTTTCCTGTTTTTAAAATATGACCGCTAGAAAATGTAAAACTAGATACGTGGCTTTCATTACACTTCCCTTGGGCAATGCTGTTCTGGAATGGTGGGTGGACGTTTAAATAGATTTAGCAATGAAATTTCTCTGGTGCCCTGCAGCATTCACATTTATTGATAACTTTTAGTCTCTCCTTCTGTTCACAAAGATAGTGCTGGTTTGGCCCCTTTTTCTCTCTCAGGTGTTCCTAATTCACCTGTCTCCATCACGGGTCTACGCAGCCACGCCGGGTTGGTGTTTGCTTCATTATGGAAAGGGAACCAGTGTTTCTCACAGATTTGCTGTGTGCTGGATGCCTTACACTTACCATCCGCTGTAAGGTTATACTTCACATCCCTGTGGAGACTCAGAGCTTCCGTGACCAGCTGAAGAATGCTCCACTAGTGGGTGATTGACCCTAGATTTGAACCAGGGTCTGGCCAGCTTTGAAGTTCTTTTCTGTTTTCCAGCACTTTGTGCGTCTTTTCCGTGGCAAAGCTCTGGCTTGCTGCTGGTGTTCTGTACCTCTCAGGAGCCCTTGTTGTCTAGAGTGTGCTTCTCACACTTTAGTTTGCATACAAATCACTTGGGGATCTTGTTAAAATACAGATAATGTTTTAGTAGGGCTGGGATGAGCCCAAGACTCTGCATTTCTGAGTAGCCTCCTGGTGCTGTTGACCCTGCTGGTTCATGGCCTGTCACGCTCTGAGTAGCAAGGCTCTCCGCTCCTCCCTTGGTCTCGGACCTGCTTCCTCTCTGCTTCCAAAGTGATCGGATTCTCCAGGCTTTCCCTGACACCGCAGGGACTTACCCTCTAGCTTGGCGTGTGGTGCTAGCAGTGAGCAGACATGGAGGCCAGCACTGTTTTTTTGATCACAGATGCCCAGTTCTGGCATGGATGCTAATTTCTGAGTACTCAAGATCTGACTGGATCCTGGGTTTATTCCTCTTCCTATGTTCCTGCATTACTCCACCTTTGATATTGTGATCCCTTCGACACTTGTAGTCTGATAAGATGGAAGATAATTTCAGTATTGTGATTACATCCAGGAGATGTGGCAGAGGTGCCTGTTATGACTTCATGAAGACTGTCAGGCCTTAGATCAGCAGACAAGTGACTTTGGGCCTAGTGCAATGGCTCACGCCTGTAATCCCAGCACTTTGGGAGGCTGAGGCTGAGGTGGGAAGATCGCTTGAGGCCGGGAGTTTGAGACCAGCCTGGGCAACATGGTGAGACCCGTCTCTACAAGAAATAAAATTAGCTGGCTGTGGTGGTATGCACCTGTAGTCCTAGCTACTTAGGAGACTGAGGCAAGAGGATCACTTGAACCCAGGAGTTAGAGGCTGCAGTGAGCTGGGATCACACTACTGCATTCCAGCCTAGGCGACAGAGTGAGACCTTGTCTCAAAAAAAAAAGAGCAGAAAAGAAAAGTGACTGTGCCATGTTTGGTTCAGGGATTCAGTATCCAGTGAGAGATGCGGACTAAAGGCAGTTAGCCTGCCACCGTTTCTGCCCCTTTGCCTGATGAGGGATAGAGGTGACTTGGGAGTTTTCCTTAGAATGGGGGTTAGAAGAACCGCTTCATGTAGCAGTATTGGAAAATAGCTAGTCACATCACCTCTCCAGCATGTGATGGAGACCCACCATTGGTCCTTGGGTGAAGCTGTCCTGGGGAAGGTTGCCTTGGGGCCTGGACCAAACAGGAGATTGAGTTGCAGGAAGTAGTTCATTGTATTACATGTTTAAACTCTTATGTGAGAAACTGGAAAATTTTACTTAGTGGGTTTATTTTACTTTGGGAAGGCACATTGATTAAATCAGCTATAGCAATAAAACGATGTCTGTTGCATGAGTTCAGTTACTTTCCCCATCTCTCTACAAGAAAGTCTGCCATTTCACAGACATTCTAGTTGAAATTTAGATCTTATTGGACATCTGGGCACTGATAGTTCTGTGTTATATGAACCTGGCATATTGAATTGGATTTATTAATTGTTGGCTAAGTCCGTCAGCTCCCTGTGCTATGCAGAATCCTGTGCCTGGCATGGTGACAGTATCTGCTCTGAGCCTGTGAATGTGGCCCTTATGGAGTCACAGATTGTTGGAAGGGGAGTGGAGTGGGGTTTGGAAGAATAGGGACAAGGCTGGGTGTGTCCTAAGGATGGTCAAGGCTGTGGGGCCAGTCCTAGAGGAAGGAAGTGTAATTATGGAAGTAGTCACAGTAAGGGGGTGAGTTCAGAATGTAGCTAGGGCAGAATGTTGCCATGGCATGCCAAGAGTCAGGTAAGTTACGAGTCAGAGACTGGGCAGGTTGGCTGGGCACAGTGGCTCACGCCTGTAATCCCAGCACTTTGGGAGGCTGAGGTGGGCAGATCAGTAGAGGTCAGGAGTTCGAGACCAGCCTGGCCAACATGGTGAAACCCAGTCTCTACTAAAACTACAAAAAATAGCTAGGTGTGGTGGTGTGCACCTGTATTCCCAGCTACTCGGGAGGCTGAGTCAGGAGAATCGCCTGAACCTGGGAGGCAGAAGTTGCAGTGAGCCGAGATTGAGCCACTGCACTCCAGCCTGGGCGACACAGCAAGACTCCATCTCAAAAAAAAAAAAAAAAAAAACACCGGGCAGGTAGACCTTCCTAGGACATCGGAAGGCCAAAGATTATGGGCACAAGTCCAGTGAAATAGGCGAGGACAGGAACGCATACAGATGCAGGACAGATAGCTGTGTGCAAGTGGAGGATGGCAGGAGTTGGCAGTCCGAGAGATCTGTGATCGTGGTGCTGACAGGAGAGGCCCTCTGAAGGACCATGGAATGAGTGAGTGAGTTGGTGAATGAATGAAGACCATATGAGCTACCAGTTCCAGTGATTACTGTATAACTGCAGCCTGAAGCAGAACCAACTTCACCCAGCCTTCATGTGGAGTGGTGACTGAGGGCCCCGTGGCCCAGGTGGCTGAGGTGAGGGGTGTGCATTGGGAGAGGTAGCAGCTCCTTTCCTGGCAAAATTCATACGAGAAGGCTCCGAAAGACTAGGTTGGTTAGAGTTTGCATGATTTGTAGGACATGATCAAGCTATGCAGTAAGAAAGGCAGCTCATTCTGAGGCCCAGGGTTAGCATCTGTCAGGAGGACCTGACATCAGGAACTCAAGCGTCATCTTGCACTAAGCTTACTCTGCATTCTTTTGAGGACCACATGCCCTTGGTTGTCTCTTTTGCTTCCCCCTTAGTAGAATTTCTTTCCTATACACATGGCCAAACAATGCTGTTGCACAGCCCCTGCATCTCCATGTCCTCATCTGAAATACTAGTGGACATCACCTGTAGTCCTCTGTCCTACTTGCAGTTCTCAAGGCCAAAAATCTCACTGGACCTGGTCTAATCAGCTGTGGAGGGAAAGGTTGTTCTTGTTCTTAACCCTAAATAGGCGACAGTAACCTTCAGTGAAGGTGGCCAGTGGGCTTGTGAGACATGCCTGGCTTGGCCTGCTATAGTAGGAGCCATAGAGGCAAATCTGATACATTAGCGTCTCCTGTGTCTGGCCAAGGCATTCCTCATTTTAAAATGTGATGCTTTCTAGAGAATGTCATTGTGAGAAAAAAAATCTTTGTTCAGACATTGGCAAAACAATTAAGTAAATGAGTAAAGTCAATGAGAAATGAGCTATGCATGTTTATGAGGTAAGTGTAACAAGCTGGCGGCAAAAAGGCCATGCAAGTGGTGGCTGCCTTTTTTATTTTTTTGAGACGGAGTCTAGCTCTGTTGCCCAGGCTGGAGTGCAGTAGCGCAGTCTCAGCTCACTGCAACCTCTGCCTCCTGGATTCTCGTGCCTCAGCCTCCCAAGTAGCTGAGATTACAGGCATTTACCACCACACCCGGCTACTTTTTTTGTATATTTATATTTAGTAGAGACAGGGTTTCACAATGTTGGCCAGGCTGGTCTTGAACTCCTGACATTGTGATCCACCTGGCTCGGCCTCCCAAAGCGCTGGGATTACAGGTGTGAGCCACCACGCCCGGCTGTTGGCAGCTGCCTTTGTCTATTGCGTGTACTCTTGTTCATATATAAAAACAACACTGTTGGCCAATGATTCTTTTTTCAGTGGTAGAGATGGATTCTCCTTAGTTCATTCCATCTTTCATCTGTTCCCCTTACAGCCTTGAGCACAGAGTTGTTACTTGACTGTACTGTTTTGGGGGTGTAGTTTGTAGCTTTGCCTTAATTCATTATTGTGAGAAAAGAACTTACCAGTAAGTAAATTGGATTTGTGTCCTTAACTTTTTTTTTTTTTTTTTTTTGAGGCGGAGTCTCGCTCTGTCGCCCGGACTGGAGTGCAGTGGCCGGATCTCAGCTCACTGCAAGCTCCGCCTCCCGGGTTTCCGCCATTCTCCTGCCTCAGCCTCCCGAGTAGCTGGGACTACAGGCGCCCGCCACCTCGCCCGGCTAGTTTTTGTATTTTTAGTAGAGACGGGGTTTCACCGTATTAGCCAGGATGGTCTCGATCTCCTGACCTCGTGATCCGCCCGTCTCGGCCTCCCAAAGTGCTGGGATTACAGGCTTGAGCCACCGCGCCCGGCCGTGTCCTTAACTTTTAACAATGTTTTCTGACATGCTTATGTGGATTCTAGGTGCAAGGACAGGATGAATACAAAAAAGGGAAGGATTGGATCCAAACAGAGGTTCTGAAAAAGGTGTTTTGGTGGAAGTGTGAAAAAAGAGGGACGGAGTTGGACAAAAAGGTGATCCAGAGAGGGAATGGCGGGAACACTTAGTTAGCAGGAGAAGAAAGTGTGTGCAGAGGCCACTGAGCATAGCTGTCTGACTCAATAGACGTTTGTTTGCTAAGGCACGATGAAAAGCAAGAGTTGCAATGAAGATAAACTAATGGGTGACTTGGTCACCTTGGTAAAATGCAGCTAAGGAAACTGTTTATTTGGAGCCATTTTTGAGACCTAAGTCGTTAGGCCTCAGAGCAATGCTGAAAAGTGGGTCATCTTATCATCTCACTTTATTCCTGAGGAACTTGAGGCTGAAAGAGGTTAATGGATATGCTAAGGCTAAGTTGGAGTTGGCATTTGTACCTGGGTCTTTCTGACCCTGAAGTCTACAACCTTTACCATTCTTTAATACAATTGCCAGAATGGATGAGCTCTTTTGAGTGTGGAAAGTGAATCTTTTTTCTGTTTTCTGTTTACTCAGAAATCATCAAAACAGTATGTCTAGGTTGCAGTATTAGCTCCATAAATGCATAGCAAATGCTGGTTGTCTGAGTAATGTATTGGACTGAGACACTGAAGGTAGGAAATTTGGCCAAATGATTGGTGGAATTGTGCAAATCTGAAGTTCAGGGTATTTTATGGGTACATAGATGTATATTTGAGCCCTCTCATAGGTGTGTGTGTGTGTGTGTGTGTGTGTGTGTTTGGGGCCCCTCAGAGGTATATATCTGGCAAAATGCAAGTCTGGTTTATCTGGCCAATGTTAATTTTGGAAAAGATTAATAATAAGCACATAGTTTAGCACTTGATGTTATACCGTGATTAGGCTTTACTGCTTTTGATTTAGAGGGCTCAGAATTTTAAAAAAATTCTCCTCTTTTAATCTTGAATGTTAAGATGTTACTGACTTCAGTTGGAGTTTCAAATTGAGCTATAACGTCTTTGGTTACAGAGTGGTCTAATTTCAGGTCACTGAGGATAGGAAAAATCTGTTCTGCATCTGTTTTGCTTTTTTTTTTTTTCTTTTTTTTGAGACAGAGTCTCGCTCTGTCACCTGGGCTGGAGTGCAATGGCGTGATCTTGGCTCACTGCAGCCTCTGCCTCCTGAGTTCAAGTGATTCTCCTGCCTCAGCCTCCCAGGTATCTAGGATCACAGGCGCCTGCCACTATGCCTGGCTAACTTTTTTGTATTTTTAGTAGAGACGACGGGGTTTCACCATGTTGTCCAGGCTGGTCTTGAGCTCCTGACCTCAGTTGATCCTGCCTTGGCCTCCCAAAATGCTGGGATTACATGCGTGAGCCACTGCACTGAGCCTGTTTTACTTCTTAAAAGACCTGGCTGGGTTGTATATCTGCAAGGGGCACGTAAGTTGAGGATGCTATTTATCATATTGCATGTGGTTTTTGTAAATTTTGAGGACATCTATCTTGTTATCACCTATGGCAGTCACTTCGTTAGGATTTTCTAACTTCTAAAAGGCAAAGCTCACCTCAGTTTGTCTTACTACAAAGTCTATGCTTTTAATCACCTACAGTGTCCTGTGGTTTATAGGTGTCATTTTTATAGCTAATTGGTGGCAGGCTTAGATATCTTTGAGGTTCAAAGCCATTGCTTCTAGGTCAACCAGTATTTCTCCTATTCTCAAGAGCCATGAGGTATTTCTTGCTTCAGGAGACTGATGTGGCTGTGGCTACTCAAAGTCCATAAACATTAAGAGATCTTGTGCTGCTTTTATTAATTGTTCTTCCTTTACAGTATATATGTGTGCCTACTTGTGTGCATTTTACAATACAAGTAGCTTCTTTTTGGAAATACTTCTAAAACCATCAAACAAGGTTTTTTATTTTTTATTTTTCGAGACAGGGTCTTGCTCTGTCGCCCAGGCTGGGGTACAGTGGTGCAATCTCATTTTACTGCAACCTCTGCCTCCCGGGCTCAGGTGATCCTCCCACCTCAGTCTCCTGCGTAGCTTGGGACTATTAGGTGCACGTTGCCACGTCTGGCTGATTTTTCTGTTTTTAGTAGAGACGGAGTTTCACCATGTTGCGGAAGCTGGGAACAAAGTTTTTATAATCATTTCTATGACATGAAACTTTAGGCGGAGTCTCTTTAGAAATACTTCTTCATTCTTGCTCTCCCTCCATATTTGGAGATTTGTTAACTTGTGCTTTCCTTAAGTCATCTTGGGTTGATGCAGAGGTGTGTCTGGAGAGGAAGTACTGCCAAGAAAAGCATGGAGTTAGAGTTGTCAGGAAAATGGGCTGGAAGCACCTCCCTCACATGATAACTGTAGGATGCATGCCTGTTTCCTAAAACCAGTTCCTAAAGATAACGTTGTTGTTGTTGTTGTTTTGAGACGGAGTCTCGCGCCCAGGCTGGAGTGCAGTGGCCGGATCTCAGCTCATTGCAAGCTCTGCCTCCTGGGTTTAGGCCATTCTCCTGCCTCAGCCTCCCGAGTAGCTGGGACTACAGGCGCCCGCCAAATCGCCCGGCTAGTTTTTTTTTTTTTTGTATTTTTTAGTAGAGACGGGGTTTCACCGTGTTAGCCAGGATGGTCTCGATCTCCTGACCTCGTGATCCGCCCATCTCGTCCTCCCAAAGTGCTGGGATTACAGGCTTGAGCCACCGCGCCCGGCCTTGTTTATTTTTTTGAGACGGAGTCTCGCTCTGTCGCCCAGGCTGGAGTGCAGTGGCGCCATCTCGGCTCATTGCAAGCTCCGCCTCCAGGTTCACGCCATTCTCCTGCCTCAGCCTGCCGAGTAGCCGGGACTACAGGCGCCCGCCACCATGCCTGGCTAATTTTTTTGTATTTTTAGTAGAGACGGGGTTTCACCGTGTTAGCCAGGATGGTCTTGATCTCCTGACCTCCCAAAGTGCTGGGATTACAAGCGTGAGCCACTGCGCCCGGCCGAGAATATATTTTTAAGAGGCAGGGTTTTGCTCTGTTTCCTAGACTGGAGTGCAGTGATGTGATCTCTGCTCATGGCAGCCTTGAACCTGTAGGCTCAAGCAATCCTCCTGTCTCAACCTCCCAAGTAGCTGAGACTGCAGGCGTGCAACACCACTCCTGGCTAATTATTATTTTTATTTTTTGTAGAGATGGTGTCTTGCTTCATTGCTCAGGCTGGTCTCAAACTCCTGACCTCAAGTGATCCTCCCATCTCGACCTCTTAAAGTGTTGTGATGAGAGGCGTGAGACACCATCCCCAGTCTCCAAAGACAGTAATTTCTTCAACCCGGCTTCACGTTTGTCCCAAAGATATCTCATCCTGAAAGATTCTAGCATCAGAGAAGCTTGGGTAAGGCTAAAGCCCCAGATCCCCACTTTGAAGATTCACATTGGAGGTTCATGTTAGCTCTGGAAAGTTCTGAGAAGCCTTGAGAAAAGAAATCAGGCTGTGTGTGTGTGTGTGTGTGTGTGTGTATGTGTATTTAATCTAGCATTTCTCAAATTCCTATACTGTAGAAATCCTTCTTCCCCTTTCTTGGGTGGAAAGTTTAGTAACAGGAGGAACGTTCCTGGGTAAATATTCTTCCAAGCTGTTGGTATCTTTGATGAAATTAATGAAAACAGAGAGGGCCTTGTGAGGAAGACTCAGAGGGTTTCATCCATCCTCTTCTCAATATAACATAATGATTGCTATACTGAGGCAATTAATTTTCTTTCTCTGTGTTTTTTTCCTGTTTTCTGTCTATTCCAGGAAGAGGACTTTTAAATGAATTGATTTTTATTTTATTTTATTTTTTATATATTTTTTGAGACGAGTTTTGCTCTTGTTGCCCAGGCAGGCTAAAGTGCAGTGGGTGATCTTGCCTCACTGCAACCTCTGTCTCCTGGGTTCAAGCTATTCTCCTGCCTCAGCCTCCCAAGTAGCTGGGATTACAGTCATGTGCCACCACCCCAGCTAATTTTGTATTTTTAGTAGAGACAGGGTTTCTCCATGTTGGTTAGACTGCTCTTGAACTCCTGACCTCGGGTGATCCACCCGCCTCAGCCTCCCAAAGTGCTGGGATTACAGCCGTGAGCCACCGTGCCCGGCCATGAATTGATTTTTTAAAATCAACGGCGGTGGGCATTCTGTGAGTGATCACTGTGGGGGATGCTCTCGGACATATTTTTTAGATGAAAGGACTGTGTTTCAGAATTCCAAAAGTGTTTTAAGTGAATTTGGTATCTAGTGAGAATTGTTTTCTGATTAGCCAGTGGCATCATTTTGGAGGATGAGAACAGCTGTGATACCTACCTGTGCAGGGAGCCTGTTTGTCTACTCCCTCAATTGATGGGAGAGGGCCAAGGTCAGGGTTGGCTGGAGCAAGGGATTGCTACTGTCTCTATACTAGGACATGGCTCTGGCATGGATGACCGAAGCAAGCAGGTTTATTATAATTCCAGTAGGATTAAATATTGGTAGGAGGAGCATAGGGTGATACAGGGAAGGCGTCCCTGCTCACATAAAGCAGAGTTTTTTTTTTTTTTTACCTCAGCACCATTAGCATTTGGGGCTCGGTAATTCTTGGTTGTGGGGAGGGCTGTCCTGTGTGTTTAGCAGCATTCTTGGCCTCTACCCACTATATGCCAATAGCATGCCTCCTCCCCCAAGTCACAACAACACAATGTCTCTGGACGTTGCTAAATACAATTGGTAACAGGTGGCTCAGTGGAGAGCCACTGACTTCAAGCCTTGTAGTAAGAACAATACTTGAAAACTTCAGGGGGTGAAAATTCCAAAAGAAAGACCTCTGTTAAGGGAAGCAAGCCAGTCAGCCTCGTGGGCCGGTGAAATCCCCAGAGAAGTACATTACCTTCAGCTACTAGTTTTCTCTTCCATGTTTTCTAATCCTGGAAGTCTCAAAAAGTGTTTGCAAATATTAATATTTTAAATTTAGTGCTTAAAATGTAAAAATTTGGCCAGGCTCAGTGGTTTACGCCTGTAATCCCAGCAGTTTGGGAGGCCTAAGTGGGCAGATCATCTGAGGTCAGGAGTTTGAGACCAGCCTGGCCAATATGGTGAAACCCCATCTTTACTAAAAAATACAAAAATTAGCTGGGTGTGCTGGTGCGCTCTTGTAATCCCAGCTACTTGGAGGGCTGAGGCAGGAGAATCGCTTGAACCTGGGAGGTGGAGTTTGCCGTGAGCCAAGATTGTGCCACTGCATGCTAGCCTGGTTGACAAAGTAAGACTCCGTCTCAAAAAAAATTTTAAAAATTGACAAAATAAATGAGAAGCAGCAGCAATTATTGCTGATGGTTCAGAGCATTTCAGGGACAGTAGCTTCTGTGCAGGATTTAGGACTTATGCACAAAAATGTAGAAGGCTTATTCAGGTGACAAAGGAAAATTACTTTGAAGTTATTCTTTTTCTATACTCAAATCATCACTTCTAATGTAGGAAATCAATACTTTGAAGCTACAGTTTTTAGAGATGCTACTAGTACTCACAAAATGACAAAGGAATGCTTCTAAAGTTGGTATGAGTTTTACTCCTAAACCAGGAATCCCTTGTTACTAGTATTCACACAGATAAGTAACTTCTTAGTTTTGAAATATTAAAATTCATCAAACATACTTCATTGAGGGGAAAAAAAGGCAGTTTGTGTCTACCTAAACAGTAAATACATTTATAAATTTTTTCTTGTTTTCTCATTGTGAAGCTATTTGAATAACCCGTTTCAAGCAGAAGCTATCATGGATTTTCCTGAAGTTTATTAAAAGTGACAGGTTTAGCCTAGACCCTTTCAGTATTTCTATAAACTCACTGATGAATCAGTAAGCTACCAGTACAAGGGTATTTTTTTTTTTCTTGAGATAGAGTTTCACTCTTGTTGCCTAGGCTGGAGTTCAATGGCACGATCTTGGCTCACCACAGCCTCCGCCTCCTGGGTTCAAGCAATTCTTTTGCCTCAGCCTCCCGAGTAGCTGGGATTGCAGGCATGCGCCACCACGCCTGGCTAATTTTTGTATTTTTAGTAGAGGTGGAGTTTCTCCCTGTTGGTCAGGCTGGTCTCGAACTCCTGACCTCAGGTGATTTGCCCACTTTGGCCTCCCAAAGTGCTGGGATTACAGGCATGAGCCACTGCGCTCAGGTGGTGTTTTTTTTTTTAAGTTAAAAGAATGTATATCCAGTGGAAAACAGAGCTTGTACAAAAGTGCCTTCGACAGAATTGCCAGGATTGATGATTGTAGGAAATTTATTAGTATCTTCCTTTACAGATATACATTATGACCTTCGAAGTTTGTAGGAAATTTAAATTTCCACCTTCTTCCTTTTGTGCACATATGAGATTCTGAAAATGCAGACCTACACTTACGTGGATGAATTTTGAAAAAAAAATTATTTTTAGTGTTGTAAGAATACGGTTGGGACCAGGCATGTGACTCATGCCTGTAATCCCAGCACTTTGGGAGGCTGAGGCGGGTGGATTACTTTAGGTCAGTAGATCGAGACCAGCCTGGCCAACATGGTGAAACCCCATTTCTACAAAAATATAAAATTCAGCTGGGCATGGTGGCAGGTGCCTGTAATCCCAGCCACTCGGCAGGCTGAGGCAGGAGAATCACTTGAACCCGGGAGGCGGAGGTTGCAGTGAGCTGAAATCCATCACTACACTCCAGCCTGGGTCGAGACAATGTCTCAAAAAAAAAAAAAAAGTTGGAAGTTAGAGTAAAAGCTCAAAATACGACTACAATTTTCCTTATCCTGTTTCATAGCCTTTTAAAGCTGGGAGTCAGGATCTGTGGTGGCATCCTTCTGAGCCTTTCTATGAATTTTACTTTATTTATCTTTATTTTTTTTGAGATGGAGTCTCGTTCTGTCACCTCAGCTGGTGTGTAGTGGCACGATCTCAGCTCACTGTAGCCTCTGCCTCCCAGGTTCAAGTGATTCTCCTGCCTCAGCCTCCCTAGTAGCTGGGACTACAGGTGTGTGCCACCATGCCCAGCTAATTTTTATATTTTTTTTTTTAGTAGAAATGGGGTTTCACCACGTTGGCCATGTTGGTCTTGAACTCCTTGCCTCAAGTAATCCTCCTGCCTTGGCCTCCCGAAGTGCTGAGATTACAGGCGTGAGCCACCACACCTGGCCCACGCACTTGACCCTTTCATTGAATTTTATGTATCTATAAATTTTACATGTCTGTATGCTTAAAACATATGCTTATTTTACTTTAAAGTAGTATATGTATTGTTTTGTGACCTGATTTATTTTTTTTTTATTTTTATTTTTTACTTAATGGTCAGTCTTGATTGTTCCACTTCAGTACTTACAATGACTCTAAACTCACTTTTAATCAGGGCATGGTACTCCATAAAAAAGGATGTACCAAAAACGATGTGAATGCACTTTTTTTTTTTTTTTTTTTTTGAGACGGAGTCTTGCTCTGTCGCCCGGGCTGGAGTGCAGTGGCCGGATCTCAGCTCACTGCAAGTTCCGCCTCCCGGGTTCACGCCATTCTCCTGCCTCAGCCTCCCGAGTAGCTGGGACTACAGACGCCCGCCACTTCGCCCGGCTAGTTTTTTGTATTTTTAGTAGAGACGGGGTTTACATCGTGTTAGCCAGGATGGTCTCGATCTCCTGACCTCGTGATCTGCCCGTCTCGGCCTCCCAAAGTGCTGGGATTACAGGCTTGAGCCACCGCGCCCGGCCGACGTGAATGCACTTAACACTGTTGAACTGTGCATTTAGATATGGTTATGATGGTAAATTTTATGCTATGTGTATTTTTACCACAATTTGAAAAATGAAGGATGTACCGTAATTGTTACATAATCGTTTATATACCATTGTCATTTCCCTGTTGATGGATATGGACATGCTTTCTGGTGCTTTGCTACGTTACAAATAACTCTGCACCAAATGTTTTCGTAGATGTGATCCTCAATTGGGAGATTTTATTTCTGTGGTTTACAATGTGGCCCCTGTGCCCTGAGATCAATGACATGTCATCTAGATATAGCACATAGGGCCCTTGCCCGTTTTTCTTTAGGAATAACTAAGGGAAGAATAGGGGTTTTTTCTATCTGGATTTTGAGAATTTATTGGTTGTAGGTATGCTATTAGAGAAAGACTATCCTGTAGTAATCTCCTTAGTTGGAGATGTTCTTTCATTAGCTTGTAATCTCAGTGGGTTCCTGGGCAAGTCCTGCCTAGAGCTCATTTTCATTTGTCCTTTACCAGGTACCTGTAGGGATGGTCAGCTCGGGTAAATTACCTGGTTCCTAAGGCTTTCCTGGCCATGAAATGAAGAACACCCCGAGGGAACACAGGCAGATGATGGAGTTCTGATAGCTTTGTTAGGTGGCTTATTCCCTAAAACAGTTGTGTAGGGGCCCCTCTGGGCAGGCCTTCTGGTCTCATGTAGTGGTTTGGTATTTAGTAAACTCTTCTGTGTTTGAATTTTTCTGTGCAGAACCATGGTTTTGAAATGCTAACCTGAGGGCAGTCTTGCCCTTTAAATGTACATTTAGTTTTCTGAAGAGAAACAGGGGGCAGGTATTTTTGGAGGCTTTATATATTCAGTAAGTAGATACTCCACTGTTGAAGAACCTTCACGCTCACAGCAAGTCAGCACAATTCTATTTTTGACTCTTGAGCAAGAAAAAGAAAACACTGGTCATGTGAATCGGCTGGAGTTGCTTAATTTGGTTATTGTTCGATACATATTTACTTCCAGGGTAATGCAGCCCTCTGCCTCTCGTGTTTGGGGTGAGTTGGGTGGTGTGGTGGAAGAAGAGGGAAAGAAAGAAAATGGGTAGTCTGCTGCATCATTGTGGGACCTGTCATCTTCCACCTGGGCTTAACACAAAACCACAAACCAAAGCAGAACTCCCACGCTCACAGGAGGGACTGTCATGCAGGACTAGGCAGTATTGCTGGTTGTGGTTAGTGTCCTCTTCCCAATCCTAGGGCCTATCTGAAGGCTGGAGACCACACCGAGTCGGGGCGAGTTGCGGTCAGTGCCACTTCCTGAGGAAGTGACTGAGGCAGCCGGGCTTTGTGAAAGCTGCTTTATCCCTGCGTCCCCCAGGGCGAAGGGGAGCAGAAATAATATGCCAATGGCTTTTCCTGCGGAATTAAAGGAGCCCTCCCCAAACATCTTTTTGTTAGGTTAGAGCTTTGTGTTCATAAATTAATTCTAACTGCTTTCCTATTCTAGTTCTCAGAAAATGGAAAGAACAGAACTTCATATCTTTAAGGATTTTCTGGGATTATGCGCTAATCTAAGTTATGAAAACTTAATATATTTTAAAGGAATTTACTTAGTTGAATAATAAACCACAGTCTTCGTGGGTATTTTATTTTACATAGGCAGACAGCATAAAACTTTTAAGATAGTTCGGGTGGGCCGGGCGCGGTGGCTCAAGCCTGTAATCCCAGCACTTTGGGAGGCCGAGACGGGCGGATCACGAGGTCAGGAGATCGAGACCATCCTGGCTAACACGGTGAAACCCCGTCTCTACTAAAAAAATACAAAAAACTAGCCGGGCGAGGTGGCGGGCGCCTGTAGTCCCAGCTACTCGGGAGGCTGAGGCAGGAGAATGGCGGGAACCCGGAGGTGGAGCTTGCAGTGAGCTGAGATCTGGCCACTGCACTCCAGCCTGGGCGACAGAGCAAGACTCCGTCTCAAAAAAAAAAAAAAAAAAACTTTTAGATAGTTCATTAATAGAGGAAAATTGAGCATTTTGGAACTTTCATGTGATTTTAGCAAACTGCAAATCAGTCAAATATTAAATCTGCTAACTCCATGTGAAAGTGATGAATCACTTAGAATGTACAATGTCACATTTCCTAATTTTATAACTATAAAATCAAATATTTTCATTTTACGTTTTCTTTTTAAAAATGAAAATATGGCTGGGGGCAGTGACTCACTCCTGTAATCCCAGCATTTTGGGAAGCCAAGGTGGGCAGATCACCTGAGGTCAGGAAGTAAAGAGTAGCCTGGCCAACATGGTGAAACCCTGTCTCTACAAAAATACAACAAATTAGCTGGGCGGGGTGATACACTCCTGTGACCTCAGCTACTTGGGAGGCTGAGGCAGAAGAATCGCTTGAACCTGGGAGGCAGAGGTTGCAGTGAGCCAAGATCACACCATTGCACTCCAGCCTGGGCGACAAGAGTGGAACTCTTGTCTCCAAGGGGGGAAAAAAAATATATATATATATAAAATTCATACAGGCTGAGTATCCCTTATCCATAATGCTTGGGGCCAGCATGTAGGTTTTTTTGTTCCAGATTTTGTAATATTTACATTATACTCACCAGTTGAGCATCTCAAATCCAAATTTGGAAATCAAATCCAAAATTTGAAAGTTCCAAGTGAGCATTTGACTGTTACTTTGGCACTCAAAAAGTTTAGGATTTTGGAGCATTTCGGATTTAGAATATTCAACCTGTGCTTATCCCCCACATCCCTTACAAATCATGTTTTCTCTTTCTGTGATTTTCTTTATTTCTCTCTCTTTTCCAAGCATTTTAGATATGTATGCCAAAGTAGTTAACACAGAGACTTAAAAAGCTCTGAAATTAGCTAGATAGAGATGAATAAACCCTCCCTGGGCACTTCCTGTTTCCAGGTAACTGCCACAAGTAAAGAGGGATGCTTGTTCCAGGTGCACCTGAAATTTATCTGGTTGTCTTTCTTGAGCCATATAACACATATCCATGTATTTTTACTTTCTCTATAAAATACAGTTAGTAAGAAAACAGCACTTACATTAACTTGTACTTTCTACTTAAAAGGATATTTTTCCAGAAGTGAAGTGGGTGTTTAAGAAATACAAACTTTTTTTTTTTTTTTTTTGAGACGGAGTCTCGCTCTGTTGCCCAGGCTGGAGTGCAGTGGCCGGACCTCAGCTCACTGCAAGCTCTGCCTCCTGGGTTTACACCATTCTCCTGCCTCAGCCTCCCGAGTGGCTGGGACTACAGGCGCCCGCCACCTCGCCCGGCTAGTCTTTTTGTATTTTTTTTAGTAGAGACGGGGTTTCACCATGTTAGCCAGGATGGTCTCGATCTCCTGACCTCGTGATCCGCCCGTCTCGGCCTCCCAAAGTGCTGGGATTACAGGCTTGAGCCACCGCGTCCGGCCAAGAAATACAAACTCTTGACCGGGTGCGGTGGCTCATACCTATAATCCCAGCACTTTGGGAGGCTGAGACAGGCGGCTCACTTGAGGTCAGGAGTTCGAGACCAGCCCGGCAAATACGGTGAAACCTCTTCTCTGCTAAAAATACAAAAATTATTCCAGCTACTCGGGAGGCTGAGGCAGAAGACTCTCTTGAACCCGGAAGGCGGAGGTTGCAGTGAGCTGAGATCATGCCGCTGCACTCCAGCCTGGGCGACAGAGTATGATTCCGTCTCAAAACAAAAAACAAAGAAACCCGAAAATTTGGCAAGGTGTGGTGGCTCACGCCAGTAATCCCAGCACTTTGGGAGGCCGAGGCGGTATCACCTGAGGCCAGGAGTTTGAGACCAACCTGACCAACATGGTGAAACCCTGCCTCTACTAAAAATAAAAAATTAGCCGGGTGTGGTGGCATGCACCTGTAGTCCCAGCTACTCAGGAGGCTAAGGCAGGAGAATCGTTTGAACCCCGGAGGTGAGCCGAGATTGCGCCACTGTATTCCAGCCTGGGAGATGATGAGACTCCATTTAAAAAAAAAAAAAAAAAATTACCTGGGCGTGGTGGCACACACTTGTAATCCCAGCTACTCGGGAGGCTGAGGCAGGAGAATCACTTGAACTCAGGAGGTGGGGGTTGCAGTGAGCCGAGATTTTGACACGGCACTCCAGCCTGAGGAGAGAAAAAAAAAAAATACATGTGCATATATTATATTTTAATAAATATATATTATGTATAAATAAATATATAATATATATTTTAAATACATATTTATAAAATATATATTTATAATTTATAATTATATAAATATATATTTATATATATAATAAATACACATATATAAACTCTTAAATAAAATTAAGTACCCTGGGCAGTACTTAACTGTTACAACCTGTGTTTATCTAAATATTTGCTTTTCTTCTACCCAGAGGGCTGTTATTGTGCCTTTGACTCCAGTTTGATCCTTGTTCTTTTTTTGATGGAAAGAAGGTTCCATCATTATCTCCTTAATGACTTCTGTTTTTTTTTTTTAACCTTTTTTTTTTTTGGGACGGAGAGTCTGGCTCTGTCGCCCAGGCTGGAGTGCAGTGGCCGGATCTCAGCTCACTGCAAGCTCCGCCTCCCGGGTTCACGCCATTCTCCTGCCTCAACCTCCTGAGTAGCTGGGACTACAGGCGCCTGCCACCTCGCCCAGCTAGTTTTTTGTATTTTTTTTTTAGTAGAGACGGGGTTTCACCATGTTAGCCAGGATGGTCTCGATCTCCTGACCTCGTGATCCGCCCGTCTCGGCCTCCCAAAGTGCTGGGATTACAGGCTTGAGCCACCGCGCCCGGCCTTTTTTTTAAAACCTTAAACTGTACCTAGTATCTCCTTGCCAAAATCCCAGTGACCCCACATTGCTCTGTTACAGGAATTCTTTTCCTCCTGTCCTCGCGCTCATCCCCCGCCTTTTTTTGAGAAATTTAAAATGTAAGGAAGGATATGTGAATTACTTATTAAGTACTACCTGTATTCTCACCAGTCATGGTAATGTGACTCTGTGTGCCTGTTCTGTTCCCTTTCCCTGTCTTTTTCTCCATCCTGCCCTCTGGCTTCTTCCTCCTCCTCCTCCCCTCCACCTCTTCCTCTTCCTCAGAGCTTTCCACCTCTGCTTCCCAGTAGGTAAAGTGTTCCTCTCCTTCCTTTTTTCTTTTTTTTTCCTTTTTAAACTGTTTTTTTAAGATACAGGGTCTCTATCATCCAGGCTGGGGTGCAGTGGTGCTATCATAGCTCTCTGCAGCCTCGACCTCCTGGATTCAAGCGATCCTCCCACCTTAGCCTCCTAAGTAACAGGAACTACAGGCATGCACGCCACCATATTGGGCTAATTATTTTTATTTTTGTAGAGATGGGCTCTTGCTGTGTTGCCCAGGCCGGTCTTGAACTTCTGGCCTTAAGTGATTCTCCCATCTTGGCCTCCCTGAAGCATTGGGATTATAGGTGTGAGCTGCTGAGTCCAGCCTCTCTCTCTCCTTTTTTTTGAGATGGAGTCTTGCTCTGTCACCCAGGCTGGAGTGCAGTGGCGTGATCTCTGCTCACTGCAACCCCCGCCTTCCGGGTTCAAGCGATTCTGCTGCCTCAGCCGCTCGAGTAGCTGGGACTATAGACGTGTGCTACCATGCTTGGCTAGTTTTTTATAATTTTTAGTAGAGACGGTGTTTCGCTGTGTTAGCCAGGATGGTCTCGATCCCCTGATCTTGTGATCCGTCCGCCTCGGCCTCCTAAAGTGCTGGGATTACAGGCGTGAGCCACCGCGCCCGGCCTCTCTGTTTCCTTTTAAAAGGAACCTGGAGGCCTGGTGTGGTGGCTCAATGCCTGTAATTCCAGCACTTTGGGAGGCTGAGATGGGCAGATCACTTGAGGCCAGGAGTTTGAGATAAGCTTGGCCAACATGGTGAAACCCTGTCTCTACTAAAAACACAAAAATTAGTTGGGGATCGTGGCGCGCGCCTGTCATCCCAGCTACTTGGGTGGCTGAGGCACGAGAATCGCCTGAACCCAGGAGGCGGAGGTTGCAGTGAGCCTTGATCCTGTCACTGCATTCCAATGTGGGCGACAGAGAGAGACTGTCTCAAAAATGAATGAATGAATGAATGGGATCTGGGACGCTTGTACTTACGAACATTTAAAAATCAGGTAAAATGGATCATGTTTTGTAGGTGTGATTAAAAAGACTTCTTACTGTTGGTTTTGGTCTGTGTTCTTGCATGTGTTTTAAGGCTTTTTACCTAAAATAGGAATTTATTTATAATGAGTTTGACTAAGGATCTCTTACAAAGTTGGTTAGCCTTCTCCGTTCTGAGCATCCCTCGTTTTGTTGTTGACCGTGCCATCCTCTTTCCCACCCTGGTGTGATACTAAGTGCCAGCCTACGCCTGTCTGCCCTCCCTTCTGAAGCTGGATAAACTCCTGGGTTCACGTTTTCCTTGAGTTGGGGGAGATAGTTTATTATTTGGAATAGAACATTTCCTTCAGGCTAAGATCCTTTAGGAAAATGAAAGTAAAAGTACTAAAATACTAGCCACCACTCACCCATAGGCAAGGCTGGTTTACTGTGAAGTCAAGAATATATAGTGTCTTGATGGATAGAGTGACAGAAGGTGTTCTTTGAGACATTTTAAACATAAAGATTATGATATAAGAGCATGAGTAAATTATTTTAATGTCTCCATTTCTCTAATCTTTCATTTTATCATGAGTTAAAAATACATCTTCAGGATTTTAAAGCAAAAGAGTGAAACAACACTATGTCTCAAAGGGTTTTTTCTTTTTTCTTTAAGAGTTCTTATTTTTGTAAGAATTTATGAAGAAAGGTTGTTCTTGTGGTTACTTGCTTTGGCTTTAAACTCTTTGGAGACTATTACAATCTAAATTTAAAGGGTACTCTTTTTTTTTTTTTTTTTTTTGAGACAGAGTCTCGCTCTGTCGCCCAGGCTGGAGTGCAGTGACCAGATCTCAGCTCACTGCAAGCTCTGCCTCCCGGGTTTATGCCATTCTCCTGCCTCAGCCTCCCGAGTAGCTGGGACTACAGGCGCCCGCCACCTCGCCCGGCTAGTTTTTTTTTTTGTATTTTTTAGTAGAGACGGGGTTTCACCGTGTTAGCCAGGATGGTCTTGATCTCCTGACCTCGTGATCCGCCCGTCTCGGCCTCCCAAAGTGCTGGGATTACAGGCTTGAGCCACCGCACCCAGCCTAAAGGGTACTCTTGAAAACTCTGTTGAATTGACACGGAGTGTCTGATTTGATGGAAGCCCCGTAGACCTAGAACAGTATCTGTGATATGTTGCTGAGTGTGAAAATACCTGTATATGTGTATGTATATTTATGCTTATGTATGCATTTAGAAATCTGTATCCCAAATGTTACCAGTTTATCTCTGGTGAGGAGGCCTCCCAGAGGCCTTTGGTTTCTGTTGCTTATACTTTTGGGTGTTAGAGCATTGGCAAAGAGCACGTAATACTCTTACAATAAAATCCAGGAACGGCCGGGCGCGGTGGCTCAAGCCTGTAATCCCAGCACTTTGGGAGGCCGAGACGGGCGGATCACAAGGTCAGAAGATCGAGACCATCCTGGCGAACACAGTGAAACCCCGTCTCTACTAAAACTACAAAAAACTAGCCGGGCGAGGTGGCGGGCGCCTGTAGTCCCAGCTACTTGGGAGGCTGAGGCAGGAGAATGGCGGGAACCCGGGAGGCGGAGCTTGCAGTGAGCTGAGATCCAGCCACTGCACTCCAGCCTGGGCGACAGAGCAAGACTCCGCCTCAAAAAATAAAAAATAAAAAAAATAAAATCCAGGAATGAAAGAGGTACATTTGAACAAAGGGCTGCCTGTTGGCTAAATAAAGCGCTTCACAACGATACTACTTTGGCATTCAAGTTTGAGCGATTGTAATACAGAAGCAATGTTGGAGTAGAGATTTTGAATCTAAGAGGTTATGTTGGCTGAAGGTCCCCAAGTAGGAGTGTGGCAGAGATAGGAGGGGAACCATAATTACTGCAGTAGAACTCATACAAGAAAATTTAGTTTTCTGCTGCTGGTGGGTGAAATGATGAGACCTGTGACTGCTGTTTCTGTAGTACTCTGCAAAGAAGGTCCCAAGGAATGCTTGTCAGTTAACTGAGAGCAAGTCAGTTACTCTGGATTATCAACTCAGCAATTTCTGATTTGTACTTTTTTTTTTTTTTTTTTTGAGATGGAGTCTTGCTCTGTTGCCCAGGCTGGAGTGCAATGGCATGATTTCAGCTCACTGCGGCCTCCGCCTCACAGTACCAAGTGAATCGGCCTCAGCCTCCTGAGTAGCTGGAATTACAGGCATGTGCCACCACGCCCAGCTAATTTTTGCATTTTTAGTAGAGGCGGGGTTTCACCATGTTAGCCAGGCTGGTTTTGAACTCCTGACCTCGGGTGATCCCGCCTCGGCCTCCCAAAGTGCTGGAATTATGGGTATTTTGTACTTTAAAGAATAAAAGAAGAATAATTAGAAGTCTCTGTGAGTTGATTTAGATATCAGCGAATCTCTTGCTATTCTTACATTAATGGTTTGCTTTTAGAAATGAGATAACTAGTTGCCTGGCGTGATGACTCACACCTGTAATCCCAGCACTTTGGGAGGCTGAGATGGGTGGATCGCTTGCCCAGCCTGGGCAACATGGCGAAACCCTGTTGCTATAAAATATCAAATTAGCCGGGCATGGTGGGTCGTGCCCGTAATCCCGGCTCCTCAGAAGGCTGAGGTGGGAGGATCGCTTGAGCCTGGGAGGTTGAGACCACAGTGACTCATTATCACGTCACTGCACTTCAGTCTGGGTGACAAAGCAAGACTCTGTCTCAAAAAAAAAAAAAAAGAAAGAAATGAGATAATTGGGAGGCTATGTGAATTTTGGACCCCATGCTTACTATATTGATCTATTAGGACTGTTTGAAGAGCTAACTTGTCACCTGTGAAACGGTTGACTTATTTTGATATTTAGAGGTTTTTCTTTTGCAGTCTCGTGGGTACAAGCCAGAGAGAGCAGTGGTTACATGAGGGTAGAATGAATGGCGACTCGTTTTTACCTAACTGTGGATCAGCTGGGTGGTTCCTCAATCTCCTCACTGGGCTGATTGTGGCTCGTTGCTTGTTCTGTATTTACCGTTTGTGGTAGTGAGATAGAAGAACCATGTTCTTCTGGTTCTAGACTCAAATTACGGAGAGAAGGAAGAGATGTGTCTGGCATCGTTACTGTGTTGGAATAACTTTGTGGTAGATTGCTGTGGCCTTATGGCCTGTCACTTGTCTTACATTCTTCAGAGCATTTATGCACAGGAGCATAAATATATGATTTTCATCTTGCCATTGCAAGTAGACTTTCTGGCTGGGCGCGGTGGCTCATGCCTGTAATCCTAGCACTTTTGGAGGCCGAGGTGAGTGGGTAACTTGAGGTCAGGAGTTCGAGACCAGCCTGGCCAACGTGGTGAAACTCTGTCTCTACTAAAAATACAAAAAAGTTAGCCGAGCGTGGTGTTGTGTGCCTGCAATCCCAGCTACTCGGGAGGCTGAGGCAGGAAGATCACTTGAACCTAGGAGGTGGAGGTTGCTATGAGCTGAGATCGTACCACTGCACTCCATCCTCGGTGACACAGTGAGACTCCATCTCAAGAAAAAAAAAAAAATAGACTGTCCTTGGTCTAGGAAGAGTTTAAGTAATGGAATAAGTGAAAAGGATGTTCTTACTAATCAAATCCAGAAAACCGTGGCTCGTTGTGTGTATTAATTTGCTAGGCTTTATGAATATTGACCTCCTTATTCTTCCGTAAGGAAGTAATTAATCATTTGCCTTTTGTGTGGTCTTGATCTTCCTTTTACACACCTTGTTTTCATTAGACTTGAAGTCATCCTCGATTTTCAGGCACTCCTTGGCATTTTACGAATGAACTACCCTGCCAATTTTTCTAGGTATTTTAGCATATTTTCTAGGTTAATGTTGTTGTCTACTTGGAATATTTTAGAGATTAATGTACATGAACGTTTTGGGAGCTGGACATGGTGGCGCTAGTCCCAGCACTTGGGAGGCTGAGGCAGGAAGATCATGTGAGCCCAGGAGTTTAAGACCAGCCTGGGCTACATAGGCCTTGTCTCTGTAGTTTAGAAGAAAAAGCATTGTGGAACTCAGAGAAAAGTTACCATCCCACAGGAAAAGCCAAAAGAAATTGTGCCTGAACTCTTCTCCTTCTTTTCCCCCCATCCCTGTGGCACAGAGCCATTGGCAGAGACTCTAATTGGGCTTTTCTGTGTAAATTGTTGCTAAAGTTTGACCTAAATCGGCTTGCCCAACTTGGATTTTCTGCCAGGGTGCCAGTCACAGATGGTATTGGTGGCCTCCGCTGAGCAGTAGCTGCGTTGTCTTCTAGGTGCTTGCAGCCTCTTCTCACGTTTGGCCGCAAAGGAACAGATGCCTGTCTTTAAGGCAGTATTTCCCAAAAGGGCGTGCACATCTCCCAGATGCTGTTAGAGAAAAGAGAGTCCAGAGGTCAGATAGATTTGATAAATATTTTATGCTCTAGCCCTTCTTGGCAATTCAAAATGTGCTTTAATATGTTAAATCTCTCAAAGTGGATTGGGGATAAAGATTTGGGGAACTCTTGTGCAAAGAAACCAGTTTAAACTTTGTTTAACCGTTTGACCCTAAGATCTCCTTTGTTCCTAAAGTCTATAAACATTCTGGGAGACAGTGATGGACATGCCTGCCTGTTGGAGCCGGCTGAGGCTGGCTGCCAGTCTATACTCTACGTGTCTCTTCCCAGCTCTACCAGGACATCTGGTTAGTAGCTTGAAATGTATCCCAGTGGGAGGATCTAAGTCACAGAAACGGGCAAAGGCTAAAAATTGGGGTTCCCCACCCCCACACTCCTTGTTGCTAAAGGTTGCTAGCATGTTGCTGGTATTTATCAGCCCATGTTCCTAAAGGCGTCACAAGGGGTGCCAGACATTAGAATACAGTGCATTTCTCAAATCTTCACTTTTCTTGCTTTTTTTTTTTTTTTTTTTTTTGAGATGGTCTCTGTCGACGAGGCTGTATGCAGTGGCATGATCATAGCTCACTGGCAGCCTTGAGCTCCTGGGCTCAAGTGGTCCTCCTACCTTAGCCTCCCAAGTAGCTGAGACCACAGGTGCATGCCACTATGCCTTACTAACTTTAAATTTTTAAAATAGAAATGAGGTCTCACTCTGTTGTCCAGGCTGGTCTCAAACTCTTGGCCTCAAGCGATCTTCCCACCTCAGCTTCCCAAAGTGTTGAGATTATAGGCGTGAGCCACTGCACCCAGCCAGATCCTTGCTTTTCAGTGCAGTATAACTTTCTTCCCTGTTAAATCCAGCAGTGTGTGTGTGTGTGTTTTTTTAGTAAAATACACATAATATTTGTCATCTTAACCGTCAGTGTACAATTCAGTGAAGTGAAATATGTTACCCTCAGTAAAACTTTTTCATCACCTCCTAAAAAAGCTCTGAACCAAATAAATAACTCTCCCTTCTCACCTTCCTCCTGCTTGTGGTAACTTCTCTTCTACTTCCTGTCTCTTAATTTGCCTATTCTAGGCACTTCAAATAAGTGCAGCAGTTTTTATCTGGCCAATCTGCTGTGACCCAGTCAAGCCACCACCCATGTCTGGGCTGGGAAGGTGGGGAAAGAGGCTGCTGCATGTGCTTGGGATGTCTTCAGCCATATGCATCTGTCCATCTGTTCGTCCACCCATCCGTCTGTCCATCCGCCCACTCATCTATCTGTTTATCAAGGTATAACAATACAGCTTTTTTATTCCTCTCCCTCTGTACCCTATTTGGGCCTTATTTATGTTTCTCTTCTTATAAACCACCTCATCTTTCTGTAGAGGTGTTTATTAAGTAAAACAACACCACCACGTGATGGACATAAATATGGAAAAGACCGGTCGATTGGAAGGACCAATCAGTAGAGGGAGGTGTTTTCAGGGGCTTTAGACAGGAGGAAGATAGCCTAGGCTGACAAATGGAGCAGATGAAGATAAATTGGCAAAGTAAGTAGGGAGACAAGATCTCTGTCCCATGTGACATGCATTTGAAAGCAGGCAGCCCAGCGAGGTAGAGCCATGAAAGGCTGTATGGACTGCGCTCTTCAAAGGGCTGTGGTTTTGTTCTGGGATCTAGTCTTAGGTTGTAAGCTCTTTGCTCTTTTCATTCTGTTTTTTCTCCCAGGGCTTGAAGAGATTCACAAAATAGTCTCAGGGTTGGAATTTCTCTTTGATTTTGGTCTTGGTCAGCAGGGATAGGGAGATTGTGACGAACATTTCATTAGGCGTGCTTGCTCTTAGATATGGTCAGTTTGACAGAACAGTTGCTCTGTTTCTGCATTAAAAACATAATTTTGTAAGTTTTGTAGCTTTTTGGAATATAAAGTAGTTGGATACTTAAAGCTCTCCCTGCTGCTTTCCCTTTATTTTTAAGTTGGACTGAGCAAGTTTCTTCCTTTTTTTTTTTTTTTTTTTTTTTTTGAGACAGAGTTTTGCTCAGTCGCCCAGGCTGGAGTGCAGTGGCTCGATCTCGACTCACTGCAAATTCAGCCTCCCGGGTTCACGCCATTCTCCTGCTTCAGCTGGGACTACAGGCGCTTGCCACCACGCCCGGCTAATTTTTTTGTATATTTTTAGTAGAGACAGGGTTTCACCGTGTTAGCCAGGGTGGTCGCGATCTCCTGACCTCGTGATCCGCCCGCCTTGGCCTCCCAAAGTGCTGGGATTACAGGTGTGAGCCACCGCGCCCGGCCGAGCAAGGTTCTTCTGAATGCATTGAGGTTGGGGGGAAAAGACCTAAAAAAGAAAAACACACTGAATAATACTTTCGACATATACGCGCAACCTGATTTTGCAAAATCTGAAATTACTATTTCTGGGTTTTCAATTATAGAACGTTTTCTGATAAATAATAGAATTTGCTGTATTTCACTGTAAACAGTTTTGAGAATGCACTAAATGCAGCAACAACCTTAGGATTAGTTATCACGACAGATTGGCATTAGGAAAAACGATTAGTATATTTTGTGTCGTGGAGGAATGAGACTTGAAGAGCAGAGTGATTTTTAAGTTGTTTGCATCGAGGGAAGAGATGTAAAGTTAAGATTGCCTGGGCGTGGTGACTCACGTCTGTAATCCCAGTACTTCGGGAGCCCGAGGCAGGCAAATCACCTGAGATCAGGAGTTTGAGACCAGCCTGGCCAACATGGCGAAACCCCGTCTCTACTAAAAATATGAAAATTAGCTGGGAGTATTGGCGGGCGCCTGTAATCCCAGCTACTCTGGAGGCTGAGGCAGTAGAATCGCTTGAACTCAGAGGCGGAGGTTGCAGTGAGCTGAGACCATGCTACTGCACTTTACCCTGGGCGACAGAGCAGTGGAACTCTGTCTCGTAAATAAATAAATAAGTAAATAAATGAATAAAGATTATTACTTAACTCCTTCCAACAATTTAAAATTTTTTGTCAAAGTCATAGATTAAACAAATAGTACTTTACATCATAATTCCCTTAGGCAGTGAATTTGAATTTTTTGGTTCTGTTATTTCTAGATAATGTGCTTACACCGCTAAACTTGGACTTGTTCATTTGAGATTCTACCTGCTGACTGTGTGTGGTCAGAGAGAAGGTGACGGGCCTGGACTGTGGAGGCAGAATCCTCTTGCTCACTGGCCATGTGTCCTTGAGCAAGACGCTTCAAACTTCTCTTATAGAATAGGAATAATCACCACCATCATCACAGTGGCTCTGAGGCCTACCTTTAATGTTGATAGGGCCTGGGGCAAGAGTACTAATGGAGACCAGATGGCTAAATATTTAAAAGGTATATTTAAATATTTACAAGGTATATATGATATGCCTAAATATTTAAAGGGTTCAAATCTAGCTCTGTCTATGGCCTGGCCCCTGTGTTCACCCAGGGCCTTGCAGCCTACTCTCCATCAAGACCAGAGTCTAACAGACCGCCTCACGCTTGGACCAGCCCTGAGCCAGCCCCGACGTCTGCCCGGGCAGCCCAGCGTGGATGCTGTACTAGACCCACTGATCCCCGGTGTAGTCTTGGCAGCTCAAGCTTCCCAGGAGCCTGTCTCCATCCAGGGTGATTTTATCATATTCCCTCACACCTCGATTCTCTTGATTTCCAGGTATTTCTAAGCACCTCCCCAAAACTGTACCATCTGTGTTGGGGATCACAGGGAGCCTGTCCTGCCTAGATACCCACTTTTTCTCTGGTACCCCAAGGCAGGGGCTGTGATCTGCACATACATGCCCCCTCCCTCCCCACTCACCTGTCTCTCCCAGAATTCCTCCTTTTTCAGCCAGTTTCCAAAATTAAAATGGAATGAAACCAAACTTTCCCATGAGACTGAGAAGCACAGTCTCTGGGTTTCAGTGCTGGAGAGAAATGGGTTGTCTACCATGCAGGTGGGGCAGAGCCGCCTTTGCCTGGAGGCATAGGTGCTGAGTGCGAGTAGGTTGCTGTGGGGGGATCCATGCACTCACAGTGGCAAGCCTCTTAAAATAGAGCCCAGACACAGCGAACCTGTGCGGTTTTTGGTTCTGTTGCTTCGATTTTTGGAGCTCTGTAATTTCACTCCAGTGTGGACTTCTTTCCACCTCGTGCTGGGCCAGCAGAGGTAGAGAGTTATCAGACTTAGCAAATAAAAAATATAAGATGCTCAGATAAACAGTGGGGCATCCTTACACTACAAGATGATTTGTTTATCTGAAATTCAGATTTAACTGGGCATCCTGTATTTTTCTGGCAGCCTCATGAGGCCCTTTCAATTGAATTGTCTCCTTTAGTCTTGGGAGATGTTCCTGTATTATTTCTGTAATAATGTCCTTTCTGCATTTTCTCTTTCCGAAACGCTTTTTTTTTTTTTTGAGATGGAGTCTCGCTGTGTCACCAGGCTAGAGTGCAGTGATGCGATCTTGGTTCACTGCAACCTCTGCCTGCCGGGTTCAAGCGATTCTCCTGCCTCAGCCCCCTGAGTAGCTGAGGCTACAGGTGTGCACCACCACACCCAGCTTATTTTTGTATTTTTAGTAGAGACAGGGTTCCACCATGTTGACCAGGATGGTCTCAATCTCTCAACTTCACGATCCACCTGCCTCAGCCTCCCAAAGTGCTGGGATTACAGGCATGAGCCACTGTGCCCGGCGTGAAACACTCTTTTTAGTCAGATGTTGAACCAGCTGGATTGAACTTTTAATTTTCATGCCTTTTCTCTCATATCTTCTGTCTCTATTTTCCAGTTACACTCTTGGAGAGAGATCCTGATTTCCTTGATTCTGTTGTTTCACCTGTTTTATCTTTTATTTCAGTTATTAATATTTATAATATCCAAAAGTTCCTTCGTAACTTCCTGTCCATTTTTCTCTGAGGATACTAATTGTATATATATTCTTTTCTTCCTCTCCTTGTAGCATCTCTGTCATCTTTATTTTTGATTTTTGTTTTGATTTGGATCTCTTTTTGTGACAGAGGCTTTCCCATGCATCTGGTGATTATTTAGGGATGAGGCTGTGGAGAGCTGCTGGGGAGCTCTGTCTGCACAGCTGCGGCCTGTCCTCCAGGGGCTTCTCTGGGATTCCTTGTGGAGCTGGACTATCGGAGGGTCGCAGCAGTCATCATCCAGAATCTTTTCACTGGAGTTTTTGTTTTCCTAGGAGACTTGTCCATACTCCTGCCTGGGAGATAAACTTGATTTTAGGCTGTAGGGCTGGAGGAAATGGAGGCCAGCCTGTGTGTTCTGGTTTCTGTCTCATGCTCACCCTGTGGCCCTGAACCCTGAACTTCCATGGCTTTGATAGCCCAGAGATTCTCCTCTCCCTCCTCCTAGCTTCCCCAGCTGATGCTGGGTCAGGTGCTCCCTGTTTCCAGCCCTGCCCCGCTCCCTCCTTCCTTTGCTGGCTCCAAGGCCTGGGTATCTCTGCAGCTCTAAGACTGACCATCCCCACCTCCATGGCAGCCCCTACTGGACCTTAGGATGGAACTTTGTGAGCTGGCGGTCACCGGCCCTTCTCCATCCTCCTCCTCTTCCCCAAACTTTGTTGGTGCCTCGCCTTGTCTGTGACTCCATTCTGACAGCATATTGGTTTTGGTAACCATTAATGAGATACAATTCACATACCATGCCACCTGCCTCTTTAAAGCACACAGGTCAGTCGTTTTTAACATGTTCACAGAGTTGTACAGTCACCACCACAGTCAATTTTAGGATGTTTTCATCACCTTAGAAAGAAACCCTGTATCCTTTAGCTATGATGCCCAGTTCCCAACCTGCTAAGCAAACTCCTTACTTCCTGTCTCTATTTGCCTATTTAAGCTTAAAAAATACTTTTAGTGTCATCTTCGTAGGGTTTCAGGAGGGAAGGGAAAGAAACTCGTGAATTCACTCAGCCTTGTTTCATGGGCAGTCCTTGCCATGTATAAAATACTAAAATTCAAAAAGCATTCTGCCTGTTTCTGTTTCTGCCTTCAGAGTATTGACCCATGGCAGAGATGGGACCTTTCCTCTGGGTCTCTTTCTTTCTTTTCCTTTTTATGCCCTTGTTTAATGTCTGTGCTTGACCTGAACTTCTCTCTTCTGGAGCTGGGCGTTGCCAAGCCCACATCTGTGGCCTTCATCTCTTCTTGGCTTCTAGCACTTTTCTTTTTTTCTTTTTTAGAGACAGAATCTAGCTATGTTGGCCAGGTTGGTCTTGAGCTGCTGACGTCAGTCCTCCCGCCTCAGCCTCCCAAAGTGGAATTACAGACGTGAGCCACTGTGCCTGGCCCCTGGCAGTTTTCAAGTGTCTGTAGAGCAGTTGTGCAGAGGAGTTGCCTTGGGGAGCTGGAAGGCCAGCTTGAGTCCAGGCTCCTCCAATATCTTCTTGGTTCAGAAGTAGAGGCTGTGGGCTGTGTGAAAATAGATAGGACTTTTAGTCACTTAATATATTTTACTATGATGTGTTTGCTATTTAGTCAGCACCTGCTCTTTGCAGAGCACTGCTGTGGGTAATTTTGCAAAGTGGAATCTGGAGCTCTAAACCAGTGGGGAAGAGAAGACAAATACACAAGCAGACAACAGTACCTATTACAAGTGACAATGAGTGCACCTGGGGGCATGGAGTCACCAGTTAGCATGGCCTAAGGATTGCCCTGAATGGATACTGGCCTCTTAGCATTGGGGCTGCTCCTGGGGAACCCTGTCCCCATCTCCTCTGGAGCGCCAGGATTTCTGTGTTGGCTTCACACCCCACCCTGCTGTCACAGCCTGCCTAGCTAGTGCTGACATGCTGGTGGCCTGGGCAGTGGGTGCCCGCTGACTCCCTTCCCTGAGGTTACCTCCCTTGCAGAGAACTGGACAGCTAGGAGTGACACCTTAACAGCATGGTGAGGACTTCTTAGTCCACTTCTTCTTTGTCTTCTCTCTAACAGCAGTTTCTGCATGCCTGTTCTCCAGTTTCTCTTAGAGTGTTTGTTTCGGAGCATGGGTACCACCGCTGTGGTTTGGGGTTCCTGGCCCGTGTCACATTGTGGCTGTCCATCCCAGTGCTCTGCTGTCTGTGGGGCCTGGTCTGTGAGCCCAGCCCTGTGCAGCAGTGGTGTCAGTGTCAGCGTGGTGTGGAGGTGTGGGGTGGGCAGGGTTAGACGGGGGTGGTTGAGATCATAGCCCATCTTTGGTTAATGCTTGATGGGGAAGACGCAAGTCTCAAAGTCAAAAGCAAGAGTCACAGGGGACCCAGAAATGCTGAGATGTTTTGTGGGTTGATGAAATTTTGTTGCTTTTTTTTTTTTTTTTTTTTTTTTTTTGAGGCAGAGTCTCGCTCTGTCGCCTGGACTGGAGTGCAGTGGCCAGATCTCAGCTCACTGCAAGCTCCGCCTCCTGGGTTTCCGCCATTCTCCTGCCTCAGCCTCCCAAGTAGCTGGGACTACAGGCGCCCGCCACCTCGCCCGGCTAGTTTTTGTATTTTTAGTAGAGACGGGGTTTCACCGTATTAGCCAGGATGGTCTCGATCTCCTGACCTCGTGATCCACCCGTCTCGGCCTCCCAAAGTGCTGGGATTACAGGCTTGAGCCACCGCGCCCGGCCGCCTTTTTTTTATAGATAGGGTCTCCCTCTGTTGCCCCAAACTGGCGTGCAGTGGTGTGATCATTTTACTGCCTTTTAAGAGAAACCTGTGTGTTTATTTTCGTTTCTGAGCTCCAGGTGACCCTTCTTTTTTTTTTTTTTTGGAGACAGAGTTTTGCTCTTGTTGTCCAGGCTGGAGTGCAATGGCGCGATCTCGACTCACTACAACCTCCGCCTCCTGGATTCAAGCGATTCTCCTGCTTCAGCCTCTCAAGTAGCTGGGATTACAGGCATGTGCCACCATACCCGGTTAATTTTGTATTTTTAGTAGAGACAAGGTTTCTTCATGTTGGTCAGGCTGGTCTCGAACTCCCGACCTCAGGTGATCCACCCGCCTCGGCCTCCCAAAGTGCTGGGATTATAGGGGTGAGCCATCACGCCTGGCCCCAGGTGATCCTTCTAGTGGCTGATACCTAGAGTAGGACTGGAGGCACATCCACATTAGGAGAAAGGCTGTGCTTTTGGAAATGAATGAAATACACTAGGGAACCAGTGCCAGCACTCTGCGAAAGTACCCAAGAATCCACTCGTTTTTCTTTTTCCTCTGATCATACCATCATCACCTCACAACTTCTTCACTTTCTCTTCTCAAGAATATTAATTTAGTTTTTCCCATTTAATTATTAGAACAAAGAAAGGAAGAAAATATAGCCTTTTAACGTCTGTGTGCTTGGCACTTTCCATGTTATTTGGTTCCATTTGTAGAATAACCCTGTGATACGTATGGCTGTTAACTATTAGTTCCCCTTTTGAAGATGAGGAAATTGAGGCTCTTCCTTCAGAGAACCTGAAGAATGAGTTCTTCATACTTGGCTAATGGAGAGAAGTGTGTGTTGGGGGAGGCATTCCAAGTCAGGGGCTCTTCAGAAGGGCAAACCAAGAAGGAAAGCTGGGCCTGCAAAAAACACGCGGAACGGCAGCGGCGCATGGTTGGGGGCAGATTATATTGGGAATTTGGTGTGAGGCCAAAGAGTTTGGACTTAATTTGGAAGGTGATTCCAGGATGTTTAATAGGAGGAGTGACAGCTATAATTAAAAGGAATTTTAGAAAGATTTGTCTGGAAATTCTGAATGAGAGGCTGGAGACAGGGAGAGCAGAGCATTGGTCTTGGTGTGGGGTAAGATGGTCAAAATAGAGGACTGACAGCGATTATAAAGAGAACGAGGGTGCATCTGCAAAATAGCACCAGGGAAGGGGGCAGGGCCTAGGGAGAAGAATTGGAGGTGAAATTCTTAGTTTGAGAAAATAATGGTATTGAAAGAGAGGAGTCTGATATTGAGTAAGAGATGACGAAGTTAGTTTAAGAAAGCTGAAATGGTTGTGGGATATCTGATTGTAAATACCCGCAAGGCACTTGAACTAGATATCTCAAGGAAAACAGAAATCAGATTTGAACCTCTCTAAAGTGAAGTGACTGTGGTTTGATGTGGGAGTGTTTAGTGAATACAGTTTTAAAAAAATCAGAAGTCTGAAGTTTAAACCTTGGACAATGTGTGCATTTATAGATTACCCTTTGGAGATTTAGGAAATCTAAGCAATTTTTAGCATACATTGGGAACAGTTAAACTAATATTTTAAAACTTCCCCTGCATGTTCTCCTTTAGTAATAATAGGTGGTCTTTTTGCTTTTATTGTTCAATATGTTCTTCATATAAAAATTAAATGTGGCTGGCCATGGTGGCTGACACCTGTAATCACAGCACTTTGGGAGGCCGAGGCAGGTGAATTGCTTCAGCTCAGGGGTTTGGGACCAGCCTGGGCAACATAGTGAGACCTTGTATCTACAAAAAACACAAAAATTAGTCAGGTGTGGTGGTGTGTGCCTATAGTCCCAACTGCTTTGGAGGCCGGGGTGAGAGGAATGGCTTGAACCTGGGAGGGGGAGGCTGCAGTGAGCCGAGATCACTGCACGCTAGCCTAGGCAACCTAGCGACATCTTCTCAAAAAAAAAAAAAAAGTATATGGTTAAGATGGTAAATTTTATGTTTTGTGTGTTTTAGCATGCTTAAAAAAAGTTAAACATACACCTGGCTATATTTTAAAGGGAAATGGTAGTTCCTATTTATGGGTGTTAATTTTTAGAATTGAAAACCCAGTTATATTGCTGTTGCAGAAGGAAAGGCTGGCATTGTTAGAAGATACCTGAAGGATGGAGCGAGAGATAGAAATATTTCTTTCCTTGTGACCCCTATAACCAAATTCTTAGGAGGGACCTATTTTTTTTTTAATAAGCTATTATTTCATATATTAAGTGATCAGTGATCCAATTGTTGTGTTGCCTACCATTGGCTAAAAAGATAAACCAAATAAATCATTTATCATCTCTGGCCAGACTGAGACTGGCTGTAGTCGTGGAAGATCATCTCAATGATTTTGTGTGCCGAAAGCATAGAGAATGCAAACTTTTGAAATTCTATTTCTTTTTCTTTTTTTTTTTTTTTTTTTTTTTTTTTGAGACTGAGTCTTGCTCTGTTACCCAGGCTGGAGTGTAGTGGCATGACCTTGGCTCACTGCAACCTCCGACTCCAGGGTTCAAGCAGTTCTTGTGCCTCAGCCTCCCAGGTAGCTGGGATTACAGGTGCGCGACACCATGGCCGCCCAATTTTTGTATTTGTAGTATAGACAGGGTTTCACCATGTTGGCCAGTCTGGTCTTGAACTCCTGGTCTAAAGTGATCTACCTGCCTTGGCCTCTGAAAGTTCTGGGACTACAGGCATGAGCCACCACGTCCAGCCTGAAAATTGTGTTTCTAATAACCTATGGTTTAAAAGTTGCTGCATCATTTTGATTAGTCACTGACCTTGAGGCGGTTTACTGATGAGAGGATAAAATGGAAAGCCAATATCTACATATCCAGAGCTGTTAAACCCTTTAGGAATGATTTCTTTTTTTAGGTTGCTTTTCGCCAATATTCTTTGGAAGTAAAAGGATTATAGTATACAACGTCTCATCCCAGCTCTCCTCTGTATTTTCACACTCCCAGGTTCTCCTTTTTTTCTTTCTTTTTTTTTTTTTTGAGACAAGGTCTGGCTCTGTCGCCCAGGCTGATGTACAATGGCACAAACATGCTCACTGTAGCTTCTGCCTCCAGGGCTCAAGCCATCCTTCCACCTCAGCCTCCGGAGTAGCTGGGACTACAGGTGCGCCCCACCACGCCCATCTAAATTTTGTGTTTTTTGTAGGCATGGAGTTTTACCATGTTGTCCAGGCCAGTCTCAAACTTGTGAACTCTTGGCCTCCCAACGTGCTGGGATTATAGGCATGAGCCACCATGCCTGGCCAATTCTCTTGACTATTTACTATTTCTATCTTACTTAAAAAAAAAAAAAATCAGCTAACCAACAACAACTAAAGTCTGTGCCTTTTTTGGATTTCCTTAGTTTTGACCTATTGTCCTTTTTCTGTTCCAGGAGTCCATCTAGGATATCACATTACATTTAGTCTTCAGACTTTACTTGGCCATGACCATTTCTCATACTTCGTTTGTTTTCGATGACATTGACAATTTTTTTTTTTTTTTTGAGACGGAGTCTGGCTCTGTCTCCCAGGCTGGAGTGCAGTGGCCGGATCTCAGCTCACTGCAAGCTCCGCCTCCCGGGTTTACGCCATTCTCCTGCCTCAGCCTCCCGAGTAGCTGGGACTACAGGCGCCCGCCACCTCGCCCAGCTAGTTTTTTTGTATCTTTTAGTAGAGACGGGGTTTCACCGTGTTAGCCAGGATGGTCTCGATCTCCTGACCTTGTGATCCGCCCGTCTCGGCCTCCCAAAGTGCTGGGATTACAGGCTTGAGCCACCGCGCCCGGCGACATTGACAGTTGTAAGGAATACTGGTCAGGGATGTTGTAGGAGGTCGCACCGTTGGGATTTGTCTGATGTGTCTCCTGTGGTCAGGCTGGGGTAGTGTGTCTCTGGGAAGAAGGTCTCCTGGCAGTGTGCCATTCTCATCACAGCCCGGGGACATACTGCACGTGTGACTTACGGCAGTTGTTGCTGACCTTGACCACCTGGCTGAGGTTGTGTTCGTCAGGTTTCTTTCTCCACGGTAAAGTTGCTTTTTCCTCCCCTTTCCTTACTGTCCTCGGAAGAAAGTCATTGAAGGGGCGGGGAGTTGTTCTTCACTGCATAAGGGTGTGGCAGCTACATAAATTACTTTGGAACTTCTGCAAAGGGGATGGTTTGCATATCCCATTTAGTTATTCCATCATTTATATCAGTATGCATTCATGGGTATTTATTTAATATTTTGGGTTGTTACACAACACCACTGTATTTTGTTGCTCAGATTGTTCCAATTTTCCATGGGCTTCTATGTCCCTTTGACACGCCCCATCAGTGTAGTTTTTTTGTTTTTTTTTGGAGGCAGGGGGCATTCAGCTCTTTCTTACATTCTCACACTATAAGATTCATTGGTAGGTGCATTTCCCGCCCAATCCTAGATCAGTCATTTGTCTGTGGAGCTCTGGCTTCGTTCAGTGGAGAATGGTATGGGAAATGCAGCTCCGGGCAGATTGTCTCTTTGTTCAGTGGAAAGTGGTGTGAGAAATGCAACTCCAGGCAGGTTGTCTCTTCGTTCAGTGGAGAGTGGTGTGAGAAATGCAGCTCCGGGCAGGTTGTCTTCCTCACTTTTGGTTGTTGTCAGGCACCTGCACTGGTGCTGGGTTCACCTTCTCCCATAACCTCACTTTCTTCTTTTTCCTATCTAATTTTGCCATAGATTGTCCAGCTCTGATTTTTACAGCTGTCAGATTTTTAGAAGACCAAGCTAATACAAAATTATTATTACTTGAATGAGAAATTGGCTGCTTCTTTTTGTGATCTGAATTCCAGTATTAATACTACATAGGAGCCTGACTGTAAAGATTGAATTTGGGTTGATGGTGTTTTGGGACTGTGATTTGTCTTTTATTACAGCATCCTGGAATTTTACAGATTTATGAACCATAGTGAGACAGTTAAAACTTATTAAAGGTAAATTTTAACAAAGACCCAAATCTCAGAGTTTTGCATTTCTATATAATTCTTGGGGCTCCCTTGGGAAAACTCACTTGTGAGGTTCCTGAGGACCTGGAAAAGATGGCTCACAGATCTCACCTCCTCCTCCACCTATCTCCAGAGGAGAGAGCCTCATGTTTTGCAGGATGCAGAGAAGCAGGGGTCCTCTCAGATATGACCATTAAGGCTGCTGCTGCTTATGAGTTTTTTTTTTTAGATGGAGTCTCGCTCTGTTGCCCAGGCTGGGGTGCAGTGGCATGATTTCGGCTGAGAAGTTTTATACACAGTGAAGTGTTGTGTCTGTGTGTATTCATAATTTTGTTGTCATTTGGGGGCTGCAGAGACCAGGAGGGTTCAGGAGAGGATGATCAGGCAGCTGTGCTTCCAGTCAGCATCTCTTCCGTCTGCCTCCCAGGTTCTGACCTGGTAGATTGGTCATTTGTGCCTCAGCCTCTAATTCTGATCTTTGCCAGGACTCACTCCCAACCAGTGAGTTCTGTTTTTGACAAGGTGAGCCCCTGAGCTCCCCACAAGACTTCTGGCACCAGCCCTTCCCCATAAGGATGATGCCCACTTAGCTTCTTTCCTTCTTTTGCTGAAAGCCGCAGTCTGACTAGGAAAGTTAATCAATAAGATCACCACAGACTGTTCTCCCAAATGTGATTCTGGCCAAATAGGTCTCCTGCCTGGTTGTAGGTCTCTTATCTGTGATACTGAAATGAAAAGGGTAGGAATATTCTTTGACATTCTCTGACCACTGGTCACTCATTGTTTGAATGTTATGCTGTTTTGTGCTGTGTGTTTAATTATGACAAGGCTCCCTCTAAATATCAGTAGCCCCTTTCCATATCCCCGGGGTTGAGTGTATGCTGTTATCCTCATTTTTTTAAGTGGAAAATTTTCGGACACAAAGAAGCCAGGAACAAAGGGAACGCTGGTGCTGGAATGGAATCATGTTGCCAGGGGTGTTGTGCTCTCCCACTTACTGTTTGTGTGTTGTGTACCTGGGATGTGAAATGCTCTTTTTCTTCATGAAGGTTTGTCCATAGACATAGAAGAGGAACAGCCAGTGAGTCAGGGAACTGTATGGATAGGCTTTGTATGCTCTTGCTTATTAATAAATGACGAGAGTGTAGATCAGTAAGTTGTTTCATAGAGCTGAAGAAAGAAAGAAACAGGAAATTCATCAGCTCTCTGCATCCATTCATTCATCATTCATTGATTGGTAACTAGCAAAACATAGGAGAAAAAGTAAACATTCAAATAATATGAAAAGTGAAATACAATAAGGCATCTTTGTGTTGCCTTTGATATTAGCTAATAATGACATTAGCTTATGAAGTTGGGGGACAAGATGCAATAAAAGTAACTAATGCATAACTTGCAACAACAAAACTTTTTGCAGCCTTTTGGGCAGTCATTTTGGCATTTGTATTTGTGGATCAGAAAAAATGACCTGCAGATAGATCAAAATTTGGTGGCTATTGGCATCACTGATTTTGGAGATTTGTAATGCTCATTAGCATAATAGTGGGTCTTGCCTGAAAGAAATCTGTTTAACTTAGGAAAATCCAGCATTTCCTATGTGCATTTCAGTCTTGTCTTTGTGAAAGACCTAATAACATCCTACAGAACTAGTAGTATCTGTGTTTTATGGTTTGTGAAATGCTGCCTGAAGATGTTTATTTTGGAGGTGGAGTTTTGCTCTTGTCGCCCAGGCTGGAGTGCAATGGTGCGATCTTGGCTCACCGCAACCTCTGCCTCCTGGGTTCAAGCAATTCTCCTGCGTCAGCCTCCTGAGTAGCTGGGATTACAGGTAGTGCACACTACCACGCCTGGCTAATTTTGTATTTTTAGTAGAGACGGGGTTTCTCCATGTTAGTCAGGCTGGTCTCGAACTCCCGACCTCAGGTGATCCACCTACCTCAGCCTCCCAAAGTGTTGGGATTATAGACGTGAGCCACCGCGCCGCCCGGCCTGCCTGAAGATTTTTAATGTTTTCCTAGAGAAGGTGAAGGTCATTGACAAAACACAGGATTTAGAGGAACATGTTGGGAGGGAATATGAGGGCTTTAGTTTTAAGTTTGACCTAGTGTGGGAAGGGCCAAGCAGAATATCATCCCAGCAGTGGAAAGACGACTCTTAAGGCAGAATTAGGGCTAAAGGTAGAAACCTGTTTGTTCTGACTGTTGTGACCATGGGAGTTGGTGAGGTTGCCTTTGAACAAAGGTAGATAACAAAAAAGAGTCTGAAGGGACTCATGAAAGGGGAGAAGAGGAAAAGCCAGTGAGTCAGGAAAAGCCAAGTGAGCTTGAGGCAATGCTGTGGGGTCCATGAGAGGAAAGGATGACCAGAAAATGAAATTCTGCAGTAAGGTCGCGGGCAACATGAAAGGCGACTGGCAGCAAAAACAGGCACGCGGGAACATGGGTTGGGAATGGATCGTTTCTGGAGTGTTTTCTTGCTGTGAGACTACACTGTTCAGCGACGGCATGCACCTTCCTTTGGACCTAGGAGGAAGGGACACTCGGGGAGGTGCCATGGCCACCTCAGGTCACTAGCTAATAGTAGTAAATAGGACAGCAAGTATTTCATCTCCAAAGTGGTCTCCTTTGTATTATGTCACATAGCCTGGGTTTTCCCTTTTTAACTTTTATGTTGAAGTAATTTTAACTTAAAGTTTTGTCTAGGTACAGTGGCTCACATCTGTAATCCCTGTGCTTTGGGAGGCCAAGGTAGAAGGATCACTGGAGCCCAGGAGTAACCAGCCTAGACAACCTAGCAAGACCCTCTCTCTACAAAAAAGAAAAACAAAGAAAGAAATGTTGCAAAAATAGGACAGAGGATTTCTATGTACCCATTTACCCAACTGTGCTTAAAGCTCACATCTTGTGTCATTCTAACACACTTGTGAAAACTAGAAATTATCATTCGTACACTACTACTAACTAGATTTCAGCAGGTTTTTTTTTTTTTTTTTTACTGGAGAACGGTGTTTGTGCACAGTCCTTTTTCATTAGCCTTACAGCGTACAGTCAGAGTTCTGTTTTCCGAGTTGTTTAGGTTAGTTTTTTCTTCCCTGCACACTTCAGTGTAGTAATGTTATTCATTTGTAATACATTTAGGTTCTTGTTACAGTTGGTCTTAATTTTGGACGCCCTCTCCCATTCCCGGTTTTTATTTTTAAATTTAATATTTACACACAGTGAAATTCTCTAGGTTTTTTTTTTTTTTTTTTTGAGAGAGAGCCTCACTTTGTCACCCAGGCTGGAGTACAGTGGTGTGATCTCAGCTCACTGCAACCTCTGCCTCCCAGGTTCAAGCAGCTCTCTCGCTTTAGCCTCCCGAGTAGCTGGAATTACAGGTGTGCACCACCACGCCCAGCTAATTTTTGTATTTGTAGTAGAGAGGGGGTTTCATCATGTCAGCCAGGCTGGTCTCGAACTCCTAGTCTTAAGTGATCCACCCGCCTCAGCCTCCCAAAGTGCTGGGATTACGGGCATGAACCACCACGTTTGACAGATGCACAGAAACATGTCTCCATTACCACATTTGTGATAGAGAACTATTCCATATTACCACATTTGTGATAGAGAACTATTCCATGATCCCCAAAATTCTCTCCTTCAGCCTGGCTTTTTTTTTTTTTTTTTTTAATTTAAGAGGCAGGGTCTTACTCTGTTGCCTAGGCTAGATTGCAGTGGCGTGATTGTAGCTCACTGTAGCCTCGACTTACTGAACTCGACCAGTCATCCTGCCTTGGCCTCCCAAAGTGTTGGAATCACAGTTATGAGCCACCACGCCCAGCCCTGCCTGGATTTCAATGGTGGTTTCAAGAGAGTGGATTGTCAGAGGGCTGGGGAAGATACTGGGAGGAGCAGGATATGTCCCAGTACTGGAGAACTTGAGCCGTGAAGGCTGCGTGGCAAGAGGACAGAGCACCAAGGGTTCCAGGGTAAGGCTGGGGGACATCTCTCTATGCCTCTAGGCAGATGGGATAGGAATGACCCAAAATAGAAGGGACAGACCAAGCTCACTGTGGAGGATCGGCTTGGCAAAGCCAGCCGTGAAGGTACAGGCAAGATTTGAAGGAAGGAAGCTGTGGGAGACCTCTTGACTGGTGACTATGATTTTTTAACTTAACCTCAGAAAGAAAAGGGGATGGAGTTTAGAAGAGGGAGAGAGATTAGTAACATCTTCAGGCCACAGCCTTAGGCCAGGCAGGGTGGCTCAAACCTGTAATCCCAGCACTTGGGAGGCGAGGCTGGAGGATCACTTGAGGCTAGTCTGAGACCAGTCTGGGTGAGAGCGAGACCCCATTTCTACAACAAATAAGAATTAACAATGTGGCGGTGCGTGTAAGGATCACTCGAGCCCAGGAGTTCAAGGCTGCAGTGAGCTATGATCATGGCACTGCACTCCAGCCTGGGCAGAAGATCCAGGTCCTGTGTCAAAGAAAAGAAAAGCAGCAGTCTCTATGTCTTGGCAGTACGGGAGTTAATAAGGAAAAACAAAATTGCAGTGCTGAATGACGCTGAGGACCTGCTGTGGAGGGCCACAGGCAAGCCCTGAATTCCCCTGGAGCTTCTCTCCGGAAAAAAGCAAAGGAGCCCTCACTGTAGCTGAGCTTTCGTTTTGACTCAGGAGAGCTTGGAGTTGGGGAGTGAGCTTCCTTAGAGAGCTGTGATGTGAGAAGTAGGCTGAGTGGGGGAGGCTGAGCTTCCAGAGAAGGCTGAGGTTTGTAGGGACAGGGACTTTCCCTTAGTTGCATCTGATGTGCGAGGGGGGAATGGATGGGGGCGGGGAGCCTGCTTTTATAACCTTGAGGGAGAAGTGTGGAATAACTGCAGCAAAGGGCTGAGGCTGACTTCACTCTTCTATTTCCCAAGGTCATGCCCTGGTTCGTGGCATTAGTAAGTGACTCCTGTGTTGATATTTCCAGAAGCAGTTTGAATTTCAGATCGGGAATATCAAGTGTTAACTGAAGAAGAAAACATACTACCTTGAGCAAAGTATTTGTATATCCATGATTGGTATCATCAGGTTTAAGGAAACCAGTAAATATCTATTTTGGATAATAGCAACTATATTTGCTAATTTCTTGTTAACTCACGCAGAATTAACAAAACGTACATTCTGTTTTTTGTGCATATAAACTGTACTTGTACACTGTGTGTTACCCTGGTGTAGGCTGCTTAGAAAATGAAGCTCTTCTGCTGAGAGTAGGCAGAGTGTGATCAGGGTGCCCAGCAGTGCTGACGGGTCAGAGGGTCCAGGCGAGTTGCTGGTGTCCCATTGTGTCAGCTTTCTTCCCTGTGGCCGGAGGGGAACCTTTAGACCTGCAAGGTACTCTGGGCTGGCTGTCTGGACTTAATCAGGGTCTGACTAGCGTGAAAGCTAAAGATAAAATGAAACTTTTCTTTGGCATTTTGTCACTGGCATGGGATCTTCCGATGGCAAGTAATTAAGAGATTCCATAGCTTTTTTCATAATTGCTTATTTTGCTTTTCCACACTTTTTCACGTGTGTGTGTCTGCGTGTATGCTATTTTTTTGAAATCCGAGAATCTGCCATTTTTGGGGCCCAGTCTCTCCCACCCCTGCCTGCACTTCCTAGAGAGAGGCAGTGAATCACCGCAGCTGCTCCAGAGGTGTGGCTCATCAGATTTTTAGAAAAACTTGGCCCCCAAACTGACCTCTGTCCCCAGCTGGTTTAGGAAGAGTGAAGAACCATGAGGTCAGCCTGTGTAGCTGAACCGACGTGGTGTTTGGAATGGAAATGCAGTGAGAAAATAGATTTCCCTGATACGCAGTCGAGATTGAAGTGGGATAAAAGCAGCAGAAGGTCGGTTGGAAGAGAGGAGAGAAGGTTTTTTTTCTTCTTTTCTTTGGTGGAAGAGACACAATGTGCAGAGCCTTGGAAATTCTAAAGATATAAGAGATTGGTGATGGAGGCAGAGCTGAGGTTTGCGTAATGGGATAATGGGAAGAGCGAGAATTTGAATGTAGGCGGCCAAGAGAAGTCAATCTCTGTGTTTCTTGAAGATGTATAAAAACTGAGGATGCGGCCGGGCGCGGTGGCTCAAGCCTGTAATCCCAGCACTTTGGGAGGCCGAGACGGGCGGATCACGAGGTCAGGAGATCAAGACCATCCTGGCTAACACGATGAAACCCCGTCTCTACTAAAAAATACAAAAAAAACTAGCCGGGCGAGGTGGCGGGTGCCTGTAGTCCCAGCTACTCGGGAGGCTGAGGCAGGAGAATGGCGTAAACCCGGGAGGCGGAGCTTGCAGCGAGCTGGGATCCGGCCACTGCACTCCAGCCCGGGCTACAGAGCGAGACTCCGTCTCAAAAAAAAAAAAAACAAAACAAAACCCGGGGATACTAGCTAGATTTTCTAAGAGGAGGAAATTAAATTTGAAACATTGCATACTATAAACATGTGTTATAAAAACATTTTATATTTGAAGGAAAGATAGGAAAGATGAAAACATGCTAGATCCATTCATTTATTGAGTTATCTTTTTTGGGTCAGGCACAGTGGCTCACATCTGTAATCCTGGCACTTTGGGAGGCTGAGGCAGGAGGATTGTTTGAGCTCAGGAGTTCGAGACCAGTCTGGACAACATAGTGAGACCCCGCCCTAAAAGAAAGGGAAAGGAAAAAAAAAATGTGTGTGTGTGTGTGTATATATATATATAAAATAATTATTTAAAAAAAATTCAATGGAATAAAAAATTGTGTCTCAGTGGCCAGATAGTGCTAGAAAATAGGGACTGGGAATCCTAAAGCAGACCTTGTATTATTACAGTTGTTTTATGGAAAGCCTTTATAATACTGTCAAGATGGTCAGTAGACTTTGATTTGTTTTTCTCTAAGTAGGACTGTTATGATTTAGAGGCTATTGATTTTCATTAGGGGAAATGTTAGTTTCTTTATTAAATAGGGAACCAGTGTTTTCACAGGTCAGAGGAGGCAGACCTTGGCTGGATTTAGGCATGTGTCTTCCTGTTTCAGAATTATTTAAAGTTGGGATTCAATGGTTGGGCTGTGCCTGTGCCTTTAATAGTGACATTCTCTAATTGGAAATTGGGAAACCAACAATTTTTTTTATTGTGAAGAAGAATTTTGTTACAAAGTATGAGAAGTATGATTAAGGGGTGAATAGGTTTTTCTTACGTTTTTCTTTTGACTTCATAACTTTTGACTTCTGCCAACAAAGATGAAATAGCTTTTTATGATTCTCAGAGGCTTTGGGTAGGAAAGGAAATGTTTTGTCTCTGTGTCATGGGAGAAAATAAAGTAATCATGTGACAGACCTGAGTTCTTTGAATTTCCTTTTTTGTAAACAGGTCTAATTCCCTCAGATATTGTTGATGTCTTCGGGTGAAAGAACATTATACATTAAGCACAAATGCTTGTTAGTGAATTGTAGGTCATTTATATAGGGTTTACTTTTAAATTAAACGTCAATTGGCCAGGCGCGGTGGCTCACGCCTGTAATCCCAGCACTCTGGGAGGCCACAGCGGGCAGATCACGAGGTCAGGAGTTCGAGACCAGCCTGGCCAACATGGTGAAACCCTGTCTCTACTAAAAATACAAAAATTAGCCAGATGTGGTGGCAGGTGCCTGTAATCCCGGCTACTCGGGAGGCTGAAACAGGAGAATTGCTTGAACCCGGGAGGCGGGGGTTGCAGTGAGCAGAGATTGTGCCACTGCACTCCGGCCTAGGTGACAAAGCAAGACTCCGTCTTGGAAAAAATAAAAAAATAAATAAATAAAGACTATTATTGCCTTTGAAGGGAGATGTATTTTATAGGGCATAAGTGAAAGACATTGTTAAAATAACTAAAGCTAATTCTGTTTGAAAATCAAACTGTTGAGGGAAAGGGAAGCTAAAATGAGATCGTTCTATTTTATCTTTTAAAAGAGGACTGAGATTTATTTTTGTAATGTTTCTAAGCAAAAGAATCTATTTTTAAGACAGTAGTACTTAGGAATTGGGGTGGAAAGTGAAGCAAACTTTCAGGCATAAACATTCCTCTTTGTATTCAATATAACTGAGAAATGAAGTGGGAGTTACACATTTTTTTCCCCTCCAAGTGGAATGGAACTCTTGCTCTTGCCTTCCAGAATGTGGGAAGGGAAAGGGTAATAGGACAATGTGATTGTGGGCATGAAAAACATTCCTATAAACCAAAAAAGAAGTGTGAAGTTACAGGGAGTAGTATCCATTCCATTAGTTATACAACCTCAGACAGGGGAGTCCTCCCGCCACAGTGATCTCGGGTTTCAGATGGCACGATGCGCTTTCAGGTGGCCAGTGCGCTCAAAAACGCCCATTATGCATTTTCAGCTTATAGTCGACCTTCCTGCAGGTGAACTAGGATGGCTGACTCACTTTTTAAAACTACCATCAATTCACGCTGACCTCTTACCACGTGCCACTGCCTCACGCTGGGCTTCCCCCCATCCTCCAAGAGAAGAGTGTAAACTTTAGGTGCAGTAGAGGGATGGGGACAGGGTGAGGCTGGATCACTGTGGAGAAGGAGTTGCTTCTCAACCCCTTGGGGGGTTTGCAGGCATGGGAGTTCCTCTCTGGGGCCTTCTAGACCTTAACTCTGCTTTAGCTGGGCAGATAGGAAAAGATAGGGGTGGTGTGGAGGGCAACAAGTTTAGCATTAATTCTGTGATTCAGTACAGCCGCTGTGCACGCGTTTATAACTCAGGAGGTTCCTGTACGTATAACAGCAGAAAAAGGTGCGAAGAGCCATATTAACCTTCCCAGGGTTCCTGAGAATATCAGACAGTCGCACTGCCGACCACTCAAGTTTGGTTTCACGTGGCGACCTTTCCTCATTCTTGTGGTTGTATGTTCTGGGCCTCCCACCCACTGAGTATTTGAATTATCTCTTATCTTCTTTTTGTTCCTGAACCAACTGCCCTCTGGGATGAACAGTGTGTAACTGTATAAAGTCTTTTGCTCACCAAAGTCATAAAGAGAGGGCAAATGACATAAATCCTGTGAAGCTCGAAAGAAAAGGTGGAGGGACTAGGGCAAAGCCCCGCTACCATGGGGTCTTCCAGAGCCTGAGCCCAAGCTTTGCATCAGTTAAAAATCTTCTTTTCAGGCCCTTTCAACCCTGGTGGGGTAGGGGGTGGTGTCTTGAGTTTTCTAATAACAGTGACCTCCAACTTTAGATCAACATGGTTGGTAAAGATAGATCACAGGAATACTCTGCTAATGGCAGTTTTATTGTGAGTATTCCATTGACGACACCAGGGTGATGGATAGAAATAAGAGTGGTGACATTCAGGGATTATTTCTAAGTGGGTGGATTCTTTTATGGATATAGTGCCTGACAGATGGCTTTTTCATTCCTCACATTTTGCAGTTTAAATGTTCAATTTCATTTAAAAAACAAAATCATAATCACAGACTTTCCTACTGGGTCTGACTTCTCATAGATATTTGTACTTCAGTATCCCTTTAGAGATGTTAATGTTTTATATCCTGTGTTCTTTTTGCATTGGTGGTAGTTTGGTGCTGGGTGGATGTTATTCCCCCTCTGTTTCCGCAGGCGCCCCTCTGAGAGAAGAGTGGCCACAGAGTGTTTTCTCTAGGCTGAGTAAGCCATCGAAAGAAAAGCACGTGTGACTTCTTCAGCTGGTATTAACTGAGACAGGTGTGAAGAGAAGCAGATTTATTCTTCAGCTCCCATCGAACCCTAAGCGTTGATTTTGCCTTCAACAGTAGTTTTTCCTAACCAAATTCTTAACAGTGTTTGATGTGTCCCCAGAGAGAGTTAATATGCTGAAGGTCTTAGCTGTTGATAGATTTGTGGTGTATATGAGTTTTCTCAGGCAGGTATATTCTCACTGAGTAGAAATTCTCTCTTGACCCCGGAATAGTTACTTTTATTAGGAATGTGTGATGTTTTCTAGATTGTACAAGAAAAAAAAAATCAAGTGCTTCAGTAAGATGTGGAAGGAGACAACGTGTCAGGGATCACTAAAACAGATTTGAAGGAAGGATAATAACACAGTAAATACTGAAGAACAGAGTCTGTCAAGGAACACGCATCTAAATTGGCTAGGTGAATTCTTCCACTGAAAGTTGCCTAAAGTCAGCTGCTACCCTCTTCCCTTCCGACTGACTGCTGCTTGCCTCATTCCTCTTTCTCTTCTCTCGCTCTCTGCTCTTCCCTCTTTCCTTTCCTTCTCTCCCTGGCTGTTTGCCTCCACTGCAGAAGAAACAGATCCAAGAGATCCTCTCACTTCCTGAGGGCCCCAGAGCTAGTGAGTGTCAGAGCTGGGTCCAGCCCTGTTCTTCTGTTATAAACCCAGTGCCTGTCTTGGTGTTGCATTGATTATTTGACATTTATGCTAGAACCCGTCTTGGTATTGCGTCAATTATTTGACATTTGTGCTAGAAAGATGAGTGACACTTTGCCTGTCCTTAGGCAGCTTACAGGCCAGTCTGTAAGAGGAGACAAGTACACACAGACTGGAGTAGAGACCAGGAAACAGTAGAGTCCCAGGACAGAAGGCTGGGGGTCCAGGGAGCAGAACATACCCCCTGCAGTGGAGGCTTTATTTCCCCCTGACAGTCACTTGTCCTCTGCAGGTGGGGGGACGGGCCCCTTTTAAAGACCCTCAAGCACTGCATGTATTCATATATCCTTCCTGTTTAGTAATGGCTGTGACCAGCCATTTTTCTAAAACTCTCCATCCTCCTATCATCTGAGAGTGTTTCTTTTTTAACAAAAATAATAGGGAAAATTAGGGTTAAATAAAAATGGACGGAATCAGCTCCTTAGGGTTTTTTTTAAAAAAAAAGTCCCAAGTGGAATTTATTAGCAGGTATCCTGCGGTGGGTGTGGATGCTCGTTTCTTTTTTTTTCCTGTGGATGAATATTGAAATCTGTAATTGGCTTTTTTGATTGTAGCATGTTTCTTTTAATAAAGTATCCCAAATCTGATGGTGACGATGATAGTGATAATTTTGCTAGCGGAATTAAATACTGTCAAGATCAAAATATGTTGGAAGTAGCTTTTTATGAAAATGACACATTTTCTAGTTGCTATACCAGAACCTGTTTTTCTAGGCTACAGCAGTTTCCGTCAACTTCATTCTTGTTAGCTGGGAGGAGCCATGCTGGTAACGCCGTACAGCAGTATGAAGGGATCACTTTTGAAGCTAAAATTATCTAGGTCTTACATGTATTTTCTCGATGTTTGTCCATTTGGACTCAGAGTTTTGTAATTACCGTAAATGCAGTTACCTCCTTGCTCTTTCTTGGTAATCGTTGTTACGTTAGTGCGAATTGTATAGGGGTTTTATCTCATCGCGAGGAAATACCAATTACTGATGGAACTATTTTCTGCTCATTTAACAGAACATCTGCTCAAATTCATGACCATGGGGGATATGAAGACCCCAGACTTTGATGACCTCCTGGCAGCATTTGACATCCCAGATATGGTCGATCCTAAAGCAGCTATTGAGTCTGGACACGATGACCACGAAAGCCACATGAAACAGAACGCTCACGGAGAGGATGACTCCCACGCACCCTCATCTTCTGACGTGGGTGTCAGCGTTATCGTCAAGAATGTTCGGAACATCGACTCGTCCGAGGGCGGGGAGAAAGATGGCCACAACCCCACCGGCAATGGCCTCCATAATGGGTTTCTCACAGCGTCCTCCCTCGACAGTTACAGTAAAGATGGAGCGAAGTCCTTGAAAGGAGATGTGCCTGCCTCTGAGGTGGCTCTGAAAGACTCGACGTTCAGCCAGTTTAGCCCGATCTCCAGTGCTGAAGAGTTTGACGACGATGAGAAGATCGAGGTAGATGACCCTCCTGACAAGGAGGATGTGCGATCCAGCTTCAGGTCGAACGTGTTGACAGGGTCGGCTCCCCAGCAGGACTACGATAAGCTGAAGGCACTGGGAGGGGAAAACTCCAGCAAAACGGGACTCTCCACGTCAGGCAATATGGAGAAAAACAAAGTTGTTAAGAGAGAAGCAGAAGCCAATTCTATAAACCTGAGCGTTTATGAACCTTTTAAAGTCAGAAAAGCAGAGGATAAATTGAAGGAAAACTCTGACAAGGTGCTGGAAAACAGAGTCCTGGATGGGAAGCCGAGCTCCGAGAAGAACGACACTGGCCTTCCCGGCGTTGTGCCATCAAAGACAAAGTCGTCCTCCAAGCTCTCGTCCTGCATCGCTGCCATCGCGGCTCTTAGCGCTAAAAAGGCGGCTTCAGACTCCTGCAAAGAACCAGTGGCCAATTCGAGGGAATCTTCCCCATTACCAAAAGAAGTAAACGACAGTCCGAGAGCCGCCGACAAGTCTCCTGAATCCCAGAATCTGATCGACGGGACCAAAAAACCATCCCTAAAGCAACCGGATAGTCCCAGAAGCATCTCAAGTGAGAACAGCAGCAAGGGATCCCCGTCCTCTCCTGCGGGGTCCACACCAGCAATCCCCAAAGTCCGCATAAAAACCATTAAGACATCTTCTGGGGAAATCAAGAGAACAGTGACCAGGGTACTGCCAGAAGTGGATCTTGACTCTGGGAAGAAACCTTCCGAGCAGACAGCATCCGTGATGGCCTCTGTGACATCCCTTCTGTCATCTTCAGCATCAGCCGCCGTCCTTTCCTCTCCCCCCAGGGCGCCTCTCCAGTCCGCGGTCGTGACCAATGCAGTTTCCCCTGCAGAGCTCACCCCTAAACAGGTCACAATCAAGCCTGTGGCTACTGCTTTCCTCCCAGTGTCTGCTGTGAAGACGGCAGGATCTCAAGTCATTAATTTGAAGCTCGCTAACAACACCACGGTGAAAGCCACGGTCATATCTGCTGCCTCTGTCCAGAGCGCCAGCAGCGCCATCATTAAAGCCGCCAATGCCATCCAGCAGCAAACTGTCGTGGTGCCGGCATCCAGCCTGGCCAACGCCAAACTCGTGCCAAAGACTGTGCACCTTGCCAACCTTAACCTTTTGCCTCAGGGTGCCCAGGCCACCTCTGAACTCCGCCAAGTGCTAACCAAACCTCAGCAACAAATAAAGCAGGCAATAATCAATGCAGCAGCCTCGCAACCCCCCAAAAAGGTGTCTCGAGTCCAGGTGGTGTCGTCCTTGCAGAGTTCTGTGGTGGAAGCTTTCAACAAGGTGCTGAGCAGTGTCAATCCAGTCCCTGTTTACATCCCAAACCTCAGTCCTCCCGCCAATGCAGGGATCACGTTACCGACGCGTGGGTACAAGTGCTTGGAGTGTGGGGACTCCTTTGCACTTGAAAAGAGTCTCACCCAGCACTACGACAGACGGAGCGTGCGCATCGAAGTAACGTGCAACCATTGTACAAAGAACCTCGTTTTTTACAACAAATGCAGCCTCCTTTCCCATGCCCGTGGGCATAAGGAGAAAGGGGTGGTAATGCAATGCTCCCACTTAATTTTAAAGCCAGTCCCAGCAGATCAAATGATAGTTTCTCCATCAAGCAATACTTCCACTTCAACTTCCACTCTTCAGAGCCCTGTGGGAGCTGGCACACACACTGTCACAAAAATTCAGTCTGGCATAACTGGGACAGTCATATCGGCTCCTTCAAGCACTCCCATCACCCCAGCCATGCCCCTAGATGAAGACCCCTCCAAACTGTGTAGACATAGTCTAAAATGTTTGGAGTGTAATGAAGTCTTCCAGGACGAGACGTCACTGGCTACACATTTCCAGCAGGCTGCAGATACGAGTGGACAAGTAGAGTATCATTTAAATTTTCGTGTTTCAGTGATGAGTCTGTAAGCATGAGTGCTTGATAAGATGCCCTTGATTTTAGGGTGGGAACGCAGTGAAATGGATGGGTGTGTGTGTGTGCGTGCATGCCTGTGCAGCCAGGCACATGATCCAGTAAGGATTCTTTTCATAGAATAGAAACAATTAGCTGGGGATGTGGTGGTGGCGGCAGTGGTGGAGGTGGTAGCAGGAGTGGTAGTGGCGGTGGTGGTTGTGGCAGCAGTGGCATGTGCCTATTGCCCCAGCTATACTCGGGAGGCTGAGATGGGAAGATTGCTTGAGTCCAGGAGTTCGAAGCTGCGGTGAGCTGTGATTGAGCCACTGCACTATAGCCTGGCATTGGGGTGAGATCATATCTATTAAAAAAAAAGAATAGAAACAATGTTGAAACATTTATCTTATTTTAATAAAATAGTTTTTGAGGGGAAGATAATATATATGTACTAATTGAGTTGTGGAACTTTAGATTTTGGTAATCGTTTGGTCATTGGAATGTATATTGAAAGTCTGAAATTTAGCTGATTATGGTGTCATACTGTTGTATTAGGTGTTTGAGCCAGGCTTCATCATCAGAGTTCCTGAGTTAGTGACAATTTTGATATTTAGAAAAATACTTACTGTTATTTATCTGCTGGCAGCTGTCCTGAGCTTACTGTTGTTATTTATAATGCTGATCTTTCTTTTATAGTTGAATGCATTTATCAGTACCCACTTCTATGGCATGTCTGCTTACTTAAGATGGTGGTCCAGAAGTGTGTTCAGTAATATCCTTCACTGCAATGAATTCAAGCCACAAATGGCAAACCCACCTCCAATTAAACAGAATACCTTTGTATGTGTTTGCAGCCTTTGTTTTGCAGTGAAGTGCAGGTCGATGTTGGTGAATTACATTTCACAGTGGGCATCAGCCAGCCTTTTATATCCATCACTTGCTACTTCATGAGGCAACTTTTAGCTAATAGAGAAATGTATTTATCATAAATTTATAATACTGTTATTTGGAAGTAATTAGACATGTTGAATGAAATAAATTGGAGTTAGACCATGTGATGTAATGTCCAAACCAGAAAACTTGTGAAATTTGACTGGTCACAGTGGCTTACGCCTGTAATCCCAGCACTTTGGGAGGCCGAGACAGGTGAATTGCCTGAGCTTGGGAGTTCAAGACCAGCCTGGGCAACATGGCAAAACCTCGTCTCTACCAAAAATACCAAACATTAGCTGGGCTTGGTAGCGCGTGCCTGTGGTCCCAGCTACTTGGGAGGCTGAGGTGGAAAGATCACTTGAGCCTGGGAGGTGGAGGTTGCAGTGAGCTGAGATCATACCATGGTACTCCAGCCTCAGAGCCTCAGGTGACAGAGCAAGACCCTGTCTCCAAAAAAAACCAAAAAACAAAAAAACCAAAAACCACTTGTGAAATTCAAAGCGAGCACTAGTTTGAGCTAATATACTTTGCCCCTCAAACATCTCTTTATAAAGATTTAGCAGTAAACTGGGCTTTCCTTTTTTTCCCCCTCCAATAGTTTGTTAATTAGGATGTTTGTGCTGCAGTTCAGAAGTTTGATACTATCTTGGTGATTAGTTCCTCAAGGGTAATTACTGGTTTAAGTTCTTTGTAGCATTTCGAGTGTGGGGAACAAAAGATCAAGAATACTCCGGTAATTTTTTTTCTCTGGTTTTTCAGTTTAGTGGAAATGGAAGCAATAAAGAGTTTTGACAGCATTCTTGCAGGTTTGAATGTTAAATGTTTCATTGACTCCAGCAGTAAAATGCTCAAAAAACAGGAAAGCAGCGACTTAGTTCAAGAAGGCTGTGATGGCTCCAGCTGTTAACCTAGCCCGGTGACAATGCCTGGGTTTTGTCTCCATGGATGTCCTCCCATCTTGACACCACTTCATCAAAAGGATAATATTTCTTTTCATCCTAACAGGATGCAGTAAAAAAAGGGGAAAACGCCAAAAAGCTCTTTCTTCATTTCTATTTTCCTCTCGTCTCGTGTCTGTCTGCTGCTGGGCTGTGTAGAGTGGTCGACTGTGTCCTGGTTTAGGAGGGTTCTCACTATGAGCTGTGTGCTCTGTATCTGGCCTTTGGAGCTACCCTCAGATGTGTATCTGAGACCTCCTTCTCTGAGAGCAAGGAAGGGCATGGGCAGGTGGGTAGGATTTCCTTCTTCCCTGTGTTTCCCTAGTTTTTGTTCTTTATTAACCTTTTAGGCTCAGCAGCCAAACTAGGGTGAAATGGGTGAAGCTCTGTCCCGGGAGGAGAGATTAGCATCTTTTCTTTTGTGTGTGTTTGCTTTGGCATCACTTTTGTGTCTTGCTGGGATGAGTAAAATAACGCAGGTCACCTATTTCACGTGGAATCCCAAGGAGTGAATTGGGGCAAAATGTACATTTAACTCTCAGGCCAGATACACACAAGCAAAACACTCACCTCCTGTTCTGTGTCCTTTTTGCAGCCATCCCCTCATCTATGTAGGCCACTGAGCTCACCACAGAAGGGCGTTGGTTTGTAGTGAGCTTCAGCCCACTGCATAGCCAACGCACTGCAGGACCAGCTGTGTGAAAAGGCCCCATAGCACGCTGTCCTCCTGTTCTTCGTTTCCCCTTTCTCACTGGATCCAGAATGCCTCTCCACAGCTTCCCATTTTCCCAGACACAGCCAGACTGTGTCACTCAGACCCAGGCGGGGAGTGTGGCTTCTGCCTCAGTAGGAGTAGCTGCTGTGTCTTCAGCATTCATGGTTTAACCCAACCTGGAGTCTCTTCCTCGGTTCTAGGGGCTCAGTAGGATGCCTGTGGCTGTTGCCATCCTAGCCTCCACATGTGACCATGGAGGTTCTCGCCCATTACTGTTGCCCGGGGTGCCATCCAGCAGCCATGGGAGCAGGAGGTGGGGGCTGCAGTAAGACAGAGAGAAAAGAAAAGAGAAAGTAGCCTTTGTTTCATCCTTCTCACTTGCCAGTCACATGACTGTCGGCCAGTTTATAGTTTGTTCAACTCGATTGGGAAAACATCTACCCACAGAACTTGGTTTCTGTCTGAGGGTGGCACTTACAACGCACATGACCGCTTACAAATCTAGAAATGGACCCAGGGGAGCCTGAGGTACCGGTGGCTGTGCCGAGCCCCTCCTTTCCTCTGTTGTCCAACACGTTCCATATATATTTTTTTGAGATGGAGTCTCACTCTGTTGCCCAGGCTGGAGTGCAGTGGCATAATCTCGGCTCATGGCAACCTCTGCCTCCTGAGTTCAAGTGATTCTCCTGCCTCAGCCTCCAGAGCAGCCAGGATTACAGGCACACACCATCACACCCAGCTAATTTTTGTATTTTTAGTAGAGACGGAGTTTCACCATGTTGGCCAGGCTGGTCTTGAACTCCTGACCTCAAGTGATCCACCCGCCTCAGCCTCCCAAAGTGCTGGGATTATAGATGTGATCCATCCTGTCCAGCCAGTATTCCATGTATTTAACACTTTAACTTTCCATTTCCCCATTGACCTCCACATTCTTGGTAGCTCATGGGTGAATTGGAAGAGTGTACCAGCCCACATTGTAACAGCTTTTCTGTGCTCACACCCTGGCCTGTGCTTTCTGGGGTAGGAACCCAGTACAATTTAAGCCTGTGCCTGCGACTCTGAGGCAGGGTGCCCTGGGTCTGCACATTAGTGTCTAGTTAGTCTAGTCTCGTCACCTGAAGTGGATCCCTGAACCGACCCTGCTGCCACTGTTCATGGTTCAGAAAGTGTAAGGGGTGTGGCCTCTGGGGTCCTTGCTAGATTGGCAGGTCCTTCACTCAATGCCTTTCAGCTCCTTGGTTTACCAGGTCTGGAGAAAGGTACTACTTTGGCAGAGGGACTTCCTTCCCTTTTTCTTTTGAGATAATTATAGATCCATGTAAGAAATAGTACAGAGACAACTTGTATACCCTTCATCCAGTTCCCCACAATGGTAACATCTCACAAAACTATAGAACAGTATCACAACTGGGAAATGGGCATTGACTCAGTCAAGATAACAGAGCTTTTCCAGCACTACAAGGATTTCATATTGCTCATTTATAGCCACCCACACCCTCTCCTCACTCCTTAACCCTGGCAACCACTAAGCTGTTTTTCATTTCTATAATTTTGTCATTTCAGGAATGTTATGTAGATGGAATAATATCGTATATAACTCCTTGGGATTGACTTTTTTTCCACTCAGCATTTTTCCCTGGTTGTTGCGTATATCAATAGTATATTCCTTTTTATTGCTGAGTAGATTCTGTTGTATGGTTTACCATAGTTCATTTAACCATTCACTTGTTGAAAGACATCTGCATTGGATCCAGTTGGGGGCTATGATGGATAAAGCTATTATTAACATTGTGTACTGGTTTTTGTGTGGACATAAGTTTTTATTTCTCTGGGATAAATGCCTATTTATCAGCCGAATATAATTGCTGGCTTATGTGGTATTTGCATGTTTAGACTCTTAAACTGTTTTGCAGAGTAGATGTACCATTTTATATTCCCAGGAGCAGCACACAAGGGATCCAGTTTCTCTGCATCCTCCAACATTTGGTGGTGGTACCATTTTTAAATTTTAGCCATTTTGATAGGTGTGTGGTATTATTTTATTGTAGTTTCAGTTTGTGTTTCCCTAGTGGCTAACGATGTTGAACACCTTTTCATGGGTTTAATTTGCCATCTGTCTTTCCTTTTTGGTGAAATGTCTCTTCATATCTTTTGCCCATTTCTAATTAGGTTGTTTGCTTTTACAACAAACCATTGAGTTTCACAAGCTCTTGATAGAGCCTAGATACTAGTCTTTTGTTGGCTATGTGGTTGCAAGTGTTTTCGCCTAGTCTGTAACTTGTCTTTTCATCCTCTTAACAGGTCTTTAGCAGAGCAAAAGTTTGTAATTTTCATGAAGTCAAGTATATCAGTTTTCCATTTTATGACCCCTGCTTTTGGTGTCAGGTCTAAGGCATAGCTCTCCCGTGTTTTTTTCCCTTAACGCTTTATGATTCTGTGATTTACATTTAAGTCTGTGACTCATTTTGAGTTGATGTTTGTATCAGGTGTGAGATTTAGGTGGCAGGTCATTTTTTCCCCCCTACATGGCCATTTGTTGAAGTTGCTGTCATCCTCCAATGAATTGCTTTTGTCATCCTCCAATGAATTGCTTTTGCCTCTTTGTCAGGTATCAGTCAGGCATTTGTGTGGGGGTGTTTCTGAGTTCTCTATTCTGTTCCATTGATTTGTGTGTCTGTCCCCTACCCGTAGCTACAGTCTGAGCACTGTAGGTAGCCTTCGGATCTGCTGGATGGATGCCTCCATTTTATTTTTCTTTCCCAAAATTGTTTTCACTAACCTAGTTTTTGCCTTTTCATATGTTGTCTATTTCTGTAAAACAACTTGCTGGGATTTTGATAGGAATTGCATTAAACCTACATATCAGTTTGGGGGAGAATTGACATCTTTACTATATTGAGCCTTTCAGTCCATAAACATGAGCACAGATTCTTCATTTATTTATACTGACAAGAACAGATACTATACTTGTTCTTAGCCGAAAGGCCGAGAAGTGATTCTTCATTTATTTATATCTTTGATTCTTTGTTTTGTAGTTTTCTTTTCTTTTTTTTTTTTGAGATGGCGTTTTACTCGTTGCTCAGGCTGGAGTGCAGTGGCGCAAACTCGGCTCACGGCAACCTCCGTCTCCCGGGTTCAAGCGATTCTCCTGCCTTAGCCTCCCAAGTAGCTGGGATTACAGGCATGTGCCACCATGCCCGGCTAATTTTGTACTTTTAGTAGAGACGGGGTTGAGACGGGGTTTCTCCATGTTGGTCAGGCTGATCTCGAACTCCTGACCTCAGGTGATTCGCCCGCCTCAGCCTCCCCAAGTGCAGGGATTACAGGCATGAGCCGCTGCGCCAGCCTTGTAGTTTTCATCATATAAGTCCTGTGCATGTTTTGTTAGATTTATTTTTTCAAACAATCATAAGTGGTATCATATTTTTTGGTGAGGACATATTCATCACTAATATATATAGAGACAAATAATTTTTATATATTGTGTATCCTTTGACTCTGTTGAACTCAGTTATTGGTTTCAAGGTTTTTTTTGGGTAGATTATATTGATTTTTCAGATATCAAAATAGCCTTGCATTTCTGAAATGAATCCCACTTGGTCAAGCTGCATATTTCTTTTTATTTATTTTGAATTATAATTGCTGCTATTTTGTTAAGAAGTTCTGCATCTATATGCATGTAGATTTCCTTTTTTGTTCTGTTCTTGTCCGGTTTGAGATAGGTTGATACTCACTTTTTAAAGAATTGAGAAGTATTCCCTCTTCAGTTTTTCAGGAAGAGAGTGTGTATAATTGGTGTTAGTTTTTCTTTGTTTGGTAGAATTCTTTGTTTGGTAGAATTCTCCAGTGAAACCATCTGGGCCTGGAGATTTCTTTTTTAGGGTTTAAAAAAAAAATACCTGCTGGGCTGGTGGTGGGGGAATTGGCAGAGATGAAAATTCCCCTTCGCTACTGGCCTTCTCTGACACCCACCATCTGGGTAGGGGCGTTGGAACAGACAGCTCGTTAGAGTCTCAAGAGGGTTGAAGTCTTGACTCCACCTCGACTTGGCACAGATTAGGGTGGGGCCACAGTGTTTTCTGTAGGATTTGGCTGGAGTAGAGCAGTCTTCATTTAAAAGTTTTCTGTTTTCCTAGGCACCCCTTTCTTGGTCATCAGCTACAGAGCACAGGCTTTTCTTGGGGCTATTTTTTTTTGTCTCTACCCATTGGCATTTTGGGTTGCTAGCTCCTTCAGCTCCAAATCTGGGACATATGAGGCAAAGAGAAACCTAGGGAACTGACTACTCTGTCATTCGTAGGGTCTTGAGGTCCCTAGCTAATCTTTCACTCCACCTTTCAGAGTCCTTTTACGTTTATTTTATATATAATGTTCAGGATTTTGAGTTGTACTTAATGGGAAGAATAGGGAAAGTGACGTTTATTCCATTTTCCTGAAAGTGGACGTTTTACTCCATTTTTTAAAAAAGATCCTAATGTAGCTGTCCTGTCTTCAAGGAGAGATTCTGTAATTGCATTATTGTGCTCTGCCAGAGACTTTCAGACCCCAATCTCAGTTGTTTTTGCAGTTAGGCTTCCTGGGAGGGTGACTTTCCATTTGACTTCCTGGGATTTCTGTTGTCTCTGAATTGAAGACATTTTCTCCGCCCAGTGTGTAAATTTCCTTTCTTAGCCCCGTCTTTAAAAGCAGTTAGGAGTGAGAATTGCTTCTTTTTCCTTTCACATCTGGTGAGCTGAGCCTCTTTTAAGACTTCAGCCTTTCTCTTAAGAACACGCTTTTCTTGATTTAGCTCAGTCACTATCCCCTTTTTTAATCTTTCCTTTTATATTTTATTTTTTCCTTGGTATCATTTTGTATTTTGACCTCCGTTTATGTTTTGAACAGAGCCTGTTGCAGTTTCCCCAGGGTGCTTCTCTGCACCCAGCAAAGGGTCTGTCTGCCTGTGAGCACCAGCTGGGGCTGTTCTTCCTATGCCTCTCACCATCTCCCCTTACGCATGCCTTTAGCCTTCTGAGACTGCCATTATGCCATGGGTTAAAGGAAGGTTTGGGTGGCATTTGGTGCATTCTCTTTGCCAGTTGCTGCTCCTCCTCCGAGTGTTCCGTAGACAATCTATGCAGAACTAACAATTGCCAGAGAGACTCAAAAGCACTGCTTCCTTATTAACTGGTCTGTGCTCAGTGACCCCCAAGAGCAGGTCACTGGTAAGAGCTGTGTTGGAATATATGGTTTTAACTTGAGGCTGTCTTTGCCATACGTTCCCAAAGCTGTCTTGGGATTTGATCACACTCTGGTACACGATCTGGACCAGGAACTGAAAGCCTGCTAGGCTGAGGTTAGACTGCCTGCATGCATCTGCTTACCCCTTGGAGGAGGCGGTGGCAGAGGGAGAGAGCCAGAAGGCTGAGGACCTTTGCGGGGATCACTACCTTCCAGGGAGCATGGAATCAAGCAGTACAATAAAAACAGAGTTCTGAGCAGTTGACTCTTTAGCCATTAAATCTGCCCCAGGTAGGGGTTTGTATTCTGATCTATCTGCTTAATAATCCCTGCTTTGGGGTACGTTGAGAAAAGGGAGTGGGCGAGAGACCAGAGGAGCTTTCCTCTTCTCTATAAAGTATTTAAGAGCTGAGGACTGTCGTTTGAATAATTGATAAATATCAATTTAATGTGTTGGGATGTCATTGCTTCAACTCCTCTTAAAACCATGTCTAAATTTAACCAACTACAGCCTGGAAATGCTTTCTGTAACCCCTTAATTTTAAAAACCTGTTTTCTTCTTGTGGAATTTGTATCAGCTATAGAATCACAGAATGCTATAGGTCTTTTGACCAGCCCTTTTATTTTACAATTGAAAAAAGCAAATGCCCAACTGGTGACAGAGCTGGGACTCAAGGCAAAGTTTCTGTATTGCTGGTTCATTCTTTCTGCTTGTCTAAGATGTCGAAGCATAGGCTCTTACAGCCAGAGGGACCATAGGAATCACATAAGGATGGATTCTTGGGGTTACTTCCAAGTCACCCTCCGGAGTGTGAATAAAGGTGACATTTGCAGTGGTCCTTGTTTTCGGGAATTGCTGGTTCACTTTAGTTTCGGGAACTTTCTGGGCATCATTAATACAACATACTAACTGTATTCCCGGGAGCAGCCTCTGCTGGTTCTCATTTCTAGATCCGCTCTGCTCACACAGCTTCCTCTGGAAACCAGGGGGCTCACCTGAATTCCTCCCTTCCTCCGTCTCCCAAAATACCCTTATTAGTGAAGACTCGTGACCCTTGGTTTTTGGTCCTGCTCTTCTAAGTGTTTAATTTAAATTTTGGTCACGACTAGTCCTGTCCTAGTTTATATTTTATTGTTATCAACTTTTAATTTACCCATATTTTTCGGTAATAAGCATCTAAGTAGATGATATGTGTTGGCCATATAGCTTTCTGTAAATTTGTTCATTTAACTGTCAACTCTTGTTAGGGATTTTTTGTGTAGCAGACTGATTTGAGGACAAAACCAGCACAGCCGTCTAGCTCTGTGAGCGAGGGGCATACAGAGCCAGCTCTGCTGTGTTTGCCTGGTATGACTTCCATTTAAGTGAGATCTGAAATGAAATGCTTTCTTTGTGTTCTCAGTCTGAAATTGGACAAAAGTGAAAGCCACAAAACAAACTGGTATACTTTATTATTTTTGGATAATTATACTGTAGACAGAAGATTATGGAACTGCTTTTAATGAGGTGAGAGTAATTTACTTAGCATCTGGGCCGACTGTTAAGCTGGCATTGTTTCTGCCTTTAGCTGCAGTGTTTCATGTTAGTGTAGGCTTTTGGTATGTTTGAAATTTAAGCATAAGTATACAGCCATACTTAATTTCTCTAGCCTCTCTCACTGTTTCTCATGTACCTCTCCCAGGCTGTTTTCTGCCTAAAATATGAGCAAAAACACGTAGAATTATTTTTCTTATTACTCAGCTAATTCCTCATCTACAGAAAGAGGATGTCAAGCTTGAACACTCTCTGATTCCTTAACTGGCCAGAATGTACCAGGCTCCCCCTTCCCTGTAGCCTGCATTTGCATGCCATTGATCGATTTCAGTGCCAGGATTGGATAGCAAAGGCTCAATAAGAGTGCAGTCGGCCGGGTGCAGTGGCTGATGCCTCTAATCCTAGCACTTTGGGAGGCCGAAGTGGGCGGATCACCTGAGCTCAGGAGTTCAAGATCAGCCTGGGCAACATGGTGAAACCCTGTCTCTACTAAAATACAAAAAAATTAGCCGGGTGTGACGGTGTGTGCCTGTAGTCCCAGCTACGTGGAAGGCTGAGGCAGGAAAATTGCTTGAACCTGGGAGGCAGAGGTTGCAGTGAACTGAGTTCGTGCTGTTGCACTCCAGCCTGAGCGACAGAGTGAGACTCTGTCTCTTAAAAAAAAAAAATGAGTACAGTCATCTCTTAGTTTCCTCAGGTGTTGTTTCTAGGACCCCCTTCAGATACCAACATCTGAGAATGCTCAAGCCCCTGTTATAAAATGGCACAGTATTTGCATAGAACCTAAGCACATCTGCCTGTGTCCTTTAAATCATCTCAAGATTACTTATAATATCTAATAGTGTAAATACTATGTAAATAGTTGTTATACTGTATTTTTTACTGTTGTATTGTTATTTTTTATTTTTTTCCCAAATATTTTTGATCTATGGTGGACTGAATACATAGATGCAGAACCTCAGGATACACAGAGTCGGTTGTAATTGCAAAGCGTGGAATGTGGGTACTTTTCAGCTTTATTTTCCTATAGCTTTCTAGTATTACCTGACTGTTGAAAAGTAATGTTTACTTTAAAAAGTAACAGTTCAACCGAGCACGTAAGTCTGCCGTAGAATAGAAATTAACTGTTTATTACCTAAGTACTGAAAACATTTATCCATTTTTAGATGACATAAGTAAAATGTCAAGAGACACATAAAACCACTTAGGTGCCCTTTCTTATGCTTTCTTCTATTGAAAAGGCAGTTACCGTCACATTCAACTGCTTTATCCTCTACTAAGTAGCTTCAGCTTGTATAGTAGAGTGTTAGAATTTTAAGATATATTTTAATTTACTTGATTAAAAAAAGTAAGGAAAGTCAGTCATTACAGGCCCCAAAGAAATCCTTGTCTGCCCTCATGCTGAAATACATCCCCCCAAACCCAGAGGATGTTCATCATTTTCATGAATTCAAAGCATTCCAGAAAAGCTAATGGAAGATACTCCTTTGTGCTGTGAAAATGCATCACCACTATCATGGGAAGCAGGGATGACAAGTTTTCTATAACAGGAACAGTGAATACAACTTGAGGGAATACAGTTAAGCAAATGATGTCATATGAGTTTAAAACTATTGATACCATGCAAGCATCAAGGAGGAGGATGTCTCCAACCAAAATAGCTTGTTTTTTTCCTCTAAATGGAATGGAGCTGGCATGGTGGCTCATACCTGTAGTCCCAGCACTTTGAGAGGCTGAGGCAGGAGGATTGCTTGTGGCCAGGAGTTTGAGACCAGCCTGGACTATATGGTGAGACCCTGTCTGTGCAAAAAAAATACAAACATTGACTGAGTGTGGTGGCGTGTGCCTGTGGTCTCAGCTACTGGGGAGGCTGAGGAGTGAGGATCACTTGAGGCCAGGAGGTGGAATCTGCAGTGAGCTGTGATCACGCCACTGTACTCCAACCTGGGCAACAAAGTGAGAGCCTATCTCAAAACAAGAACAAAAACAAAACCCAAACAGAATGGAGTCAAGGAGTAGAGGAGGCAGGTAAATAAAGACAGAAATGTGGGAGTAACTAAGCGTCTGTATGTAGATAGGCATGCATCTACAGAAACTAAAGGCAAGGTCTCTAGTGTCCAGTGCGACTCCCCAGTGACCATTTTCTCCCACTTCAGGAATTGCAAAGTATGAAAGCATTTTGATTTGAGGCTGTAGTCCCTATGACTCCCTCTTTCTCCTTGTGCTTCTGTATCGAAAGTGGGTGAGGAGCCTGAGCTGATGGGAACGAGTGAGTGCAGAGTCCTACAGTTGGGTGGGGAGACATGATGATGATACATTCCAGTGAATTTAAGTAATTCCTTGTGCATCTTATATGTATTGTGAAGGATAACCATTTGTAGTATATCTTGATGAAAATGTGAAAATTTTTTTCAGGGAACACTGTCTGCTTTTTAGATTTTCTTTCCATTTTCTATCATTCTAAAAGTAGTACAGTCACATTACTTTAGATAAAAGAGAAGCAGCAGGGGAGCGGGACTCACGTCGACACTGACATACTGTGGACACTGTTGGTGTATTTGCTAATGGTTTTCCCTGTGTTTTTGTTTATTCATTCATTATATCCCCACCCCACTCCTAGACTCCAGTTCAAATCCTGGTTCTTCCACTTAATAGGTTTGGAGCCTTGGGCGAGCTACTTAACTTTACTGAGCCTCATTTCCTTATCTATAAAATGGAGATGTTATCTGCTTCATAGGTTATGGGAATTAAATGAGATGATGTACTTCAATTTACTTAATGTATTTAAAATACCTAGCTTAATCTTACCATTTGACTCATGGTAGGATGGGACCCATCTATATATTTTAATATAACATATATATACACACATGCATGTGTGTGTGTATATATATGTATGTATATAAATGGGTGTGTGTGTATATATATAATGTTTTTTGACTTCTTTTAGTATAGAAAATGCTAACTGTATTCCCAAGTAAGTGCAAGACATTTTAACTTGCCTGTGGAAGTTCAGACATCATAATTCCCTGCCTGGGACTGTGTGAAGGTAGATAGAAGACTTGAGTTCACAGAAACAAATGATTACCTGTGGTAATGTAGATGTTAACAGGATCTGTTATTAATGAATCTGTTGACTGGTTTTCCTTGCTGTGGCTTGTTTTAACCTTTGAAATATGTGTTACGAGAAAAGGAGTGCTGTTTTTTTAATGATGCTAACTTCATCAAAGCTACCTGTAATGTTCTTATTTTGTGATTATAATAAACATTTTATGGGATAAAATTGTTATTTTAGTCCTTTCAGGAGAAAATCAAGAAAGAATTTTCAAGTGAGTTTCCCATTTTTCTTAGTCTAAGTCACTTGGAAGTTTAAACCTTAATTTTTGGGCGTGCTTCAAAAACTAGAAGAATAAAAAAAGTCGTTTTAAAATTTCTTAACTGTTGTCAATATAAACAAATGCTTTAAATCTTAGCAAGAATCTATATTTTGAGGCTTTCTTTGGCTTTAATACAAATTGTACATTTTAGAAGATGGTAGATAATTTGTGTTTGCATGAATTTTCTGAAAGTATTTAAACACAGTTTATGTCATATGCTATGTGAGGTTTATTTTTGGGGTAGAAGTAATAAGTCCTCAGTTTATGTTTACTTTAAGTTTTTTTTGGTTTTGTGTTTTTAAAAATATACCATGTTTAGTGCCTATATCCAAGAGGATGAAAAATAGTGTTTTGGGTTTTCCTGGATAGTTAATGATACAGAGCTTTTTCCAAAGAGGATTTCACCTTTAATTTTATTTTATACATAATCAGATTTTAAGCTCTATAAAATTTTAATTTAATGTCTAAATTTATATACTTGAACTTGAGTTCCTTGGTTTTAATTATAAATTATATCATGGCCAGGTCATCCATTTAAAGGCCAATTTAAGTGCAAAAAGAACAAATAATTGCTGTAGCCATTCTTTTGCATTTCTGTATTTCAGATTTCAAATAACTGGTCGGGGAACAACTGGATTAGCTTCTAATTAATTTTTATTATTTTGGAGAAAGCTTTTTATGAATTGTGAGGACTGTGACTACTGTCAAGATACATATGCCTATAAACTTGTTACTATGTATTAAAATTGTTTGCTCACATAAATTTGTAAGAATACCTCTTCTTTGCCCTAAGCAAAATGCAAAAGTAACGGAATTGGAACTCTGCTAAAATGGATGTTTTTAGCTCATACTTTGAGATGAGCCTGACTACATAGCACATACTGTGATTTTACAGGATAAAGAATTGTATGCAGGACATGTAACTTTCAAGTTGGCTTTTCCCTTGGGCTTAAGAGTCAATTACTGTAGTGTTTGAAATGAAGGATGTATAATTATCTGGAGGTTTAACCACGGTTCTTTGCATATTAGAAAGTACTTAGTAGGACCAACCCTGTTTCCCCCTTTGGTTTGTTTAGAAGACTTGCACTATCTGCCAGATGCTGCTTCCTAACCAGTGCAGTTATGCATCACACCAGAGAATCCATCAGCACAAATCTCCCTACACCTGCCCTGAGTGCGGGGCCATCTGCAGGTCGGTGCACTTCCAGACCCACGTCACCAAGAACTGTCTGCACTACACGAGGAGAGTTGGTTTTCGGTCAGTATATCATTCACTTATGTGCAAGTAAAACTCATTTACTTACAACCGCACAGCATTTTGAGTGGTCTGCACACACCGTTTTCTGGGTCATACAGTGATACCTCGATTAACAGATCCTCTGGGAACCTAGCTCGTTTGTAGAGTCCATCCGTTTGAATCTTCTTAATGTAATGTCGACCCTGCTGGTCCTCACAAATCGGAGGGTCATGGGGCCTGTCCTTTTAGGCACAGTCTTGCATGTGTGCAGGTGTGACTTTGACTGTCAGCTTTTTTTGTGTCTCTACCGTTTTTAGCAGACTTTTGCTATCATACTCTTTGCATTTTAACCCCTGCAAGAAAACTATACATTCTGTACCTCTTAATATTTCCCCTTCTCATGAAAACAGAAATAGTGCGATGGTCTTTTACTTTTATTTTGTCCACGTTGAAGGATGGGGTGTATGTCCCAGCCTTGCACTCCAAATAACTTACTCTTCTTCCCCACTCCTCCTCCCCTCTCCTCCTCCCCTCTCTTCCTCCCCTCTCCTCCTCCCCCTCCTCCTCTCCCTCCTCCCCCTTCCTCCTCCTCCCCTCTCCTCCTCCCCTCTCTTCCTCCCCTCTCCTCCTCCCCTCTCCTCCTCCCCTCTCCTCCTCCCCCTCCTCCTCTCCCTCCTCCTCCCTCTTCCCTTCTCCTCCTCCCCATTTACTCCTCCCTTCTCCTCCTCTTCCTCCCTCTTCTCCCCTTCCTCCTCCTCCCCTCTCCTCCTCCCCCTCCTCCTCTCCCTCCTCCTCCCCTCTCCTCCTCCCCTCTCCTCCTCCCCTCTCCTCCTCCCCTCTCCTCCTCCCCTCTCCTCCTCCCCTCTCCTCCTCCCCTCTCCTCCTCCCCCTTCCTCCTCCTCCCTCTCCCTTCTCCTCCTCCCTCCCCACGCCTCCTCCTCCCTCTTCCCTTCTCCTCCTCCCCATTTACTCCTCCCTTCTCCTCCTCTTCCTCCCTCTTCTCCCCTTCCTCCTTCTCCCTCTCCCCATTCGAGTTCTCTCATTCCCCCCTTGTCTCTTCTGTGTATCTTCACTGTGGTCCCTTTTACTGCCCCCCAGGATTCTCAGATGTGCATTGTACAACATCTGGCAAATCTAATGTTAGCTAGTGTTGAATGATGATACATTTGAACTTTTTTCTCCATCTTATGACCTTCTGTGCCTTTTATATTTTCACTAAGAAGATTCCACCAGAAAACATGTCATTGATACACAGTGTCTTTGTTAATAGAGGTATTACTGTACTATATGTTATCTTAACATTACGTATTTGCTTACCTGGTACCTTTGTTAGATTGTTAATATGCAATGATTTTTTTTTTTTTTTTTACCTGTAATAAGTTATGTTTAATAAAAATGAAGTCCAGTTAGTATGATTTGATGGTTTTATTTAAGTTTAGGTTATGGTATCATCAATTCCTAGATGGTTCTGCCCAGTTTTCCATTAATAACACTAAGCTATGAGACTAACTTCACATTTTATCTCATGCCTCCAAACCTGTAATGCACAAGTGTTTTATGAATTGAGATCTAGCCTGGTGGAAACCTTTGGCTTGGAAATCAAGAAACCAGTTTTCTTGTACCACTTCTGCCAGTAACTAATTATGTGGTAATTCACATATTCTCTCTGTGCTGTGGTGCCTTTGTCTGTAAAATTGGTACATTGTCTGCCTCCAGCTCCACTGGGATGTTACTGAGTAAAACAGGATAATCAAAGGTGCCCCAGATCTGCAAAGTCCATGCAGAATAATACTTTCGTTCTTGCCATCACGTTTTGAAACTATTATTAATGGATTCTGCGTTTAATAATAGAAAGCAGCTCTGCAGCACTTCCCAAATGCTCTTCTTTGCACTGATGTCCAATTTTTCTCAAATGTTTAGTTTTTCTAATATAATGAAAGTAAACTTAGGTTGGTATGATTAAAAGAAGTATGACTTCTGCAATTTTAGCTATTGCTGCTGTCTTTCCTGAATTAAAACAGAAGCTCCACATGCAGGCTGAAGGTAATCAACTCACTTGGGAAAAGACCATCCTTGCTCTTCTGTTCTTTTGCCCTACTCACAGAGTTGTTCAAATTTGGTATTTTGAATTGCATATTTCAAGTTGTTAACAAAAAATTTTGTGTTCAGTGTGGATTTTTTTCTCCCTGGACTTGAGGCTATATGGGGCTGGTAAAAAACAATGTGTTGTGAAGTTTAGTTCATATTGACTGCTCCTTTAGAAAAGAGGAACATTTTTAACCATAATTGTTTTCGTCTGCTGCTTCATATAATGGTCCATGTTCATGTTTAAGTGGGGCTTAGTACCCTGTGGCCTTGTCATGTTTTTTGCTCCCTTTGGCTTTACAGTTACTCATTTTCAATATGTCTTTTCTTTAGCCAGAGGAGTCTAATGTGGCAGCATGGTTCCCACGCCTCACTTTGTCTCGTCTTGGTGCGGTGTGCCTTGCTGTCTCTCCTCCTGCTCATATTACATCTCCCAAATATTGATGGGTCATCCCTGGCTCCTGGTTAACTTGGTAAAAGTAATATATTGGTAAAAGTCAAATATTTTTTCTGAATTTTCCTGCCTCGTGATACACTGGACTCTGTATCTAGAAAGGGGAATGGTTTTTATACTGTAAACTTTTTTTTTTAATTCAAAAAATAAATAAAGCTTATTGCTCTCCAGAACAGGACTTCAGGATATTACATATTTCTTAGTAGACAGGATTTTTGATAGCATTAAGATACTGTATGAGCCGTTCGAAGTCTGCCTTTCTTTGTCTTATTTACATCCCCCATTGGCCTCTGTTGCCCCCTGAAACTCCTCTTCTTCCTGTAGGCAGATGTTATATGACTTTTTAAAATACCCTGCTTTCGTTTCTTACATTAAAGAGGGTTTCCCTTGGCCTCCATGGCATTCTCTGGGTTGAGTCACAGCCACTTCCTTTTGCTTCAGAAAATTCCATCTTTATTTTAGATACTTCGTTTTTATTTGCTGTACATTAAACCTTCTTCTCACTCCAAGTGACTTTAGGTTATTATTGCTTTTCTCTGTATTCCTTTTTGTCCTTCCTGGGTCTTTTGCCCTTTGAACACCATCTTTCTATCCTTCATGGGAAAATCTTCTGTTTATAGTTTATGGTGTGGTGGGTCCTTCAGTTTCATTAATTACTCATCTACTTTTGTTTTACATAATCTTCCTCTTTCATGGGAGTTGTAGGCTTCTAGGTTTGGGAAGAACTAAAAATGATCTATTTTATCTCTTCTCATTTTACAAATGAGTAACTGGCCCAGAGAGGAGCATTAACCTGTTCAAGACAACCCAGTAAGTTAACCAAAAATGGTTTCAGTATGCTTGGGTGGCTCTGTTGCCTGAAGTACCAGTTCAAGTAGATAGGCTAGAGAGGCTTTCCTTTTATTCTCCTATTGTTATTTAGTGTTTTAACATAGCTGTTGCTGAACATAATGCCTTAAGTCACTGGAAATGCTAATGCATTAGTTATGATTTTTAACAGAATGCTTGCAAAGCCTAAATAGAATGCATGCAATCCAGAACATGCCACTCCTGTGTAACTTTGGAAGCATCTCCATGATTCAGAAGGGAGGTTCTAAGAATAGAAGCATCTTAGATTGTCATAGACGTCTTTGGATACTTCCCCCTGGAAACCAGGCCCTGTCCGCAGTCTTTCTTCCCTGGGTAGCTTACATCCAGGAGCACATATGTTCAGTTGTATTAGAGGTATATTTCTGGAGACTTTTGTACCTGCAGAGAGACCACTCTTAAATAGTTTTCAGGTGTGAACAAGGAAGACTTGGTCATCAAGTGGAGGTGTTATAAGTGTTGCTTAGAGTCTTTGTGTGAAAAAGATGAGATAGAGGAGAAATGTATTTTAGTTTTAAAGTTTGTCTTCGTTGGATTATATTTGAGCAAGTAATTAGCTAATTGTGAGATTATTAGAAAGTCAGAAAGTAAGGAGATGAGCTAAAGAGACAATTTTTTTTTAAAGAGATGCTGAATTTTCAGAGGTTTATAATTCATGCAATTTCTTAAACAAATGCAAGTGTACTTAAATGTATTTTCTAGGAGACAGAACACCTAGGTGGTTGACCTTCTCTATCCTGTGGACCACCATGAACCCTGCATACATTGACCACATCAGTGTGTACCAGAAAACAGTGGGCCAAGGCCTTGGAACCAGAACTTCTTTGTTCTTCTCTGCCCCTCTGTTCATGGCATGTAGGTTTAGACACTGAAGATTTCTTCCATTAGAAATGCCATTTAGGTCCTGGGGATGGGTAGGAAACTCAGAGCCCAGGTGCCAGCATCCAGCATATGGAGGCCTCTCCAAAAACAGTAGTCTGGAGACTTGACATCCATTCTTAAAAATGTTAAAGATGCTCCAAAAATAGACCATTTGAGTTTTATTTTTCTTCTTCATGATCTTTTCTCTTAAACATATAAAAATAGGCTGGGCATGGTGGTTTACACCTATCATCCCAGCATTTTGGGAAGTTGAGGTGGGTGAATTACTTGAGGCTAGGAGTTTGAGACCAGCTTGGCCAACATGGCGAAACCCCATCTCTACTAAAAATACAAAAATTAGTTGGGCATGGTGGTGCACACTTGTGATCCCAGCTACTTGGGAGGCTGAGGCACGAAAATGGCTTGAACCTGGGAGGTGAACGTTGCAATGAGCCGGGATCACACCACTGCACTCCAGCCTGGGCGACAGAGCGAGACCTTGTCTCAAAAAAAAAAAAAAAAAAAAAAAACCCACAAAAAGCATAAAAAATTAAGTTGGTTTGTAATAGGAAAAAAACTAAAATATACTTCTAAAGGGCCATTAAAAGCCTAAAAGGGCTATGCAAGTGTGTTCATCTCACCCAGTTTTTGCAGTTACACGTGTGTGATGGTCTTGTGCTAATGACCATGTGTTTATTTTTCTAACAGATGTGTGCATTGCAATGTTGTGTACTCTGATGTGGCTGCTCTGAAGTCTCACATTCAAGGTTCTCACTGTGAAGTCTTCTACAAGTGTCCTATTTGTCCAATGGCGTTTAAGTCTGCCCCAAGCACACACTCCCACGCCTACACACAGCATCCTGGCATCAAGATAGGAGAACCAAAGTAAGTCATACCGACTTTCGATTTTTACTCCACTGCTTTATTAGTAATTTAGAGGCGAGGTGTAGTAGTCGTTCTATTGAATAACATTTACCAAGATCTGAAAAATTACGCAGCTATGCCAATTTTGATGCTTTACGAAATATAGCTCAAAGCTCATCCAGATCATTCTATTCTTTCCAGGTAAAGACATTGTCCAAAAATGTTACCTATTACTTATGCTCTTGTCACGAATTTTTGCTCAGCAAGTGAATATTTATATATTTTTTTCCTAAGATGAATTTTTTTTTTTTTTTTTGAGACAGAGTCTTGCTCTGTTGCCCAGGCTGGAGTGCAGTGGTGTGATCTCGGCTCACTGCAACCTCCGTCTCCTGGGTTCAAGCGATTCTCCTGCCTCAGCCTTCTGAGTAGCTGGGACTGCAGGTGCATGCCACCACACCCAGCTAATTTTTTGTATAGTTAGTAGAGACGGGGTTTCATCGTGTTAGCCAGGATGGTCTTGATATCCTGATCTCGTGATCCCCCCGCCTCAGCCTCCCAAAGTGCTAGGATTACAGGCGTGAGACACCGTGCCCAGCCTCTGAAGATGATATTTAACAACTCCTAGGAAAACTATTTTTTAGAAACCCTGTCATCTTTAAATTTTTCCATAGTTCCTTTTTTGTAGGGTACACTTTTGCTTAAAAAGTAACATTTTTAAGATGAAGGCAACTTAAGACACTGGTTACTGAATTTAACTTCATAGCCAGTATAAGTCCCTGATTAGTAAATTTTTTGTTGCCTTAATCTTGCTCTTAATTTGATTGATTTTTGCTTTGTGGAGTCTTTAAAAATGAAGTGGTTCTTTGGCAAACAGGGGCTAGCTGCCTGCAGTAGGGGCAGCTTAGCAAAGAGGAGGGAGTGTAGGCACTGGAGCCAGTCGGAATCCTACCACCCACTGGCTGGGTGACCTGGGGCCTGCACTGTCTCAGCCGCCATCTTCTCCCCCGTGAAGTGAGGGTCCTGCTTCAGTGAGAGAGATGACGTATTTAAAATGTATAGCACGATAGTCCCTGTGTCTGGAGCACGGAGGGCTCTGTCAGCATTCGTTCGTTCCTTTGTGTCTTCACTCCCTCCTTGTGCACACAGCACTGGATTAATGCTCCTGGTTATGCTTATTTTATTCCTGGATTAGTTATGGCAACATAGAGTTTGATCATTACAAGAAGCTAGATTTGCCGTCCAAATCTGTTGGTGTATTTTTGCCCATAACTCCTTAATTAAGAAAGTATTAGGGGGAAGATATGCAGATATACCATATTTTACACATGCACACACACACACACACACACCCACACACACACACACACCACACACACACACACACACCCCTGTCTTTTGTTGAAACATTTAGTTTTGGGGAAATGTGATTGAATACTATAGAAGTAACTCTTTTATATATATAAAAAATACTGTGTTGAAGTTAAATTTTATTTTAATAGGACCTTCATTCTGATCTTTGTGGGGTGATCCCAAAATGAAGCACATCACAAATTCAGGAATCCACACATGGCTTGATGTCTTGACCCTGAAGATGGAGATTAGTACATTTTTCTGTCTTCAGTTTTCAGGACAGTTAGACTTCTGGGTACTAATGCAGCCTTTCCCCTGGAGTGAATGTAGTTTTTATTTGGTTCTTTATTAAAATAAATAAAATTTGGTTGTCAGAAATGTGTGTGACATCTGGAACAGTAGTTGTTACTCAGAATGTAAGGAAGCAAATGATTAAAATAGGCTAAAACCGTATTCCTCAAATTTGGCTATTGTATAGAAAGCAATTATTCCAGTGTTTTCTTTTCTCTCTCTCTCTCTCTTTTTTTTTTTTTGAGATGAAGTCTCTTTCTAATCCAGGCTGGAGTGCGATCATGCCTCACTGCAGCCTCGACCTTCTGGGCTCAGGTGATCCTCCTGCCTCAGCCTTTCTAGTAGTTGGGACCACAGGTGTGCACGCGCACCACCACGCCTGGCTTTAAGTTTCCTGTAAAGACGGGATCTTGCCATGTTGCCCAGGCTTGTCTTGAACTCCTGGGCTCAAGCAGTCCTCCCAAAGTGCTGGGATTGCAGGTGCAAGCCACTGCACCCCGCCCCAGTATTTATTTTCTTCCTTTCCTTTCCTTCTCTTTCCCTTTCCTTTCCTTCTCTTTTCTTTTCCCTCCCCTCCCCTCCTCTCCTGTTTCTTTCTTTCCTTCTTTCCTTCCTTCCCTCCTTCTTTCCCTCCCTCCCTCCCTCCCTCCTTCCTTCCTTCTCGGAGTCTCTCTCTGTCGCCCAGGCTGGAGTGCAGTGGCACGATCTCAGCTCACTGCAAGATCCGCCTCCCGGGTTCACGCCATTCTCCTGCCTCAGCCTCCTGAGTAGCTGGGACTACAGGCGCCCGCCACCACTCCCGGCTAATTTTGTGTATTTTTAGTAGAGACGGGGTTTCACCGTGTTAGCCAGGATGGTCTCGAACTCCTGACCTCGTGATCCGCCTGTCTCGGCCTCCCAAAATAGTGGGATTACAGGCGTGAGCCACCGTGCCCGGCCCCTCCCTCCCTCTTTTCCTCCCTCCCTCCCTCCCTCCCTCCTTCCTTCCTTCCTTCCTTCCTTAAAATAGGTACTGTATTTTAAATTATAAAAGTGAAACAAATTTATAGAAGTGGTTAACAAAACTCCAAAGCCAGTGAAAGATAAGTTAGTCGCATGAATTCAGTGTGAGAGCTAGTCTGGCTGCCTGGAGCCCTCACCCGCAGCCTGGCTGTGGCAATGGGGGCTGCTGCTACCAGCTCTGTTGGGCCTAGTAGGCCTGTACTGCAGTGTGCCCGAGAGAACCCTCCCTCACCCCCTTTTCCAATTAAAGCTAAGGTAAAAGCTTTCATCCTGTGGCTGTTTGGCCTACATTTGACCCAAAGGTTTCTTTTGGCATTAAATCCATCTCTATCCTGTTTACGTTAGTCCAAAATGACTAAGTAGTCCCAGCTCAGGCACTGAAATCCCCCAGCAGTATTTGTTTAACAGGTAGTTATACAAATGACGTAAATTTATGCAAATGATTTACATTAATTTTTTAAATGATCAGTGTTAAAATAACTTCTCACCTGTTTTTCTTAGAGGACATATGGATGTGTGAAAATATACCCGTGAAGTCCCATAGTCCCAGCATCCCAGTTCAAAAAGCATGGCACGCGATTTTTCTTTGATTTACTGTGTTTACTGTGTGCTGCGTACTGTTGTAAGCGCTTTGTTTCTTGTTTTCCAGTGTGTGGGCAGGCATAGTACCCTGCTGTTTAAAGGGAGACTTCAAGTACCCCTTAATCTTTTCTGGATAATTTGGGATCATTTTGAATGTCTATTACTGTATCTCTTTTTTTGAGATAGAGTCTCGCTCTGTTGCCAGGCTGTGGTGCGGTGGCGCAATCTTGGCTCGCTGCAACCTCCGACTCCCTGGTTCAAGCAATTCTCCTGCCTTAGCCTCCTGGGTAGCTAGGATTACAGGCACGTGCCACCACGTCCAGCTAATTTTTGTATTTTTAGTAGAGATGAGGTTTCGCCATGTTGGCCAGGATGGTCTCGATCTCCTGAGCTTGTGATCCACCTGCCTCAGCCTCCCAAAGTGCTGGGATTATAGGTGTGAGCCACCGTGCCTGGCCTGTATCTTATGGTAATAAAGTTTTGTATCTGCTTCTATTCTTTCCTTGACTGCTGATTAACAGCAGTTTCTTTTGCTATGCCTTCCATTTATTGGCAATTTCTAAATGTATGTAAGTGGAGAAATGAGAACTTCAAAATAAGAATTGTATAAGAGACAGAGTTTTTGAACATGTTCCTAAGAAGTAAAACATGCAAAATTAGAATAGAGGCATGAGAGAGGAGTATGGAGTCAGAGGAAGCTGAGTTTGAACGTTGACCCTGAAATCTGTTTAACACCAAGCAGATTAGTCTCACTAAGTACTGGTGTCCCATCTGTGAAATGGCAGCGGTGTCATCTACCTAACCGGGGCCGTGGGGATTAGGTGTATGACTTGGAGGATGGTGCTTTGCCCCTAGCTGGATTCAATTGATGGTAATGTAGGAGGCTTATGGCCGCAATTTCAAAGCTTGGAGTCTTTTATTTATTTGTTGTGACGCCTGTTTGAAGTGTTTTGGAGAGTTTGTTGCTGTAAATTTGACCTGACTGAGTATGGGTATTTGGTTTTAGCTTTTTATTCTTTTCTCTTTCTCCTTCCTTTTCCCTTTCCCCTCTCCTCCTCTCTCTCTCTCTTCCCTCTTCTCCCTCCCCTGCTGCCTTCGTTGTGATGTAGTCACCCTGTTACTCACCCAGTCTTGCATTTAGGATTAGGTCCAGACTTCCAGGTTTGACCTTCAAAGCCCTGCACAACTCTAAAGCACCCTCTGTGGCCACTCCCACACCCCTGGGAGCCCAGCCACACTGGGATTCTCACTGTTTCCCAGCAAACCATGCCCAGGAGACCCCTGCCTCTGTGCAGACTGGTCTCTCTATCTTGAATACCGCCCCTCCTCTCTGCCTGGCAGCTGGTCTCCCTGGGGATTTTCCATTTTCGTTGGAGAGTTTGCTCCATCCTCAGATTCTGCTCCTAAAAGACATGTCTGTGAGGTTTGTCGTATTTGGACTTCAAAAAAAAAATCAACTGCAGTTTTTTAATGGATTTTATCCTACAAAAAAAGCTGGAAGAACATGGAGAGAATGCGTGCATCTTTTTCCCCCAGATTCCTCAGTTGTTAGGGTTGCAATCATTGGTCTGTCTCCCTCCCTGCTTTGTATTTAGGAGGAAAGGGGAACCATGATGTAAATACTTTGGTGTGTTCTGGTCCCTTCCACAAAAGGAACTTGTGTAAATAACCTCCATGCAGCGCCCCCAGTCAGGAAGTCTGTTGATTATAATACAGTCCCGTTCATTGACTTCATCCAGATTCCTCCCAGTTGTTAGGCGTGTCTTTCTCCTCTCTGGTCCGAGATCTTATCTGGGTGTACATTTTGGATTTACTTGTGCTGCCTTATCAGTGTCCTTCCGTCTGAAGCAGTAGCTCAGTGTCCCCTGCTCTCATGTGTCTGGCCGTCTAAAAGGGGACCCACGCCTCTCCTGTGGCTGACCCTCACTTGGTCTGTCACTGCGGTCTCATTGCTGGACTTGGGCATGTGCTCTTGGCGGCAGTGCCTGGCCCGTGATGCCATGCTTTTCTCAAAGGATCACTCTGGGGGCAAGAGCAACGTCCACCTATCCTACAAGGTAGTGGTGATGCTGCCCTTCATCATTAAGGCAAGGCAGTGTCTGCCTGGTTTCTCCATTATAAAGTCACCGTTTTCCCTTTTAGATCTGTTCGTATTTTGTTGGGAGGGATTCTAATATTACACCAACAACCGGCTCCTCAGCGTCCTCAGAATGATGCCTACGTAAATAGATGGTCTCCTGTTTTATACTTTCTCTTATTAAGACAGCACATCCAAACAACAGAATCCCTCCCCAAAGGAAAGTTAGCATGAATAAAATGAGTTGTGGCGTTGCTTGTGAAATAATGATTTCTCAAAATGTGAAAATTGAGTTTTTGAGGTGGAGTCTTGCTCTGTCGCCCAGGCTGGAGTGCAGTGGCGTGATCTTGGCTCACTGCAAGCTCCGCCTTCCGGGTTCACGCCATTCTCCTACCTCTGCCTACCAAGTAGCTGGGACTATAGGCACCCACCACCATGCCTGGCTAATTTTTTTGTATTTTTAGTAGAGACGGGGTTTCACCATGTTAGCCAGGATGGTCTTGATCTCCTGACCTCGTGATCCGCCTGCCTCGGCCTCCCAAAGTGCTGGGATTATAGGTGTAAGCCACTGCGTCCAACTGAGTTCTGAGCAGTTTCTTAGCCTAGCTAGTAAATCTGAGTTCTTTTCTTAAAGCTATCTTTTTTTTTTTTTTTTTTTTTTTGAGATGGAGTCTCACTCCGTTGCCAGGCTGGAGTATAGTAGTGTGGTCGCAGCTCACTATAACCTCTGCCTTCTGGGTTCAAGCGATTCCCCTGCCTCAGCCTCCCGAGTAGCTGGTACTACAGGTGCACGCCACCACGCCTGGCTGATTTTTTTTTAATATTTTCGTAGAGACGGGGTTTGACGATGTTGGCCAGGTTGGTCTCGATCTCCTGACCTGGTGATCCTCCTGCCTTGGCCTCCCAAAGTTCTGGGATTACAGGCGTGAGCCACCGGGCCCGGCCAAGTCTATCCTTTAAAAAAAAATTTTCCTATGCCAACTACAGAAAAAACAGGAAATAGAGACAAACAAAGCAATAAAAATACATATACTATTATCCAGCAGACATGACGACAATCCTATGCCTTCTTTTTCTTTTCTATGCCCTTTAAAAAATGTGATCATATCATACATTGTCTTCTTATCTTCTGTTTTAATTTGCGTGAAAATCTTTCCATGCCATTGGTATAGCTCTGTGACATAATTTTTAAAAACCTTCATATAGTTTTCTTTCTTTCTTTTTTTCTTTTTTCTTTTCTTTTTTTTTTTTTTTTTTGAGACATAGTCTTGCTCTGTTGCCCAGGCTGGAGTACAGTGGCGTGATCTCAGTTCACTGCAACCTCCACCTCCTGGGCCCAAGCAATTCTTGTGCCTCAGCCACCCAAGTAGCTGGGACTTACAGGTGTGTGCTCCCACGCCTGGCTAATTGCTTGTATTTTTAGTAGAGATAGGGTTTCGCCCTGTTGCCCAAGCTAGTCTCGAACTCCTGAGCTCAGGCAATCCACCTGCCTCAGCTTCCCAGAGTGCTGGGATTACAAGCATGAGCCACCATGCCGGCCTAGTTTTCTGTTTAACCATTTATACTCTTGGGCATTTGGGCTGTTCACAACACTAAGCAGTTTCAAACAGGGAGAAAGTGAACGTCTTTGTCACACCTGCTACAGTTGAATGATGACACATGATTAGTGTACAACATTGTGCTGCAGTGTACGATCCTGAAAACCTTGCCTGCTCCTCAGCACCCCCGCCCCCAAGGGTACTTGTGCTCTGCAGTAAAGTAACATCTCAAGACCTTTAAAAAACAGGCCAATCCAGTTAAACTTATAAATCTTATGGGGGAAAAAGAGAAAAAAGTCACAGGAAGGGGAAGCATCACACACCGGGTCCTATTGTGGGGAGGGGATAGTGGGGAGGGATAGCATTAGGAGATATACCTAATGTAAATGACAAGTTAATGGGTGCAGCACACCAACATAGCACATGTATACATACGTAACAAACCTGCATGTTGTGCACATGTACCCTAGAACTTAAAGTAGAATTAAAAAAAAGAGAAAAACAGTTAAATCTGTGATTTTGGACAGAGAGTCGCACAGTGAGGTTTGAAGCTGCGTGGGCCCTGAGAGAGGGAAGGCACGTGGTTTAGGAGGTGTTCCTTTCTTCAGCTTGGCCCTAGGAATACCAGGTAAAACCTCAACTTCTCTCTCCTCCTTTCTGACCCTCACATCCAGTCGGCTTTTCTCTGACCTTTTCCTAAGCGGCTCTTTAGAATTCTTTGTGCCCATTCTCACAGTTCTCCAGAGAAAATACAGATGCCCATAGGCCCTCCCTTATGCGCCAGGGTGACCCAGAGCAGTGACTAAAAAATGGTGACCTGCTGCCATCAGAACTGTTCACAAATGACCGATCACATCCATTGGAGGCAGAGGCCGGCGGCAGGGTAGACGCAGTCCTTTACCCTCTCCAGACGTCTCGTGCCCTCATTTCAGTAGAGAGTGTGGATAGGCAGGAAGGATATTATGTTCAGAAGGTTCAGGTCTGCTGAATTCATTTGAGCAGGCTGCTTGTTAGTAACATATTAGTCATGGAAATAGTTTGTAGGAGACAAGTGAATATTTTAAATCATTCAAAGCATAAGAAACATTCAAGCATTGTTGAAATAACAGTGGTATCGATTTTATTTTCTGTTTCTTGATTGTAGTGTATATTTGTTTACTAGCGTAGGGCTTCCTGTGTTAAGAACAGGTATAGAAATATTGACATTCAAGTGTAAAATTGCTACTGACTCTAAACGGAAACTTTGGAGTTGAGTAGTCCTATTTAGTTTATTAATCAGATTACCATTCTTTTCCAAGTTAGGGTATCATCATTGCCTGGTCTGATCTTAAAAAAAAAATCTTTAAAAAAAAAAAAGGATGCGTTTGCTCTGTGTTAAAGTAACATGAAGACTCTGTGCAAACATGTGCCAGTTATAGATCTGTGAGTAGTAAAATGGTCATTAATTTCGATTTCTAAGTAAATGTAGCCAAATCCATCTTTACTCAGAATGTTAAGGCTGATCTGTGATTGAGTGATGCCAGTTCTCTTCAAAAGTTTGTTTCAAAGCTAATTGTTGTTCTATTTATTGTGTTTGTGTGTTCTCAGTGTGCCTCTGCCTCCCGAGTTCTTTAGCTATAAAATAGCAGCTCCTTTGACTTAAAACAGGCTGACTGACATGATCTCGCTGCACTCTTCTATTTTAGAATAATATATAAGTGTTCCATGTGCGACACTGTGTTCACCCTGCAAACCTTGCTGTATCGCCACTTTGACCAACACATTGAAAACCAGAAGGTGTCTGTTTTCAAGTGTCCAGACTGTTCTCTTTTATATGCACAGAAGCAACTTATGATGGACCATATCAAGGTGTGTGTGCATCTAACCTCTCCTTTAAATGAATTACAGATCCATTCACTGGTCATAAATCAAGGCTGAGCTGCAGGTGACTCTAAAGCACGCCTCACTGTCGAGGGAAGGGATGGATGCTGGTCGTTGTCAGTGAGCAACTTACGTGCTGTCATCGTGTATTCACTTGACTTTGGGGTGCTTTTCATTCAGGAGTCCTGATCTGCCTACGAAAAGATTCGTGAAAAGGAACCAATGCCTGCCCTGATGTTAAGAGTAAAAAAGTACTAGGGTTTTTTTTTTTTTTTTTTTCTTTTTCTTTTTCTTTTAATATGTGAAAATGATGACTGTGAAGTTTTCCTTTCCTTTTTTTTTTTTTTTTGAGAGAGAGAGAGTCTCCCTCTGTCTCCCAGGCTAGAATGCAGTGGCACGATCTTGGCTCACTGCAACCTCCGCCTCCCAGGTTCAAGTGATTCTCCTGCCTCAGCCTCCCGAGTAGCTGGGATTACAGGTGTGCACCACCACACCCAGCTAATTTTTGCAATTTTTGTATTTTTAGTTTCACCGTGTTGGCCAGGCTGATCTTGAACTCCTGACCTCAGGTGATCTGCCCGCCTTGGCATCCCAAAGTGCTGGGATTACAGGCATGAGCCACCACACCACGCCGAAGTTTTCCTTTTCTTGAGAATTCAGTATTGTATAATACTTAGAAACAGACAAGAGCTCTGATGAATTATGCTAATTCATACAAATATTGGTATATTTAGAAAAATGAAGGTTTTTTCCCTTGAAATTATTTAAGCGGTTAGGTTTGCATTGTAATTAATGCCCCTAAACCTTTTAGTTTCTTTTTTTTTTTTTTTCTTTTCTGTAAAGATTGCATTGTAAATGGACTGTTAAATATCTAGGATATAGTATGGTACCTGGCACCTAGTGGTGTTCAGTTAATGAAATGAATAAATATCCAGTGTGGTCTATTTTACTCTCCAACCCCCAAAAGGGGCACAGAAATCTATTTATAGCCTTTTAAGCTTACTAAGTCCAGTGCTTAGTTCTAGCTGCTTAACTGTCCACTGTAACATGTTAAGCATTTTTTTTTCCTTGTGTGATTAGAAGATAATATCCATTGGCTTTCAGAGATTAAAATGACTTACTTTTTAAACAGAGAAACAAGAGACCCCATATTATCCGGAACTCAATCTCTTTCTTTTAGTTTTGCTCTTTTAAAAATATATTATACAGGCTGGACACAGTGGGTCACACCTGTAATACCAGCACTTTGGGAGGCCAAGGTAGGTGGATCACTTGAGGCCAACATGGTGAAACCCCATCTCTACTAGAAATACAAAAATCAGCTGGGTGTGGTGGTACATGCCTGTAATCCTTGCTACTTGGGAGGCCGAGGCAAGAGAATCACTTGAATTCAGGAGGCAGAGATCACAGTGAGCCGAGATTGTGCCACTGTACTCCAGTCTGGGTGACAGAACAAGACTCCGTCTCAAAAAAAAAACAAAAAATTATACAAAAAAGTTCAGTTTGAAGAGCAAGTAAAGTCCCTGAATTATTCTGGTCTCATGTCGGCTAAATGCCTGGATTATGAATCCTTGACATTTCCTGTATTGAACATATGTGAGTTCATGTAGAGTAATTGCTTAATGCAAATGAACATCTTGGAGATTGTCTCCTTCTAGGCAAGGTGAAGATAGTGGTGGTGATGGCATTACTCAGGTGAATAAAATGCATGGGAGATGCCTTTCATCATTCTCACTTGAAGTACAGTAAAATTCTCTTAAGATACTTTAACTATTTTAGCTAAAATCACATAATTATTTTGATAGTAAATATCTATTTAATGAAACATCAGGAAGAATTTAAAATTGCTTTAAAAAATTTAGGGATGTTGGGATTAGACCAAAATATTTTAACATACTAAATGTGTGCCCACAACAAAAAAAGAAAAGAGCAGTTGCTTCTTAAGAGGCTTTTAAGGCATTTGCTTTCTGGAACTCATCTTTGCATCTGGAAGTCGGGTCATCAGCTTTGTGGTTAGGGTCTTCCTTGTGTTAATAGTGAATTTGGAGGAATACAAGGTTCCAAGAAATAGAAACTGAAGAGGAGTGGTAAAATCCTGTGGCCACAAGGAGGAAATAATTGTTTTTATTCATCTGAACCTATGCAAGACACATGATATGAAAACAGTGGGAATAATCACTTATGTTCTCATTTCATGTATGTTCTATGCATTTAGAAATATCCTGCATTTATATGTTTGGGGATGGGTAAGCATAGTTTTAAAGACATATTGGTGTTTGTTTTTTTTAATTTTTAAGATGATCTATTTAGCTCTTTTTATTTATTTACATTCCCTGTGCCTGTTCTGTGCAGTTTTTCATGAGGAAGGAAGAGGAAGTGGAACAGGCACAAGTTTTCTCCACATACATATTCACTTAAAGATGGGACCTTGTTTGCCCAGTTAATCCGATTTGTGTCATTTTCTTCTCCTACCAAAATATAAACTTATTTACTTTGTAGGACCTCCATGTTGACATTCGTATTTAGTTTTTTTTTTTTTTTTGAGACGGAGTCTCGCTCTGTCGCCCAGGCTGGAGTACAGTGGCCGGATCTCAGCTCACTGCAAGCTCCGCCTCCCGGGTTCACGCCATTCTCCTGCCTCAGCCTCCCAAGTAGCTGGGACTACAGGCGCCCGCCACCTCACCCGGCTAGTTTTTTGTATTTTTTAGTAGAGACGGGGTTTCACCGTGTTAGCCAGGATGGTCTCGATCTCCTGACCTCGTGATCCGCCCGTCTCGGCCTCCCAAAGTGCTGGGATTACAGGCTTGAGCCACCGCGCCCGGCCAACATTCGTATTTAAAGTAAACTTTCAAGTTACAAACATTTGTTCAAATTAATTATTGTTATAGGAGCTAAGGAAAAATCCATTTGAAAATAAGTTGTTTATTTAAAAATGACAATATGAATGAATGAATGAATGAATGAATGAGGCAGGTCTTGCCATGTTGCCCAGGCTAACCGTCTGGTCTCAAGAGGTTTTCCCACCTGACCTTCCAGAGCATCGAAATTATAGGTGCGAGCCACCATTCCCAGGTATTTGCTTTTCAGAGTCTTTTTGTTTTGTTTTGTTTTTAGGTAAGGTCTCACTCTGTTGCCCAGGTTGGAGTGCAGTGGCATGATCAGGGCTCAAGGCAGCCTCCACATCCTGGGCTCAGGTGATCCTCCATCCTCAGCCTCCCAAATGGCTGGGACTACAGGCATGTGCCACCACGCCTGGTCAGTTTTTGTATTTTTTGTAGAGACAGGGTTTCACTATGTTGCCCAGGCTGGTCTCAAACTCCTGGGCTCAAGTGATCTTCCTGCCTTGGCCTTCTGAAGTACTGGGATATACAGGCCTGAGCCACTACACCTGGCCTTAACAGTCTTAATTTTACTTACAATGTAACTTGTTGCTTCTTTTCTGTAATTTCTATAGCACTTTAAGGTTATCTTACAGAAGAATACTTTAATACTTTATCCTTTCTTCAGCTTATCAGCTAGTAAAAATGCATTTGCCTAGAAACTTACAAAAAGTTGCTAGAGGGATTTAGGTTTTGTTTTCTTTAGGTTTTAAATGTCAAAAATGGAAAAACTTTGCTTCTTTTTTGAAAAAGAGCAATCAAACACAGAAACCGTCTACCCTGCATGGCGGGCGTGAAGCAAGGCATAGTTTTTGGCTATCAAGAAATCATGTCTTGCTTCAGATTTTCTCTTTGCAAAGAACATGGTTAGACATCCGTCCACCTCAGCCCGGCGCCTCTTTGTTTTTGTTTTTGTTTTTTTTGGAGACGGAGTCTCACTCTGTCGCCCAGGCTGGAGTGCAGTGGCGCGATCTCGGCTCACTGCAAGCCCCGCCTCCCGGGTTCACGCCATTCTCCTGCCACAGCCTCCCAAGTAGCGGGGACTACAGGCGCCCGCCACCACGCCCTGTTAATTTTTTGTATTTTTAGGAGAGACGGGATTTCACCGTGTTAGCCAGGATGGTCTGGATCTCCTAACCTCGTGATCCACCCGCCTCAGCCTCCCAAAGTACTGGAATTACAGGCGTGAGCCACTGCGCCCGGCCCGCCTCAGCCCCTCGTTTATGCACTGTTGCCTGTTTGGGTAGACCTTGAGACTTCAGCCAATGAGAAGATGATAGAACCCCTGTTTCCCTCTGGGGGAAAATGGTATTGAAGAAGGTTAGCTAGTTCTTGGCACTGTTTAGAGAAGAACCTTACCTTGAAAAAGTGTGATGGAGAGTGTCCTGTAGGAATGGCTGGCTTAAACATCCAGGAAGGAATGTGGAGCTGAGGTCTTTCAGCGTCAGTTTCTGTGACCCAGGGAAACTCGGATGTGTGGAAAGCCTCTTAGGAAAGATTTTTCATGTTGTCTTTCTGTAGGTTCAGGAATTCATGGTTTGACTGCAAGCCTGACTGCTAGTAAGAAGAGACGACCCTATTCAAAGATAAATTGTATATTGTATACAGAGGCAAAGATTTTATTTTTTGCTCTCCTCCACCCTCTTTTTTTGTTTTTGTTTTTAGGTTTTGAGACAGGGTCTTGCTGTGTTGCCCAGGCTAGAGTGCAGTGGCGTGATTATAGCTCACTGTAACCTTGAACTCCTGGGCTCAAGCAGTCCTTTACCTCAGCCTTCTGAGTAACTGGAACTTCAGGCATGCACCACCATGCCCGGCTATTTCTTAATCTTTTTGTAGAGATGGGGTCTCTCTATGTTGCCCAGACCGGTCTCAAACTCCAGGTCTCAAGTGATCCTCCTGCCTTGGCCTCCCAAAGTGTTGGAATTACAGGTGTGAGCCACTGCATACACCCCATCCCTCTGTTTTTATTCCATGCTTTTAGAATACAAAACAAAAACCAAAGTGAGCCGGTCTTTAGAATCAAATTGCACTAATTTTACCCTTTTCAAATTTGAAATCCAGTGAGTTTAAGTTGAACATGGCTGTTGTGGCTATTATGTTGATGAAAATAGATAGCTAAGCAGTTTAAAAAGACGTGAGTATCTAATGTGTGTAGTTCTCAAGCCTGGCTGCCATCAGTAAGAAAGGATGGGTCGGGATAGGTGTAAGGAGATGAAAATTACTGACAAAATCCAGCAAAAACCCAGATTGTTACAAGTATTCCAAGAATGTGAAAGGCGTGAAAAGAAAAAGGCTTGCTATTTACTAACGTGTTGACCTTAGATGTTTGCTCAAGTCAGTTTGTTCTAGTTGAATTTCTAATAATGTATTAGCCTATTTAAACATTTCCAGGCTGATGAGAAAGGAGAGGGTTGTTCCGAAATGGTTGGTTGTAGAGAGGCCTCACTCTGGGATGTTACAGGAGGATAAAGTACCAGGATTAATTTGTGTTCAATACAGAGGTCTTTCTTTAAAGAATTTTAAAATGGTATAAATATATAGGCCTTTAAAAAGCATTTGGAAAGAGAAATACGTAACTTGTAACAGACTTTTATCTCTTTTGAAATGTATATTTAGCTTAGGTTTTTTTCTTTATATATTAAGAAATACTTCTGAATGAATATAAAATGGTATTGAAATGTATACTACATGTTAAGGTAGCATACTTGTGCTTTCTTTTAGTGTTGTGATTTGTGATAGATATTTCTTTTCTTTTTATAATGTAGTCTATGCATGGAACATTGAAAAGTATTGAAGGGCCTCCAAACTTGGGTATAAACTTGCCTTTGAGCATTAAGCCTACAACTCAAAATTCAGCAAATCAGAACAAAGAGGACACCAAATCCATGAATGGGAAAGAGAAATTGGAAAAGAAATCTCCATCTCCTGTGAAAAAATCCGTGGAAACCAAGAAAGTGGCCAGTCCTGGGTGGACGTGTTGGGAGTGTGACCGCCTGTTCATGCAGAGAGATGTGTACATATCCCACGTGAGGAAGGAGCACGGGAAGGTCAGTAAAGAATGAAAGCTGCTCCGGGTGAGTGCAAGAGAGGGCACTGGACTGGCAAGCTTCCAAGATGTGGGCTCTTGGCTTGGCTCTATCAGTAATTAGTGATGTGACCTTAAAAATCATTTGGTGTCTCTGTGCCTCAATTCTTTATCTGTAAAATGGACCTTTCCAAATCCTTCAGTCTTTAGTTTTCCTAGTCATTGCCTTCACATGCACTCCTCCAGACTGGTGTGCATGAATGTGGTAAGTTACCTACCACATTCATGTTTATAGCTTAGGAAAGAGAAATATAGTAAACCAAGGTTAAAGGCATCTGAATTTACCTCTATCCCTGTACCAGCTAAGGAAGAAAGTTGCAGAGAAAGACAGTGGAAATGCTGAACACTGCCGGTAGCATTTGTGTAACTTACATGATTCTTCCTTGAGTTTGGTAGTGGGAAGAGGAACCACATCCTTTTACTTCCAGTAGAAGGTCTGTAACTCAAAATCGCTGAAAAATCTGAGTCACATATGTATATCCTTTCTCTTTTAAATAGTATATGTCTCCAACTGATAAGAAACTTAAAAAATACTTATGACTAGACCTAATAACATTAGCAAAATTATTTTTCAATATTATCTAATACTGTATTAAATATAATATTAGGCTGTATTGACATTTCCTGATTGTCTTAAAGTTGGTTTGTTATGGTCAGGATCCAAAAAGTCCACATATCACATTTGATTGTTGTGTCATTCTTTTTTTTACGTAGTCCTCCTTCCATTTTATTTTTTAATGTACGGTTGATTTGTTAGAAAAATTGGACTGTTTATCCTATATATAGGTTGTCCCTCACTTTACTAGATTTGGGTAATTGCTACTTTTTTTTTCTAACTTGTTGACACTAGGAACCAACATGGAATTTGCTACTTTTTTTTTTTGAGAAAGTGTCTCACTTTATCGTCCAGGCTGAAATGCAGTGGCATGATCTCAGCTCACTGCAACCTCTGCCTCCTGGGTTCAAGCAATTCTCGTGCCTCAGCCTCCCAAGTAGCTGGGATTACAGATGTGCACCACCACGTTCGGCTAATTTTTTAATATTTTTAGTAAAGATGGGATTTCACCATGTTGGCCAGGCTGGTCTTGAACTCCTGGCCTCAGGCAGTTCACCCGCTTTGGCCTCCCAAAGTGCTGGGATTACAGGCATGAGCCACTGTACCCAGCCAGACTTTGCTACTTTTTGACACCGTTTAACTTGTTCCTCTTTATCTCATATTTCTGGAATTTTGATTAGATTTGAATTTTTTAGATAAGCCTGTGTCAGCTGGGCATGGTGGCTCATGCCTATAATCCCAGCACATTGGGAGGCGGCAGGATTACTTGAGCCCAGGAGTTCCAGGGTGCAGTGAACCATGATCATGCCACTGCACTCTAGCCTGGGCGATAGAGCAAGACCCTGTCTCAAAACCAAAAAACAACAAAATAATATGTCATAGGTCTGTATTCTTTTTGTATTTCATCATGAGGAACATAATACCAGCTTGTGTCATTTGTAGTCCTAATACTGAGATTGATTAATGGGTTCAGATACATGACATTTTTAAAGAAAGTCATCTTACTGCTTTAACTTAAGCCAATAGAACAAAATAGTCATGCATAGTGATCCTTTATAGAGAGTACGTAGGAATTGTTTTGTAATTAGTATACACTACATCCTTGAGAAGTTTGTTCTATTAAATGTGCTAAGAACTGTTCTGTAATCTCATTTATTTGTACTACTTGTTTGAGCTACTCATGAAACTGACATGTTTTCCTTTGTGATTATCCAAATGGCCTGTGAACATGGCTGGATCACAATATTCACAAACTGCAAAAAGATGTTTTTATTGTATTTGGTCTCACTACAGTATGTCTTGATATAAAAAGTAGTTACAGAATATATTTGGCTTTAGTGGCATGTTGCTTATTTAATCATCTTAGTCTTAGGCTTTCCTGCTAGCATTGTACAGTGTTCATTGTAAATACTGGGTAGTTTTTAAGGAGCAATACTTTAATAATCTACAGTATAAATACACTGCCAGGGGTGCTGTCAGAGTCTGATGTGGTGGTTCTAGGGAGTCTTCACTTGGCACCGCTACCAGATTGCATAAGAGTCAAACAGGAGCTGGCCTTCGTCATCATCCGGTAGTCCAGTCCTTTCATTTCATGAGATTTCTGTAACTATCTTGTAACATTTCAGAACTCTTTTCCTTTTTAAAAAAACTATCTTTATCTTACATATGAGATAATGATTAGATCTAGGATATAAGAGGAGGAGATGATTTCAAAAAAGTTGGTGGGATGAAATGTAACACTGATTGAAAGCCTTTGCTCTGGACCTGCGCAGAGATCCCACTCTGAATTGCATGTGTGTGCATGCTTGTGCCCTTGGTTTTGATGGAGATGTTCATCAGAATGGAAATGTTTGGCTTAGTAGGATTTTAGGATTAGCTTTGAAGGAGTTGAGGCCCTGCCTTTGGAATAAGGCACATCAGATTATATTGTAGTTTCAATCCTGTTCCCTCAGCCTCCTGAGAGAATGAAGGAGATGAGTGGGCAAGGAGAGGGGAGGAGCGTCTTCATAAGCTAGTGAAATGGGTGGTGTTGAATGCGAGAGTTCCACCACGCCAAATCATACTGGAGCACCCACTTCCAAACACCCCTCTACAGGCATCTTTTACCTGTCTCCATTCATTTCTCCTTTCCTAGAATACTCAAGTCACCCAGACTTCAAAGCCCCTGTGCTGTCTTTTCTCTGTCTTCCTTCAGACAACCAGGCGAGCACCTTGCTGTCTTTATCTTTCCTTCCCATTTACCCTGGGCTTGCCACCACCCAGTTCTCTGGTGACCCCTTTGTTGTTAAGTCTGTTGGACGTGTTTCTGTCTTTACCTCCACTCACCTCACAGCAGTATTTCACATGATTAGAAGTTCTTTCTAAAAGCATTTTCTACGCTTATTGGGAATACCACTCTCTCCTGGGTTCTCTCTCCATTACTGGAACACCCATCAGGTTTCTGTCCTAGAAACATTTAACCTTCTCTTGGGAAAATTCAACCACTCTTATAACTTTGCTACTCGTGTACAGTATATATACAGATAGCACCCACGTCTGTGTCTCCATTTTAGTTGAAAAGTATTTCTTGAATTAATAGACCAAGAATGAGTTCTAATTTGGAAGACATCTAACTCCTCTTAGACTTAACCTTCTCTTCTTTAAAATGGTTACATGTTTAGTGATCTTCCAGTGTCCTGTGTTTAAGTACCTAGAGAACTATATATGAGTGATAAGTATTCTCTAATCCTTATGGGCTTAAGATGTGATATCAATATGAAATACGCTATACACATATAAGGGATCAAAAATTGTATTCGGCTAACGGTCTCAGGAGAGAATACATTTTTACTTCCACCAGCCCAGAAGTTATTGGAAAGATCCAAATGTATTGGATTACCCAATGAAATATTATTATGCATTATGATAAATATGTCAGTGTTCTGAACCAGTGAACTTTGAATGTATACTTGATTTTAGTATCATAATTATGACCTAAAATACATATATGTAAAATATAATAACTTGAGGAATAATCTAAATGCATTCTGCCAACCACAGTACAGTCATTACTTTAGTGTTATTGCTTCTAGTATGATTATTATTTCGATAAAGTTTGGAGTAAATATTTCAGGTTAGGAGTAAATTTAACTGGCATAAGTTAAAAATTTATGTCAAAATATTATAATTCACTGCTACTCATTTTAAATGGCTGTTTTGGTTTCAGTAATTGTTTTTGACCTTTCTTCCCCTTCTCAGTTCCTATCCAGAACTTTACTAAAAGGAAATATTTTGCATACAGTTCCACTTATTAAGTAAAGATATTCAGTAGCTTTGTCTTTAAGGTTCAGAACTGGTCGGGCATGGTGGCTCACGCCTGTAATCCCAGCACTTTGGAAGGCCAAGGCGGGCGGACCACAAAGTCAGGAGATCGAGACCACGGTGAAACACCATCTCTACTAAAAATATAAAAAATTAGCCAGGCGTGGTGGCGGGCGCCTGTAGTCCCAGCTACTGAGGAGGCTGAGGCAGGAGAATGGCATGAACCCGGGTGGCGGAGCTTGCAGTGAGCTGAGATCCGGCCACTGCACTCCAGCCTGGGTGACAGAGCGAGACCTCGTCTCAAAAAAAAAAAAGAATTGTCAGTATCCACTTTCAGTGGTTTTTAAACTTTCTTCCAGTTATTTGTTGTAATCTAATATCAAGTCAAATACTTTTTAAAAAATTGACAGATATTCAGTGCGTATTATTCAGATATTAAAGGCATAATCTTAAAACCTACAATTTGCTGAATTACTACTTTAGCTATTTAAAAAAGAAAAATAGGCCGGGCGCGGTGGCTCAAGCTTGTAATCCCAGCACTTTGGGAGGCCGAGACGGGCGGATCACGAGGTCAGGAGATCGAGACCATCCTGGCTAACACGGTGAAACCCCATCTCTACTAAAAATACAAAAACGAGCCGGGCGAGGTGGCGGGCGCCTGTAGTCCCAGCTACTCAGGAGGCTGAGGCAGGAGAATGGTGTAAACCCGGGAGGCGGAGCTTGCAGTGAGCTGAGATCTGGCCACTGCACTCTAGTCCGGGCGACAGAGCGAGACTCCGCCTCAAAAAAAAATAAAAATAAAAATAAAAGAAAAAAAAGAAAAATAGTTAAAGCAGCGGCATTTTAAGAAGTTCTTGTTACAGAAATTCTACATACAGAAAGCAGTAAAAAACTGATCAGGCCGGGCGCGGTGGCTCAAGCCTGTAATCCCAGCACTTTGGGAGGCCGAGGCGGGCGGATCACAAGGTCAGGAGATCGAGACCATCCTGGCTAACACGGTGAAACCCCGTCTCTACTAAAAAATACAAAAAACTAGCTGGGCGAGGTGGCGGGCGCCTGTAGTCCCAGCTACTCGGGAGGCTGAGGCAGGAGAATGGCGTGAACCTGGGAGGCGGAGCTTGCAGTAAGCTGAGATCCGGCCACTGCACTCCAGCTTGGGTGACAGAGCGAGACTCCGTCTCAAAAAAAAAAAAAAAACAAAAAAACAAAAACTGATCAGTTTCTCTTTTTGAAGTTTTTTCTCAAATGCTTATGTATTGTCTAATTTTTATTGCGCTTTCTAAAGTTGGTATTACTGTTTTGTTATGGCCAGATTTTAGCTGTCCTTGTAAATAGTGAAGTCTTTGAGGGCAAGTTGTGTATCCATTTTATTATTACAGTCTTCTATGGTTTACGGCATTGTGCCTTGCAGAGTATCTCTGGGGTCACTGATTGAAGCAGTTCTCTTTGAATTGTTACTTGCACATATGGGAAGGGGGTTTGTGTTAGTCACAGATACACACAAGTTCCAGTCTAGGTTCAGGTACCTAACTAGCTTTCTAACCACAGAAATCCCCCTTGTAACTTCCTCCTTCCCCTTTGTAATTAATCTTGTGGGAAGATGCTTTGACACTATGCATAGAACCTGTTTCTCATCATTTTTTCACTCACTAATCTGAACATCCATTCTTTATTCTTGCCTGCAACAGTACTTAATGTTGACTTTCTACTTCCATCACTTCTTCTGCATTTATTAGTTGGAACTCCACTGCAAAGATGAGCTCAGTTTTATATTTACAGCTGTATGCATTTATGAATGTTTATTTTATCCAATGGGTTGGAGTCCATTGCTGTCATTATTATTATTATTATTATTATTATTTTTTTTTTTTTGCTTAAATGGTCCTACATGTGGCCATTGGGAATTGCTTTCAGTTGGCCCCTGTGTCTTCTGGACAAGCATCCTTTCTGAGGACTTTCTGGTGTCATAGTATGTTCCTGGTTCATCTTTTATTTTCCCTGCCCTAGCCCTGCAGTCAACCATTTCTTCTGGGAGCCTGGATCTTTTTCTAGCGAATGATAGCAAACATATTTTAAAGAGGTTCTATATCTGTATTTTGATCATCACTTAGCATGGGAAACTGTAATTGGGGAAATGGTAGGTAGAAGAAAGTAATAAGCTTCAAAGTGGCTCCTCAGTTATTTAGTGTGACGTAGTGATGTATTTGGCTATTAATGGATTTTTATCAGATGCTTTGAGTTAAAATTAGAATGCACCAAAGCTTGTAAAATATATTCAAATATTGGAAGGTATATTTAATAGAGACATTTTGTAGAATGTGAAGAAAGAGGACAAGCATAGGTCATTGTTTTCAGGAAAGTTATGTTTATATTTGGCCAAGAGAAGGCAAAGCTGTTTAATTCCTGCTTTGCTTTCTCCAATGAAAATGGAATCAGGGCCAGGTGCAGTGGCTCACGCCTGTAATCCCAGCACTTTGGGAGGCTGAGGCAGGCAGATCACGAGGTCAGGAGATCGAGACCATCCTGCCCAACATGGTGAAACCCCATCTCTACTAAAAATACAAAAATTAGCTGGGCATGGTGGCGGGTGCCTGTAATCCCAGCTACTCAGGTGGCTGAGGCAGGAGAATCGCTTGAACCCAGGAGGCAGAGGTTGCAGTGAGCCGAGATTGTGCCACTGCACTCCAGCCTGGGCGACAAGAACAAAACTGCACCTCAAAAAGAAAAAAGAAAAACAAAAGAAAATGGAATCAATGTGATTAAGGGGGAATTGATGTCCCAGAATGACAGCAAGCCTCTAAGAAATGGTTTAGCCAATATAAATAAGTTTGCTTTTCCATCTGTATCTGTCTGTCTGTCTTATATGTTTGTATGTCTCTCTCTTTCTGTCTCTCTGTCTCTACGACAGGGTCTCTGTTGCCCAAGCTGGAGTACAGTGGTATGGTCATGGTTCACTGCAGCCTCGACCTCCCTGGCTCAAGTAATCCTCCTGCCTCAGCTTCCCAGGTAGCTGGGACCACAGGCATGGCACCACTGTACTTGGCTAATTTGTTTTTTTAATTTTTTTTTTTTTTTTTGAGACGGAGTTTCGCTCTTGTTGCCCGGGCTAGAGTGCAATGGCACCATCTCAGCTCGCTGCAACCTCTACCTCCTGGATTCAAGCCTCATTCTCCTGCCTCAGCATCCCAGTAGCTGGGATTACAGGCACACACTGCCATGCCCAGCTAATTTTTGTATTTTTAGTAGAAACGGGGTTTCACCATGTTGGCCAGCCTGTTATTGAACTCCTGACCTCGTGATCCACCTGCCTTGGCCTCCCAAAAGTGCTGGGATTACAGGCATGAGCCACTCCACTTGGCCTTTTGTATTTTTAGTAGTGATGGGGTTTTGCCATGTTTGTTGACCAGACGTGTTTCGAACCCCCGACCTCAGGCGATCCACCTGCCTTGGCCTCCCAAAGTGCTGGCGTGAGCCATTGTGCCCGGCCTGCTTGGCTGATTTGAAAATTTTTTTGTGTGGAGATGAAGTCTTCTGATGCCCAGGCTGGTCTTGAACTCCTGAGCTCAAGCGATCCTCTCATCTTGGCCTCCCAAAGTGTTAGGATTACAGGTGTGAGCCATTGCACTGGGCCACTTTTCCATCTTTACATGGGGTGAAAGAAGATTGTAAATATATGCAGGTCGTGGAGAATGAGCTGTGGCCAGATATCCTGCTTGTGTGAAAGGAGAAGGTTGCGTAGATTCTGAAGATTTCGGATAAAGTCTGTCTGAACTTACTGAGCACAGCCATTTCAGAGAACAGATGGTGAAGTAGCTGGTTCTTGCCTGAGCACTGGGGAAAAGAACTAGGCGAAGACTAAAAACATGTGATTGCAGATAAATCTCCTTTTCTTTACAGAGGGACCAGTTGGTAGGTGGAATAACCCTCTGGACAGAAACTGGGTTTCAGCAAAACTGTTGACAGATTCTGTCTGTTTTGATACTGTACAGTGTAGTACAAGAGGGCCTGGATGAAATATTGCATGGATAGCTGGCTCATGGCTCACTGCCTTGTTGGAGAGAAAGCCTCCATCTCGGATCAGATTTTCCTCAGTCTTTCTATCAATGACTTGATTATAGGAAGAGAAGCTAGGAGGGATTTTACAAGGCAGATCTTGAATGCAGAGCTTTTCACTTAACAACAAAAAATTAAAGTAGATAGATATTATGTGAGATAGATATGGCTTAGCTAAGTTCTATGAAAAAGTATTCTGTCTTTATTTGACTATCTTGCTACAACCCATCCTTTTTTGTGGCTGCTGAGGTAGCATTCATACCAAGGAAAGCTAACACCCTTCCTTTGACTTGGCACCATAATCTAGCTAGCGGTTCCCCAAATTGGAGTGTGCATCAGAATTAACTGGAGGGCTTGTTCAGCTAGTTGCTGGCCTCCACCCCACAGCTTCTGATTCAGCAGGTCTGGGATGGAACCCAGTCATTTGCATTTCTAACAAGCCCCAGCTGATGCTGATGCTGCTCATCTTGGGACCATACTTTGCGAACTACCGGCTTAGTCTGTGTGGCAGTACAATCCCCCAGAGTCCATTGATTTATCCAATAAAAGTTCATTTCTTGCACATACGGAGTTTGCTATGCAGAGTTTGCATTTCTCCGGGGCGGTCATCCCTTCCACCGGTAACTCAGTGATCAAGGCTGTTTCTTTCAGCCCCATTGTCTCAATGTAGGTTTACTGAAAAACAGACTGGAGAGTCATGCCTAGTCTTTACACGCTGGTCATTCTGGATGTGATGCACAACACATGTCACTGGCCAGAATGAACTATGTGAGCAGCCCCAAATATATTCCCCTGTGTACCGCAAAGGGGAGGGAATGACAGATACTATTTGCCACCTGCAGTAAGGTGACCACAGTGAATCTAAACGGTGGGAAGGGTTCCATTGCGCCAATTTAAGATGGATGCTGACAACTAGCAGAGGAGGGTAAGCAGAATGCTGAGAGTCTAGAAACAGTGGCAGGAGGAAGAGAGAAGTTGGGGTGAAAGGGAGCTTTGATAGCTGTCTTCAGATAGATGTCCTCGGTGTGAGGACCAGCATGTGAGAATTCCAGACCAGCTGGGGTCATGTGTGAGTGAAATGTCTGCCTACCTGTTGCTGGAAGTATTCAGGTAGTGGCCAAATGCTCACTTGTGAAAGAATGGAATAGAATGGATTCTAGGGTTGACTGGGCATGGTGGTTCACGCCTGTAATCCCAGCACTTTTGGGAGGCTGAGGTGGGTGTATCATTTGAGGTCAGGAGTTCGAGACCAAAATGGCCAATATGGTGAAACCCCACCTCATGACCCCACCTCATGATGGCAGGCATCTGTGTAGTCCCAGCTACTCGGGAGGCTGAGGCAGGAGAATTGTTTGAACTCAGGAGGTATAGGTTGCAGTGAGCCGAGATTGCACCACTGCACTCCAGCCTGAATGACAGAGCGAGACTGCTTCTAAAGAAAAAAAAAATGGATTCGAGGGCCAATGTGACCTTTCTCCTCGGACACTGGAATGAAAGGAAACTACCAGTGGTAATCCATGTAGTAGCCATTGCTGGTGTGAGGTGGATATTTTAAACCAGTCACAGTCTAAAAGTCATTCCATGGACTAACCAAGTCTCTGTAGAAAGCATTTGGTTTTACAGTTAATCTAATTTGTGGATCAAAACAGAACTTCTGGGAAGAAGTCCTTGTCCGCAGGAAGGCTCCAGGGGGAGCAGTGAGCCTGACTCGGTGGCTGCACACGAGAATCACCTGGAGAGCCTCCGGCCCAGCACACTTGTGCTCCCTAGACCAGCTAATTGGCATCACCAGGGATGGGACCCTGGCCCTGGCATTCTTAAAGCTTCCAGGTGATTCCGGGGTTGCGGCAGGGCCGGGAGCACTCATAGCACCTGGGATCTGCCACGCACCTGTCTTTGCTGCTGACGCTCATTGCTGCGGCCCTCACTGTGTGGCTGCTGTAGCACTGACACACCTTTGCTGAGTTTATGTTTTGGGGAAGGTTGATCTCAAGTGTATTTGTTTAAAGACTCCACCCAACGTTCACTCTTGGTTTAAAGACTCCACCCAACGTTCACTCTTGGTGGTGAAGGCAGGGGGCACAACTCTCTGGACGTTAGAGATTACAGCATTAGTAAGTAGAGGAAGAGCTGGGCCGTAAGTCTGTTGGATATAATTTAAAGCCTGATTATAAATGATTTTAGGATGTCTTAATGTGGTTTGGTGATCTGGAATACCTGCTATGATGCAGCCTTTTCCATTCTGAGATTCACTTTCAGTTCGCTCAGAGATGTAGGTGAAAGACAGCAGTGGCAGGGAAGGAAAGTGGGAGAATGAAAGGATCAGAGTGTGGAGAGATGAGCAGGCCACTGAGGCAGGTGTGCTGTTGTTACTTTTGAAAAGAATTGCAAGGCAATCAGCTTGGATTTCCCAGTTTGGGACCACCATGCTTAGTCAGATTCACTGTGGAGCTTCGCAGAGACTCTCACTTGCACAGTGTTGAAAAGAAAAGTATGTGTGTGTATGTGTATATATGTATATAATTTTTTTAAGTGCCCACCTGGCCGGGTGCAGTGGTTCACGCCTGTAATCCTAACACTTTCAGAGGCTGAGGCAGGGGGATTGCTAGAGCCTGGGGCTTGAGGCTGCAGTGAGCTGTAGTTCTGTCACTGCACTCCAGTGTGGGCAACAGAGTGAGACCCTGTCTCCAAAAAAAAAAAAAAGAAAAATTTTTAGAAGTGCTCACCCACGCAACCTGGAACCGAGCCGTGCGTATGAAATGTGTGGTAGGGCATAATTTCCCCCCTTAATCTCCCTGAAACTTCTTTAGAGAACTTTGTGAAATAAAGAAAACATTAATCTCCATGTTTCTGTCTTCCTGCTGTACTGTGGTGATGGCCATTAGTTAAGGGGATAAAAATACTGAAATACTCTCTAGTTTGCATAGTTCATTGCCAGATGGTTTCATTTTCATTCTTTCTGTTAGAGTTCACCCTGTTGTCATTAGGCATGCCTTACTACAAAGTCTCTTATTTAATCTAAATGTAGAGAGAGAATAGATTTTTATCCTTCTAAAACTCATCTTTTAGCTATGTCGACTTTGACTTCCTGCCAAAATCCTGTTACCCTAGCAACAGGTACGATGAAAAAAAAGTTTCTCCTATCTTTTTTGGCTTAGGAGAAGTATCTTTAAATCAGTTGCATGTTCTCTTCTCTCTGGTTAACTGTTACAGAATGATGGCTTCTCACTTGATTCTGCATTTGTGTCACGTGATTAAAAGGCACATAAGTTAGAGTTTGTATATTCATGCTAGAAATGTACATCACTGCTGGCTTTATGAAACTTATTTTGCATCAGTTTTGGCCACTGGAATAGATATTTTGTTTGTGTGTGTGTGTGTGTATTTTTTTTTTTTTTTTTTTTTGAGACGGAATCTGGCTCTGTCCCCCAGGCTGGAGTGCAGTGGCTGGATCTCAGCTCACCGCAAGCTCTGCCTCCTGGGTTTATGCCATTCTCCTGCCTCAGCCTCCCGAGTAGCTGGGACTACAGGCGCCTGCCACCTCGCCCGGCTAGTTTTTGGTATTTTTTAGTAGAGACGGGGTTTCACCATGTTAGCCAGGATGGTCTCGATCTCCTGACATCGTGATCCGCCCGTCTCGGCCTCCCAAAGTGCTGGGATTACAGGCTTGAGCCACCGCGCCCGGCCTTTTTTTTTTCTTTTTGAGACAGAGTCTCGCTCTGTCACCCAGGCTGGAATGCAGTGGCGTGATCATACCTCATTGCAACCTCACACTCTGGGTCATGAGCAGTCTGCCAACCTCAGCCTCCTGAGTAGCAGGGACTACAGGTGACCACCACTGTGCCCAGCTAATTTTTATTGATTTTCAATTTTTTGTAGGGAGTTGGGGGCAGAGGGAGTTGTCCATCTTTGTTGCCCAGACTGGTCTCAAACTCCTGGCCTCAAGTGATCCTCCAGCCTCAGCCTCCCAAAGTGCCAGGATTACAGATGTGAGCCATCACACCTGGCCTATACTTTTATTATATTCTAAATATTTTTCTTATGTATAATTATATATATCTTATATATATTTCTTATACTATATAAATCTATAATTCTTTTTAGTACTAATTTTATTTTTATTACAATTTATATTTTATTTATTTGATATTTTATTAATATGGTTTACTATATGTAGTTTTCTAAAGTCCTTCACTTGATTTAATAAAAACTTTTTTTAATGTAAGGCTATAAATATGTTGTAAAAAGAATGTTGAAAATATTTGGTTCAGAGCATATTAAAATACATATTGAACTACTGGTGATTTTGGTAGCTCGTGGCTAAATTAGAAGGTGCGCTGTTGAGGATGCTGGGGCTAACCCTGTCTGAGGGATTTATCCTACTTACTATCTCATTGCAGCAGGCTCCTGAGGGGAGACAGTTACGAATCTCGCTTTCAGGTGAGGAAATGAAGCCTGAGAAAGGTTCAGTAACTTACCCCGGGGTTCTGCAGCCTGGCAGAAGCAGATTTCTAGCCCAGACTCCGCAGTTTGCACAGCATGAAAGCTGACATTTCAAAAGCTGCTTAATTTTAGTCTCCTTGAATCTTTCAGTATAGATGTGGGACAGTTAGCAAATATGACCTTCCATCCAGTTTTTATTTCTGCTTTTGATGTAGACATTTTCATTTAGGTGTTCAATCTTGGTTAAAATTGGTTATGCCATCGTTAACTGGACATATGTGTGTAGTTCTGGAAGACTGAGTGTCGTGGTTTTACATTCCTTAGCTGGAGTCTGATGCTTTACTGGAATTACTTGCAGTTGCTGTTAACAGCACCATGGTGTTGTTAATTAATTGGGCAAATCTTCCTGCAGAATTATGAAATGTTTTAGAATGGCTTGAATTTAGCAGTTGCCTGGGATATATCTGGGGGCTGCACGGATTGTAGCAGGGCCTAAGCGTCATGAGGGAGGGACAGAGCCTCTTCCTGCAGAGTCTCGAAAATCTGGAGAAATGCACCAGAGAGAGGCCCCTTTTTGACTCCGGGAGTTATCTTAAAGCAGAGGCTCTCAAGGGAGAGAGCACAATTAGAATCAGGTTTTTTTTTTGAGTCTGGTTGTGGGGGTTTGTGATGTGGAGAAGTGGGTAGGACCTGGGTAGGAATGAAGTCTATTTTTAAATTTCTCTAGATAATTGTGTTACCTTCACACTCACATACGTTCCCTCCTACTCTCCTACCCTCTCTCTTCTCCTTGAGAAGTTCTGCTGTAAAGGGATTAAGCTGAGAGATAAGCTATTTAGGGGATTTTGCCCTTAACGCTGGAGAGTTTATAAAAGCTGCCTAACAGGAAGATGAGGTTGGAGAATAATTTCAGTTTAGGTGTTACGTATTTTTAAGCATAGCTAGAAAAACCATGAATTTTTACTTTGGTTATTATCTTTAATTTAAAATGTTTATCTTAAAAAGACTGGCCTTGGTGTTTATAATTTGTTTCTAAATTATATTTTACAACTATTATGTGTTTTAGCAAACCTGTTTATTTTTGGATCTTGAACAAGCATCTGGAAAGCCCCAAGCTTGTCCCAGTACCAGGCAATTTTCACTTGAACTGAAACAAACTGAAAGATACAAAGAAGGAACCGTAAGGTTTGCCTCTTAAACGGAAAGAAAATGAAATGGCGAGCGACCAGTTTCCATTTCTAAAATCTACTGATTATTTTTCCATCAGGGACAGAAAAATAAATCCTTTCAAGACAGACTAACACATTGTTTTGAAAATGTGACACAAATAAGACTGTAAAATATTAGTCCACATCTTGTATATAGCCAGAAGAGGTGTTTTTCTTTTTTTTTTTTTTTTTTTCAGGTTCTTATGAAGATGTGCTCTTTAGTGTGACATGTTGGTGCCCGGTCAGATGTCTGTCTGTCGGAGGCATTTTTCTGTAAACTCACCCGAGGTTGCTATAAACAAGGTTGAAGGGCTATAAATGTGTATTTATGTATGTCCCGTTATGTGGTCTGAGGAAAAAGCTGTGGCTTTACTAACCCTTTTTATTGTTATGGTGTGCACCTTTTCTCTTGACACTGCATGAGAGTATATTAATGTACATCCCATTGGATATTAAGTATAAAAACCCCACATCGAAGGATGTGCAATGAGATTATTAACACAAAGTAATAGTAAGGCAAAGGTGTTGAGTCCAGTAATCAGGTCAGTGGGCTTCTTTATGAAAGTCTGCTAGGATTTAGGGACTGGTGGTCCCAGTGGAGGGTCCCCAACAGAACCCATTGTCAGATAACAAAGCTTTCCCTGATAGACCCTACACAGCTGCCAGAACATCTCTTGGAAGTGTGACTGTCATAGGCGGCCTTGGAGCCCTCCATGATCTTACCCTGCCTCCTTTTCCACCCCTCCTCCCCCGGACCCCTCCCGATGCTTGTTCCAGCCATGCAGAGCTGCTTGCAGTTTCCTGACGCATGCCACATTCTTCCTTGTCTTTGTTACTTTCTGTTCCTTTTGCCTGGACATGCCTTTCCTTGCCGCATTGCCTGCCTGTGAGCTAGTTGTGGCCAGCAGGTCTCTCCATCCCCACTCTGCCCGCTGTGCACCCTTCCGCGCACCTGTGGCTGCCTCCACCATACCTTTTTTTCTGCCGTTGTTCAACAGATTATAATCTCCTCAAGGGCATGGAGAGCCTGGCAATTTAGAGTCAGAGCTCAGTAAAAACCGTGGAAGGAATTAATCGAAATGCACGGCATTTGGTCTCCCATGGCCTGCTGGGTTGCTGAGGCTGCTTCAGAGCTCAGTTTGGCTGAGGACTGGCTGTAGCTACTTACTCTCACCACTTTTTATTACTGTAGGTTTGCACCTTCTACCTTGCTGCACGGCAGTTGCAAGCCTTTGGCCAGAATTGCTGGCTGAAGGGGAGTGGTTCAGTGCAGGCTCATTAAACATGTGTTAGAAAAAATCATTTACAGCACTTGAGCTGTGGATACCAAGCTGTATCTTTGCGCATGAAGTACAGCACATATGGTACTCGTCTCTGAAAAGTCAGTACCCTACAAGGCATGCAGGCAATAACGGGTTAGAACATGGTGCTTAAGAACACCACAGTGACTAAGATGTTTACAGATACTTCAGACATTTGTAGTTCATTGCCTACAGGGCTGCTGTTATTTTAGAGGCCAAGGAAGATATTTCCTCCCCAAGCTTTTCCTGTTTATCTCTAAGGGGCCCAGAAGGTAGAGGCTCCCTTGACACTGGGCTGGTGCTGTTGCTGAGACAGGAAAAATAGGAGACTTGGTGCCTGTCTCTGTGTGCTTTGGGAGAATATACCAGGACTTCCTGGCCAAAAATGTTTTGGATTAAAAACATTCCCATAGGCAGAGACTAAGCTCCCTCACTGTCACAGGCAAGCACTTTCCTTCCAGCTCGGCTTCCAGTGCCCATGGCTGCAGCGAGTCTAGCTCCTCGCCCTTCTCTTCCTTTTGGCTTGGAGATTGGGTTCTGCTGTCTCACTGTGGTGCTCCCATTATCTGGAAGCTTACTGATGGCAAAGCCTTGGCTTCTTGCAGACCCAGGCCAGTGCCTTCCTGAACCTTCTCCCTTGTCCTCTCTCAACCTGAAGTCCCTTCTTGGGACCCAGGGTTCCCTCCCTGTCCCTGGAATCCGTGGCAGGCAGAACATAGATATAGATCCCTTGGGGTGGCGGGGCAGGGAGGAGTTTTGTATCTCTCATGCCTTGAAGAACCCAGATTTGCGCCTGATATTAGGTGACTTCATTGAATCAGTGCTGAAAAAGAGTGCTTTGTCTCTGTTGCATTGGTCCAGTGTTGTGATTCTACTGCAGTGCCTGGTGAGGCTGTTACGGACTTGGCCTAGAATGCAATTGTCATTTGTAATTTCTTTAGGAAAATGTGTTCCTTAATCCAATTGGCAAACCAGATTTTCAGATTTTAAGAATTTAGGACATGATTCCGTCTGTAAATTGACATTACCTTGAAACCCAAAACAACTAGAAAATAATTTAGCCACAGGTGGGGACATCAAAGGAAATAAGAGGCCATTCCCGGGCATGGTTGAATTGAATAAGGACTTGTAAGATAGACAGCACCAGAAGGTAACGGAGAGGTAGGAGATGCTCGCTCGCTTTAGTTTTAAGTTGGGAAAACTTCAGACCCAGAGGGACTGCAGGACTTTTTGCAGAGCACTTTAGCCCTTGTGCCTGAGCCTCAGGGTGTGGGCTTTTCTGCAGCCACTCTGAGTTGTGAGTGAGAACACACTCTTACTGCTTGGCAGGAGGAGAGCTGGGATCTAGGGTGAGACCAGCACAGAGGAAATTTCTGTCCAGTCCGCCAAATCCAGTAAGTCCACATTAATATATAGTTGGAAGGGTGGTTCAGGGAGGAAGACGAGCTCCACTCTCATACCCTTTCTTCATGTGTCCTCAAAACCAGTCATTGCAGCACCACAATCAACACCGACATGGAGCACAGAGGAGCATCTTCATGGCTGCCCGGCAGCTTGGGCTCTCTCCTGGGTACACAGCACCTTCCTGGGACACTCCAAGGGGTCACTTGTGCACCGCCCTTTTTCTATTACACCTTCAGATATGATGGTTGATTATACGTATTGGTGGGACCTTATTAAAGTGGTCATTCAGGCAGTTGTAAAGTCTCTATATGATCTGGGGCTAGGACTGTGGAGAAAGTGACCTGTCATCATTAGATCTGTTAGCTGTTTTGACACTTGTGTTTGCTTGTTTACTTTCTAATGTTGTTAACACATTTTTTATTGATCTGATAAAAACAGCAATTATCTTTAAAAGGAATGGTTGGTTTCTTTTGTCTTTTGATTTGTGGAAATAAATACTAGAAAGAGTCTGTGTAGGTCTTCAAGCGGTAATTTTTATTATGTAGCAATATTTGTCCTCCCCTCTGTCACCAAGATGGAGTCTCGCTTTGTCGCCCCGTCTGGAGGGCAGTGGCACGCTCTCAGCTCACTGCAGCCTCCCACTCTGGGTTCAAGCGATTCTCCTGCCTCAGCCTCCTGAGTAACTGGGATTACAGGCGCATGCCACCACTCCTGGCTGATTTATTTTGTGTCTTTAGTAGAGATGGGGTTTCTTTTTATTATTATTATTATTAATTTATTTGTTTATTTATTTTGAGATGGAGTCTCGCTCTGTTGCCCAGGCTGGGTGCAGTGGCATGATCTCTACTCACTGCAAGCTCCGCCTCCTGGGTTCACGCCATTCTCCTGCCTCAGCCTCCCGAGTAGTTGGGACTACAGGCACCTGCTACCACGCCCAGCTAATTTTTTTATAGTTTTAGTAGAGACGGGGTTTCACCATGTTAGCCAGGATGGTCTCCATCTCCTGACCTCGTGATCCGCCTGCCTTGGCCTCCCAAAGTGCTGGGATTACAGATGTGAGCCACCGCGCCCTGCCGAAATGGGGTTTCACTATGTTGTTCAGGCTGGTCTCAAACTCCTGACCTTGTGATCCACCTGCCTCAGCCTCCCAAAGTGCTGGGATTACAGGCGTGAGCCACTGCACCCAGCCATATTTGTTCTTTTATAAAATACTAGCTATTAAATGGGGAAAAAATCTTTCACAGTGACCTTTTTCTGTTCCAATTGCTTTGTGATTAAAAGGGCCAAAGGATTATTTAACTACTAGAAGAAAATATTCTGTGTATTCCTGCCAGTGGTCCCTTTTTGAAGACTGGATTGTCTTGAGAACAGGAATAATAAGAGAAATAACATGTCACCCATCTGTAGATGAACATCTTCGGAACCAGGGAGGCTTCAAAGATAGGACAGATGCCTGCAAGTAGAAGAAGGTGAATGAAGTTGAGCCAGATCCAGACAAATAGGGCAGCAAAGATTTTTTTCATAGTCAGGTGGTCTCTGGTGAATGTTTCAGAGTTTATGGCCATGGCAGTGCACGCCCCAAGGCACCTGTCAGCTCTCTTTCCTTTCCGGGGTGTCAATCATTGTGAAGGAGAGGCAGTAAAGATTGGGATTTATTTTGTCGCTTTTCTAATGACGATTAATGAAGAGGTACCCAGTGGATGGCACGAGGGCATTGACCCAAGAGTCTCCTGACAGAGAAGAGATGTGAGGTCTGTTTAGGGTCTGTAGTGAGAGCCCCAGACCTCTGCTGCACATCCCCACTGACCAGTGGAGGTGGACACAGAGGCCCGTGGCAGGCACGTACCCCTGGTAGCCCCACCGTGCCCTGGCAGGCATTTCTGGGTTTCATTGGCATGATGCTGGCAGCTTGTTAGAAAGTTTTAGGTAGCCTTCCTTCAGCACTTTCTTTTTTCCTCTGCCCGAGTGTCTGACATTGCTGTAAGCTCAAACTACGGTGCAACACGTCTCTCTCACATCTGCTCCGGATTTGGCCTTCTGTTCTTGTGCATTTGTTACTGTTCTGCGTCATTACTTTTTCAATTGTACAATGTCATCAGCAGAACAGACAGTCTCATAACCAGGAACTTCGGAGAGTTGGTTTTGTTTTTGTTGTTTTAAATAAGCATAGCGGTAAGCACACGTCGGTTTAACCCTCTTTATTTCAAAGTTGTCACCTCGGTAATCTAGGCGCATGACAGTGGTAGTGCTGGTTCTCAGAACCTGTTTAGAGCATGGCACATGAAAAACAAAACATTCTTTTCACTTTATAGTTATGACTGCTAGATTATCTACATAAATTCACATAAATTTGGTTCTGAATGATTGAGACTTGTCTCTGTCTTCTGTTGAATGTGAAACAGTGGTCTCAGTCAGGGATCAGCAAACTGCGTTTCATGGGCCCACCACCTGTTTTTGGAAATAATTTATGAGAACACAGTCACACCCATTCATATAATTATTATTGTCTCTTCTTGGTTTTAAACTACAAGGGCAGAGTTGAGTAGTTACAACAGAAACCTTATGGATTCTGGCCTAACATACTTGTCTGGCCATTTAGAGAAAAAGTTGTTGGACTGTTTACCTATCGCTTTGGTAGAGTTGAAGACTAGAGCTGGTGTTGGAAACTCCCTTGGTGAACATGCTAGTAGTGGTAGAATGAATCTTCTTTAGTGCAGTTTGGCATTTAAAGAGGCTTAACATTTTTCACAACCTTTATATTAGAAAGACTGCTTTCAATAATTTATACAAAGGAAATGATTACAGAAATTTGTATCTGTAGTTACTGAGAACTTGAAACAACTTGAATCATTAATAGAAGATAAACAATTCATGGTTCATTTGTGCAACAGAATACGATACACTTGTTAAGAATGCAGAACTAGCCGGGCATAGTGACTCACACCTTTAATTCCAGCACTTTGGGAGGCTGAGGTGGGTAGATCACCTGTGGTAAGGAGTTTGAGACCAGCCTGGGCAACATGGTGAAACCCCGCCTCTATTAAAAATACAAAAGTCATCCAAGTGTGGTGGTGCATGCCTGTAATCCCAGCTACTTGGGAGGCTGAGGCACGAGAATCACGTGAATCCCAGGGCAGAGGCTATGGTGAGCTGAGATTGCACTACTGCACTCCAGCCTGGGTGACAGAGACTCTGTCTCAAAGAACAACAAAGAAAACAAAACAGAACTGTCAACGTGTGTGGATATGTGTGTTTTACAAGTGAAAAAGAATCAGGTTAAAAGCCAACATGTATAATATAGATCAGTTTTATAAATATAAATACACGTCAGTGTGTATATTCAGAAAAGAATGGGAAGGCTGTGTCATTAGAAATTGACAGCGGTTATTTTGATGGGTGAGATTGGAAGCAATCTTTTCTCTTTTACATTGTGCAATAAGTATTTGTTACTTTGATAAAGAAATAAGAAAATGAAGGCCACAGTTATTTGAGTCTGAAGTCTAGATGCACCATACGTGCTTCACTTTGAAAATGGAAGCTGCTGGGCAGGAATTCCCTCAATAGCTGGGCCCCTTCATCACCCACCCACCCCTGACTTTAATAAGCATCACACCTGTCCCTGGATGACGCCTTGGCTCTGGCCACACAGGAAGAGCTGTTCTTCCTGTGTCTGAATCCCTCCCTGTCTCCCTGCTCATTCATTCATCTCTTGCCTCTATCCTCAGTCTCTTCATTTATTACAGACTCTTTTTTTATCAGTATTTAACACTGTCATGTCTCGCCCATCTTGCAGGAAATAAGCAGGGTTCCTGTGTCCAGCGCTTTATCCTAAATTCGTTACTCCGTGATTACTTTGTAGAACCTACTGATATTTTCCAGGTAGATAATTGTGTTCAGTTAATGTTTATTTATTCATTCCCACAATAAGTATTTACTGTTTTCTGTATGCTGAATGCCAGGGATGCAGAGATGAACAATTCATAGCTTCTGTTCTCAAGGAGCTTATGGCGGGGGGGGGAATGCCCCCAAACATCCCTTTAATAATTAAAAAACAACAAAACTTTGGTAGTAGGCTTTTTCTTTGAAGAAAGAGGCTTACTATAAGTTGGTGTTTTACCCACTAATTGAAACACATATATATATATTTTTTTTTTTTTTTTTTTTTTTTTTGGAGATGGTGTCTCACTTGCTCTGTCACCCAGGCTGGAGTGCAGTGGCGCTATCTCTGCTCACTGCAACCTCTGCTTCCCGAGTTCAAGTGATTCTTGTGCCTCAGCCTTCTGCGTAGCTGGGATTACAGGCATGTACCAGCATGCCTGGCTAATTTTTGTACTTTTAGTAGAGACAGGGTTTTGCCACGTTGGCCAGGCTAGTCTTGAACTCCTGACCTCAAGTGATGCGCCCGCCTTGGCTTCCCAAAGTGCTGGGATTACAGGCATGAGCCACTGCAACTGTCCAGAAAGATTTTTTTGTTACCTTAATAAGTCATTAGAGAAATGCAAATTAAAACCACAACAAAATATTACTGGCCACCCTGTAGAATGACTGAATTAAGTAAAGTGGCAATGCCAAATGCTAAAAGATGGCAGAACGGTGGGAGTTCCTCTCCACTGCTGGTGGGCGTGCAGGGAATAGCCGCTCTAGAAAACAGCTGGACAGTTTCCTATTTAACACATGACTTAGTAATCCTGCTCCTGAGTGTTTACCCGAGAGAAATCATATTCACAGACGAATGTTTATAGTAAACATTTGTAGTGGCTTTATTCATAATATCAAAAACTAGAAACAACCTAAATGGCTTTCTGTTGGCAAGTAAACACAGTGGGGCATATCCACACTGGAACACTACTCAGCAGAGAAAAGGAATGAATACCGATAGACCCAACAGCTTGGAGGAATTATACATGTATTATGCTGAGTGAAAGAAGCGAGACTCAAAGCTTCACGTGTACTGTATGGTTCCACTTATATGACAAATGGAGACAGCAAAACCAGAGATAGAAAGCAAATCCGTGGCTGCCAAGAGTGGGGCCGAGGGGGCGGGGTTGATTATAAAGGGGCATGTGGGAATTTTGGGGGATGACACAATTGTTCTATATCTTGACTGTGGTGGCAGTTATTCAAAGAACTCTACTTTTAAAAAAGTGATTTTATAAACTGTATCTCAAACCTCAATTTTTTTTTGCAGTAACAATTTTTTTGGATATGTGCTATATTCACATGGTTTAAAAATTTAAACAATATGAAGGAATATGGTGAGGTTTTAAGTTTTAAGTTTCTTATCTTGAAGTCTATTTAGCATATGTGCATGTATATTCTCATTCTTCTAACACAGAACACAGCTTCCGTCTATAATTTTGTATACCAGTACTTTCTCCACTTAGTAGTTATGGTTCTTTTCATATCAGTGCATCGAGATCTTCCCTCCATTTTTGTAGCAGCATGGCATCTTGTATGAGTGCATGCATGTATTTAGCCAGTTCTCCTTTGATGGACCCACTGTCCACGATGGTGCAGTGAATAACCTTGAACACAGTCACTTCCGCTATAACGCTTATGCTGAAAATATAAATTTATTCTAGTGCCACTGATCTATTAGAATAGTGGGAGCTTAACCTGAATTTCATGTTTGCTTATGTGTGATTTCATCCCTGAGAAATACTACATGACTACAGAATACTGTGGAGTTGTGTAGGAGCACACAAAACACACATACACACAACACACACATCCCCGATTTCACCAGCGCCTCCCTCTCACTGTGGGTCACAGCCATCCACAGCTGGTATTGCAAGCTTCCCTTCCACTAAGATTGCCCTCCTTCCCCCACTTCCCAGTAACTCACAAGCTGTAACCCTCTGACCTGCACAAGCTCACTGCAGGTCTTCTTCAAGGTAAAGTGCAGTGTTTTTTTGCATTTCTTTTTTTTTTTTTTTTTGAGACGGAGTCTCGCTCTGCCGCCCAGGCTGGAGTGCTGTGGCCAGATCTCAGCTCACTGCAAGCTCCGCCTCCCGGGTTCACGCCATTCTCCTGCCTCAGCCTCCTGAGTAGCTGGGACTACAGGTGCCCGCCACCTCGCCCGGCTAATTTTTTTTTTTTGTATTAGTAGAGACGGGGTTTCACCGTGTTAGCCAGGATGGTCTCGATCTCCTGACCTCGTGATCCGCCCGTCTCGGCCTCCCAAAGTGCTGGGATTACAGGCTTGAGCCACCGCGCCCAGCCGTTTTTTTGCATTTCTTAACCATTTGACGTAGTTAATATTTCATTTGATGTGTCACTGACAAAGTCTTGAGTGCTGTCTCTGTGACTCCATTTTTGCTAGAGACCCTGTTTTTATTGTTGAATTTTTGCATAGTGCGGTCATTTTTAGGAGCACAGATGTTGCCTTACAGCAGAAATGGGCTGTAGTAAGTGTGCCGGTCTCTTCATTAGAATAGATTGCCCGGTGGGAAGGGATCAGAGCTTTAAGCGTGAATTTTGGAGGGACTGCCTGCTGCTGTGCTATATTTAAATCACGTCATTGGCTTGGTTTTTCCTGTTTCATAAAAAGGTGTGATGATGGAGCTGGAGGGCATGTGTCAACAAGGGTTGAGGATAATCCTGTACCCTGCAGTCTTAAGCTTGTGGGAGTTTCTGGCTGCATGGTGGTCATTAAGGAGGCTCTTGCATGTTGGCGCAAGGCAGATGCCTCATGCAGGTAGGACTCCCAGGACAAGGTGAGATGTGGATGCCTCTCCAGATCTGGGTATGAAGTTATGACTTTTCTCCCTCTGACTTCCCCAAAGTCACCGGAAACAGATTCGTAAGCAGAGAAACAGAAAGGACCAGTTATGAGAATGGGAAGTTTCTGATTGTGAGGGAAGCCCTATGGCAAACCGAGACACGTCCACCAAGTGCCCTCCAGGAAGAACGGCTTGTCGAGGCAGGACCATCCCAAGCACAGAAGCAGCACGGGGTAGAGCACGCATAGCACCATCACTGGAGAAAAGGAGGCGGGTTAATGCTTGCTTCCCTGAAGCTGCGAAGGTGAAAGCCAAAAGTGAGAGAGGAGGAAGAAATTTTAGGAAGTGCACCCAAGTGTTTATTTTGATATTTTACTCTCAAAAAGTTTTATGTTAAAAACTTTGGGAACCCTGCCAGCTTATCAGTTTTGTCTTTGAAGAGTTCTATTTAAAAACAAAGTAACTTGGAACCGAGTAGGAAGACATGTTCCTTTTCTGATCTTACTTAACTGTTAAAAAGTCCACTCAAAGCCCTCAATCTCAGCTTATAGTACAGTAAAGCCAGGAGGAAGCAAACGGCCTCAAGTCTTAGAATGACGGTGGTGGGCTTTACACTGGAATGCCGTTTTCCCACTTTTTAAACTTCTAAAAGCAGAAGGAGCTAGTAATACTGAGGAATAGAAGTTAGGAAAAGAAATTGGGGAAAGCACCTTTGAATAAGTTTGTTTTTAAAATCTAACAGAGGAAGAAAGTCATTAGGTAATTGTGACCAGACAGGTTTGATCCAGAAACTGGTGTTTTAAACCTCATTTTCTTGTCACCAGTGAATTGGAAACCCTGCTCTTATTTTTGAATTGCAGAGTTCATTTCTGCATTTCTCATAAAGATGCTGAAACAGAAGGATGTCTCTCACACATTGATTCATCTTTTGAAAATAGCTACTGATTTGCTAAGCTGTTCTTCATTTCTTACCTTAGGGTTTTCTTATTGGCATTTCTGTATTAAAATTGTCTTGATGTTAATATTACTACACAAGAAGAAATATATTAAACCTGTCACCTTAATAGGAAATCTAATTTTCCTTTCTGTGGGGTCTCTTGCCCTATTGTATTGTTAGATACATTTTTCTTTATAATCTGTTTTGGTGAAGCAGTCTTGCTTTTAGAAAGATGTCTTGACTTTCCGTTGATTTTTTTTTTTTTTGAGATGGAGCCTTGCTGGAGTGCAAGCTGGAGTCCAGCCTTGCTGGACCCAGGCTGGAGTGCAAATGGCACAATCTTCTTGGCTCACTGCAACCTCTGCCTCCCGGGTTCAAGCAATTCTTCCTCCCTAGCCTCCTGGGTGGGGTAGCTGGGATTATAGGCACCCGCCATCACGCCTGGCTAACTTTTTTTTTTTTTTTTTTTTTTTTTTGAGACGAGACGAGAGTCTTGCTCTGTCTCTCAGGCTGGTTGGGGTACAATGGCCTGATCTTGGCTCACTAAAGCTCCACCCCCGGGATTCATGCCATTCTCCTGCCTCAGCCTCCTGAGTAACTGGGACTACAGGCACCCGCCACTATGCCTGGCTCATTTTTTGTATTTTTAGTAGAGACGGGGTTTCACCGTGTTAGCCAGGATGGTCTCGGGATGGTCTCGATCTCCTGACCTCGTGATCCGTCTGCCTCGCCCTCCCAAAGTGCTGGGATTATAGGCATGAGCCACTGCACCCGGCCCCAGTTGATTTTATATGTAGAAAATGTAAAAAGCATTAGATACTAGATTTTTAAATATCTTCATTGAAATACAGAACTATTGTTCATGACTTTAAAGCTTTAAAATAAAGGCTTGTTACCTCTTATTCACTCTTTGGCTGCATAAATGCTAATCCAAAAGGTTAGGGATTGCTCTTGGCTCATTTTGTGGAATCAAATCTTTAAGAATATTTTTGGGTGGCACCAGCTTCTTTGCTTTGTTCTCTCTCCTGTTGTATCCCCCAGAGATGAACAGCATTGGTATAACTTTTAACTTGGAGAAGAAATTTTCTCCTTTGGATTCAAGACGCTTTTGAATATCTACCAGACTGATTTGGTTTATTTAAAAGACAGTGTTTTTCTACTCTTTTTAAGTGGAAGTTGGATGCATAACTTGACTATTACAAGAGCATTTCCTGACCGGTGTGTCCCACGCTGCCTGTCCCCTTTGTTAATTGTCCCGGTGGTCTTGAAGCATCCTGGGAGGCAGGCACTGTTGCAAGCCCACCTCACAGGGGTGGGAGTGGACATTCATGCAGCTTGAGTGGCTTTCCCCAGGTCCTGTGATTCATGAGGCAGAGACCAGGTGCCAGCTCATCTTAGGTGCTGCCGGCCAGACTCAGCCACTCTGATTTGCCTGCTGATTTGAACGAGGACATGTTTGTCAAGCAGTTAATGAGAAAATGATTTTGAAAATTGTAATCAGTCTGGGCACAGTGGCTCACACCTGTAATCCCAGCACTTTGGGAGGCTGAGGCCAGCGGATCACTTCAGGCAGGAGTTCTCGAGACCAGCCTGGCCAACATGGTGAGACCTGGTCTCTACTAAAAATACAAAAATTAGCCGGCCGTGGTGGTGGGCGCTTTTAGCCCCAGCTACTTGGGAGGCTGAGGCATGAGAGTTCCTTGAACCCAGGAGGCGGAGGTTGCAGTGAGCCAAGATCACGCCACTGCACTCCAGCCTAGGCAACAGAATGAGACTCAGTCTCAAAAAAATGTAATCATTTCTTTATCATGTAGCTTGCAATCACTTCTTAATGTAGCTTGCAATCACAATGTTATCTCACATGAAAACTTCTTCCTACTTCAGTGTTTAATGAGTTTAGAGCCAGATTTTGTTCCATTCATGAGGCTTGACAGCTCTTTAATTTCCTTGTAATATGACATTGTTTAGTTCTAGACTGTTACGCATGTCATAACCAAAGAATTTGTTTTAAAGATAAGCCACTAATTTACCTCAAAGCTTCTGCGTGGAGATGCATTCAATTAACATATCTCAGCCTGAGTGGGAAACTTTTAAATATAAGAAAATTCGGCTTACCTACTTGACAGCATTTGCTGTCTGTCTCTCCCTCATCCGCTAAGTATACCAGCAGACAGCCTCCTTAAAATTGTTTCAAAGTTATGTGTTCTTGAGATGATCAAGTGATATTATTTAAAACAAAAATCCTTCTAGAAAACTTCCTTTATATAATGAATAATTACTTAGTCATTAAAGGGTAGCTAGAGATTTCATTTAACATGGCATACTAAATAAAACAGCATATTCCATCTACCACAAATTAGGTAGTGGCTTTACTTAGTATTTACTGATATGTTTTCATATATTTTCAGTAAAAGATTTATATAATGTTATTTCAAATACCTGGATGTTTGTGTTGAATCAAAAACCTGTGTTTTTGAGAGATAATTTTTTTTTACCCTTATGATAGTTGAACCCATCCTCCTAAAATTAGCCCCATCATGGTTACCTCAGCCTTGTCCTCATTTTTATTTTTATTATATATATTTTTAAAGTTTTCTGTTTTTGTTACTGTATTCCTAAATACAGGTTGAGTATCCCTGAACTGAAAGTTTGGGAACGCAAGTGTTTTGAATTTTAGATGTTTTTGGATCTCGGCATATTCAAATATACATAATATCTTGGGACTCTAATTGTGATATTTGTTCATGTTTCATATATACCTTATATACATAGCTTGAAGGTACTTTTATAAAATAATTTTAAATTTGTGCATGAGACAGTTCCAACTGTGACCCGTCACATGAGGTCAGGCATGACATTTTCCACGTGTAGTGTCATGTCAACACTCAGTTTTGGATTTTGGGACCTGTAATAATGATTTAAACTGTTACAAAAGAGTTCTTAATTGTTTGAATGCATCTGTTTTCATTCTCTTAAGTGACTTTCTCTCCTTCCTCCAGCAAATGAAGAAACACCCCTGCCGCCAGTGTGACAAGTCTTTCAGCTCGTCCCACAGCCTGTGCCGGCACAACCGGATCAAGCACAAAGGCATCAGGAAAGTGTACGCCTGCTCGTAAGTCCTGGTTTCTAACGGGACGCAGTCAGAAGACTCAGGAGGAACCTCTGGAAGGTTTTTAGTGTAGTACCATCAATTTGCTATGCTCCACATTTGCTAGATTACATTTCTATTATTGTTTTGGCATAGAGGTTTTGGATTGGGTTGTCACACTTAAATATGAAAATAAAAAGGAGCATTTTCTTGCATATCTCATGTACATTTTTTCTGAGACCATCTCACTCTGTTGCCTAGGTTGGAGTGCAGTGGTGCAATTTTGGCTTACTGCCACCTCTGCCTCCCAGGTTCAAGTGATTCCCCTGCATCAACCTCCTGAGTAGCTGGATTATAGGCACGTACCACCACTCCCAGCTCATGTTTGTATTTTTAGTAGAGACGGGGTTTCACCTTGTTAGCCAGGCTGGTCTCGAACTCCTGACCTTGGGTGATCCACCTGCTTCGACCTTGTAAAGTGCTAGGATGATTACAGGCATGAGCCCTGGCACCCAGCCTGATCCCTGAGTGTCCTGGGGGAGCGATTGATTGGCAGTACATGGTCTCTCTGCACACACCGAGGTGATTTGGCTAGCTTCAGGGCTGGTCACAGATTCAGTCCTCAGCTGGGCCCCTTTGCAGTCACAGCTATCCTATCTACCACAAATTAGGTAGTCGCTTTACTTAGTATTTACTGATATGTTTTCATATTTATGAATTTATGAAATTTTTGAAAAAAATCGACCTATTTTAATAAAGCAGGCCAGAGATAGTTGAGAAAAGAGGTTGGCTGGGGGCAGTCACCACCGAAGGTGGGGCAGCCTGTGACCAAATCCAAGGGACTGGGTGGGCCAACATCAACCGAGACTGCAGTGGACAGTCGTAAGCTGCTACTTCATACATGAACACCAGAACATATCTCATCATTAGTGAAAGTCTCTCACTCACTCAACTGGAATGTGCCTGGAGTGGGTTGATAAGAAGAAAGCATGTCTCATGAGAGAGCCAAGGACCCTGAGGCTAAAGCACTGAAATGTTACATGGATGTCAGTGCAGGCCAGGTGGACCCTATGGATCGGGAGAGTCATGAAGGCTGGCTATCAGATTTGCAGGGGGTTATAATTGGGTAGGAATCATCTGATTCAGTGAAGTTAAAGCTGTTTAGTGAGATAAGAGTGATTATGAATAAAGTCTATGTGTTGAGACCAAATCAAAAGAATCAGAATTTAGAAGGATGCTCTGGGCCAAGATGACAATGGGAGGTCTGGCCCATAATGCTTCACTGATAGGTTTTGTTTATTTCCCCATGAACTTACCATAAAATGCTGGGATTGTTCCACTAACTTATGGCCAACAAAAAATTCATCCTCATGGAGACCCCCCCGTCCTTTGTGGGTGATGCTGGCTCCTGCCACTGCTGTGCAAAGGTCTCTAATAGGATGTCATCAGGGTTTAGGGCCAATCATTATAAATTCCTCCGAAGCCATTTTGAAGGCAGATTTGAGACCACAAGAGACTTTTTGTCCTTCCCTGCATTATTAATACCTGGTTTTATAGCAGCCATGATGACTAGGGCCATTACCTCTTTTTTTTTTTTTGTTTTTGAGACGGAGTTTTGCTCTTGTTGCCCAGGCTGGAGTGCAATGGCGCGATCTCGGCTCACTGCAACCTCTGCCTTCCGGGTTCAACTGATTATCCTGCCTCAGCCTCCTGAGTAGCTGGGATTACAGGCGCACACCACCATGCCTGGCTAATTTTGTATTTTTAGTAGAGACAGGGTTTCTCCATGTTGGGCAGGCTGGTCTCGAACTCCTGACCTCAGGTGATCCACCCGCCTTGGCCTCCCAAAGTTCTGGGATTACAGACCTGAGCCACTGCACCCAGCCAACCTGTTTTCTAAACTATCTTTGGCCTGCTTTATTAAAGAAAAGAGGTCAATTATTTTTCAAAGAAAAACTATTTTTGATCTGCTTATCATCTACTGAGTGACCACACATACTCAACTACCATGAGTATAAACATGCATGTTGCTTTTGTGCTTGGAGGCATTTGGGCTGGACACTCATGTCTTTGTCACGGCAGAGGATAGGAATAATTAAGAGCAGCACGAAGGAGTCAAGGAGGGACTTTATACTAACGTGTTCAGCATGGTGCTCATTCTGAGAATACTGAGTCATTGAAAACTTTTGAAATGCAATATTTTCTCTTTAAAATTAAAGCCATCTAGACCTGTAAATAAAGGAATACTCCTAGCAAAATGGCTGCTTGCATGTTGAACTGTGGTGTGAACTGAGCTCACTGGACCTGTCTGTGTGAACGGATGGCTCGGGAGGCCCTTCAACCATGAGTTCCTCCACAGGAGCTTATTTTGTCAGCAAGTGCGTTATCTCCTTGCCTTTCACCCCACAGGCACTGCCCAGACTCCAGACGTACCTTTACCAAACGACTGATGCTGGAGAAGCACGTCCAGCTGATGCATGGCATCAAGGACCCTGACCTGAAAGAAATGACAGACGCCACCAATGAGGAGGAAACAGAAATAAAAGAAGACACCAAGGTCTAACACTGCAGATGTTTGCTTTACAGTGAAATTGTGTTGACCTGCTTTTCCCATTCTTTTTTTTTTTTTTTTAAGTTTTTGTTGCATAGTTACAGTTTTAAAAATTCAGACTGACCGGGCACAGCGGCTCAACGCCTGTAATCCCAGCACTTTGGGAGGCTGAGGCGGGCGGATCATCCGAGGTCAGGAGTTCGAGACCAGCCTGGCCAACATGGTGAAACCCCGTCTCTATCAAAAAATACAAAAAGTAGCCGGGCATGGTGGCAGGCGCCTTAATCCCAGCTACGTGGGAGGCTGAGGCAGGAGAATCATTTGAACCCGGGAGGTGGAGGTTGCAGTGAGCCAAGATAAAGTCATTGTACTCAAACCTGGGGGACAAGAGCAGGACTTTTCTCTCAAAAAAAAAAAAAAGTTTAAAGAAATAGTTTAGGCTGGGCACGGTGGCTCATGCCTGTAATCCCCACACTTTGGGATGACAAGGCAGGCTGATTACTTGAGGCTAGAAGTTCGAGACCAGCCTGGCCAACATGGTGAAACCCCATCTCTGCTAAAAGTACAAAAGTTAGCTGGGTATGGTGGAGCTCACCTGTAATCCCCAGCTACTCAGGAGGCCGAGGCAGAAGAATCGCTGGAACTCAGGAAGTAGAGGTTGCGGTGTGCTGAGATCACGCCACTGCACTCTAGTATGGGCAAAAGAGTGAGACTCTGTCTCAAAAAAAAAAAAAAAAAGATATTTAAAAAGCCCTCCTGTCTTTGGTGCTGTGCTAGGTCTGGAATGTAACCAAGTAAATGCTTATGTGTGCTTTCAGGGAGTTAATCATTGAGTAAAACCTCATCAGAATACAAGTCAGACTGGTGTGGCATTAAAATACAATACTTCAAGTGCTCCTGGTGATGTGTGAAGCCAGGCTCGGTAGCTCACACCTGTAATCCCAGCACTTTGGGAGGCTGAGGCAGACAATCACGAGGTCAGGAGTTCAAGACCAGCCTGGCCAATATGGTGAAACCCCGTCTCTACTAAAAATACAAAAATTAGCCGGGCATGGTGGTGCATACCTGTAGTCCCAGCTAAGCGGGAGGCTGAGACAGGAGAATTGCTTGAACCCAGGAGGCAGAGGTTGTAGTGAGCCAAGATAGTGCCACTGCACTCCAGGCCGGGCAACAGTGCAAGACTCCGTCTTAAAAAAAAAAAAGAAAAAAAGTGTGTGCAAAGGTAACTTCAGGTCATGGCCACATGTGAAGGTGCACATGAACAGAGCAGAAAAGCTGGGCAGAGAGGAGGGACACATGGGCTTAGGAAGGGGATTCAAAGTGGGATTTAGAGCCCTGGAAGGGAAGGATAAATGGCAGATGCAGCAGGGGAAATGATGTGAAGAAAGGGTAGGGAAAGCTTCCAGTGGCTCTCAGTCGAAAAGCAAAATCCTGGCCGGGCGCGGTGGCTCAAGCCTGTAATCCCAGCACTTTGGGAGGCCGAGACGGGCGGATCACGAGGTCAGGAGATCGAGACCATCCTGGCTAACATGGTGAAACCCCGTCTCTACTAAAAAATACAAAAAAAACTAGCCGGGCGACATGGCGGGCGCCTGTAGTCCCAGCTGCTTGGGAGGCTGAGGCAGGAGAATGGCGTAAACCCAGGAGGCGGAGCTTGCAGTGAGCTGAGACCCGGCCACTGCACTCCAGCCTGGGCGGCAGAGCAAGACTCCGTCTCAAAAAAAAAAAAAAAAAAAACCCGTCTCTACTAAAAAAAATACAAAAAACTAGCCGGGCGTGGTGGCAGGCGCCTGTAGTCCCAGCTACTCGGGAGGCTGAGGCAAGAGAATGGCATAAACCCGGGAGGCGGAGCTTGCAGTGAGCTGAGATCCGGCCACTGCACTCCAGCCTGGGTGACAGAGCGAGACTCCGTCTCAAAAAAAAAAAAAAAAAGAAAAAAAAAAAAGCGAAATCCTGACTGTCTTTCTCACAAGGGGCATTACAGTCCACCACCGCATCTCTCGGACCCTGGTTCCTGCGGGCTCCCTGAGCACTCCTTCCTACTGGCTCTGGCCACCCTTCTGTCCCCCACTCACAAGCCTGTTCCCACCTTAGGCCTTGGCACTCACAGCTTCCTATGTTTGACTGCTTTCCCCACACTGCATTAGGTCTCTTTTCAAATGTCACCTGTCACCAGGCCGTTGCAGACCATACCACATCACCTAGCAGCTACACATACACCCCCATTGCTTCCCATGGCCTCCATCCCACCCTGCTTGGTTGTCCTGGGTTCGACGTGCTGCGTATTTTCTAATTTGTTTCTGTTCATCTAACTCCGCTGTAACAAATTCCAGGAAGCTAGGAGCTCATTTGTCCGCTGCTGTGCCCAGTGGCCAGAGCAGTGCCTGGTAACAACAGCTAGTGGGTTTCTGTCTGGAGTGGAAGAAAGGCGCGGGCCTCTGGGTGGGGTGGCAGACACAGAGCTCTAAAGCCCCTAAATCCCAAAGCGTTCAGCACTTGTTTTCCTGGCAGCTCTAAAGTAAGAGAACCGATCATTTATCAGCCACCGGGAAGAATGGTTTTCAATCGTATCATTTGCTCTCTTTCCCTGAAAGGTCCCCAGTCCCAAGCGGAAGTTGGAAGAACCAGTTCTGGAGTTCAGGCCTCCCAGAGGAGCAATCACTCAACCATTGAAAAAGCTGAAAATCAATGTGTTTAAGGTTCACAAATGTGCCGTGTGTGGCTTCACCACCGAAAACCTGCTGCAGTTCCACGAACACATCCCTCAGCACAAATCCGATGGTTCTTCCTACCAGTGCCGGGAGTGTGGCCTCTGCTACACGTCTCATGTCTCTCTATCCAGGCACCTCTTCATCGTACACAAGTTAAAGGAACCTCAGCCAGTGTCCAAGCAAAATGGGGCTGGGGAAGATAACCAACAGGAGAACAAACCCAGCCACGAGGATGAATCCCCCGATGGCGCCGTGTCAGACAGAAAGTGCAAAGTGTGCGCAAAAACTTTTGAAACTGAAGCTGCCTTAAACACTCACATGCGGACACACGGCATGGCCTTCATCAAATCCAAAAGGATGAGCTCAGCCGAGAAATAGCCACAGATGCTCCAGGAGGACAATCCCTGTCCACATTGGAATAAAAAAAGACATTTTTGTTACAAAAGGTTTGCAGTATAATAGAGTTAACAGTACTGTCTAGGCTGTTGCAATATATTCTCTTTCAGCGTACCTTCCTTCACCTCGTCGTATAGATCCTCGATAAGTATTAAAACAGTATTTGAGTTTCAAAGAGTTTGTATATATTTAAATGAATAACTTTTTATACTCTTTGTTACATGTTTGTATCAGTATTTAGTGGAAAACCATTTGAGTTGTTTTGGGTTAGAATTTTTCTTTTTGTACTGTTTCTTTAAAACAGAGTTCTTAGTAACAGGGGCAGTTCCTGAATTCAAATAAACCATTTTGTATGTTTGGATTTTGAATGGGTTAACTAATCACAGGCTAAAATAATGCCTTTTTTAGTGTTTTTAATTTTTAGAATTCACTACATAAATTGTAAGTAATTGTGGGCCTCAAAAACACTAGGAACTTTTAAGTGTCTTAGCACTTCCTCGATGTGCCTGCCCTGAGGGAGCGAGTTCACATTTGCCACAACTGCGCTCCACTGTGGGCGTGCCTTTGTCTTCAGGCCACGCCAAAGGGTGTTGAAAGGAGCCTTGCAGGTTGCGCCTTTCCCAGGGTGGATAAAAACTGAAGCCAGGAATCTAATAAGGAATGCTGATTTCCTCAATTCCATTTTGAGGAATGGGGAAGGCTATTTTAAAGAAAAAAAATGGGGCTGTTTTTCTGGGCAGATCTGCAAGGCTGGCTTTAAGAGCACAAGGAGGGAAAGGAACGAAAGGGCTGGACTACTGTAAAAGTTACAAATACGTAGTTAGACCAATAGATTTATATAGTCAGGTTTTTGTCATGTAATTTATTAACTATTACAGAAACACAACTAAGAATATCAAGTATTTCTCTGGCTCTTGACAGAAAAAAAATCAGTTGACTTAACCCTTTGCTGTCAAAAGAGTTGGCGTTTCCTGTTCTGGGTGCTACTGCCAAACGTTCTGGTACTTAGAGTCGGGATGCACAACTTCAACCACCGACTTATCAATGCAGCCGCCTGTGTATTGCAATTAATTGGCCGTTACCTTAAGCACTGAGCCACCCGGGTTTAGTTCAGCCACTTCAAGAGTATATTTAACGTCGGTAGTTCTGCTTTATTAAAATGCAGCAGAGGTACTCTTCTGTCCCTTCCGTTGATAGTTCTCTGAGAGAGTTCTAGTTTTTGGTTTCGTTTTGTGTTTTCTTTTGCATTTTATATCTTGTATTTATCCCTGAACATGTTTTGTACTTTTTTTTTTTTTTAAGAAAAGGAATTCTTTTGTGTATATATAGATACTTGCATGATATACTGTAGTCAACGTTCGGTTCCACGAAAGGTCTTGCTGCTGTCAGGTGTTATGCACTCCATCATAACTGTATGAAACACATTTCATATGTAAATAAACGTGGGACATTTGGCCCTTGTGCTTCTGTGAGAGAGTTATTGACGGTGGGTCTCTGACATCTTTGTGAAGCTTGGGAAGTGATTAATTGCAGGGACAAGCTCCAGGATGTTGCAGAATTCTTCCCACTCAGAAGAATGGCATATTCGTTCTCATTAGTAATCAGCTATTTTGTCACTTTCTCGTTGACTCCATCAGTACATCGGTACAATCCGAGGGTGTGAATTTCAGCTTGAAATTCCATTGCTGTTACTTGTTATGGTTGTATTGCTCTAAGTTGTATTCATAGCACTTTTATGTTTCTGCATTTGAACCTTGCAATAAGCCTGTGTGGTAAGCCACATAGGTCCGAATAACCTACTTTTACAATTGAGGAAGCTGAGCTCGGATTCAGTTATTTGCCGAAGCCCTCATAGCTGGTAAGTGGCTTTGCGTATTAGAACCCAAATATTTTGCTTTCTAAATCTAATGCTCGCTCTATGTGGTTATGTACATATTGACAAACATTCATTTATTCAACAAATAAAAAGTATGTACAAAACATGATACAGAATTTTTGTTTTTGGCACCATGACTTTATAAATAACCTGAAAGTCTTTCTACTCTTAAGTACCCAGAGATGCTTAATATAAAATTAACACCTGTTAAATACATAGATGAGAAAACAAAGTTTTTTAAAATGTCCAGAGGTCCAAAATGAAGAAACTAAAATGTAGATTCCAGAAAAACACTACACAATGCTGTAACCCTGGGGGAAAACCTGGATTGTTCAGCTGAAGAGGGAATTGGTAAACTGGAAGATAGCCCTTGAGAAAAGTAGCCTCAGCACAGAGATAAAGTGACATTTCCAATATGAAAGAGAGGTTAGGAATCAAGAACAAAGTGAGAAGATCTAGCTTCAGTTTAATGGAAGTTCCAGAAAGAGGGACTAGAGGGAACTGGGAAGGTAGTGTAGAAAAATCTTAGCCATTAATGAAAGACATTAATACTTGGGTCAACAGTGAATGCTCAACAAAATCATGCTGGGACATAAATTCTGCCCATTCTTCATTACTTGTAGATGCTGGGTGTGTGCATTTGAGGAGGAGTATAACGTGAGGTATGCTCAATTCTTAGGAAGTCCATGTACTCTTGAGTGCAGAAGTGAGAGCTAAGCCTGAAAGAATAGGCTTAGGCCAAGTTGGAAAAACCCTTGAATGAGGCCAGGTATGGTGACTCATGCCTGTAATCCCATAATTTGGGAACCCGAGGTGGGTGGATCACCTGAGGCCCAGAGTTCACGACCAGCCTGGCCAACATAGTGAAACCTCATCTCTATTAAAAACATAAAAAATTAGCTGGGTGCAGTGGCAGGTGCCTGTAATCCTAGCTACTCTGAGGCTGAGGCAGGAGAATCACTTGAACCTGGGAGGCGGAGGTTGCAGTAAGCTGAGATTACACTGTTGCACTCCAACCTGGGCAACAAGACCAAAACTCCATCTCAAAAAAAAAAAAAAAAACCACTGTGAATGATAGGATGAAGGGGTTTGTATTGATAGAGGTAGTCATTTGGACAGGTGAGTGATAGGACCCGGTTCATGGGTGGCAGTGTTTAGGATGGAGTATATCAATCAGGATAGGTCGGGTTATACTGTGGTTATGACCTTAAGTCTAAATAGCTTATCACAAGGCATTTCTTGTTCACATTCAGTGTCCACTGTGGGTTGGCTAGAGGCATGGCTCCGTATCTCCTTGTCCCATTACCCCACTATCAAAAAGCTGCCAGTTGTGTGGCAGAGGGAAAATGCAATGAAATGCTGTGGCCCAGAAGTGACAGGTGCCACTTCTCACAACTCACTGGCCAAAACCAGTCATGCGGAGCCACCTAGTCACAAGGAGGCTGGGAAGTGCAATCCTCCCACGTGCCCAGGAGGCTGAAAGTATTTGGCCATCACAGGAATAACGTTTAAATTGGCATAGCTATGGTCCTGACACAGTAGGAACACTTGACCTAGGGTAGTGGGAGTAGGCTCGGAAAGTGGCTTCAGCTGTAAGTAGCATTTCAGATATAGTTTCCAGAGGGTTTCTTAATGTGGAATACAGAGAAAGTCTGATCTGAAAGTTCAAGCTTATGTGATTCCTTAAATTTTTTCTCAAGGTTTAGGTTACTTAAAAATAGGGAAGTAAGGCCGGGCGCGGTGGCTCAAGCCTGTAATCCCAGCACTTTGGGAGGCCGAGATGGGCGGATCGCGAGGTCAGGAGATCGAGACCTTCCTGGCTAACACGGTGAAACCCCGTCTCTACTAAAAATACAAAAACTAGCCGGGCGAGATGGCGGGCGCCTGTAGTCCCAGCTACTCGGGAGGCTGAGGCAGGAGAATGGCGTAAACTCGGGAGGCGGAGCTTGCAGTGAGCTGAGATCTGGCCACTGCACTCTAGTCCAGGCAACAGAGCGAGACTCCGCCTCAAAAAATAAAAAATAAAAAAATAAAAATAAAAAATAAAAATAGGGAAGTAGGCTGGGCACAGTGGCTCACACCTATAATCCCAGCACTTTGGGAGGCCAAGGCAGGTGGATCACCCTAGATCAGGAGTTCGAAACCAGCCTGGCCCAACATGGTGAAATTCTGTCTCTAACGAAAATACAAATGGCGCCCACCTGTAGTCCCAGCTGTTTGGGAGGCTGAGGCAGGAGAATGGCTCAAACCCAGGAAGCAGAGGTTGCAGTGAGCTGAGATGGTGCTACTGCACTCCAGCCTGGGTGACAGAGCAAGACTCTTATCTCCAAAAAAAAATAATAATATATATATTGTGTATATATAATATATACATAAAAGATATAATACATATATATTTTTTTACTTCCTATATATATATATATATATATAGGAAGTAAAAATTAAGAGCTGATCACTGGGAAGATGATCTTAAGTTTCAGGTATACATACAAAATATGCTTTTGTTTTTAAGTGTTTGGGTGATACATCAATAGCTGAGTAACAAATGCATACAGAAGAATGTCAGCAAAATGTTACTTGCAAAATGAAAATGTTACTTGCAAAAGGAAAATGTAGGCTTACACTGCATGGCAAAGACCACTTCTTCCTCCCAAACACATTTTCTGCAAATTCCTTACTCCTACCACAGCAAGTAGTCCAAAGAACAGCTGTTCTACCCTGAAGCTCTGGTGGGCGTGCCTCACCAGTGTCAGCAGGCTAGTGAGTTTCCATCCTAGGTTCTTTGACCAACAGTGAAATTTCCTCTTGAAATTTTTGGGCAGCCAAGAAATTTATAAAATATGACTCAGAGGAACCCTTCATCTATCCCAAAGGATAGTCTGAAAATAAAAAGTAATGTGCCAAATGTAGGATGCTATTTATGCCATTTAATTTACACACACATATATGCATATGCATGCACACACACACGCATGCGTGCACACACACACACACACACACACTTTGCAAATTTCAGATGCTGTAAGGATTCCAGATTGTAGTTCTTAATTTTAACATACATCTTCTAAATAAGGAACCTACCCTTAGTTAGCTACCTTAAAAACTTGGCTCCTACTCTGGAGGGGTAATACACTCTGCTTAAATGGATCCTTGAAACTTCTTGTTTTCTTTGACAATTTTTGTTTTTGTTTTCTCAGTTTTGAATCTCACATCCTTACCGAGTTAGTTGTAAGCCTTTGGAATATGACAATGTGAATGTCTTTCTTTATAAAGATCATGGTAACCAGAAAACAATCTATAGTAGATGCACAGAATATAAATAGAAAGGATTATTCATAACATCCCACTACGGCAAACTACAAACCAGCAAGACAGGGAGAAACAAAATACATCCCCAACAACCAGAAAACAAATTATAAAATGGCAGTAATAAGTTCTCACCTATCAGTAGTTACTTTGAATGTAAATGGGTTAAATTTTCTAAATTTTCTAATACAAGGACAGAGTGGCTGAATGGATTAAAAAAAGACCCAAGTACCCAACTGTATGCTGCCTACAAGAGACTCAGCTCTCTCTTAAGGATGCACATAGACTGAAAATGAAGGGATGAGAAGATACTGTATGCAAATGGAACCAGAAGAGAGCAGAGGGTAGCTATACCTACATCAGACAAAGCAACTTTAAGTCAAAAGCAACAAAAGAGACAAAGGACATTATAAAACAATGAAAGAGTCAATTCATCGAAAGGATATAACAAATATAAATGTGTCCAACATTGAATGAAACACCTAAACACATAAAGCAAATATTAATAGATCTGAAGGGAGCTAGAAACTATAATGCAATAATAGTAGGGGACATCAATACCCCACTTTCAATAATGGATGACTGTCCAGACAGAAACTTAATAAGAAAACATTGGACTTGAACTACACTTTATGACCTGACAGACATATACAGAACATCCCATCCAACAGTAACAGGATACATATTTTTCTCAAGTACACACAGAACTTTCTCCAGGATGGATCATATGTTTGGCCACAATACAAATCTAAACAAATTTCAGGGGATCAAAATTATATCAAGTATCTTTTCTGACCACAATGGTATGAAACTTGAAATCAGTAACATGAGAAATCTTGGAAAATTCACAAATATGTAGAAATTAAACAACATGGGTCAAAGAAGAACTAAAAAAGAAAATCAAAAAAATTCTGAGACAAATAGAAACAACATACCAAAAACCTATGGGATGCAGCAGAAGCAGTTCCAAGAGGGAAATTTATAGCAAGAAATGCCCGTATTTCTGCAAAAAGTCTCTCCTCGTGCTACTAGAAGTTTCTGAAGTAGCAAGTTGTCATTCTATAGTCACTGTTACCCCCAATCAACCCATTCTGAACAGCCCAGCCTCAATTCACATGGTTTGAGTATGAGGCTGAATTTGAGACTCGGCTTCTCTCAGTCTTTTCAGAGTATTTTCTTTTCACATCCATTTTTTCTTCACAGTCCCAATGGATTTTGAACGTTTTAGTAAAGATTCAATACATTGGATAAAGCTTTCATGATCTTAGCCTACATTTTTCTGGGCATTTGCTCATTCATATTTGCTGCCTTCTTTGGAAATCTAGATTTGGGGGTACCCTAGATCCTGTTTCAATTACAGTCCCAGCAGAATGCAGTACAGCACACTGAAAAAGGTTTAACTTTCAAGAAATTAAGGAAGGTACTATATACACAGAGCTGTGCGCTGGAATAAGGCCTGAGAAGCCTGAGTAGGGGTGGGAGCTGGAGCTGGAGCTGTGGGAAAAGGGCACTCAGGAGGAGCCACTGCCAGAGCCACGGTGAAGCCAGGAAGGTGTGGGGAGCGGAGTCACCGGTAAGCCGTCTCATCACACTCAAAGATTTCCTGCCCACACCTCCCACCTGCCAAAGCTAAATACAAGCTAGAGGACAAAGCAGCCACAGTAATAGTTTATAAATGTCCGTGGGTTGGGCACAAAACAGGACAAAAAAGGGTGGACGAAGGATCTGGGTTTCCGAGTGGAAGGTTATAATGATCACTGACACCTGGCATGCACTTTCAGCAGTGCGTGTTCTATGCCTGTTTAGTCAACATGCATCTCATCCCATACAGGTAGGCTCTCTGATGGAACACGGTACTTCAGATTCTACATTTACCCTTTCTAATTACCTTGCCAGGTTTCTCCTGGAATTATACCTTTTCCCTAGTGGTTATTTTTATGCAAGGAAACAGAATCGCACTTCCCAGAAGATATTCCTTACCAGTTTCTAAATTCAATTTATGAGGTTAGTTCTGACTCATCACGTAGCACATTTATAATGTTTCCCAGTATTTAAGGGAACTGATTATTAAATTTGCCATGCTATTTTATTGCAAGTTGCTTATCCTCAAGCTTTTCTTATAGTTAGAACTGTACATTACATGACCATGGCAGATCTGTTTGCAAACACAGTCCTTGGCAAGACCATGTTTTCACCCAGGGGAGTTCTATAATTAGAGTCCACCATAGCACACCTCCAAGTCCAACTCAGTTCCAGAAAGTGTGGGTTTCGCCCGAGTCCATGAGTCATTTCCTAACCTTCAGGTCAAATCATGCTTAATTGGATTGGTTATTTTTGGAGAACAAATGTTATTTTTTAAGAAAGAACAAGGTAGGCACAGGTCTGCTGATCAGAGAGGATGGTGTGATGTTGACAAGAGTTAATGGGAAGTAGAGCAACATCTTCCACCCTTTCCACGGTGGAAACAGATGCATCTGTAAGCAGGAATAATGAATGTCTCTACTTTGCCAGTTCAGCTCAGCACCTGAACTTCCCTTTCCAGTGTTGGGGGCACCTGCCATTAAATGAATCTTGGCAAGAGATGGATCTTACCTCCCACTGCGGAATCCAGAAGGTCACTCGCCCTGACTCCCAGCAGCCTAACTTCAGGCACGGAGTGACCAAAACTATGCTCCTACTCGACTCTTCAGTAGGTGATACAAGAGAGCAGGCCAGTTAAACACATTTGTCTGGTGGCATGATGGTGGCATGGTGGCAATGGCCGTGGTGACTCTGAATTGAGAGTAACTTTGTGAATTGTCAAGGTGAGGGAAGTCAGTTTATCTTTAAGGAACTACTGGATTGTCTTGGACACAAGCAGTGGCAACATCATGGGGAGAACCTAAAGTTTAGGCTCTTGGTTCCCTCTGAATAAGACACTAGCTAAACAACGTGCCAGTATCCATTGTTTCAGAAGAGACCAAGATAAATGGAAGCGAGTGCCTTTCAATTGCTATGAGACCAGCCCCGGAAGACCTCCCCGCTCCCGTCACCATACCTAACCTCACCTCCTGTCACTTCCCCCCACTCCCACGTCACTCCCTCTTTTTAGTTCCTATCCACGATTCATATTCCTGTTACAGGACCTCGGCACATGCTCTTCCCTCTCCTGGAATGCTCTTTCCCCAGTTCTCCTCATGAGGGCTTTTCACATGTTTCACATCCGGTCCACACAGAAGTCCCCTGCCTGGAGAGCCTTCCCTGATTCCCTTACTGAAATGAGCACACACCTGCCTTGCCACTCTCCATCTCTGCTTCCCCTGTTATTTTTCTCCCTGGCACTTATCACTGCCTGACATGATACACTTATGTGCTAAATATCTGCCATCCCCTGGACAAATGTTCTAAGATTTTCCATGAACTCTCTGCCTGCTTTCTATCTGAAACTGCCATTTCCTCTCATTGCAAGAGGCATTCTTCCTTTTCCAGCCTGAGAGCAGTGGGTATTAGTTATATTTTCCCCTGTGATCCTTATTGACAGTCGAGACTGATCCTTGTTTTCTCAAACCCATTGCCAAGTGATGGGAGGCTGAATGCCCTTTCCTTTTCAATAGTTACTTGAATAACGTGACCGTGTCATAAATAATAGCACCAGCCAGTTGATTGCTGCTGCTTCCGGAAATGTTAGAGGCCTGCTTTCAGGAAATGAAGGCATTATTTATTTTCATGTCCTATTTTTATGCCCAGCAAACTGCTTGCAAAAAAACAAAAAACAAAACAGTTACCTAAAATATTTTTGTAAAATGACTGAGCCTCCTTGAGCCTTGATTAGTCATAATTTTTTTTTTCTTAGGGGTTGGGACAAACAGAAGGATCTTGAGCTATTAGTTACCCAGAAGTAAGATCTTCTTTTTCCTTTTTATTTAGGTAGTATTTTTAAAGCATCGTAAGTGGTTTTTATTACTAATGATTAAAATGTAGAGGTGAGTTCTGCTCATTATATTTTTTCCCCACTTGAAAAAGATGAAGTATTTAATGCTGAATTCTAAAAGCAATGTCATTCTTACTTTCAGTGACTACATGACACCAGCAACTAACCCGGGAATAAATCCAAGTTTCAGAGATTTTTCTGTTTAATCATTCATACAGACTTCCCTTGGTATTGGCAGTGGAAAAGTTCCAGAACCACTTCCTGTGAATACCAAAACCCACTGATACTCCCGGATATAAAATTGTCTTGTATTTGCATATAATCTACACACATTCTCCCCTATACTTTAAATCATCTCTACAGTACATACAATACCTAATATGATGTAAGTAGTTGTTACACTATATTGTCTTTTTATTTGTACTTTTAAAGGTTGTTTTTTTTCCCCTCTGAATATTTTCTTTCAATCTATGGATTTGAAACCAGCAGATACAAAGGACTGACTGTATTCAAATTATCTAAACCTCTAGTTTTTTCAGTCCCCTCCCTTACCTTCTCCTAAGGTAGAAAGATGGTTAAGCAAATCAAAACCCAAAAAGCAACTTGGCAGTGAGAGCTCTAATGCTAACAAACACTTATTTAGGACTCAGGATTCTATCAATGTTTTTGTATCATGAGCTTTAGGTTCATGCTATAATGCAACTGTGTGAACTGGGCTGAGTTCACAATTTTACAGATAGGGAAACTGAACCTGCTTCTGTAAGAGCCAAGACTTAAACCCTGGGTTCTGGCACCAAATTTGGTTTCCTTTTTCCTACAAGTTGTTGATTTATCTATATATTCCAAGTTGGATGCTTTCATTTTTGCATCGAAATTTCAGTGTCGACTTCAATTAGACAACACTTTCAGAGGTGTTTAATAATAACACATTAATGGTAAAAAAAAAAAAAAATCTTTTGTATTGTTTGTTTTTTGTACAGATGGGGTTTTGCCATGTTGCCCAGGTTGGTCTTGAGCTCCTGAGCTCAAAGAAATCTGCCTGCTTCAGCCTCCCAGAGTGCTGGGATTAGAGGCCACTGTGCTCAGCCGAAAATACTTTTGAAGGTAGATGCAGAGGATTTCAAAGTTAGAGGAGACCTAAGAAGTAATTTGTACAAGGACCATCTGAGGCTTGAATCTCTCTAATGCCTTCATTCGTGGTCAACCAACAGCTGAGCACTTCCAAGGCTGGAGACCGTGATGTCATTTGAAAGAGCCCCAGTTTATCTTTGAGTAGTTTTGACTAGAAAATTCTGTGTTTTAAAGCTGCCTCCCTTTGTAACTTGGATCTAAATTATCTGTCTTTTTTTTTTCAGGGAATTATTTACCTGATAGTGTGTTAACTATTTCAGCTTGTGTGCCTGAATGTTTGTTTCAAGCCGATAAAAACAATCCTAAACTGCCACAGTACCTACTGTTGATTAAGAGTCTACAAAAGGTCAGACACCCTAATGTCCCCTTGTAGACACATTATCAGGATAACTGGTATATTATCTGCCAGGTATGTAGTGGGCATTTAGAATATAAGGACAATACGTAGCATTTCTTGAGTATTTATAATAGGCCAGGAACTCTTTCAATACTTTTTTTTTTTGAGACAGGGTCTTGCTCTGTTGTCCAGGCTGGTGTGCCATAGCACAAACACAGCTCACTGCATCCTCGACCTCCTGGCCTCAGGCAATCATCCCACCTCAGCCTGCTGAGTATCTGGGACTACAGGTGTGTGCTTGGCTAATTTTATAAATTTTTGGTAGAGACAGGGATCTCACCATGTTGCCCAGGCTGGTTGACCTCCTGGGCTCAAGTGAGTCTCCCGCTCAGCCTCCCAAAGTGTTGGGATTATAAACATGCGCCACTACACCCAGCCTCTTTCAATACTTTTAACATTTTTTTTTTTTTTTAAAAGACATAGGATCTTGCTCTGATGCGCAGGCTGGAGTGCAGTTGTGTAATCATAGCTCACTGTAACCTCTAACTCCTGGGCTCACGCAATCCTCCTGCGTTGGCCTCCCAAAGTGCTGGGATGGCAGGAATGAGCCACCACACTTGGCCTTCTTTCAATACTTTATATTAAATTTCATAATTCCAAGGTGTAGAAACTATGAGTATCTTCATTTTCAAGATAAGATCAATGAGACAGCACAATTGCTCTAGGTCACACAGCCAGTAAGGAACAGCTTTGGCTCTTAATCACTACCCAGAAGGCCTGAGAACATCCCAGGATGATAAAAAGAGCACAGTGCCTGCCCTCCTGGAGCTTCCAGTCTAAAAGAAAAAAGGAGGCAGAAATAGATACCTTCAAAGTGAGAAGGTAAAGGGAGTGTGCAAAGCAATTAGGCAGCAGAGAGAACAGGCTATTCTCATAGCCTACTCTCAGAGGGGAAGCCCAGAAGGGCTTCCTGGAAGAGCCAACACCTACTTAGAATAAGTAGGAATAGATGAGGATGCCGAGCAGGAGCGGAGCTGGGAGAAGGTCACTCCAGACAGAGGGCAGGGCATGAACAAAGGAACCGAAGTCAGAGTCGGCGGGGTGTGTGCATAGAAAGGGGTGGTCCGGGATGCTAGAATAGAAGATGCTCTGAAGCCAAATGGCAGCAGGAAGTACAACTAAGTCACAGCCACCCACAAGTGCAGATGTGTTCCAGCAGTGTAAACAAGGTCTACAGAAATTGCTTCCCATTTTAAATGGAGATATATGGAAATTACTATTTAAAGCAAGTCTTTCTGGAAAAAGAATATTTACACTGTGAGAAATCCAGATCGACACGTTTTATGTTTCCTTAAAGTAGTTGCGTACCATTCCCAAGGTCCTTCGTCAGCATCTGACTTCCCAGGATATGTTTTCCAAACTCCCACGTGTGGATGTGTGTGCATATTTGTCCTGCTGCAAAAACTTCCTTCCCACGGCGCAGTTCAACACTCCCACGCTGATACCGCTCTCAAAGTCCAGCACATGCTTTAGCAGATGCAAACCCTATGCAGACCATCACGGAGAGGTCCTTCTTTGCTTATCATTCATCCAAATGTTTTACGAGTTCATCATCCTTCTTGGACAAAAGCCAAATATTGCCATTTAACATAGTCACTATATTTTTGAAACCCAGAGATGTATACCAGGCCATCTAACCAGAGAAAATCCAGCTTATCCATGTTAACTGGAAATGTTAATCTGCATAACCAAAGGAAGCCAGGTGGTCAGCGGCCCCCACATCCACAGTGCTGTGTTACTCAACAATAACAAGTTGTATATAAATTGGTTTCCATGGTTTGTTCATCTTGGCCGCTTTGCAGGTGGCTGGGAGACGCAGCTTGTCTCTCTGCCTATTAAAGAGTGAGCATGTCCCATTTACCTGCAACATATCATACACCAGTGTTTCATAAATATAAGGCTGTTGATCCAAGATGTGAGGCTTATCCTAACAGGTTAGGAGACAATGATGGGCCTGACTCTACTATTTTGCCTGCTGTCTTTTCAATTTACTTTTGTTTTTCCTGCAAGAAACATTTCTCTGAAGTGCATGCAAGATACTGATGAATTCCTTTCTGATCTGAATTCAGTGAAGCCCAAAGAATACGCTCTAAGAAGTAAGTAGGTTTCCCTGGCCCATTGCAGAGGTGAACACAGGGCAGTGGAGGTTTGTGCTGGGAACATTCTAGATAAATTCTTGAGAATTAAAGACACAGAACCAGAAAGGAAAGAGAAGATGAGCCTTAATTTGCATTTTGCCAGGAATCAAAAAGGGAGGAGGAATTTTTAATGTAGGAGGCTTTACCATCAGTCTAGCCAGAAGAATCTCATGAAGATCACCCTCTTAAGATGAAAGGCCGGGCATGGGGGGCTCACATCTGTATCCCAGCACTTTCGGAGGCCAAGGTGGGTGGATCACTTGAGGTCAGAAGTTCGAGACCCGCCCAGCGAACATGGTAAAACCCCATCTCTACCACAAACACAAAAATTAGCCAGGTGTGGTGGTACACACCTGTAATCCCAGCTACTTGGGAGGCTGAAGCAGAAGAATCACTTGAACCTAGAAGGCAGAGGTTGCAGCGAGCAGAGATCATGTCAGCCTGGGCAACAGAGTGAGTCTTCTCAAAAAAGAAAGATGAGAATAGTTTATACACTGTATGATGCTTATTATTAACATTATTGATGTCATCAATATGGATAACATTTCACTGTCATACGAGATATCTTGGGTTTTTTTTTTTGAGATGGAGTCTCACTCTGTCACCCAGGCTGGAGTACAATGGTGTGATCTTGGCTCACTGTAACCTCTGCCTTCTGGGTTCAAGTGATCCTCAGCCTCCCGAGTAGCTGGGATTATAGACACCCGCCACTATGCCTAATTTTTGTATTTTTAGTAGAGACAGGGTTTCACCATGTTGGTCAGGCTGGTCTCAAACTCCTGACCTCGTGATCCACCCGCCTCAGCCTCCCAAAGTGCTGGGATTACAGGCATGAGCCACTGCGCCTGGAGGGCTTCTTTTTCTAGACATTTAGTTTGCTTTTGGTAATGATTTGCTTCCTTATTCGGGGGAAAAAGTCTTGCCCATTCTGTGCTTGATAGTACATGCTAAGGAGTGTGTTGGTAAATGTGTGGGCTCAAGCTGGATGGAGTGAGACTGCAGCCACACTTCTTGGCATGTAATAGAGATGGACTTCAGATGCTTAGAAGTTTGTTATTAGTTTCCCAAAATCATTCCTACAACTAAAGAGACACACACTTTCCTGTCAGAAAGGGACAAAAAAATCAGATGTGTTTTCACTGGGGTAACCTCTTTTTCAGAAGAATGATTCATAGTTGATACTGATGGGAACCACTAACAAGGAAAAATGTAAAAACTTGCTTTTTCCAAAGCCAGACAAACGAACATAGCAATTTACATTCACATTTTGAATGCATGACTAATGTACTTTGTATTGAAAAATGCTTAGTAGCATAATATCCATTGTAAAGGTAATCAAAAGCTTTCATCTGATATTTTGTAATTCAAAATAGCACATAAGGCCGAGCACGGTGGCTCACGCCTGTAATCCCAGCACTTTGAGAGGCTGAGGTAAGCGGATCACCTGAGGTAAGGAGTTCAGGACCAGCCTGGCCAACATGGTGAAACCCCATCTCTACTAAAAATACAAATATCAGCCCGGCATGGTCGTGGGTGCCTATAATCTCAGCTACTTGGGAGGCTGAGTAATGAGAATCGCTTGAACCTGGGAGGTGGAGGTTACAGTGAGTCAAGATCGTGCCACTGCACTCCTGCCTGGGAGACAAGAGTAAGGCTTCATCTCAAAAAAACAAAAAACAGCAAACAAAAAAACATAATTTGAAGCAGTTGCCATCCTACACGGGATTAGATGTCCGGATACTTAATGAAATAGCAAGAGAATACAAATCCAATTGATTTACTAGCCATCTTCTGCAAGTCTCATTTTGAAATTGATTGTTTTGCTCCAACACTTAGTGATGTTGTAGGGAACATTCTGACAAACTGGGGCCAAATAAGTGGGCCAAGAAAATCCAGACGGTGCGGTGGCTGGCTCAGATTCCTGGTGATGAGGTGGTGGCACATATTGTCATCATTAGTCACAGCCATGTTAACGCTATATTTGCCTTGTAAGTTGCTCTAGTCATGCACTGACCATGTTCCATCTGTAGGAGCCTGAAAATTGAAAATCTTTTAAGTTAAAAAGATTTTTCCAAGATAAATGGTTCGGGAAAGAATTGAATGATTTACCTAAGTGGATAGATGACTTAATTTATTGTAACAGATGAATACAATACTTGGTAGTTTTTTAAACTGATTTTCATTCTAATGTACCAGAAAATACTTGGCATTGTTGCTCTGACATTTTGCCTGAGAATTTTGAGCACAGCATGTCGTTCTGACCTTAGTTCTCAGTTTGGTTTTCCTGGCAGTCATGTGGATGGAAAAAGAATAAGAGTCACTGGTGAGTGAGTACTTTAATACAGTAGGCATCATTCCGAGGCTTGGGCGGGAGCGGTGCCATTTAGTTCTAGCAGCCACTATGCGGGGGAGGAGAGTGTTAGTATCATCTCTTTTATACAAGAGGAAATGGAGCCACAGAAATGCAAAGTATCCTGCCTGCAGTGGTAGAAATAAGATTTGAGCTCACATCGTCCAATTCCTGAGTCTGCACTTTTAATTGTTGAATAAAATAAGCAACAACAGGGCTGGGCACAGTGGCTCATGCCTGTAACCCCCGCACTTTGGGAGGCTGAGGCAAGTGCATTGCTTGAGCTCAGGAGTTTGAGACTAGCCTGGCCAACATGGTGAAACCCCGTCTCTACTAAAAATCAAAAAGTTAGCCTGGTGTGGTGGCACAGGCCTGTAGTCCCAGCTGCTCAGGAGGCTGAGGTGGGAGGATTCCTTGAGCATGGGAGGCGGAGATTGCAGAGAGCCGAGATTGCTCCACCGCACTCCAGCCTGGGTGACAGAGCAAGACTCTCTCAATAAAATAAAATAAGCCACAAGAGAAACAAGAAAAACAAAATAAAACCCAGCAACAAAAAGAGTGAAGCAGAGCTACACATATGGATCACATGGAAATAACATCAAGAAGAAAAAAACAAGCTGTAGGAAGTTATATATATACATAAGTTTAAACAAATGCAATTTAAGGTGCTGTCTTGCTCTATATGGTTCTGCATATGTAGTACAAGTGTTCAGAAATGCATGAGAACGATAACCTCCAAATTCAGTCCAGGGCTAGCCTTGGTGGGGATGCAATTAGGAACACACATTTCAAATGATTGGTCAAGTTTTATTTTTTAAGCTGGGTGGTGGGAACATAGGCACTTGTTTTATTGTTTATGACTTTTTAATGTATTAAATATTGCACAATAACCTTTTTTTTTTTTTTTGAGACAGAGTTTCACTCTTGTCACCCAGGCTAGAGTGCAATGGCGTAATCTCTGCACCTCTGCCTCCCGGATTCAAGTGATTTTCCCGCCTCAACCTCCCAAGTAGCTGGGATTACAGGCATGCACCACCACGCCCGGCTAATTTTTGCATTTTTAGTAGAAACGGGGTTTCACCATGTTGAACAGTCTGAGCTCGAACTCCTGACCTCAAGAGATCTGCCCACCTCGGCCTCCTGAAGTGCTAGGATTACAGGCATGAGCCACCATGCCCAGCTGCATGATGGCATTTTTAAATGCCACCTCCAAGCCCCAAACACGAAGATGGTGGCAGGCATGGGCTGTGTAGGAGCTTGGATAATGGGCCAGGGCCGGAGGAATAAGGTGGAGAGAGAGTCCTTGAGTCACGGCTGTTCTAGAACAGGAGAGAGACTGATATTTAGAGACACTCAATCCAGCAGTGGGTAAGATAGATTAAAGGGGGCGGCCATGGTAGGAAACACTGTAGTAATCTGACTCTAAAAGGAGGCTCTGTTTCAAACTTTCCACCATCTTTTTCCATTTGCTTTCTAACATTCTCAGGTCCACCATCCTTACAGAAACAAAATCCACCACATACATTTGTATGCTTTGGTTTTGCCACCCTCCTGAATCTTGGGGTTTTATTTTATGTCCCTTTTTGCTGCTAAAGTCCTCAGCGAGCATTCTGGTCTGTTTCTGGTTTTGTTGCTGTTGTTTTAAACTCTGTAAAGCTCAGAAGTCCTACATTCAACCTCTTATCACGTACAAAAACCACATCCAGGCCAGGCACAGTGGCTCATGCCTGTAATCCCAGTACTTTGAGAGGCCCAGGCAGGCAGATCACCTGAGGTCAGGAGTTCAAGAGCAACCTGGCCAACATCGTGAAGCCCCATCTTTACTAAAAATACAAAAATTAGCCGGGCATGGTGGTGGGCGCCTGTAATCCTGGCTACTTGGGAGGCTGAAGCAGGAGAGTTGCTTGAACCCAGGAGGCAGAGGTTGCAGTGAGCTGAGATCACTCCATTGCACTCCAGCCTGGGTGACAAGAACGAAACTCCATCTCAAAAACAAAACACAACAAAAACCACATCCCAAAAGATCACTGGTATCCTCTCTCCTGATTATTTTAAATGTTCTTTCTCCTTGATGTCTACAAAGAGTCAAACACTGTAAAATACTTGAAGGGATTTATTCTGAGCCAAAATGAGTGACTGATGTCCTGTGACCACAGCCCCAGGAGATCCTGAGAACATGTGCCCAGGTGGTCAGACTGCAGGTTGGTACATTTCAGGGAGATATGAGACATCAGTCAATACACGTAAGATGTGTATTGGTTTGGTCTGAAAAGGCAGGACAACTGGAAGGGAGTGGGGTGGCTTCTAGGTCATAGGTGGGTTCAAAGCTTTTCCTATTGGCAATTGGTTGAAAAAGTTTATCTAAAGACCTGGAATCCATAGAAGGAAGTGTGTGGGTTAAGATAAGGGATTATGGAGACCTAGGTTATTATGCAGATGAAGCCTCCAGGTAACAAGCTTCAGAGACAATAGATTGTCAATGTCTCTTATCAGACTTAAGCCTCCTCTATCAGTCTTATGTTAACACTGGCCAGTTGTGCCTGAATTCTGAAAGGGAGGAGGGTATAATGAGGGATGCCCCCCTCCCTTCCCACTGTGGCCTGAACGAGTTTTTCAGGTTGACTTTGGAATGCCCTTGGCTGAAAGGAAGGGTGCATTCAGATGGTTGGGGGTCTTAGAATCGTATTTTTGGTTTACATTAACCACCATGGAATGAGCTGCCTTCCTCTTTCTTCATACTTGTCTATTTCTATTATAATTCAGGGTTGGTTCCCTGTCTGGGCTGTCCTACTATGTTGATAATTGGTCTCTTTTCTCCTCTTTCTCTCTCTGCCTGACCCCCTGAACCTTCCCACAGGCACTTTGTTCCTTTCCTCATTGTACTTCTCTTGTAAACGAATCAAGGTTTAGAGACAGGATACTAGGCAGTGGAAATTGTGCTAGGCTGGCAATAAGGCCTGGGACCACCTCCTGGTTAGGCCAATCACCAGCTGTGTGGCCTCACCCAAGCCACATCACCTTGTTTAACACATTGCCTTTAACAAGGTTCCTCACCTGTAAATGACCAGGCTGTGTCCTCAATTCTGGAAATCTACAGCAACTTTAAAGAATTCCAACCAAACCCTCATGACACATAGTTTACCTATAACAAACCTGCACATATACCCAGAACCTAAAATAAAAAAAGGACTTCTGACTCCTAAGCCCAGCAGTGTGCTACAGACAGTCTGTGCTGGCTTGTGAGTGCCAGTTGTTAAGTGTCAAGGTGGTTGTTAAATATAATTATTTTTAGGGGCTAACTCACGCAAATTTATAATTAAATTATATTAAGAACAAAAAGTAATAGATTTTTCTTTTTTTTTTTTTGAGACTGAGTCACTCTGTCACCCAGGCTAGAGTACAGTGGGGCAATCTTGACTCACTGCAGCCTCCCCCTCCTGGGTTCAAGCAATTCTCCTGCCTCAGCCTTCCAAGCAGCTGGGATTACAGGTGTGCGCTGCCATACCTGGCCAATGTTTGTACTTTTAGTAGAGATGGGGTTTCACCAAGTTGGTCAGGCTGTTCTCAAACTCCTGACCTCAGGTGATCTGCCCACCTTGGCCTCCCAAAGTGCTGGGATTACAGGTGTAAGCCACCATGCCCAGCCCAAAAGTAATAAATATTCAAAACTCATCACTTCCCAATTATTTTACTACATTAGAAAAAAAAATCTATGTCTTATGTTAACAATGGCCAGTTGTGCCGGGTACAGGCTGGGTACAGTGGCTCACGCCTGTAATCCCAGCACTTTGGGAGGTTGAGGTGGGTGGATCACGAGGTCAGGAGATTGAGAGTTTCCTGGCCAATATGGTGAAACCCCGTCTATATTAAAAATACAAAAGTTAGCTGGGTGTGGTGGCATGTGCCTGTAATCCCAACTACTCAGGAGGCTGAGGCAGAAGAATCGCTTGAACCTGGGAGGTGGAGGTTGCAAAGAGCCAAAATTGCACCACTGCACTCCAGCCTGGCGACAGAGTGAGACTGTCTCAAAAAAAAAAAAAAAAAAGAAAAAGAAAAAAAATCTATCTGTATTCTTAAAGCTATTTACAGCTCTCGTGTCTGTACAGTGGAAGTCACTGCTGTGCTACTGTGCGTGGCCTTCTAGGTTTGTGTTCAGGGACGTCACCTTGAGAGCTGGGAGTCAGCCATGGGGGCCTGTCTTCATCAGGGAAGTCAGCAATAGCTGTAAGTCAGGGCTTGATTTATTGTTTTATTGTCTAGACTGAGGAAATTGATGGATAAAATCTTGAGTGCAAATTAGAAGTGTGTAATGTCTAACCATTACATTAGGAATAGCACAAAAAGATAAGGAAGTATCTTCAGTACTCCAACTGTCATAAAATTCAGCAAAAAATTTGCTCACATCATGGACAAATAAGTTCTGACATACATCTTCCTTGTTTCACGTCGGTATTACTCATTGACGTAAATGAAAATATCAACATTCATGTTGGGACGATACTTAGTCAACTGAAACCATAGATTGGCTACGGATACAAGAGTTGGGTAAAAATCAGTGAAAGTATTCTGAGAGAATCAATTCATTATATGTGGAATTGATACTAAGGACCTCATTATTATACTACAGGCTTCATTATTTGTAATTTGTGTATGTTATGGGCTGACTTGTGTTTCCCTCAAATTCATATGTTTAAGTCCCAGTACGTCAGGATGGGATTCTATTTGGAGACAGGGTCTTTAAAGAGATAATTGGGCCAGACGTGGCGATTCATGCCTGTAATCCCAGCTCTTTGGGAGGCCAAGGTGGGAGGATTGCTTGAGTCCAGGAGTTCAAGACCAGTCTGGGCAACAGGGCTAAACTATCTCTACAAAAAATACAAAAATTTAGCTGGGCATGGTGGCACATGCCTGTAATCTCGGCTGCCCAGGGGTCTAAGGTGGGGGGATCACCTGAGCCTGGGAGTTCGAGGCTACAGTGAGCTGTGATTGTGGCACTGTATTCCAGCCTGGGTGATGGAGTAAGACCCTGTCTCAAAAAAAAAAAAAAAAAGAGATTATTAAGCCCAGATGAGATGAGTTGGGGTGGCGGTTGTCTTAACCAATAACTGGTGCCCCTTATAAGAAAAGGAGCTTGGGACATAGACATACATGGAGGGAAGACCACATGGGGACACAAGACGACAGTCTCCTAGAGGATAAGGAGAGAGGCCTCAGAAGCAGCCAACCCTGCCAGTGCCTTGGTCTCGGCATACAGCCTCCAGAACTGGGAGAAATGAATTCCTGTTGTTTAAGCCAGCCAGGCTGTGGTACTTCATTATGGCATCCCTAGCGAATGAATCCAGTGTCCCACATGGTTTTTATATCAGTGTAATCGATACTAATCCCCACCTGGTGAGTGTTATAGGTTGAACGTATCTTCCCAAAAGATATGTTGAAACCATAACCCCCTGGTTCCTGTGAATGTTAAGTTACTTGGAAATAAGGTCTTTGCAGATATGTAAGGGGAGGTAATAGTAGATTAGGGTAGGCCCTAATCCCATTATTGGTGTCCTTATAAAAGGGAAATTTGGACACAGACACAGAGGGAGAACATTCCATAAGGATGGAGAGGAGACTGGGGTGATGCCTCCCGGCCTAGGGCTGCTGGCAACCTCTAGAAGCTGGCGGAGCATGGAACTGGTTCTTCCTCGGAGCCTCCGAAGGAACCAATGCTGCTCAGCCTTTGATTTCAGATTTCTAGTCCCTAGAACTGTGAGATAAAACATCTCTGTTGTTTTAAGCCACTCAGTTTGTGGAAAATTCTGAAGACAGCACTAGCAAACTAATACAAAGAACTATGAATTAACACCTTTCAAATGCACTCTAGAATCAAAAGCATGTATTTATCATCCAGAATGGAGAGAAAAAAAAAAAAAAAGTAAAGCACTGTGTCTCGGGTAGGTCCAGGGACTCATTTTCCTTGAGATGTAGCAGAGCTTTTTTTTTTTTTTTTGAGGAGTCTCACTCTGTCACCAGGCTAGAGTGCAGTGGCATGATCTCAGCTCACTGCAACCTCTACCTCACCGGTTCAAGTGATTCTCCTGCCTCAGCCTCCCGAGTAAGCTGGGACTACAGGTGCACACCAACACACCTGGCTCATTTTTGTACTTTTTCTGGTAGAGATAGGTTTTGCCGTGTTGGCCAGGCTGGTCTTGAACTCCTGACCTCAGGTGATCTGCCTGCCTTGGCCTCCCAACATGCTGGGATTACAGGTGTGAGCCACCGTGCCTCGCCCCAGAGCACTTTCTTAAAGTGCAACCAGCCCATGTGTGTCTACAGCAGAGAACTTGCAGGGGAAGCTACTGATGTGGAATTTTAACTTCTCTCAGCAGATCCTGGCTCCCTCCCAGGTTTCATGTGATTGCTGCATTTTGCTGCACTTGATTCCTCTGGGACAGAATGATGAGGGAGGAAGGGAGGCCTCTGGATCCCAAGCAGCCTGCCGGGCTTTTCATTTCCTGTTTCTCTAATCTCATCACATTCTTGAAAATTTCCCCAAGCAGCTACTTTTGCTCTGAGACTTTCTTAACCCTTCAAGTCCCTCTTCCTTGGTTCCTATACCAAGCCCTGAGCCCACCCTATTGGCCAGAGTACTGAGTTTCCTACTCGGGTCACCTGCTCCCTTTGGATTCCATGTTTCCCTCCTGGAATGCTTATTTCATGTCTCTTGTCCGTGTGCCTCATCTTCTCTCCTGGAAGCCAAGGCCACAGCTGATGCCTTGTTGGAGGCAGGGGTCTGCAGGCAGACACTGAATGGACTAGCACCCTTCACAGGCCCCCGGCCGAGCCTGGGTCCCCTGTCACCAGGGCAGATCTGGTCATCTTGATTTTCAGTCTCTGAATGTTGCCTCTCTTCCCACCCAGCTGTTAGTCTGAAGGGCATTTTACTCAAGGCCAGATCCTCTCCTGATGCTAGAGCAAGGGACAGAAAAGATGCTGAGATGAAGCAAATGTTAAGGTAAAGGTGAAACTGGGCTTCACTGAAATTCTGGGTTCACTGGATGCCAAATATCCATGCTGCAGTAGACTGAAACACGGTCCCCCAAAAGACATCTCAATTCCTGGAGCCTGTGAATATTACCTTATATGGAAACAGGGTCTTTGCAGAAGTGATTAAGGATCTTAAAATGTGGGGGTTGTCCTGGATTATCCAGGTGGGCCCTAAATGCAGCCCCATGTATCCTTAGAAGAGAGTGACAGGCCGGGCACAGTGGCTCACGCTGGTAATCCCACACTTTGGGAGGCTGAGGCAGGTGGATCACTGAAGGTCAAGAGTTCGAAACCAGTCTGGCCAACATGGTGAAACCTCGTCTTTACTATAAATACAAAAATTAGCCAGGCATGGTGGCAGGTGCTTGTAATCCCAGCTACTTGGGAGGCTGAGCGGGAGAATTGCTTGAAACTGAAAGGTGGAGGTTGGAGTGAGCTGAGATCGCGCCACTGCACTCCAGCCTGGGCGACAGTGAGACTTCATCTCAAAAAAAAAAAAAAAAGGGAGACAGGAGGAAATATGCATCCACCACACATGCACACGGAGACGATGTGGCCACAGAGGCAGAGTTTGGAATGCTGTGGCCACAATCCAAGGGAGGCCGGCAGCTGGAGGAAGGAAAGAACAGATTCTTCCCTGAAGCCCCTACAAGGAGTGCAGCCCTTGCTAACACCTTGGTTTCAGTCCAGTCATATTTATTTTGGATTTCTGGCCTCCAGAACTATGAGAAAATAACTTTCTATAGTTTTAAGCTATGAAATCTGTGGTAATTGTTACAGTAGCTACAAGAAATTAACATGCATGCTATTCTTGTTCTTTTGGTCTAAGATTAATAGCCGACCAGACACAAGGGGACTGCCAGGAGGTGTCTGCTAAGAGCCTGTCTCAGGAACCAGGCTGTGAAATGGAGAGCACATTCAGCTCTTTAACCACAAGGAAATCTCTGGCACCTGCTAGTTAGCGTTTTACCTGTATGCCCTGTATTGTCAACTATAAGACAAGGACTATTCTTGTTTTCAAAAATCTCCAATGTAACATAGCAATCTGGTAGGTGCTTAATAAAAGCTTGAAACTCATAATTCCTTTCAGGATTTGTTTCTGGCCTAGCATTCCAGAAGGTTCCACTGCCTTCAACTTCATGATGTCAACACATCATATTTAAAAACTTAAGACTGTAGACCGAGGCCTCCTTTTTCCTCTATTCAAACCCAGAAATTAATCAGCTGTGCATTTTAATATCCACATTTCATTGCCACCAAGTAAGAAAGAAAATTTGCCTGCCAATTAGCACAGAATTGAAACAAGTTGGTTTTAATCTTTTGCAAATGAAACTTGGAACAACTGCCATATGATTTGAAGTAGCAGGTGCGATTAATCATTCATTTATTCTATTTCTCCCTCCCATGGCAATCACAATGTATTTTGATTTGGAGGGTGCCCGTGCCCTGGCATATCTTAGGTTCTTGACAGAAGCTAATTAAGGATTAGTTTGGAAAAGAGCAACTTGTCCATTTGAATTCATACTCAGAAAGGAAGCAAACGCAATTTGAAAATTTGCGTGGCACAAAATATGAGCTCAGCTAGACAACTGCAAATGCAATCAGCTTAGAAAGCAAATACCAACTGGAAAGAAAACTAGAATTTAACCTTCTCAAATGAAGAATGGGATATTCTTCATGTGTTCTTCAGGGTTTACCTAAGGAGGGAGACAGCCTCAGTTTTGACATCTCTTTTGTTTCTGTCTTCTTCAAGGCTTATGGTTCCAGACCCTTTCTTACACTTCAGGCTACAGAGTTGGGGCTACTCCATGATGGAAAAGGGGATGTGAAAATCATTTAGTCTGTTACACGCCAGGTGTGGTGGCTCACGCCTGTAATCCCAGCACTTTGAGAGGCCGAGGCAGTTGGATCTCTTGAAGTCAGGAGTTTGACACCAGCCTGGCCAACATGGTGAAACCTCATCTCTACTAAAAATACAAAAATTAACCGGGTGTGGCGGTGCATGTCTGTAATCCCAGCTACTTGGGAGGCTGAAGCACAAGACTCTCTTGAACCCAGGAAGCGGAGGCTGCAGTGAGCCGAGATCGTGCCACTGCACTCCAGCCTGGGTGACAGCAAGATTCTGTCTCAAAAAAAAAAAAAAAATCAGTCTGTTACAGTAAACGCATCCAGTTTAATTATTTTGTTTTTCTGACACAAGGAAACAATGTCTCGGTGGAGCTGGATTTTGGGCATTTGAACTTAAATTTTTTTAAGTTTAATTTGATTCAGCAAATGTTCATTGAGCTCCTGCTCTGAGAGATAGATGAAGACACAGCGCGTCCTCCCTCCCCTCACCGTGGGAGACAGGTACACAATGTCAACCTACCTTTTAGTGTGACATGTAAGCAAGAATCTGGAATGCTTCTTAGGGAAGAACATCCTTCAGTAGACTTAAAGGATGATTCAACATTTGCCAGGCAGATGGAAAGGAGGAACATTCCACGCTTAAAGACAGTGTCGCCTGGTGCGTTCTGTATCTTGGAGCAGAGGAAATGAGCGTGGGTTGGGAGGATGAACCCAAAGGGGCAAGTCAGGTCACGAAGGGCCTTTTAAACCGTACTCAGGAGTCTGGAATTAATCCTAAAACAGAGCAGGCAAGCCTGGCTGCTCGTTACAATCACCTGGGACATTTTGAAAACTAATTAAAGCTCAAGCCTCACCCCTGACCAATTAAGTCATTCTTTGTCGGGGTGGAGCCTGGGTGTATGTTTTTTAAATGTCTCAGGTGATTCGAATGTCCACCAGAATTCCCCCCAGAGCTGAGAATCACAGCCGTAGCTAAGAGGGCTGCAAAGTTTTTCCCTAAAGGGCCTGATAGTAAATATTTTCAGCTTTGTCAGCGAGAGGGTCTCTCTTACAGCTACTCACCCTGCCATTTTGTGGGAAAGCAGCTCTGACAATATGTAAATGAATGAGCATGGCCATATTAAAAATAAACTTTTCTTTTTTTTTTTTTTTTTTTTTTTGAGGCGGAGTCTCGCTCTGTCGCCCAGGCTGGAGTGCAGTGGCCGGATCTCAGCTCACTGCAAGCTCCGCCTCCCGGGTTTACGCCATTCTCCTGCCTCAGCCTCCCAAGTAGCTGGGACTACAGGCGCCCGCCACCTCGCCCGGCTAGTTTTTGTATTTTTAGTAGAGACGGGGTTTCACCGTGTTAGCCAGGATGGTCTCGATCTCCTGACCTCGTGATCCGCCCGTCTAGGCCTCCCAAAGTGCTGGGATTACAGGCTTGAGCCACCGCGCCCGGCAAAAATAAACTTTTCTTAAAAGACAAGCAGGGTTATAGTTGGCCAACCCCTACTCTAGATGATGGGACGCCATTAAGAATTTAAGAAGTATATTGATTCAAACATTTTTACAGATTATTACATAAATAATATATGAATTTGTTCACACTGTAAATGAATCTAAATAGTGCAGACAAAGTTCAAGACCTTTTTATTCCCTCATTCAAATACCAGTCCCTTTCCTAGATAATAAGTGTCATCAATGAGGTACAAATTTTTCTAGAATTTTCTCCTTCTTCTTTTTGGTATGTACTAGAAAGATATAATTTTTTAAGTTTAAAAAATGTATTTATTTTTCTTGCCAGGCATGGTGGCCTGTAATCCGGTACTTTGGGAGGCCAAGGTAGGAGGATCACTTGAGTCCAGGAGTTTGAGACCAGCCTGGGCAACATAATGTATAGACCCTGTCTATACAAAAATAAAAAAACAAAATTAGCTGGGTATAGTGGTGTGTACCTGTAGTCCTAGCTACTCAGGAGGCTAAGGTGGAAGGATTGCTTGAGCCTGGGAGGTCAAGGCTGTAGTGAGCTGAGATCATACCACTGCACTCCAGCCTGGGTGACAGAGTAATGCCCTCTTTCAAACATATATATATATATATATGTATGTAAAGAGAGAGAGAGTATATGTTTATATTGTGTGTGGGTATACGTGTGTGTGTATATATATGTATGTATTTTTTTTTTTTTTTTTTTTGAGACGGAGTCTCGCTCTGTCGCCCAGGCTGGAGTGCAGTGGCCGGATCTCAGCTCACTGCAAGCTCCACCTCCCGGGTTTACGCCATTCTCTCGCCTCAGCCTCCCGAGTAGCTGGGACTACAGGCGCCCGCCATCTCGCCCGGCTAATTTTTTGTATTTTTTTTTTTAGTAGAGACGGGGTTTCACCGTGTTAGCCAGGATGATCTCGATCTCCTGACCTCGTGATCCGCCCGTCTCGGCCTCCCAAAGTGCTGGGATTACAGGCTTGAGCCACCGCGCCCGGCCGCATGTATTTCTTAAACTTGCTTTTTCCCCTACATAATAATATGTCTTGGAGTATTTCCACAGCAGTAAATATGTATCTCTTTTTAGTTTTTGCATAGCATAATAAAATATGAACTATGAAAGCCCCATGGCTCATTTAACAATTTTCTGAGAGAGGTTGAACTATTTGGAATTGTGAACATTAAACTGTTTTATCCTACAAAATGCCATTTTGAAATGGTTAAACCTCATAGTCTGTGTTCAACTTTTTGCCATTACAAGCATTACTGCTGCAAGCATCTTGCATTGTGTGCTTATGTGTGTATCCCTGGGGCAGATTCTGGGACGCTGACTTGCTGGATCACTGTGCCTAGCAGTGAGAAAGGAGTCTTTAGCTAAAACCCCAGACACTGATTCTGGCAAACTTCAACATAAAGGAAAGCTATTGGCAAAGTATGGGCCAGCTCAGAGGAGGGAGGGAAAGGCTAAAGACCTGCTTCCTGGCGGATGAGTGGTGCCCAAGCTTGGCTTTGGGACCTTTCTCATTCAACTAAAGTCCTGGTAGAGGGTTGACTGTGTGTCACAGTGATGGGGAGTAAGGCTTGGAGTGGCTTCCAGGGACCCCTTTGGCCTCTGTAATGAGAGGACAGAGCACCTTGATTTTTTGGTCAAGATTGTGCACAGCTGGGGAGTGGTAGTCTCTAAAAGAAAATCTAGTTGCTTACTAAGGAGAGAGAATGCCTTCCAGGATACCAAAAAAATTTCTTCAGGCAGGGTTCGGTGGCTCACGCCTGTAATCCCAGCACTTTGGGAGGCTGAGGCAGGTGGATTGCTTGAGCTCAGGAGTTCACGACCAGCCTCAGCTACATGGCAAAACCTTGTTTCTATCAAAATAAAATAAAATAAATAAATGTATTCATATTTTTACTGTCTTAGTTCATTTTCTGCTACTATAAGAGAATATCATAGACTAGATAATTTATAAAGAAAAGAGATTTATTTTCTCACAGTTCTGGAGGCTGGGAAGTCTAAGAGCATGGTGTTGGCATCTGGTAAGGGACTTTGTGCTGTGTTATCCCACAGTGGAAGGTGGAAAGGTAAATGAGAGAGAAAGCGTAAGGAACCAGGCTTGCTTTTATAATAACCCACTCTCTACACAAGTGAACTGGTCCTGCAATAATGACATTAGTCCATTATTAGGTCTCTTATCAGGCCTAATGAGCTCTTATTAGACCTCACCTTCCAATACTGGTACATTGGGGACTCAGTTTCCAACACATGAATTTTGGACACTCACCAACACTTAATTGTATTAACCTTTAAAATTTCAACCAATACAGTAAGTAGAATATCTTTTTTTTTTTTTTTTTTTGAGACGGAGTCTCACTGTGTCGCCCAGGCTGGAGTGCAGTGGCCAGATCTCAGCTCACTGCAAGCTCCGCCTCCCGGGTTTACGCCATTCTCCTGCCTCAGCCTCCCGAGTAGCTGGGACTACAGGCGCCCGCCACCACGCCCGGCTAGTTTTTTGTATTTTTTAGTAGAGACGGGGTTTCACTGTGTTAGCCAGGATGGTCTCGATCTCCTGACCTCGTGATCCGCCCGTCTCGGCCTCCCAAAGTGCTGGGATTACAGGCTTGAGCCACCGCGCCGGGCCATAAGTAGAATATCTAATTGCTGTTCACTGGCAAGACTGAACAACTTTCTCCTATTTATTAGTCAGTTGGATTTCCTTCTCCAAGGGTTTCCTGTTCGTAGCTTTTGTGGATTTTAAATCATTTCTTTGGCTTTTTAAAAATGTTTGCTTTGTGCTGGGCACCGTGGCTCACGCCTGTAATCTCAGCACTTTGGGAGGCTGAGGCAGGTGGATCATAAAGTCAGGAATTTGAGACCAGCCTAGTCAACATGGTGAAACCCCATCTCTACTAAAAATATAAAACTTAGCTAGGTGTGGTGGTGCACGCCTGTAATCCCAGCAACTTGGGAGGCTGAGGCAGGAGAATTGCTTGAACCTGGGAGGTGGAGGTTGCAGTGAGCTGAGATCACACCACTGCACTCCAGCCTGGGCAACAGAGCAAGACTCCACCTCAAAACAAAAAAAATTTGCTTTGTAAGGGTGCTTTATATGTTCTGAATGCAATTCTTTATCTAAGTTATAAATATAGTGACCGTGTTCTCTCCTTACCTTTTAACTATGTTCACGGGGCCTTGAAGAGTTTAAAGAAGGGGAGGGACATGGTCAGTCTTGTGGTTCATCTCAGTCTAGAAGATCACCGATGGCTATAAATGGCCAAGTTGCACACCAGCTCTAAGATTCTGAGTGTGGTGAGAGACAAGGAGACTCAAACTCATTGGAAGGAAAACGGGAGGGTCAGTAATTCTCATTCCAGCAAAAACCTGGAATAATGAAAACCTATGGAAAAGAGGTCACTGATAATCACCCGCTGGCTGAGCCCAAGTGGTCTGATGCAGTGGAACTGGCCGAAGAAGAGGCAAGGGCTCCTCAAAAGCCAGTTAACCCGGTGAACTCAGCAAGTACTGTTTGTCAAGTTAGGACCAGGAGGTTTTCAAAATAACATATTCCCCCCTTTTTTTTTTTTTGAGACAGAGTCTCACTCTATCTCTCAGGCTTGAGTGCAGTGGTGTGATCATGGCTCACTGCTGCCTTGACCTCCCCTGGTGAGGTAACCCACCTCAGTCTCTTGAGTAGCTGGGACTACAGGTGCAAGCCACTATGCCTGGCTAATTTTTTGTATTTTTTGTAGAGAGATGGGGTTTTGCCACATTGCCCAGAGTGGTATTGCGCTTGTGGGCTCAAGCGATCCACCTGCCTTAGCCCCCAAAGGTGCTGGAATTACAGGCATGAGCCACTGCATTCGGCCTACATATTTCCTTTTGTTTTTCTTTCTTTCTTTTTTTTTTTTAAAGCACATATGTAAGCAAAATGCAGTTCCTTCAACATGATTTCCAGATTAAATCTCAGAAATCCAACTGTAGTAGTTAAGACAGAAATGCAGGAGGAGCACGGTCATTTCACAAGCTTTATTGGGGTTTTCTCCCCACTCCTTCTAAGGAATACCATTATCTTTAGTTATGCCTAAGAATTATATTCCAAACTGACAAGTAAAAACTGGGTCCTTGTGTCTATTTGAGAGAGTAAGAGGTTATGAATTCTGCTTAAACTAGGTTTGAATACACAGCTCTAATTCTTGCTAGCAGTTAAAAGGAGGTAGGTTTCTGTTGTTGTGCATATTACTTATCATTTCTGAGCCTCAGTTTTCTCACTTCTACTACCCTTTACTGGTAATGTGACCTTGAGTGAGTGACGTGACCTCCCTGTGCCTCAGTTTCCATATCTGTAAAATGGGGACTATAATGATTACTTAGCTTATAACATTACACAGTTGTGTGAGGGTTAAATGAGACAATGGACAGAAAGCAACTCAAAACATGCCTGGCACACACTAGGGCCTATGTGTTAGTTGTTATTGTCACAATGCACAGATCTGCCTGAGTCCTGGCAACATTCATCTTGCCATGTAATTTTAAGGGAAAGAAGTCAAATGGACCATAGTCATCAAGCTTGAAAAACTCCAACTGGGCCAGGCACGGTGGCTCATGCCTGTAATCCCTGCACTTTGGGAGGCCAAGGTGGGTGGATCACCTGAGGTCAGGAGTTCGAGACCAGCCTGACCAACATGGTGAAACCCCATCTTTACTAAAAACACAAAAATTAGCCAGGCATGGTGGCAGGTGCCTGTAATCCCAGCCTGGTCATTCACCCTTCTGCCCTCTTTCTTCCCTAAGAAGCTGGGGGATCACAGTAGCAGGAGATTATGTCTTCTCAGTGCTGCTTCTTTCAGATAATTTGAGGGAAAATTCCAGACTGAGAGAGTTGTTTGGTAGGGCTGGGATTGACGCTGATTCTGTGTGCCAGGGTTTTCTGCCCTGAGGGTCATGCTCTCTTCTCTGCACTCTTTAAATTTTTGAGGCAGAACACACTCTGGGGGCTGGGCTGTCACATGTTCTTGAACACACGCACTTCATCAGACAAAGAGTATAAGAGTACACAAGCCAAAACACCCAAATCCTTGAGGAGCAGGCACATAAAAGAGGGACACTGGATTGAAGAACGTGTGTACTACGTGAAGCTGAATGATTGGAACAGGTGGGTCATCAGGAATATTAAAAAGTACAATAAATGTAATCAGAGATAAGGGAGAATATGACTGATACAAAGCACGAAAAAACAATCATAAAAACTCAAGAGGAACAGTTGAAATCAAAACAAAATAGATGAGATAGATAGTAAGATGGATAGAGGCCAAGAAAAATTAGTGAGTTGGAAGATCAGTTTGAAGATCTCTCAAAACAGTGCAGGAAAGGATAAAGAGATGTGAAGATTAAAGAAAAACCAAAGAATATTGAGGCTAAAGGTGCCAACAGTTGGATAATAGAAACCAAAAGGAGAAATGTAACAAAGCAAATGGAAGAAGGCAATATCTGAACCCATAATGACAATACTTTCTCTGGAATTAAAGGAAGATTAAAAATATCAGGTTGAAAGGGTTTACAGTATGCTAAAATAAATAAAGAAAATTTACAACTGAGTATATGTCAGTAGAGATAAAATTAAGAATATTAAAAGCAATGAGGAAATTCTAAAAACTTCTGGAAAGAACAGCAATCAGATTGACATCAGACTTCAAAATGACAGAAGAAAAGCTGAAAGAGAAACCTTCTCTGTGTGGAAACTAAATATTATATTACCAGCTAACTCTTTGTAAAAAAAAAAAAAAAAAAGAAAGTGTACTGGAAAGTTGTGTGGGTGCACACACACACTTAGAGCTGAATGATAATGAAAACACCAGACATCAAAATTTAGATACAGATATAGCAGTACTTAGAGGAAAATTCCTTGCTCTCCTTACCTGTTACAAGGACATAAGAAAGGTTGAAAACTTGAGCTAAGCAATCAACTCAATAAATTTATAAAAGACAAACATCAATCTCAAAGAAACAATAAGGACATAATAAAAATAAGGTCAGACCAGCCTGGCCAACACAGTGAAACACTGTCTCTGCTAAAAATACAAAAATTAGCTGGGCATGGTGGCGGGCACCTGTAATCCCAGCTACTCGGGAGGCTGAGGCAGAAGAATCCCTTGAACCCAGGAGGCGGAGGTTGCAGTGAGCTGAGATGGTGCCACTGCACTCCAGTCTGGGTGACAGAGTAAGACTCCACCTCAAAAAAAAAAAAAAAAAAAGGTCAGAAATCAATGAGACAGAAAAGAAACAAACCCATAAAGAATACCAAGATTAGCAAAACCAAAAGCTGATTGTTAGAGTCCTCAAGCAATAGTGAAGGAGGACAAGTGAGAAAAGATACAAATAAAAACTGAAGAATGAAAAAGGAGTAAATATAGATACAACAAAGAATAAAAAATAATAATAAATGAATATTTGGAAAACAAAACAAAATGAATAAATTTTTAAAATTTTGAATGATTCAAAAAGAAATAGAAAAATGGAAAACTATTAAGCATTAAAAAAATTGAAATTAAGACCTTTCTTCTCACCAAATTATAGACTATGATGGTTGAAACAGTTCCATTCTACCCAACTTCTTACAATATACAATCCCAGTTGTTCCAGCAAACTTCAAAAGTGTGAAAGTTGCCCATCTCACTTTACTTTTTTAAACCTTTTTATTTTAAATAATTATAGGTGCACAGGAAGTTGAAAGAATAGTTCAGCGATGTGTCAGTTATACCCATGGGATTTTAATTTATAGAAATGACCTAGTGTCTCCACTGAAAGGACAACGCCATTGAAAGACGATTTTTAGGCCAGACGTGGTAGCTCACGCTTGTAATCTCAGCACTTTGAGAGGCCCAGGCAGATGGATCATGAGGTCAGGAGTTCAAGGCCAGCCTGGCCAACATGGTGAAACCGCACGTCTACTAAAAATACAAAAAAATTAGCTGGGCGTGGTGGATGGGCACCCGTAATCCCAGCTACTCGGGTGGCTGAGGCAGAGACTTGCTTGAACCTGGGAGGCAGAGGTTGAGCTAAGCAATCAACTCAATAAATTTATTGAGCCGAGATCGCGCCACTGCACTCCAGCCTGGGAACAGAGTGAGACTCTGTCTCAAAAAAAAAAAAAAAAAAAGATGATTTTTATTACTTGCATTTCCTGGAAGGAGGGGCCTGCCATGCCACACAGGTGGGGCCTGCCATGCCACACAGAGCCACCTGGAGAAGCATACAATTGGCCAGGAGGCAGGAGGGTGAACGAGAAGCATAGGTCACTGCGTTTTTGGGGTTTCTGAAGGGAAGCCAGGCAGAGCAGGGTGAACAGTGCAGGACTGGCTGGTTTGAATACTGTAGGTGGGCTCTGGGTAACATGAGTGATCTCAGATTGTCTGGCACCTGGCCCTGGGGTGCTTTAGGGCAGAGGAACATTGACTTGGTGTGTGAGAGTTTGATAAAGGCGATAGCTGGGGTCATGTGCTCTGGATTGATTCATTTCCATGTTAAAGGTATGCTCCTAGGATGAGCCTTTGCTCCTTCTAAGAACTGGGTAGCCATGGAAGGGGCAGTCTCTTCTCAGTCAGTGAGGCCACACATATCAGAGCTTGACAAATACAGAAAATAAGAAAATGTAGTTAACACAATTGAGTGATGAATGAATGAATGCCAAATAGACAAATACAAAATCTATGAAAACACAGAACAAGAAGGGTTTCACATATCTTTCATCCAGTTTTCCCCAATTGTGTCAAGCATAATTATAGCCTTTTTTTTTTTTTTTTTTAAACAGGGTCTCACTCTGTCACACAGGCTGGAGTGTAGTGGCAAAATCTCAGCTCATTGCAACCTCTGCCTCCTGGGCTAAAATAATCCTCCTACCTCAGCCTCCTGAGTAGCTGGGACTATAGGCATGTACCACTATGCTTGGCTAATTTTTTGTTTTGTTTTGTTTTGTTTGTATTGTAGAGACAGGGTTTCACCATGTTGCCCCAGCTGGTCTTGAACTTGAGCAATCCACCCGTCTTGGCTTCCCAAAGTGGAATTACGGGTGTGAGCCACCTGGCCTGACCTATAGTACAATATTTTTTTGAAAGGAAATTGATGTTGATATAATCTGTGGATATAGTTCTATGTCATTATGGCATGTGTAGATTTATGTAAGCCACATTCCAACCAAGATTCAGAACAATTTCATCACTAGAAAGTTCTCCTTTGTGTTATACCTTTACAGCCATATATAACCCACTTCCCTCAACATCACTAACCCTGGCAACCTATAATCATTACAGCTGTTCCTGAAAGCAAAAAAGTGTGAAAGCTGCCCAACTCACTTTGTAAATTTGATTATAACTTTAATTCCAAAACTAGAAGAGGAAAAAAGATGTGGTATAAGGATTATGAGAGGGAGAAATAAAACTGCAGAACTAATAAGAAAGTTCAGCAAATTCACCAAATATCAGAACAAATTATAAAAATCAATAGCATATTTCTATGCCAGCAACAATCAATTAGAAAATATAAACTGAGTCGCCGGGTGTGGTGACTCATACCTGTAATCCCAGCACTTTGGGAGGCTGAGATGGGTGGATCACAAGTTCAGGAGATCGAGACCATCCTGGCTAACACTGTGAAACCCCATCTCTACTAAAAATGCAAAAAAAAATTAGCTGGTCGTGGTGGCGGGTGCCTGTTGTCCCAGCTACTTGGGAGGCTGAGGCAAGAGAATGGCATGAACCTGGGAGGGGGAGCTTGCAGTGAGCCAAGACAGTGCCACTGCACTCCAGCCTGGGCGATGAACGAGACTCCGTCTCAAAAAAAAAAAAAAAGAAAATATAAACTGAAAATAAAATACCACAGAAAATAGCCAACTGTAATCTATTTAGGAGTTATTTTATGTAATTTGTTTTAAGTTTACCAAGGAAAAAAAGTAAAATTATAAGGATACAAAAAGATTTGCATAAATAGCATGGTCTCCAGTGATGGCTTGGTATAAAAATAATGTCAATTCTTCCCCAACATTAATGTAAAAATTCAAAGCATATTTAAGTCAACAGTCTAGTTGGATGTTTTGAAGAACTCAGCAAACTTTTTCTGAAATTTGTATCCATGATTAGTGGTCCATGAAAAACTAGATCCACTTTGAAAAAAAAAAGACTAAAGGCAGAATACCTGATATACTACAAATCCATAATAATAAAAACCATATGGTTTTGTTTATGCTTATTTATGCCTTTTATTCCTTCATTTAAAAAATTCATTTCCTTTCATCTGTCTCATCTTTTCCTTTCCCTTTCTCAAATTCCCCTCACTCCATATATGTGTGCTGTGTATCCTCTCATTTGTAGGTGTTCTTGTTTTGGGTATGTGTATTTGCCATATGTATGAATGGTTTTGTGCTTCCACTCTCCTATTTTTATATATGTCACACAGTGCTACATTTTTACAATTTTATGTGTATCTAGTCCAGTGCTAGAATCAGGGCTGGCTCCAGGGCATGCAATTCCTGCAGTCACACAGGGACCTACTCTTAAAAGAGCCTTATGCTTGGCTGAAGTGTGATTTGCTGTCATCATCTTCAAATTCTTAAACTTTTTTTTTTTTTTGAGACGGAGTCTCGCTGTGTCGCCCAGGCTGGAGTGCAGTGGCGCGATCTCGGCTCACTGCAAGCTCCGCCTCCCGGGTTCCCGCCATTCTCCCGTCTCAGCCTCCGAGTAGCTGGGACCACAGGTGCCCGCCACTGCGCCCGGCTAGTTTTTTGTATTTTTTAGTAGAGACGGGGTTTCACCGTGTTAGCCAGGAGGGTCTCGATCTCCTGACCTCATGATCCGCCCGCCTCGGCCTCCCAAAGTGCTGGGATTACAGGCTTGAGCCACCGCGCCCGGCCCTCTTAAACATTTTTAAACAAGGGGCCCTGTGTTGTCATTTTGCATTGGCCGTACATGCTCTGTAGGCAGTGTCATCTCAGATAAACAAAATAAACCAGAGAGCTCAGAGGCAGATCCATGTATATATGAGACCTGGATATAAGAAGAAACTTGCTCCATGAATCCATGATGAAAGGGAAAACTATTTAGAGGTGGTTTTGGGATAACCAGACCACCTTTTGGAGGGCAAAAAAAAATGCACCATGACTCAGATGGATTAAAGACCTAAATACAAAAGGTAGAACTATAAAGACAGCAGGAGGTAATATTAGAAAATCCTTTTGTGACCTATGAATGGGGAAGAATTTCTTAGGAAAATACCAAAAGCACAATCAATAAGCAAAATATTGGTGGATTTCATGATACCAAAACTATGGGTTTCTGTTCAATGAAAGACATCATGGAAATGTCAACTGACAGAGAACTGCCAGAGTATCTACTTTCAATGACTCAGACAGACAGAATCAATGTATAGAATAATAAGCAGCTCTGGCAAACCACAAAGAAAAAAATCTATAAAAAATTGGCAAAGGACAGGTGGGTTCAGAAGAGAACATTTAAATGGCTGACTAATCAATAAAAATACCTTGGCTCATTTGTAATTAGATAAATGAAAATCAAAGCAGTAATTAAATGCCATTTTATATCCATTAACTGCCAAAAATTAAAAAGCTAAACAGCACAAAGCAAAAAAGAACAACAACAAAAAGAGCCAGCACCCCTGGGGGATATAGATTGAAGGAGTCCCTCTAGCGAACTATCTGGCTGGATTAACACAGACTAAGTATTTGTGTGCTTATCATTCATCAATTCCACTCACAGGTAGAATCTGAGCTCCATCTTCATGTTGTTCTATAAAGGGACACATAGGAGGAGTGACCACTGTGTGTTTCTGTGGGTTGGAATCATCTATCCATCCATCATCTGGGGAATAGTTAAGTCAAAGGTGGTGATGCATTATTATACAGAAGTTAGTGGTCCTGGACTAGATATACATAAAATTGTAAAAATGTAGCACTGTGTGACATATATAGAAACAGAGGGAGAGTGGAAGCACAAAACCATTCACACATATGGCAGATACACATACACAAGACAAGAGCACCTACAAATAAGAGGATATACAGCACACATACATGGAGTGAGGGGAATCTGAGAAAAGGAAATGAAGGCCGGGCGCGGTGGCTCAAGCCTGTAATCCCAGCACTTTGGGAGGCCGAGACGGGTGGATCACGAGGTCAGGAGATCGAGACCATCCTGGCTAACACGGTGAAACCCCGTCTCTACTAAAAAAATACAAAAAATTAGCCGGGCGATGTGGCGGGCGCCTGTAGTCCCAGCTACTCGGGAGGCTGAGGCGAGAGAATGTCAAAAACCCGGGAGGCGGAGCTTGCAGTGAGCTGAGATCCGGCCACTGCACTCCAGCCTGGGCGACAGAAGCGAGACTCTGTCTCAAAAAAAAAAAAAAAAAAAAAAAGAAAAGGAAATGAAGAGATGAAGAAAGATGAAAGGAAATGAATTTTTTAAAATGAAGGAATAAAGACCATAAATAAGCATAAACAAACAAAAAAGACTCTGCAGGACCAGGGCTGAAAATGCCATGAACTGTGGAGTTGATCACTCTTCTGCTCCTAAGGTTAAATGAAAAAAGACAAAATTAACTCTCTCCAAAGTAAGGTCCCACAAAACTGGATAAAAATTTTTAAAAACATGAGTATTTTCTCCTGGGTATATGCGGAGGAGAAAGAAAAGCTACCAAATTTTAGTTATACCTTTTCACTCCCCAGAAAGCATTTGTTTTTTAAAAGAAATCAAACTCTTCATCTTTTTCAGCAACTGTTGGCAGATAATGTAATAGCACAAAAATTCACATCATTGTTCTCCCAGCATGATGAAAGGGGCTATGTATGCAAAACATAGGCTCAAAGAGTAGCATCTGACTAGATCTGTTTCTCTTCTTTTTCAGTCATATAAGTTTGATAGATTCAGAAGGTAGAGCTAAGTAGCTATCAATTTATTTAAAAGTGACTCCAGAAAGGTAATTTTGCAAACTTCTCTTGCCTTGCAATTCAGTGTATGACTCTCTGGGGAAGCTTGGGAGCAACATTCTTAATGGAAACATGGACAGGCTGGGATCATACAGCGAGTGTCTTTCCACGCATGCTCCCAAGGGGAACTTCCGAGGGCAGTACTGCAAGCTTCACATACTGCAGGTGAGTGTGGGGGACCTGCACACTTGCTCTTAAAGGACAAGTGAATGTCATGATATAGAATAAAATACAACTCCGTTGATTCCTTTTCATAATTAAAAAAAAACTATTACGATGTTTTGCAAAAAATAAAAACTAAATTTTAAATACTTGGCAGAAACCTGCTCAGCATCTTGAGTGTGAGACATTAAATGAGACTCTTGTTCACAAACCACATAGGACTTGAGATATTCCTTCTACCACATTGTATGGAGCAAGACCTCTGGACAACTTTCACATGGAATCCAAGGTCAAACGCTGGCCAGCAGCTTCTATAGCTTCAAATGCTATGGCTCTCTTTTTGAGAGTTATTTTGAGTTTGCTGGTAGCTCTCTTCTGCCCTTCTCTGCTGGGGTCCAGTAGGGACTCTCCTATACTTCAGGTTTTGAGGTCCTTTACTAAAGGACCTCAAAATTTGGATTTAGCCCCAGACAAAGTCCCCATTCTGTATCCTTGCTGTCAGGGAACCGCATTATTACTTGGTATGAGGTGGATTAAGTCAAGGAGCTTTCCACACACTCCTGACTCATCAACAGCTTTTAGAATACCAGATGCAGGCCGGGCGCGGTGGCTCAAGCCTGTAATCCCAGCACTTTGGGAGGCCGAGACGGGCGGATCACGAGGTCAGGAGATCGAGACCATCCTGGCTAACATGGTGAAACCCCGTCTCTACTAAAATACAAAAAACTAGCCGGGCGATGTGGCGGGCGCCTGTAGTCCCAGCTACTCGGGAGGCTGAGGCAGGAGAATGGCATAAACCCGGGAGGCGGAGCTTGCAGTGAGCTGAGATCCAGCCACTGCACTCCAGCCTGGCGGCAGAGCGAGACTCCGTCTCAAAAAAAAAAAAAAAAAAAAAAAAAAAAAAAAAAAAAAAAAAAATACCAGATGCAGGGTGGACTTCCCATTACCCTTAACTCTTTTCTCAGAAAGAGAGCTCTAAACATGAATTTGAGGTTATCCTAGCAGACGGGCCATGACTTTTATGAAAACATTACTAAATCAGTTGACCAAATTTGCAGGGCTATCTTCAAAGCACGTTAATCCTTTTATTGCTCAGAAAAAAAAACAAAACAAACAAATAAACAAAACAAAAACAAAAACAGAAAACAAAACTAGGAACAGCATAGCCTGTTATGAAATACAAAGATAGACTTGATATGTGTCACACAGTACTAAAGGAATGTTACAAGTTGGCTAATAACAATTGTATAAATTAACAATAAGAAATCCAAGCTCTCTGATACTAATGCTATAAAATGATCTTAGAATGGTTCGCCGTGGAGACAGAGAGATGACCACCTAGCTCCATTTGTCCTGCTGAGGGTTAGGATAATGATTGCTTGAGGGATTAATCAGTGCATACAAATGTCATTTTCAAAGCGGATTAATGGTTTTGATACTGGAGAAAAAGGTCAGGCCTACACAATCCTCTAAATTATGTGTTTAGAAGAATCATCCCAGAATGTTTTATTTATAATTTGATGTTTTCTTTATTGGGACAGGCATTCTAGTTATTGGCTTGATTTTTTTTTTTTTTTTTTTTTTTTTTTTTGAGACGGAGTCTCGCTCTGTCACCCAGGCTGGAGTGCAGTGGCGCGATCTCGGCTCACTGCAAGCTCCGCCTCCCGGGTTTACGCCATTCTCCTGCCTCAGCCTCCCGAGTAGCTGGGACTACAGGCGCCCACCATCTCGCCCGGCTAATTTTTTGTATTTTTTTTTTTAGTAGAGACGGGGTTTCACCGTGTTAGCCAGGATGGTCTCGATCTCCTGACCTCGTGATCCACCCGTCTCGGCCTCCCAAAGTGCTGGGATTACAGGCTTGAGCCACCGCGCCCGGCCTTGGCTTGATTTGTTAATAAAATCTTTATTTGATACAATGTGTCCTGCCACCAATTAATGGCAACTTGGAAATTGTATTGAAAATTGCAGGAGATGCAACTCTTAATGACTTTTCATTTGGAAGAGAGAGGCAGTGGGGCAGATTATCCAAAACTACTGGCTGCTTTTTAAAGGATCACCTACATTAAGCCTTGAGGCATTTTTTTTAAAAATATGCATGTGTCCGATGCTCTGGAAATTCACTTGAACCACTCAGTAATGGAAAAATCATCTTTTAAGAAGTTGGAACACTTCTTCTTTCAACATCCTTCTCTCCCACTCCCAATCTGATTATTTAGCAGCAAACTTACTTGGGATGATCATGCATATATGTTATGAATGCCAAAATGAAAGAACACTGTGGCATTGTGTTTCCCAGGATGGGACGGACTACAGTGTGGGCGTGTGTGTCCCTGATTCTTGTGCTGAAGAGGATGTGACTCTGATGTCTTGGCTGGGTAGGTACAAAAGAATATCTAGTGAAACTATCATCTCACAGCGTAATGTTGGAAAAACCCCAGCTCCTTAGAACCAAGAAAGGTAATTTCTTCAGGACTGAACCAACCTTTCATTGTGATCAATCCAATAAACTGAGCCTAATGGAGGTTTGAGGGGTTCAAGGGTAAAGATGGTGGAATAGTAATGGAGTAGGTAGGGAGACAATAAGGAAAAGATAGAGCTGAATCTTTATGTAACAAAAATTTAAAGGTAAACAATCTTCCCTCACCCACAGCTGCCTGGTTAGGCTGAAGAAAGGAAGTGGGTGGTGTTTGGTTTCAATATTGTGAGTGTTCTGTGCCCTGGCCCGTGTGTGGCAATCTGCCACCTGCCATATCCAGAGGCCATTCTGAACGAGGACTGTGTACGGTCAACATGTTGTAATGGATTAGTGTTAAGAGCCCAGCATTTGGTCCTGGTTGTCACCTCCCAGCTGTGTGATCCTGGGCCAATCACTTAATCTCCCCAAGTTCAGTCTCTTCCTCTGTACAGTGAGGGGTGGCTCTGCATGGCTCTCTCTATGGCCTTCTAATCACTTCTCCCTTAGCTATGCGGAAGGAATATATTTTAGTCTCCACAGAAACTGATTTGACTTCCCCTAAGTCTTTTAAAGTTTTCAAAGCAAGAATTTTAAGCCTAGGTTTTTGCCACTGGTGTCTTTTATATTTATTCTGGTCATCCAGAGAAGAACTAACACATACTAAAGTTCTACATTATTAGGAGTGAGAAGAACTAACATATAATAAAGTTATACATTATTAAGAGTTCTCCTTTAAAGTATTGATATTGCAGCTAGTTGTCAAAATCTTAAATGGTCCTCTGCATTTGTGACGATTCCTATGGCTTTGGGTGTATTATCTGTCTAGCCAGGTATTTCATGTGCTGTTTAAAAAAGTAATAAATCAGACGCGCATGGTGGCTCATACCTGTAATCCTAGCAGTTTGGGTGGCCGAGGCCGGTGGATCACGAGGTCAGGAGATGGAGACCATCCTGGCTAACACGGTGAAACCTCATCTCTACTAAAAATACAAAGAATAAGCCAGGCGTGGTGGCGGGCGCCTGTGGTCCCAGCTACTCGGGTAGGCTGAGGCAGGACAATGGCGTGAAGCTGGGAGGCGGAGCTTGCAGTGAGCCGAGATGGTGCCACTGCTCTCCAGCCTGGGCTACAGAGCCAGACTCCGTCTCAAATAAATAAATAGATAAATAAATAAATATAAAAAAGCAATAAATCATTACAAATCAAATTCAAATTTCAATTCTTGTTGGATAAGCCGTAAATATCCTAGAAACAAAGATAAATGTGTAGTTATTATTAAATTAGCATTTCAAGTGACTAAGTGACTCTAAGTCTAATGAGTTAATAGTCCTTATTATTTAAGAGATTTGTCAATTAGCCTAATTTTTCAGACTAATGCCAAGCTTTCTAGCCAGAGTTGACATTAGAATAAAATAAAATATTAGAAATAATTGCCATTGATAAAAAGATATTTTAAGAAAGTAGCGTTCGAAGAGAAACAAGATGGAGATTCTCTTTGAGGAACCAGGAAAAGAAAACGGCCTGGTGGTTGTCAACTGAGCTGACGTGGGTGGATGGATTAGGGGAACTTAGTCTTTGCTGCCCAGGCATTTTTCCAGCTCTGGCACAGAGGCAGCAGATAGAAATTGGAGGTCTTTGCCCGGGGTAAAGTGTCCCCATCTGGAAAGGATTTATCAGCTATTCCTTAAAGCTCTTTGATGGAGCTGCCAATATTTCCTCTACAGATGTGAGACAACCAGCTCAGCATACCAGGCTGAAGCTGTTTGCACGGACTGCACTCACCCAGAGGAGGGGAGCAGGGATGGCCAGTAGTAGATTGGGCGAGAAAAAATGCCCTAGTATGGCAGAGGGAAAGCAAGATCCTGGCAGGTCAGGACATAACTGCTTTTGGCCAAGGGCTAGGGCAAAACACTGCACAGTTGTTGTCATAGAATGTTATAAAATTTCACCCAACACACTTTACCTGAATTCCTAAGAATAAAATTATGTAACACCAGAATGCTGACAGCCTGGATGGAACTTGGATGTGGTGATTATGAAACCCAATTATGGGATATTTTCCTAAAAATCCAGACCCATGCATTTTGGTGTCATTAATAGTCCTTTCCCATCGCTGCTGTAACAAGTGACCACACACTGGGTGGCTTAGAAAAACAAAGATTCATTCTCTCGCAGTTCTGGAGGCTAAATATCTGAAGTCAAGGTGATGATGAGGTTGGTTCCTTCTGGAGGCTCTGAGGGAGAGTCTGTTCCTTGCCCCACTCCACATGCCTGGTGGTTGCCAGTACTTCCTGGCACTCCTTGGCTTGTAGCCACATCATTCCAGCCTCTACCTCCACCCACATGTGGAGTTCTTCCCTGTGTGTCCAAACTTCCCTTGCATAAGGACACTAGTCATACTGGATTTAGGGCCCACCCTAACCTCATCTTAAAGTTGATTACATCTGCAAAGACCCTATTTCCAAATAAGGTCACATATGCAGGTACTAAGGGTTAGGACTTGAACCTTTCTGGAGGAGACAGTTCAACCCAAAAGACTACCTAATACCTACTTCTTAGGCTGGCTAGATTATCTGAGTTCCCTTTAACACAACAGGGAGTTGGGAGGATGGGTACTCATAGCCCCTTAGCTCAGGGCCCTGCTCTTAGAATATGCTTGGCAAATGTTAGATAATCTTGCTGAAGTTTAATTGTGAGGCAGAAGCAATCTACCTGGTCACAGGGACCACACAAGAGCTGACAAAGAAGGGACTTTGGTGTTTTTGGTTTTGCTTTTGTTTTTCTGAGACAGGGTCTTGCTCTGTCCCCAGGCTGGAGTGCAGTAGCACAATCATGGCTCATTGCCACCTGAATCTGCTGGGTCCAAGCAATCCTTCCACCTCAACCTCTCAAATAGCTGAGATCAGGCATGCACCACCACACCTGTCTAATTTGTAAATGTTTTGTAGAGCTGGGGTCTCCTTATGTTGACCAGGCTGGTCTCAAACTTCTGAAGTCAAGTGATCCTTCTGCCTCAACCTCCCAAAGTGCTGGGATCACAGGTGTGAGCCACCACACCCAGCCTGGGGCTTGTTCTAAAGGTCTGTTTAACACTGAGTTGTGTCTGATTTTATCCAGACACAACACTGAAGGCTGCACATTTCTATTCTCGGGGACTCACTCTAAGTCTAAGACTCATTCACTCTAAGTCTGTCCCACTGGAGACTTTATAACGTTTTATGATGATCACACTGTCCCAGTTTGCAGTGGCCAAAAGCAATGAGTTCTGAGCTGCTTAGAATCGATGTTTAACAGTCCTTTACAATAAGCTTTAAACTGTGCTCTTTTCCTATGCTCTATTAGGTTAATCTCACCTTGCTTTTCCTATGAGAATCACTAGGCCTACATAGCAGAACACTGGTGCTAGAAATACAAGGGAAGATTTTTCTCCTCCAACTCTCTCTTACAGATTCCCTGAGCACCAATGGAGAAAATGGAACTCTTTTAATAGTAACTCCTTGTATTACCCATAGAATTGCCTTTCTGGCTAAGAATTCAAAAGGAATCCAAAACATTTCACAGAATACCATTTTGTGTTCTCAATTCAATTCAGAAAATATTTATTGAGCAATTTTCTCTCTGGCCTTTGTATGAGACATCACCTGTATATGCTGGGGGTGGGGGGATCAAAATGATTGGGAGTTACTCGTTTCAAAAATATGCACAATTTAGTTAGGAAGAAAAGTGTGTGTGCCTGAGCTATTAGGAAACACTGTCGGGAAAGAAATGTCCAATCTCACTCAAGTGTTGGGGCTGGGCATAAAAGCTAGAGAAGCAGAGCCCAGCATGGATAGAGTAAGAGTGGGGAATTTAGACAGGGCTTGAGCTGACCTTGTGTTAGTGAAGAGGTCAGGATAGGGTGGGGTGAGAAGTTGTTGGAGAACAGATTCAACAGAGGTTTCCAATAAAGGTTTCATATTCCCCTTGTAGATCTGGAATCTAGCACAGCATAGACACTTAAGGCTGATTACTTAAGGCTGATTGGATGTGTGTGGGCTGCCGGTTGTCTTCGTTTACCATGGCAGGATTTAGAGCTGGGCTGTGGTTGATTGACAAAAAAACCAACCAACCAAAACAACAAAACCAAAACAAAACAGAAAGGTCATTTGATTCCTTTAAAATTAGAAATAGAACTTCCAAAGGGAGCGGACGTGTGCTGGCTGGTCAGTACACTTCATTTTCAGTGGAAGAGTTTAGTTTGGAAACCCAAATACTAACAGGAAGTAGCATTGGTTCAGAGCAAATGGAATCGGATTATGAAAAATTCTGCTGCCAGGTCTCCTGTGGGAACGTGCTGGTAACCTAGATCAAGCACCCCAACTCTTGGCCAGGGCTGAGGACACACAGATGACCCTTCCTTCTTGATTCTACCCTTACCATACTACAATTAGGAATCACAGTTAATCACATATTATTAGTCTTTCAGCAGCATTTTTGGACATTTCAGAAACTCTTGGGTCACAGACTCATGGGAACCTTGAGAGTTAGAGATGGAAAGGACATTAGAATACATCATGTCCCTTGTGTTTATTGCAGCACTATTTACAATAGCAAAGACTTGGAACCAACCCAAATGCCCATCAATGATAGACTGGATAAACAAAATGGGGCACATATACACCATGGAATACTACGCGGCCCACAAAAGAATGAGTTTTTATCCTTTGCAGGGACATGGATGAAGCTGGAAACCATCATTCTCAGCAAACTAACGCAGGAACAGAAAACCAAACACTGCATGTTCTCACTCATAAGTGGGAGTTGAACAATGAGAACACATGGACACAGGGAGGAGAACATCACACACTGAGACCTGTCGGGGGGTTGGGGGCAAGGGGAGGGAAAGCATTAGGACAAATACCTAATGCATTCGGGGCTTAAAACCTAGAAGACGGGTTGATGGGTGCAGCAAAGCACCATGGCACGTGTATACCTATGTAACAAACCTGCACGTTCTACATATGTATCCCAGAACTTAAAGTATAATAATAATAAAAGAATACATCATGTCTGACCCACCCTTCACTGTTACACAGATGAGGAAATGAGACCCAGAGAGATGAAGTGACTTGCTCAGGGTCACAAAGCAAGCTAGCTCAAACTTGAGCCTCTTGAATGCAAGACTAGGCAATGTGGTGTGGTGAGATGAGGAACACCCAGCATTTATTAAACTTACTGCCTGTCCTGCACTGTTCTAAGGGCTTTACAATCAGTGTGTCATTTAGTTCTCATGACAACCCTAGGAGGTAGGTACTATTATGATCCCCATTTTAAAGAAGGAGGAAAGCTATGTCCCCATCCTTTGTGGAGATTTTGGAAGTCCCCTGGTCTTAATTCTAACCATGTGCTCCTGAGATTCGCAGCAAGAACACCTGTAAACTTGTCAGAAGCACAAAGTCAGGTTCCACCTCAAACCTCCTGGATCAGAAACTTGCAGGGAGGGGAGGCAGAGAGCCAACAGCCCCTCAAGGTAATTCTGAGGCTTGCTAAAACTGGAGACAACTGCCCTAGTCTTACCAGTAGGATCTTTACACGCAATTTTTTCCAGTGCTCATCAGCTGTGTCCTGACTTGCTGCTTCTTACCTTCAATTTCAGATGGCACCTTTCCCCAGACTATGGGCTGCAATTGTATATTTCCATCTTACATTGCATTTCTCTGTCAGGGGGCTTGTTCACAAATAGATTTGAGCCAGCAATGGCGCGTAGTTTAGGTTTTTAGTTCCCAGTATCGTGTGCTAGGAAAGGCCAGGAGAAAAGACTGATTCAGTAGACCTGGGTTGACTTCCAGCTGGGCTAAGAGTTCCTCATTCTGTAAGTTTCCACATTTTTGTGTCCTACTTCCCTCCAACTGTAAATCAGATATATTCAAAACCAGCTGTCCCCACCCTTTTTCTTTTTGAAGACAGTCTTGCTGTGTGGCCCAGGCTGGAGTACAGTGGCATGATCTCGGCTCACTGCAACCTCTGCCTCCCGGGCTCAAGTGATTCTCATGTCTCAGCCTCCCGAGTAGCTGGGACTACAGACGAGCACCACCATGCCTGGCTAATTTTTCTATTTTTAGTAGAGACAGGGTTTCACCATGCTAGCCAGGCTGGTCTCAAACTCCTGACCTCAAGCGATCACCCTGCCTCGGCCTCCTCCCAAAGTGTGGGATTACAGGCATGAGCCACTGCGCCCAGCCCCAGCTGTCCCTTTTTACTGTAGAAGTTTCATTTTGAAATAATAGATATGAAAGCACTTGGGAAAATGTAAGGCATTATTACAAACTAAATGATTTATACAATCTCTTTTTCTTTTTTGGTAGATACTTTAAGATTCAGAAATACTTCATTTCTGGCCCCTTCTCTCTTTCTTTTTACAATAAATTCTTCCTCCTCATCTGGTGGGAGTGTGGCCAGATGTGCTACTGGAACGTTCCCCCTGGACACATTTGCTGCCATATGTCTGTGAGTATGGACATCTGAGGTACCTGCATGGGTTGTGATCTGTCGGTACTGTTTTATCAACTTGCCCTCATCAACTGCATTTCACTATTAAATCTCATTCATTGCATGATATCTGGCCAGTACTGCCTGTTTCAGGATATTATGGTCTGAGTGTTTTTGTTCCCCCCCTAGAATTCATGAGTTGGAATGTCACCCGCAATGTGATGATCTCCAGAGATGGGCCTTTGGGAGGTGCCTGTCATGAGGGCAGAGCCTTCATGAATGGGGTCAGGTAGCTTAGACGAGGGACCCCAGGGAGCTCTCTTGCCCCTTCCAACATGTGAGGACACAGCTAGCAGGCGCCGTCTATGAACCAGAAAGTGGGCTCTCAACAGACACCGAATCTTCCAGCACTTTGATCCTGGGCTTCCCACCCTCCAGAACTGTGAGAAATTAATTTCTGGGGTGTATAAGCCACCTAGTCTATGGTATTTTGTTACAGCAGCCAAACAGACTGAGACACAAGGAGATCACCATTTACCCTTTTTTTTTTTTTTTGAGACAGAGTCTTGCTGTGTCACCCAGGCTGGAGTGCAGTGGCGTAATCTCAGCTCACTGCAGCCTCCACTTCATGGGTTCAAGCAATTCTCCTGTCTTAGCCTCCCAAGTAGCTGGGACCACAGGCATGCGCCACTGCACCTGGCTAATTTTGTATTTTTAGTAGAGACAGGGTTTCACCATGTTGGCCAGGCTGGTCTCGAACTCCTGACCTCAGGTGATCCACCCACCTTGGCCTCCCAAAGTGCTGGCATTTCAGGCATGAGCCACCATGCTCAGCCCACCATTTACCTTAAACAAGAAAATGCACAAGTGTTCAAGGGGAAGGCCGGTCACGCCTAGTGTGACTGGTTTCAGGACCACTGAGAAATGTATTCTATCCCAAAACATTCCTGTTCCTTGCTGTCAGGCGACCACTGAAGATTAATTTTATTTGAGGCATTGCCTTGCCTACACACATTGCAGCAAGTCACCCAATACTTTTTGGGTGTTGCCCAGGCTGGAGTGCAGTGGCATGGTCTCGGCTCACTGCAACATCCACCTCCCAGGTTCAGGCGATTCTCCTGCCTCAGCCTCCGGAGTAGCTGGGACTACAGGCGCATGCCACGATGCCCGGCTAATTTTTGCATTTTTGTAGTAGAGACGGGGTTTCACCATGTTGGCCAGGCTGGTCTCGAACTTCTGACCTCGTGATCCATCTGCCTCGGCCTCCCAAAGTGCTAGGATCACAGGCGTGAGCCACTGCACCCAGTCTCTTAGCATAAATTAAGTAGAAGTATAATTGCTGGGTCATAATTCTTGAATCATTTGATGTTGTTTTCCTGAACAATTCATTTTTCCTGTCCCCAGTAGGAAACTCTCATGTGTTACTTTACCCTCTCACCAGCATCAAAAGCTACTACCTTTATAAAAAGTGGAACCAATTTGATAGGTGAATACATGGTTTAATTTACATCTTTGAAAAACTGCCAAAGAGGGTGTTTATTTCCTAAGTTTATCTGCCACTTGTATTTTTCTCTTGTAAATTCATATTCTTTACCCCCTTTTCCATGTGTGAGTTAGGTTCTTCTTTTTTTTTTTTTTTTTTGAGACAGTCTCGCTGTCACCCAGGCTGCAATGCAGTGGGGCGATCTCAGCTCATTGCAACCTCTGCCTCCTGGGCTCAAGAGATTCTCCTGCCTCAGCCTCCCGAGTAGCTGGAACTACAGGCACACATCACCATGCCCAGCTAATTTTCGTATTTTCAGTAGAGTTGGGGTTTTACCATGTAGGCCAGACAGGTCTCAAACTCCTGACCTCAGGTGATCTGTCCGCCTAGGCCTCCCAAAGTGCTGGGATTACAGGCTTCAGCCACCGCACCCAGCCAGGTTCTTACTAATTTTTAAAGTTTATTATGTATGTAAAGAATGTTAATTCTTAGTCATATCAGCTGCAGACATCTTCCTCAGTATTTTGGTTGCTTTAAGATTTTAAAAATAATTATGACAAGTTAAGTGAAATCCATTAACATTTTCCTTGATGTATTTTCTCTTTTTTCATTAGTTTTATTCTTAGAGCATCATTCTCCATCCTTAAAATTGTTGAAGGTTTTTCTACATAAGTATGCAGCGGTTTGCTTTTCACAGGCCTGTGTTCTCGGCGTCTCATTTTGGTGTCCTGAGATGAGGGAAGGCGCAGCTGTTGTGTCTTCTTCCTGCAGGTTCATCACCTTGCTGGGTCTCATCCTCCCTCTGGCTGGAACAGTCTGCGTGGCAGCTAGGGAATGGGGGTCAGCCTGCAGGACATCGCAGGAACATGGGGCACCTCTGGCCACTTACGGGAGTCTGCCCCTGAGCAAGGCGGAGAGCAATGAACAAAGCAGCAGAATCCCACGGACGCACTGCCCGGCACATCTGGCCCTGTCAGCAGCTCGGAGCAGAGGAAAAAGTAGGCATTTGAATGAAACTAAGACCACCCAGGGGAGGTGACTTAGCCGAGTGTGCAGTTGGACACAAATGCCTACAGTGCTGGCTCCTACTGAACGCCCTGCAGCTTCCAAATATCAGTGTGGAGGTTAGATCTCTGCTCTTGACTGTCCCGTCTTTGTTTACCGTCAGCGTGCTAAGGTCAGGCAAGGTCACTAAAAATGCTGCTTTATTTTGTGAGTACAATTATCCAGTGTGTTTTTGTGCTGATCAAAGACTAGGTTCAAACAGGACTTGGGGTTTCACTGCAGCAATTCTCTGAGAACAATTCCACGGCCACAGTGTCTGCTTTCAGTGTCACACTTACACACGTGACCCGTAGAAGCTTCCTGCCATCCCCAGGAAGGTGAATGATTTACATAGAAACTGAAGGGAGGGTGTTGAGCTTGCAACACAAGGTAATTCACGCAGTACGGTACGTGTGAACCAGAAACAGATTAACCCAGCACAGGTAGTGAGAGGCTGGATTTCATTGAGATAGACTGCACTGTGTTTTAGTGAAAAATCAAGAGCATTGCCTTCATTTCTACCTGCCTGCCTATACACCAAGGCAAATAGAATCTCTCTCTCTCTAACCTTCAGAACATGTGGAATAAGAGGGCCAGGTTCAGTGGCTCATGCCTGTAATCCCAGCACTTCGGGAAGTCACGGTGAGAGGATTGATTGAACTCGGGAGTTTGAGGCCAGCCTGTGTAATGTAGCGAGACCCCCATCTCTACAAAAAAATTTAAAAATTAATCAGGCAACAGAGAGAGACCTTGACTCAAAAAAAAAAAAAAAGAACAGAACCAGAATGTGAATATTTGGCAGATTTCTTTTAGATCCAGGTCCACACAATTGTCCTTTCTTACTCCAACTAGGGGGATAAAAATAAAATGGAATGGCTGGGCTTGGTGGCTCATGCCTGTAATCTCAGCACTTCCGGAGGCCGAGGCAGGTGGATCACCTCAGGTCAAGAGTTTGAGACCAACCTGGCCAACATGGTGAAACCTTGTCTCTACTAAAAATACAAAAATTAGCCCGGCATGGTGGCAGGTGCCTGTAATCCTGGCTATTTGGGAGGCTGAGGCAGGAGAATTGCTTGAACCCGGGAGGCAGAGGTTGCAGTGAGCCAAGATCATGCCACTGCACTCCAGCCTGGGTGACAAGAGCAAGACTCTGTCTCAAAAAAAAAAGAAAAAAGAAATTTCAGTGAATGAACTAGAAGGATATGAAGAAATGATAAAGCAGCTTCAGGGAATATGCCTACTGTGGAAGGCATAGAAATTATTTTCTCAGATCCTACTCAGATTTTTTTTTTTTTTCTTCAGAGACAGGATCTCCCTCTGTCACCCAGGCTGGAGTGCAGTGGCATGATCTCAGCTCACTTCCACCTCTGCCTCCTGGCTCAAACGATCTTTGTATTTTTAGTAGAGATGGGGTTTTGCCATGTGTTGCCCAGGCTGGTCTCAAGCTCCTGGGCTCAAAGGATCCACTCGCCTTGACCTTCCAAAGTGTTGGGATTTTAGGCGTGAGCCACTGTGCCCCGCCCTATTCGGGTCTTAAGGCAGAAACAAAAACAATAGCAACACCAACAAAAAGCTCAGCAATAAAAACAAAACACATGTTTGTGTAAGCAGAGATATGATATAAGAAGGAGCCAAGAAGGCCTAGAGGTCCCTGGCACAACCTCTTTCCCAAAGCTGGAAGCAGCTCTAGCAGCCGGGTGGCTTCCTGTGGACCCACCTGTGATGGGAAGCGCTGGTGGTCAGGCTTCCGAACGAGAGGCAATCCTGGCTGTCCTGTAATTCCCACCAGGGGCCCTGGTTTTGCCTTCTAGGGCCCAGAAAATAATCATGCTCTCTTGTTTCTATTGCAGCTCCATCAGATGTTGAGGGCAGTTATGGTGGCCCTGTCCAAATCCCAGAATCCCTCAATTACTTCACACGATGTGGTTCTAGACCTCTGTCTCTGTGCCGCTACCGCCGCAACCCCGCGCTCCCGCACTGGCAGCCTATAGACAGTTCCACATTTGGTGTGGCAGAAAGAGCACATGCTTAGGAATTCTGTCACCCAATCAAACCCGCTTTGATTGCTAACTCTGACTGTGGTCAGATTGTGTGACCTCTGTGAACCTCAGTTTCCACATGTGTAAATCAGGGGCATATAATGGGATCTGTGGAAAGAATTAAATGAGATCATAAGTACTTACACCACCTCCTCCTAAAATCATTCCTTGTTTCCTCATTCTCTTTGGTTAAGCCAGGAGAGGAAAGAAAGGGTAGGGGCTTAAATCTGCCAAGGCTACATGCTTGGGCTGCTCTGACCTGGCTGGGCTACTCTGACCTCACTCAGTGACCAGCAGGGTCAGCTGCATTGCAGGGACATGCCACGTCCACAGAGCCGGATTGCAGAGCCCAGCCTTTTAAGGCTGGATGACAGGATTTAGGCCAGACATACCTGGTGTGGTGTCAGGAACTGAAACTTTAGGTTCCTCACCCAGAATGAGGCACACTATGATTGGGACATTAAAGTTATGTTACCTTTTTTTATCTGGCACATTTAACTGTGGTCTCAAAATGGGGGTTTTCCATGTTCTGTTGCCATAACAACTTTTTAATTTTTGTACTTAATACCATCAAAGGATGCTGGGCATGGTACCTATAATCCCAGCATTTTGGGAGGCTGAGGCAGGAAGATTGCTCATGGGCAACGTGGCAAAACCTCGTTTCTACAAAAAAGTACAAAAATTAGCTGGGCATGGTGGTGTGTACCTGTAGTCCCAGCTACCCAGGAGACTGAGCCAGGAGGATTGCATGAACCTGGAGATAGAGGTTGTAGTGTGAACTGAGTTCATATCACTGCACTCTAGCCTGGGTGACAGAGCCAGACCCTGCCTCAAAAAGAAAAAAACAAAAACATCAAAGGTAAAATACCACATCTCTGAATGTTTGAAAATAAAGATCAATTTGGAGAGACCCAGAGATTCAGCATTTTTTTTCTCTCTCCACTTTCACGTTAATCAGTGAGTCAAATCAACATAAGACCACCGTGTCTTCTAGAAGTTTAGAGCCAAGTTGGGTATTTGGATTCCTGACTCTTTATCCTCCAAATAACCATTGCATTTGCTTAGAATGGTTTCCTGTTACATGAGCCTGTCCTTTGCTATTTAGATGAGAAAAATATGAGCAAATGTATGAGGAAGTTTTCATGACATACATACATAGCTATGGATTCAGGCCCCGGGCATCAGGGCTCTTACTTAATGGTCTGTTGTTTAAAGTGAGCTCACTGTGGCCGGGTGCAGTGGCTCAAGCCTGTAATCCCAGCACTTTGGGAGGCCGAGACCGGCAGATCACGAGGTCAGGAGATCGAGACCATCCTGGCTAACACGGTGAAACCCCGTCTCTACTAAAAAACACAAAAAACTAGCCGGGCGAGGTGGCGGGTGCCTGTAGCCCCACCTACTTGGGAGGCTGAGGCAGGAGAATGGCGTAAACCCGGGAGGCGGAGCTTGCAGTGAGCTGAGATCCAGCCACTGCACCCCAGCCTGGGCGACAGAGCGAGACTCCGTCTCAAAAAAAAAAAAAAAAAGTGGGCTCACTGTGATTGAGCAGATCCGAAGTGGCTGCAAGGTTTTTCAGAGCATTGTCACAACCAGTGGGTCTCAAACTTTGGCGAGCATCAGAGTCACCTGGATGACTATTACAGCACAGATTCCTGGGCCCTGACCCAAAGACTCTGACCTCATAGGTCTGTGGTGGGGCCTGGGAATGTGCATTTCTAATAAGTTCCCAGGTGATGCTGAAGCTGCTGGCTGGGAGACCTCCACTTTGAGAACCAGTGATTGCCTGCATCGTTTCATCCAATCTTCTCCACGTCCTCATGGTTTATAACACTTTCCATTTACAAATGAGCTAAGTGAGCCTCAGGGAGGTTGTCTTCCCTCTAGAGCAGGTATTTTCAGAAGCCTTTATAAACCGCTGACGGGTGAGTTCATTCGCGAGTAGAATTTAGACAGAAAAACATAATAACAAACATGCTGAGCACTAGCTTACCACATGAGGCAGCAAACCAGATATTTGATGTTCTAGAATCCCCATGACAACCCTGGTCAAAATTATGCCCATTCTAAAAGTGAAGAAACTGAGGCTCAGGGAGGCTAAAGAAGTTGGCCAAACCTGACAGAACCCGGGTCCTGTATCTCTTCACTGCTCAGGAAACTGAGGAGCAGCAGCTGAATCAGCTCTAGGAGGCTGTTGTGCTGGACTCACGGCCAATTCCTGAGTGAAAACCCCTGTGAATGAAAAGGGTGGGTGTGGTGACTTCAGACAGAGACGCAGTCACAAAGAGTGACTTAAAAGGAAATATTTGTGTTCATGGCTGGAACTTCAAAATGTTAGGTAATTAAATTCTTCAATTTAAGAAACTGATTTAGATTTCCAGAGCTTGATTATGAGCCAGACCTTATTTGTGAATAAGTTTTAATTCTGCAAAGACTTCTTTGTGCCCACAATGTTGAAGGCATGGGGCTCTGTCCAGGCAGAAATGGAAGTCTCTCGGAGCCGGCTTGAGCTTGGAGGCCCCTGTCTTGCAATTCCAAACACTTGCTTGGTTCTCAGAATAGGTAAACATCAAATTCTTTAAGAAAGGGAACGAATTAAGAAGATGGTATTAACCATTCTTAAAGTGATAGGGCTTAAAATAGTGGTAGTGGTAGCTGTGTTCTCACTAGTACGTACTATGGGTTGCCTCTATTTAATGTGATCTATAAGCATTATCTCACTTGTTCTTCATGATACTCCTATAAAATCTACTTTGATTATTTTGCAGATGTGGAAACTTAGACACAGAGAAGTTAATTCACTTGCCAGGGGGTCACAGAGCTGATAAGTGACAGAATCAGCGCCAGGAGCATCTGGCTATATGGCCTGTGCCCTAAGCTCCTGTGCCACCAGTCCCTCTGTTTTTGTGCCTACACTCTGACCTACATTAGGGTTGTTATTTATTATTATTATTATTATTATTATTATTGAGACAGAATCTCACTCTGTCACCCAGGCTAGAATGCAGTGGTGCAATCTTGACTCACTGCAATCTCCAACTCCCGGGTTCAAGCAATTCTCCTGTCTCAGCTTCCGGAGTAGCCGGGACTACAGGCATGCGCCACGCCTGGCTAACTGTTTTGTGTTTTCAGTAGGGATGAGGTTTCATGTTGGTCAGGCTGGTCTCAAACTTCTGACCTCAAGTGATCCACCTGCCTTAGCCTCCCAAAGTGTTGGGATTACAGGCATGAGCCACCATGCCTGACTCATTATTCATAAGCAACTAGTCCTCAGAATTGCAGGGGTGTTCTTTCACGTGAAATGCTTGCTTTGTGGATCACATCGATTCTTACTGATGTCTACATTCTCCTTCCCTCAACTCTTCATCAAGTAGGACTGGGGTCAGGGGTTGGCATCTCTGGGGCCTGAGCTTGGGCAGCGTATTCTGCACAAAGCATGTGGGGCAACAAACTCAGGTCAAGTCTGTTAGCGAAAGTCAAGATTCAAAAGGGAGGGATACTAAGTATGAAAGTCCACAGATAGATCAAGATGGAACCATGGAGGCTGAGCTGAGAAGCCCAGGGTCAGAGCAAGAGAGCCTCTGTGTAACGGCCAAGATCTGTGGATTGCACTTTGGTTCTTGTTGTGGCGTGGTGTGTGGATACCCTGGCAGTCAGGGTGGACAGTAACACCTTTGCTTTTGCTCAGGGTTTCTAGGAGCCATGGTTCATGCTCTGGAGCGCTTTTCTTGGCAGAAGAATGTGCCAGCCATCTGGACTACAAAGACACCGGGCAGCACCTGCTCTGCACTGAATGGCGTTCGTGTTTTGAGTCTTCTGTGGATCATCTCGGGACATACCAGTCAGATGACTGCATGGCTGTCTTTGGGTGAGGAGAGCTGATGAGCCTTTACTCTGGGAGCAGTCAGGGAAGAGACACTCTTTGGTATGGCGGGATCATGGTGGCCAAAGGATGGGGGTCTGGCAGCCTTCCCACGAGCAGCCTTCCTTCTGTTTTAGAGACACTGTGTGTGATCTCCTATCAGTAAGGTTTCCAGGCCAGTGTCTAGTGGCTCATTTTACTCCCTCTAGGTACAAATCAGGCACCTGGCTGCCAGGTGAATACTGATACCTGGGTATTGTATTTTCGTTATCCAAAAAGCCAAGTTCTCTCTCATCATGGTTAATGAAGCCAGGACTTAACATTTATTTTTCCTTGAAAAGCAGACAAGCATAAATAAAAATGGTCCACTAATATCAAATCAGTGTTTCTCCACCTTCTTCCTGCTGCTACCCTCCTGAAGTGCTCCTATCAATAACAGTGGTACTCTCTAAACAGGGGGCAAACACAGCCAGGGCAGATGGAAGAAGCCTCCTGGGCGATCTGTACCAGCCCATGATAGGTAGTGCTGCAGTCCAAGGGGCTTGTGGCCACTGTCAGTGCACAAAGGAGCTTAAAGCTCCTGAACGACCGTTAGGGACCTCAGTCACCACCTTTTATTTCCAGTCTAACTTCTCCTCTTACATGAATTACAGTGATTCTTCTTCTTCTTCTTTTTTCTTTCTTTCTTTCTTTTTTTTTTTTGAGACGGAGTCTCACTCTGTTACCCTCTGGGCTGGAGTACAATGGCGTGATCTCGGCTCACTGCAACCTCCACCTCCCAGGTTCAAGCGAGTCTCCTGTCTCAGCCTCCCAAGTAGCTGGGATTATAGGTGTCCGCCACCACGGCTGGCTAATTTTTTGTATTTTTAGTAGACACGGGGTTTCACTATGTTGGCCAGGCTGGTCTCAAGCTCCTGACCTCGTGATCCACCTGCCTTGGCCTCCCAAGTGCTGGGATTACAGGCGTGAGCCACTGGCCCGGCCTATAGTGATTCTTAAAACCTGCCAAGTACAACCAAAAGTTGAAGGTGTTCCTTTTGCTTTTTCTGAAAAGAGAAATCACATGATTTTCTTCTATGAAACAAAAAGACACTGCTTTTCAATGTTTGTTACAGATAATGTGCTTGAATGGAAAAGCAGAGTGCTTAGAAACCCACTGTACATTTACTCTCGGAGCGGTCCCTTCTATCTTGGAGTTGATACATTTTTCCTGATCAGGTAATAAGGTTGAACTACGTTTTCACTGCTGTGGGGCTTGTGGTGTTTGTTCTGGGATGTGTGTATGCGTATGTGTTACCATTCTCACTCTAATGAGAAAAGCTGAATGACCCACATTTATTCACCTGGGCCTTTGTCCATTTCTAGACAGTACTGTTTTCACAAGAGACTCTCCACTGTATGTTCCATTTATTACATGAGTTAGGATGGCTCTGTAACACACGCCTTTTACAAACATTGATTGTATTCATCAAAATTGTTTATTTCAGTGCTTCTCGAAGTCTGGCCCACAGAGTGGTACAGGTGCTTGATGAAGTTCTGAATTCTCACTATAGTGAAATGGGAAAAATTCAGAAAATGACATGATGTTTCATAAAGTTATGTTTATTTATATGAACTATTAAGAGGTAAAATTTCTTAATTGTTTGAGAAGTGTTGGGCACTGTGGTAAGCACTTTGAAATAGTATCTCATTTAATCCTCATGAAAATTCTAATTTTTGTTTTTAAAAATTGGGGTAAATTTTACATAACAAAATTAACCACTCAGTGTAAAATTTCGGGCATTTAATACATTTACAATATTGCGCAACCCCCCCCTTTTTTTTTTTTTGAGATAGAGTCTCACTCTGTCGTCCAGGCTGGAGTACAGTGGCGCAATTTCGGCTCACCACAACCTCTGCCTCCTGGGTTCAAATGATTATCCTGTCTCAGCCTCCTGAGTAGCTGGAACTACAGGCGCTTGCCACCACACCTGGCTAATTTTTATATTTTTAGTAGAGATAGAGTTTTGCCATGTTGGCCAGGCTGGTCTCGAACTCCTGACCTCAGGTGATCTGCTCACCTTGGCCTCCCAAAATGCTAGGATTACGGGAGTGAGCCACTGCACCCAGCCTGTGCAACCACTTTTATCTACTTCCAAAGGTCTGAGAAGGCTTGTCTGATGGAAGAGGTGCTATTTCAGCTGGGACCAGAATGGCAAGAAGGAGCTGGCCATGGGAAAATCTGAGATAAGAAAGTTCAGGCAAAGGGTCAGTTAGTGCAAAAGTGCTCAGGCAAGAGTGGAGGAGCCTTGTTAAGGAGAAGAAAGAAGGGTGAAGCTTAGTGAAGGTGAGGAACGTGGCAGAAAACCCAATCCAAGAGAAGGGCAAGGGTAGACCATGGGGGACCTTGTAACAACACTAAGGAGTTTAGACTTCAGTCTTGGTGGAACGGGAAGGAGTGAGAGAGCTTGTTTTCATCTGGACAGTGATGTGATCTGATTTATTTGAAAGATGATCACTCTGGCTCCTATGTGAGTAATGCGCCTAAGAAGGTCAAGAGTGGAAGCAGGATCGACGAGGCAACCTTTGCCCTATTTTAGATGAGAAATGGTAAGGCTGGGGTGGTGGTGGCTGGAATCAAGAAAGAAGGTCACATTCGGGATGTGTTTAAGATGAGGAATTGCTGAGGCTTGTTGATGCATCAGATGTGACGTGTGAGAAAAGAGAGGAGTTGAGGATGATTCTAGATTTTGGTTTCAGTGTCTGAGTCAATGGTGATGGCATTCCTTAAGATGGGAAAGATGGGAGGAGAAACCAGGTCTGGAGGGAAAACCAGGCTTTCTGTTCTGGATGAATTAAGGTGAAGAGGCCTTTTAGACAGCCATGTAGAAATGTCAGGTGAGCAGCTGACGTATCATAAGTCATATCGTAACTCGTGATATAGCTGACATTCGTAAGTCATATCATAACTTGCGATATGGTAACTGACATTCATAAGTCATATTATAACTGTGATATGATAGCTGACATTTATTTTTAAGTCATATCATAACTCGTAATATGGCAGCTGACATTCGTAAGTCATATCATAACTGTGATATGGTAGCTGACATTCGTAAGTGGGGAGATCAGTGGAAACGTCAAGGCTGGAGATGTAAATTTTGGGGTCCTTGGGATATAGGAGGCATTTAAAGCCACAGTATTGAATCTGATCACATTAAGAGGAGAATGGAATGACCGATGGGGACTGAAGGCCAGGACCTCTGGTGTTCCAACCTTTGGAAGCTGAGAAGAACCCACAAAGGAGTCTGAGGATGAGTGACCAGTGAAATGGGGCACAAGTCAGACACTGTGGGGACCAGGAAGCCAAGAGAAGAAAGCACCTCAAGAAGGAATGCTGTGGTCAGCGGGGCCCAATGCTCCAGGAGTTCATTGTGTAAAGAAACAATCTTTGACTTTGGCAACCAGAAGCCTTTTGGTGACATCGTCAGGAGCAGGGTCAGTGGCGTGGTGGACGTGGAAGTCTGGGGGAGTGGGGTGAGGATGGGAGGATGTAGACACAATGACTTTGGACAACTCTTTCAAGATGTTTTGCTGTTTTAGGGAGCAAAGAAATGGAGTGAAGCTGGACTCTGTACGGGGCACAAAGAAAGGTTGTTAAAAGAGAAGGGACTCAAGACATACCTGTCGTATGTTGAGAATGACTGAGGAGAAAGGGGCAAACTGATGGCTGCTGGAGATGCTGTTGTCGGCCAAACTACAACAGCCACAGAGCAATGTTTTCATAAGTGCCCCCATTTTTAAAAAAAGGCCACTAAGGCTGGGTGTGATGGCTCACACCTGTAATCTCAGCACTCTGGGAGCCCAAGGCAGGTGAATGGCTTGAGGCCAGGAGTTCAAGATCAGCATGGACAACATGATGGAACCCCGTTTCTGCTAAAAATACAGAAATTAGGTGGGCGTGGTAATCCCAGCTACTCAAGAGGCTGAGGCAAGAGAATCGCTTGAACCCGGGAGGCAGAGGTTACAGTGAGCCAAGATCGTGCCACTGCACTCCAGCCTGGGCAACAGTGAGACTCTGTCTTGGAAAAAAAAAAAATCATTAAATTCAAATGTGTGTGACCCACCCAGTTAGGGGAGAACTAGTTCCCATGCTGCACAGAACAACGGTAAGGGATTACTAATCACCAGCCACTTTCTGTGCCACTTACCTCCCTAACAGCCTGGTTGCTTGATTCCTCTTCTCCTTCAAGTTTTTACACAGCAAAGCCTTCCTTGTCCCCTCTCTTTGAAGTGAAACTACGCAGCCTTCTAGACTTCTTTTTTTCTATTTATCCACATACTATAGCTGCCATTTTTGATTGATTAATTGTCTCTGTCCTTTCAGTAGAATGTAAGGCATCAAATTTGTTTTTCTGTTTTGTGTACTGCTGTGTCACCAGGTCACTGAAGCAGTGCTAGCCACAGAGTATGTTCAATAAGTCATTGTTGAAATGGATGATTTCTTGTCTTATCTCCAGAATCTGGTGTGATAGTTTCTTGTGGTAATGCCGAGAAAGAGGGATGCAGAATGAGCTCAGACCTATCCATTAAGGATCGTGCTAGGAGATGGCAAGTAGCCCAGGCAGGCCAGGCTCAGGGTCCACAGTATGCAGCAAACCAGCAGTGATATGGGAACCCCTGGGCTCCAGACTTTCCAAGAGGGCAGCACTGGGTCTCACCAGGCAGAGGAAGCCCAGCTGCAGAAGACAGGGAGTGGGCCCCTGGAGAACGGGGAGTCTGCCCACAGGGCACCAGGCAAAGACCAGAACTCTGTTTCCTATAAGCCAGGCAAAAACGACTGTATGCTGGGATGGGACTGACTGTCAGGGTCCAAGCCCTGGGAGGGACACTGGCACAGACAGATCAGGATGGCAGGCACCGAAGCCAAACTCAATCTGGAGACTAGAAAAGCTGTCACTAGGATGGAAAGATGGAGGGCACGAAAGGCCACTGGTCATCTCTGGGTCATCAGTGGGAATCAGAAACACCAGAGAAGCCACCAAGTCAGTCCTGAGATCTCTAAAGCACAGGCCAAGGCTATTGAGATACCAAACAGCCCAGAAAACTACAAATATGTAAAGACGACGTATCTGCCACCTGGATTGGTCTGGGGTCAGGGAGGGCCGTGCCTTGCCTTATGTCAGTGGTCCTCAGACAGTCATCCCGCTGCAAATTCACCAGCATCACCTGGAACTGGTAGAAGTGCAAATTCTTGGGCACCACCCCAGACCCACTGAATCAGACTTTCTGGGGGGATGGGTCCAGCAATCCGGACTGTTAGAAGCTCTCCGGGTTGTGCCTGCTGAAGCCTGAAAAGCTCTGTGTGAGCCCAGACAGGAAGAGCTGAGGCCAACAGAGGTGGCGGAAGCCAGGCAGATTCTGACAGCAGCCTAGAGACGGAGAAGTACATTTCTTTTCTCTTTATCTCTATTTGCTTCCATTTCTCACCATCACTCTCCGTGACTGTCTTTTTCTCCTTTTCCTTCCGTTTTTATTGTATTACTTTCAAAGGTTCACATTTTCTTTTTTTTTTTTTTTTGAGACGGAGTCTCGCTCTGTCACCCAGGGTGGAGTGCAGTGGCTGGATCTCAGCTCACTGCAAGCTCCGCCTCCCGGGTTTACGCCATTCTCCTGCCTCAGTCTCCCGAGTAGCTGGGACTACAGGCGCCCGCCACCTCGCCCGGCTAGTTTTTTGTATTTTTTAGTAGAGACGGGGTTTCACTGTGTTAGCCAGGATGGTCTCGATCTCCTGACCTCGTGATCCGCCCGTCTCGGCCTCCCAAAGTGCTGGGATTACAGGCTTGAGCCACCGCGCCCGGCCATTACATTTTCTTTTGAACAATGGAACCATTATTAATAGTGATACCTAGTATTGCCATTATGCTAAGAGCTTGAAATCTTTTATCCCATGCAATTCTCACAATAAACCTATAAAGCTGGTATACATATCATCCCCATTTTTACAGATGAGAAACTTCTTGATGTTCAGTAATGAGGTGATTTGTCCAAGTCTACACAGATAGTAAGGTTAGAATTAGAGCTTAAGTATAGCTTGTTTCACAAGGAAACCATGTCTTACTCTCTTTGTCACTGATATTTACATAGCAAAACCAAAGCCTTCTGATTATCTTGAAGAATAATTAGTTGGCGACTGTTTTGTAATCCTCTCCCACCTCTCGGGCTGACTTCATCTATCACTAGTGCATGCTTTTCTCTGTTGCAGTGTGTTCAAGTCTTTGGGTCTTAGCCCCGTGGAGCTAGTTATCTTGCTTACAGCCTGTTTTCCTGCCAGCCTTTCTTGTAGCCCTCTCTTGATGAACTTGCAAGCTGGGAGGTGCGTGCCCACACACACAACGAGGCCCAGGTTTTGCTTAGCAACCGTGCTGGCAGAGCGGGAGCCGGTCACTCTGAAAAGAAAGAATTGCCCTGATTTATCCTTTCCTGAAATTAAGAGGAGGCCGGAATCAGAATTGGCTGCCCTGCCTCCCCCTCTTAGCACTGTCTTTTAGATGTCTCTATAAATTTTGTTCCTATTTAATGATTCCAAGTTGCTGCTTTTCAAAGGAAAATCTGGCAGGCAGAGAATAGAGACATTTTCCAACCCTGCCTGATCCCTTCCAAGTCCCACCCAACCCACGGCTTTGTTTCGCAATAGGAAATACATTAGCTCCTTAGGGAAACACCCACAAGGATCGCTGGTACAAATGTCGAAAGGTTGAGAAACTCACAAACTTGCTTACCATCCAGTTGCAATTAAAAGGCATCACTTTGGTTTCTTTAGCTGCACATTCTGGGTAATGAATTTGTCATCAGGGTATGTTGGTTAAGAATTCTGCGATCTTGGGCAACCCTCTTAATAATCTGTAGGTCTCACTTTTCCCATCAGAGAAGCAGGAATGATAGTATCTTCCTTTTTACCTAATAGAGCTGTTTATTCATCTATTCAATCATTCACTCAACAAACAACTATTTATATATTTTTTTGAGATGGAGTCTCGCTCTGTCATCCAGGCTGGAGTACAGTGGCATGATCTCAGCTCATTGCAACCTCCGCCTCCCAGGTTCAAACGATTCTCCTCCCTCAGCCCCCTGAGTAGCTGGGACTACAGGCATACGCCACCACACTCAGCAAATTTTTATATTTTTTTTAGACGTGGTGTTTTGCCATGTTGGCCAGGCTGGTCTTGAACTCCCGTCTCCCAAAGTGCTGGGATTACAGGTGTGAGTCACTGGGTCTGGCCAACAAACGTTTTTTGCAAAGTAGTTTGGTACGACTGGAGAAGGAAAAGCAATCTCCTTAGTGAAAGTACTTTGAAAGTCATGTGCTTCTACACAAATGGAAAGTCTTGGTGTTATTATTTCAAAAGACACAATGGTGGACATTAATAGTGTTCAACAAATCTTTCTGTCTCCCTCCCTTTTGGGCACTTGGCAACATTCCACTTCCTGGCCCCATTGTGATTGGGTGGGTCACATCATTAGTTCTGACCAAGTGGTACCTGGTATTGCCATTATGCTAAGTGCTTTAAACTCTTATGCTAAGAGCTTTTTTTTTTTTTTTTTTGAGGTGGAGTCTCACTCTGTCGCCCGGACTGGAGTGCAGTGGCCGGATCTCAGCTCACTGCAAGCTCCGCCTCCCGGGTTTACGCCATTCTCCTGCCTCAGCCTCCCGAGTAGCTGGGACTACAGGCGCCCACCACCTCGCCCGGCTAGTTTTTGTATTTTTAGTAGAGATGGGGTTTCACCGTGTTAGCCAGGATGGTCTCGATCTCCTGACCTCGTGATCCGCCCGTCTCGGCCTCCCAAAGTGCTGGGATTACAGGCTTGAGCCACCGCGCCCGGCCTGCTAAGAGCTTTAAACGTGACTCTTTTAGATTAGAGGGTTTCATTGCTAGTTTGTGGCCCTCCAGAAGGCTGTTGTCATCTTCTGTGGTCACTGGTGAGGTTTCAGACGGTGGCTGCTCTGTCAACCTGGGCATGCAGCATGAGCAAGAACAAACCAATTGTTTTTGGCTGGGTGCGGTGTCTCACACTTGTAATCCCAGCACTTTGGGAGGCTGAGGCGGGCGGATCATGAGGTCAGGAGTTCAAGACCAGTGTGGCCAACATGGTGAAACACTGCCTCTACTAAAAATACAAAAATTAGCTAGGTGTGGTGGCAGGCGCCTGTAATCCCAGCTACTTGGGAGGCTGAGGCAGGAGAATTGCTTGAACCCGAGAGGCGGAGGTTGCAGTGAGCCGAGATTGCACCACTGCACTTCAGCCTGGGTGACAGACACCATCTAAAAAAAAAAAAAAAAAAAAAAAATTCTTTTAAGGCTTGGAGGTGCTTTGTTAATGCATCATAATTTATTCTATCCAGATTGGGACAACCAAATGAACCAATCAGTGAACTGTATTATTGATAAGTAATTCCTGTGACAATTCTTCTTTTTCTTTTAGTGGTTGGTTAAGTGCAAGGTCCTTTTTAAAGATGCATCGGAATTCAGACAAAGGAATAACCCCTAAAGTCATACTCAGATACTTTCTCAGTCGCCTGGTGAGGTAGGTGTCACGTGTGTCCGTGTGAAGAGAGTCCACCAAACAGGCTTTGTGTGAGCCACAAGGCTGTTTATTTCACCTGGGTGCAGGTGGGCTGAGTCCGAAAACAGAGTCAGCAAGGGGATTATCATTAGTTCTTATAGGTTTGAGGATAGGCGGTGGAGTTAGGAGCAATGTTTTGCGGGCAGCGGGTGGATCTCACAAAGTACATTCTCAAGGGTGGGGAGAATTACAAAGAACCTTCTGAAGGGTAGGGAGATTACAAAGAACCTTCTTAAGGGTGGGGGAGATTACAAAGTACATTGATCAGTTAGGGTGGGGAAGAAACAAATCCCAGTGGTGGAATGTCATCAGCGAAGGCTGTTTTCACTTCTTCTGTGGATCTTCCGTCGCTTCAGACCATCTGGGTGTACACGTGCAGGTCACTGGGAATATGATGGCTTAGCTTGCGCCCACAGGCCTGACAGTAGGTTTATTTACAGAATTTCTCAATTCCTCATTGCTATGTAATAATTTATTAGTTTTCTGTCTTTAACCCTCTTTTAAAATAATTTCCAAAGAAAAGTAAACTGAAATAGTTTCCTTCCCTTAATACAGTTGATTTAAGCTGGTTTAATGTGGTTCAAATTCTACTGGGACAAATACCATGAAAACTGGTATGTTCCACTGGCAAAAACATCCTTAGTCCTCAGCTGATGGGCAGCAGAGGTCAACAAATGCACTGTCAGATTTCCACAGAATCTGTATTCAACAGGAAAATTTGTTTGTCTGCAAATTAGTAGTAATTGGCTCCTGTAAATCAGAGGGCTAATGGTAATGATAAAAATAAAATGATACAGGCCGAGATGGGCGGATCACGAGGTCAGGAGATCGAGACCATCCTGGCTAATACGGTGAAACCCTGTCTCTACTTAAAAATACAAAAAACTAGCCGGGCGACGAGGCGGGCGCCTGTAGTCCCAGCTACTCGGGAGGCTGAGGCAGGAGAATGGCGTAAACCCGGGAGGCGGAGCTTGCAGTGAGCTGAGATCCGGCCACTGCACTCCAGCCTGGGTGGCAGAGCAAGACTCCGTCTCAAAAAAAAAAAAATAAAATAAAATAAAATAAAATAAAATAAAATGATACGTGACCACGAGAGGAACTTGGTCGAAGCTCCGGGCCATGGCCATTCTGCTGGGAGGGAGGCAAGAAGAATGACGATTTCTTTTTTTTGAGACGGAGTCTCGCACTGTCACCCAGGCTGGAGTGCAGTGGCGCCATCTCCGCTCACTTCAACCTCCGCCTCCCGGGTTCAAGCAATTCTCCTGCCTCAGCCTCCCAAGTAGGTGGGATTACAGGCACCTGACACCATGCCCGGCTAAGATATATATATATATATATATGTTTTGTATTTTTAGTAGAGACGGGGTTACACTATGTTGACCAGGCTGGTCTTGAACTCCTGACCTCGTGATCTGCCCGTCCCGGCCTCCCAAAGTGCTGGGATCACAGGTGTGAGCCACCGTGCGTGGCCAATGGTCTTCTTTAGGAATGTGTGGTTGGCTGATGCAGAAGGGATTCCAACATTGGGGCAGAATACGGAATCAGTGGTAGCAGAGTGGCAGTGATGGAATGAGACAACCGAAGTTAAGGGCGGAAGGGCTGGGCACGGTGGCTCATGCCTGTAATCCCAGGCGTTTTGGGGAGGCCCTTGGGAGGCCGAGGGGGGCATATCACTTGAGGTCAGGAATTGGAGACCAGCCTGGCTAACATGGTGAAACCCTTTCTCTACCAAAAATACAAAAAATTAGCTGAGCGTAGTGGCACACGCCTGTAATCCCAGCTACTCGCGAGGTTGAGGTGGGAGAATCACTTGAACCCCAGAGGTGGAGGTTGCAGTGAGCCAAGATTGTGCCACTGCACTCCAGCATGGGCAACAGAGTGAGAACCTGTCTCAAAGCAAACAAACAAAAACAACAAAGTTAAGGGACAAAAGGAAACTTCAGCTCATGTCATCCAACCCTGCCATTGATATATTTTCTATGTTGTGGTTATTTGCTGAGCTGGAAGCCAGCACTCCTGACTCCCGGTTCACATTCATCTTGTTTCCACACTGTCACAAAATAGGAAGAGGAGTGTCGTCATAATATTTGGAGCTAGTGAAATGCAGTGGGCAAGTGCAGACTCCGTAGTTGGACAGCTGTGTGTGTATTCTGGCTCAGTCACACAGCAGCTGAGTGACCTTGAGTAAGTGTCTCAGTCTTTCTGTGCTTGAGTTTGCTCATCTCTAAAATGGGAAGAATAGTGACAGGTCATAGGACTCTTGTGAGGATTCAGTGAGATAATGTATGTAAATAACATGGAAACGTGCTTTACACATAGTAGGCCCTCAATAAGTAGGAGCTATCATTATTAGTGTGGTTGTTATTTATACCTTTTAAGTTTTCCATCAAATAGGTGAAGAATGGGGACAAGCTAAGGCATAGACCTTTGTTGGTTTCTTTTCACCATGGTCTTTGTGGTTTCTTCCAAGCTTTATAAAATCTAACCCTCCTCCAGAGAAGGACAGAAGGCTTATGATTTCAATAATATTTTGGGTGTGTGGCACTGGGGTAAGCAGCCTGTCCTGCCCTGAGGTTTTCTGGAGGTGAGAGGCTGGCATACAGGCTGAGGGGTCATGGTGATGAATACTAGTTAGGTGGGGGTTGGGGCAGGGGATCTCATGGCATGGTGGGTTCTGCTTGGGAAACCAACTTAATTTTATTTTATTTATTTGTTTTTTGAGACAGAGTTTTGCTCTTACTGGAGTGCAATGGTACAATCTCGGCTCACTGCAACCTCCGCCTCCCAGGTTCAAGCAATTCTCCTGTCTCAGCCTCCTGAGTAGCTGGGATTACAGGCGCCCACCACCATGCCCAGCTAATTTTTGTGTTTTTAGTAGAGACGGGATTTCATCATATTGGTCAGGCTGGTCTTGAACTCCTGACCTCAGGCCCACTTTGGCCTCCCAAAGTGCTGGGATTATAGGCATGAGCCACCATGCCCAGCCTATTTATTTATTTTTTGAGATGGAGTCTTTCTCTGTTGCCCAGGCTAGAGTGCAGTGGCATGATCTTGGCTCACTGCAACCTCCTCCTCCTCCTGGGTTCAAGTGATTCTTCTGCCTCAGCCTTCTGAGTAGCTGGGATTACAGGGTTCCACTACCATGCCTGGTTCATTTTTGTATTTTTAGTAGAGACAGGCTTTCTTGTCTTAGCCAGGCTGGTCTCAAACTCCTGACCTCAGATAATCTGCCTGCTTTGGCCTCCCAAAGTGCTGGGATTACAGGTGTGAGCCACTGTGTCCAGCCTTGGGAAACCTACTGCAGAGTAAAAGTCTGGAGCTGGGGATTGAGGAGACAGGGGTTTTTTCCAAGGTGGATAGAGCAGCGGTGGGGGCAGGAGGAGCACTGGGTGAGAGTGAGGTGGTAGTGAGGCCTTGTAAGGCAAGGACCCCAGTGAGTAAATTACTGCAGTATCTGGGCAGGAGAGCAGGGTTTTCACTGGCAATTGGCAGTGGGAATGGAGAGAGGAGAAATCAAGGACTCAGGAATTTTCTGGCTTGAGCAACATGGCAGGTGGTGCTGGCATCCTTGAGCTGGGGAGCTCTGGAAGGAAGGCAGGTCAGAGTGGGAGCTAGGGAGACAATCAGTCCAACCTGGGAAAAAACTGTGTTGAAAATGGAGGGAACTGTCAGCAACCCACAACTTGAACTCACCTTCACTAAGGTAACCCCAGTGACAAAAGAGTCATGCTCCTGGCCATTTTGAGGTTCTCACGTGTGCTGGTATAACTCACTGATGCTACCTGGTTAGCACTTATCACTTGTCTGCTTATCTTCAGGAGGACGGGGGTCAGACCATCTGTTTACTCACTCATTCTGTGTTCACTGGAGGCCCATTGTGTGCCAGGCACTGTCCTAAGCCCTGAGAATAGAGTTTTAATAAGCCATGCAAAGGTGCCTTACAGCCTGCAGGTTACATTCCAGTGAATAGAGGCAGACAATAAATAAATGAATATGCAATTTGAAGTTGCAGCATGCAAATAAATGTATGCTAGGCCAGGGAGGATGGCTGCTACAAAGTGATCCTTTGGAGAAGAGGCGGCTGCAGTGGCTCATGCCTCACAATCCCAGCACTTTGGGAGGCAAAGGTGGGACGATGCCTTGAGCTCAGGAGTTTGAGACCAGCCTGGCCAACATAGTGAGACCTCATCTCTACAAAACATACAAAAAATTAGCCCAGTGTGGTGGCGCGTGCCTGTGGTCCCAGCTCCTTGGGAGGCTGAGGCGGGAGGATGGCTTGAGCCCAGGAGGTGGACGCTTCAGTGAGCTGTGATTGCATCACTGCCTTCCAGCCTGGGTGACAGAATGAGACTTTACCTCAAGCAAGCAAGCAAGCAAGCAAGCAATCAATAAATAGAAGTAAGCAAGGTGGAGGCTTTCTCTGGAAGGGCAGTCATGGGAGGTGACTTTTGCCCAGAGCCTAGAAGAAAGTAAAGGAGTGTTCTAAGCAAAGAAAATCCTGTGGGGGAAGAATGGTCCATTCCGGGAAAACGGAATCACAAAGGTCCTGGGAAAGGAGGGGCGTCGCGGTGTCTGAAGAGCCTCAAAGAGCCCAAAGGTGCTCTGTGGAGTGAAGCGAGCCACATGGACAGTGGGAGGAATGAGGTCAGAGATGGGCGGGGGCTGCCCTAAGGACACTCCCTGTTGTTCTGAGACAGAAAGCTTTGAAGGATCCCAGCAAGGGAGTGGCATGGGGAGATTTACATCTTGCAAGACTCACTCTGGCTGCAGGGCAGAGAGCGGCTGTAGGGGTCAGACAGGGGGAGACCTTTTGGGGGCTATTGCAAGTGATAAGAAAATCCCCAAACTTAACTTCTAGGGGTAAGTCAGGACAAAGATTATCTAACAGGAAAGGAAGAGAGTAAAGCTCTAGAACCGTAGAACTGCCTGGTTATGTCAACTAGCAGTTACATTTTAGAAATTAGGGTGTTTTTTTTATAACTTGTGATAAAAATGTCTAACTATAACACAAGGTTATAGCTAAAATAAATGGTCTTCCTTCCAGTCTCACTCCCCGCAGGACACCTGTATTTAAGTTTCTTAGGAATTCTTGCAGAAACTTTCCATGTGTGTATAAGCACTGTTCTTCTCCTGCACGCATAGGATTGCACTGTATACTTCACTGTTTGCATGTGATGTTTTCATTTATAATACAGATTGGCCTATTTCTCTATTAGCACACAAGGACCCACATCCCTGATGTTAAAGGTTATCAGTATGGCACAGTAGGGTGTACCATTATGTATTTAACTTGTCCCCATTAGTGGGCATGGAGGTAATTCTTTGCTGTCTTAGACAGTGGGACAATCTGTATGTATTTTTGGGCACTTGTGTAGACATGTTTGTGGGCTAAATGCCTACAAGTGGAATTAGGGGTTTTGGGCATTTAACATCTTAATGTGCATTTTCCAATTTACCTTCTCACCCACCAGGCATGAGAATCCCTGCTTCTCACCCCTCCACCACACTGGCCAGTATCCCACATTGTAATCTTTGAAAACCCACTCTGACTTTTATTCTCTTGGAAACTTGGACAAAAATGTAGCACGTGTGCATTTTAGGGTGGTTTAGATGTTTCAAACTGTTTTCTTGTTTATCTCATTAGATTTTCAAAAAATCTTAGAAAGCAGAAACCCTCATTTCCCTTTTAGACAAGAGGAAAGAGGAGACATTACATGATTTTCTCAGTGTGAAAAGTTTAGACAAGCTTGATACTCAAGGCGTGGCCCACCCAACAGCCTGCAGACTCCAAGTCTGCATTTTAACAAGCACCCGGGGGAGGGGGACTTGGCAGAGGTGAGGGATGCTGCCTGGAGTGGGGGGCAGGGGAATGCTCCCTTCTGCTCTGCTTCTTTTTTTTTTTTTTGAGACGCAGTCTGGCTCTGTCGCCCAGGCTGGAGTGCGGTGGCCGGATCTCAGCTCACTGCAAGCTCCGCCTCCCAGGTTCACGCCATTCTCCTGCCTCCGCCTCCCAAGTAGCTGGGACTACAGGCGACCGCCTCGTCGCCCGGCTAGTTTTTTGTATTCTTTAGTAGAGACGGGGTTTCACCGTATTAGCCAGGATGGTCTCGATCTCCTGACCTGTGATCCGCCCGTCTCGGCCTCCCAAAGTGCTGGGATTACAGGCTTGAGCCACCGCGCCCGGCCGTCTGCTCTGCTTCTGAAGGGAGCAGTGCTGACTACTTTCCCCGGGGAGGGGAGGCGACAGATGGTGGGAAGGATGATCAGAAAGGCAAGGCCGGAGGCTTGTAGGGGCAGCTGCAGGGCAGCACGGTCAGATGGCAAACATGGCAGGACCCAGTGCCTAGGACCCAGGGAGGTTGTCGCCTGAGCAAACTTGCAGGCGAGCTGATCTGGGAAGCTGTGTCTTGACAGAGTTGCCTGCCTTTTCTCTATCACATTGATCAACAATTCCACTCCCTCTCCTTGAATGCTTACCACCCTCCCACCCACCGGACACTCTCTATGTAGGACGCTGTCATTGTGGGGAGAAGAGGGGAATCAATGGTCTCCGTCCCCGGGTGCAGACCAGAGGCTTGGTGCTGAGCCCCTCTCTGCTGGGGATGCGCCTCTAAGTGGAGACGCTCCAAGTCCTGCCAGTTCCCATCTGTCAACACCACCCCAGCATCCCCTCCTCTCACCCAGATGTTTGGAGGTACTGCTGGGCCGTTGTTCTGCCCTAGTTGAGCCAAAACCACCCGGGATTTTTAGTTATATTCTTTTAGAAGAGGGCTCTGAGCCCAGCCCATCCAGAATCCATGCCAGAATTATATGCGCCTCCAGGCTGCAATCTTACTTCTAAACTCGAAACCCACACTGTCCAGCAAATAGCCACCAGGTAAGTGGCCAGTTGAGATGTGCTATGTGTACAAAGCCCACATTGGACTCTGAAGACTCAGTAAGAGGGAGAAGAATGTCAAATAGCTTCTTAACAATGTTTCATATTGGGTACATGTTTGTAGTGATAATATTTTGGATATATTGGTCTAAATAAATAATAGTAAAATGAGTTGTACCTATTTCTTTTTACCTTTTAAGTTGTGGCTACTGGAAAGTGTAAAATTGGGGGCAGCTGTGCTTGCATCCTGTTTCTATTGAACAGTGCTGGTCTAGACACCTCACTCCTGATTCTTCCCCTTTGTAGCTCCTTCAGATCTTGCTTGGAGGAGGTAGGGGTGAAGGAGGGGAGAAATGAAGCAAGGGAGGGAGGGAGGGAAGGGAGAAAGAGTTTTTCATCTTGTGAGGCCATGTGGAAAGAACATGAACCAGTGTCTACTGCCCTATGATTGGTGGCATTGGGTAAGTCACCCTAACTTCTCTTAGCTATAATTTCTTCATAAAATGGAGGTCACAGCTACCTTGCAGGATTGTTCTGAGGTTTAGAAATCTCTAGCAGGCTCCTCCCACAGTGGTTCGCCTATATGACTTGCTCAATAAATAACAGTATTTTTAGTGGAACGTGGTGGCATGCGCCTGCAGTTCTAGCTACTTGGGAGGTTGAGGTGAGAGGATTGCTTGAGCCCAGGAGGTGGAAGTCAGGGCTGTAGTGAGTGAGACCCTGTCTCTAAAGAAAAATAAATAAATAGCAGTATTTTTGCAGCAGTAGCACCTGAACCAGTACATGATCGGTGCTCAGCAAGTGATCTTGAACTTGTGGATGCTTGAGCATTTGAGGTGTGGCTGGGTGGCAGCTGCCCACAGTACAATCTGTTTTTTTTTTTTTTTTTTTTGAGATGGAGTCTCGCTCTGTCCCCCAGGCTGGAGTGCAGTGGCTGGATCTCAGCTCACTGCAAGCTCCGCCTCCCAGGTTCACGCCATTCTCCTGCCTCAGCCTCCTAAGTAGCTGGGACTACAGGCGCCCACCACCTCGCCCGGCTAGTTTTTTGTATTTTTTAGTAGAGACGGGGTTTCACCGGGTTAGCCAGGATGGTCTTGATCTCCTGACCTCGTGATCCGCCCGTCTTGGCCTCCCAAAGTGCTGGGATTACAGGCTTGAGCCACCGCGCCCGGCCGACAGTACAATCTGTTTTAGAGCACCTTATGCCCCACCCGCCACGTGCCCACTGAGGGGACTGGAGGGACCCCAGTGGAAAGTCACCTTCTTTCTCCCGGCTCTCTCCCGCCAGGTTGCAGCCTCTTCACCTGTATTCAGTGTGCTTGTTGGTTGGACTGTTCTCTCTTGTTCCCTGGGGACCTGTCTGGGAAGTGCCCAAATTCCACTGGGATAACTGCCGGCAAGCATGGTGGACAAATCTGCTGCTGCTAAATAACTTTGTGTCGGTCAAGAATGCGGTGAGTCTCCAGTTGCTGGCTTTGGAAAGGCAGAAGCGTGCAAACCTGGTGCCTCATTTCTTCAGGTGGTGTGCTGAACTTTCCAAGGGCCAACCTGATTCTGGTGTTTTCTCTGGAGTACTGGTGATGCTGTAGGAAGGTGGGCTGTGTGAGTGGGGGATGGCTTCTGGTCATGAAGTGGGTGTAACCCTGCCAGACTATGCAGGGGGCAGCCACTGTGAACAGCAGAGGGAGGGGGGCATAGCAGTGGCCAGCAAGGGGCCAGTCATCCTGGCACATGTCCTGGAGGCAGCTGACCCTGCCCCATCACTGTTCCTGTGCCAGCCCATGTTGTCTAACTGGGAAAGGACAAATTCCTCACCTCCGTCTGTTGAGTCTATACTGCAATGGGACATTGCATCACACCCTGACTATGTTGGATTCTACTCAAGTTCAAAGTAGACCTGATCGAGTTGCTTTGGAGCAACAAGATCTATGTATGTCTTGGCTTCTCCAAAGCCCCAGTTTCCTCATAATGAATTTGAAGCAAGTGAAAGTGAAATAGCTGTAATGAAATTATATCACCAGTTCCACATATGCCTTGAAATCAAGGCTGAAAACGGAATCGCTAAACCGTGGCAGGGCCCTAATCATTGCATATAGCAACTCACTAACTAGATGGCTGCCTTCCGTTTGCAAAGGCCCAGCCATATGGACAGGCTTGTATCACCATCTACGTGCCCGCAGGTGGGGCCCGCCTGGCTGTGATGGGGTCCCTGGGGGATAATCTGGGCTGTTTTCCCCAATCAAACTGATTTGGGCCATTTGCAGGAAGCAGTGGCAAGGATACCAGCCAGTGGCCTTTCTGAGGTACAGCCCACCTTAGATCCTTGAAAGCAGAAGTGCCAGGGCCCTTTGGAGAGAATTGCCCCCAGGGACTTCCTCACACTGAAGAAAAAAATACTGCTAACCATCTCATCTGGCACAAGCACAGACCGTCTGTGGAACTCATTTTGGCCAGGCGATCCCACGTCAGTCATCCATGGGAACTCTGGGGTTCTCCACAAAACATCATCTGGAGCCAAGCCCTGGTTCTAAATGAACTTGTTCTTTCCACCTAGAGTTGGGGCATGGGGAGCGGCAAGGAAAAGAGAAAAACGCTGACCCCTCTGACTTCCAACTGCACCATAATGAGGAGAAACTCTTACACTCCTGTAACGTGACAGAGTTCATGTCCCGCAACTATCCTAGGAGATGGGCTATGATCATTTTTCCTTTTTAAACAAAAGAGAAAATGTGTCTGAATCTCCATTTTGTAAAATGGCAGCCATAATACCTGCCATCCAGGCTTGGTAGAAGGCTCAAGATGAGGGATGTGAAATATGAGTATCTCTAACTCAGTTTCCTTTGTCTTCCCATGGAAATTCGCCCCACCCACCTACTGAATTCTGCCTCCTAGTCCAGGCAGGTGGAGAGTGTGGAGCAGAACTGGTAAATGAAGGAAGAGTGAATTTGCTGCTCTCTTTTCAGTGCAATGGCTGGACCTGGTACCTTGCCAATGACTTCCAGTTCCACCTCACCACACCAGTGATTATCTTCATCCACGCAAAGTGAGTCTGATTGGGACAAGCTTTTCTCCTCATGTGGCCTCTTTCACAAAACCCTCACAAAGTGTCCCAGTTCTGTGCAGAGCCGCTTTTTAAAATGTGGGAAACTAACTTTATAGAAAAGTAAATACCAAATCCTCTACTGTTTACCTTCTTCCGCATTCTCCTCCAACATTGATCCTACGCCAGTCAGTGTGCGTTTTGCAGAGTTACGATCATTGTGTGCATGTAATATCTAGTGCTCAGCTTTTTCCATTTCACTGTTCTTATAAACATTGCCACATATTGACATAACCTGCATACTTGTCAGTTTTAGGGTTTATCTACCATTTTTATGGTTGGGTGTCTAGATTGTGGCCAATTTCTCATGATTATAAATGTCACTGCAATGCATGCCTTTGAACACACTAATTTTTCTCTTAGTTACTTCCATGGGGGCAGACTTCCAAGTGGAATTGCTAGGTCAAAGGGTAGGAACAATTCTGTGGCACTTGTCACATATTGTGAGATTGCTCTCCAGAAAGACTGAAGTAATTTACAACACCCTCAGCAATGTATCGCTGCACCGGCTTTCCCACATTGGATATTTATCACCTTAATTTTTGTTAGTTTTAGAAACACCTTAAGGCCTCAATAATTCATGGAGAGACTTATAGTTGTGGATTATTCCTGCCATATTTTAAAAATTTATTGTTCTTTTCTGTTAAAATATATGTTCAATTTGAGAAACATTGGAAAACATTAGGAGTTAAGGGGGGTGGGGAAAATCACCCCAGTTCCACTTTGTCAGTCAAGGGAAGGAGAATTTGCTGCTAATATTTTGGGGCTTATCCTTCTGGTATTTTTTCTGCCCAGTTTTTTTTTTTTTTAAGAGATGAGAGTCTCACTCTGTCACCCAGGCTGCTATAGTGCGGTGGTGCCATCATAGCTCACTGCAGCCTCCAACTCCTGGGCTCAAACGACCCTCCTGCCTCAATCTCTCAAGTGATTGGGACTTACAGGCATGAACCACTGCACTTGGCTAATTTTTTAACTTCTCTAAAGAGATGAGGTCTTGCTATGTTGCCCAGGCTCTGCCCAGCTTTTGATACAGGAAAGCATTCTGTATATACACCTTAGTATCTTTCTTTCAATAGTTTTATGACACACGCATTTCCCTATATTATTTTATTTTTAAAGCAACATAATTTAAATGTCTGCATAACATTCCATTCCATGAATTAAATATATAAGTTATGTATACCTTCTATTGTTTAATACTGGGATTATTCCAATGTTATGCTTTTATAAATAATGGTTTGATAAATATTTTCATGGAAATATTTATCAGTGCCTGGATTTGTCTCCAACTTTGATATTTCTTTATAATATATATCTTTAGGCCAGGCGCGGTGGCTCAAGCCTGTAATGCCAGCACTTTGAGAGGCCGAGACGGGCGGATCACGAGGTCAGGAGATCGAGACCATCCTGGCTAACACGGTGAAACCCCGTCTCTACTAAAAAAATACAAAAATCTAGCCGGGCGAGGTGACGGGCGCCTGTAGTCCCAGCTACTTAGGAGGCTGAGGCAGGAGAATGGCATAAACCCGGGAGGCGGAGCTTGCAGTGAGCTGAGATCCGGCCACTGTACTCCAGCCTGGGCGACAGAGTGAGACTCTGTCTCAAAAAAAAAAAAAAATAATATATATCTTTGAGGGGAATTACTCGGTCAAAGGGCATGAATGTCTTTTGCGCTCTTGAATCGTAATGATAAATCACTTTCCTTAGAGGGAACATCAATATTCAGTCCTCTAGTCATCCAATTTAACTGTTGTCAGAGTGGAATATTAATAATAAAACAAAACATCTGAGTTTTTACATGTTCTTCCTTCTGTTTCCAAGTTTCCTCTTCTTTTAAGGACACAGTCATATTGAATTAAGGCCCACCCCAATGACCTCATTGAATGTTAATTATTGCTTTAAAGACTCCATCTTCAAATACAGTCATATTCTGAATTACTGGGGGTTAGGATTTCATGATAGGACTTTGTTGGGGACATAATTCAGCCCATAACATTCAATGTCAGGAAGATGTATGAGTTTAGTTGACATGGTGCTAGCTGGAAGAGACTTGTGGAGTCTGTGGTGGAGATACTGATCTTGGAAGTAGGTGCCAGGGTCTGTGCTTAAGTCCCCCAGGGACTTAAACACATATTTACTTGGGTGGCTGTGGGTTTTTATTGGATGGCCTGACTACCACTTACCTAGGACACTGAGTTCTTATGCCTGCCCACTCTAGACTTGCCTGGGAACCCATGTGAGTGTCCTTATGACTGAGGAGCCCTGGCTCCAATGTCAGCATCTTTCCTAAAGGCTGTGGTGGAAGGTGAATTTCAGTCCTTCAGCTGAAAGCCCACACTGTCCAAGCTTGTGACTATGCAACAAGATTTAGCTTATAAGTGGAGGGAAGTATAAAAGTAGGGCTTTTCTTCCTTTAGAGAATATCATTCCATGGAATGCCAGTGGAATCAGGTCTTTCTGGAGCTCAGTAATTCAAGGAGCGAAGAGCTAAGGGGTCTGGCAGAAGTCACAGTAAATATACATACAGCATTATTACCATAACCACCTGCCTACCCTCATAGCAGACATTACTAATCAATCATAGCACCATGGAGCTAGAATTCATCCTTCTTTCCAAACATTATACTAACATTGGTACTCTGGCTGAAAATAATTTTCTCCCTGTATCACTGTGGTGATAACTGAATAGTATCTATCTCATCCCTTCCTCATGAACAGTCATGGCAACTTCCACTAGCAGAATTGCATTGTCAAAGGCATTTTCCAGGTCAGGCTGTGCCTGGATGATCTTGCACCTGTGTTTGGCATTTGTTCCACACCACTGTAGATCCTCAAAATCCCAACCCTCACACTTCCGAGCAGGTACAACCAGACAGCGCCTCACTCTGGGTGCTTCAGGGAACATCCTAGTTTTATACATGCACGATCCCAAAATGTGGAGGAATTACTTTATGTGGGACCATCCTTAACCCATGTGAGACAGAAGACAGTAGGAAAATGCTTCTCTCTTTCATCTCACAGGACAGTTTTAAGGTACATTTCATAAGGCCCTGTGGAACATTCTGGAAGAATTGAGCATTGGCTACCTTGATAGCACATCCTGGTATTGGTTTTTCCCTGCTTCCCTATTCTCCTACCCTATCCCTTATTCCTACTCCCACGTGAACTACCTGCACCCAGACATTTGTCTCAGGCTCTGCTCCTCAGTTGAAGGCATGCCTGTTTTCCACTCTGTATTAGTCTATTTTCACACTGCTATAAAGAACTACCCGAGACCGGGTAATTTATAAAGAAAAGAGGTTTAATTGACTCATGGTTCTGCAGGCTGTACAGGCTTCTGCTTCTGGGGAGGCCTCAGGAAACTTACAATCAGGGCAGAATGGGAAGCAGGCACATCTTATATGGTGGGAGCAAGAAGAAGAGAGCAAAGTGGGGAGGTGCTACATACTTTTAAACAACCAGATCTCATGAGAATTCACTCACTATCACAAGAACAGCAAGGGGGAAATCCACCCCCATGATCCAGTCACCTCCTATCAGGCCCCACTTCCAACACTGGGGATTACAATTCCACATGAGATTTGGCAGGGACAAAGATCCAAACCATACCATCCTCCTCCTTCTTGATCCTCTCTCCCCTGTGCTTGGAGTGGGTCCACCCTGTGTCCCATCTTGTCTTTGACAGTCCTCTCTCCCAAACCCACCACCACTTGTATCCATATCGTGTTTCATAGGTGACAAGGGGCATTCCCAGGCATGGACTCCTTTTGAGCTGCACGGTAAGCCTCAGGGTGGTCAGGCAACGATGTGATTACTGTTCCTGTCTAGACCAGGAAACTCAAGTTCAAGGCTCTGCCCTGTGTGGCACGGCTAATGGATGGTCAAGACCGAGGCTGCCTCAGGTCCTCCAGCCCCAGCCCAGCTCTCCCTGCCCCTCATCAGCCTCTCAAAAGCAGGTCCAGCAGGAAGTTCCTCTGACAGTCAGGATTTCCAGCCTTTTGTGCCACAGGAAGTGCATCTGTGGGGCAAGAAACTGAAGGGCACTCCTCTCTGTGTCCTCTCTTCTTTGCAGGAGTACACAAATCCTCATCCTCCTTGGAGCCATGCTGTTCTTGGCATCTTTCACAGCCACTGCTCTGATCACATTGGCATATAAACTTCCTGTGGTGGCTCCATCAGAAGCCAGGTAACATGGTTCCCCAGGCTGCCCCTCTCTGGCCAGGACTTCTCGGGGAGGGCTGCTGAATGCCAGGCTGCTCACCCTGTGCCCTTTGGTTCATGGAAAAAGTGAGTATGAAACTTTCGGTCTGGATGGGAAAGCTGATTGTCTTCTTGCTTCCAAACTTCTGAACCTTTCAACCTACACTGGTAGGTCCTCTCTGAACTCACGTTGCCCACTGAAACGCTTCTCAGAGGAAAGGAGCGCCCCCATGTGGCTCTACTGTGTTTCTCCTCCAGCAGCCAATTGCTGCTTGGTGGCTCTGTTGGATGGAGAGACTGAACCTACCTCTTCAAGGTCACACAACTAGTAGGTGGCACAATGTGATTTGAACCTAGGAGCCAATCCACAGTGCTATTTCGCCTCCCCAATGAGGCATGTATGACAATGACACAGGAAAAACTGGTATGATTACCTGATAATCTTTTCTCAATGCAGTGACACAAATGAAAATCAGATCACATCAGTCATCTGCTCGAATACCTCCAGTGGCCTCATTGGTCACCCTCCTACCTGCTGACACTGGACCAGCCACACCAAACATGCTCCCCGAACCCCCTTCCCCACCCTCCCCAACCCGGGGCCTTAGCACTTGCTGTTCAGCCTGAATTACTCTTCTGTTAAAATCTAAGATCTTGGCAGGGCTTTCTCCTTCACATCTTTCAGGTGTCTGTGCAAATGTCACCTTCTCAGAGCAGCTTTTGCCGACCTTCCAAAATAAAACGGCCAGAACGGTTCCTGGCACGTGAATGCTCCATGTGAATCCGTGAGTGGGTGGCATGTGAGAATAAATGAATGAATCGATGATGACATCCCAAGCCTCCTGACCAGGAGACTGTCATGCCCTTCCCATATCATGCCATGGCCAAGTGATTGAGGAGGAGGCTCACTCATGTCTAGTCCAGCGTTTTCCAACCCTGGCCATATATTAGAGTCACTTGGGAGCTTCTAAATCCACTGATGCTTCCAGCCCCACCTCCAAACAATTGAATCAGAATCTCTGGGCATGGGGCCCAGGCAGCTGACTTTTGTAAGCAATCCCAGGGTATTCAAATGTGCAGCCACAGTCGAAGAACCATACGTCTAGTCCTCAAACACTTTCCTTTCCTCCAGTGGTTCCTGCATGGGCAGTTAGGTGCTGAGAGTGTGTCTAGCTTCAGTGGGGAACGGTGATAATTTTAATGGTGATAAATTTAGAGCAGGGGTTCTCAATCTACATTTGGGAAGCTCAGGAGAGTTTTAAAATTTCTAGTCCCTGGGTCCCACGTGCAGAGATGATGATTCCATGGTCTTGGGTATAACCTGGACGTCTCCTGTGAAGGGCACTGTTTAGGCAATGCTTCTCAGCCTTGAGGGGCCAGGGCCACCTGGAGGACTTCTTAACACACAGTGGACCTACTGGTCCACTGCCAGTAGGTCTGGGTGGGGCCAAGGTGTCTGGGTTCCTAATAAGTTCTCAGGTAATGCAGGTGTTTTGTTTTTGTTTGTGTGTTTTTTATTCTATTGCAACAGAGTCTCACTCTGTCACCCAAGCTAGAGCACAGTGGCATGATCACAGCTCACTGCAGCCTCAACCTCCTGAGCTCAAGCGAACCTCCTGCTTCAGCCTCCTGAGAAGCTGGGACTCTAGGCATGTGCCACCAGGCCCGGCTAATTTTTTTTTTTTTTTTTTGTAGAGATGGGGTCTCCCTATGTTGCCCAGATTGGTCTCAAACTCCTGGGCTCAAGCGATCCTCATGCCTTGGCTTCCCAAAGTGCTGGGATTACATGGTGAGCCACCATGCCTGGCCTGATGCAGCTGTTGATGTCAAGAGACCATACCTTGAAAAACACAGCTTCAAAGAATAGTTTTTGGTATCCTTTTAAAGGCCTGGCCTGGACCTCTCATCACTTCTCTCTCAGGACAGTCTCTGCCCTTGGGACCCTTGAGTTCACATCTGGGTGCTACATTTTTAGAGCATTCTGACATATTGGCCACCAGACACAGCTATTTAAAATGAACACACTCATCATATTTCCTTGGGATCTGTGGTGGAGGGGCCTGAGGGAATTTGGAACCTAAACAAGACAGCTTTGGCTGAGACGGGACCATGAGGTCACTGTTTGCACACCATGACTGAGGAAATGAACAAGTGTGCCCTAAATGTACCTTTGGGCTTGCTGATTATCCCAATGGCCATCTCAGGGATTTGGATTTTCTTTGCCATGTCCAGATTAAACGTAACATTTTGCCTTATTTCCTTGTATTTTTCAGTGAAGAGGCTACTGTATTGTATTTTGTGGAGTACTACACAAAGCCCTACTGCCGATTCGGGCCATTTCTTGTGGGCCTCTTTCTGAGCATTTACATGCACCAAAACAACCAGGAAAACATTCTCAGAACCAAGGTATGATTTCCCGTGCCTCACTTTATGGGCATGGGTCTGGCTGGGACTGTGTGGCCCACCTGGCCAGGCTCTTCCAAAGCTGTGGATGAAGGAGTCAGCCTGCTGGGTACTGTATTGTGCTGTAGAGTGTTATTGATGTCTCTCCATGCTAAAGAATAAGAACGAATTGGCCAGGTGCAGTGGTTAACACCTGTAATCCCAGCACTTTAGGAGGCTGAGGCAAGAGGATCCCTTGAGTCCAGTTCAGGACCAGCTCAGGCAACACGCTGAGACCCCCGTCTTCATTTTTTTTTTTTTAAAAGATAAGAAGGCCTTTATCTTCCTGCCAGAGCTTGAATCTCTGCTTTCTTCACTGAGCTCTCCTTATGATGCTCCAGATTTGGTACCCAGCGTGGTCCCATCAGTAGGAGCCTTGGTACTGACCCAAAGAAACTACCAATGTGAGAAAACTACCCAGTGAGATTACAATGGCAAGACTCTCTTCTGGAAGAGGATACTGAGTTGGGTTGGATTTTTAACAGCACACGCTCAGTGGTTTCTATACACAAGATTCTTGGTCAGATTTGATGGTTGTGTCTGGGAATCAGGACATGAGGTGTCTAGAGGGGAAGAAGCTGTTACTTTGCTTTTCCAGATGTACCCCAACACTCGTTTTCTTCTCTGGCTCCTTTGTGGGCAATCATTCTGGTTCACCATCCAATCTCATTACTCAAGCTGGAAACCTGGGTTCATCTCGGATGCCTCCTGCTCACTGATCACTGCTCTCAGTCAATCATTCCCTACACCCTGCCGATGGTTTCTCCTGCCATCCTCTCTCAGCCTTTTGAACTGACCTTAAAGCTTTTCTCATCTCTTGCCTGGATGCTGTCACTTGTTTCCTTGCCTCCAGTCTTATTGATCTCAACTCTACTCTTGATGAGTAGATTTGACCCTGGCCCTTGAAGTCATTCCCAAATGCTCCCTCTTCATGCTCAGTTAAATGTCTTAAATAGATGGTGATCTATGTGAGACACCACCTTGGCTATACCCTTGAACAGTGCAAAATCTTTCAATGACTTCCTTTGACATCCATGATAAGGCTCGATCTGTTCAACAAGGCCTTCAGAGTCCCCATGACATCACTCTGCCTGTCTCTCTAGCGTCATCTCTCTCACCACTCTCTGCCTTGCCCTTTGCACGTCAGTGATACCAACCTGCTCACAGTGCCCTTGACTGCCACCACTGACACACACAAGCTGTTCCTGGCATCTGTGCAGTTGCTCATGTCTCCTTCTCTGTCTGGAATCTGCCTCTTCCCTCTTCTCCCTACTCACCTCTCCCTTTCATCTGACTTAACTCCTGTTTCGCCTAGAGGGCTCACCTAGAGTTTTCACCTCCAGAAAGTCTTTCCTTATCCCTCCAGGCCAGGCCATGTCCTTCTTTTGGGTTCCTCTGTGCACTGTGCATTCCTGGGCCCTGGTTTGTACTGCATGATAAAGCATTTATTCACCCCATAGACAGTGAGCTCCTGGAGTTCACTACTTGTCTCACCTCTGAATCACCAGCATCTGGTTCTGAGATCCTGACTCACTGAAGGTACTCAACACATGAATGAATGAAAAAGAATTTTCTTCTCAGTGGAAGAAGGGCCAGGAATTAGGATACAACTCCTGCCCCAAACCCCTCTGCCAGGTCCTACCTTTGTTTGCCTAGGCTTTGTGGGTACCTTACCTAGATGTTCCAGAGAAGAGACCCTGGTCCTTGGAAAACCTTGTGTTGCCCATGGGAGGAAGAGGAGAAAAGATTTTACCGAAAGGAATGAATATACAGAAGCTATGTGATTTTTTTTGTTTTTTGTTTTGGTTGGAGTTACGATATTTTCCAGGAAATGTATAATTCAGTTGTAGATTATAACAGAGTGCCATTAAAGAGAGGCTTCAACATAGTCCAGGTTACATGGGGGCACAGGGGGAAATGTGTGTCAGCAAAGGGCAAAACTTAACATGAAGAGAGAGCATTTGGGAATGACTTCAAGGGCCAGGGTCAGGACCAGGAAGCCTGGAGCTAAAACACAAGCCAAGTTAACCTGGAGAAACAATGCAAACAGTTGCGTAGACCAAACTCAAAGCTTTAGAAGCTAGAAAATAAAGACACAGGGTCTAAGCTGGAGGAAGCTGCCAAGAGTGAGATAAGGCAGGATGCACCATAATAAAGATAAGCAGACAAGTACAGAAACAGAACATGATACCCAAGATGCATTTTGAGAGACTGCAGGCCCATTTGGGCCAGGGAAGTAGCAAAGGGGTGAGGGAGATCCCAGGCTAAAAGAGTAGAGTGCCCCTGAGTATGTACCTTTCCTCTCCCGCAGCCAGGAACCTGAGACCTAAGCAGGTCTCAGAGACAAGACGGTGGACTGATCCGATGTTGGTTCAGTGCAGTGTAGACATCATCACAGCAGCCTGAGTACAGCACAGAGAAGCAAGAGAGCTACTTGGGAGACAGGTCTGGGTCTAAAAAGGTCAAGTCAGGTGACGCAAGGTCAAGATCTTGAACTGAGTCAGGTGTTAGGATTTAACTCTTGGGGCTATTCTTTGAGCTGAAGACTTCTCATCCTCCCATTCCTTCCACTTGACTGGGCTGCTGCCCAGGCCGGGGCTGTGCGCTGAGGCCCTCACATTTACGGTGAAGGCAGAAGCCATCAAGGAGCCTTAATTTGGTTAAGGGACAAACTGGGAGATTAGGGGTGGGTTAGAACGTTACTTATTGATTTTCTTTTCACTTCCATCTTGAAATGATTATAGATGCCCCAAAAGTCGCAAAACTAGTACAGAGAGGTGCTGTGTGCTCCGGCTCCCCAGCAGGCAACGTGTGACATAACTATGGTACCTGACCACAGCCAGAAAATGGATATTGGCACAATAGACCTCAGATCCACCAACTCTACATGTACTCATTTGCGCACATCTGTATGGTTCCGGGTAATTTTGTCCCATGTGCAAATTTGTGCAACCCCTGCCCCCACAGTCAAGGTAGTGAACTCTGTCACCACAAAGATCTCCTGGCCACCCCTTTTAAATTACAACCTTCCATTTTAGTCAAATCTATGCACCGACTGAGGTTTGCGAATAAAGACCTAAGTGACAGTAATAACACCAAAAAATAAGTTTGTGTAGGAGAAGCGAATTATACAATGGCTAAAAAGGGCTGGGCCCCACCTCTCCTCTCCCTGCAGATGCAGGTCCTGCTGGGGTGGAGCTGCTCCCTGGCCACCCTATTTGCGGTGGCCGCTCTGGCATACGTGGTGGACGACGCCTCTGCTTCCTTTCCAGTAGCTGCAGTTCTCTACCAAGCCCTCCACCGGACCCTGTGGGCGGCAGCTGTGGGCTGGGTCCTTTTTGCATGCCAGGGAGGATATGGAGGTATGGAAGCGGCTCTGGGCTTTGCTGTTGGGTTCACACCCTGTTCCTTTAAAGGTGACAAACTGAACACACAAGGAGTGTACCAGAGGGTCTTCTGATTTCTGGGGTGGTTGATGAATGACTGATATTGATTCAAAAATATCAATTTCTCTCTATCCTTGGAAAAGATAGAGAATTTAAGTATAAGATTTTTACATGGATGTATGCACAAGTGCGGGTTCTGAAAGAAAAAGATGCAGCTCCTCCAATGAAGCTAGTTTAGAAGTTGGAAAGTGAATTCAGGCAGAGTAGTGTCATGAGAAAAAATAAAAAATTAGTGCTTAGGAGCAAGACTTCCAGTCACAGCACCTTGAGCCTTGGTTTCCCCCTCTGAAGGTGTAGACTAAATGCTTGCCAAGATCCCCTTTGATAACTGAGTTGGCTTTCAACATGCAGAGAGCCAAGCAGATAAAAGGCTTCAATGGAAAAGAATCTTCTCCAGGTTAGAAAGGTGTATCCAAGTCACCTGATGCTTTCCTCCCTCTCCTCTCTATTTGGCGAGAGGTAGGAACTGTGTGCTTGGGATGTCAGCAAACAACAGGACAAGGCTGGCAGGAAGCTCCCAGTAGAGGTTCTGGCCTCAAGCTACCCAAAGCCCTGGAACAGGAGCAGTGGATCTGGGAGGAGGCATACCCACTTCATACTCTGGGGAAATAACCCATCAGGAGGAGTTTAAACTTAGCCTGTAAACCCATGCCAGTCAGCCTCAGCAAAGGTAGGTGGTGGGAAATAACGATTGAAAGAGAAACACAATGGCGTGATAACCAGTTCCAGCTGACTGGGCACATGGTGTATACTAGACCTTGTGGGAAACATCACCCAGATCCCCAGTAGCACTGACCACACCCCTGGGAGAAGACCTATAATTAGCAATGAGAACAACCGTGTCTGGAGAGAAAGCGACACAGTGAAAGTCCCACAGCTGGTGAGTGGTTGAACTAGAAAATGAACCCAGGTCTCAGCACCAAGTCCAAAGTCAGTGCTCTTCATGCCTAAGTGATAGCACTTCTCCCGGATGTTAATTAAAACAGTTCCTAAATGTTAGAAGTATTTTAATATAGCGATGCTCTTTAATATTTTAATTTTAAAATGAGCCTTAATGATCTTTCATATTTTAATTTTAAAAGCTTTCCCTTATATGGAAAAGTGATATTAAAGAGGAAATGGACTGCGTTCTCTCTGACGGATGTATTTGCATTTATGGGAAATTCTGGGATACATTATCACAACCTTGCCGCCTCACCCCAGGATCATGTCCCTGTGCTGTCGTAGAGCCTCATAAACAACTACTCCCCGCGGCCTGGCACAGGTCATTTCTAATGTTGCAAACATCACAGTATTCCTCTCTACTGTGAGAGGTGCTGCTGTTTATCAAAAATAACTGGCAAACATAAATATTAGAGAGCAATGACTTAGGTTAAGTTAGAAGATTAAACAAATTTGCATTATTATTATTATTATTTTTGAGACGGACTCTTGCTCTTATCACCCAGGCTGTAATGGCACGATCTCGGCTCACAGCAACCTCCACCTCCCGGGTTCAAGTGATTCTCCTGCCTCAGCCTCCTGATTAGCTGGGATTACAGGTACCTGCCACCACGCCCAGCTAATTTTTGTATTTTCAGTAGAGATGGGGTTTTGCCATGTTAGCCAGGCTGGTCTCGAACTCGTGACCTTGTAATCCACCTGCTTCGGCCTTCCAAAGTGCTGGGATTACAGGCGTGAGCCTCCACGCCCAGCCTGCAGCAGCATTATTACAGCGGAACAAGTCAATGCTCTCCGTCATTAGTCTCAGAAAGGGTACGATCTCGTCACCCAGGTGATGAGCAAGCCAGTTTACTTATTCTTGAACAATTTATCACTCAAAAGTGTGCTGTCATTAGCCAATCCACAACTGTAGGGGCACCTGATATCCTAGATTTGTATCTCCAAAACTATCTATAAGATATCAAGATTGATTAGTAGGTGAATGTAGGAGGTGATAGCTTAAATACATTTTTGGAAAATATGTGTCTACCTGGCTCACACCTGTAATCCCAGCACTTTGAGGGGCCGAGGCAGGTAGATTGCTTGGGCCTGGGGTTTCAAGACCAGCCTGGGCAACAAGGCAAAACCCCGTCTCTACTAAAAATACAAAAATTAACTGGGCATGGCAGCACGCGTTTGTAATCTCAGCTCCTTGGGATGCTGAGGCAGGAGGATTGCTTGAACCTGGGAGGCGGAGGTTGCAGTGAGCTGAGATCGTGCCACTGCACTCTATCCTAGGCAACAGAGTGAGACCCTATCTCCAAAAAAAAAAAAAAAAAGTTTCTAGCTGATGACCTTTAGAAAAAAAAATAGGAAGTTTGAATAAGAAGAAATGTTTAGTTGAGATTCTCAGGACTAGAAGGGATCTTGATGATTCAGTGAATCTTTAAACATCTTTGCTTGGTAGCAATGTAGACCATGCTGGTCTTGTTATGCTCAAAGTTGTCTTCTGTTGAGCTGCCAGAGTCATCTGACCATATTACTCCTTCAGTTAAAGTCCTTCAGTGGTGGTCTGTCACCTACAGTTTTTGTCCTCAAACTTAAGTATATGTGGGTCTATTCCAAAGAAATAAGAATTCTTTTGGCTTCTTGGTGTTGGCCCAAATTATTTGTATTCTTTCTTATTCAATACATTTTTTCCTCTGGGTACATAGATTCAAGTTACCCTGACTATATGCTCTTATTTTTGTTCCAATTTTGCCTAAACATGAACAAACATAAACCTAGATACAAAATTTTACGTTTATAGCACATGCATTCAGAAAGCCAAAGCAAATTTATGAAGTAATCATAAAACTATAAAGCCAATAAAATTCGCATTAGCAACATTAATATGATATGATGAATAGTTGCTGGAATCACTTGTGGCTCGTAACATGAACATGGTATTATTTGCTTTAGGGTGCATTCTTTTGTGTCTGGCTTATCTGCGTGAGCCTGGGTTCTTTGCTGACTTCATTTTTCTACAATTACTTGGTTTTTTTCTACTGTGAAATTGTGGTTTACCTTTATAGCCTTCACTTGGGGGAAATGTATCTTTTGTCTGTAAGTCCATCTGTGTTTTTTCACTTAATTACATAAAATACTTCTTGAATGCTTATTCTATGCCAGGTACTGTTCTAGAATGTGGGGATACAGCAATAGACAAGAAAAATCCCGCCCTTGTGAGAGATTACAGTGGGGTCGGGGGAACTTAAAATACAGTAAATAAAGATAAAGCAGGGATTAGGGGGTAACTAACTGGACTAGGGGTACATTTGCATAGATGTGGTACGAAAGCATTCTGGGCAGATGGAATGTGAAGGCAGAGGTGTCCAGACTGGAACGAGCTTAGTGACTTGGAGGAAGAGCAAAATGACCAGTGAGATAGGAATCAAGGGTCAAGGGGGAGAGAGAGGTGGGACGGGAACTCAGAGAGGAAGGTAGGACCCAGGTTAGGCAGAGCTTTCAAGGCCATGAGAAGAGTTTGGATTTTATTTTAAATGCCACGTCACATGAAGTCTTAGTCCATTTCAGCTGCTTTAACAAAAATCCCATAAATGAGGTGGCTTAAAAACAACAGAAATTTATATCTCACAGTTCTGGAGCTGGGAGATCTAAGATCAAGGCACCAGCAGATTTAGTGTTTGGGGAAGGCCTGCTTTCTGGTTCTTAGATGGAACTTTCCTGATGTGTCCTCACATGGTGGAAGGGTAGAGTGGTCTCTCTGGGGTCACTTTTTAAGAGGACTAATCCCATTCCTGAAGGCCCAGCCCTTGTGAACTAATTGCCTCTCCAAAGACTCCACCTCTTAATAATATCGCCTTGGGGATTAGGATCTCAACATATGAATTTTGGGGGAATGTAAACATTCAGATCATAGCCCATGATTTGATTTGTGGATTTGTAAAATTTATTTCAATTTGACAAATAATAACTGTATTTATGGAGTACAACGTGATGTTTTGGTATGTGCATACATAGTAGAAAGATGAAATCAAGTTAATTAACATACGCATCACTTCGCCAAGTTATCTCTTTTTTTGTGGTGAGAATGTTAAGAATCTTTTCTTTTAGCCACTGAAAAATACCCAGTACATTATTATTAACTGTGGTCACTATGCAGTGCAATAGATCACTAAAACTTACTCCAACAGTTTAACTGAAACTTTGTACTCTTTGATCAATATCTCCCCCTTCCCCATTTCTCCCTGATATGTGATTTTAAAAGATTACTCTGGATGTGGTATGGGGACTATAGGGTGGCAAGAACAAGAGCAGAGACCAACAGATCCACTGGGAAGCTCCCACGGAGGCCCACACAGGAGGTGATGGAAGATTCATGAGGGTGTTAGCCATGGAGGTGAGGAGCAGTGGTCTGATTTGAGACACATTTTTGGAAGCACTCTATGGAGTCTGGAATGAAAGGAGTCTAGGATGGCTCCAAAGATTTATCATGAGCAAATTGTGATGCACTACTGAGCACTTTAAATGAGGAGGCAGAGGAGAAACAAAAGTTACGTTTTATTTCTGTGGCTTAAAACAACATAAATTTATTCTCTCACAGTTCTGGAGGCTAGCTGTTCAAAATCCAAGTGTCAGCAGGATTTGTTCCCTCTGGATTTTCTGGGGGAGAATCTGTCCCATCCCCTCTCCTAGCCTCTGGTAGCTGCTGGCAAGCCTTGGCATTCCTTGGCTCGTGGACTCTTCACTCCAGTCTCTGTCTTCGTCATCACATGGTTCTCTTCCTTGCATCTCTTCTCTGCTTTTGTGACTCCTTTTCTGTCTCTTATAAGGACATTTGTCACTGGGTAAGTGTCTACCCTAATCCAGGATGATTTCATCTCTGGTTCCTTATCTTAATGACATCTGCAAAGACCCTTATTCCAAATAAGGTTAGCAATAAGTCCTATTCAGAAAGGAAGTTGTCATTGTACCTAATTTTAATTAAGTTAAATAGCCACAAGTGGCTAGGGGCTATTGCCTGGGACAACACAGTTCTAGAATATATATCAAGTTACAGAATATTTGTCCTGAAAGGCACCTAAAGGGTGATCAAATGCAAGGCTCTCACTGACAGATGAAGAGTTGGAGGCCTGGCAATGTTAAATGCCTTATCCCAAGTTTCCCCTGTGGCTACATCTTGATCCAGAACCCAGGTGAGTATGAGGAATGTATACCTTGTTTTATACATGGAATGTTTTATGCTCAGGGGCTGAAACCATGTATCTCTCTTGTGTTATCATAATTCTTGCAATGGAAAGGTGGTTTTCGGTTTGGTACATTGTCTTAAAATTATAATGCATAAAGACTTTCTTAGGAAAAGTTCACAGACTTAGGTGCAGAATGCAACGGGAGCATCAATGGGACAATGGGGCATCTTCACTGGCCCAGAGACAGGCTGTGGCCTCATGCCTCAGTGCTTGTTCCCTCCAGGTCTGGTGAACCGTGTGCTTTCTTGGGACATCTGGAGTTTCCTGTCCAGCATCAGTTATGCTTGCTACTTGGTGCATCCGATTCTGATCATCCTTTACAATGGCTTTCAGGAAACACTGATTCACTACACTGACACAAACATGGTGAGTTAGCACGCAGCTCCTACTTCTGTTATGGTATGTTATGGTACCATAGCTTGTTCTCTTCTTGAGCAACAAGGCAACCTATTTGCTTTTATGGAAGGCTTTTTTTTTTTTTCTAAGAGCTTCATTGTTCTTTGCTTTATTTGTGGGAGAAAGAGGGAGGGCTTCAGCACAGGATAATATCTTTTATTTTATTTATTTTATTTTTAATATGTAGCACTGATTGTCCTACAGATACATTTCATAGAGCTAGGATGGTACACTTTAGATCTGAACACAATAGGAATCCCAGAGTAAAACTGTGTTCACCCTGCCCACTTTGTCTCCAGTTCTATCTTTTCTCTGGACACTGTGTGCTGACCTTCGCCACTGGGCTGGCCCTGACGCTGTTCATTGAGAAACCATGTCAGGAACTGAAGCAGTGCCTGCTGGGCCATGAATGTTCTGGTTAAAACACAAAAGAATGGATGGACCTTATTGGTAATGACGAGCAAAATGAGGTGGCCTTGTTTCTGCAATGAATGCTTGCGTTCCTAAGAAGGGGTGTGAATCTCATTTTGTGAAAGTTTAATATATACATGTTCTTTGTATTTAATATGTGAAAGAGTTCTTAGTGCTTAATGATGTTCTATAAATTTTTAGTAGCACAATAATAAACTTTTGTTGTACCATTTTAGCAAAAAAAACCTGGATTTCTTTTTGGTTTAATCTGTATTTGATTGTCTATATTAATTATCACAGGAAATGATTAAATATGAATTTTTTTTTTTTGAGATGGAGTTTCGCTTTTTTTTTGTTGCCCAGGCTGGAGTGCAATGGAGCGATCTCAGCTCACTACAACCTCCGCCCCCCGGAATTCAGGCGATTCTCCTGACTCAGCCTTCCTGAGTAGCTGGGATTACAGGCATGCGCCACCACGCCCGCCTAATTTTGTATTTTTAGTAGAGACGGGGTTTCTCCATCTTGGTCAGGCTGATCTCAAACTTTAGACCTCAGATGATCTGCCCACCTCGGCCTCCAAAGTGCTGGGATTACAGGCATAAGCCACTGCGCCCGGCCCTAAATATGAATTTAATGTAATTTGGGTTATGAAGCTCATTTGGGTTATGCTCTTCACTTTGCTCTGTAAAATTGCAATATGTACTTTCCCATAACATAGCTGTCAATATGTTATTATGGCATCTTTGCAGACTTGTAACTTCATCGTAGAACCTCAGTGGTGTGACCTGCTAGCATGCATACTTCATGGGTCTGTCATTATAGGGCCTTTCAAATATCACCTATTCTTCACCATAGTCCCTGTTTTGGACTGAATTGTATCCCCTCCCGCAAAAGATCTGTTGAAGTCCTAACTCCCAGTGCCTCAGAATGTGGCATTATTTGGAGCCAGGGCCTTGGTTTTTTTTTTTTTTTCTTTTTTTTTTTTTGAGAGGGAGTCTCTCTGTCACCCAGGCTGGAGTGCAATGGCCGGATCTCAGCTCACTGCAAGCTCCGCCTCCCGGGTTTACGCCATTCTCCAGCCTCCCGAGTAGCTGGGACTACAGGCGCCTGCCACCTCGCCCGGCTAGCTTTTTGTATTTTTTTTTTTTTTTAGTAGAGACGGGGTTTCGCCGTGTTAGCCAGGATGGTCTCAATCTCCTGACCTCGTGATCCACCCGTCTTGGCCTCCCAAAGTGCTGGGATTACAGGCTTGAGCCACCGTGCCCGGCCTGAGCCAGGGTATTTACGGAGGTAATGAAGTCCAATGAAGTCACTGGGGATGGAGACTCTAATCCAATATGACTGGTGTCCTTATAATAATCAGAAGTTTGGTCACGGAGACAAGCATGCACACAGGGAAGACGATGTGAAGACCCAGGGAGAAGACAGTCACATGCAAACCCAGGAACACCAAGGCAAACCCCAGAAGCCGGGGGAGGTAAGGACAGAATCTGCCCTGGAGCTGCCCAAGACAGCATGGCCCCATGGGACACCTCGATTTTGGATTTCTGGCCTCCAGAACTGTGAGATAATTCATGTCTGTTGTTTCAAGCCACTCAGTTTTTGGTACTTTGTCACAGCAGCCCTAGATAGATGGATATCCCTGTGCACCAAGATAAGGCCCCAACAAAAACTAACAGAGAAGGAAGAGACCTCAGCCTGTGGCTTCTAGCCCAACCCCCTCAGTTTCCAGCGATGAGACCTAGAGATGAGGAGAGACTCACAAGGCCAAATAGAGAAGCTGGGATCCCGGTTCTCAGGTGTGTGTTTTTTCTAGGTGTATAATTTCACATTAGCTGTCTACCCTTACGGATTAATTAAGTCCATTCCATCGCTTATAATAAAGTTCTTTGTTTACTTAATCATTAAAGTATTAACAACCACAGGCTACAGGGTCCTTGTTAGCGTGGAACGCGCCACATCAGGGGATGCTCTTTGCTGTCCAGTGCGTTTGCAAAGATGACCGAAGTGGGTGGGGAGGGGAGGGCTGAACGTTTCAAACACTGTGATGGCCATGGACAGCTAACCTTGGCTTTGCCAGCCAGCCACAGGGGACAAGCCTCAGCTCCCTGAGGTCTGGTCCCTCTGCTGCGGAAGCCTGAGAGAGTGGGGCGCTAAGGCTCAACAGGCATGCCGTAAGAAACCAGCCAAATTGGCTTTTCAGTGAACGCCGAAGTTCATAGAGTTCCTCGGGAGCCCCCTGGTGGCTGCTTTGGCACCTGAACCCTCTCACTTCATTAGGCCTCCGAGGAGCTGTTGAGTACCAGTGGCATTTTCAGGGTAACACTGCCACATGGGTGGACTCCGGTGGGAAATGACTCTCCTGCCAACATCGTTCTGCAGCCAAATTGCCAAATGCTTCCAGTGATGAGATCAGAAATCTGGGACCCGTGGAAGTAGCTAATGACTGACATAGCATTGGAAAGACTTTTTTATAAGGGAAAAAACCCAACCCTCCCACTGTCGTAATTTTGTATAACATAAGGTAGGGTTAGAGAAATCCAGTTTTGTTCTGGGCTTGTTTCAATCTAGAATTCCCTCGAAGTTTCAGATTTATAGATTGTGTGTACCTTATTTGAATCCTGAAACAAATTGTAAAAATTATGATGTTTATAAGACTGGAAATTTAAATACTGATTAGGTATTTGATGATATTAAGGACTGATTGCACTTTTTATGTAATAATGGTATTATAGTTATATACTACTACATATATATGCATACATTTATATCCCTTATCTTTTAGTTGCATACTAAAATATTTATGAACAAAATGATGCAAAATCTGATATTTGCCTCAAAACAATATTGGGAGGACCTAGCGTAGATGAAATAAGACTGGCCATTTGGTTAATGTTTGAAGCTGGGTGATGGATCCATGAAACCTCATTATACTTTTTCTCTATTTTCATTTTTATTTTTTTAGAGACAGCATCTTGTTCTGTTGCCCAGGCTGGGGTGCAGTGCAATATCACACTGCAGCCTCAAACTCCTGGGCTCAAGTGATCCTCCTGCCTCAGCCTCCCAAGTAGCTGGGATTATAGGTGAGTGCTGACATACCCAGCTAATTTTTTTTTTTTTTTTGAGACAAGGTCTGGCTCTGTCGCCCAGGCTGGAGGGCTGGAGTGTAGTGGATCACAGCTCACTGCAACCTCTGTGCCCAGACTCAAGCAATCCTCCTGCCTCAGCCTCCCAAGTAGCTAAGATTACAGGCATGTGCCACCATGCCTGGCTGATTTTTGTATTTTTTATAGAGATGGGGTTTCATCATGTTGCTCAAGCTGGTCTTGAACTCCTGGGCTCAAGCAATCCACCCACCTCAGCCTCCCAAAGTGCTAGGATTACAGGTTGTGAGCCACCGCACCTGACCTCGCAGCTAATTTTTTAAAGTTCTTTGTAGAGATGGGGTCTTACTATGTTGCCTAGGCTGGTCTCCAACTCCTGCTCAAGGGATTCTTCTGCCTCGGCCTCCCAAGTTGCTAGGATTACAGGCATGAGCCACCATGCCCAGCCTTCTACTTTTGTATATGTTTGAAAATCATATAATAATAAGAGAAAACAAATTTATAGAAAGAGCAGTTTCAGAGTATAATTGATGGGTACCTCCTCGAAGTCTTCTAGATTCTGAAATCCATGTTTTATACCCATGTATCAACTGTGGATAAAAATAGGTTACATTCCTGAATTCTGCTCTTTCCTCGTTCTGAATCTGGCTCCCTTCAGAGCTGCCCCTACCCCTGCTCTGCTCTCAGAGCTACCCAGAGCTGCAGGTGGAGGAGGGGGGGTGCTTCCAGCACCTGCTGACATCCCCACTCCACTCTCAAAGCTTGTCACCACGTGGGCTGGGACAGCCACCTGCCCAGACCATGTTGTCCATTCAGTGCACAAATGTCCTCCACAAATGCCACAAGCAGGTAAGTCCCTTCTGCTTCCACTTGGGCTATCTCTGCTTTCTCATTCAGGCTTTGAAGCAGTACACGGGGTGCTCGTCACGTTTTCATGGAAACTGCTCTTACAGTTTTCACTCATTCCAATATAGGTTCATCTCCCTTGGATGCAGTATGAGTCTGTGGGCGCTAAGATGGAGGGTGACTGGATGGAGAGACAATTGCTTTCCTTCTGCATTTGTCCTTTTCACCACTATGTCTCTAGTTCTTTGCACTATGACTGGTACACAGTGGGTGTTAAATAAACAGTTGACACTAATGTTGGAAATGACCCCTTCTTTCTTTAGATGATTTCTTTTCTAGGAGGCTTCTCATACAGTTGGGCAGGCTCCTCTCAACCAGGTCTCAGAGATGCTCAATTTTACAAGAATCATACCCTCAAACCGCCCAATCAGTCCCCCTTCTGAGGCAGGAGAATAGGGTCTGGAGTCAGGGAACTTAAGGCCAATTCACGCTGAATTCCTAGAACTAAATCAAAAGGAAAACCTCAACTTTCCACATCTAAGCAACAAAAGGATCAGTGGCTAGTCCCTTTGCAAACCACCGCCACCTGCCATTTTCTGTATGGCATATGGAAAATTGAAAGTATCTCTGATTGGTTGCTTTCCATAACCAATTAGATGCTTGCATAGGGTGTAACCTTTGTAACTTCACTTCAGCCTCTGATTGGTTGCTTTCCACAACCAATCAGACTGATTGTGTGCCATTGGTTTATTTACATAGGGTGTATACCAAGTAACCAATGGGAAACCTCTAGAACAGGTATTTAAACCCGAGAAAATTCTGTAAAGAGACTCTTGAGGCCCTATACCCAGGCCACTCCCACCTTGGGGCGTCTACTTTCGCTTTCAATAAATCGCTGCTTTTGTTGCTTCATTCTTTCCTTGCTTTGTGCATTTTGTTCAATTCTTTGTTCAAAACACCAAGAACCTGGACACTCTGCACTGGTAACACTTCTAGTGAAGCTCAAAGTTGAGAGGCCCCAGGGCCTCTGAAGGGATGAGAAACCTTTAGAACTTTAGTCCCTAGACCCCAAGTGGGATTTAAATCAACACTGTGTTTGTATATGCTGAGAGATGGCCACTTTTGGTGGCCTACTCACATTTGCACCCCTTCCTCTTTCACTACACAAACCCTTATGTTGTTCCCTTATCAATGTGCCAAGGGAAATCATCATATTTGGTAGAAACCAATAATGTTCCTCCTCTTTTTCTTTCCCTGTGATTGGTGCAGGTTTGGTCACGTGACCCAGCTCTGACCAATGACACACAAGGATAAGTGCCCTGGGGACTTCTGGGAAAGATGGGTATGGCTGAAGTGGGGGTGGCATCATGGAGAAAGTCCTTGTCCTTACCACCTTCAGCCTTGTCACACTTCTAGATCTGTAGATGTGAAGAAGGACAAGGCTGATGCCCAGAGGCTGACAGAGCAGGATCTTTAGGCTGAGGGAAGCCAGGCGGATGGGGATTCTACGCTCAGATCAGAAGAGATCAGAAGAGTGAGAGCTGTGTGAATACCGCATCCTGGAGGCTGCCCGATCCCCGCCAGACTGGCCTTGACCCTCCAGGCAGAAGGTTGGAAACTGCTTCTTTGGGGATTCTGACTGGCCCAAGATGAAATCCCTAAAAATATTGACATTAAAGGCTCTTCCAGAAAAGTCTCAGCCAGATCCCCTCCCGTGAAGCTCACACCATGGGCTCAGAATAGGGTGATCGACTCAGCCTGGCTTGCCTGGGACTTTTTTGGTTTTAGTGCTGAAACTCCCATGTTCCGGGACACCCCTCAGTGTTGGTCACTCTGACTCAAAGCTTCCTTTCAGCTTCTAAGTCCCTCATCCTTAATCATGAGCACAACCAGGGTTCCCACAAACCTGAGAAAAGCCTTTGATATCTGGAAGGGGTAAGACTAAAAGGAATCCACAGAAAAAGGAATTTCGAGACAGGAGATTATACAGAGAGAAGAAAACTTAATGAAACTATCACTATCCTTGTAGAGGTAAGAGAAGATCTTGCCCCAGTAAAATAGAAACAGGATGTTAAGACAGAGAAGTGATTCTTCTTTCTTTCACTCATTTGGTTATTGACTGAGTCATTCATTCAATAACCAAATATTTCTGACAGCTACTTATTATAAGAACGTCAAGAATATTAATATGAATGTCAGAAATCCTGTTCTGTTCCGGCACCCAGAGCAGGGAGAATGAGCTGAAGTTGCATTTTGCTCTTGTTTAAGAAAGGAGTGAAGTGCTGGGTGTTTCAGCAGATTCTGTGATATAAATGCATTTATTATTATTATTATTTATTTTATTTTTTTTTGAGACAGAGTCTCGCTCTGTCGCCCGGGCTGGAGTGCAGTGGCCGGATCTCAGCTCACTGCAAGCTCCGCCTCCCGGGTTCCCGCCATTCTCCTGCCTCAGCCTCCCGAGTAGCTGGGACTACAGGCGCCCGCCACCTCGCCCGGCTAGTTTTTGTATTTTTTAGTAGAGACGGGGTTTCACCGTGTTAGCCAGGATGGTCTCGATCTCCTGACCTCGTGATCTGCCCGTCTCGGCCTCCGAAAGTGCTGGGATTACAGGCTTGAGCCACCGCGCCCGGCCGCATTTATTATTATTAATTCAAATGTTGATTTAATTTTAAAAATGTATGGATTATACCTATGAATGCATTGATATATGCTTCCAAGTAACAATCCAATTTTATATAGTATTTCCTTTTTGTTAGGTAAGAAAGTTAATTAATGTCTAATTCTGCACCTTTTGTTCCTACCATTATTAGCAGATATTTTTTCATTTTTATTTTTTCATTAATGTATAATTTTCATACAATAAAATTCACCTTTTAAGAAGTGTACATGTCTGTGAGGTTTGACAAATGAATACAGTTGTATAACCACCACCATAAGCAGGATACAGAACAGTTCCATCACTCCCGAAGATTGCTGGGGCCCCTTTGTAGTCAACCCCTACCCCCATCCCTGGCCCTTGGCAACCACCTATCTGTTTTCAATCCCTATAGTTTTGCCTTTTCCAGATGTATTTATTTTAAAATGTTTAATTTAAAAAACTAAAAATTTCAGACAAGTCTAGAGAATGAAACAATTCATACCCCACATATCCACAATCCCAATTAAACATAGGTTAACATTTTGCCATTTTTCCTTCAGATGTACTTCTTTTTGTTTGGTTAAAAAATAAAACATTGCCGGGCGCGGTGGCTCAAGCCTGTAATCCCAGCACTTTGGGAGGCCGAGACGGGCGGATCACGAGGTCAGGAGATCGAGACCATCCTGGCTAACACGGTGAAACCCGGTCTCTACTAAAAAATACAAAAAATTAGCTGGGCGAGGTGGCGGTCGCCTGTAGTCCCAGCTACTCGGGAGGCTGAGGCAGGAGAATGGCGTGAACCCCAGAGGCGGAGCTTGCAGTGAGCTGAGATCTGGCCACAGCACTCCAGCCTGGGCAGCAGAGCAAGACTCCGTCTCAAAAAAAAAAAAAATAAAAAAAATAAAATAAAATAAAATAAAACATTGTAAACTCAATTGTAGACCTCCCTGCATCCCATTTACTTCCTCCCTTTTATCCAAGTTTCACCCTTTTTTTTTAAACCAATATGCAGGTGTCTATAAATGGTATACTCTTTGTTTTTAAGCTTTATATAATTGGGTCCATACTGTACTATCCTTTAAAATATGATTTTCCCATTACACATATAGTCCATTAATTTTTAATGCTAATGATATCCTATCGTGTGCACGTGCATCTTAAATGTTTATCCATTCCCCAACTGGTAGATACTTGGTTTGTTTCATGTTTCACTATTGCAAACATTATTGTAAACACCCTTTGATGGTGTTTCCTTGTGGAGATGTGTTAGTTTTTTAGGGTGTTTGTTGGGGAGAGTAATGGCAGAGTCAATCTTACCTGATAATGCTAGACAGTTTTCTAAAGTGATGTTTACCAATCTGTGCCTCTACTAGGGGTGTATGGGAGTAGATACTATCACTTCAGTGCCTGCTCCCCAATACTTGGTACTATCAACTTATTCATTTACTGCCTCTGATGAGTGTAAGGTAGGATGTGATCATTTCAATTTGCATTTCCTGTCTATTCATAGGGTTGACCAGTTTCCAAGTGTATTGTCCACTCAGAGTTTCCTTTTCACAGACTGCCTACCATATCCTTTGCTCATTTTCTTATTGGATGTTTTTCTTTTTGTTATTGATTCTGAGACATCCCTATTGATATGGTTTGGCTGTGTCCCCACCCAAATCTCTTCTTGAATTGTAGTTCATGGGAAAGACCCAGTGGGAGGTAATTTAATCATGGGGGCAGTTACCATCATGCTATTCTCATGATGGTGAGTGAGATCTCACGAGATCTAATGGTTTTATAAGGGACTTTCTCCTTTTTTTGCTTGGCACTTCTCCTTCCTGCCATGATATGAAGAAAGACGTGTTTGCTTCCCCTTCTGCCATGATTGTAAGTTTCCCAAGGTCCTCCCAGCCATGTGGAACTGTGAGTCAATTAAACCTCTTTTCTTTTTTTTTTGAGACGGAGTCTCACTCTGTCACCCAGGCTGGAGTGCAGTGGCGCGATCTCGGCTCACTGCAACCTCCGCCTCCCAGGTTCACGCCATTCTCCTGCCTCAGCCTCCCGAGTAGCTGGGACTACAGGCGCCCACCACCGTGCCCGGCTAATTTTTTTGTATTTTTAGTAGAGACGGGGTTTCACCGTGTTAGCCAGGATGGTCTCGATCTCCTGACTTTGTGATCCGCCCGCCTCAGCCTCCCAAAGTGCTGGGATTACAGGCGTGAGCCACTGCGCCCGGCCAATTAAACCTCTTTTCTTTATAAATTACTCAGTCTTGGGCAGTCCTTTATAGCAGTGTGAGAAGGAACAAATACAATTGTGTATTCTGAACATTAACCTTTCATTGATTATTTGTATTGTAAATATTTTCTCCTCTGTGGCAACTCCATATATGATGTTTTTCATATGAAAGTTTTACACTTTAATGTAGGCAAAATTATCAATCGTTTCTTTTTGGTTTTGTCCTTTTTTGGGTCTTGTCCATGAAATCCATAGAAATATTCTTTTATATTTTTTCTATTGGGGAAAAAGGCTCCAGTGAAAATTCCTGATGTCGTGCTGTGGTCCTTTGAGTTCTCTGTTAAGTGAATTTGTAAGGTTAAAGCAGTTCTCAATGTGGAGATGGGAGAAGGGGAGGCTTTTTTCCCTCCTTAGGGGAGAATTGGCAATGTCCAAGGGACATGTTTTATTGTTCTTTAGTGGGTAGACACCATAGGCCATGGAGACTACTAAACATCCTACAGTGCAGAGGGTAGTGCACCCCCCCACTCCTTGCAAAGAAATATCCAATAAAAAATGTCAATAGTGCCCAGGTTGAGAAACCCTGGGGTAGAGAATGATGGTGATGATTGGATCGCTGAGTCCACACCAGCCAGGAACACTCAGGTGTGAAGGGCTGTCAACTCTTAGATAAGTGACACTGGGCCATCCTGTGCTAAACTCAGCAAACATACCCTGGCCAAGAGAGATGAGTCTATTGGAGGAAACTTGACGGAGTGTGCCAAACAGTCTAATATTTACTCTAATCACAATAGGAGGAGGAAGAAGTGCTGTCAGTGCTTTTTAATCAGACCTCATTTCCATGCTAATGACCCCTACCATGCATGATTTGTATTACGTGCTATTTCCAAGGGCACACACCGTATTTTCTAGTCCCTAACAAATTATCAGCTAATTTCCGTGTTTATTAAACACTTCATGCCCTCGTTACTGATGTAGGGCAAAAGTGTGTTTCTGTTTCCTCCTTTGTAAAAAGATAAAACGTGGCCAGATTAGAGCCTGCTAGTCTGTACAGGCTGGTGGCAACAGAATCACCCGAAGATCTTTTTAAAAATCTAAGTTTCCAGGATCTACTCCTGGAGATTTCCAGATTGGAGTGGGGCTTAGGAATCCATACTCATTTTTTCAAAACTTCCAAAAGGATTCCAATGAGCCACAGGACTCAATGAGTGACAGGATTTGTTCTACATCACAGTCTCAGTTGATGACATTCACATGCAAATAGCAACTTCTCCAAGACATGTAGAGTCTTTGGCCCAAAGTCAGCTTTCTTATGCCCAAAGGGCTTCCCTAATAGCCCCCCTTTGGGAGCCATAGTCATTCTTTCAAGCAGCCAGGTACCCTTTGGCCAAAGATGTCTTCCATTATGGGTTCATCCAGGAGCTTGGGGCACTTGCTCTCTGTCAGCAACCTCCATTCATTAAATGGACTCAGGCCAGTACCAGCACTCACTCATTCCTTTGTATGTTCAAGAAATACTTATTTGTTCCTGCTGTGGGCCAGTTATTGAGCTAAGCAGTAGGAATACAGTGTAGAGAAACACAGGTGCAATTTCTGCTCCCTTTGACCTTATAGTGTGTGCCCTGTGTGAGGGTCACGACAATCACACCAAAAATACCTAATTTCAACTTAGGTGAGAACTATGAGGCCAGGCGCAATGGCTCAAGCCTGTAATCGCAGCACTTTGGGAGGCTGAGACGGGCGGATCATGAGGTCAGGAGATCGAGACCATCCTGGCTAACACGGTGAAACCCCGTCTCTACTAAAAAAATACAAAAAATTAGCCGGGCGAGGTGGCAGGCGCCTGTAGTCCCAGCTACTTGGGAGGCTGAGGCGAGAGAATGGCGTAAACCCGGAGGCGGAGCTTGCAGTGAGCTGAGATCCGGCCACTGCACTCCAGCCTGGGCGACAGAGTGAGACTCCGTCTCAAAAAAAAAAAAAACAAAACAAAAAAACAAAACAAAACAAAACAAAACAAACAAACAAACAAAAAGAACTATGAAAGCCTGACTCTAACTAGGAGGCCTAGTGGAATTTCTGAGAAGTTAGCCCTAAATTGAGAGTTTTTTTTTTTTTTTTTTTTGAGACGGAGTCTCGCTCTGTCACCCAAGCTGGAGTGCACTGGCCAGATCTCAGCTCACTGCAAGCTCCGCCTCCCCGGTTCACGCCATTATCCTGCCTCAGCCTCCCGAGTAGCTGGGACTACAGGTGCCCGCCACCTCGCCCGGCTAATTTTTTGTATTTTTTAGTAGAGACGGGGTTTCACCGTGTTAGCCAGGATGGTCTCGATCTCCTGACCTTGTGATCCGCCCGCCTCGGCCTCCCAAAGTGCTGGGATTACAGGCTTGAGCCACCGCGCCCGGCGAGAGTTGTTAAACAGTAATACCTAGTATTTATTGAGGGCTCATTATATACCAGGTACCATCCTAAGCACTTTACAGAAACCAAGGCATTTAATCCTAATAGAGCACTCACATAAGCACTATTATCATCCTTATCTACACATGGAGAAACTGAGGCACAGAGGTATGTCATTGGTGCAAGGCCACATAGCCAGGTGGGGGCACCAGGATATAAATCCAAGCAGTCGGAAGGCTCTGGAGCCCATATGCTAAGCCACCATGTCCTGAAGGGTTAGCCAGGCAGGGGGGTTTATGAGCAATTCTTTCCAGAAGTTTGACTGTGAAAAGCAGGAGAGAGATCGCTGGAAGCTGGAGTGTGATGTGGGCTTGGAAGATGGGAAAGACTTAGGGCATTTGCACTGCTTGAGGATTCTGTGAGGTATTTTGTGTTTCTTCAATGCTTGAAGGAAGATGAGGACTAAGGAAACCTAAGAGAGGGCCTTACAACCAGACCTGGGGGACCCAGGGCTCCTCCAAATGTGCTGCTTTCTCCCCATTGTCACACAGTCTCCCTGTATCTCCCCAGGAGGCCCCCTTGTTCCCTCTGGTTATGCAAACATTCAGGATGTTCATGGAGCTGGACCAGAGACAATAGAGGACACTTACAGAGACTGGCACTCTGTGGTTTTCAGATCCACACTGGGAATGGGGTGGACTTGTGAACAGTGAGCTGGTGATGTCTTCCTCTGGTATCACATGAGGCTCACAGCCTCATAAAAGCTTCTGAGACGTGTAGAGACCCCTTCTTGGGAAATGTCTTGTTTTACAGAGAATGAACCTGAGACCAATGGGCTTTGTAAATCAGCAAATCTGGTCTTATTGGACACAACAAATCAGTATCCAGAACCCAACAGAACCCAAGTCCCATGAGAGATTTTCTTTAACTCTAAACAAATCCCCTACTACAGTCTCTGGGCTAGAAGGGCAGTCATTCTCCTTAATATCCTTTTATAAAACTCCTGCAAGAAACAGGGGAAGTCTGTTAAGGTTTTAGATACCCTACACTTCAGTGCTTACTAGATGGGGAGTTTGGAGAAACACTATCTAGCTGTTAATTACATTTTAGAAGTTCAAACTACCGTGCTCCATTGTGGTCTGACATATAGACATTTTGTTGGTGAAGCTAAGTATGCCCAGCTGCAGAAATTGGACTTTTCTGTTGCTACTTGGTATGAATAAAGTAAGCAGGTTGTGATGACTATGATGATGAGGATAAAGGGGTTGAGAGGGTGCAGGCTTAGGTGAACATCAGCAGGACTCTGCTGAGGGGAAGTGGCATGGTGGGAAGAGAGGGGCCAGGGCAGATGGGAATGCCATTGTTTGTGTTTGCCTGAAAGGCTGCAGAGAACCACAGGACAGGCTGAGACTGGAGGAAACAGGAGGATGCTTTCTCCACGCTGGAAATGGATCTGCAGTGGGGAGCTTCTCTGGCCCCAGATTGTGCCTTCCCAGCTGGCAGTCTAGGGGTTATGTCCCTTTTAGGAGTTTTCAATCTCAACCCCTCCTCAGTGAGGGGTGGACTGATAAACCCATGATTTTCAGCTTTCTGTTCTCCAGCTGTCAGCCTTCTTCATCATGATGACTTCTGGCAGGGCGAAGAAGGAAGACCCACCCCACTCCATTCTTGGAAGGGAAGATTTCTTACATGAACACCAAGGCTACACTGAACTGGCATATGGTTCTTCTGTAGAGTTTTATGAGGTTTAAGGCTTCATCTTGCAGGTATGGGGTTTACGGCCACTAAAAAGAGATGGTTCCTGGGGCCAGACACTAGGGAAGAGGAAGTCCGTGGCCTAGGAAACTGAACTAAGAGGGCAGGCTGTGGAGAGTTGAGAGAGACAGAGAGAGAATAAAAAAGAGAACTACTTTCTTTTTGTTCAAGATTAGATTGTTACAAAATTTAGTGAAGACAAGGATTACTTGGGGATTTTGATAAAAATCCATTTTCTGACTCCTACATACTAACAAACATAAGTAAGCGATTTTGATGCCTACACTTCAAGAAACACTGATATTGACATTAAGGGCCTGGATGTCCCAAAATATGCTCCTGGAGGTAGAGGATATGAAAGCAGTACTATCGTGTGGAGCAGAATGTAGAGAAGGGAGCCATGAGGATGAGGATGCTGCTAAGGTCAGATACTTCCATGGGCGGTGCCTGCTCCAGGGCAAAAAAAAGCAGCAAAAGTTGCTGCCTGCCTTGCTTCTGTCTCTTTATCCAGCCACCCTGTGCTTGCTCAGTGGGATTATCAGCAAGGTGGCATGCTGGCTGCATGGGGAGAGGCTGGCTCACAGCCAAAGAATCACGCTCACCCTGCTCACCTGAGTAGTAAAAGCCTTACGTGTAGAGCTCTTCCATGACAGTAACGAGGGACACAATGATTGCCACACTTGGGGCTTATTCTGAGAAGGCCTTCCATACAACTTTCCCCAGGCCTTGTCAAGAATTCCTCCAGTCTCACTTCTTCCAAGCTGTTAGTCATCTAGCTAAATGGTTAGCTGCTGCCTGGGAATTAGGGAAGATCTATACATTTGGCCATCTCTTCTTCCAGGAATTCAAAGTTCTACCCATTACAAGGATTTCTCTGTCCCGCCAGAGCTACCCCTGAATGGGGCCATAATATTGTATCAACTTTCAGATGATTGTGTGGCACCTTCTGAAAACCAGGCTCAATGTTTTCTTAGTCAACTGATCCCAGGAAACCAGCCATGAGGTCATGGCAGATGGCATTGTAGCAGGAGGAGGTGGTACACTGAGATTGTACAGCCTCCACTCCAGTGATGTACGGGCACTTTCAGGACCTGTCCCCATATTCCATAACCACTTATGATGGAGACCTCTGCAGGCATCCAAACTTATGACTCGCTGGATTAGATAACAATTCTTTATGGACAGCTTAAGTTACATGACCACTACTTTCCCATGGCCAGGTATTCTGTTTTTACAAGGGCCCAACGGCAAGTTAGAAACTTTTTTTTTTAAGATGGAGTCTCTCTGTTGCCCAGGCTGGAGTGCAGAGACACGATCTCAGCTCACTGCAACCTCTGCCTTCTGGGTTCAAGCAATTCTGCCTGCCTCAGCCTCCCGAGTAGCTGGGATTATAGGCACCCACAACCATGCCCAGCTGTTTTTTTTTTTTTTTTTTTTGTATTTCTAGTAGAGACGGGGTTTCACCATGTTGGCCAGGCTGTCTTGAACTCCTGACCTCAGGTGATCCCCCACCTCAGCCTCCCAAAGTGCTGGGATTACAGGCATGAGCCACTGTACCTGGTTGCAAGTTAGAAACTTTTACATAGAAGAATATTAATAGCCAAAGAGGGCTTGGCTTTGATCCATGACCCCAGAGACCTTTAAAAGTTGTCATAGGTTTCATAGAACTACTTGAGGTGCCACAGATACTTGGAGTACTATTTATAGGGGCCAGATGGCAAAGCTAGACCAGTGGGAGAGTCTTCTCTTGCCCGTCACTTCCGGGAACAATTCTCAAAGCCACATCTCAGTACCATGAGAGCTACTTCCCAGGAAGCCACATGTCACTTGGAAAGTCATTGCCGCAGCTGCTAAAGCAGAGCCATGCTTCCTCCTCCATGTTTTGGAAACTAGTATAATCAGGAAGCTACTATGACCAGGAAGCCCATATAATCAGACACTGCCATGACCAGGAAGCAGCCACAGAAAAACCAGACATGTCCAAGATGTTTTCCAGCAGAAGAAGCAGAGGTTTTGTGTGTATCTCACTTCTACCTTCCAAATCCCATGTGAATGCCTGCTTGGCAGAATCTAAATCTCAGTCACTGCCTGTGTTAGTTTGCTGTGACTGTCATGTTAAAATATCACCAACAGAGTGGCTTAAACAACAGGAATGTATTTTCTCACAGTTTTGGAGGCTGGAAGTCCAAGATCCCGGTGCTGGCAGGCTTGGTTTCTCCCGAGGCTTGTAGCCAGCCACCTTCCTGCTGTGTCCCCACATAGCCTTCTCTCTGTGTGCTTGCTTCACTGGTGTCTCTTCCTCTTCTTACCAAGACAGTCCTATTGCATTAGGGACCCACCCTTATGGCCTCGTTTAATCTTAATTGCCTCTCTGAAGGCCCTATCTCTAAAAAAGGTCACATTGGGGGTTAGAGTTCCTCTTTCCCTCCCTCCCTCACTCTCTTCCTTCCTTCCTTCCTTCCTTCCTTCCTTCCTTCTTTCCTTAGATGGAGTCTCACTCTGTTGCCCAGGTTGGATTGCAATGGTGTGATTTTGGCTCACTGCAACCTCTGCCTCCCGAGTTCAATCAATTCTCCTGTCTCAGCCTCCTGAAAAGCTGGGATTACAGGCACCCACTACCACGCCCAACTAATTTTTGTATTTTTAGTAGAGATGGGGTGTCACCATGTTGGTCAGGCTGGTCTTGAACTCCTGACCTCGTGATCTGCCCACCTCAGCCTCCCAAAGTGCTGGGATTACAGGTGTGAGCCACCACGCCCGGTCGGGGTTAGAGTTTCTATATGCTTTTCTGGAACACAATTTAGAGTATCTGATAACAGTATCTTAGCTGCAAATGTGTTTTAAAAAAATGTAACATTTAGCTTTCTGGTCTCTACAGTACCGTAGTGAGAAGCTGTGGGGATCTGTTTCAGGCCAGTCCCTGTATGGAACCCACAGCTGCTGCAAGGACCAGCCTATTAGAATCTTCAGCCACAGACTCTGCAGTGGCACCAGGGAAACAAGCTTGCCTAGCATCACACAGCAGCACACATTCAGTTGGGGCCACTGCTCCTTTCGGCACAGCACAGGTGCAATGCAAAGGAGCCTCACTTTTCCTGGGCTCAGGGAAAGTTGAATGCAACCTGAGAAGAGGTTATTCCTGGGGAACGGTGTTGAACCTAACACTCTTTCTTCCACTCTTTAAAATCAGGTAACTAGTGAACTGGTACCCACCCCAAATCTCTCCTCATGTTACATCCCAGGACACATGTGCAAACTGAGCTTTGGAGCCATCCCGCAATCCCACGGTTCCTCTACATCAGTGATTCTGAAACTATCTGGACTCAAGATTTCTTTATACCTTCAACATTATCTGGGACCCGAAGAGCCTTTGTTTATTATGTGGAATATATCTATTGATATTTACTATACTAGAAACTAGAAATGGAAAAAAATTGGACAATATTTATATTTATAATATTTATAAATTCCTTTAAATATAATAAATTATACATTTCTTGCTAACATATTTTTATGGAAAAATACCAATTATTTATTTTGAGACAGAGTCTTGCTCTGTCGCCCAGGCTGGAGTGCAGTAGCTTAATCAGACCCGTGGAATCAGCTGTGCTGTAGCCGACCTCCATCACCTGTTCCCCTTTGTCCTGGGCTCTGTTCCTGTTGATTTGAACAAATAGATGAGCGGGATCGGAAGAAAACTTTAGCTGCATGTGTTTGGGAGACCACGAGAGGGCAGCACGTAAGAGACCAGCGTCGGCCCCGCTGCCTTCTTTTTTTTTTTTTTTTTTTTTTTTTTTTTTTTTTTTTTTTTTTTGAGACGGAGTCTCGCTCTATCGCCCAGGCTGGAGTGCAGTGGCCGGATCTCAGCTCACTGCAAGCTCCGCCTCCCGGGTTTACGCCATTCTCCTGCCTCAGCCTCCCGGGTAGCTGGGACTACAGGCGCCCGCCACCTCGCCCGGCTAGTTTTTTGTATTTTTTAGTAGAGACGGGGTTTCACGGTCTTAGCCAGGATGGTCTCGATCTCCTGACCTCGTGATCCACCCGTCTCGGCCTCCCAAAGTGCTGGGATGGCCCCGCTGCCTTCTTGAACACACCGGAAGCCTCCTAGGAAAACTGTAGACTTTGTCCGACTGCGAAGTAGAGGAATCAAAGGGCCTTCATTGCTTCCTTTTAAATGACCAGCCTACTAAGGAATTTAGAATGCCCAAATAAGGTTTTCACTTAATCCTTTAGAAAATACATCTAATATTTATAATCTAATCTATCATTTTCAATGGAAAACAGTATTTTTTTTTTTTTTCAGTGACTCACTGCTTTCTTTCTGAGGAACTTGAAATGAATCTTATGTTTTATTTATTTTTCACTTTTTAAGGTAAAGACTGCTGGTCAGACTGGACTTCAATGTTCCTGGATCCTTAAGACCCAACGCATCAGACAAATGTCCTGCTAGGTCCTCCCACCCTCAGCTAAGGGTCAGTGCTGGCTTTCTGGTGAGGGAGATCCCTGTGGAGGTCTCTGGCATTCCTGGGTCAGTGGATGGCTGGGAGAACTGCTCAGCTCCAGGTTTCAGGGCCTCTGATCAAAGCCAACCCTGGGGACCAGCCAGAGATATCGCAAACCTTAAGGACTAACGTGGAATCTACACCTGCCTTGGGAGTAAAGAACAAGCAGGGTGTTTCTGGGATGGCTTTGGGATGAGACGCCCAAGACTTAGTGCCCCCTGGCATTGCTCAGCTCTCAGACTGACTTCCACAGCACCCCCCGGAAGCTTCATCAGTACATCTTTGGGTCTTGAATGGAGTGCCACAATATTGACAAGGAAAGTCTCCTTGGAACCACAGGAAGACAAAAGTGCAGAGTGATTTGCTGGCCTTGGCTAGGACAGAGTCCAGGGCGCAGCCAAGGGAGGGCGATCTAACCCAGCCATTCTCCTAGTATGGGTCCTGGACCATGTGCAACAGCGTCACCTGGGAACTTGTTAGAAACACTGGTTCTCAGTTCCCACGCAGACGTCTTGCATCAGAAACTCTGGGGCTGGGGCCCAGCAATCAGTGTCTCCAAAGGCCCCGAGATCATTCTGATTCAAGTTTGAGAACCAGCAACACAGCATTTAAGTGGAAATGTTTATGGCTGCAAAGCCAGGTGAAGCTTGAAAAAAATCATAGAGGAAATGAGGACAAAAATGTAGAAAAAGACCAAAAACAGGAAAATAATTTACAAGCCATCATAGAGTGAAAGAGCTTCCCCTGCTGCCTGGGGGTGTGGAAAATGATAGTTGTACCTACTCACAAGTATTACCAGCAATTTAATATCTATCTAGAGCTTTCAACCCTGCCATGTCACATTTATGTAGCTAAAAACAATTCTTGTGGTGGTGACCTTTTATTCAGCTAATATTACTCCCCTCAATGCCTCCAAAGCACACAGAGAAATTGGAGGGCTGATGAAAATCTTTAAAGTCGGCCGGGCGCGGTGGCTCAAGCCTGTAATCCCAGCACTTTGGGAGGCCGAGACGGGCGGATCACGAGGTCAGGAGATCGAGACCACCCTGGCTAACACTGTGAAACCCCGTCTCTACTAAAAAAATACAAAAAATTAGCCGGGCGAGATGGCGGGCGCCTGTAGTCCCAGCTACTCGGGAGGCTGAGGCGAGAGAATGGCGTAAACCTGGGAGGCGGAGCTTGCAGTGAGCTGAGATCTGGCCACTGCACTCCAGCCTGGGCGACAGAGTGAGACTCCGTCTCAAAAAAAAAAAAAAAAGAAAATCTTTAAAGTCTACTAAATACTGAAGCCTTCCCAAACACTGTGTACTTTTCAGAGAGAGTTTCTTTTTATTGGAATTTCAGATTATTGAAAGGTTATCTGTCTCCTATTCCTAGAGGGATTAAAGTAAAACAAAAGCAAGAAGAACGCATTGTGATGTGTGCTTTCCTCACTCAACTGGTCGTGCTTGTCTGACCTCTGTGATGGGCAGCCAGTGTGAAGATTCCAAAGTCCTTCCAGAGAATTTCCCCGGGAATTCGGGAGGCTGAATCGCCAGAATGAGAAAGTTCTCTGACGTTCAGGGGATGCAGTTCCTTCCACATTGCTGCAGTCCTGTCTGCTGGAGTTGCATGTGACTGCCACATGCCTCAGTTTCCTTTTCTGGAAAACGACAGCTTCAGGCTCTTCATGCTTCTGGCAGCCATGATTCCCCTCTGCCTAGCTCTATTCTTTTTCTCTCAGTACCTCCCTGGCTTGTTTCCGTGTTACATCACCATTCCTTGGGTTTCTTTTCTCTGATCTATATATTTTGTTCTGTTTCATAAGTTTACATTAATTTTGATTTCATGCCACAAGTCACTCACCTACTTTGAGCTCCATAAAACCTATGCTTTCAGGCAGAGTAGAATTGGAAGTTAGAAAACCAGATTTTGAATCTTTAAGCAAATCCCTTTAGTTGAATCTCAGTTTCCCTACCTGTAAAGTGCTTGCAATGTGCTTCCCATTTTATAGTTGAGAGAAATGAAGCTCAGAGGAGTTGAGTGAGTTCCCCAAGATCACACAGCTCATAAATGGCAGAGCTGGGATTTCAATCAGGCAGTCTGACCCCAGAGACTGCACCCTCACTACTTATTATTAACAGTGCCTGTCCCTGCCTTGCAGTTTTGTTACAGAGGGAATTGAGACAACATCTGCAAGAACCTTTTGGAAAAACACGCCCACTATGCAAAGGGAAGGAAGTGTGCTTACTTTTCCATTCATAGTGGAACTAGGGGACCCCCTCTTTTCATGATCCCTGTTCAGTCATAGCTCTTGTTCAAGTTGTCTGGTTGAGTTGTTTAACCACAGTGGGCAAATAAAAGGGAACAAAATGCAGAACAGTTTTAAGAGTCGGAAGCACAAAATCACAACAGAAACAAGATGAGCCTGGAGTGGAGGCTGGTAAGGCCCAGGAGATGGAATAGGCCCCCCTTCCTCACTGTAGTCATAGACATCCTCTTCCTAAACCCCAGAATAACAACTCAGCAACTGCTATGATGCTGTTGGCACTGATTGGAATCTAACCCCAGGGCTTTGCCTCAGCAACTGGAGTTTTTTCTTCTACTTATAATTAACTCTTCTTCTCCATTCTCAGCTCTGTTCTCACTCTCTAATTCCCTCCTCTGTTTTTTAGAGATAGGGGTCTTGCTCTGTTGTCTAGGCTGGAGGGCAGTGGTGCCATCATAGCTCACTACAGCCTCTGACTCTTGGCCGCAACTTGGGAGGCTTGTTACAGGCCTGAGCTGCCGTGCCTGGCTCCCCTCCTCAATCTTCTCTCTTTATCCCCCCTTGTGAGAGAGACTGCTGTGTGTTCCCCAACATCTGACTTCTCCTTTCATAACAGCAGACCGTAGCGAGGCACATGATTGCCCAGCTGAGCGCCATTTCCCAGCCTCCCTTGCAGGCATAGCCATGTGACTTCATATCCCCTGACTCAACAATTAGAGACATGTGCTTACTTATATATAATCTAGTTCACCTGACAGCTGGCTGTGTGCTGTGAGCAGAGATGTGCTGGCCACACTTGAACTCAGTATCGCTGAATTCATCTGCTCTTGCGCACTCTGCTCCTCCCAACTCAGGTGCAGTCTGGCTTTGAAAGAATGCAGCTTGCCAGTGTTTCTTTCTCTGCCCATCTAGCTTACTCATATTACTTTGATATCATGCTTTGTTAAAGCACAAAAATGCTCTCCCTGGGCTGGGCGCTGTGGCTCACACCTGTAATCCCAGCACTTTGGGAGGCTGAGGTGGGTGGATTACCTGATGTCAGGAGTTCAAGACCAACCTTGCTAACATGACGAAACCCTGTCTCTACGACAGGGTGGCGCCCGCCCGTAGTCCCAGGTACTCAGGAGGCTGAGGTGGGAGAATCACTTGAACCCAGGAGGTGGATGCTCTAGTGAGCTGAGATTGCAGCATTGCACTCCAGCCTGGGCAACAGAGGGAGACTCCATCTCATAAATAACAAATAAATAAAAATAAAAGCTCTCTCTGCATGTGCAGAGGAACACACTGCCTATTTCTCTAACCCCTAGACTGTCAGGGAGCTGAGTCTGGAACTTGGTTGCGGCGAGACAGAAGTGCGATTTCTTTTCATCCCATAGTAGAAATGAGTCTCATCAACAGCTAATCATCACTATCTAATGGGGTCTGCTCTGATCTTCCACAACAAAAAGAGAACTTATTGAGGTTGCAATGAGCTGTGATCGTGCCACTGCACTCCAAGCCTGGGTGACAGGGCAAGAGCCTGTCTCTTAAAAAAAGAGAGAAAACCTACACTTGCTGCTGTGAATAAAGAAAGAGGGTTTGCACTGCTCAGTGAAATCAAAGAGGACACAAACAAATGGAAGAACATACCATGCTCATGGATAGGAAGAATCAATATCGTGAAAATGGCCATACTGCCCAAGGTGATTTATAGATTCAATGCCATCCCCATCAAGCTACCAATGACTTTCTTCACAGAATTGGAAAAAACTGCTTTAAAGTTCATATGGCACCAAAAAAGAGCCCGCATTGCCAAGACAATCCTAAGTCAAAAGGACAAAGCTGGAGGCGTCACGCTACCTGACTTCAAACTATACTACAAGGCTACAGTAACCAAAACAGCATGGTACTGGTACCACAACAGAGATATAGACCAATGGAACAGAACAGAGTCCTCAGAAATAATACCACACATCTACAGCCATCTGATCTTTGACAAACCTGACAAAAACAAGAAATGGGGAAAGGATTCCCTATTTAATAAATGGTGCTGGGAAAATTGGCTAGCCATAAGTAGAAAGCTGAAACTGGATCCTTTCCTTACCCCTTATACGAAAATTAATTCAAGATGGATTAGAGACTTAAATGTTAGACCTAATACCATAAAAACCCTAGAAGAAAATCTAGGTAGTACCATTCAGGACATAGGCATGGGCAAGGACTTCATGTCTAAAACACCAAAAGCAACGGCAGCAAAAGCAAAAATTGACACATGGGATCTAATTAAACTAAAGAGCTTTTGCACAGCTAAAGAAACTACCATCAGAGTGAACAGGCAACCTACAGAATGGGAAAAAATTTTTGCAACCTACTCATCTGACAAAGGGCTAATATCCAGAATCTACAAAGAACTCAAACAAATATACAAGAAAAAAACAAACAACCCCATCAAAAAGTGGGGAAAGGATATGAACAGACATTTCTCAAAAGAAGACATCCATACAGCCAACAGACACATGAAAAAATGCTCATCATCACTCGCCATCAGAGAAATGCAAATCAAAACTACAATGAGATACCATCTCACACCAGTTAGAATGGCAATCATTAAGAAGTCAGGAAACAACAGGTGTTGGAGAGGATGTGGAGAAATAGGAACACTTTTACACTGTTGGTGGGATTGTAAACTAGTTCAACCATTATGGAAAACAGTATGGCGATTCCTCAAGGATCTAGAACTAGATGTACCATATGACCCAGCCATCCCACTACTGGGTATATACCCAAAGGATTATAAATTACTCTACTACAAAGACACATGCACACGTATGTTTATGGCGGCACTATTCACAATAGCAAAGACTTGGAATCAACCCAAATGTCCATCTGTGACAGACTGGATTAAGAAAATGTGGCACATATACACCATGGAATACTATGCAGCCATAAAAAAGGATGAGTTTGCATCCTTTGTAGGAACATGGATGCAGCTGGAAACCATCATTCTTAGCAAACTATCACAAGAACAGAAAACCAAACACCGCATGTTCTCACTCATAGGTGGGAACTGAACAATGAGATCACTTGGACTCGGGAAGGGGAACATCACACACTGGGGCCTATCATGGGGAGGGGGAGGAGGGAGGGATTGCATTGGGGAGTTATACATGATATAAACGTCATGCACATGTACCCTAGAACTTAAAGTATAATAAAAAATAAAAATAAAAAAAATAAAAATCAAAATAAAAAGTCAAAAAAAAAAAAAAAAAGAAGTGAAAAAAAAAAAAAAAAAAAAGAAAGAGGGTTTGATTAAGCAAGATGGACGTTTTCCAGATGGGCTGCAAGGGGGTAATGCTTTTGTCAGGTGTAAAAGTGAGTTTATTAAGGAGTTAACATGGATTGAGGACTTACCATGTAGCTGATGATTTACTAAACCCTTTAGATGGGTTATTTAACTTAATCCATCCCAAAGTCTCTACTATCATTTCTATACTATAGTTGAAAAAAGTGAGACTGCCGGGCGCGGTGGCTCAAGCCTGTAATCCCAGCACTTTGGGAGGCCGAGACGGGCGGATCACGAGGTCAGGAGATCGAGACCATCCTGGCTAACACGGTGAAACCCCGTCTCTACTAAAAATACAAAAAAAAAAACTAGCCGGGCGAGGTGGCAGCGCCTGTAGTCCCAGCTACTCGGGAGGCTGAGGCAGGAGAATGGCGTGAACCCGGGAGGCGGAGCTTGCAGTGAGCTGAGATCTGGCCACTGCACTCCAGCCTGGGCAACAGAGCGAGACTCCGTCTCGGAAAAAAAAAAAAAAAAAAAAAAAAAAAAGAAAAAAGTGAGACTGAGAGACACTAAGTCACTTTTTCAAGGTCACACAGCTAGTAACTGACAGAGAAGGGTTTGAACCAAGGCCAGCTGATTCCCTGGCCTCTGCCCTTAATCAGCACTCTGATGAAGACTACGTGGCAGTCCTTGGGACAGGAGATTCCAGACCGTAGGAACAGAGATGCTCAAGGAAGCTTTGCAATGACCAGAGGCTGTGGCCCATCAGGCACCTCCTTGCCACTTGCCTTTGTCCTCTTCTGATACCTGCCCTTTGGCTACAGGGTATGATCCTCCCTCACGTCCTTCATTGGTAGGCTCACTGGGCTCTCCCAGCCCTTCCAGCCCATTCCTCTAATTGGCATCTCATGGAGAAGGCTCCGTGCTGGTGACTAGTGGGTGATGAGAGCCCTGGCACCTGTTTGGCCAGTAGACATGCCACAAGTCCTTGAACCCTCCTTTCTCTGCAACCTCTCCAAGGGGTTGGGGTGGGGGGTGCAGGAAGAGCCAGGAGCTTTCCGTGCTGTAGGCCCAGGGACTTCCCCTCAGCTCAGGCCTGGGACCTCTGGCCACAGTTCCTGGACCAGGAGACTTGGCCCACACGTAAGAAAGACCTAGGAACCAGGACTATGAGACTTGAGATCACATCATGAGTGATGCTATTTTTCTAAAAGGAAGTAAGAGGCCAGGTGTGGTGGCTCATGCCTGTAATTCCAGCACTTTGGGAGGCCGAGGTGGGTGGATCACTTGACGTCAGGAGTTCGAGACCAACCTGGCCAAAATGGTGAAACCCCATCTCTACTAAAAATACAAAAATATTAGCCAGGCATGGTGGCGTGTGCCTGTAATCTCAGCTACTCAGGAGGCTGAGGCAAGAGAATCACTTGAACCTGGGAGGCGGAGGTTGGAGTGAGCCAAGATCGCGCCACTGCATTCCAACTTGGGCGACAGAGCAGGACCCCATCTCGAAAAACAAGCAAGTAAACAAACAAAAAACCCAAGGCTTGATTCTTGAATACATATCTTGTTTTTCCAGTGAGAAAATACATTCCTGGAAGGTAAAATATTTTTCTCTTGAATTATGTACTCTTTAAACCCTTTCAACACTTAGGATCTACCTAATTCATTAAGTAGCACCAGCTTCATTCGACTTGTCCTTTTCTTTCATCCATATACAGCAATGTCTTTTGCATTAGTTTCTTAGAGCTGCAGTAACAAAGTACTAAAAAGAGGGTGGCTTAAACCATAGAAATGTAATGTCTCACAGTTTGGAGGTTCAAAGTCTAAGATCAAGGTGTCAGCAGGGGTGGCTTTTGCGGGCTGCGAGAGCAAATCCATTCCATACTCTTCCCCAGCGTCCGTGGTTTGCACCCATTCCATGTTCTCCTCCAGCGTCCGTGGTTTGCACCCTTTCCATGCTCTCCCCCAGCATCTGTGGTTTGCACCCGTTCCATGCTCTCCCCCAGCGTCCGTGGTTTGCACCCGTTCCATGCTCTCCCCCAGCATCTGTGGTTTGCACCCGTTCCATGCTCTGCCCCCAGCGTCCATGGTTTGCATCCGTTCCATGCTCTCCCCCAGCGTCCGTGGTTTGCACCCGTTCCATGCTCTCTCCCAGCATCTGTGGTTTGCACTCGTTCCATGCTCTGCCCCCAGCGTCCATGGTTTGCATCCGTTCCATGCTCTCCCCCAGCGTCCGTGGTGTGCACCCGTTCCATGCTCTCCCCCAGCATCTGTGGTTTGCACTCATTCCATGCTCTGCCCCCAGCGTCCATGGTTTGCACCCGTTCCATGCTCTCCACCGGCGTCCGTGGTTTGCAGGCAATCTTTAGGGCTCCATAGCTTTCAGAAGCACCGCCCTGATCTCTGCCTTCATCTTTATGTGGCATGTTCCCACTATCTGTGGCCACATTTTCCCTATTTATAAGGACACTTGTCATGTTTGAGTAGAAGCCCACACACCAGTATGGCCTCATCTTAACTGCATACATTTGCAATGACCCTATTTCCAAATAAGGTCGTAATCCTGAGGTACTAGGGGGTAAGGGCTTCAGAATATGAATTTGAGGGGAACACAATTCAATCCATAACACCTTTCAAAACTTTAGGTTTCTTTTTCTTTTTTGAGACAGGGTCTTGCTCTGTCTCCCAGGCTGGAGTGCATTGGTGTGATTTTGGCTCACTGCAGCCTCAACCTCCTAGGCTCAAGCGATCCACCCAGGTCAGCCTCCCAAGTAGCTGGGACCACAGGTGCATGCCACAACATGTGGCTAATTTTGTTTATTTTTTGTAGAGATGAAGTCTCATTACGTTGCCCCATCTGGTCTTGAACTCCTGGGCTCAAGCGATCTGCCCATCTTGGCCTGCCAAAATGCTGGGATTACAGGTGTGAGCCACTGCACCTGGCCTAAAACTTTAGGTTTCTAATAAAGTGCTTCTAGGAGCTCTTTGAGACAGTATTTTCACTGTGAATGGGGAGATAGACGAAAGAAACTCTCTTAAAACACAGTGAAACTGCTGTCTACAAGACAGCTGCCTCTCAAGGCATTAAAACGCAAAATTGGCCAGGGAGAACACCATTCCTTTTGCTATGCGAGACGACACCACCATCTTGGGCATGGAAACTCAGTGCACTTCCGTCCTTGAAGTCTATATTTTTGCAATGAGTTTCAAAACAGGCAGAAGAAACAGCTGCTCTGGTGTGAATTTGCTTTCTCCCCGTCACTCTGGCTCCAATTATCTGCTCAGAGACACCCGAAGGAAAGCACTTTGCTCTTCCTCCCACATAGATGGAGCTTATCTTCCTTTCAGATCAACTAAAGGGCAGTTTGCAGCAGGGTTCTGCAGAGGGAGTCATTCTTGCTTGGCCTCACAGTCTCTCCTAGTCTTATGCAGATTTCTGACAGTCTGTAATTTGTGTGGTCTTTGAAGACACAGTGGCTGTGCAGCTGAATGGCACTGGGCAGGCCTGCGGCATGGAATAACTGGAGGGCCATGGAGGGGCAACTTTTACAGCCACTCCTCAACGATGGCCAAATGTGACTCAGCTTGATGCACTGCAATGTGAGTCTGAGGATCACATGCAAAGGACAAGCTGCCACTCTGTTGTGTTTTTGATTGGAAGGGTTGGTGTGTGACTTCTTTCTTGAGGATAGTGACATTTCCTTTTGCTTGTCTTGTTCAGCATATCATGGGAATTGTGAACTTCCTGTTCTTGCCACTGACATTCCCATTTCTAAAAATCCAATCAAAAAGCTATTCAGGTCTAAGGAGAGATGATGAGATGATGGGGCTCTGTGGATGGCACAGAGGCCACATTTGGAGTAAGGCTGGGCATTCCCTTGGGCATAGGAGGCTGCTTCCAGTACCACTCGTGTGGCCTGACTGAATATCAAGGAACATAGGGACCAAAGTAAAGAGTGATGTCCCCAACCTGCCTTCATCCCAACCTTTGCCCTGTCTTCATGTCTGGGCAGGTGCAGCCACCCATCTCCTCTTTCGATTGTTTTCCCGTCCCTGAGACAGAGTTATGGAAAAGATCCTCTGATGTTTAAATGTATGCCTTAGGGTCAAGGGCTTCTTGTTTTTCGCTTTTCACTTTCAGGGTCATTTTTCTCTTCAACAACAGTGCACACGATGTTGCACTGGGGCTGTGGCCAGCCTTCTCCCCCCGTTTCTTGACTTGCTCCTCTTGGATCTTTAGAGAAGGATGGCTGGATTCCTGCTTGTCTGGGATTCTGCTGTTTTTCAGATTCCTGGTTGCCTTACCTTCCTCTCCAATGTCCATGTTCTTCTGGAGGTTCTATCTCTTAACTGCCTGCTTGGCTTGCTTCAAACCCTCTCACTTCCTTGGAGTCCTGGTTGCTAATCTGGTTTTCATCATCCCATCCCTCAGAAGAGTCATTCTGGAATGTTTATACTGAGTGGGAATATTGAAGCTAGGGACGGGGACCCATGCTGATGTCAGCCCTGGACAGATGGATTGAAGGACAGCAGGGCATGAGTATGGAAGGGCCTGGATCAGTAGTGGAGGGCCAGCAGTCAGTGGTAAAATCTGAGCCAAATAAATGGCAAAACCCCAAGAAAACCCAAGACCAGAGATAGCTGCTGCTGGTGTCGATATGAATAAGAAATCATGTATATTGAATCTGGCTGAAGTTAGTGGATTCTGAAGGTGCAGGGTGGTGTTTGACCCATACTGACCTCTTGAGCAATAATTGCCTGTAATTCCGGACCATTCCATGGGCTCCTGAAGACTACATGTGCCTTGGTTTTCACTTCCCAGGGCTCTTTTGGGGCCTCCCTTACCTTGGTCATCACTGAAAAAGGCATTGGATTTATATTACCTGAGGGGTTGGCCTTATCCACGCAAAATGATTTAGCTAAGTTGTGTTAGAACTGGATTGCCTCTTCCTGGAGCATCTTTGGGGTTACATGGATGCTTTGAGCAGGAAAATCTTTGAATCACAAAAGTTTATTAACATGGTTTAGCCAATCAAATAGGAGAATCCTTAGTTCCCTGGGTTTCTGCACACAACTTTTGAGGAGCAGGTGTCACCTGAGTGTATCACCCAGCTCTTAGGTGCATCTCTCAAACATCTACCTTTACGATGTATTCACAAGAAATGGATAACAGTATTGAAAGTTTCCTGAGATAATGGAGAAGAAGAAATTAATCAAATTCCCCATTAGAGCATCTCAGTTCTTTCCTTCTAAGTCCCTCTCCTCATCTTTCTTCCTTCTATTTGTACGTACAGCATCTAGGAATTCTCTATTTTGTCCCAAGTAACTCCTCTTTTTGCTTCCTAACTTGCCCCTTGAGGGTTATAATTTGGCCATACTTGCCTTCAGCTCCAACTAGGAATTGTTAGAGGCAGAGCACAGCTGACCTCAGCTGGACCCCCATCCTGGCTTCTTCAACCCTTGTTCTGTGAGCCATCGCTACGTAACTCAGAGGCCCTCTGAGCTCCTCTCTGCTTCAAGTGGTGTCTGCTGGGACAGGGAGGTTCAGGGTGGCATCTTCACCCCATGTCCAGTGCCCCAGCAAGGATGGCTCAAATGGCTGGGGGTGGCTGGAATGGCTCTCTTGAGGTCGTGTCTTTGGGACCTCAGTTCTTCCCACTGCCTGGGTTCTTTGGTTTTTCTGCTGGTAGTCTCAGGGCTTGTGCTCTCCATGTGGCCTCTCCAGCAGGACGTCCATATTCTAATGTGGTACCCCAGGGCTCCCAGGTACACAGAAGTAGAAGCTGCCAAGTCCTCCTAAGGCTTAGGCTCCAAACCACACAGTGTCCTTTCTGCCACTTTGTTGGTTCAAGCCGACTAGTCACAGGCCCAGGTGAGACTGAAGTGGAGGGAACCAAGCAAGGTATGAATCAGGAGGTGTGGTTCACTGGACTCACAAACCCAGCAGCCTATCACACCCAGGACCCACTGCTGAGCAGTGAAATCCCTAGGCCTTGTGTTTTGTTCAGATTCTGACTTCTTTTGATTTTGTTCTGTTTCTTTTTACTCAATTTCCTGTTCTCTATTTCCTGATACGTACGGCTAAATTAAATCAGAAATCCCCAAACTCTGCTTAGTTTATGGGTATGGTGCAGACTCGGAAGAGTTTTGATCTCTCATGACACATTTATATTGATTTTGTGGTGGAATAAGGTATAATGAATGATATCAGCTATATGGGTCTCTTCCTAGCCTGTAAATCTGTGTGAAGCAATGGATTTAGTGACTGTTGGGATCAATACAACATGGAATTGACAAATAGTGGAGAAGCGGCATGCATGTGGGGTGAATCCTTCTCATATTTCTGATCACAGAGCCTGGCAAGACAGAACGTTCCCTTCTTGTTCACAGTATACACTTCACAGTGGGCTTTTACGTAAATTCTTTTGCTTGCTCTTCCATAGAGCAGAGAGGGCTGGTAGAGTTATCCCACTTCACACAGGAGGACCCTGAAACTCAAAGTCACCCTGCTGGTTAGAACCAGAGCTGGTTGAGACTGGCTCCTGCTCTTCTTGTCTTGTGTAGGACTCTGCCGTCCTAGAGTCCTGGTTGTTAATCTAGTTCTGATCATTCCATCACTCAGAGGAGTCATTCTGGAATGTTGTACTGAGCAGGAATATTGAAGCGAGGGACAGGGACAAATGCTAATGTCAGAAAAGTGCTGCTTTTCTTAGAGCAGTATTTCTTAGATCTTCTTAGATCAGTACTTCTTAGATCAGTGGTTTGTTTTGTGTTTAAGCAGCAGAACATTTTCTAAAAACAGAAGTAGAATCTGGTAAGTGAAACCATCATGGGCCAAAAAAAAAAAAAAAAAAAAATCAGATCTTGTGAAATTCACTACCACAAGAACAATATAAAGGAAATTGATCCCATAATTCAGTTTCCTCCCACCAGGTCCCTCCCACAACATGTGGGAATCATAGAAGCTGCAGTTCAAGAAGAGATTTGGGTGGGGACAGAGCCAGACCATATCACAAAGTGACTTGTGTTTCCCTCAAAGTTCGGATGTTGACAGCTAACCCCCAATACCTCAAAATTTGACCATATTTAGAAATAGGGTCATGGAAGATGAAATTCGTTAAGACAAGTTCATACTGGAGTAGGGTGGGCCCGATTTCAACACAATTGATGTCCTTATAAAAGGAAACTTTGGACACAGAGACGAACATAGACGCATGGGGAATACGATGTGAAGATGAAGGCAGAGATGGGAAGACGCAGCAGAAGCCAAGGAACACCAAGATCACCAGCCATGCACCAGAAGCCAGGGGAGAGGCAAGGAACAGAATCTCCCTCGAAGGCCTTGGCAGGAACCAACTCTGCTGACACCTTGTTTTCAGACTTCCAGTATCCAGAACTGGGAGATAATCCGTTTCTGTTGTTTAAGCCCCCAGTTTGTGGCACTTGGTTACAGCAGCCTGAACAGATGAATGCACCTGGCACAGACAGCCAAGAGGCAAATCCAGGCCAGCCTGCACGTCCCTCTGAAGACTGCAAGGCCAAGGTGGGCCATCCGCATGCTGGGTGGGAAAGACAGAGTCCCCACTAGTGCATCAGAAACATGTGTCTGAGCATTCAGGAAGAATGGCTGGGAGTGAGGGGTGGCACTGTGGGTTAATTGGCTCTCGGGGCTTTGTTTTCCGTCCTTCTGTTTTCCCAGCACAGGCAGTGAGAAGAGGCAGAGAAAAGACAAACAGTTGCTGCCAGGTTTGATGACAGGTGCCCAGAAGTGCAGTGGGCGTGTGGGGAGAGTCTTCTAAAGAAAGCATGCCCCAGACCCGCTCCACAGGTTTCTGAACAAACAGGTAATTGCAAATATGGTTTCATCCTGTCTTCTGCCAGCTGGACTTTGTTTGCTGTTTGCAAAGGCTGGTCTCTCTTAACCTGCATGCTTCCATTTGGATACACTCTTCTGGCTAATAGCACTTCAGCAGGCTTCCTGGAGACAAACAGGCCTAGAATATTGTTGCTTTATTTGCCAGGTAAATAGCAGGAAGCCTGTGTGAGTACAAAGGCCTCTAACTGGGAAGGCAAATAAAGTGATGAAAAATACAAGATTTCTCAAATTGAAATAAAGTTCAACTGATCAGAGGCATTGAGGAAGATCTACTCATCAAATACTGAGAGCTTGTGTGGATTTAGATGCGTGCTTCAAGGTGAGATAGCCTTTCATCATTCAAAGGAAAGTGCCCAAGTCAGTCCAAATACACAGGGAAGAGTCTAAGAGCAAGGCTACTATCTTAGAATAAAAGAAAGGTATTTTTTTTTTTTTTTCTTTTTGAGACAGGGTCTCACTCTGTCGCCCAGGCTGGAGTGCATTGGCACATCTTGGCTCACTGCAACCTCCACCTCCCAGGCTCGAGCAATTCTCCTGCCTCAGCCTCCTGAATAGCTGGGATTATAGGCACATGCCACCATGTCCTGCTAATTTTTGTATTTTTAGTAGAGATGGGGTTTCACTATGTTGACCAGGCTCGTCTCAAACTTCTGACCTCAAATGATCCACCCACCTCAGCCTCCTAAAGTATTGGGATTACAGGCGTTGAGCCACCACGCCTGGCCGAAGAAAAGTATTTTCTTTCTTTCTTTTTTTTTTTTTGAGACAGAGTCTCGCTCTGTTGCCCAAGCTGGAGTGCAGTGGCGTGATCTCCACTCACTGCAAGCTCTGCCTCCCGGGTTCACGCCATTCTCCTGCCTCAGCCTCCTTTGTAGCTGGGACTACAGGGGCCCGCCACCACGCCCGGCTAATTTTTGTATTTTTTTTTTTTTTAGTAGAGATTGCGTTTTACCGTGTTAGTCAGGATGGTCTCGATCTCCTGACCTCATGATCCGCCCGTCTCGGCCTCCCAGAGTGCTGGGATTACAGGCGTGAGCCACCGTGCCCGGCCCAAGAAAAGTATTTTCTAATAAATTCGACCTTATCCTTGTCTGTGGCAGAGAGCAGGACACGCAATTTAAAATGTAGATGATTGTTTTTATATGTAGCTCATTTGGTAAAATCAAAACAATAACAACTTACCCTGAAACCATTCCTGAAAGCAGAATATTTTTGGGAGATCGGAGGGAGGGGATAGTAAGTGAACAGATGTTTTCATCTTCAAAATTCCATTTTAAAATTGCCCATCTGGGAGGAAGATTTTTGATGCATACACTTTTGTATGTTTTGAATTTGAATTTGTGAATATAGAGCTACTTAGAAAGCAAAGCAAATGCCATTAAAACTGTTTTTTTTTTTTTTAAATTGCCTACTTTTCCAAAATATACCACTGGCTTCCTTCCCCAAACACTCCCCGTCCAGGGTTCCTTTCCACCCAAGCTCCTGCTTGTTCTCGTTATTCATGTGCACAAGGGAAGTTCATTTTCTTGTCTATGCTGACTTATAACAGGTTTCAATTGATTTTGGTATCAGTTGTTTGCTGAACAATTGCAAAAGGCTCTATCCTAAATTAGATGGTTTGATGAAGACACGAGACAAGACACAGCCCCTTAATAACAAGCGCTGGTGAGGATGTGGAGAAAAGGGAACCCTTGTACCTGGGAATGTAAATTACTACAGCCACTATGGAGAACAGTTTGGAGTTTTCTCAAAAAGCTAAAAATAGAGCTTCCATATGACACAGCCATCCCACTCCTAGGTCTATACACCACCAAAAGGAAATCAGTATTTTGAAGAGATATCCGCACTCCTATGTTTGTTGCAGCGCTGTTCATAATAGCTAAGATTTGGAAGCAATCTAGGTGTCCATCAACAGATGGATGAAGAAAATGTGGTACATACACACAACGGAGTACTATTCAGCCATAAAAATAATGAGATCTTATCATTTGCAACATTTATGGAACTGGAGATCATTATGTTAAGTGAAATAAGCCAGGCACAGAAAGACAAACATCATGTGTTCTCACTTATTTGTGGGATCTAAAAATCTAAACAATGTTACTCATGAACGTAGAGAGTAGAAGGATTGTAACCAGAGACTGAGAAGGATAGTCTGGGGCAAGGGAGGTGAGGAGGGTATGGTTAATGGGTACAAAAAAATAGAAAGCATTAATAAAACCTACTACTTGAGAGCACAACAGGTGACTATAGTCAATAATAACTTAATTGTACCTTTTGGAAGAACTAAAGAAGTGCAATTGGATTGGTTGTAATACAAAGGATAACTGCTTGAGGGGGTGGATACCCCATTCTCCATGATGTAATTATTATGCATTGCATGCCTGCATCAAAACAGCTCATGTACCTCCTTAAAAAATACACACCTACTATGGACCTAAAATTTAAAAAAAAAAATGTTTTTTAAAAAGACACAGCCCTTGCCTGCAGAATTTATTGAGGCAAGAGTCAGTCCTGATAACACAAGAAATGTATGGCTTTCTACTAATTAGTGAACCTTACCCAAAGAGTGTTTGGCACTTTCACCTCTGCTCCAGAGAGGTGATTTCTAAGCCCTTGGAATGCCATGCCTGATAAGAGCCTGTTTCTCTGGGGGTTTTGAGTGGCACCAAATGGTCTAACAATATGATTTGTGGGGGGCTTTGGGTCATACAGTACCAGCTTGACCTTGTGAAGGGCTGGAGACTGAGCTCAGCCACATGGGCAGCCACAAAGGTCCACATGATGGTGCCCCAGTCAAATCTCCTGACACCAAAGCTTGGGTGAGCTTCTTTGGTTAGCAATACCCAATAGTCTGCCACTGTCACCCACAGTTGCTGAGAAAGTCAGTCCTCTGTGACTCCACTGGGGTAGAAACTTCCTGCTTGGAACCTCACTGGCCCCTGCTCCAGGGGTTCTTTCCCTTGGCTGCTTTTAGCCTGTGTCCTTTTGCTGCTATAAACCATAACCATGGAAGGTTCTATGAGTCCTCTTGGTGAATTACAGAACACAGGGGTGGTTCGGGGGGACCTCTAACCTTGCAATTGGTATCAGAAGTGAGGTTCATTCATCTTGGGGGCTCCTAAACTCTGCAGTCGGAGTCAACTAAGTACCAAAGATTGAAAGAGTCTTGGGGGTTTGGCAATTACTCTTTAATCAACATGTATTGAGTACTTACTACATGCTAGGTACTTTAACACTTTATCTCTTTCAAGCCTCATCAGAAACTTTGAGGAAGATATTGAAATCTTACAGATTATGGATTTGACACTCTCAGAAATGAAGGATACCATCCAAGGTCCCACGATGGACAGGACCAAGCCTCAACTGAGTGAGAGAGCTTGTTCCCTGCAGCCATTGCCTGTGGTGGATTTTCACTGGGGGAAACCTTAGTCTCTGCCCTCCGGGGTCTGACTCAGTGTGGGGAGATAGGTGAGTAGACATAGAATCAACACAAAGCACTAAGTGCTATGGAAGGTAGAATGGACACTTATTTTTTTGTCTAACCAGCAACCCCCATCCTTCCTCTAAGAACAGTTCCCCTGAGTATTTCTCCTTTCCTGCTTCCAATCGGTGGCTCCAACAGGAGCTGCTGTGTCCTTGCATCCCTGGTCCTGGAACAGACTTGGACTCCTGACCCAGGTTGGGCCAATGGTAAAACCCTGGCCATGGTTGTTGGACTAGGGGTGAGCATCTGACCCAAGCCAGGCCTATCAGAGCTTTCCCTGGCAAGGTAGAACTTGAACTAGAAACAGGGCCCCTCTCTCTTTCTGGTGGTGGAGTCAGAAAACATATAACCTGAGAGCTCACAGCAGACAGATCTGTGCCATGTGGAGGCAGCTGGTCTGTCCTGAGAGGGAAGGAAGAGAAGAGGAGAGGAGAGAAGAGGAGAGGGGAAGTTAGGGAGGGGAAGGGTGGGCAGGGGAGGGGAGGGGAGGGGAGGAGAATCAATGGCTTCTCATTCCCTGGCTGCAGTTTTTTCTGAGGCCCAGCCCCATCCCTCCCCTAGCCAATGTTCCAGAGACACGTCTTTCAATTCTGGGTGGTATCTCAGGGGCCTGCTAAAAAAGCTCCCTGTGTCTTAAGTATGTTTTTCTATCATTTGCAACCGACCATTTCGGGGGAGTCCAGGAAGGCTTTCCATGGAGATGACAATGAAAGAACAGCCGTTAAAAAGAATCAGCCTAAAGCACAATTGAAGGACATGGGAGCTTGGCCTGGAAGAGAGTGGGTGGGAGTGCTTCAAAAGGAATTGTTTGTTGGCTAAATAAAAACTATCATATACCTCTATGATTTTCTAGGATAAAGATGCAGAAAATTGTTTGAAATGTGAGTCTGGAAATTCTGCTAACTGGCCTGGCTCCACAAAAGTTTCCTGGACCTCCTTGATGTTACTTATAAAGCTTCAGGGTCACTATGGGATATTTATTTGTTGGGTCAAAGCATCAGAGAACTTGAGCGTCCTAGGCTAAAGGACAAAAGTGTGGCAATACCATTGTTTTCTGAAGAGGCCACTCCAACCTTTGCAGCCTAAACAATGAAAAATCTCATGTAACAGGTAGGTCCAGAGACATGGCAAACTAGACAGTTATAAAGTGGGACTCAGTGATGTCATGAGGACCCGGATTCTTAGGTTCTTGCCATCCTAGGTAGATTGTATAATCGTTCCCAAATATTTACAGTCTCCCTGTGTTAGGATTATGCCACCCGCTCTGTTCACTCAAGCTTGGCCATGTGATTTACTTGGGCTAGTGAAATGTGTGAGACACGATCCAATTCAAACAGAAGTTTTAAGTGCCATATTTAAAGGTTTCATGTCTCTTTTCCTCTACTAAGATTAACAGGTCCTCTATAAGAGCTGTCTCTATAGACTGGCCTCAGAACAGAGACCCAGGCAAAGCCCATCCGTGTTGGATACACAGCACGCGCGAGCAATAAACCCCTTTGTTGTAAGCCACTGAGATTTGCCCTTCGGTATTAGCTTCATCTCCGATTGGGCACGAGATGGCTACAACGATTCCGGAATCACCTTCTGGCATGACGACACCCAGAACAAGAAGAGAGACCTACTCTTCCCAAGGGGGTTTCTCTAAAAACAAGGGATGTTGCAAGGAGACCCACATAGACTTTCCCTCTTCTTATTTGCTGCATGGGGGAGGTAGAAAGACATCTAGGTTCTGTTGGTGCTAGTAGGGGTAGTGACGGGGATTCACCCCAGGCAGGTGGTTGGTACTGCCTGATGCCTGCCCAGGGCTAAGGCTTGCAGCCAGCACACTCCCCCATCAGGGCTCCCTTGAGTAACCTGAAGGTCCCCTGTGCCCAGGAGGATTGCTCAACCACTGAACTTCTACTATTATCATTAACAGTAACAAAACATAATCAATAACCCACAAAACTGCACTCCTAATTCCTTTCTTTCTGAAATCACATTCCTATCTAGGTTCGGGGGGAAAAAATCGGAAGAGTGTGTGCCAGGTTAAATATTTATGTATCTACGTATGCATTCCGGTCACTGAAGAAATAAAGGATAGTAGAAAACATAGATCAAACCCTCCGAAGCAATTTCAGAGTGGTGAAGGAGAGAAAAGAACCACAAAGGACAAAGCAAGCCTGTGTGACCATCTCCAGCGTAGTGTAGGCTACTCTGAGCACAAGTGTCGGAACTAGTGGAGGAACTCTGAGCATGAGTGGCTTTTTTCTCCCGTCCACAAGAGGGCGAGGAGGGACAAAGGAGCCAGCAGGGAGTCCGTTCAGCTGCACCTTTCCTAGCATGAGGCAGGTGCACAGTAAGTGTTTTTCCAAGGGAAGTAACAGGGCATCCAGGAAACTCTTAAATGCGCCCTCACTCTGAGCCACGTTGCTTGTTTCCATACTGATTGGCCTTAAAATGGATTTGTGTATGAAATTTGTCATGCTTACAAGAGAGTGTATAAAATTTGTCATGCTTACAAGAGGGTGTATAATGTACTTTTACAGCTCAAAGAAAAATAAATAACCATGTACCTCCCACCCATTTTAAGAAATAAAACATTCCCAAGCCCCTTGGATCTCCCTGGGAGCCCCACTCCAATCATTCTCTGTTCACTTTCTTCAGAGGTAAACACTGTCCTGAATCTGAATTGTCTATTACTTATTTTCTTTTTCTTTTTTCCTTCCTTCCTTCCTTCCTTCCTTCCTTCCTTCCTTCCTTCCTTCCCTCCCTCCCTCCCTTCTTTCTTTTTCTTTCTTTCTTTTCTTTTCTTTCTTTCTTTCTCCTTCTTCCTTCCTTCCTTCCTTCCTTCCTTCTCTCTTTCTTTCTTTCTTTCTTTCTCCTTCCTTCCTTCTCTCTTTCTTTCTTTCGAGAGAGTCTTGCTCTGTCGCCTAGTCTGAAGTACAGTGGCATGATTTTGGCTCACTGCAACGTCCGCCTCCAGGGTTGAGGTGATTCTTCTGTTTCAGTCTACTGAGTAGCTGGGATTACAGGCGTGCGCCACCATGCTTGGCTAATTTTTGTACCTTTAGTAGAGATGGGATTCACCATGTTGGCCAGGCTGGTCTCGAACTCCTGACCTCAAGTAATCCGCCTGCTTCAGCCTCCCAAAGTGTTGGGATTGCAGGCATGAGCAACTGCGCCCAGCCACTATTGCTCATTTTCATTCACTTCAGAGTTTCACCACAATGCATGTATCCCTAAGCTTTTACTTATTTAGATTTGCCTGTTTTTTTAAACTTACATAAACTTAATCATACTGCAACTTGCTTTTGATCTAATATTATGCTTTTGAGGTATATCCATGTTGATACACATGGGAATAAAATATTATTTATATTTAATATTTCATTGCTTGAATGCATCCTAATTTATCCATTTTACTGTGGATGAGCATTTTGGTTGTTTGCAGTTTTGTCAGTAGAATACTGCTACTATAAACATTCTGTGTGTGTCTCCAGATGTGGATGTGCGAGAGTTTCTCTAGAATACATACCTAGGGGCAGATGGCTGCTTCACAGATTTGTGTATCTTCAGTTGTACTTAATAATGCTCATCTTCTTCCACAGTGATCCTACCAATTTACTCTGTCACCAGCAGAGGCTGATAGCTTTTGTTGCCCTGAATCTTTAACCCTCCTCATCAGGCTTTTAAATTTGGTCAATCTGGGCAGTATGAAATCTCATTATGGGTTTTGGTTGTATCCCCTCCCCAGTTACTAATGAGGTTAAAAAATGTTTTATATGTTTATTAGGCATCCATGTTATTTATGTGAAATGCCTTTTGTTCAAGTCTTTTTTTTAAGAGAATTATAGGATTTCTTTTATATTCTGGAAACTGGTTCTTTCTTGATTTATGTATTCTAAGTATCTTCTCTCAATTCATGGTATGTTTTATCTCTCTCTTTTGATGATGTCTTTTGATTTTAAAAAGTTCTTAATATTAACGTAATTAAAAATTTCAATATTGTGTTTATTTATTTATTTTTTGAGAAAGGGTCTCACTCTGTCACCCAGGCTGAGTGCAGTGGTACAATCATAGCTCACAGCAGTCTTGATCGTCTATGCTCAGAAGATCCTTCTGCCTCCGCCTCCCCAGTAGCTGGCACTACAGACACACACCACCATGCCCAGCTAATTTTTTATTTTTTGAAGAGACAGATGTCTTGCGCTTCTCTCCAGGCTAGTCTCAAACTCCTGGACTCAAGAGATCTTCCCACCTTGGCCTCCCAATGTGCTGACATTATAGGCATAAGCCTGTGTTTTCTTATAAAGGCTTTTCTTAAAGTTTTCCCTTCGGCCGGGCGCGGTGGCTCAAGCCTGTAATCCCAGCACTTTGGGAGGCCGAGACGGGCGGATCACGAGGTCAGGAGATCGAGACCATCCTGGCTAACATAGTGAAACCCCGTCTCTACTAAAAAATACAAAAAAAAAAACTAGCCAGGCGAAGTGGCGGGTGCCTGTAGTCCCAGCTACTCGGGAGGCTGAGGCAGGAGAATGGCGTAAACCCAGGAGGCAGAGCTTGCAGTGAGCTGAGATCTGGCCACTGCACTCCAGCCTGGGTGACAGAGCAAGACTCTGTCTCAAAAAAAAAAAAAAGTTTTCCCTTTACACATTTAAGTCTTTGATCTGTTAGGAATTAATTTGATATGTATGTTATCAGTTAAGTGCCTTTTTTCTTTTTCTTTCCTTTTCTTTTTTTTTTGAGATGGAGTCTCACTCTGTCACCCAGGCTGGAGTGCTGTGGTGTGATGTCAGCTCACTGCAACCTCCACTTCCCACGTTCAAGCAATTCTCATGCCTCAGCCTCCCTAGTAACAGGATTACAGTGTGCACCACCACACCCAGCTAATTTTTGTATTTTTAGTAGAGACAGTGTTTTGCCATGTTGGCCAGGCTGGTCTCGAACTCCTGACCTCAAGTGATCTGGCCCCTTCAGCCTCCCAAAGTGCTGGGATTACAGGCGTGAGCCACCACACCTGGCCTCCTTTTCCTTTTCCTTTTTTTTTTCCATATGAAAAATAGCACAACTTTAATCATCTGTTAAACAATCCATTGATTTCCGCTGAGAGTGGGTGGCAGCTTGTTTGGTTCCCATATTTGTGTGAGTCTTTTTTGCACCTTTATTCTATTCTGTTTGTCTACTTGTTTTCCCCGCTGGTGCTACCACACTATCTTAATTTCTACTGCTTTGTAAATTATTTTACCTGATTCTTCTTCAGAAGTGTCTTAGCTATTCTTGACCTTTTATTCTTCCATATACATTTTAGAAGTCAAACCTCTTGGAATCTTGACTTGAATTCTATACAGCAGACAGACAAATTTAAAGAGAACAGACATCTTTTCAAGAGGGAGTGTTCTATCTGTAACTTTGGCATACATTTCCATTTATTTAGGTCTTCTTTAAAGTGTTTAAAGAAAAGTTTCTAATTTATGGCATAAAGATAATCAATATTGTATATTAGATTTATTTTTAGATATACATATGTTATTGTAACAATTTTTAAATTGTTTTCTATTTTTATTTAAAAATGTAGTTTTAATTTTCCATGTACCTGTCTCAGAATTGTGTTTTCTTTTTTTTTTTTTTTTTTTTTGAGACAGAGTCTGGCTCTGTCGCCCAGGCTAGAGTGCAGTGGCCGGATCTCAGCTCACTACAAGCTCCGCCTCCTGGGTTCACGCCATTCTCCTGCCTCAGCCTCCCGAGTAGCTGGGACTATAGGCGCCCGCCACTTTGCCCGGCTAGTTTTTTTTGTATTTTTTAGTAGAGACGGGGTTTCACCGTGTCAGCCAGAATGGTCTCGATCTCCTGACCTCGTGATCCGCCCGTCTCGGCCTCCTAAAGTGCTGGGATTACAGGCTTGAGCCACTGCGCCCGGCCCAGAATTGTGTTTTCATTAGTCATCTATAACCCCATAATATTATAGTCAAAGAATGTGATCTGTATGATGTTACTATGTTGACAACTTTTGACACTTCTTTTATAACCATGGATACAACCAGTTTTTCTAAAAGTTTCACATATGCTTGAAAATGTATAGTTCTTCACTCATTAGTTATACTATTCTACGTATCTCCATTAGATTAAGATTGTGGATTTTATTTTTCTAGTCATATTGATATTATTGGCTGCTTGATTCATGAGTTTTTCGTTTTGTTTTTTACTACAGGCTCTCGCTCTGTTGCCCAGGCTTGAAAGCAGTAGCATAATCAGAGTTCACTGCAGCCTTGACCTCCCAGGCTCAAGTGATTCTCTCATGTTGACTTCCAAAGTACTGGGATTACAGGTGTGAGCCACCATGCCAGGCCAACTGATCAGTTTTTGAAAGAATGTTAAAATCTCCCAGTATGATGATGAGATTTTTATTTTTCCTTTTAGTTCTGTCATTCTGCATTATGTGAAACTTTTTTATTACGTGCCCACATATTTAGATCTATTATTTCTTCATTTGAATTGAGCCTTTCAGTAATATGCAGTGACTTTCTTTATCTCTAATGATGCCTTTTAGCTTAAAGTCTGTTTTGTCTGAAGTTAATACAGTGACTTAAATTTTCTTTTGCTTAGTACTGGCTTCAAATATCTTTTCTTTCACTTTCAACATTTTCATGACCTTATGTTTTGATGTGACACTTAAAAATAGCTTATAGCTGAAATTTTAAAAGTCAAATGTAGGCCGGGCGCAGTGGCTCAAGCCTGTAATCCCAGCACTTTGGGAGGCCGAGACGGGTGGATCACGAGGTCAGGAGTTCGAGACCATCCTGGCTAACATGGTGAAACCCCGTCTCTACTAAAAAATACAAAAAGCTAGCCGGGCGAGGTGGCGGGTGCCTGTAGTCCCAGCTACTCGGGAGGCTGAGGCAGGAGAATGGCGTAAACCCGGGAGGCGGAGCTTGCAGTGAGCTGAGATCCGGCCACTGCACTCCAGCCCGGGCGACAGAGCGAGACTCCGTCTCAAAAAAAAAAAAAAAAAAAGTCAAATGTGACAATATTTATTTTTCAATTGGAGGCTTCATTTTGTTTACATTTATTTTAGTTACGTATTTAGATTCGTGTCTATCATCTTATTTTGTAGATTCTCTTGGCTCTATTTTATTGTTTCTTCTCTTTTCTTACCTTCTTATGGACTGACTTTTTTCCCACAGTATTTCATTTCTCATTCTATTATTTGAAAGTTAAACTTTTCATAAATATTCTTTTAGTAGAAACTCTAGAAATTTTGGGAACTACTTTATTATAAGTCTAAAACTGATCAATTTTCACTCTCTTGAATAATATGAGGATCCTAGAACATTTTAACATCAATCACTTCTTATTTACAAACTATTATTGTAATGGATTTTAGATCTATTTTGATATTTTTAAACTATATATATTAAATGTTATTTACATTGCTTTATATTAGTGTTTATTGGGATTTTACAATTTATTATTTAACCATTTTCTTTGCTCACCATTCATTCTTTAATCTAATTTCTTCTTTCCAGGATCAATAATTTTCCTCCCATCCAAAGGACATTTTTAAGAAGTTCCTGGGAGGAACTGTTGGTAATACTCTGCTTCTTATTTGTCTAAATATATCTTTTTTCTTTATTTTTCTTAAAAGATAGTTTTGTTACTTATGTATTTCTAGATTCTTAGTTATTGTCTCTCAGTACGTTGAAATAATTGTTTCACTATTTCTGGTTTCTGTTGCTAGTGTTGAGCATCTCTTGTCAACCTAATTGTCACTCTTTGGTATATAATTTTTCTCTTTTTTCTAATTGGTTATAAGATCTTTTCCTTTGCCTTGGTGCTCTGGAGCTTTGTTAATATCTGTCTAGATAAGGATTTGATGTTATTCATTCTGCTTAGGATTCATTGGAATTTCTGAAACTGAGGCTCTTCAGGCTGCTCTAACAAAATACAGCAGTCTCTTCTGGCTGCTGTAACAAAATACCATAAACTGAGTGGCTTACAAACAACAGAAATTGATGTCTCACAGTTCTGGAGGCTGGGAAGTCCAAGATTAAGGTGCTGGCAGATTGGGTGTCTGGTAAGAACTGGCTTTCTGGAAGAAAGCTGTCTTCTTATTGTAACCATACATGTCCAGTCAGAGGGGAGAGTGATCTGTCTGGGGGTCTCTTTTATAAGGGACTAATCCCGTTAATCAGAACTCTGCCCCTGTAATCTGATCACTTCCCAAATGCCCTACCTCCTAACACCATCACCTTGGAGGGTTAGGATTTCAACATGTGAATTTGAGGGGACATAAACAGTCCATGGCAGTGTCTTAGGCTAATTCTAGAAAACACTGTGTCAAGCGATATTATCAACTGTTTCCACAAGGAATAAACTCATGGAGACCCACTGCCACAAGTAGACAATTGAAAGACGATACTGGGACTGTGTCAGACTTTCCAGGAAGCTCTTTAGTCTAGATGCACATGAATTCCCAAAAGCAGACTGCTGATTCAAGATCTGGCAAATAAAGACTTGATGAAGTATGTCTGAATTAACCAATGAAGGAAATAAAATGTGATTATTTGTTTTAAATATTGTTGGCATTGTTTTTATATTCTGTTTTCTGATGGGCACATAAAGAACCACTTTTATTTCTTGATCTATTCCTAATTCTTGATTTACTAGACTCTATATTCTCACTAACTGAAACACCTCAAAAACAATATCCACCAGCTGCGGTGGCTCACGCCTGTAATCCCAGAACTTTGGGAGGCCTAGGCAGATGGATCACTTGAGGTCAGGAGTTCAAGATCAGCCTGGCCAATAAGATAAAACCCCATCGCTACTAAAAATACAAAAATTAGCTGGGCATAATGACACACACCTGTAGTCCCAGCTACTCAGGAGACTGGGCAGGAGAATCTCTTCAACCTGGGAAGCGGAAGTTGCAGTGAGCCAAGATGGCACCACTGCACTCCAGCCCAGGGGACAGAGCGAGTCTTCATCTAAAAAATAAAAAAAGATATATTTTTCTCTTTGACATATCAAAATTCAGAATCAACTATTTTCCTGAGTCTTTTTTACATTTCATGGCAAAGTAATTATTTGCATAAGCTCAACAAAAAAACTGTCTCCTCATTTTTATTTTTAAACTAGAATATAATTAGACAAAATGATTGTATAACCAAGGGCAAACCTGGAATACATTATCTGAAAAATCAATCTCATTTTGTCTGATATGATAGCAGTAAATAGGCCTAACTTCACAGGTAGAACAAATGTCTGCAAAACACTCCCAGGAAACCGATCTGGTAAAAGGAAAGTTCCTTCTTGGCAGGCCAGGAAACTTAGGAAATGTGGGAACCACCAAGGAGAAAAATATTAATTTATAGATGCTACAAATGAAATCTAGTGGAGATGAATTTTGGTTTTGTAGCCTTGGAATAATTGAAAAAAATAAGAGTGAATTTTTAAATCTCTGGAGTGATGGAGGCTATTGAGAATGCAAACTTGAATTCCTTAAGACCTTGCTGGAAAGAAGCTAATTGTCTGGCTTTAGTAGCTACTCAGCTCTTCCTGATCACACAATAGAAAGGCTTATATGTCCTAATACCACTTGCTGCTCTTTCTATGTATGGGAACCAGGCCAAATAACAAACACATAATGACACTTGCCCCCCACCCCCCCCCTTTTTTTTTTTGCATGCATGTAATTTTAAATAATCTTTGGAGAATACCTAGAAACACAATGGGGATTATTATGAAAAGTTACTTGAAATTTGGAAGTAAGGCAAAAAGATGATCACCTGCCATACATTGTCATTTAGGGCATCATTTAACAAGCTACTTAAAAGTCATCTGCCTCTCTAGACAGGGGAAGGAAACTTTTCTTCTTTTGCGATTTCTATTGATTAGAGCCCAGAAAGCTTATGACTCTGGAAAGTTAGATGTTAGTTTATAGAAAATAATTGCTGATGAGATGCAAACAATTTTTATCTGGCAAAGGAGATAATTCTAAAAGCTATGGCTTTTTTTTTTTTTTTTTTTTTTTGCCCTGTAGGACATTAAGCCATCAAAAATTGTTCAGAAATCGTAATCCAACATTACATATATATTTATACACATACATAAACAGCACACACACACATTTAATGTCTCTTCCCTTGAAATGGCAACTGGCTTTGTCATTCTCTGGTTCTCTTATTAATGAGTCAAATAAACATTACCATGTATTTGTATGAGAAAAAGTGGTTTTCTTTAACATTTTGAAAAGTATACTTGGCTATTCTTGTCCCCGTGCATGTGGCCCATTAAAATCCAGAGTCTAGGCCACCAGAGGTCAACAAATACCAGCAATCGTGTTGCTTGCACTCTGGGTTCAGGCTTTATTGAGGAATTTCTTTACTTTTCTTACAGTTCAACTGTGCATTAAATTAAAAAAAAAAGTTCAGTGTGCTGTACTGAAAGGAATCTCTCTGAATACCTAGTCTGCCATATTGATTAAAATGCAAGCCCTTTCAATTACTTTTTAGGAGTTAGTTGTGTATTGTATTTTGCTAATCAGGACATTCCTGGACAAGGAAAATGCCTCTGTGGGTTTCATATCACCCCTACTTCCAATTTATCTCAGGACCCTAAAGGGTGAGAGGATGGCTAGGGCAGGAAAGGGCAGGATGAGTTCGTTCTGAGCCTGGGTCTAGTACAAAGGGAGGATTTGGGCAGCTGTGGGGCAAGAAAGGCTCTGGATGTCTAAGCCACTGGAGGGAGGGAGGATTGAAAGGAAGGAGGGCAGAGGTATAGCAGGGTAAGGCATTTCATATCCACATCCAAAGTCTTCCTTTGGAACTGCAGTGTGCTTGGCATGATTCCAGGGTGAAAAGGAAGATCATGCAGAATGACATCTGCAACATATCTGCTGCCTCCTGAGTGATCAGGTTGGCGGTGAACTCGGCTGCTGTGCCAGAGCTGGAAGGCACCTCCCTTGGTTGCTTTCTCCACGAAAGCTGGGTTTGCATTGCATTCACTCACACTTTCTGAGTTTTGTTCCTAGGACTTGGGGAGCTGACTGCAACAGGCAAACCGAGAAAAGGTTACACGGTTTAGGAGTGAGTTGCTATCCTTGGTTATACACCCATGATGTACCAAATCTTTACTTTCCCCCTTGGATGGTATCCTAAACTCTAGCAAGGAGAGGATGAGAGATTAAGAATAAAGAAAAAATAATAAAACACTGTCAAGTTGTGAAATTCAGCATCTTAGAGCATCTACTGTATGTGAAGCACTTTTTTAGGTGTATATGGTTCTTAAGAAAAAACTGCAGATTTTCTAAGACTGTCCTGATTTCGTATATTCTGCCCCAATTTCAGACTTATTGTCAGAATTTTGTCTTTGCTTTTAGATTGCAAACTATGTGACTATACCCAGATGTTCTTAGTTTTTTTTTTTTGTAGTCTGGGATCTGCCATTTACTAGTTGAATACGCACAGACAAGTTGCCCACTTTCTCATTCTCTGCCTCCTCTTCTGTAAAATACAAAGACACCTATAGAGTGGATATCTGTTGTTTGGTCCTGCCTAGAACCTCTTCTGTCTTTTGAGAACTATTTATTTATTTATTTATTTATTTATTTATTATTTATTTATTTATTTTGAGACGGAGTCTCGCTCTGTCGCCCAGGCTGGAGTGCAGTGGCCAGATCTCAGCTCACTGCAAGCTCCGCCCCCGGGTTTACGCCATTCTCCTGCCTCAGCCTCCAAAGTAGCTGGGACTACAGGCGCCCGCCACCATGCCCAGCTAATTTTTTGTATTTTTTTTTTTTTAGTAGAGACGGGGTTTCACCGTGTTAGCCAGGATGGTCTCGATCTCCTGACCTCGTGATCCGCCCGTCTCGGCCTCCCAAAGTGCTGGGATTACAGGCTTGAGCCACCGCGCCCCGCCGAGAACAATATATTTATTTGGGGAACAGCCACTTTCACACTGTAGCCTCCCGATCATGGGGGTCTAGAGAGGGCTCCAGTTGCAGTTCCCATTATCCCTGGACACAGAGGTGACATATTTCCCAAACCAGTTCCTTCTGGAATTAAGTGATTCCTCTCCTCTCTGGAGATAAAGTTGGGAAGGTAATGGCCCCCTGAACTGCTGGATGCTAGGTTTTGGCCCCATGGAAAAAGCCATTCTGAGAGAATAAACTACCATGTTTGGAAAATGAAGAGAGAAAGAGAGAGAGAGAGAGAGGAGAGAGAGAGAGAGAGAGAGAGAGAGAGAGAGGAATCTTGAGTCCTGGGGCTCAACTACTCTGCCTTCCTTGAGATAGGCCATAGAAACCAGTAGAAATGCCCCTTTCTGCCTAATCAGCTTTGAGTTAGGTTTCTGTCACTTGTAACTTAAATATTTCTGACAACTCCTGATCGTAAAGATTATCCAAAGATTACGTAAATTTGTTAAGCTAAAAGTACTACGCAAATGTACAACAAAATTATTATTGTTAAATGATCCTGCATTCAGGGACAAAGCAGATGTAGAGACACTTGACCTGGAATATATAGTTCTAGTGTCTGAAAACACTCACATAGGCATAGAAGTGAACCGGAAGTAAATGGAAGTGGACCGAAAGTAATCCAGAAATGGACCAAAGTAGCCCCAGTGAGCACGTTTGCTAGTGAGGTTGAGGCGTGAAGTTATGAAAATCCTTGAAATTGTTCAGACCATGTTGCTCCTTGTGTGAAACCGTTGTTAGAGAACGGGTTCCTGGCCGGGCACGGTGGCTCAAGCCTGTAATCCCAGCACTTTGGGAGGCCGAGACGGGCGGATCACGAGGTCAGGAGATCAAGACCATCCTGGCTAACACAGTGAAACCCCGTCTCTACTAAAAAAAATACAAAAAATTAACCGGGCGCGGTGGCGGGCGTCTGTGGTCCCAGCTACTCGGGAGGCTGAGGCAGGAGAATGGCGGGAACCCGGGAGGCGGAGCTTGCAGTGAGGTGAGATCTGGCCATTGCACTCCAGCCTGGGTGACAGAGCGAGACTCCGTCTCAAAAAAAAAAAAAAAAAAAAGAGAACGAGTTCCTGCTACAAATGCAAAATGTATGTGGCTGGGAAGCTCTTCTTGGCAAATTCGAACCCATTATTAATTGCTTCTAATCAAGATCTAATAAAGAAGAAAATTTGCTTCAAAGAAAAGGACTGTTGTTAACTGAAGAAGTCAACTAAATCTCACAGCATATGTGTGAGGGAAGGGAGTGGTTGCTTTATATATTATTGAAATTAGCTAAGAAGAGAAGGAAAGCCAGTTTGATTATTGAGAACTGACTATGAACTGCAGGTAAAAATGTAGATAAAAATGCACTGACGGCTGTCCCCTTTGGGTAGCGCGTGGAGTGGGAGCAGCATGAGGTCTGGAAAAGTGTGGACATTAGGAGGTCTCTTATGGAGTCTCTTGGGCTGAGTCATTCATCAGCAAAAGGCCATCCCTGGGGCAGATCCCGGTTTGGTTTGGGGGGACTTTGGGTGCATGTTGGAGGCTCCCAGGGAAGCGTAGCTTTGTGGGGCACACTGTGTTTTCTTCCTGCTGTGGAAAATCCAGTGACCATCTGCCAGGTGGTCTGTGACCCTCTCCAGGGCTCTCTGGGATCCTGTTCAATTTTAACAAACACACAACTCTGATGTGCTGGCACTTCTGGCAAAAACATGTTTTGGCAAAGGCAAAATTGCTAATGAAATTAAGTAACATTCTATGTAGCATCTGTTCCATGACCAATTTATCAACTTCTAAGTAAACTGGCACTTGAGCATCGTCTCAGCCATAACCTCAGATGTTTCTTACCTGGACTGCAGAGAGCCCCTGTGGGGAGAAGGGGCGGGAAGGTTCGAAGGGAAGAATGCTATGGTCCATCATTTCCTTCCATATTTGAAACCTGCATGGCCTTTCCCTTCCCACTGTTTCTATCTGGCTCTACCTTGACAATTGTAAGGAGGTTTTGAATTGGCTAAGACTATATTTACCAATATACTAAGTGACAGAAAGCTCATTTAGTCCAGCTTAAACGAAAGGGAGACTCTTATGAGGATACCTGGGGGTTTTGCGGAACCCGGGACAGGAATGTGGTTATGGCAGAATCTTTGGAATGTGGAATTCAGCAGGGTCAGGGTTCGCTCTCCATTTCTCACCTCCATCCCTCCCTGTTCATACCTTCATGGTCCCTTCTCCCTCTTTCTACAAACGCATTGTCTCTACTTCTCTGGTTCATGGAGGAAACATGACAGCAGGTAGTGTAGCCTCAACCACCGAGGGAAAGACCCTCACATCCCTAGATGCTGGGAAAAAGCTCACTGTGCAAGCTGAGTCAGGTCCCCCAACCCAGACTGGCATTAAGGTCATGGCAATAGGCACTGTGTTCAGTGCAGCTGTGGTCAGGCATCTATGCCAGGATTTGTGACTGGGGTTGGCCATATCCTATTGGAATATGAGGTTGCTTCTGTAGCTATGTGGGTAGTGAGTGGAGGGGTAAGTTTCCAGAAAAAAAGAGATTAGGGGTAACACAACCCTATAGCTGTCCACTACACCACCTGACTGGCCACGTGGCCCGAGTCCCTATATCTCCATTCTACTTTACTTGCCAATGAATTGCTCTTCCTGAAGCCCATCCTCTGTATGTGACTCCGGCTCAGAACGTTCTCTGCCATCCATGGCTTTGACAGTTAGGTCTCAGAGACCTAGAGTCTCTGACTATGAGGTTCTTTAGAGCCCATCTCAACCTACACTTTATCAAACGCATGAATTTCTTCTATAGTTTCCCAGAAGTCTCTGCTGGTATATGTCCAGGGACCAGGAACTCACTACCACTACAGGAAAACCTGTTCCATTTTTCCAACTGCTAATTGTTAGATCTGTTTTCTCTCTAAAGTGACATCTTTCACTCATTGATCCTGGTTCTTCCTTCTGGGGTGTAATGTCTGATGTCCCCTAGAGCTAGTTTAAAGCAGTTGTAATTCCATCCTTACTTCCCCTTCTGCATGTCTTCTTGTTCACAGCCAGAATACCCTCCTTTTCACTTTCCCATATCCACTTCTTCTGTGTGTGGTTTTTCTTTTCTTTTTTTTTGATAGAGAGTCTTGCTCTGTTGCTCAGGCTGGAGTGCAGTGGCATGATCTCTGCTCACTGGAACCTCCACCTCCTGGGTTCCAGCGATTCTTGTGCCTCGGCCTCCTGAGTAGCTGGGACTATAGGCATGGACCACCACGCCAAGCTGATTTTTATATTTTTAGTAGAGATGGGATTTTGCCATGTTGGCCAGGCCGGTCTTGAACTCCTGGCCTCAAGTTGATCCACCCGCTTCAGCCTCCCAAAGTACTGGGATTACAGGTGTGAGCCACCATGCCCAGCTCCCATATACATTTCTAATGTGCTATTACATTCCAATCCTCTCCATTTTAAAAACTCCTCTCCTGATGTGCTGTAGTTTGTCAAGGATCCTCTTAAAGCGTTTTGTTCAGTACTGAAAACCATGTACCAGGAAGACCTCCTCAGCTGAGAAAGGAATGGATGCATTGCTGCAGACATTCTGAAGCTGATATTTGCACTCACGACTCTCACTTTGGGTAGTCTCATCACACTCATGATTATATTCAATTTCAGTCCATGGAAACTGCCTTAGTTCCTGTGATTTAGTCTAATATTGAGCACAGGCCAGTTTCTGTCCCACTTCTTCCTGTCACAGCTGTGTTGTTCGGCCTTGCTGCAGAATCCAGAAGCCAACCTGACCAAAAGCAGGAAAAGCCCCCGCCCCATTGGTCTGGTGCTGGTTGACCCAATGTCCCAGTCTGAGAATTGCCTTTCACCTTGTATTTGAGATCTGGTTTCCATCTCACCCTCTACAGACATTTAGTGACTTGATCTTTGAGAGAATCAGCTAAAGATTCTGGCCCCCATATTAACCCATTTATGCTGGAAGTTGCAATGTTTTTAATTTTTGCATAAGTGAAAAATCAGGCCTTAGTGATGACCTTGAGCAGTAGGATATGAGTAACTCTCACATGCTTAGCATTCCAATAATGGAACACTAGGCATAAGTGGGTTTTAATATCTTAAAGCTCTGCTAGATGGATGAGTTTTTCCCTTGCTGAGACATTTCCTGCGGATTATGAGCCTGCTTACTGAGCTTCCCCCATCACCTCTTCCGGGCTCTCCTCTAGCTCTGCTGTCTGTCTGGTTACTCTGTTCGTAGGTGTTGCACCTGGAAGTTGAGGCTTGATTACACACCCACTGTCTTCTCTTCTACCACATAGGACACTGAGCTATGCCTGTACTGTCTCCCACGACCTGCCATAGAGACTGAGAACCCGTAAGCTGTCCTGCTCCAGTGGGCAGTTGTAAATTCAGATCCTAAATCTTCCCAAGTACCCTCATGTCTTTAAAAGTTTGTCAAAAGGAATTCTGCTATGAACTCAAGGAAAATTAAAAAAAAATGTTTTCAGTGCACAGGTTAGGGTGTGTGTGGTAGATTATAAAAATGCACACAATTCTTCATTGTTCTTATAATGAAGAGTCTGTTTTCCTATTCCTTGAGTATGGGTTACCCTGTGACTCTGTGACTTTCTTTCCTTCTTATGCCCATTTGTCCCTGTGCCCACCCACCCCCACTCCCTCAACCTTCTGAAGCAGTGATAGCTTTCTTTTTTTTCTTTTTTTTTGAGACAGAGTCTCACTCTGTCGCCCAAGCTGGAGTAAATGGCACAATCTCGGTTCACTGCAACCTCTGCCTCCCGGGTTCAAGTGATTCTCCTGCCTTAGCCTACCGAGTAGCTGGGATTATAGGCACATACCACCACACCTGGCTAATTTTTTTGTATTTTAGTAGAGATGGGGTTTCACCATGTTGCCTAGGCTGGTCTCGAACTCCTGAGCTCAGGCAATCCAGCCGTCTTGGCCTCCCAAAGTGCCAGGATTACAGGCATGAGCCACTGTGCCTGGCCAGTGATAGCTTTCTACATGCTGTTATGGTCAATAACAAACAGTCAAGTTATTACAAGCACTTAAAAAAAAAAACAGCTTCACTGAGATATAATTCACATAACATACAATTCACCCATTTAAAAAATACAATTTGATGCTCTTTCCAGACACTAAATCTGCTGCGATCTTGATCTTGGATTTCTCAGCCTCCAGAACTGTAAGAAATAAACTCCTGTCCTTTATAAGTTACCAATCTAAGGGTTTTGTTACATCAGCATGTACAGACTAAGATAAGAGCCTATAGTTTAGCTTTTTGCTTAAAAGGAATATTTTTCTCAAGAGCACCCTTAGGCTTGAACTTCCCCACACTCTGTTTCAAATAAAGTTGGTTGTTCTGGAGAATATTTTGGAGCTCTCTGTTTTCACCTACTGCCTCTTTCCACTTGTCAAAATCTCTGACCTGCTATCCAGGGAGCTGAGCAGGAGCAGTAGCCTCTGGTCTTCTTGGCTTATCTCTCTTATCATGGAACCACTGCCTTGGGAGTGAGCTGGGGCAAAGGTGACCAGCTCCAAGTATCCATGGGCTTCTGTACCTGAGGTAGAGGCTCCATCCCATGAATGGGAGCTTGACAGAGGAAGGAGGAAGGTATATTAACCTCTTGGTTGCACTCATCAGAAATTTAGCCATTCAACTTGTAGTTGGAGAGGATGAGAAATGCTGATGGCCAGTCCCCCATTATGAGTTATGGCAACCTCTGATTGAATAAGAAGATGGAGCTCCATCTTCTTGGCCATACCCACTTGGAGTGGAACTTCCATTAAGCTGAGCTAGGGTAGGGTGAGGGAGGGGTTGGGGTGCAGTTCAAATGCCATGAACTCTTATTCTTCTTAGTGACTTCAATAGACTTTCTTGAGTAAATGTTTCTTCATTTGTCGTGTGCCCTTTTGACAATTTCCAGACACTTTGAATGGTTTGTTTAAGTAAATTCCACCAGTTTTTCTTTTTTTTCACTGGGGACTGCATCCATGGAGTTCCTCCTGCTACCATATGGGAAGGGGACCAAGTTGTTATAGACTCCTAAACTCCCAGTAGAGACCATAGTCTTGAAAGTCTGGGCTTTCAAGAACTGGAACCTATAAGAGAGAAATGGCTTTTATTTTCCTTTTTGGTCCAAAACCTTGGGTTTGAAAAGCAAGTGCTGAGTATTCTTGAGGACTGCTGGTTCTCTTTCAGTACATCTGTTTTCATTTCCCTTAGACTTACTATGGTGCAGTAAAAATTTGTGTGCCTGTGTGTGTGTTTAACACACTGTACCTTGAATGTAATTATTTATACATGTCTCAATTCCTTCCTTAATTTGTAAAATTTTGGGGGGCAAAGGCCATGATTTTGTTTGGTTTTGTAACCCTTAGAACTCCCCATAAGTCCTTATAGAATGAATTATATGCCTGAATAAATGATGCAAATAAACATATCACTAAATGACATTCTGGTTGCTCCTATGTCCTTACTATCATCTCAACTTTGGGCAACCCAGCTTCGCTGAAATTCACCATTCTCTCTGAGTTTCCGTATGTGACTAATGTCTTTTTACTGTTCTGATCATTTATCCATCTTTTGCAGACAGTTCTAAGTGACATCTTTATACTCTAGGCTCTTTTCCTTCTCAGGGCTTTAGCAATTGCTAATCCCTGTGCCCAGGATGCTCTTCCCCAAAGCATGGAATGGCTAGCTCCTTCTCATTACTTACAGCAGTATACATGTCTAAAATTATTTCTCATCTGCTAGTTTACCGTCTTTCTCCATACTAAAGCATCATACAAGCAAGGACCTTGACTTGCACACAGTTGAATCCCCAGTTTCTATAAAAATGTAAGTAGTAAGAACTTATAAATATATGCTTTTTAGTGACTTTAGTGAGTTTCCTCAAAGAGAAGCAAACCTTTAATTTACTTCTTTTTTTTTTTTTTTTTTTTTTAGACAGAGTTTTGCTCTTTTTGCCCAGGCTGGAGTGCAACGGCGTGATCTTGGCTCACTGCAACCTCTGCCTCCTAGGTTCAAGCAATTCTCCTGCCTCATTCTCCCAAGTATCTGGGATTACAGGCACCCACCACCATAGTCAGCTAATTTTTGTATTTTTAGTAGAGATGGGGATTCACCATGTTGACCAGGCTGGTCTCAAACTCCTGACCTCAGGTGATCCACCCACCTCAGCCTCCCAAAGTGCTGGGATTACAGGTGTGAGCCACCATGGCCAGCTGCAAACCTTTAATTGAAAACTTAGATTTTTTTTTAAACAGAGTCTCACTCTGTCACCCAGGCTGGAGTATAGTGGCATGAATGTGGCTTACTGTAGCCTTGACTTCTGATACTCAAGTGATACTCTCACTTCAGCCTCCCAAGTAGCTGGGGCCACAGGTGTACACCACCAGACTTGGCTAATTTTTAAATTTTTTGTAGAGATGGGGGTCTCACTTTGTTGCCCAGGCTGGTCTTAAACTCCTGGCCTCAAGCAATCCTCCCACCTTAGCCTCCCGAATTGCTGAGATTATAGGCATGAACCACCACACCTAGCCTAAAACTTAGAATTGATACTTAACCAAGTCAAGTCATCCAATCATAGAATTATCATACTGTCATATGTAGTATTGATAGTTTTGCTCCATTTCTCCATGTGTACATTCTTTTAATACTGCCACGTGAATCCCGGGATGCTGTTCTTGCCCCAGTATAGACAACCAGACATGAACTACCTACTTTGGTGGAAAAAAAAAAAAAAAGAGGTCAATGTCTGACACTAAAGTGGTGAATTCTTGACTTCTAAAGCTAAAATCACCATTCAGATGTAAGGTCAGAAAGATTTAAATGGGGATGACATCTGGAATAATCCATTTTTCCTTGAAATCCCTTCAAAACTCTAGACTAAGGCACAGGGAGGAGAGTTAGAGGAGAATCTGAAGAGTTTCCAAGGGCTGTCTTTACATTGTCCCCCTTTCAGTTTCGTCTTGAAGGTGCAGCAATGTATGAAGATATCTGTCCTTTCTAGGGTTGATAATTCCACAGTGGAAGTGTGTCAACTATACCTCTGAGTGTCAACAGCCTTGCCAGTGTCTCCTGAGCCACAGTGGCATAGGATATTAGAATAGAGATGGGCTCAGGATGTCAGCCAAGAAAGGCCCAAAGAGAGAGGACTTGAAGCAGCCTGGGGCTTCAGGTTTGATGGTTGCAAGTGGGGGTGAGGACCACAGCCGCAGGAGGACCTCAGGCACTTCAATGGGGACAGTGAGGACAGGAGCCAATGACTTGGAGGGTGCCACTGTGGAAGACACTTGAGGCCCAGCTAAGACAGGCTACCTTTCAAGGGATGCTAGAACCGGAGTGAGATAGATCAAGAGGGAGAACCAAATACAAAGAGCTGCCCTGAAGGCCACATTACACCTCCTTAAACTCACTTGTCATGTTGGGGGAAAAAATGGGGATAGGAGAGAATCTTAAAATAATTTCAAATTATTGAGGTTACTGAGACGCAGTTTTAAAACTGAAAATGATGATATTCAGTTGTTGCCAACCAGATAAAGGGGGCTTTAATATAACTTTTTACTTTCTTTCTTTTTTTTCTTTTTCTTTTTTTTTTTTTTTGAGACAGAGTCTCCCTCTGTTGCCCAGGCTGGAGTGCAGTGGTGCGACCTCAGCTCACTGAAACCTCTATCTCCCCAGTTCAAGTGATTCTGGTGCCTCAGCCTCCCAAGTAGCTGGGATTACAGGTGCCTGCCACTTGCCCAACTGATTTTTGTATTTTTAGTAGAGATGCGATTTCACCAAGTTGGTCAGGCTGGTCTCGAGCTCCTGGCCTCAAGTGATCTGCCTACCTCAGCCTCCCAAAGTGCTGGGATTACAGGTGTGAGCCACCGCTCCCAGTCAACTTTTCTAAATGACAGGAAAGTAAAGTTACGTTTTTGCTCCCCGGAGGCCATAATTGCAAAATTTATACTTGGCACAGAACATGAGAGGCCACCACTTGGTTTTTACAGATGAGAAAACTGAGGCCCAAGGAGTAAGATGGGTAGTTCAAGGTGACACTACTATGTGTGGGCACAGTCAGGAGGACAGCCTGGATCTCCTGGTTCTGGTTCCAGGTTGCTCAGTATCACATGGTGTTGCCTTCCTGCATCTATCAAACTTATGCAGAAAGTATTGAGTCTCACTGGTACATCAAGTATAAGAAAATGTCTCCCAGCATTTAAAAGAAAAATACAGCATTTAATTAAACTTAGGAGCCAAAATTTAACAGCTCTTGACTGTTTCATGACAGTTAACTGTAGCATGGGACAGAAAATCAAAATAAGCATCTTTTGCTAAGGAACGTTATCTTCCTTTCTATCTTTTTCTCTCTCTCCCTCCCTCTCTCTCTTTAATTATTCCTGACACTTTTCTTACCATAAAATTCCACATGGCTGGTTGTAGCATCTACAAGGAAAAGCGAGGCAATCAGAACAGTCAGCTGGGGTAGAAAAGGCTGGTAATTTGAGAAATGGCTTATTTTGACAAGAGCACTTAGGCAGCCGAGGGGGAGATGGACTGAGGAGGAGGGATAAGGCAGCCCACATTTCCACCCTCTGATTGTGACATCTCTAGGGAACAGAGCCGTTCTTCTGAGGCATACCCTTCCACAGATGCAAGAGATGGAGAAGGCAGGGAGTGACTCAGAGAGCTGGTGTCTGGCACCATTAACCAGCTGCTTCTGACTCAGATCTGAGACGATACAACTCATGCCTATCCAGACAGCTTGCAGTGTTTTTGCTAGGGTTGACCAAATTCTCAGTCATTCATCATATGTCTTTCTGTTTGTGCTTCATTGAAGAATGAGTTCTACCTTTCTCCATCAAGAAAAAATAGAACAGGATCCCTGAGGTTCTGCAGCACTCATGACTGGAGCTGCTGTTGGTTTCCCCCACCATCAGTCTATAGGCAATAACTTGAACTCACAAACTGGAAGCCTTCTGAGGCTGGGTTTGCTCATGCAGCCTAGTGGCTTCTAAGGGTAGGAAAAACTGAGGAGAGGCTGTGTGGTGCAGCAGATGGCAGTTTGGATTTGGCAGACCTGTATTCAAGTTAGGCACCGTCGTCTCTTAGCTCTGTGATGTCAGCCATGTTGCTTACCATCTCTGAGAACTACTACCCATTTTCTATAAAATAGTGTTTTTTTGGTAAGAATGAAATTGATAGTAAATATAAAGATGTACTTAACTGACACAAAATAAACACATAGGAAATGTTATCTGGCATTACTTCTGTAGCAATTACATCCTCCGCACTCATAAGGGCTACCCTGGTATGCTGAGAGTGCGTACCTTTGATGATGGCCTACCTCGTTCACCTGTTATCCCATTAGAGATGTCACCCTGCACATTTACAGCTTTAACTGGATCCAAAGACAGTGTCTTATTCACCTCTGGATTCCTAGTGCCAGATGGAGCAAATAATTTAATAAATAAGAAAGAGAAAACTGTTGCATGAAAGACTTCTTAAATTTCTATTTCTGATTATCTCACCTGAAGGAAACAAGGCTGTGTAGGAATTATAAAGAGATGGTTTGTGGTGTGTGTCAGCCTGTGTTTATGGAATTTCATATGGAAAATTTACCTGTTTATTTTTCCATGGAAAAGGGAGAAATAAAGCAATACTATGCTTTGATTTAAACTACATAATCAAGAAAATGCTATAATGACCAGGACCTAAGCAGAGAGAGGATTCTTGATTTGTAATGCTAAACTAGATCTCCCCAGATGCTGGCAGAGCCAATGGCAATCAGACTCTGCTTTTCATAGGTCTTTGGAAGAACAGGCCAATTAGAGCTAAGACCCTGTATTTGATATCAAAGCAAATTGGAGATGGAAAAACGAAGAGCTAGGAACAGAGAACAGAGAGGGAGAGAGCTGATCCCCAGCAAAGGGTGGGAACTCTTTAGGTGCTTGATGAACCTGTGAGGTTTCACTTGACTTTATTGACTTTCTTTGTAAGCACAAGTCAAGAAGACAAAACTAGGGGCCCAGCAGCATCAAGAATTGATCCAAGAGGCATATTCAAGATCACATCTGTCACAGCCACTTCCATGCTGAGGAACCGTACGGATGCTGAGAGTGTACCCTTCCTTGTGAACAGGGCTGTGAGGTTGGAAGGATGGGTGGTTGGGTGTCACTGCTTCTGCTTTTTTGCTTTCATCACTTAGGCCTCTTTTCCTGTTTTTTAAGGGCCTACTGTTAAGGAGGTGCCATATGAACAGTGTTGAGGTTAATTTTTGGTAAGTGCTTCTCCCTTGCTCCATTTTCACTAGTGAATTTAGGAGCTGTTCAGTAACATTTCAAGGGAGGTTCTAGGATTGCCTAGTCTTTTAGAGAAGATGCTGCTGTAGGTAGAAATTTGACCTTGATGGATTCTAAATCCCTTTGAAGCCTTAGATGTTATGATCCTAAAAAACAACTGGCCAATAGCTGGGTGATTTGGACTGCAAATTCACCCATGGCCAAGACACATAGATCATTTTGTTTGAAATATAGGGCTGTTGGAAGAGTGGTTATACGAAGAGTTGCCTCAGTTCTCCACTTTGCTTTGGGTCTCTCTCTCAGCCTTAGTTCATCATCAGTTAGGTGAAAAAGTTTTACCCATGTGATTTCTGTGGTACCTTCTAACTTTGACATACCTTGACTGTCTACAACCTTTTTTTTTTTTTTTGAAATGGAGTTCTTGCTCTGTCACCCAGGCTGGAGTGCAGTGGCACGATCTTGGCTAACTGCAACCTCTGTCTCTTGGGTTCAAGTGATTCTCCTGCCTCAGCCTCCCAAGTAGCTGGGATTACAGGTGCATGCCACCATGCCTGGCTAATTTTTATATTTTTAGTAGAGACAGGGTTTCACCATGTTGGCCAGGCTGGTCTTGAACTCCTGACCTCAAGTGATCTGCCCACTTCAGCTTCCCAAAGTGCTGGGATTACAGACGTGAGCTACTGCGACTGGCTAAAATCTTATTGTGTGGGATGAGAATTTAGATTATCCTTTCAGAAGGGAAATTTAAAATTTAAATGTTAATGCTCTTTGGCTAAGTGATCCAATTTCTAGGAATTTTATCTTACAAAACTACCAAGACACCGCCACCTCCCGCCCCCCAACATGCCGTAACATTGCTTCAAAAGCAAAAAGTAGAAATAAATTACTAAGAAGGGAGAGGGGCTAGGTCTGGAAGGACACACATCATACTTCCAACACTGGGAAGTAACTGGGATTGCATTGAGAGTGGAGTGGGGTTAAGGGAGATTTCATTTGTGTGTAATTTGGGTTTTCTATGGGAATATTTATGTGTTACTTGTGTGACTATATGAAAAAAAACTCACCTAGCTTATTAAGTCAGACACTGTGTTTGGTGGTTGGAGCAGCTTCTTCAATGATTAGTTATATGACTCAGGGTGCAGTCAAGAGACAAAGATCACACCAGTAATTTGAACAGAGAAAATTTAATATGTTAGTAACTAGCAACTAATAACAGTGGATTAACTACTGAGGGAGTAAAGAAAATTCTAAAGAATACAGGACTAGCAGATACAAGGAGTAGCCACGACTTACAGGGCTGAGGCAGTATACCCAAGATAAGAACAAACTTGAAAGAGGATCTGCCTCCTGATGTCTGAGATAAGATTTCGAAGCTGTGGCTGTGTCCCCTGGATGGTAGAGAAGTTCTCTGAGGTGTGACGGGCTAGGATGGCAAGTAGGAAACTGCCCACAGAAATGCCAGTGAGATGCACTGGAAGGCCATCTGGGGCATGGGTGAAACTCAAAGGGGAGTCAACCTTTGTGCAAACATTGCGACTTGCTGGAGGGTGAGCAGCACTGGGAATCACGCGTGCCACTGGTATCTAAATACCACAGGCATCTACATACCACCGGAACAGGGGAAAAGGCACACGACGGCCTGCCCTCCTCTGGTGTGCCCCAGTGCTCTCTATTGGCAAAGCTTAACATTGTGCCAGCTGGCAAAGGACGAATATTCACAGGGTTCAGCTCTGTATCACAAAGCAGGGCAAGGAAGGGTAGATTTGGAGAGAGGCCATAAATTGTTCAAAGGCACAGGTCGCTTATTTAGCTAATCAGCTTCCATATGCATCCTCCTATACATGTTTTAACTTCTGGACAACAAATGAACAACTATTGGGGCCTGCGCCGGGGATGGTGGAGAATAAACAGACACAAGAGACAAAGACAAACAGAGAACATGGCGGCCGCCCCCAGAGCCTCCGCCTTATTTTATTTATACTCTATAAGCTCCACGTCAGCAGAAATAACACAATGTAAAACAAACTTTCTGTACCCAGATGTATCTTTCTGCTTAGTTCTCTGTCTCTAGGCTCTTCCTTATCTGTCCGCTTTCTTGTCGCCTACGGGAGTTCATTAAAAGTTCAACTGGAAATACTGTCCTTGAGCCCTATCTATTCTTAGCATGTTGTTTTTAATGGCCCCTGCATTTCCCCCTTTTTGTTTTGCCTCAATTCTAGAAAGGTAGCCCATACTTGCTCCTGCATTTTTCTTTGTTTTTGTATGCGACGGAGGGAACATCGGATCACTATGAGAAGTAGACCTAATCCGAGTGCCCAAAGCAAGATACTTCCAGAGATTGTAGAAATCTATGTTTTCATCTGGGTCCATGGGTTAAGGGCAGCAAGGCGTTGACCCAGCTCCTGCAGGGTAGCTGTTCTGGATAATACATGTAATTGTTGTCGAAATGCTTCGGAAATATTTTGAGTGAGTTCTTGGATGTCCAAACTGATATTTTTATGGCCTATTAATAATTTTCGGATTTTGGTCCAATTCTGAGAGACATTAAAAGGCACAGGCGTTACGCAAAACTGAGTGGAGTTCCAATCACACTGCAATGTTATCCAAGTACTGAGGACAGTGAGCTGATCTCCAAGCCATGTTAAGGCTTGCTCCATGTTGTCCAATCTTTCAGCAAGTTGAGTGTCAATGTTTCGTTGTTGAAGCCACAACCGGTGAGATTGCTCGTGTCATTGCTGCACAAACTCAGCATTTTGTATGCTTTGATGTAGAGCGAGCCCTGCCACGGCCGCAGTGGAGGCAACGGCAACGAGGCCCATCACTGAGGCAATTGTAAGTCCAAGGGCACGACGGGTCCGCTGGAGGGAAGTCCAAATATAAGTCTCAAGAGGTGATGCCCCCCACGGTCGCGTAAGGTTGACAGGTAGCCAAATTTCCTTAGGAGCCCTGAGGATATAAATATCTCTAGTAAAGTCATGCTACCAGGAATGATTGAGGCAAGACAAAAATGTACACGTATCTGTACAATTAACAATCCCCGTATCATTATTCCATGTCAAATTCCCTGCTAATAATAGATAAGGTTTTCAGACACAAGCAATGATATATTGGGAGGTATTCCAATGTAATTGAATATGAAAAGAATTACTCGGGTTAGAAAGATTAAGGGACATATTTCCCACAAAAGTACTAATGGCATCACCTGCAGCTAATAATTTCCAAAGATGACTCTGTACTTGTAAAGAGTGTCTAAGATGAGGCATAGGTGGCGACAGGCCTCCTTCACGCCATACCAAGGTTTCATTACAGTCAGCGGCAATATTTTTATTTACACGGTGCCATTTCAAAGGTATATGACTAAATTTTGTTTGAAAATCACCGTGCACACTCCAATCAGTTACTTGTAGCCCACTGTATTCTAATAAAATCCGGGGCTTAGTTCCCCGACAGTGCTGCCACTCTAGCACCTCAATATTAGGGGAAACTCTGGGATAGGACAAAAAGGTAAGGAACTAGGAATAGTCTCATTACTATATACAGTATGATTATACTGAAAGCTTCTAGTTATAATAATAACAGTATTAGCAGCCACATGGCTATGATTATAGTGAACAGCCCAAGCTTCATGCGATTTTTGGAGACAATGAGGACTATTTCCCATGCAAATTGGAAGTCCTTTCACTCCAAATTGGTATGTGCTGTTTATTATTCCCATTTCCCGCTCTATGTTGTCCTTGTCCATATAGGGGGACGGCATCCAAGTAGTGTCATTGGTGAAAACCTTAATTTCTGCCTCCCCCCAGGCAACTCCCTGATACAAGGGTGGAAAGGGAATATAAGTCCAATATTCATACAAAGTCTCACTAAGGGAAATAAGTCCCCCGCCGAGGCACAACCAACAAAGGAAGAGATGCATGCTGAGTCCAGTTTTCTTTTCAACAGGGTTTTAACCTTCTTGTAGGAAACCACTCAGGTCCGCTCCCTGTAAGGACAAGAGCATAGCCCCGTCCCTGTTTTAGAACTTGCCCTTGAGCATACTTACCTTCTTTATTAGGATACCAAACCCTTAAATTGTCGGCGGGGACTATCACCGAGGGAGGTAAGGAAAGATGAGTTACGGCAGCAGAGTCCTGCAATTGTCTCCATTGATTCAAAAAATTTAAGGTAAAAAGAACCTTCAAAATCTGGTTTTTGGGGGATTCATTTCCCCCTTTTTGTTTTTGCAGTTGAGTTTTTAAGGTTAAATTTGCACGTTCAATGATGGCTTGACCTTGACTGTTGCCCAGGATATCGGTGAGATGTTGAATATTGTATTGCTGTAAGAAAACTTGTAATTTACGAGAGACATAGGCAGGGGCATTATTAGTTTTAAGTATAAGAGGAATGTCCATGATGGCGAAACAAGCTAAGAGATGAGTAATAACAGAATCAGCTTTTTCAGATGGCAACGGAGTTGCCCATTGAAAATGAGAGAAAGTATCAATGGTATGATGAACATACTTTAATCGTCCAAAAGAAGGGACATGAGTAACATCCATTTGCCAAATCTGATTAACCTGAGTATCTCGCGGATTAACTCTGGGATGGAAAGATGGAATGCTCAAAGGAGCACAAGAAGGACAAGCTCGAATAAGAGAATGAGCTTGTTTATGAGTTAAATGAAATCATCGTTGAAGGCCAGAACTATTAGTGTGATGTAGAGTATGTTCTTGTTTTGCAGCCTGCAGGCGGCTGATTAAAAGCGAATCAATCTGAGTATTACCATGAAGTTGAGAATGAGAACGAAGATGAGTGATGAATAAAGGAGCTCGACGTTGGCTCAAAACAGAGGACAACAAAGAAGAGAGTTTTTGAAGAGGAGAAGTAGCACAAAGAGGTAGAGTGGCTTGAGAAATATAAGAAGTAACATAAACGGCATATTGAGAATCACTAACAATGTTACAACTGGTGGTAGGAAAATCAAGTAAGACCATGAGAATAGCAAACAGTTTTCCCTGTTGCACCGAGGAATAAGGATAAATGGTAATTTGAGATTGATGAACACTCCAATATCTAGCCTTATCATTGTTACTAGCATCAGTAAAAAAGGTAGGACCTTGAACAGGAAATACAGATATTGGTGAGAAAGGCAATATAGAATGCTGTCTGAAGAATGAAAAGATTGGAGACTTAGGATATTGGGTAGAAAATTGTCCAACAAATGAGGCGCAAGCAACTTGCCAAGAATCAGAAGTGGCAAGAATATAAGTAATTTGACTATGAGTGAATTGAGAGATAATGAAGGAAGGATTTCCTCTCCAGAGTTGTCGACAGCGATGCCGTCCTTTGATGATCAGTTCAGTTAAACGGTCGATATAAGTAGTCAAGCGTTTAGATGTTTTGTTGGACAAAAAGATCCATTTTAACGGCCGATTTGTTTGATGAATCATTCCTGTGGGAGAATGTAAAGTATGAAATAAACAAAAGGAAAGGGGAACGTCAGGAAGGATATAATGTAAATGGGCCTTTTGAAGTTGCTCTTCTACAAGCTGGAGTTTCTGTAAAGTCAAAGGAGTTAAATGACGTGAGCTGTCCAAGCGACTGTCTCCTTCTAGAATAGAAAAAAGATGTTGTAATTGATATGTTGGTATTTCTAAAACAGGACGCATCCAATTAATATCTCCCAAAAGCTTTTGAAAGTCATTTAATGTTTTTAAATGATCACGTCGAATTTGAATTTTTTGGGGTCGAATATTTTGTGCTCCCAAGGTATAACCTAAATATTGAATAGGAAAATCCACTTGAATTTTTTCTGGGGCAATATTAAGTGAGTAGAAAGAAAGCTGAGTTTGTAACGATGTAAAAGCATCTTGCTGCTTTTCTTTAGTGGGTGCAGCAAGAAGAATGTCATCCATATAATGATATAAAAGAACAGAAGGATGACGCTTTCGAACAGGATCCAGGGCCCGATGGACAAACTCTTGACACAAGGTAGGGTTGTTTAACATATCTTGAGGTAAAACCTTCCACTGATATCGAGAAAGTGGCTGAGAATTATTAAAAACAGGGACAGAAAAGGCAAAACGCTCACAATCCTTTTGATCCAAAGGAATAGAAAAAAAACAATCTTTCAAATCAATAACCATGAGCAACCAATCTTGAGGAATCATAGAAGGGTTAGGAAGGCCAGGTTGTAAGGATCCCATGGGTTGAATACATGCATTAATAGCACGAAGATCTGTTAATAGTCTCCATTTACCGCTTTTTTTCTTTATCACAAAGACAGGGGAATTCCATGGAGAAGTACTAGGTTCTATATGACCTAAGGATAATTGTTTTTGAACTAAGTTTTCCAAGGCCTCAAGCTTCTCACGTGTCAAAGGCCACTGTTCAACGCATACAGGAATATTAGTTTTCCATGTCAAGGGAAGGGCTTGAGGTGGCTGAACAGTGGCTACATGTTTAAAGATTTTTCAAGGGGATTGTAGCCCATGCGGAACATCATATTCTTGGCAGAATTAGAGACATGAGGAATGCAAACAAAAGCTCCAAATTGCTGCAATAAATCTCTCCCCCATAAATTTAGGGCAATAGGAACAATATAAAACTGGACTTGGGCCATTTGACCATCTGGCCCTCGACAACTCAAGGCTTGAGAACTTTGATATACCTCAGAGGCGGAACCTAATCAGGTAAGAGAAACAGCAACAGGCTGTTTAGGCCACTGTAAAGGCCATCGGTCGGAGGCAATAATGGAAACGCCAGCTCCAGTGTCGACCAAGCCTTGAAAAATTTGTCCCTCTACTTCAAGGGGAAACAAGGGTTTTTGTTGAGTTACTAAGGTTTCCCAAAAAATATGTTTACCCATGCTTCCAAAACCTCGGTTCTTTCTTGCCTCCGTGAAGGAAACTGAAAATAGGGTAATAAAAGGAGTTGTGTAATCCGCTGCCCCTCTTTAAGGGATATGGGTTTATGATTCTGTGCCATAATTTGAATTTCCCCTTTATAATCAGAATCTATAACACCCAAATGAACTTGTAAACCATGTAGAATACTACTACTGCGTCCTATAAGCAATCCAACGGTATGTGGAGGTAATGGCCCAAAGATACCTGTAGCCAATTTAACAACTCCCATTTCTGGGGTGAGTTCGACGGCCTGCAAAATCACCACATCAGCAGTGGCACTACCAGAAGTAGCAGAGAAAAGCTGAGCTACTGAAAAGTGGGGGTTAACATTGACTGATTGGCCTGCTGATGCTGGACCCCCGAGCTGACTGGAAATTGCAATTGAAGAGGGCTTGTATTGTTGCTGGGGCCCCAAGCTGAAGGGCCCCTCTGCAAGTTTCCCGATCCGGAAGTTAGAGGATTACCATTTTTGTCCACTTTAGAGTGACATTCATTAGTCCAGTGTCACCCTTTACCGCAACGATGACAGGGCTCAGTGGGAAGCCTTTTAGATCCTACTTTGGAGGAGTTGTTCTTATTAGATAACTTACGGCACTCCTTTTTAAAATGACCGGTCTTTCCACATTGGAAGCAAACTCCCTTTTTTCCCATGAGTGTCTTAGATAGAGCTCCTGCAAACAATTGAGCATTATAGGCAGCCCCTCCCACTCCTGCACAGGCTCTAATAAAATCTTCTATTTGTAAGTTTCCAGCAGCCGTTAGAGGACGCAACAACCTCTGACATTCCTGATTAGCATTCTCGAAAGCTAATGTGGTTACTAGGATTTTGCCAGCTGCCCCATTACCCACAGTCTTTATTACAGCATCTTGGAGCCGAGCAACAAAATCAGGATAAGGTTCATTGGCACCCTGCAAAACCTTAACAAAAGACAAAGCAGTTTTTCCCGATGGTTCTACTTTACACCAAGCCTTTAAAAAAAGTCCTTTAACTTGTGATAATGCCATGTCATCGAGCCCAGATTGAGCCACTATGGTAGCAAACTGACCAGTACCTGTTAATTGCTCTTCTCTTGGTCCTGGAGGATTTCTAGCAGCATTGCGGCGGGCCTGTTCTTTGGCATCTTCCAACCACCAATTACGTAACTGAAGCCACTGAGAGCGGTCCAAAACAGCCTTCCCCAAAGTCTCCCAATCAAGAGGCAAAAACAGATTCTCAGAGGAGAAAGAGTCTAGAAGCCCCATGACAAAAGGAGATTGAGGGCCATAATTAGCAACAGCTGCCTTCATTTCTTTAAGGAACTTGAATTGAAGGACATTATACTGCACATTTATATCTCCTTGAGGAAATTGATCATTAGGGCCAAAAGGTTGCCTAGTAATGGGGAACAATTGTAGAGGATCCTCATCCTCTTGAGAATCCAATACCTCAATTACAGCTTTAGCAGTAGAAGCGGGGACAGCAAAAACTGTGCCTGAACGAGGCAACATTTCCACCGGCGATGGTGGTGGAAAACTATCCTCCTCCTCCTCCGCTTTGGGTCCTGAGGGGGGTGGATGAACCACAGGAAAAGTAAAAACAGGAGTGGGTGGAGGAGAAGGTTGAGGGGGAGACAACTGCAATTGTAAAATTTGTTGTAGCAATTGGACAATCGGCTGAAGCTCCTTTTGAATTTCTGATTCCTTTTCATGAGACACATCATTATACAAAGGACCTTCTCCACCAGTTACAGGATTATCTAAAGGAGAGGAAATAGCTATCGGAGACTTCGAAGACTCCTCATCCCCACCTTCCCCTTTTTCAGAGTCTGTCTCTAAGAGCTCCAAGGCCTGAGTAATAGAGGCACAGAGGGCCCACAAGGGTGCCGACATTACATCACCACGCTGGTGCGCTTGACAAAGGGTCTTAACAACCTGTTGCCAATCTCGTTTATTTAATTGCACTTTAGTTTGATATTGAAACCAAGAGCAATGTTGTTCCACATGAGCAAACAATTTCCGCAAAGTTCTCTCTTTTGCATCAACCCCAATCGAAAGTAAAAGCCCTTGTAATAATCTTAAATATTCTGAGGCCAAGGAACTGGAATTCCCCATTATGAAAGCTCAAGAAGGTTCCCCTTAACAATCTCCGGGTTTCACCTGCTCCTAGGGGGTTCCCCTTCTTGTTCCCTGCTACTCACCCGTGCGGACCCTGCTCGCTGCGCCACTTATTGGGGACCGCGCCGGGGATGGTGGAGAATGAACAGACACAAGAGACAAAGACAAACAGAGAACATGGCGGCCGCACCCAGAGCCTCCGCCTTATTTTATTTATACTCTATAAACTCCACGTCAGCAGAAATAACACAATGTAAAACAAACTTTCTGTACCCAGATGTATCTTTCTGCTTAGTTCTCTGTCTCTAAGCTCTTCCTTATCTGTCCGCTTTCTTGGCGCCTACGGGAATTCATTAAAAGTTCAACTGGAAATACTGTCCTTGAGCCCTATCTATTCTTAGCATGTTGTTTTTAATGGCCCCTGCAAACAACTCTATATTTTCAATGAACAAGCAGCAGCTAACCTTTGAATAAGTGAAAAAGCTCTCACTTTCTCCAAAATGAGGACATATGCAGTCCCAATCATTGTATACTTGCTGGCTATATTAGTTATTTTTTAAATTCAGCCACAGTTCCACTGAATATTCTGTTACCTAAAGACTAAATTGTAAAGTTAACCTCCAAGAACTTGCATATAAATGGATAATAGGTAGGAGGAAGAAGAACAAAATGGTTATAACATGAAAATTAATATGTACATCTAATAGACAAAGAAAAAATATGCAACTCTAATATAGCCCTCATTTCTATAATTGGCCACAAGGTCAAGGTGATGATTTTCTTCTACCACTACCCATTCTATAGTTCCCTTATTGTCAGTGCAAAACTTGGCTGATAAGTATTGTTTATATGGTGAAGTAACCAAAAACTTTGTTTCTCAAAGGTCTGAGTCCTCAATAGCTCTGTCTTTTAAAACATTTTTGGCTGCCGTCGCCTTTTTTATTGATCATGAAAGAACTAAAAGACATCCTAGAGTACCCAGTGGGTTTCAGGTAGAGCTCTCCTTGGCCCCGTTTTGTAGTGGCAATCCGATTTTCTTCTGGTAATCAGAATCAGTTATTCCAGCCATTTTTCTGCTTTCTGATTCAGCGTATAAGGAGCCCCAAGGGGCTAGAGGGCAGTTTCATCTGCCAATTTGATGGAGCCATTGCTGTGTCTCTAGCAGGAGCGTTTCCCCTTGGAGAATAAGATTTCCAACTAGTGGAGCTTAAGGTTGCCAAAATGGGAAGCAACTTTTTGAGCATACATTACTGCGTATAACAGTGACAGGAACCTATCTCACCTCCACTCTTTCATTTCTGGACTCATGTGTTCTGGCTGTGGAAACAGCACCACATAATTGTTATCAGTTGAAAGCATACACTGCATTCTATAAGACGAAACTAAAATTTTTAGAATTATCTCCAAATTGATATCATTATCAAAGCTTCAGGGAGCCCTCCTACTTTTCAATCAGGCCAGCTGCTTATGAGTGATGAGGTACGTAGTAAAAGCAGCTTATTACATAGGCATGAACCAATGCTGAATATGTTCTTTGCTGTGAAATTCGTTCTTTGATCAGAAGCAATAGTGATGCTGCATGTAATGCCACAATGTTGGGTAAGGAATGCTATGAGTCCACAGATGGTGCTGCTAGCAGAAGTATTCGATGCAGAGAAGGCATATCCATATTTGGATATGTGTCTATTTCAGTGAGAACAAATCTCTTCCCTCTCCATGATAGAAAATATCCAATGTAATCAACACCTGTGACCAGCTGGCTGGTTAGCCCAACCAAAAAATTTTGCCATATTGGGGCTCAATGTCAGTCTCTGCTATCTGCAGAGTAGGCAGTCAGCAGTGGCATTATTCAGGTCAGCCTTGGAGAAGGAAAGGCCATATTTTGGCGCATACATAACCTCTATCTTGATACCGTGTCCAATTTAGTTACAGGCATATTGAGCAAGTACTTGGATGACTGAGGAAAGAGGCTGATTGATATCCATGAAGAATTTAATTTTGTCCTCTTGGTTATTAATAGCCTCCTCTGTGTGATACGCATTTGATAAGCATTCACTTGGGACACAAATATCTTCATAATTTGCACCCATTTTGAGAGAGTTGTCACATACCTCTTCCAAAGATATTCTTGTCACCAACTTTCCCATACAGTTCCTTCCACATCCCTGATGATCCAGTCAAATAATTAGCAAATGTCCGTAGATCACTGTAGAACCATGCTTCTGGCCCCCTCTCAACTCAATGTACTACTTTAAGTTTTGCCTACTGAGATGCTTTTCCTTCAGGTGTCCTTTGGAATCACCTCTATGTGGGGCTGTTAGGTGGCACAACTGTCCACTTTCAGGTGGTACCAGCATATCATGCAGACCTATTGTAAACCAGGCTTGAGCTTTTTCTTTCTCAGTTAACTGCAGATGGGAAAATTCCCAGAAGGGGACTGAAGGTATGGACTGGAGAGGACGCAATGCAGTAGTATTGAAGGAGTCTGAGCCACCTGCTTATTCAAATTATTCATTTCTTCTGGATCTGCCTAAGCGTGGTCTCTTATATACCATTTCCACTTGGTGGCAAATTGCTGCTGCATACATCCATCCTAATGACTAGGTGGGTCATGAAATACTCAGTATATATAAGAAGCTTGAGCTGCATAGTCACCTGAGGTCCCACATTTGGATTTTCAGTCCCTCCAAGGACCAGTGGCAATACAGAAGCTGTTTTTTAAAAAGACAAAAGTTATCTAGAGAGGGGGGCATAGGTTTCCTCCAAAATCCTAAAAATCTGCTCTGCAATTTTCCTTTGGTAGTTGCTAGAGTTTTCATATAGCTTTCTTATTTGTCATGCACACTTTGAGTTATTATTGTATCTGTTGGATAATGAGATCTAAGCGGTACAGTAGCTTTCACAGGAGCTGGATTTGCTGTAGAGTCTTCTCTTTTTATGGTCCCTTCTTAAAACAGAGGCTTCACTTTTTATGTTCCTCTCTTAAAACTGGCAGCCTTGTGGGTCACTGGCAGCCTATGAGTCACAGGCGGGTTAAAGTAACACACTCAAAGTGGTCTATGTTGTCTCCAGATTCCAAAAAGACCTACCAACTGCTGTTCATCTTTACTTGCAGTAGTTGTTTAGAGACGTAACAACTCGTCTATCACTTTGGAAGTAATACCACAACATTATCCAGACCATTGAACCACCAGAAACATCTCTAAGATGGCAGATGTGAAATTTTTTTGTGTGTTTTTTTCTCACGCCTTCCAGTTTGCATATTTCTAAGGCATCTAGTTCACTTTCTAGTTCCAGTTCATCAGCTCCAATCAGTATAATTTTATCAATGTAGTAGAAGAAAGTGATGTTTTCCAGAGTGTCAAGATGATAAAGATTTCTGTAACTATATTATAGCAGGCAGCAGGAAAATTGACATAGTCCCAAGATAAGATTGTGTGGGTGTACTACTGGCCCTGCCAGGTATAAGCAAATTGGTTCTGCTGGTTCTTACAAATTGATATGAGGGGGAAAAGCATTATTTAAGTCAACAGCTGCATACCAAGTGCCAGGGGCTGTGTGGCTCAAATGCAGATCTGGAATAGCAACACAATTAGAATCACCATTTGCTTAAGTGTATAATAATCCATAGCCATTCTCTAGTATTTACCCATATTCTGTACAGGTCAAACAGGTGAGTTAAGTGGGAATGTGATAGATATCACAAACTCTGTATCATTTTATTCATTAATAGTGGCCTTGATTTCTGCAATTCCCTGCTCCCCCACCCCCAGGGATGCAGTATTGCTTCTGGTTTACTATCCTGGTGAAGAGGGAACTCTCTATGGGCTTCTACTTAGTCCTTCCTACCACAGTGGCCCTTACCTATGGGTCAGAGAAATAACTTGGGGATTCTGAGAGTGACAAGTTTATCAATTTCAAATATACATCCAAGAGGTGAGGAAAAAACCACTGGGGGAAGGAGAGCATAGACAAATTGGTCCCACTGTGAGTCAGATGTGGGCTAAGGCTTAATCTGCCACCTGATTGCTATAAGCCTCCACTTTGACTTGTGAGCACAGTCACATTTTAGGTCTCTAGGAGTTCATCAATACAGAGACAATGTCTGCTAATTCCCAAGATATCTGGGTAGTTCCTTTTCCCCAGTGTACAGTCGCTGTTATAAATGACTACATGTTTCATTGGGAAAGCTGAGGAAAAAAGCTAAGGTATGCACTACCTGACTATTAGTTATCTGAACTGTGACAGACTGGGACTGGCAAAGTGGAAACTGCCTACTTTGGTGCTGATGAGACTCCCTGGGAAGCCACCCTCTGAGGTATAATTTACCCTTGCTAGGGAGCCACTCTAAGTGGTACTGGGAAAACTTGCTGGAAAGCATGTACCCCTGGGTGTCCCACAGGCCACTGGAACTAGAAAAAGAAGCCCCTTCCTCCTCTAGTGTCTCTCCAGCACCATCTACTGAGAAAGCTTAACAACATTTAAAGTTATTCCAGCTGACAATGGAGAAATGTTTCCAGTATCACAAAGCAGAATGAAGAAGGATGAACTTGGAGCTGAGGCAAGAAATTGATAAAGATATTTATTGTATCAGTTTTTAAAAAATTGAGCACCTGTTACTTGCCAGGCATGGTATTTGCTGCCTGGCATGCAGAATTTAAGAGATCCAATTGATGGCAGCAGCTGCCATTACACTAGCTGTAGCAGGGAGGTGTGGCTGGGGCTGCACACCCCATGGAGCTGGTGGGAGCCCTGCTCCTTCTGAATTGGGGAAAGAGCTCCCTGCTTATTGCTGCAGCCACCCAAACTGTGGCTGGTGGTTTGGGTGGTTTAATTCTGGTGCTTCTTATAAATTGATACGAGGGGAAAAGCATTGTTTAAGTCAACAGTGTATACCAAGTGCCATGAGCTGTGTTCCTCAAATACAGATCTGGAATAGCAACACACAGACGTGCAGGACCTGGGTGTCTCTCCATCCTGCACCCTGGGGGGCCTGGGAATTCCCTCCCCCACCCCTGCAGGCTCAGGGGTGTCTGCTCCTGCTGCCTGGCCTCTCTCCACTCCCTGTGCTGGCTCTGCTCTCAGAGTGGGCAGTTGGGGTAGAGCCCTGGGGCCATGAATGCCAGGGTTCAGGCCAGGGCCTGAAGGCTGGGGGCTGGGGTGCCAGTCCTGCTGACCAGAGCAGGGACTTGTGGTGCCTCTTCCAAGCCTGGCCATGGCTCCTCATGGACCAATCAGCAAATACTTCCTCCCCACTGAGGTTCATAAAAGCCCTGGGCTCAGCCAGAGCAGGGCTCAGCCAGAGCAGGAGAGAGGACAACCAGAGCAGGGCAGGGAATGGAGAGATGATGGGATGACCACCTCAGAGAGGAGCTATCCTCTTTGCTGAGATCTTCAGAGACATGCAGAGATGTCCGAAGAATCTGCCTGGGAGAGGAGCCACCCTCTCCAGGGTTGCTCTTCTCTGCTAAGAATAGCAGACATCCAGGGTCTCCTCTCTGCTGAGAGCAGTAGATGTCAGGATAACCAGTGGGCAGAGACAAGCCACCCTCTTCAGGGCTTCTCTCTGCTGAGAGATGAACACACGACAGGACGACCTGCCTACAGAGAGGAGCTAGCTATCCCACTGTGGGTCTCCTCTGAGCTGTTCTAAAACTAAATAAAACTCCTCTTTGTCTTCTTCACCCTTTACTTGTCTGTGAACCTCATTCTTCCTGGACGCGGAACAAGAACTTGGGCAAAGGCACCACCATTGCAGAGGTTTCCGGGAAGAAAACTGACATCCCAAAGATCTTGTAACACAATCTCTACCCTAGGGAATCACATAGATCCATGAGAAGATAGGAAATATACAGAATGACTATAAGAAAAGGGGTGTCTCATGTACAGCAGGGGAAATAGAAGAAGGGAAATCTGAGTGTAGCAGGGAAATGACTTCCCGCAGAGAAGTAGGGTTGGGCCTTTTTTCTTCCGGGGTGTGGAGGAGTCTTCTAGACAGAGAACTGGGACAAAGGGAGGGAATTATAAAAAGGGACTCCAGCAGGAAAAAAGGCAGGGAGGCATGATCACATACAGTGTTCAGAGCACCATGAGTAATTCAACAATGATGCAGTACAAATTTCAAGAAGGGAAAGATTAAAGATGAAGCTGGTGTTATTCTACGTGTATGTGTTTAGGACTCTCCCCTGTCATGCAAAGGAATTGGATAAATTCCACAAAGTCACATGGCATGAGCTAAGACACAGGCTTTGTTGGGAAACGTGCAAACTCACAAAGCCAAGGTCTGTAAGCAGAGGTGCGTGTAGTTCTCCAGTCTTCTCTTTTTCCCCATGGAGAAGTCTGCTAGGGTATGTGATAAACATGGCATAGGTTCTACTCCAGTGGATGGAGCCTTAGCCTATCTGGGTTTTTATGGATTAAGTGAGAGAAAATGTTCTTGTCAGCAGGAGAATATACAAGGTTGCTTAGCACAAGGCTGGATTTGAGAAAGCCAGCTGCCCTCCACCCTGGGAAATCTGGAGCAGTGGGATGTTAGAAGTTTTTATTCTAGAAGGAGGAGGCTGTGGTCATGTAGGAAGCTAGGCTTGGGTGTTACCCTCTTGTGGAACCAGAGGATTCCCTGGGTCTCAGCTAGCTGCCTGTTTGGGCAACTCATGGTGGGCCCTCAGTCTCATTTCCAGACAATATTGCCCTTTGCATATCAGACAAGCATGCAAAGGCCAAATAATAAGGGTTTTATTGCCATGTTAAGTAGTTTTGCTTTTAACTGGTTAGGCAATAGAGACCACTAAGAAATTCTGAGTGGCAACTTGCTCAACATGATTGCACTTGCAGATTAAAAAGAACAGTCCAGTAGCAGTGTGGAGGTTAGACTGGAGGGGTGTGAGACCAGAGGCAGAGAAATGAATAAAGCTAAAGAAAAAGAAGAGGAAGCTTGAGCCAGGACATTGACAGAACATGAAAAGGAAAAGATATGGGAGATATTTGGAAGTAGAATCAACAGGCTTTCCGGCTAACAACTAGATGTGGGATAAAAGTTACAGGAGATTGCAGGACCAATCAAGGATAACTTCCAGGTTTCTAGCTTAGAAATCTTGGTAGATAGAGGTGCCATTAATCAAGAAGAGGGATATGGGAATGAAGGAGAACAGCCGAAGATTTAAAAAGGAAGATGATGAATTTCCATCTTGGAAATGTTGAGTTTGATGTCCTTGGGACACCCATGAGGTTGTGTCCATATGCAGTTGGATTTATGGGTTCAGATCTCTGCAGGAAGACCTTGCCTGGAATATAGATTTGAGAATCTCCAGAATATACGTGTAGGCTGAAGGTTATGATGGGGGAAGAAACTGTACATGAGTGTAAGTATAAGCTCCCCCACAAAACTGCCAGAATAGTGACACTGAGTTATTATGGCAGCCCCAGCCCAAGGTCAAGAGGAGCAACTCAGTGAATCTTACGAAAAGGCTTAGAATCCTCTAGAGTTCGTGGAAAAAAGTACTTCATTTGGGAAGCGACCACCAGTGACAGAACAACGAAGAGAATGCTCTAGTTCTCCAAATTACTTATCATCATGGATTAAGAAAAAAACAGTAATGACAATTCTTCCTACTGCTTCTGAGAGTCTATTTTGAGTCAGATAGGTGCTTTTTACATATTACCTCACTTGACTCTCACAACATCTCTGTTAGGTAGTTTCATTAGCTTCATTTTATTGAAGAAGATACTGACATTCAGAGAGATTACTTCACTTGCCTAAAGTGACCAGTTAGTAAATGGTAGAACTGAGATTTGCATCCAGAACACCATCAACAGTGCACCTTTCACTATGGTCTAAGCGTGGGGTAAAAATTCATCCCTGAAATGCTTTGTGTCAACTTCATGGTGGAGAAAGCACCAGCCCAAGGACCTGGCATCAAGTCTTGGCAGTGCCTAGGTTGGCTGTTTGCCATTGGGTGCACCCCTTACCCTCTCCGAGAGGGGAAGTTCTCAGAAAATGACTGCAAGGAACATAGGGCAGGGGCTGGCACATAAAGTCACAACAAGATCAGGTAAAGAGAGGGAATATGGCCAGATCAGGAGCTGAGAAAGAGGCCTGCAGGGTAGCATACTTATCCCAGAGCCATCCACCCATTTCAGAAAATTCAGATTGAAGTTACTATTAGGGCAGCCTCAGGGAGGAAAAGACTGCACCAAAGAGCAGCCTTCTATGTGCCAGGGGATGGGTGGGTATTAATGTCTCCCTCCTCATCCCCCAGCAACAGTGTAGAGCTGGCTGGACATCTTGATAAAGGATTCCCCACCTAGCACTGTCCCATGAGCCTTGCTTCATCACGGTGCTGGATGCAGGGCAGGGGAAAGCGTACTTTCCTTGCTGCGGGCCCTGGGCTGGTGCTGGCTTCCATCTTAGTGGTGCTAGGCTGTCTGTTTCATGTAGTCTTCAGTGGCCTCCCTGTCCTTCACATCCTATTTCTTGATGACCGTCTCTGGGTTCACCGCAAATAGATTCATGGTTTTCCAACGGCAAAACAAACATGAGAACAGCTCAGTAGTTAGAGGACCTGTGTTAAAATGGAAGTTTACGACACGTCTCTCTGGTCAGGAAAGCACCAGGTGTATGTGAGTTACACTAAGAACAAGCTGCACCTGCCATTAGAATGTCTGTAATACATGCAGAGAGATGGTAAAGACTTCAGCTATGAACCCGAATGGTGGTGATCATTGTGCTGATCACTGGTAGTAATTAATGATGACGATGATGATGACTAACATTTAATGAGCACTATGTGTCACACACTGTTCTATGTGCCTTACATATAGAGATGACTCTTCATAACCTACTCCTGTAATGTAGGGGTAACCATTATCACTGTAAAAAGAGGCACAGAAAGGTGAGATAACTTACTCAGGGCCACACAGCTAGTAAGTTTTAGAACCTGGATTGGTACCCAAGGCTGTCTTTTGCTTAGAGCTTAGGCTCTAAACCTCTCTGCTAAGCTATTATTCCAGTGTACAAACTACATGTTATGGGTCAAATTGTGTCCTCCAAGAAGACATTTTCAAGTCCTAACACCTGGTACCTGTGACTGTGACCTTATTTGGATATAGGGTCTTTTATTGCAGATGTAATCAAGTTACAATGAGATCATATTAGAGTAGGGTGGGTTCTAACAAATATGGCCTTTAATCTTAGAAGAGAAAAGGAAAGACACATACATAGAGTGGAGACAGCCATGGGAAGATGGAGGCAGAGACTGGAGTTATGCTGTAGAAGCCAAGGAATGCCTGGGGCTACCAGAATCTGGAAGAAGCAAGCAAAGATCCTTCTCTGGAGGATTCGGGGGAAGCAAGTCTCAGCCAAACCTCCAGAATGTCAGAAAACAAATTTCAGTTGTTTTAAGTCACCTGACTTTGGCATTTTGTTATGGCAGCCCTGAGAAACAAATCTGCTGCATACCAGTCACAAAAGTGGGGAAGACATCTTCGCAGGGCCCATGCTCCAATGGCTCCGTGCAGGCCAATGTGGTTTATACCTCCATTTCCAGGGTTCTCTACATGCTTGTATCTAACATTTATTACATTTACAGTCTACAAAGCATTTTTACATATCCTACCTGTGATTGTCATAACCATCAGGGCAGATGCTACCGACAGTCGAAAAGCTTTTTAAAACTATACTTTATTTTTATTATTTATTTATATTTCAATAATTTTTGGGATACAGATGGTTTTTGGTTATGTGAGTGAGTTCTTTAGTGGTGAATTCTGAGATCTTAGTGTACTCATCACCTGAGCAGTGTATGTTGTACCTAAAATCTTTAGGCTTTATTTTTTTGGAGTAGTTATAGGTTTACAGCAAAAATGAGTGGAAAGTATAGAGATATACCCATCTACTCCTGCCCTCCACACATGCACAGTCTCCTCCACTATCAACTTCCCCTGACAGAGTAGTACATTTGTCACAATTGGTGAATCTACACTGACATATCTTTCTCACCCAAAGTCCACAGTTTACATCACGGTTCACTCTGGGGTTGTACAGTCTATGTTTTGACAAATATATAATGATATGTACTCATCATTATAGTCTCATGCTCTCCCCACTACCCCGGTAACCACTAATCATTTTACTGTCTCCATAGTCTTGCCTCTAGAGTTCAGGGGAAGGAGTACTTCACTGGGGAAGAGGTCACCAATGACAGAACAATGAAGTTAACACTCTAGTTCTCTTAATCACTTATGTCCTGGATTAAGGAAAAAAATATTAATGGTAGCCATAATTCCTCCTACGGGTTCTGAGAGTCTATTTTGAGTCAGGTAGGAGGTTTTTTTTTTTTTCATATTATTAATACCTCACTTGACTCTCACAACATCCCTTGCCTTTTTCAGTATGCCATGTATTTGGGATCTTACAGTATGTAGCCATTTCAGATAGGCTTCTTTCACTTAGTAATATGCAGTTAAACTTCCCTCCTGTCTTTTCATGGCTTGATATTACATTTCTTTTTTGCACTGAATAGTATTTTATTTTCTGGATATCCTGTAGTTTATTTATCCATTCATCCACTAAAGGACATCTTGGTTACTTCCAAGTGTTGACAATTATGAATAAAGATGCTAACAACATCCATGTACAGGCTTTTGTGTGGTCATCCGTTTTCAAGTTGGTATTTGGGTAAATACCAAGGAGTGCAATTGCTGCATCATATGGTGAGAGGATGCTTAGTTTTGGAAGGAATTGCCAAACTTTATTCCAAAGTGGCTGTAACAAATACAGTTTTTATTTGGTGGATGAGCAAAGGGTTCATGGAGGTGAATAAATTGGTCTAAGACTGGACAATATGCAGGGACTTCTACCCAATGTCTTCCTGTGTTGCTTCTCACCCAATGCTCAGCCTAAGCAGGAGCCCGGAGGCCGGGCCAAAGGTTCTGACCTGAAGATATCACACTGGGTTCTAGGTTTATTGGTCACATTTGGGACCCTTACTCTATTCCCACAAACCTGTTCCACCCACAGCTTTCCTCATTGCAGTTGAGGGGAACTCTACCCTTCTAGTTCTGTAGGTTAAAAACCCGGAGTCAGCTTCAATCTCTTTTCTTCTTTCATGCCCTATATTTATTCTTTCAAAAAATCCTGAAGACTCTTTCTTCAAAATGTATCCAGATTCTGAACCTTTAGTGCTGCCACCTTAGTTCCAGCAATTATTAGTGACGGTGTTAACTATCACCATATCTTCCCATGTACTAAGCACTGTGTCTTCCACTTACAATTTTATACATCTGATATTTGGAAGAATTTTACACAGACTAGCTTCTGAATCTGTACATTTCAAACCTTAGTTTTCCTCTCCTACCCACATACTTCCAAGGCCAGGTGCTGCAGAACACTTTCATATCAGATGCCACTTCCAGTGCGACTTCCTGCCACGGTGCCAGGTGAGTTGGCACGGTGGATGGCAGTATTCCCAGAAGCCATTTTTTACACCAGGATGGCAGGAAAGACCGTGAATCACATAAGTATATTCACCAAACTCAAACTAAATGTATCTCCAATTCGTTTCCTCCTTAGCTGGATCCCCAAAATTCTCCTTGTCCCTCCAACAGGAGGGGAAATGTAATAGAGGTGAAGTTGGAATGCAAAGAAACAGAACTCTTGACCAATGGCAATTGCAATATCTTGTTTTTGAAAATTTTACACATTCTGTGGTTAAGTTTCTCCCATGCCTTGGAAAACACCTTTGAAACTGAAGGGACCCAAAGCTTACCTTTCATTAGCTTCATGGTAAGTCAGCTTCTGGTATATTTTAAATTGCAACCTGATCCTTTCCCCCAGACCTCCCTATTCAACTTATCTGCTTTTCCTGTTGTCATAGCACCTCCATCCTTTAGGTACTGTATAAATTATCTATTATATCTGTCTTCGGTAGAATATAAGCTTCATGAGGGCAAGAATCTTTGCTTGTTTTGTTCACTGATGTTTCTCAAGTGCCTAGAACAAGGCCAGGTGCATGGTAGGTGCTCCATAAAGATTTGTGGATAAATAAATACAATAAATAATGCATAAAAGAGGGAATGAACCAAAGGTAATCTAGGATCAGAATTGTGATGATCTAGGACTTCTAAATTTAAAACTTTGAGTTCTATTCCAGACTCATTTCCACTTAACCTTGGCCACGTCAATGAACCTTTCTGGGCCTCTGCCTTCTCGTGTATGAAATTAGGTGCTTATGTATTCATTTAATTAATATCCATTGCAACCCAACTGTGGTCAAGGCATTCAAAGATACTTCCTTGCATTCAAGTGGTACCACTCAAAACGCAGAATTCAGCGGCATCAAAGTCCAACCTCTTCCAAGCCCCGCCCACCTCACATCCATCTTTAGGCCCCGCCCCGATTCGGTTCAGCCCGCCCCCAGTGTTGAGGCACCACCTTTCCTCGCTGCAGTCATCCAATAGCCAAGATACACGGCTAGGTGATTTGCGAGCAGGAGTTAGGTGTCCTCTTGGCGCCTGACCAGAGTCGGGAAATTCGGCTTCTCTTGAGTAGTCCCTTCCCCGAGTTGGCCCCAAGGTATGCGGGGTCACTCGCTGCTCGACGTTCCCTCCAAAGGGTCGGACAAGGCTCAGGAGCCCTGTCGCTGCCCTCCCTAGGAGCCCTGGGTCTTCACTGGCCGAGGTGCCCGCCCCGCGGCATTCTGGGAGTGGTAGTTTTCTTCCTTCAAGTTCCTTCCTGGCTGGCCAGTGCCCAAGACTAGCGAGACTACGATTCCCAGACGCCCAAGCGAATCGCCGGTCACGTGGCCGCAAGGACGCGGGGCCGGTGGGCGGGGGCCGGCAGGTGCTCCGCTGCCGTCTGTGACATCCAGAGCCGGCTGGCCGCTAGGTCCCCGGAGACCCCGCCATGTTACGCGCGGGCGCCGTGGGGGCGCATCTCCCCGCGTCCGGTTTGGACATCTTCGGGGACCTGAGGAAGATGAACAAGCGCCAGGTGACGGAGGCGGGTGGTGAGCGCGCCCAGGCCGGGACCAACTGTGCTTGCGGGGAGTCGGGGCTTCCAGTGCAGGGCTTCGGGAAGGGCAGTTCCCAGTGACTGCGGCCGGGCAGCCACCCGAAGCTCCCGCGCTGGGCTCTCAGGCCCTGGGTTCTACGCCCACGTGTGGGCATGGGTGTGCACTTCCTTGTCCTGACAAGAGCACAATTAGGGGAGGGTGTAGGAAAGGGGAGAATAGAAACCCCGTGCTTTGGAATGTCAAATATGGATGAGAAAGCCACAGCCACGCTTGTGGGAGAGTTGACTATGTGAGCGACAGCTGTTTGCGCGTATTTGAAGGGCCACCCGGTGAAGAGGGAACCGACTTCTCTGTGGGGCTTCAGAGGCCTGACTGCCGGCGGGTGGAAGTGGCAGAAAGGCAGGCGAGAGGGAAGAACTTTCCTACAATGGGAGCTGTCCAGCGATGCCTCCCAAAGCAGCCTCTTTCCAACCTGGGCAGTTGTTTTTCCCCTGACCGTGGGTCGGGACTCAATAATGCTCATTGTGCCTAGAGAGCTCACAAGCCGTGCGCAATCATTGTGGACTCAACCCGTGTTTCCAGCGGGATTCCAGAAGCCTTCTCTAACTTCCAAGATGCCATCATTCTGGCCGCACTATGAATATAGGAGGCAGTGTAGGGTCTTTGGGCAGCTGGGGTGGTTGAATTCCCTCTCCTTTCTGAGAAGACCTCAGAGGAAAACGTTCCTCTTGCTCTCTCCTTAGCCACTTATTGGCCATCATCACTGTCTTTGGGTCCTTATCTCTTCACTATAAGGTTAAGAGTGAGTAGGGATTGGAAAGGAAGCCCTCTCAGTCAGGAAAAATAGGATTATGTAAGCTTCTAGGTAGAGAATTTGGGGGACCTGTAGGGCCTAAATATCACGGTGGATACTAATGCCACTATTACTACTAATAAATTGTGCTAAGAAAAATGGGACCTTCCAACCAAGGGATTTTGATTGTCTTTGAACATGGTATTAATCCTCATTATTTTGAGGGCATCCAGTTTCATTTGCTCCATCAGTTGAGATGTGGGGTGGTGCCCACGGGAGGTCACAACTACCCCCTTAGGCATAAGTGTTTTTTCCCCTCTCACTCTCCTCCCCCTCCCCCTCCCCCAAGTAAAATTTCAGACTAGTGCAGTCGTGTGGGAAAGTTTGATAATTTCTATTTCATCAACCGTGTTTAGGATGTGGTAGTGTCTAGGTGTGCACAGCTGATATACTCCTGTTTCTGGAAGATGAGTTGTAGTAGAGATTATCACTAGCTTAAAAAAGTAACTGCTAATGTCCTGAGCATTGATGCTGTTCACAAGAATGCCCTCCAGGAAGTAGAGCTTTGTTTAAAAATTTAGACTTAATGGCTGGGTTTTTAAAATGTCTCTAAAATTAGTACTGATCTACTGATGGCTGTAATTGCAGACTGTCAGAAAAGGCCCTCTGATGAGTGTATTGATCCCTAAACCACTTTGCCCTTTGAAAGATCAGTGTGTTTTTTGCTCTCAATGATAAGGCCTGCCAGCAGCTGGCTGTATTGCCTGTTTTGCTAGTCTTCTAATTAAAATTCAGCAAGCTCAAATCTACTGCTTCTCAGTACTTTTTTAAAAAGCTTTGTCCGTTTGCTTTTTTTTTTTTTTTTTTGTTCCTCTTCTTCCCTCCAAAATAGCATCTTATGACACCTTGTCAGGCCTGCATGCTCTACCAGTCTTGAAAGCAGGACCTTCTTTCTCTGCCACCCCTGCTTACTATTAAAGCAGGACCCACATGCAAGACAAGGGCTCTTTGTTTCTGCAGTGAGGAAGAGAGGAGGAAATACAGCTACTGGCAGTGCTGCTGCTGTCAGCCAGAATATTTGGTCTGAAATGTTTGCTTAAAACTCTTAGACATTGGCTGTTTCATCTTTGGTTGACGATGACTGAGTGTGGACTTACTTCTACACTTTGTATGCGCATTAAGTGCTGAGCATACAAAGTTGGTAGGCAAAGGTGAACAACAACAAAAGCACCCGTGAAACGTGGTGGTGGTTTTGTTTTTTTTAGACCCCAGTCAGCTTGTCAGGAGTTCAGTCAAAATTACTTTTCTGGATTCCAGGATTTTAAGCCTAGAATCTGATTAGTAGGTTTCTTAAAGTTAAGGTGTTGCAAGTATTATCTGTGGTTTCTTAGTTTGATTTTTAGATTTTTGTGTATTTGGGCATTTCCTTGGCAGATAGATGGTTTGCTCAAAGGACGTTTTTTTGAGGAATTGATTTTGCTTCCCCTTACTGAACTTTTCAAGCTTGGGAAATTATACGGAAAATATATTCTTGGTACGAGGTCTTTACTGGATAAGTGGCAAGATTTTATAATTTGCTTTTATCAGGGTGGAGCCAGATGGCTTGAAACCTTGTCTAAAAACGGCAATCTTTGTTTAAAACCATGGTTTGGGGCTTTCCTAATTGGATATGTAATTCATTATGAAACAGTGGTTATTTATCAAGTCCTTTAAGTCAGGCAGAGCAGCTGGGGAGGTTTTTGAATGTGAATTCCAGTGAACAACTTCTGCTTTAGCGTGACGTGACTTGTAAGGCTGATTTTACTTTAGAAGCAGTGTGTTGTTGTTGTTGTTGGTCACTCAATATTTATTGAATGAAGACATGAATTTTTTAAATCTCTTCTAAATGCTCACTTCTTTGCATTCTTAAATATTTGCTTTGTGATTTTTGATTTTTTCCGTTATGCTCTTTGAGCTTATGGTGAAATGGTGTAAAGACTTTGATTGTTTCATGGCAACTTTCTGGTAAATATTCTTCATTTGATGAGGGATAAAGGACTACATATTGGGTGCAGTGCACACTGCTCCAGTGACAGGTGCACTAAAATCTTAGAAACGACCACTAAAAAACTTAATCCATGTAACCAGAAGAAGCAGTGGTTTAACATATTATAGCCCAACACTTTGACAATGTCTGCTTAGCACTCCAGTTTCATTTTTCAGTCTCCTGGGAATATAATGATAGTTTCATAATTTGCTATTGACATAGTAGCCAAGTTGCTTTAAAAAATGGTGTGTAGGCCGAGTGCAGTGGCTCATGCTTGTAATCCTAGCACCTTGGGAGGCCGAGGCGGGTGGATCATTTGAGGTCAGGAGTTTGACACCAGCCTGGCCAACATGGTGAAGCCCTGTCTCTACTAAAAATATAAAAATTAGCCGGGTGTGGTGGCGCACACCTATTATCCCAGCTACTCAGGAGGCTGAGGCAGGAGAATCGCTTGAGCCAGGGAGGCGGAGGTTGCAGTGAGCAGAGATCATGCCATTGCACTCCAGCCTGGGCAACAGAGTGAGACTCCATCTCAAAAAAAAATAAAAAAGGGTGTAACTTTAATGTTGAATTATATTTATGTTCCTATTTTGATTTATTGCACCAAATACACTAACAATTATCTTAATTCACTTATGTCCTCACTTTCAGTTGTATCCTTCATAATTGCATCAAATTACCTATTGTTACAGTTTTAACATTAGCAAGAGACAGTTTTGAGCTCTGCTTTTCCTACCTTACATCAGTCAGAATACATTTTCAGAATAGAGAATAGTTTAAAGAAGAAAAGTCAATGACTCATAATTTCACTATCCTAAAATAGCCTCTCTTAGCATCTTGGGGCATCTCTTTGTGTTTGTTTTATCGTTTGGTGAGCTCCTACTGCAGCTTACATTTTTCACTCAACATACTGTGTTTGGTCGTGTCATTAAACTTCCTTTTTATTTTCCTCCCCTAACCGAACCCGCTTTCTCCTCCACTCCCATTGAGTTCTTTATGCATTGTTTTAAATAGTGGACTAATCTGCCATTTTCTTTTCCTTTTCTTTTTTTTTTTTTTTTTTTTTGAGATGGAGTCTTGCTCTGTCACCCAGGCTGGAGTGCAGTGATGTTATCTCGGCTCATTGCAACCTCCACCTCCCGGGTTCAAGAGATTCTTGTGCCTCAGCCTCCCGAGTAGCTGGGATTACAGGCGCATGTGCCACCATGCCTGGCTAATTTTTGCATTTTTAGTAGAGTTGGCGTTTCACCATGTTGGCCAGGCTGGTCTTGAACTCCTGAGCTCAGATTATCTGCCCACCTCGGCCTCTCAAAGTACTGGGATTACAGGCATGAGCTACACTGCACTCGGCCCCATTTTCTATTCAGTTATTTCCCTATTGTTGCTCATTTATTGCCTTTTCCACATTATTAGAATTAAGGCTGTAATGAATGTCTTTGGGCCATAATTCTCAACCTGCACTCACCATTAAAGATGGTTATTTTATCACTATTTATTCAACAAATTGAATACTTAACTTTTTGCCAAGCCTGTGTTGAATCTTGAGGATACAGCTATGAGCAAGGCTGAAATGATGCCTCCTTTTGTGGAATGTAAAGTCTAGTACAAAAGACACATTAGGTAATTACATGCTTAATTATGATGCTGATGAATGATATCAAGAAATACAGGATGCAGTGAGAATATGTAATAGGAAGACCTAGGCCGGCCAGAGTGGAGGTTGGCAAACCCCATTGCACCACCTGTTTTTGTAAAGTTTTATTGGCACACAGCCATGCTCTTTCTTTTACATATTGTCTATGGCTGCCTTCCTACTACACTGGCAGGGCTGAGTAGTTTCAATGAGACTACATGACCCGTAAACATAAAGTATTTACTGTCTAACCCTTTACACAAAAAGTTTGCTGATTTCTGGTCTAGCCGGTCAGGGCAGGGTTCTGTTGGGCACTGGCATTTAAAGGTGGATGTAGAGGTGAGTGTTGGTAAACTGAGGGGTCCAGGGAGGGAGCCTTCTGGATGAAGGCCCTGGGGTGGAAAGAAGCATGTGAGGTGGAAGCATGGACGGTACCACCAGTGCAGCTGGGGTGAGGCGAGCTTCAGCAGCTGAAGTGGGGCTGGGGGGATATATCAGACAGGGCGTTAGAGGCCATATTGTAGTTTAGTCTTCATCCTCAGAGTACTGGAATATAATCAAAGGGCTTTAGGCAGGGCGTAGACATGACCAGGTGACCAGATGTGCATTTGAAAACCAGTACAGTCAAGCACCATATAACGATGTTTCTGTCAATGATGGACCACATACACGATGGTGGTCCCATAAAATTATACCATATTTTTACTCTGCCTTTTCTATGTTTAGTTACACAAATACTTAGCAGTGTGTTACAGTCGCCTGTAGTATTCAATCTAGTAGCAAGCTGTACAGGTTTCTAGCCTAGGAGCAATAGGCTACACCGTATAGCTTAGGGGTGTAGTGAGTGACACCATCTGGGTTCGTATAAGTACACTCTATGATGTTCAGACAACAATAAAATCACCTAACAACACATTTTTCAGAATGTGTCTGTCATCAAGTGGCGCATGACTGCCCTGATTGTAGCACAGAGAATGGATCGGAAGAGGTGTGCATGGGCATCAGGAGACCTGTCATGAGGCTGTCACAGCAGCCTGATGGGCCCCATTGGTGATATTATGAGAGTGGCAGCAGTGGGAATAGAGAGAACTGTACAAACTCCAGACATGTTTGGAAAGCCAGAATGTATAGAATGAATGGGTACGGGGTGGCTCCAAACAGCAGGGCAATAATAATGTCATTTGCTGAGAGAAGGATCACTAGCACTGAAAGCTTTTGGAGAAGGTAAGTTTAATTTTGACATGTTGAGCAGGAGGTGTCTTTAAAGACATCTGGGTGAAAATGTCAGGTAGGCAGTTGGAAGTCTCTGAATTGGGAGTAGTTAGCATGATGGGACCAATGCCAGCATTCAGGTAGAGGAGGAGGTTCAGGTGGAGGAGGAGCAACTGGCAGGAAGACAAGAAAGTGGTCAGAAGTGGATGGCATGCCATTCTGGAAGGCAGGGGCCAAGGGTTTGAAGAAATGATCATGTGTGTTGAGAGCTGCTGGAAGGTCAGGTAAGGTGAGGGCCGACAGTTATCCTTTGGATTTAGTGAGCATGTGACTGATTATGTAGGTTGAGGACTGAATATAGATGGTGAAGAAGGGGAGCAACTTGGGGTAGACACTGTTTTGAGAAGAGCTGTGAAGGAGAAGAGAGAGTGTGAAAGCTGGAGGAGGATGTGAGGTGGAGGAAGGGTTTGCGATGGGAGAGTCTTTAGCTGATGGGAGGAGGAGCCGTGATTCAACTTTCACTGCACCTCAGAATCACCCCACCCCTCCCAGCGATCCAGCTGATCTGGGATGGACTTTCCAGGGCTTCCCCGATGATTCTAAGGTGCAGCCAAGGTTGAGAACCAATGGTATAGAGCAGTGGTTCTCAGCTGTGATTCCCACGCCAGCAGCTTTCGTGTTGCCTGGGAATGTGTCTGAAGTGCATTCCTCAGGCATCGCCAGCTGATCCTAGTGCACACTGATGCTTGCACGCTGCCGCTGTGAAGAACGGTCCATACACCCAGAAGTCAGAACCACATAGAACCACCTGGGAAGTCTCTATTTGAACTTCCTGAGTGTCTCTTTCAGCCTGACTTTTCCAGGCCTTATGTATTTATTTATTTATTTATTTATTTTTTGTGTGATGGAGTCTTGCTCTGTCGCCCAGGCTGGAGTGCAGTGGCCGGATCTCAGCTCACTGCAAGCTCCGCCTCCCGGATTTACGCCATTCTCCTGCCTCAGCCTCCTGAGTAGCTGGGACTACAGGTGCCCGCCACCTCACCCGGCTAATTTTTTTTGTATTTTTTAGTAGAGACGGGGTTTCACCATGTTAGCCAGGATGGTCTTGATCTCCTGACCTCGTGATCTGCCCGTCTCAGCCTCCCAAAGTGCTGGGATTATAGGCTTGAGCCACTGCACCCAGCCGGCCTTGTGTATTTTAAACTGTATTTAAACTGTGTTTAAAACTGTATTTTAAATTGTACTCAATGCTCAAAAAGAATTCATACCACCACATCCATCTCAGTTAAAATTAAATTTGGATAGTGGAGGAAAATGATGTTGCCCAGAGCCATGTGATCCAGGTCCTCACTCCAAACTTCATTCAAAAGGATGTTCTGGAAAGCTGGTAGGGAGCTAAGGTGGGATCTAACTTGTCTAACAGCACTGCCTCCAAAACACTAAAACTATATTAATAGCAAGGAGGTTTTAGAAGTTATCAGTGACTCCAGGATATGCCCGGGAAAGGAAACAAGATCAGCCAAATACTAGAAGCTGGAAAACAGATGGAAGAATGGGAACTGGCACAGCCAGAGAAAGCCAGGATCTGAGCGGCACTGGGGGAAGCTGTGGCTCTTCAGGTTTGTGAGGCAGAGATAGTCCTCAGAGACCCAGGAATTGGTGTCCCCAGAACTGGAGGCGAAGGGGAGATGGGGCTGAAATCAATTTGATTGGGTAGAAAAGCACAGAAGCAGTGAGACCCCTCGCTCTCCTGTCTTCCACCCAGAGGCCTCACCTTCCTCAGCAGAGCTCTGGGAGTTCATTCCCTGGAGAGGGGAACAGAAATCTCTGGAGGAAGAGCTGCCAGGCCTGGTAGGGTTGTGGCTCCCACCCTATAAGTGACTGTGCACACTGCATGCTGAGGGTAGAAAAACAGAAATGAGGGGTGAAGGACCTGACAGAACATGGGTCCTGAGGTATACACAGAGGTGAGCACAGGTGCCAGGAGAATAGGCACCTGCGGCCCGGTGGAAGGGGGTCATTGAACCAGTGGGGATAGACCCACGTGAGGATAGAGCCATTTTGGTTCCAGGGTGTGTTGCTGAGAGTGGGTGGCCCCAGTGGAGGGAAGATCTTTGGAGATGTGGATGGGGGCCCAAGAATTGAGATAGCACAGTGTTGATGGACCACCCACCTGGCTCTGCAGATCACCCCAACAACTGCAGGGGTTGTGAAGAGGAAGATTGAGGCAGGTACCAAAGTAAGGAGCCTCCCTGGCAGGCGGTGCTGGCGATGCCATGACGGGCTTTGATTTTGAGTGGTCCTAGCCACAGCAGCGTTAGTCCCTGTTGTGCCTGGAAGGAAGGCGGATGTTTGGGCTGATGGGTCAGCTCCAGCCTAACAGGGTGTTGGCACATGGGCAGGTGTTGTTTTCTCCTTTAGTCACTAGGAGTTGGCAGGTGCAGCAGGGAGCTGTCAGCAAGGAAGAGCCTGTGCTTCAGCTCGTGCCATGCTGCAAGGAGCGAGGCAAGCCCGGTGGGTCTAAACGCAGTGGTCTGAGGTAGAGTGGGTGGGCTTCTACCTCCTTCTCAGAGCTGATATAACTAGTGCTTATGCCCTAACTCGTGTGACCCGCCCACCTGTACTCTTTTTGTTTTGTAACGGAGTCTCGCTCTGTCGCCCAGGCTGGAGTGCAGTGGTGCGATCTCGGCTCACTGCAAGCTCCGCCTCCCGAGTTCATGCCATTCTTCTGCCTCAGCCTCCTCCCAAGTAGCTGGGACCACAGGCGCCTGCTGCTATGCCTGGCTAATTTTTTTTTCTATTTTTTAGTAGAGACGGGGTTTCACTGTGTTAGCCAGAATGGTCTCGATCTCCTGACCTCGTGATCTGCCTGCCTCAGCCTCCCAAAGTGCTGGGATTATAGGCTTGAGCCACTGTGCCCAGCCCCACCTGTGCTCTTAACCAAATATTTGTTATTTACCTTTTAAAACATTTATGAAAACTTTAAACATTAAGATGTTTAGAGTTTCTGTTCACTGATTTTAAAATGTCATTTTTAGATGCAGGATGATCTCATTGCCAAGCACTATAGGACTCGGAAGCTTCCGTTTGAGGCTAAACGTAGTTCTAGGTGAATCCACAGTGTGCGGATCTGGGTGAGACCTGTGCTCACCATGCTGCACTGTGTCTGGGAATGGTCTTCATCGGGAGGCTCTGGTGGCAGGCCTTGAGTAGCGGAACTCTCTAGGGTACAAGGCGCTGGGAAATCCCGAAGAGGTGATGAGGGCCTCCTTGAGGCTTTAACAAGACAGGCCTCACAGATTGCTCTTTTTTTCCTCCCCTCTCTCTCACTTAAGGAGAGAGATTTGCCAGGCTCTTTCCAGGGACAAAAGTTGAAATACTGCAGAATTTTGTACCTTGTGTTAGTTTCCTGTCCTAAAATCGTGTCTTTGGAAAAGTTTGATAAGTGCATCTCCAGCTTCAGGGTGGTGGGTCTTCTGCTATTGGTTTTCACTGTGGTTCCTCTTTTTCATTCCAGCTCTATTACCAGGTTTTAAACTTCGCCATGATTGTGTCTTCTGCCCTCATGATATGGAAAGGCTTGATCGTGCTCACCGGCAGCGAAAGCCCCATCGTGGTGGTGCTGAGGTAGGTCCCCCAGGCTGGCCTCCAGCCAAAGCCTCCATCACAAGGCTGCCCTGGGTCTGAGGAGCGGGGCAGCCTAAAGTGAAAACCTGTATGACAGCTGAAATTCAAGATTTTAATTGGATAAATTATTAGTCTTTATTGATACCTATTTTGAGAATGTTTCTTTTTTTCTGGCTTTTGAAAAATCTTATCTTTCTTAGTAGACATTTTAGAGCTTTAACCATGTTGATGCTCGTGCACTTCAAATGACAATTTAATAATATGGTATTCATGCATTATTTCTATACAAATTGATTTTTAAACATAACTAAAAATGTTACTTCATTTTCTTTGTACCAAACAGGCAGGGCGTCTGTATCCCCAGTGCGTAGCATTGTGTCTAGTATTTTTTTCAAGCTTCTTCAGTAATACTGGTGTATTGATGGCTACTATCTTCTTGAGACTATGATGCTTATAACAGTACAGCATGTTTATTTTAGAAAAGTTACCACTAGAGTTAACTTCACACAGCCATAAAGCCATCCAAGGGGAAAAACTTCACATCAATTTGAAATCAAATGGCCGTGTTTGGGAACTAGTAGGTGCTTCAAGATGCTGTCTGTCTGGCGTGTCTTAGATCATCAAATCTGTTGTTTTCAAGGTGGCATGGTGGGCTGTGGCAGTAACTTGGGCAGAGTCACAGCTTACCAGTACAGGAGCCGAGGCCAGAACATAGGGCTCTTAGCTCCCATACCAGTGCCCTTTCCCTCCACCGGGCCTTGCCACCACCTTGTGGGGCCATAGCCGTGATCCACGCCCCACCAGGCCGCCCTCATGTGCTTGGCCAAGGGGCACACTTCTAGAGATGGAGTTTTCATGAATTTAGAAGACTGAGGACAGCCTAGCTCACAGCAGAGCTGTGCGACCTCCGACCCACTCGTGTTCACACTGTGCTTTAGGGAGGCCCCTAGCGTTGGGGTGGGTAGATTAGGAGTGGGGAGAAGGGAAGTACACTCATGGATTCAGGAAAGCTGAGCCTTGCTTCACATGTAACAGTTCCTCGCTTACGTGTTTTATGTGGTTACACTTCCTGGTAAGAGTTCATGTGAAGGAAGGATTTTAAGGCTTTTTTTTTTTTTTTTTTAAAGAAGAAGGAATTTAAAACCTCAAATTTAGATGGACCCTCTCCTTTAACAGACAAGGAACCTGAGGCCCAATGAGGCCAGGCCTCAAGCATCTCCCAGTAACTTTTGGCAGAACCAACACTAGATCTGAGATTTCCTGGCCTTCGTCAGATTTCACAGACACACTTTCACACAGGAGCTGGTGTGGAATTGCTGCACTTAGGGACGGTTTTTTTTTTAAAGCATTCTTTGTAATGGTAAAGCAATTTGGTTTGTCAACATAAACCAGTGACATCCCTAAGGGATGTGTGGTTTTGGGGGGAATCTGGCCCATGAGGAAAGCAAGTAGACATTGATATTAGTGAAACGTTGAAAAGAACTGCTCTCCTGATAGGACATGATAGTGACCCTTGATGTCCACCCTCAGGACACCTATGGCCTCTGTCGTCTGTGCAGGGATCTTTTCCCAGCTGCAGTTCTCTTACACCGTTACTTTTCTATCAACATCTTCCCACTGTATCTTCAGGAATTTTGTTGAAGGAGTAAAGATGAGGCCACAGATGAAGAAATTATCTTAAGCATTTTAGCTTTTTTTTTTTTTTAACCCTGAAACAATTACGTTTTATTTTCAGAAGAAGACAAAATAGAATTTCATATTGGGGGACAGAACAAACTCAAATTTGTTGACTGTGATGTTTTCTCTTAAGTCAGTTGTATTTCTAGCCCTTTTCCCCTGTCATTCAGATTGGCTGATTTTGAATGCTTCATCCATGACTATACTTAGTGGCACTGGTTTGACAGGCTGCATTTCTCCTTGCCACCTTCTGCACCTGCTGAGATGTTCGAGGTGGGCCAGGCTGGAAGGAAGGAGGGCAAGCTTCCCAAACTCTTGTTGGGAGCCACGGTTTTCTTTGTTTCTGCTAGAGCTCCATGGAGCTTCAGTGGTTCATTCTCCTCAGGTTCTTCCTGCTCAGCAGCCGTTACTCGTCCTTGGTTGCACAGCCCCCTGTGTTTCTAGGTCTTATTCTCTCATGTATTAAAGCAAAGAATTAGCACACACATATGTGTGTGTGTGTGTATATATATATAATATATATATATATAATGAACTTTTCAAATTTTATCTTCCAGCATATTGCAATTTACTTTGAATCCACCAAAGATTTTGGCACAGGTTTAAATTGGTATCATGTGGAATTGTTTATTGACTTCCACAATAACCCAGTCCATGTTTGTTAGAATTGGGCTTTTGTAGAATATGGTGGAATTCTCCACCATGTTCTCCTGCTGCTGCAGGAGGCAAAGGACTTGGGTTCCCGTTTTGTCCCAGCCTCAGTTTGGCATCAGGGTGGGTCGTGCTCCCCAAGTGCTTTCATGTGTTCCTCATTTCTTTTTTTTTTTTTTTTTTTTGAGACGGAGTCTCGCTCTGTCGCCCAGGCTGGAGGGCAGTGGCCGGATCTCAGCTCACTGCAAGCTCCGCCTCCCGGGTTTACGCCATTCTCCTGCCTCAGCCTCCCGAGTAACTGGGACTACAGGCGCCCACCACCTCGCCCGGCTAGTTTTTTGTATTTTTTAGTAGAGACGGGGTTTCACCATGTTAGCCAGGATGGTCTCGATCTCCTGACCTTGTGATCCGCCCATCTCGGCCTCCCAAAGTGCTGGGATTACAGGCTTGAGCCACCGCGCCCGGCTCATTTCTTAAGTAAGTGTTGCAGTATCCTAAGTGCTGGGGATCTGCTCTAAAACGAAAGGATTGCCCTAGATGATTAGCTGTAAGTTCTGCAGTTCTGGAGGAAAACACTACTATATTTGTAGATGCAGGACTTTTTTGAAAGCTAAAAATTGGTAGCTTTTACTTCAGAGTTGACGTTAATCCTGGTTTCTTTTCTACCTGATACCAACTGCAGAGGGTTCTGCCAGTGCTCATGACACATTAATGTCAGTAGAAGTCATTTCCTTTCGCACATGTTACTACCTTGAGCAGTCAGAAGGAAGCCGCAGTGGCTTGTTTTATAGCTCCTGAGACCTACTTGACTATTGAGTTTCACCTCTGACATGTTTATTCTGATCACCTTTTGGACACAGGGTAATGCTGATACCGACTTTGTGCTTCTTTCTAGTGGCAGTATGGAGCCGGCCTTTCACAGAGGAGACCTCCTGTTCCTCACAAATTTCCGGGAAGACCCAATCAGAGCTGGTGAAATAGTTGTTTTTAAAGTTGAAGGACGAGACATTCCAATAGTTCACAGAGTAATCAAAGTTCATGAAAAGTAAAGAGGCTTATTTCTTTTTGGTTTTGTTTTGTAAATTTTTGGTAGATTCATGGCTAATTAGAAACTAGTAAAAGCACAGGATTATGTCGTGAGTGCTGCCATTTTCTCACTGGGTGACTTTGGACCAACTGCGTAACTCTTTCTGTAGGATGAGAGCTGTGGTCGTTAAACCCACAGTAACTCACAGAGTGATTATGAGAATGAAGTGAACTAATGTTTACTAAAGCAATTCAGAAACTTAAATTGCTGCACAATTGTAAGGTGTGATATATTATGACATGGTAGTTATTTGAAGGAGTTCAAAGAAAATCAAGTCACACTGCAACAGAGGACGGTTTTGATACGAAAATTATTTTCTGAAATGCAAAAAAACTAGCTGTTTTTCTGTGTTTAGCCAAAGTGGCATTTTCAGCAGTAATATTAGTCCTGGATGGATAAAAATTCCTTTTCCAACTCATCTCATGATTTGGTCATTGCATATTCTGCGTTAATTTTCCATTGCCACATCCCCCACTCCCCAAACAGCCTTGCTGTTAATACCAGCCATGACTTACTTATTAAGATCCTTTCCTGGAACCGGAAACATTTACTTCTTGCTCAAATATATAAAGTTCTCATGAGAGAGTACTTCACATGATTAGTAGAAGTGTTACATTTCATATATACTTGGTTATTCATTTACCTTTATGCAGCTTAGTATGGATTTTTATCTGTATGAGTCAGAATTAAATTTAGGTATGCCTAGGTATGTTTTTTAATAACGGAGCATTTCTCACTCTATGTGTGTGTGTGTTTGAGTTTGAGAGAGAGAAGTAACTACTTGTACATATCTGGTATTAGATTCGCATTCCATTCACTGCTTCTTTTTTTGAGATGGAGTCTCACTGTGTCGCCTAGGCTGGAGTACAATGGTGTGATCTCCACTCACACTGCAACTTCCGCCTCCCGGGTTCAAGCGACTCTCCTGCCCCAGCCTCCTGAGTACCTGGGATTACAAGCATGCACCATCATGCCTGGCTATTTTTTTTTTTTTTTTTTTTTTTTTTTTGAGACAGAGCCTCGTTCTTGTCTCCTAGGCTGGAGTGCAATGGCATGATCTCAGCTCACTGCAACCTCTGCCTCCTGGGTTCAGGCAATTCTCCCTCAGCCTCTCAAGTAGCTGGAATTACAGGCACGCGCCACCACACCTGGCTAATTTTTGTATTTTTAGTAGAGATGGGGTTTCGCCATGTTGGCCAGGCTGATCTCGAACTCCTGACCTCAGGTGATCCACCCGCCTCAGCCTCCCACATTGTTGGGATTATAGGCGTGAGTAACTGTGCCCGGCCCATTTACTGCTTCTTCACAAGTGTACCCCACAGATATTGATATTTATTCACTTCCCATTACTGTAAACATGAAAACAATCCAGTTTCAACCTGTGCTGATACACTGGTCCTGTGCTAGCGGCTACTTGTTGCCTACCTGTTAGATTCCTGAGGAAGAAGCGTCCTCAGTCATGATGTGACAGTACTTGCACTGACTGACAACTAATTTCTAAAGATGATCAATTCTTCCAAGTTGAGGAAATGATTATTTGCTCTAATTTGCATGAATTATGAGAAACTGTCAGGATTTTTATCCTGATTTCATAACCATGTCTGCAACTCAGCTTGCTCTTTTTAATATGGTTTCAAATCTTTGGGGGTTTTGGCATTTTATTCCATTATAATAGTGCATTCTTTTTTCATCTGTCTTATTGAAAGAAGACCCTCTTTACAGCTCCATAATACTACAATATTACGTTTCTAGAGTCAAGGCTATCTGAGCACCAGTTTAGAATGCTTAAAACGGGTCCCACATGTCACTTTAACACACCGGTGTTATGCCATTTGTGATTCTTGTTTCCCTGCAAATTCGACTTTATACTACCGTGGTCAGTGGTGAAGGAAATAATGCAGTAACAAATTGTGCATTTGGCAAGGAAAAGGAAATCTGAGGACAGCCTAGAGCACACTTGCATTTAAATTACCTTGTGCTCAAATCTGTGTGATCTAGGATTAAGTTTATATCTAGAGTGAAGAGGAATATCATCCATGTTAACAAATTGGTCTATGAGGCTGGGCGCGGTGGCTTATGCCTGTAATCCCAGCACTTTGGGAGGCCGAGGCTGGTGGATCACTTGAGGTCAGGAGTTCTGGACCAGCCTGGCCAACATGGCAAAACCCCACCTCTACTAAAAGTGCAAAAATTACCTCGGTGTGGTGGCTCACACCTGTAATTCCAGCTACTCAGAGATTGAGGCAGGAGAATCGCTTGAACCTGGGAGGCAGAGGTTGCAGTGAGCTGAGATGGCACATGGCACTTCAGCTTGGGTGACAGAGCAAGACTCCATCTGAGACAAACAAACACACAAACAAAAAACCAAATTGTTCCATGAGGTCTAAGAATGAAAACAGTTCAAGTCCAGCACAGGTTGTTAAACCAGCTTCATGTCCTGACTTCTGACCTATTCTGACTGGAAGTGAATGAAGTGAGCCTGGAAAAGCTCCTTGTCAATAGTGTTTTTGTGTATTATGAATCTGGACTTGAAAGAATTGCACAATGGTGATTCACATGATTTTATCCACTGATGAATGACACGAATACACTTGTTTACAGGTTAAAAAAATGTTAGGTCCTAGTATATTCGTCATTCCCAGAAGCCATGTGGTGAGAAGGAATTCTTCATTGTGTGCTGTGCTGGAAGCAAATTGCTGCCCTTGTGCTTGGTCGTGGTTTTTGTTGTCACGGTTACTTGAGTGTTTTGGAATTTAAGTCTACAAAATTGTCATTAGATTTGTGCTTCAGTTGAATGGTTGTCTTAAGCAGTCATCTTAGACTAAAAGAAGGTCAGGTTATCTTTGTTTTTCTAAATGTTCCTGTCTGACAGTAAAGTCTTAGATAAACTAATATTTTTGTAAATGATGCTGTGCTGAAAATAATTTTTGAGAGGACATTATTTTGCTTTCCAGAGATAATGGAGACATCAAATTTCTGACTAAAGGAGATAATAATGAAGTTGACGATAGAGGCTTGTACAAAGAAGGCCAGAACTGGCTGGAAAAGAAGGACGTGGTGGGAAGAGCAAGAGGGTGAGAATTCACCTTTAAGTTATATAGAAGGTTATGGAAAACACTTAGAAATGAAGAAATTAAATGGATAGGCTGAGTCGTTAATTACAAATATGACATATCAGGAGAGTTCTGAGCAGTTCTAGTTTATCCTTTGAAGACAAATACAACTTATAAATTCCTAAAGACCTAAAATCTAAAACGGAGCCCAATTATCTGTATGATGGGTTCAAATCTGTTTAAAAATAAATCCAGCCAGGCGCAGTGGCTCACACCTGTAATCCCAGCACCTTTGGGAGGCCAAGGCAGGAGGATCACTTGAGCCCAGGAGTTCAAGACCAGCCTGAGTAACATAGGGATACCCCATCTCTATTAAGAAAAATTAAAAAAAAATTTGTTCTTAAAAAATGAATAAAAAGAAATCCTCACTGAGAGATTAGTTATTTGCGGATTTTAAATAACCATTACAAGAAAGTCTCCCAGAGATAACCACTGTTGAACGTTTCAGGGAATGCTGTAGATACTCTCTGGGCTGGTTATGTGTGTTATGCATATATATAATTTCACTTAGAATTTGATTGTTTTTCACCCAGCAGGAAGTTGGAAATAGCTTTTCATGTCAGATCTACATCTATATCTTTTTAAGTGGCTACAAGCTGTTTTATTGTGAATAAAAATTTATTTAACCAATCCCCTTTTGGTGGACACTTAGATTATTTCCTATTTTTTGTAACTAGAAACATTTCTGTGATACATCTTTTAGTATTCATCTTTGTATAGTTGTCCAGCAATGAGTTCTGCTTCTGATTCACATAACAGAGAATGTGTCCTCATTAAAAACCAAAAAAGGGAATTCTTCCCCTCTCGGCAACCCGTTTTATGTAGAACAGACGTAGAAATGTTTTTTTTATCTTACCTAAATCTCACTAGCTTTTTAAGGCTGGAGAGACTGGCTACCATTTTGTAAGATTTAGCATTATCAGTCAGATTGTGGCTTACAGCTTCTTCCTACTCCTTTAACCATTTTTCTTTGTTGCGTTTTCACTTGAATATCTCCGGGGGGACCAGGAGGGCTTCCAGTTAGTCCATCCTGTCTTTCTAGACACTGTGGTGAGAGACTTTGGATAAGAGAGAGGATGGAGCTACTGATTTGTAAAAGACTGGAAGGTACTATGGGTGTGTTACCTGGTTTCCCATGAGCAGAGGTGATTGAGACCTGGGTCCATCTGATGACATATTGCTGTTAATTTTGTCAGCGTAATCATTGGCTGGTTTCTGCACTGAACCTCCTCTCTCTGGGATCATAATCATATTTGAGTATAAGTTATGGTATTCACATTTGTATTTGCTACCCAATACATTTATTTGTTATATCTGACAAGCACTGGGAAATCAAAATAATTATTTGCATTACAAACTCATTACTCATGGGCTTTGAAAGCTTTAACAGCAGTTTTTATATAGGCTCTCTGAATCTTCTCTTCTAAATAGAAACTAGATTTGTGAAAGTTGCCTCATCTTTTTGTATAAGCGGCTTAACTATTTTAATTGTAGCAAGTGAAGACAACCAGCATCACTATCTCAACTCAAGTGCCTACTTAGAAAACTTGTCCTGGCTGCCAGTGCTGATGCTCCTTACTAATAAAGCTGTTTGAGACAGGGCTGAATACATCCTTACAGCCCCGGTCAGTGGCATTCCCACGTACGATTCATTTCCTAAGACTGATTTATAGTATTTTCAGATGTTGCCATCATCATGTTATAAACAATTTTTATATCTTTTGCTTTTTATCCCACAATTTAGGTTTTTACCATATGTTGGTATGGTCACCATAATAATGAATGACTATCCAAAATTCAAGGTAGGAATTTATTTGTGTCTATATTTATTTACTTAGTTAAATATTGGAGCTTTTACTTGTGCAACTGTAAAGAGGCAGTCTTCTTAAAACTTGTTGCCATTAATAGGCCTGCAGAATATCTATAGTTAACCACAAATTAATGTAGTCATTTAAAGTAGTAACATTTAAATTAATTATTTAAAATAGCTACTTTCCCCCTGTGTGTTCATGTTCTAAAATGGCATTTATCTAATTGTTGCTTTTTATTATGGAAATTTTCATACACACACAAAAGTAGTCCCATAAACTAGTAATGCTTACCTCTCAACTTCAACAAAAATGGTATCTCTCTCTCTCTCTATATATGTGTATATATATGTGTGTGTATATATCGTATATATGTAAATGTGTGTGTGTGTGTGTGTGTGTGTATATATATATGTATATTTTGGACGGAATCTGGCTCTGTCACCCAGGCTAGAGTGTAGTGGCATAATTTCAGCTCACCGCAACCTCCGCCTCCCAGGTTCAAGTGATTCTCCTTCCTTTGCCTCCCTAGTGGCTGGGATTACAGGTGCCCACCACCATGCCCAGCTCATTTTTGTATTTTTAGTAGAGACAGGGTTTCACCATGTTGGCCAGCCTGGTCTCGAACTCCTGACCTCAGGTGATCTGCCTGCCTTAGCCTCCCAAAGTGCTGGGATTACAGGCGTGTATCTATATTTTTTTAAAAAATCACTTGACAAACAATGGGAAACCTGCGTAGGAGTAAGCGCTGCATTTGCTGTGTTTGTTCGTTGTCTGATCTTCAGTCCATCAGTATATATTTGGGTTTTTGATCATAATGTGGCATTGAACAGCTCATTTAGAGAACAAGGCATGGGGGGAAGAGGTAATCTTTTGATTCTGTCCTCAGCCCAGTATTTAATGGACTTCATCTGAATACATTTACAGACCAAATTTCTTTGTAGACCTCACAGTGATTTTCCATTGTGTTTTCTTTCCAGTATGCTCTTTTGGCTATAATGGGTGCATATGTGTTACTAAAACGTGAATCCTAAAATGAGAAGCAGTTCCTGGGACCAGATTGAAATGAATTCTGTTGAAAAAGAGAAAAACTAATATATTTGAGATGTTCCATTTTCTGTATAAAAGGGAACAGTGTGGAGATGTTTTTTTCTTGTCCAAATAAAAGATTCACCAGTAAAGATGATTTTCTTTTGTGGAATCTGATTTGAATCTGCTCAATTTCTCTGCCAATTGTGGGAAACTCTACACTGAGTGTGAGGGTCTGCACCACTTCAAGAACCAGGCAGGCTGTTTAGGGCCTGGCCTGCTAGTGGGGCAAGGCATGGTCCACATGTATAGTTGTAATGTCTGAGTTTCAAAAGTAAAATTCTTAATATAATGACATTTCTGGGGGGAAACAAAGAGGCCCTTAAAAGGACATAGTTTCTTATTAAAGTATAATCTGAGAAACTAAGAAAGCCAAAATCTTTTAGAAGGAAGGGATGTAATCTGCTTTGTTTTGTGGTATGATATATCTTGAGCTAGTTTGTTAAATTATTTGAAAAGTGTTTAATAAATTATTTAAAATGGTGCATATGCCTTTGAAAAACTGCAAAAACTCCAGAAGGGTAAAAGTTGAAAATTGCAAAAACTACAAAAGGTCTCTTTCCCCAGTCTTCCCTTTCCGCTTACCAGGGATATCCACCATTAAATTAGATATTTGCACTCTATATAGTCCTGCGGAGAAAGTAGACCCTCTTGCAAGTATTTATCAAGCGCTTTTACCCAGCCACTGTCTGATGTGCTGGAGGTACGAAGTCCCTGCCCTGACGGAGCCCACACTGGAGTAGGAGGAACAGATAACACACGAGCCTGTGATTTCAGGTACTGGTCATTGCTATGAAGAAAGATAAAGCATGTTAAGCAGATAGAGGGTGACAGATGACACTGCTTTTCAGATGGAAGTCAGAGGAGACCTCTCTAAGGAGGTGACATTAAGCAGAGTTGAAAGAAATGAGAGGGAGTGGAGCACATAAATCCCGGGAAGTGCATCGTAGCCAAGTGCAGAAAAGGGAGTGCCGTTGGCGGGCTAGAGGGTTCTCACACTTCAAGGAGTACACAGCCACCTGTCTTGTTCACTGCTGATGCGGACTCAGGAGGTTTGGGGTGAGCCTGACTTGACGCACTTCTAACATGCTCCCAGGGGATGCTCATGCTGCTAGTGCCCAGCACCAAAGCTGGTGCCCACTTCGCATAGTGAAATATTAGAGGAATCAGAAGGAGGCCAGTGATGTTTTAAAATGCACTCTTCAGTTTTACTAAAATGTTCTCTTTTCACCAAACACAATGCTGTTGACATCCTTTGAATCAGGACTTACAAATATACCTCATTCTTTTGCATTTGTTCAATTCTGATCTAAGAATTTAGAAGCCCTAAAAGTCACTTAACCACCTATGTGGCCTCAGGCGAGTTAACTTCACTTCCCTTAGCCTCAGATGGAGGATAAGAACTGCATTTACTGAATGGGGCTGTCGTGAGCAATAAGCCGCATGGTCCTTGACACGTCCACAGTATCCGCTCGACAGACGTTCCCTATTGTCGCTCATTTTTTCCCGTTCAGTGTAAGCCTGTGTCACACCTGTATGGTGAATTTTCCTGAGTGAGCGCCTGGCTTGGTAAGGACCAGCGGGAGTGATCTGTTGGGGACAGCTTGCCCTTTAAGCCTTTCTCTCTGCTAAAATAGGCTATTGCAACAATAATGGAACTGTTGAAATCGGCAAAGTCAAAGAAAAGAAGATTTACAGAATACTTTCTAAAAACGTTATTCCCTTGTGCCCTGTAATAAATTATTTTCTTAAGAAAAAATGGATTTTTTTCCCCTTACCTAAAACTGATATTTTAAAATGTTGGGTTAAAATCGTATTATTTTATCATCTTCTTGGGCTTCTGTAAATTTTTAAAAAAACTCTTATCATGGCTAAGCTTTTTGGTAATTCTTTGAACATGCCTAACATTCTGAAGTGAACTTTACAAAGACACCTAAGAACCCTGACAGGGCTCAGCCAGTGCCATTGAATTGTGGATTTTAGTGACAAAGGTGTCTTTTGACCACCCTGATGCTGTTGGTCCTTATAAAATGGGAGCGATGGCAATTAGTGTGGGACTGAAGTTCTTTTATCTGGGGGTCTCAGTTGTAACCTCAGTGTCTGGAACATATCAACACGAACCAAGGATGTATCTGAGCAGACAAATCCGCACTAGCGCATCCAAGCTGCTTGCAGTTTATTATCAGGTAGAACCTCTTATTGGGAGCTTTTCATTGTTCATGTGACACATTTCTCACATGGTTACACAACTGCTTTTCCACTTCGCAATAGCTTAGAAGCATCAGAGTAGAGGGTTTCTGGTAGACAATGGCCAGACAGGTAATACCCACTGAGAAGGAAGAATACAAACTATAAAAAAACAGATGCAAGGATTTCAGGAAGCAGCCCGGTGTATCCACAAAGGCGACACTGTGCTATAAGAAGACACTTAGGAAGAAGTTAAATGGCATTTGCCATACTGCATTTGAGATCAATTTAGGTTTTCATCCAGATTGGAAAGTTTCTACTACGGGGTAGGGTGAGCTTCAGTTTTTTCAAGAGGTGAGTGGTGGAACCTGTGGTTGATTTCCTAAGCCACAGGCCTGAGTCCTGCTCTTCCACCGCTTTCCCCCTTGACAATATGTTAACATTATGCAAATGCTAGAAAAACAGCTCCTGCAGACATGCACAAACACTCCAACAACCAGATTGTGGGCACTAAATCGCTCTTCTATTGAGATTCTGGACCTGCCACTGTCCCAGCAAGTTTGGGCAAATGAAACATTGTTGGGAAGAGAAGGAAGCCTAACCTTTCTAAGTTAGCAAGGAAGGAGAATTTCTAATTTAGAGGAAGCAAACCTGGGCATCTGGTCTTTAAAAAAAACCTCCCTAGGTGACTAATGTGTGGTCAGTATTGAGAACCACCGAGAAACAGACGTCTGCACACATTAGTTGAGAATAAATGTGATTAGGATGCTTGACTGTTCCTATCTTCCTTCTCGGCTTCATGAAGTTATTTTCAGATTGCATAAGAAGAAACCAGAAACACACTGCATCTATGTGTCATCCTTTCACCACCATTTCCCCCACTAAGATGATGCTAACCTCTCTGGATGGTCACTTGATTTCCAGGTGAGCCCTCATCTTACAAAGTAGCCTTTGGCCCAGGGCACTGGGCGATCAACTTAGTCTCATCCTGAGCTTCTGGGCTGAGATCCATCCTTTACCACTTGTGTTCATCAAGTAATCTATTTCTTTTTGAGTCAGAGTCTCGCTCTGTCGCCCAGGCTGGAGTGCAGTGATGCGATCTCGGCTCACTGCAAGCTCTGCCTCCCGGGTTCACACCATTCTCCTGCCCCAGCCTCCTGAGTAGCTGGGACTACAGGCGCCCACCACCATGCCTGGCTAATTTTTTATATTTTTAGTAGAGACAGGGTTTCACCGTGTTAGCCAGGATGGTCTCGATCTGCTGACCTCGTGATCTGCCCGCCTTGGCCTCCCAAAAGGCTGGGATTACAGGCGTGAGTCACTGCACCTGGCCAGGTTCTCTTCATTTCAAATGAGGAGTATGGGGTGGGGTAGGATAGAAGGAGGAGTTGGGAGTCACACCATGATTTAAGCCCTGCCTCAACCTACCAAACAGGAAATCTTTAACAAATTCGGACTCAGTTTCCCTATCTCCAGAATTAGCATCAGATCAAGAGTTTATTGGATGCCTGGATTTAATCAAACAGCTTTACTATTTCTTCAAGATCACTGAGTTTGAGTACTTAGAATTAATTAAAGCCCCCCAATCCTCTTGAACACTCTACTCTATTGTCTTTGGCCATAAAATTCTACCTATATTTTCTCTGAATTTTAAGTCTCCCTGCCTAGATTGTTGCAGACATATCCTATGGCAGGGACATTTTTTCCCAGGGACCTTGCTTTTAGCTGCATGAAGCTTCAGGATGGTGCAGGGGGACAGAAACTTCTTTTACACTGAGTCTTGTTTCTGCGCCAGTTCTGTGCCAGGAGGGCAAAAAACGCTAGCTACACATGTGCTGTGGCCAGGCCTTCTTTTGTAGGATTCCCTCTGGCCTCGCTCTCTTCTACAGTCCCATCACCCAAACACTCTCTGTCATCTGCCTCTTCTCAGGTTTAGTGATTTCCCTACTAGTGTTTAGCTTCTGCCATACTGCAGGACATTTTCTTTACTAGGCCTTATTTTTGAGAGCAGTTTTAGGTTCATAGCAAAATTGAATGGAAAGTATAGAGGTTTCCCATATACCTCCTACCCCTACACAGGCACAGCCTCTAGTACTTACCACCCCACCAGAGTGATTCATTTGTTACAATCAATTAACCTACACTGATGCATCATTATCACCCGAAGTCCATAGTTAACATTGAGATCCACTCTTGGTGCTGTACATTCTGTGGATTGGGACAAATGTGTAATGACATCTATCCTTCATCATAGCACCACACAGAATAGTGTCATGGCCATAAAAAAATTCCCTGTGTTTCACCTATTCAGCCCTCCCTACCTTCAACCACTGATTATTTTACTGTCTCCAGAGTTTTCCCTTTTCCAGTATGTCATATAGCTGGAATCATGGTATGCGGCCTTTTCAGGTAGGCTTTTTTTTTTTTTTTTTTTTCACTTAGTAATGTACATTTAAGTTTTCTCTATGTATTTTTTTTTTTTTTTTTTGAGGCGGAGTCTTGCTCTGTCAGCCAGGCTGGAGTGCTCTGGCGCAACCTCAGTGGTGCAGGTTTTTGTATGGACATCAGTTTTCAGACTCACTTGGGTAGATACCAAGAAACGATCCACAATTGGTGGATCATACGGTGACTGTTTAGTTTTGTAAGAAACGGCCACACTGTCTTCCCAAGCAGGTGTACCATTTTGCATTCCCGCCAGCGATGAATCAGCTTTTGTTGCTCTACTGCCTCTCCATAATTTGGTGTTCTCAGTGTTTTGGATTTTGGCCATTCTAATAGGTATGTCATTGTTTTAATTTGCAATTCCCTAATGACATATGATGTTGAACATCTTTTCATATTTATTTGCCATCTGTATACCTTGTTCTTTGGTGAGGTATTTGTTCAGGTCTTTTGCCCTTTTTTTTTTTTTTTTTTTTTTTGAGACAAAGTCTCACTCAGGTTGGAGTGCAGTGGTATGATCTTGGCTCACTGCAACCTCCGCCTCCTGGGTTCAAGCCATTCTCCTGCCTCAGCTTCCCAAGTAGCTAGGATTACAGGCGCCTTCTACCACGCCCAGCTAATTTTTGTGTTTTTAGTAGAGACAGGGTTTCACCACGTTGGCCAGGCTGGCCTCAAACCCCTGATCTCAAGTGATCCGCCTGCCTCGGCCTCCCAAAGTGCTGGGATAATAGGCATGAGCCACCATGCCTGGCCCCATTTTTAAATTGGATTATTTTCTTACTGTTGAGTTTTAAGAGTTCCTTGTATATTTAGAATAATAGTCCTTTTTTCAGATGTGTCTTTCGCCATGTATATTCTCCCAGTGTGTTGCTAGTCTCATTCCCTTAACATTGTCTTTCTCAGAGCAGAGGTTTTTAATTTTAATGGAGTCCTGCTTACCAGTTATCTCTTTAGTGGATCATACCTTTAGGGCTATATCTAAAAAGTCATCACCATGTCCAAGGTTATCTGGATTTTCTCCTATGTTATCTTCTAGGAGTTTATAGTTTTGTGTTTTACATTTAGGACTGTGATCTATTTTGAGTTAATTTCTATAGGTGTAAGATCTGTGTCTAGATTAAGTGTTTTTGCATGTGAATGTCTAGTTCTTCCAACACCGTTTGTTAAAAACACTATCTTTTCTCCACTCTATTGCTTTTGCTCCTTTGTCAAAGATCAGTTGGTTATATTTATGTGGATTTCTGGGCTGTCTATTCAGTTCTATTGATCAATTTGTCCATTCTTTTACCAACACTACCTCATCTTAATTACTGTAGCTTTATAGTAAGTCCTGAAGTCGGGTAGTGGCAGTCTTCCAGCTTGGATTTTTTTCCTTAAATATTGTATTGGCTATTCTAGGTCTTTTGCCTCTCTCTATAAACTTTAGAATTCGTTTGTCTATACCCACATCGTAGCATTTTTATTAAGTGTTTATGTCTGGAGAAAACATGCAAACTTCCATTGCCATATTCCTTTGTAAGTCTCATTTCTCGACCCCATCTATGAGGTAGAATTCTTCTCTTTTTAAAAATCTCAATTTAATTTGTATCTGCTTGCCTTGATTTGTGCAATGGTATAGAAACGGCTGAGTTTCTTCCTCTCCCTGAGAATTATTGGGAGGTTCCTCTGTTATTTTTCTGTTTCACTGGACATGCCTGATATCCTTTCCAGCATCTGGTTAATTTCTTGCATCTGGGTATACATTCCCCCTCCCTCTTGGTTATCAGTTTTAAGCTCTCTTGATTCGATCAGTGGATTTAAAGGCAGATGGATTGATTTTGACTTCTCACTAAAAAAGGAACACAGCCTAACAGAATCAGCCTGCCATTTAGATAGAGCTCCTCCTACCTGGTAACACAAGGAATAGTCAACTGGAGCTTGATAGTGGATTAAAGACCCAAGGGGAGTCCTGTGATTCATTCTCAAATTTCACAAATCATCCTTCAGATGGTACATTTTAGTCCCTCATACCTCATGGTCCCACTTCATACATGGTTCATAGGCCAGATGCCTTTTCAATTAACATGGGAAACAAACATGAAAAAGAGCATTGAAATACCATTTTTCCTATTTTTATCCCTAAAATGTTATGTTTTCTACTCTGATTTTTTTTTTTTGAGATGGAGTCTCACTCTGTCACCTAGGCTGGAGTGCAGTGGTACGATCTCGGCTCACTGCAAGCTCTGCCTCCCGGGTTCACACCATTCTCCTGCCTCAGCCTCCCAAGTAGCTGGGACTACAGGCGCCTGCCACCGTGCATGGCTAATTTTTTGTATTTTTAGTAGAGACAGGGTTTCACTGTGGTCTTGGTCTCCTGACCTCGTGATCTGCCAGCATCAGCCTCCCAAAGTGCTGGGATTGTAGGTGTGAGCCACCGTGCCCAGTCTCTACTCTGATTTTTAATGGCTACGTGAATAAAAAAAGGGTTTTAAATATTTTTTAAACTGAACAATGGTCCATACAAAAGCTTCCTGACACGTGTGTAGAAAGTCATAGTTTACAAAGGTCTGGCTTTTTATTTGCTCCCTGGCCATCAGGAGCAAGGCAGGCTACTGCACTCAAAGGCGTTGAAAGTAATGTCGACTATAAGAAACTAAGTGGAAAAACACTTCCCATGGACAATGCCCTCTTCTGTGTTTTTAAATTTTCTTTTCTTTTCCTGTTTGAGATGGAGTCCCCTTCTGTTGCCCGGCCTGGAGTGCAGTGGTGCAATCTCGGCTCACTGCAACCTCTGCCTCCCAGGTTCAAGCAATTCCTGCCTCACCTCTCAAGGAGCTGAGACTACAGGCACCCACCACCACAACTGGCTAATTTTTGTATTTTTAGTAGAGAAGGGGTTTTTGCCATGTTGGCCAGGATGGTCTCAAACTTCTGACCTCAGGTGATCCACCCGCCTCAGCCTCCCAAAGTGCTGGGATTATAGGTGTGAGCCACCACGCCTGGCTAATTTTTGTATTTTTAGTAGAGATGGGGTTTCGCCATGTTGGCCAAGCTGGTCTTGAACTCCTGAACTCAGGTGATCTGCCTGCCTTGGCCTCCCAAAGTGTTGGGATTACAGGTGTGAGCCACTGCACCTGGCCTAAATTTTGTTTTCAAAGAACCTCTTCAGTCTGTTGCTTCCAAGATGACCTGTCTGACCACATGCTTTTCATGAGAAGAGAAGAAGCTTCTCTTACACATTTCTAGACTTTCTCCAGACTTAGTAAGATCCTCAAGGTGGAAAATTTAGATGAGAGGATCCTTATAAAGTCCAAAGAAGTGATGGAACTTCTAGGGAGTTGTGGATCCCTGATGTTTAATACGTAATGCCTTCTCACTTTCCAAATGCATTTTGATACGGGAATCTGTTAGGTTCAGTTAGCAGAAACACCCAGAACACTTCTCAAGGTATTAGACTAGAGAATGACCTGGGGTGATCCACAATAATTTCCTGTTTCTCAGAAGCAAAGAAGACAGAACTTTGGGGAATGCCGACGTTGAAAGGGTGAGTGGAGAAGTCCACAAAAGAGCACGATAAGAAGTGGCTGAACTGCAGGAGGAATCCAGGACAGAGGGGTGGTACGGACTCCTCCATCAGAGGGGTGATATGGACTCCTCAACATCCTCCATATCACCCAGGGAGGGAGAGATCTATGTATGCAGCCATGAGATCATGGAAAAAAGAAAAAGCATCTCACTGGTGACCAGGGTGAGAGCTGGTTTAATGGAGGGGCAGAAGTCAGATTTGGGTGGGGTGAAGAGTGAATGATGTCAGAGGCTGATCAACATTAACATTTTGTTGAGCATTGTATGCAAGGCGCTAAAGGCACCAGCCTTGGTTTTGATCCTACACATACGGCAGCAATTTTCTGTTTTATTTTGATAGCCCAGACACCTGATGCATTTATCTTACTAAACAATCATATTCGACTGGGTGCGGTGGCTCACACCTATAATCCCAGCACTTTGAGAGGCCAAGGCGGGCGAATCACCAAGTCAGGAGATTGAGACCATCCTGGCTAACACAGTGAAACCCTATCTCTACTAAATATACAAAAAATTAGCCGGGTGAGGTGGCAGGCGCCTGTAGTCCCAGCTACTTAGGAGGCTGAGGCAGGAGAATGGTGTGAACCCGGGAGGCGGAGCTTGCAGTGAGCCGAGATCGCGCCACTGCACTCCAGCGTAGGCGGCAGAGCAAGATGGAACTTGATCTGCACTACAGACAAATCGAACCTAATAGATATTTACAGAACATTTTTATCCAGCAGCTGCAGAATACACATTTTTCTCAGCACACAGAACTTTCTTGAGGATAGACCATATGTTAGGTCCCAAAACAAGTCTCAAATAATTTTAAAAAATTAAAATTATATCAAGTATCTTTTCTGACCACAATGGAATAAAAATAGAAATCCATAACTAGAGGAACTTTGAAAACCACACAAATACATGGAAATTAAACATGCTCCTGAATGGCCACTGGTCACGAAATGAAAAAGGAAATTTTAAAATTTCCTGAAACAAATGAAAATGGAAACACCATACCCAAACCTGTGATACAGCAAAAGCAATATAAAGAGGAACATTTATAGTAATAAACACCTATATTAAAAATACAGAAAGACTTCAAATAAATAACCTAACTAGAAAAGCAAGAGCAAACCAAAGGCAAAATTACCAGAAAAATTTATGACCAGAGCAGAAATTAAAACACTGAGACTAGAGAAAATTACAAAAGATCAATGAAAAAAAGTTGTTTTAAAAAAACAGGTAAACAAGGTTGCTGTTTGGACTCTTGTGAAGATGGCTTGAACTGCCTCATGGTTCCCGGCCAACCAGGACAGGTTTATTTGTATCTATCCTGCTTATTTAAGTAATAAGACCATTGCAGAGGGAAGACGAATCCCCATAAGTGAGGCTGTTGAAAATCCTACAGCTACAGAGATTCAAGATGTGTGTTCAGAAGTTGGACTTAACGTATTTCTTGAGAAAAATAAAATGTACTCTAGAGAATGGAATCATGATGTCCAATACAGAGACAGAGTCCGGGTCCAGCTCAAAACAGGAAGATGGCGGCCTCTGCCTTCCTGTCATGTAAGTCAGTAATGTTGTTTGCAGCAAAAATAACACCGAAACTAAAAAGAAGGACACAAAAAACAGGAGGTGGTGACCAAAGTCTTCAACAAGGAGAGGGAAGTAGAAAAGGGAAAGCAAAGAAAAAGAAGTAACCTAGTATCAGCATCGAGTTTGCAGAAACATGAATGGAGGCTTCGAATTTGTATCGGAGGAAAACAGAAGCTTTTTTCATATCATTTAACTGAACTTTGAACTCTTGTGAAAGATGGGAACCTCTCATCTTTATCATCGAAGTTGACAGTTAAATAAATTTACATCAGAAGTTTGCATCTCACTTTTATGCGGTATAAAAGAAGTTTTTAGTCTTTCAATGCAGTTTTTTGGAAGAAAAAATATTTTTAAATGGACAATGTACAATAAGTTACTTGAAATAAGTTACCTGTTTCAGATAAATTTCAATTCGATTTGAAATAAACATTTTGTCTACCTTTTAAGTTAATGAAATAAAATTTGAAACCGAAAAAAAAGTAGGTAAACAAAATTGGCAAACCTTTAGCCATACTAAGAAAAAAAGAGAGAAGGCCCAAATAAAATTATAGACAAAAGGAGACATTACAACTGTTACCACAGGAATTCAAAGGATCATCACAGACTATTATGAGCAACTATATGCGAATAAGTTGGAAAAAGTAGAAGAAATGGATAAAAGCTCTCAGCAAACTGCATATAGAAAGAATATACCTCAACACAATAAAGGCCATATTTGACAAACCCACAGCTAATATAATACCGAACAGGGAAAACTGAAAACCTTCCTTAAGATCTAGAACAAGGAAAGGATGTCCAGTTTCACCACTTTTATTCAACATAGTACTAGAAGTCTTAACCAGAGCAATTAAATAAGAGAAAGAAATAAAGGACATCCAAATTAGAAAGGCAGATATCAAATTATCCTTGTTTCAAATGACATGATATTATATTTAGAAAAACCTAAAGATTCCACCAAAAAACTATTAGAACTGTAAATTTAATAAAATTGCAGGATACAGAATTAACATACAAATCAGTAGCATTTCTATATGCCAACAGTGAACTATCTGTAAATGAAACCAAGAAAGCAATTCCATTTACCATAGCTGCACGTAAAATAAAAGATTGTACCTGTAATCCTAGCCACTCAGGAGGCTGAGGCAAAAGGATCGCTTGAGCCCAGGAGTTCAAGGTTCACTCCACTGCACTCCAGCTTGGGTAACAGAGTGAGATCCCCATCTCTAAAAAAAAAAAAAAAATGATAATAAAATAAAATATCTAGGAATAAACTTAATCAAAGAAGTGAAAGATCTCTACAGTGAAAACTATAAAACATTGATGAAAGAAACTGAAGCGGACACCAAAATATGGAGAGATTCCATGTTCATGGATTGGAAGAAATAATATTGTTAAAGTGTCCATACTACCCAAAGCAATTTATGGACTCAATGCAATCCCTATCAAAATACCAATGACATTCTTAACATAAAGGAAAAAACAATCCTAACATTTATATGGAACTGTAGAAGACCCCAAGTAGTGAAAGGAATCCTGATTTTAAAAAAATAGCAAAGCTGGGGTATCATGTTACCTACATAATACAAAGCTGTACTAACTAAAACAGCAGAGTGCTGGCATAAAGACAGACACATAGACCCATGGAACAGAATAGAGAACCCAGAAATAAACCTGCATATTTACAGCCAATTAATTTTTGACAAAGGTGCCAGGAACATACATTGGGGAAAGGACAGGCTCTTCAATCACTGGTGCTGGGGAAACTGGATATCCATATGCAGAAGAATAAAACTAGACCCCATATTTCTCAATATATACAAAAATAAAATAAAAATGGATTAAAAAGTTATATCTAAGACCTGAAACTATGAAACTCCTAGGAGAAAACATTGGAGTAATTCTCCAGGACATTGGTCTGGGCAAAGGTTTCATGAGTAAAACCTCATAAGCACAGGCAACCAAAGCAGAAATGGACAAATGAGGTCACATCAAGCTAAAAAGGTTCCACACAGCAAAGGAAACAACTAACAAAGTAAAGAGACAACCTACAGAATGGGAGAAAATATTTGCAAGTTATTCAATTGAAAAGGGAACAATAACCAGAATATATAAGGAACTCAAACAACTCAATCGCAAAAAACAATATATATAAATGGGCAAAAGATATGAACAGACATTTTTCAAAAGACAACTTATAAATGGCCAATAGGTATATTTAAAAATGGTCAACATGACTAATCATCAGGGAAATGAAAATCAAAACCACAATGAGGTATCATCTTACCTCAGTTAAAATGGCTTTTAGCCAAAAGGCAAAAAGTGTCAGATGCTGGTGAAGATGTGAAGAAAAAGGAATGCTCGTACACTGTTGGTGAGAATGTAAATTATTACAGCCATTGTGAAAAACAGTATGGAGGTCCCTCAAAAAACTAAGAGTATAACTATTAAATGATTCAGCAACTCCACTGCTGAGTATATAGCCAAAATAAAATAACTCGGTATGTCAAAGAGATATCTGTGCCCCGTTGTTTATTGCAACACTATTCACAACAGCCAAGATATGGGATCAACTTAAGTGTCTACAATAAATGAATAAAAAAAAAGTATATATACAGAATGGAATATTACTCAGCCATAAAAAGAATTAAATTCTGTCATTTGCAACAACGTGGATAAAATGGGAGGACATGAGGTTGAGTGAAATAAGCCAGGTACAGAAAGACAAATATTACATACTCTCACTCATGTGTGGGAGCTAAAAAAATTGATCTTGTGGAGGTAAAAAGTAGAACAATGGTCACAAGAGGCTGGGAAATGTAGTGGGGAGTGGGGAGATAAAGGAGGCTTTGTTAATGGGTACAAAATACAGTTATATAGAAGGAATAAGAGCTATGGTTTGGTATTACAATAGGGTGAATATAGTTAATAATAATATTGTATATTTCAAAATAACTAGAGGATTGGAATTGGAATGCTTCTAACAAAAAGAAAAAGTAAATATTTGAGGTGATGGATATCCCAATTACCCTGTCCATTACACATCATATGCTTATATTGAAATATCACATGTTCTCCCTAAATATGTACAACTATTATGTATCCAAAAAATTTTTTAAAAACATAAAGAAATGGTCAGATTCAGGATATACTTTGAAGGGTTTTTGGCCTGAGACACTTCAAGGATAATGTCATTTGTCCAGATGGTGAAGATTGTGGGTGGAAGTTAGATATTCAGTTTGGGACACAGTCAAGTCTGTGATGCTATTAAACACTCAAGTTGAGATGTTGAACAGGCAGTTGTATGCATCAATATAGAGTTCAGGGATGAGTTTGAGGCTGGAGATATAAACTTAGCAGTTGTTAGGTTAATGATACTATTTAAAAGTCATAAAACTGGATGAGTTTATCAAAGGAATGAATGTAGATATTTCTTTATGCCTGAAAAAACTTCCTTTAACTATTTTTGTAGTGCAAACCTGCTTACAGTGAATTCTTTCAGCTTCTGTTTGCTGAGAAAGTCTTCATTTGCTTTGATTTTGAAAAATATTTTTGCTGGATAAAGAAACCTGGTTGACAGATATGATTTTTTTTTTTTTCAGTTTTTAAAAAATATTTCCATTACATTATGGCTTACATAATTTCGAACATAAAGTCTGCTGTTATTCTTATCTTTGTTCTCTGAACATAATGTATCTTTTACCCTCTAGCTACTTTAAAATTTTCTGTTTATTACTAGTATTCATCAGTTTGCATGTGACAATCTCTGACATGGGTTTATTTATTTCATTGGAGGTTGTTGGGTTTCTTGAACCTGTAGTCAAGTTTGGACCATTTGGAGCCATTAGTTTTTCCATTTTTTTCCTGTCTCATTCTCTGTCCTCTCTGGAACTCCAATCACACATATGTCAAACATCCTACAGGTAATGGATGCTTTCTTATCTTTTTTTCCTGTTCTTCATTTTGAGTAATTTATGTACTATGTTTTCAAGACTACTAATCTTTTCCTCTGCAGTGTGTACTCTACTGGTAATCTCATCCAATGTGTTTTTTAATTCATTTTTTTTTTAATCTCTAGATATGTTTTAAAACATGTATTTTATTTCTGTCATCATTATGGCAATGTTTTCCTCTACCTTCTTGAATATAAGGAACAGATTCATAAAGGCTCTTTTAATGTCCTTGACATCCATTATGTCTGCCATTTGGGGGCCTGTGAATTTTTTCTTTTCATTTTCGATTATAATTTTCTGCTGCTTTGCATACCTGGGAATTTTTTATTTGGTACCAGACATTTTGAATTTGTTTCTGGGCACTAGACTTTGTTGTATTCTTTTGAATATATGTATTTTTTCTTTTGAGACTTGCACTTAAGCTCTGTTAGGGTGGTTTTAGTCTATCTTTTGGCCTAGGGCTAATGCAACCCCACTGCTAAGATGATGCCCTTCTGAGGATTCTAAATGATGACCCATGTTTACAAGGTCTTTCCACTCTGGCTGGAGGGAGTACAAGCTATTCCACTCCTGCCTGCACTTCATTAATTGTTTTGTCTGCTCCTTTTAGGTGGTTCTTTCCCTGGTCTTTTTCTCATGTATATGCAGGTTAGTTCTCAGTCAAAACTTTAAGAGGACCCCTCTACAGATTTCCAGAGCTCTCTCTGTGCAGCTCTCTTTTCTCTAGTACCCTGTCCCACACATTCTAGCCATCTTGACCTCTCTGAACTATGAGACCTATCTTCTCTAGTCTTCAAGATTATTGGTCTCTTTTTGGGTTTCTCCTCCATATGCTGTGGGCTGGAAACTGCCTCTAGGCAATAAGCTTGTGCAATAATAGGGCTCATCTTATTCCTTTTCTGAGATTACAGGCTTGCACTACCTGTTGTCTAGTGTGTAAAGATATTGTTTCATTATTTTATCCAGTTTTCTAGTTGGCCTAAAGTGAGAGGACAAATCTTGCTCCTATTCACTTTGCTTTGTTCAGAAGTAGAAATTGTTTTTTAAAATCCTAGTTTTATCACCACCTAATACTTTTTAACTTGTTGTATTTTATGTGATATATCTATCCAGTCTAAGTTGCAAATAACAGAAACTAATTCTCATCCAACCAGAAAAACAATTTTCTGGAAGGGTTTTTAGTAACTCACCAAATTGCCATGGAAGCAACAGATCCAGTCTCAGAAAATGGAGGAAGAGAGGGAGGTTAAATTTTCATAACCTTATTTAAAAAAAAAAGGTCAGGCTGCTAACAGTCCTGTGAATACACTGTGTCTGCCACTTTAGATCACGTGATTCTGGTACTTTCATCAGTAACCATGAGCTCTGGACAGTGGGTGCAGTCAGAGGCATGGCAGCCACAGGGTCTCTGGAGATGAGATATGGGTGCCTTGGCCATCTTCTTTCTCTGCTTCTTCAGAGACAAAAAGTCTAGATGGGTTACATTTGATTGACTGAGACTTGGTGACATGCTTATGCCCTGATGAAAGGAAGGCTGAGAAAATATCTCAGATTTTCAGTTTTTATAGTGGGAGGAAGTCTCTACCTCCCACTGATACTCATATGGTAGAGTTAGAGGAAGACATAGAGACAGGTTCCAATAATGAGGCACATGGCACATACATACACACATGACCTGTTCTTCCAGATAATGAGAGTATAATAACAACATCATGAGATATTTGTGACTATTTTATGAAGGGTCATGGGTATGCACAAAAGGAGGATAGTGCTTTCCATTCTATTGTCTCGTGACCTCTGTGTAGTCTAATTGTACCTGTGTACCCAATTTCCTTTTCAGTGGCTTTCTTCCTCTAGCTAGAGAAACTATTATCTGTGAAGGTCAGAGAACACGACTGAGTCTTTGTGTTCCTGAGGATAGTCCAGAACTTTGTCGATGGGCTTCAAGTTGCTAACCCAGGAAATGGAGGATACATTCGTACTATGCTGAATCTGTCTGGCTTGTTTTTGGTAGAAAAGACAAAGTCCAGAGAACAAGGATGGACTCCAGGAAGTTTGCTTTACTTTGCTGGACATTCTGAGGGACCCGCACCCTTCAGTATGGGGCTCAGAATAACTCCAGGGTAGTAATGCCTACAGGCCCTTTGCACATTAGTCCACGGACCTGGGAACAAACTTGTGAAATAGAGAGGCTCCCAGGGCACAGAGGTCACATTACCTCCCTCTGCTCTCTTCTAGGCTTCCCCACAATTCAGGAACATCAAAGAAATGCCCTCGACTGCCAGACTGTGGGACATCTCAGGCTGTTCTCTCATGCCCTCTGTGACTATAAATGTAGGTCTGGTAGAAGAGCAGTCACTAGGGCCACCTCCTTAGGATGACAGCCCAAGTCCCTTCTCTCATGACCAGCATCCTCTGTAGTGAGTTCTTAGCAGCTTCCCACTCAGGCCTGCTCTTGAGAGCAAAACAAAACGCTTTATTTCACGCATGCGAATTCTTAGGCAGCAGAGATGTAACCTCCCCAGCCTGGGCCCACGTAAGATCATGGCTCCCCTCTCCTCTCCATGTACAAGGCTTCCTTTGCTTAAAGCTCATAGATCCATCTTTTGAAACTGTGCTTTCATCTATGAGAGCAATTCTATTCTTAAAAATGTTTTATTGGCCGGGTGCAGTGGCTCATGCCTGTAACCCCAACACTTTGGAAGGCCGAGGCGGGCGGAACATGAGGTCAAGAGATCGAGACCATCCTGGCCAACATGGTGAAACCCCGTTGTCTCTACTAAAAATACAAAAATTAGCTGGACATGGTGATATGTGCCTGTAGTCCCAGCTGCTCGGAAGGCTGAGGCTGGAGAATCGGTTGAACCTGGGAGGCAGAGGTTGCAGTGAGCCAAGATCACACCACTGCACTCCAGCCTGGCAACAGAGCGAGACGCTGTCTCAAAAAAAAAAAAAAAAAAAAAAAAAGTTTTATCTTCTTGACAACTTAAATTATTAATCTCTAAAGTAGATAGTAGTTTGAAACAGTTTTCCTGGGAGCCTCTGCAGATCTTTGAAAGCAGCATCTGCAGAATCCTAAATAATTTCACTATGGGGGGAAGACAAACCACCTGCATCCGTGTGTCTGCAGCACCCGGCTTCATTCCTCCAGTAGAAACTTGGAGATCTCTAGACCCTGGGTTCCTGTGTCTTGACCCAGATCCTGTTCTCAGCTATTCTTTGTTTTTCTTGCTCCTTCTGTCCCACAGCATGTCTGAGGTCTCTTGCTCTGCTTCCTGAGAAAGCCAGGCAGCCCTGGTTCCTAAGAAAACAAGTTCCTTCTGTCCTGTAGAATTGTTGAATTAAGCAGCAAGAGGGCCTGAAAGACAAAATCCTCTAGCTCAGCCTGCCTCTGCCCTTCTCTTCCCAGAAGCATTTCCTAAAACATTTAAGCCACATTGACACAGGTGGCCTCAGTTCTTGGTCCATTTAAACAACTTTTTTTTATCATTTTTAATTTTTTTTTCTTTTTTTTTACTCACTCTGTTGTCCAGGATGGAGTGCAGTGGCATGATCATACTTCACTGGAGCCTCCAACTCCCTGGCTCAAGCAATCCTCCCACCTTAGCCTCCTAAGTAGCTGGGACTACAGGCGTGCACTACCAGGCCTGGCTAATTTTACAATTTTCTTTTGTGGAGACAGGGTCACGCTATCTTGCTTAGGCTGTCTCAGTCCTGATAATTAAGTGATATGGGCACTGGATGTCAAGGCTCAATGCACAGCTGTGACAAGCCTGGGCAGATCAGCCTGGAGGCAGGAAGGGGGGAGCAGGGAGGCTTTCCCTGGTGTTCGCACCCACAAGGTGCTGTCTAGAGTCTGGGAGGAGATGGGCAGGGGGGCGGTGTCAGCCAGAGGCTGCAAACACTGGGACACTGCTCCACGTCTGTCCTGTGTATAACTGTCCATTTATTCCTGACCAGTCATTCACTTGCCCTTTATGTTCTCAGCATTCTGCTAGGGCTGTGGGGATTGATCTAGGTTTGGCCCTAAAAAAAGCCAAAGCCGAAGCCAAAAAAAAACCAAAAATCCTTGGGCACCCTCTCCACCCACCCCTAGATGTCTTTTGGTCCTCACAGGACCCGTGGGGCTTCCCCAGGTTGCCTCTTCTGGGTCTCATACCTTGAAGGCATAGCTCCTAACCAAATAGGCAAAAACGGAGCTCGAATAGAGGCTTAATGTCTGCCTCTGCCTCCAATCTCCATGGGAGGTAACACAAATGGGGTCGGTGCAGGTACCTTGATAGCTAAAGTAGGGAAATTTGGGGTGCAGGGGCTGTAAATTCTCTAAGTCCAGTAAGTCACACATTTATGTTTATTGAACACAGGGATTTGTCTAATTAACTGAGTTTAGACAGCATCTTGCACAGTGGCCCATGCCGACAAGCTCGGCTTCCCACACCCACTGGAAATTGACATTATGTGAAAATGCCTTGGCTCCCATCCACGCTGTGGCTGCACCCTCACGCACACACATGCCCTGCGTATGTGCACATATCTGGCTTTTGATGCATGGATTAGCTTAAAATTTCAGTCCAAATTGGTCAAATAAAAAAATCAAAATAACAAATTTGTGTCATTCAGGCAACTGCTAGGAACTTACAAAACGAGAAATCACTGTAAGGACTATGACAGTAAGGTGTAAAATGGAGATTAAGGGGTTTAAGAGGAAATTTGAAAAACAAATAGCCGAAGATAAAGAGTGGAGCTCCAGACAGTTCCTGTAATTCTCCCTGGCTATAAATTGAGCAACCCGGGCCCAGCACTGGCAGAGCATACCCCACAGCAGGCCTCCCCGGGAGCTGGGATGGCCTTTCCCTTCTGAAGCGCCTCTCACCTGTAGCCACGGTAGACGGCTGCTGGGACCTCGAGTGGTGGACACTCCTTTGCATATGGGGTCATCCTGCCCCTCCCCCATCTCTTGTCATTTCCAGGTTTGCCAGGTGGGAGTTAGGGGAGAGAAAGGAAAAGAGGCTGGAAGTAGGAAGGAAGCAGCTACAGTAGGGCCCAGGATTTTCCAACAGCTCTCATGTTCTAAGAGTTTCCTGTCCTCAGTGGTTTTCAGCCCCGGCCTACCCATTAGAATCATCTGGGTGCTTTGGGAGGCTGAGGAGGAAGAATCATTTGAGGTCAAGAGGTCGAAACCAACATGGGCAACAAAGTGAGACCCCCATCTCCACAAAAATATACAAAAATTAGCTGGGCTTGGTGGAGCATGCCTGTAGTCCCAGCTATTCAGGAGGTTGAGGTGGGAGGATCACTTGAGCCCAGGAGTTCCAGGCTGCAGTGAGCTGTGATCACACCACTGCACTCTGGCCTGGGCAACAAAGAGAGACCCTGTCTCAATAATAATAATAATAATAATAATGGTTTCTGGCCCCAATTTGTTTGAAAGAAGAGTCTTTGCAGGGGGGGCCAGACATTGTATCTTTTTAAGCTTCCAGGTGACTGTCAAGGGCAGCCAGGATTGAACCTCACAACATAAAAACAGCTTTCTTATCTCTGGTGGAGGAGGAGTGGTCCCCATTAAGCGGGTCGGGGATTCCTCTTCCAGGGGATTTACTAGGACAAATGATCCCTGCATCTCCAGCCCTGTCGACTGTGAGAATTTCTAGATGATGTTCTACCCACCTCACCTTTGCCATGGAGCAAAGGTCCCCTCAGAGACGGCTCCTGCCTGAGAGCCACCTGCTTCACTCACTTCCTCCTTGTGGCATTCTCCTCAAATCCCTCTCTCCTTACAGCAAGGCAATATTTGAGAATCTGAGAAGGGCACCTCAGTGGTATGTGTATGAAATTGAGGAAGGTAGTATCTTAGTTCATTGGAGCTGCTATAGCAATACCGTACAATCGGTAGATTACCAACAACAGAAACTGATTTCTCAGCCAGGTGTGGTGGCTCATGCCTGTAATCCCAACACTTTGAAAGGCCAAGATGGGAGGATCACTTGAGCTTAGGAGTTCAAGACCAGCCTGGGCAACATAGTAAGACCCCCATCTATACAAAAATTAAAAAAATTAGCCAGGTCTGGTGGTGCACACCTGTGGTGCTAGCTACTTGGGAGGCTGAGGTAAGAGGGTTGCTTGATCCAGGGAGTTCAAGGCTGCATTGAGCTGTGATCACACCACTGCACTCCAGCCTGAGTGACAGAGTAAGACCCTGTCAGAAAAGAAAAGAGAGAAAGAAAAAGAAAAGATTGATTTCTCACAGTTCTAGAGGATAGGAGGTCCAAGATGAAGGCACCTGCAGGTTCAGTGTCTGGTGAGGTGTCTTCCTGATTCTCAGATGGCCACCCTCTCCCTGTGTCCTCACAGGGTGGAAGGAGCTGGGGAAGCTCTCTGGAGCTCCTTTTATAAGGGCACTAGTCCCATCCACGAAGGCGCAGTCCTCATGAGTTAATCATCTCCCAAAGGCCCCACCTCCTAATACATCACCCTGGGGCTCGTATTTCAACATACGAATGTGGGGAGACACAGACATTCAGCCTTTAGCAGGTAGGGAGGTTAGTACTTTGGTTCCCACACATATAAATGCCCCTAAGTCAGTGCTTCTCAGAACTTCACTGTGCATAGAAATCACTTGGGGATCTTGTTAAAGCACAGACTCGGCTTCAGAAGTTCTGGGATGGGGCTGCCGGTCTGCATTTCTAACAAGCTCCCAGGCGGTGCTGCTGCTGTTGGTCAGTGGACCCACGTGGAAAGCAAGGCTCCAGGATGCTGTTACCCTCCTGCTTTTCCTCTGAAGGTTTTGGGGTTTCCACTTGAACCTAATGAGTCAGACGGCCTCATAGGCAAGGGTACCAGAATGAGAGAAACCTGAGATCCTCACTCATGGTAGGATGTGCTGTATTGATTTAGCTCAGAACACGCTGAGACAAGAGCCCAGGTGAAAAGTGTTTCTTCTCCTCGCTGGGTAACAGAGCCGTGAGGCTTATCCACAGAAAATCAACCACGACCGAAAGGCAACATGGAAAGATGGTGTCTCCTGTCCATGCCCTTCTGTGACTGCCCAGTCAAGACCACCCTCTGTGCCCATGCTCACCTGATTATACTGGGATCATGTGCTGTGATCAGCCCTTTCACTGCATGCCAGTTCTTACCTTGTTTCCTTGGAGCTCCAGGGGTGCAATCTCTGTTAGTCTGGAGCTGAGAGGGTGCTCACTAATTACATTTATTGGGTGAGCATGGATAAAACAATCTGCTTGAATCTTGCACTCTATGTTTCTATTAGCACTAGCCCCACACACGGTGTGTCATTTAACAGGAGGTACTAAGCAGGACTCCATATTGAAAACACACCATGACAGCTACCACTAAAGGAACTTTAAATTTCATTTCTTCCCTGAACACTACCTTTCTTAGCTGCTGAGTTTTCTGTCTCTCATCTGCATGAAGCCTCTTCCCCGGCAAAAGGGATTAGGCAGGGCCTGGGCGACCCTCCAAGGAAGGCTGAGGCTATTTGCATCTCTAACCACAAGGAAATTACTCCTGACAGCCCAAAGTAAAGCAGAAATATTAAGAATGATGGAGGGATGTTCCTGTACCAGAAGAAAAATGGAAGATTAATACAAAGTTTTAGAGGCCAGAGCACAGCAGTAAATTGTAGATTATGAATATATATTTAAAGTCTACATGAAAGTCAGTGGCCTTTTTCCCTCAGAGTTTGCAAAAGTTTCGATGGCCTGTTTCAGAATTTTTTGATTATGATAGCTTAACATATGTTTCTAATTTCCTTATATTATTGCCCTTCAGAAACATTGGCTCTATCTCCATTTTAAAATTCCACACACACACACAAAGACAGGTAAGTAGCACATTTAGGAATTTATTACCCAGTTTATAAATGGTCCAGACATTTGAGTTTCCTGATACCTGCTTCAGGCTAATGTAGGCGAGAGGAGAAGAGTGAAGGGAGATAAAACTCAAATCAATATACTTTATACCGACTTATGAAAAGCTCTGGTGAAAAACATGTGGAGCTGAAAGAATGCTGAGGTAACTCTCTATTGTTACTCACCCTGAGGCCTCGGGGTCCTCAGTGATGGATTCAGGGCTTCTTCTCTGGCCACTGTTGGGTGATGTTTGTGATAGACACACATGAGGTTAATTTGTTGGAGCCAAAAACTACTCATGAGTACAACAATAATAAATACTACTTTAAGTTAAAATATGAATCCGGGCCAGGCACGGTGGCTCATGCCTATAATCCCAGCACTTTGGGAGGCCGAGGTGGGCAGATCACCTGAGATAGGGAGTTCGAGACCAGCCTGACCAACATGGAGAAACGCTGTCTCTACTAAAAATACAAAATTAGCTGGGTGTGGTGGCTTATGTCTGTAATCCCAGCTAAAAATAAAAAATAAGTAAATAAAAAAAAGTTAGCCAGGTGTGGTGGTGCATGCCTGTAATCCCAACTACTTGAGGGGCTGAGATAGGAGAATTGCTTGAACCTGGTAGGCAGAGGTTGTGGTGAGCCAAGATTGCGCCATTGCACTCCAGCCTGGACAACAAAAGTGAAACTCTGTCTCAAAAAGTGAAAAAAATAAAATGAATCCGTCTGGGCACGGTGGCTCACCCCTGTAATCCTAGCACTTCGGGAGGCCGAGGCAGGCAGATCACTTGAGGTCAGGAGTTTGAAACCAGCCTGGTCAATATGGTAAAATCCTGTCTCTACTCAAAGTACAAAAATTAGCCAGGCATGGTGGTGTGCACCTGTAATCCCAGCTACTCAGGAGGCTGAGGCACAAGAATTGCTTGAACTGGGAGGCGGAGGTTGCAGTGAGCCGAGATGGTGCTACTGCTCTTTAGCCTGGGTGACAGAGTGAGTGAGAGTCTGTTTCAAAAAATAAAAAAATAAAAAATAAAAAGAAGAATGCTATGAGATAGGGAAATGGAATCAGGGTCTTGGACTGAATGCAAAGCAGGAGTGAGCTTCCCCCATGTGGATAAAAAGGCTGGAAAAAGCTGTAGCAACAGTTGATTAGGGTTCTGTTTTTTCTAAAACTGCATGCCCAAAAAGGGAGGTAGCAGGACTTAAACACATCCTTTCTCACAGGACCTTAGCTATGCTGCTGCCTGATTCTGTGTCTGGCTTTGCAGTATCTCAAGGCTTTTATAAGAGCTGGTTCTGGACTCTTTACTATGGGGATGTGAAAGGTTGGTGGGGACAGTAGCAAAGCCACGAGAGAGAGAAGCCTCCTAGGAAAGATGAACCTACAATCCACGATTCAAAACTTGAACGGGAAAATAAATATCAGGAAGATCAATTTAATTAGCTGACTCCCTTGGAAATTAAAATAATGTAACAAAGTTTAAAGGATTTTAAGTCATTATGTTTAAGATTGCTAAAGGCAAATGAAGGAAAACCACCTATAAAAATCAACAATACGTAGGCAGAAATGGATGAAAAACAGGAGTGTATGAAAAACAAGGAATTTGAAATCAGGAAATAAAAATACGCTAATAATAATTAAAGACTCAAGGGATAGGATATACTAGACTAGATACAGGTAAAGAGATAACTAATAAATTTAAGGTAACACTATGTAATGCTCCTGAATGCAGGCCAGAGAAACGAAGAGACTTAGAAAGAAAGAAAAAGGAAACAGGTAGACACAGAAGCTAGAGTGAGAGACTGCAACATGCACCAATAAAGAGTCAAGAAAGTACAAAAGAGGAAATTCCAGAGAAGCATTATTTGAAGATCTTATTCCAGAATATTCCAGAACTGAATAAAGTCATGAGCCCTCACCATAAAGATATTCTCTATGTACTGAGAAAACTAAATAAAATTAAATCTTTACCTAGACATATCTGTGAAACTGAAGAACATCAATGATAGAAAAATCTTTTGAGTCATCAGGGAGAAATGACTTGTTACCTACAAAGTGGCATTTAGGTTAAAAGATGACTTCTTGACCAGGCATGGTGTCTCATGCCTGTAATCCCAGCACTTTGGGAGGCCGAGTCAGGTAGATCACGAGGTCAGGAGTTCAAGACCAGCCTGGCCAACATGGTGAAATCCTATCTCTACCAAAAATACAAAAATTAGCTGGGCGTGGTGGCGCGTGCCTATAATCCCAGCTACTCAGGAGGCTGAGGCAGGAGAATAGCTTGAACCTGAGAAGCAGAGGTTGCCGTGAGCCGAGATTGTGCCACTGCACTCCGGCCTGAGCATAAAGGGTGCAACTCCAGCTTAAAAAAAAAAAAAAAAGACTTATCCACAACAGTCTATTCTAGAAGTTCATGAAGTAAAATTTTCAAAGGGCTGGAAAAATATCTGTTAGGGCTAGGGCCAGGCGTGATGGCTCACGCCTGTCATCCCAGCACTTTGGGAGGCCAAGGTGGGTAGATCAAAAGGTCAGGAGTTCAAGACCAGCCTGGCCAATATGGTGAAACTCCATCTCTACTAAAAATACAAATTAGCTGGGCATGGTGGCGTGCGCCTGTAGTCCCAGCTACTCGGGAGGCTGAGGCAGGATAATGGCTTGAACTCAGGAGGCAGAGGTTGCAGTGAGCTGAGATGGTGCCACCGCACTCCAGCCTGGGTGACAGAGTGAGACTCTGTCTGAAAAAAAGAAAAATAATATCTGTTAACCTGGAATTCTACCCAGCTTTACTGTCACACAGGAGTAGGGACATTGCTGAGCTTTGTAGACACAGGATGACTAAGGGCATTTTAATTAATTATTGAGTACTAAAAGACAAAAAATAATGAGCACAGTTCTGTGCATTTTCTTTTCTTTAAAGATGAAACTCTGGACAATAGCGAGAAGAAACGGGCATGCGTATGTCGGTCCCCCACTGAGTATAATTCCCTCAGAGACAGGAGTTTTGCTGTGTTCTCTGCTATCCCTTCACCTCCTATCACATAGGAGGTATTTGGAAAGTATTTGTTGAATGAGTAAATGAATGAAGTAGGGTAGCAGCAGAGATTTAATGGGTAAGTATACCCAAGTATTTGTGTTGTTCTGGAAGGAACCAGATACTGATAAGTATGACCCACTGTTAGAAATAAATAAAGTGAATGCTACAAGAATGAAAATATCAATAAGAGCTTCTGAAACAGGAGAGGAAAACAAAGAGAACATAAAAACTTGATTAGCCCAACAGAAAGCAGAGAAGAAAGAGAAGTAAAAAGTTGGTAAAGAGAAACCAGATGGTAGAAATAATTCAAGTGCAACCGTAATCACAGTAGATATAAATTGAATCAACCTACCTATTAAAGGACAGGGACCATCCAATTAGATGAACACAAATGAGCAATGATGATAATTATAATGAACCAAGTCTAGAGAATTTCTAAAACAAAGTTACCAGTGAAACATTAAAAAGAAAAGTTTTGGAAATGATATTCAAGGCATATATTTGTCAAAGGAAACTTTTACAATATTAGTATCAAATAAATAGAATTTAATTTAAAAAGGTTACTAAGGATAAAGAAAGACACTACGTCATGCTACAAAACAATGTACGCAGTCAACATAATCTTGTATGTATCTAACATACAACCTTGAAATATATCAAGTAAAAACTAAAAGAATTAGAAGTTAACAAAACCAGAGTGGAAGATTTTAACAATCTTTATCACAAATTGCCAGATGGGCCAGGCATGGTGGCTCATGCCTGTAATCCCAGCACTCTGGGAAGCCGAGGCAGGTGGATCACCTGAGTTCAGGAGTTCGAGACCAGCCTGGCCAAAGTGGTGAAACATGGACTCTACTAAAAAAAAAAAAAAATAAGTAAATTTTAAAAAAGCTAGCTGGGCGTGGTGGTGCATGCATGCCTGTAATCCCAACTACTTGAGAGGATGAGGCAAGGTAATTGCTTGAACCCAGGAGGCAGAGGTTGCAGTGAGCCAAGATCACGTCACTGCACTCCAGCCTGTGCCGTAGAGTGACACTCCATGTCAAAAAAAAAAAAAAAAAAATTAGAAAGTCTATGGAAGATTTGTTCAACATGATACATAATTACAGAGATCTGCATCCAAAAAAAAAAAAAAGATAGAAAATATATACTATCTCCTGATACTATACATATCAGGAGTCAATTTTCAAACAAGTTTCTATTATTACTATTGTTAAAAGAAATTAACTGGAAAATCAAGTAAAGATGTCCACATATTTGGAAACTGAAGCATGCACTCCTAAAGAACTCATGGCTTAAACATCACTCTGTGATGGAAAGGACAAGATCATTAGAACTGATGTCAGTAGCAGTCTCACATATGGTGAACCACAATTGCAACATATACTGGTGATGCTTAGAGGTGAATTTATAGCCTTATACTTAATTTTTTAAAATTTTACTTTAGGTTCTGGGATACATGTGCTGAACGTGCAGGTTTATTACATAGGTATACATGTTCCCTGGTGGTTTGCTGCACCTATGAACCTGTCATCTAGGTTTTAAGCCCCACATGCATTAGGTATTTGTCTTAATAGTTAGCCTTACACTTACATTAAGAAAATAAAGATGAAAAACATACGAATTGTTAAATTTAAGAATCTAGGAAAAGGATAGCAGAGAAGACCCAAAGAATATTGGAGAAACATAATAATAAAATTGAGAGAAAATTAATAAAATAGAAAACAAACAGTAGAGAAGGTCAAACAAAATCAAAGGTGGTTCTTTAAAAAGACACATAAAATAGAAAATATTTGGCAAGATTGAACAAAATTAACTGTATGATTGAAACAAAACTAGTAAGGGATAAAAACAGGTACAGCAGATTTTTGAAATAATTAGTAAATACCACGGATAGTTTTCTAGAAATATACAAATTATCAAAATTAACTTAAGAATACATAGAGGCCGGGCGCGGTGGCTCAAGCCTGTAATCCCAGCACTTTGGGAGGCCGAGACGGGCGGATCACAAGGTCAGGAGATCGAGACCATCCTGGCGAACACAGTGAAACCCCGTCTCTACTAAAAATACAAAAAACTAGCTGGGCGAGGTGGCGGGCGCCTGTAGTCCCAGCTACTCGGGAGGCTGAGGCAGGAGAATGGCGGGAACCCGGGAGGCGGAGCTTGCCGTGAGCTGAGATCCGGCCACTGCACTCCAGCCTGGGCGACAGAGCAAGACTCCGCCTCAAAAAAAAAAAAAAAAAAAAAAAAAAGAATACATAGAAAGTCTAGGCAATGCAGGCTCTTTTTTGGTTCCATATGAACTTTAAAGTAGTTTTTTCCAATTCTGTGAAGAAAGTCATTGGTAGCTTGATGGGGATGGCATTGAATCTATAAATTACCTTGGGCAGTATGGCCATTTTCACGATATTGATTCTTCCTATCCATGAGCATGGAATGTTCCTAAGCCAAAAGAACAAAGCTGGAGGCATCACGCTACCTGACTTCAAACTATACTACAAGCCTAGAGTAACCAAAACAGCATGTTACTGGGACCAAAACAGAGATATAGACCAATGGAACAGAACAGAACCCTCAGAAATAATACCACACATCTACAACCATCTGATCTTTGACAAACCTGACAGAAACAAGAAATGGGGAAAGGATTCCCTATTTAATAAATGGTGCTGGGAAAACTGGCTAGCCATATGCAGAAAGCTGAAACTGGATCCCTTCCTTACACATTATACAAAAATTAATTCAAGATGGATTAAAGACTTAAATGTTAGACCTAAAACCATAAAAACCCTAGAAGAAAACCTAGGCAATACCATTCAGGACATAGGTATGGGCAAGGACTTCATGTCTAAAACACCAAAAGCAACGGCAACAAAAGCCAAAATTGACAAATGGGATCTAATTAAACTAAAGAGCTTCTGCACAGCAAAAGAAACTACCATCAGAGTGCACAGGCAACCTATAGAATGGGAGAAAATTTTTGCAATCTACTCATCTGACAAAGGGCTAATATCCAGAATCTACAAAGAACTTAAACAAATTTACAAGAAAAAAATCAACCCCAACAAAAAGTGGGAGAAGGACATGAACAGACACTTCTCAAAAGAAGACATTTATGCAGCCAACAGACACATGAAAAAATGCTCATCATCACTGGTCATCAGAGAAATGCAAATCAAAACCACAATGAGATACCATCTCACACCAGTTAGAATGGCAATCATTAAAAAGTCAGGCAACAACAGGTGCTGGGGAGGATGTGGAGAAATAGGAAGGCTTTTACACTGTTGGTGGGACTGTAAACTAGTTCAACCATTGTGAAAGACAGTGTGGCAATTCCTCAAGGATCTAGAACTAGAAATACCATTTGACCCAGCCATCCCACTACTGGGTATATACCCAAAGGATTATAAATCATGCTGCTATAAAGACACATGCACATGTATGTTTATTGCGCCACTATTCACAATAGCAAAGACTTGGAACCAACCCAAATGTCCATCAGTGATAGACTGGATTAAGAAAATGTGGCACATATACGCCATGGAATACTATGCAGCCATAAAAAAGGATAAGTTCATGTCCTTTGTAGGGATATGGATGCAGCTTGAAACCATCATTCTCAGCAAACTCTCACAAGGACAGAAAACCAAACACTGCATATTCTCACTCATAGGTGGGAATTGAACAATGAGATCACTTGGACACAGGAAAGGGAACATCACACACTGGGGCCTGTCATGTGGTGGGGGGAGGGGGAGAGATAACATTAGGAGATATACCTAATGTAAATGAGGAGTTAATGGGTGCAGCACACCAACATGGCACATGTATACGTATGTAACAAACCTGCACATTTTGCATATGTACCCTAGAACTTAAAGTATATATATAAAAAGAATAAATAGAAAGTCTAAATACATAACAAAAATAATTTTAAAAATTAAATAACCAGACAAATACCTCTGCCCCCATAGGTGCAGATAGTTTTATAAATGCATTTTACATCATAGTCAGGAACCAATAATTTATATATTCTACAAGCTTTTTCAGAAAACAGGAAAAGAGAATGAATTATTAGGTGTAATAGTGAGAGAAGTCACTTCCACTCCTATCCCTTGATTCCTGGGCCCAAGAGTTCTGGATCTGGGAGAGATAGACCTAATATTAGTCTCTGATTCAAAGTCTGTACATATCCTTTAAGATAGAACACCATACTTTCCAGGTGCCATATTCCAAATGGTGCTGTAACTTAGTCTTCAAGAAAACATTCAGGCTTTCCACCAGGCTTTCCAGTCATCTCTAAGTAGCAGGGTATGAAGCAAGAGCAGCTGGTTCCACAGGCATGAGCCCATTGCGGTGAACTGGGCTCACAGCCGTGAACTCCGTCAGAGGCAATGCTATTCCGTAACAGTGAATAAGGCATCTGTGAGCATGGTGTGACAGAAACACGACAGGCCGAGTAAGCGCATCCGTATTCAGAACACTTGTTTATTCAAGTTAGAAAGATCCTTGCCCTCCCCATGATAGGAGAGGTCCAGTGTATCAATGAATGGCACCATATTGAGTCAATGTAGTCTCTGCTGTTGGAAGATGAAGCACTTATCAGGAGCATTAGCCGGATCAGCCTTGGCAGAGGAAAGTCCCTGTCATGAGCCTATGCAGAGCCTTCATACCTATTACCACAGCCACTTCGTTCATGGTCCCATTGAGTAAGCACTGGGGTGGCTAGGGAAAGAGGGAGACTGATATCCTCAGAGCCCATCACTTTGCAGATTATTTTGCAGAGACTCCTCTGCAGTAGATGCCTGTATTAGTCTGTTCTCATACTGCTAATAAAGACATACGTGAGACTGGGTAATTTATAAAGGAAAGAGGTTTAAATGACTCACAGTTCCACGTGGCTGAGGAGTCCTCACAATCATGGCTGAAGGCAAAGGAGGAGCAAAGTCATGTCTTGCATGGTGGCAGACAAGAGAGAGCATGTGCAGGGGAACAGGCCTTTATAAAACCATCAGATCTCATGAGACTTATTCACTATCATGAGAACAGCACAGGAAAGACCTGCTCCCATGATTCAATTACCTCCCACTGGGTCCCGCCCATGAGACGTGGGAATTACAGGAGCTACCATTCAAGATAAGATTCGGGTGGGGACACAGCCAAGCCATATCAATGCCCTTTGGTCAACATTCATGTGGGACACAAATATCTTCAGAATTTGCAGACACATTGAAGGATGAGGAGGGCAGAATTTATTAAGTGAAAGGAAAGCTCTCAGCAAAGAGAGAGGTCCTGCAAGCAGGTTTCCACCTCACCAGGGCCACCACACACTAGCTGAAGAGGCCAGGCTCTGCCCCTGCATAAGGCGTGAATTCCTGGTGGCTCTACCCTCTTACCCCAGTGCACGTGCAGGCATGCCCAGGCAAGCCATAGATAGTATCAAAAAAGGCTACATTCGAGAGGCTGAAGGCATTATTCAGAAAGAATCAATCAGGAAAGGGCAGGCAAACCGGGGCAGAAGTCCTCCCTCTGGGTCATGGGTTTCATCTGGGACCAGCAGTCTGGTCTTTCAGCCTTCAGGCTGTTTTGGCTTGAAGGTGAGGTTTCACCAGGGACCCTTCCCTATCTGCCTAGGCATTTGTCTGCCTCTTGCCTCTATCACAAGTCCCTTACTACCCAGCCAGACTATTAGCAACTCCCCACGAATTAGTACATGTCTGGCCATCTCTTGTTCCAAATCTACTGGGCAACCAAATGTACTGCAAAATGGTTTTCCACTGGGAGGGTTTTCCTTACTGCTGTCCTTCACAGTTTTCCCCGAGTGAGCCCGCAGTGCCTAAGCTGTCTGCTGTTGGGTGGTACTAGCCCACCATGCAGACTCATCGGTAAACCAGGCTTGAAGTTTTTTTTATCTCTTTGCTTAATTCATTGTATGGCACTTCCCAGGAGACAGCAGATGTAGATTGATGGAGAGGAAGAAATACAAGAGTAAGTGTTGAAGGAATCACAAGTACCACCTCATGCCACTTACTTGTACTTTTCAGACCTGTTTGCACTTTGTCCCTCATATACCATTTCCACTACATGACTGACTTCTGTGGCACATGCCAACCGTTAAAGCTGATGAATCAAACAATATGTAGTTCATTACAGGAAGCTCAGGCCTAACCACGATTAAGTGCTCAGTCTCTATCAAAGCCCAGCCAGTAACAGGGCAAAACCTTGCTACTGAGAATAGTAGCTGCAGAAGAGGGCATAGATTTGCTTTTAAATCATTGAGGTCTGCACCGTAATTGTCCTATTGGAGCGTGCCAGGTGCTTTATGTCATGTTCCCATTTGCCATGGACACTTCTAGCATCATCAGATTTGCAGGATCATAAGACTCAAATGGTAGGGAAGATTGCACTGCAGCCAGAACATGCTGCAATGCCTTAATTTTTTCTGGTCTGCACTCAAAACAAGCATCTTTGTGGGAGACTCTGTTTATTGGTCAAAGCAGCACACTCCAATGTGGCATGTGTTGCTTCTGAAACCCAAAAGGGATAATCAAGCATTATGCCTCTTTTTTTCATGGTAGATGGTACGAAGTGCAGCAACTTATCTTTCACCTTGAAGGGAATAGCTTGATATGATTCAAACCACTGAGCCCCCAGAATCATCAATGAGGTGGTGGTCCCTTGAAATGTGTGGGATTTATTTCCCACTCTCTAGTTTGCGAATGACTTACTAGGGCAGCTAAAGTAACTGTCTACTTCCTGCTCATCAGATTCAATCAGAATAATGTCAACATAGTCTACAGGTATAATGTTTTGTGGACTGTAGAGATGACCACGCTGTCTACGGACTATTAGGGTACAGGGCAGTAGAGTTGACAAAGCCCCCAGGCAAGACTGTGAGGGTGAACTTTTGGCCCTGTCAGGTCAAAGCAAATTGCTTCTGGAGATCCTCGTAATTTTGAATAGAGAAAAACATTTCATCTAGGTCGATAGCTGCATACCACATGTGTTAATTTTCTCAAGTAAAGATATTAGGATGCATCTGGGATGGCAGGTGCAATTCGAGCTGCCACCTGATTAAGTTTATGGCAGTACCCAGTCATTCTTTAAGATCCGTTCAGCTTCTACAGGCCAAACAGGTAACCTAACTGGGGATGTGAGAGATATAATTACCTCTGCATCTTTCAAATCTTTGATGGTGTAATTTTATAATTTTTTCAGGGATGTAATATTGTTTCTGGTTTACTACCTGTGTTGGGAAGGGAAGTTCCAAGGGCTTCCACTTAGCCTTTCCTGACATATTGGTTCTCATTCCATATGTCAGAGAGCCAATATGGGGATTCTCCCGGTTTCCAAGATGCCTGCTCCAATTTTACGTTCAATAACTGGAGAAATAACCACCAAGTGGTCTGTAGACTAACCAGGCCACTGCAAGTTGAACTTAAGCTAAGGATCCAAATAGCTCTTGACTTCTGAAGGCTCCTGCTCTTGTTTGTGGGACACAGTGGCATTTTCTGTCTCTAAGAATTAGAATTAATTCAGAGCCAGTGTCTAGCAATTCCCAAAAAAGTCCAGGTAGTTTCCTTTACCCAAACACTGTTTATCTAAGAAATGGTCCCAAGTCTTTGGGGGGAAATTTGAGGAAGATTTATAATATGTGCATCAAACATTTGTACATTTATTATATGTAATTTTATGTGTGTTTGTACGCATGTACTTCCTCAAAGAGACCCAAGCTAGCTTCAATTAATGGATTGTGGGTCTGTTAATTGAATTATGTCTGGAAATTCAGTGAATGATCACGACTCTCCACTGTGATGACTCAAGTCAGCTTTGGGGCTACCAGACTTACAGTCTTCCTGTTAAATACACCAAGAAGCACTCTAGTATGCTGCTTTCTTCCCATGGACACTATGATCAATTAACCACCATTGAACATCTTTGAAAGTCTAGGAATTCTTATACCAGTGCATCTCTGCATCCCTTTACAGTAGATGCACCCACCATTACTTTGGTGGTTAAATGTAGCCACTTGTCTTCTGCTTCTTTTATCCCTTTTGAAATCATGGAGCCCATCTCAGTGGTGGTGCCACCATTGTCATAACTGCTCTACAGAGAAGAGCAACCACAAAGCTCTTCAAGGATTCAGGTTCTCCCCTCACTTATGTATTTCTCAATGCTTTAGTTGAGGAAGTGTCTTCTGGGCCTTTTTGTGCAAGGTAAACAGGGGTGGGTAGGGTGCAATTTGCCTAGTGTAAATCCAGTCCAACATTCCTAACTACAGTGTGATAGACACTCATCCCACCAAGAGCTCAGGTCTATGTTTCCTCCCTTGAATCTGAGTGAGCAGTTGGAACCACACTGACCAATGGGGTAGAGAGGAAGTAATGCTATGTCTCTCTCTCTCTTTCTCTTTCTTGCTCTCTCTCTCTCTCTCTCTCTCTGTTGGACTGCCTGCTCTGGGAGAAGCCAGTTACCATGCCATGAGGACACTCAAACAGCTCTGTGGAGAGGTCCATGTGAAAAGAAAAGAAAACTTACTGCCAACAGCTAATACCAGATTTCCAGCCCTGTGAGTGAGCTGCTTGGGAAATGGCTCCTGTAGCCCCTGTGAAGCCTTCAAATGGCTGCAGCCCCAGCCACCATCTGATAACAACTTTACAGAGACCTCAAGCCACAGTGGCTCACTCAAGATGCTCTTGAATTCCCAACCCACAGAAACCAGGAGAAAAAACTATTATTATTAAACTATTATTTTAAGCCACTGTGTTTTAGGGTGATTTATTACACAGCAATAGATAACTAATACATATACCTTACTTATGAATACATACATGTATAATAAAAATAGAGAAAAACATGCCTGGATGTTTTTATATCAGGATAGTTATTACCTGTAGACCCAGAAAAGTGGGATGGGATTGGGGAAGGGTCCAAAGTAAGCTTCAGAGGCATCAGCGATATATATTTTTTAAAGACTTAAGCAAATATGATACAAATTAAGATTTGTTAAGTCTGCATAGTATATACATGATATGTAATCATATATAATATTATTCTGTGCTTTTCTGTATTTTAAAAACTAAATTAAAACAGTGGTGGGGGTGGCGGGGTACTAAAAAGGACTTTTGTATAGATGGCAATTTTGCCTAAGGTTAAGTCTGCCCCAAGTTCTCAATGGCCATTGACATCACACTTCATCTGTCTAGGCTTTAGCTTTTCAGTGGCGATCTCAGGAGACTTCGGAGTTTCTATTTTTTCTATAGAGAATGTGGCAGATGAATGTCCCCAAATTGCTTGGCAATCCTCCTAGAAGCAGAGCTGCGGGGGTTATTTTCTAGAGCCATACGTACACTGAAGGCACTGTTCATAGCCCTCTGAGGGATTGCTTTTGTAGGTTTTATCTTTGTGAGTGAAAATATATATGAGGAAATTAAAGGAATATCATATTATGGATCATAGAGGCATATTTTTGTTTTTGAGATGGAGTCATTGTGTTGCCCAGGCTGGAGTGTACTGGTGTGATCTTGGCTCACTGCAACCTCCACCCCCTGGGTTCAAGCGATTCTCCTGATTCAGCCTCCTGAGTAGCTGGAATTACAAGTATGCGCCACTATGCCCAGCTAATTTTTATATTTTTAGTAGAGACGCGGTTTTGCTACGTTGGCCAGACTGGTCTCGAACTGATGACCTCAGGCGATCCCCCCGACCTCAGCCTCCCAAAGTGCTAGGATTACAGGCGTGAGCCACTGCTCCTGGCTGTACAGCTTTAAAGTGGAACTCCTGTTCATCCTCTCTCTCATGGCAGGGGTGTCTTTTACAATGTCTCTGATGGGTGGTGAATGAAGCCCTGTTTTAACACCTGATGGTGACGGGTGCTCATTCCACGGGGCAGTGTGTTCTGCACACGGGCATGCAAGGTGCTCAGCTCCTGCTGAGAGAAGCCCTGGTGGCTCTCACTCACTGCTTTAGCTTCTAAAGCAACACATTAGAAGTCTACTCACTTCTACATGACAGCCCTTCAAATCAATGTTTGGAAACAACAATCTGGTCCTTCTTCAGACATCCCCACTCCTGGTAAAACATCCTCAGCTCTTTCAAAAAGAAAAGACTCTACCAGTTCTTGAATACCTGTTATATATGGCCTGGTGCTTACATAGGGTTTTATATAATCTTCAAATTTTCTATGATTATCTACAGCACAGATAGAGAAATGGAGGCCCACCCAGGGCACGTAAGTGACTTCACCTAAGGTTAGAAGACTGGAAAAGCAGCAAAGCCACATAACCAAGACTAACTGAGCCCATGGACTTTCTGCTACTCTGTGGGGCTTTTGAAACATGGAGGCTCATGGGACACCGAAGCACTCCCTGCTTTCTTCACTTCCTCCATGTTCTGCGCGCACCTCCTAAGATGTGATGCTGAGAACTGGACATGACATGATGCTTTTTAACATTACTTTAAAGGCAAAACCCGCAATTACTTTTGCATCAATTTAATATTTTAGCTTATTTGTTCTTCTTTCCAATCCTTTGAGATATGCAGCAAAGGCATTAGAGGACTGGGCATGGTGGCTCACGCCTGTAATCTCAGCACTTTGGGAGGCCAAGGCGGGTGGATCACCTGGGGTCAGGAGTTCAAGACCAGGCTGGTCAACATGGTGAAACCCCGTCTCTACTAAAAAAAATACAAGAATTAGCTGGGCGTGGTGGTGCACACCTGTAATCCCAGCTACTTGGGAGGCTGAGGCAGGAGAATCACTTGAACCCGGGAGGCAGAGGTTGCAGTGAGCCGAGATCATGCCACTGCCCTCCAGCCAGTAGACAAAGCAAGGTTCTGTCTCAAAAAAAAAAAAAAAAAGTCACCTACAACAGACCAGGAAACTGAGGCTCGGTGTGGTGGATTGCCTGAAGAAACCAACTGACCCTTCGGTGAAGGACTGGGATGCAAACCCACGTCTTCACACTCCACATCAGTCCTTTCTGTTGCACTAAGATCACAATAATCTGGAATCTCATCAGCATGAAGAACTGGTCCCACCTGAATTAATCTGGATTTAAGTATTCATTAACACAGCCTAAAATGACTTTAGCCTCTTTGGCAATCGTATGACACTATTGCCTTATGTAGCTTCTGTTAGAAAGTACTCTCCCTACCCCCAAATCTCTTTCTCTGTCCTTTTTTTTTTTTTTTTTTTGTGAAAACTGCTGCGACAACATATCTTTCCGTGTGTCACAGAGTTGCATTGATCCTTATCAAACTTCCTCTTCCTTCCCTCGCAATGTGCCCAATCCCACAGTTCTAACCAGGTTAGGGGGTATTTTGAACTATCCCTGTTTCACCCAATGTTGTGTCAGCTCCCATAAGAACTAGACCACTCATACTTTTTATTTTTACTTTTTTTGAGACAGAGTTTCACTCCTGTCACCCAGGTTGAAGTACAGTGGCACAATCTTGGCTCACTGCAACCTCCACCTCCTGGGCTCAAGTGATACTCCTGCCTTGGCCTCCCATGTAGCTGGGACTACAGGTGCCCACCACCACACCCGGCTAAGTTTTGTATTTTTTTTTGTAGAGATGGAGTTTTGTCATGTTGCCCAGGCTGTTCTTGAATTTCTGACCTCAAGTAATCTGCCTGCCTCAGCCTCCAAAAGGGCTGGGATTACAGGCATGAGCCACTTTTGCTATGCACGTGCTTGTTCTCATCATGGAGCTGTTGATCACACTGCTGGAAAGCACAGCACTGAGGATGGAGCCCTAGGGCACAGATTCTCAGTACAGCTTCCTGAGGAAATATGATGGCAGACTTTATGTTCAGACACCACCATTGCATCTTGACTGTGACAACCATGGGTGTGTAGAGAGGGAGCAGCGTGAGTGTCACCACCACTCCCCCCACCCCACCCTGAGATATATCCCCTCCATACAGCAGCGGGAGGTTGAGGAATTTGGAAGGAGAGACACACATGTAGAGACATCTCCCACATCTTCCTGACATAAAATCGTTATTCTATTTCATTACAGACCATGCTCAAGGCCACCATGAAGGTTATTCAACGCCATTGCTTTTCCCCACCTCTGCCTCACTGGTAGACTTCCAGTTGCTTGGAAAATCCTATCCCAGCTTCCTCATTTTGGAGCTTCCTCTTAACTGAAGTAGACCCCCCCCCCCACCACCCAACACACACACACACACACACACAGCTTGACTCTTTCTAATTACTTAGTACCCTCTCCTTTTCCTGTTACCATTTTCTCCCAAGCAGATGGTGTTTACAGACAGAAAAGAAATGAGAGTTGTTCAGCTGCAAGGCTGGTAATCGATACCCAGAAATCTACCCTCCAAAGACACCAGCAGAGGGGGGCTCTCATGGATGCAGCAACTAAAATGGTTTGGAGCAGAGACCAACTCACCTGGCCTGGGCCGTGTGCAAGGGGCAGGACAACAACCTAGTGTACTCGAAGCCAGCTAATGAGGTGTGTGTTCCTGACTGGTTTTTTCCTGCTTCCCTTTGAACTTCCAGGGCTGTATGTGTGAGCTTTATGTTCATGCAGCTGGCAGCAGAGACCTGCTTTTCCCTGAGCTAGTGGGCAGCCACAATGCCAGCAGCTATTCACTGAGCTTCTGCTCGATTCCTGTACTCTACTCTCCACTTGTTGCTGTGGGAGACCCAAGAGAAATGCAAAGGCTCTTAGGGTGATGAGCAGGCTGTGTTGCCAGGGCATTCTGCCCTTTTAGAAATGCCTTAGCCAAAGGGATTTTAAGATAGGACAGGAGGCAGAGAGGAATTGAAGGGGAGAGAGTGTGTTTGTATATTAGGAACTATAGGAATAATCGATAAATATGGAATCTCTCTCTCTCTCACACACACACACACACACTCACGTTTGGTACCCAGGAATCTTGGGGACAAATGGAAAGGAGGTTTGGGATTAAGGTGGGAGAAGAGTTCAATTTCTGAACCAGTTGCCAGGGGAGTTCTAATGGTGGGGTCCGAAAGTGGCTAGAAAGTATGGGGTGGCTTAGGGGTCCCGGGCACTGACAGGGGTCATGAAAAGAATCACAGGCTCCCCTGTCATCCCAGGAGGAGGGCTTTCCTAGTCATAGACCGGCTTCTTTGTGTGTCAGAGGTCTGTCTGCAAGAGGATCTGGGGATGCATGGGATTTTGAGGCATCTCCCAAACCTTAGCAGCTAACAGTTTCAGGGACCTCTTTATGCCACTAACTATTTCAGGTATTTCTTGCCTTTCCCATAAAAAGATAATCTCTTTCTGGGCCAATGCCTAAAATGTCTGCAGCAAAGGGAAATATTTTTAAACCGTAATTATACACAAATCACAAAACTTGATGCATAACACACTCAAAAAACCATAATGAAATAAGACCTAAAGTGCAACAGGTTAAACTGAGGGGGAAGATACCAAGTGGAAGTTTGAAGTGTAGGCTTTGAAATTAGGTGGGGCCTGAGATCTGTCCCAGCTCTCCCGTTTGCTGTTTAAGTGGTTTCCATCACTCTCAGACTCTCATCTTCTTAATCTGTAAATTGGGGACTGAGATCTACACCTTCCTTATAGGGCTCTTTTGAGGATTAAAAGGGCAATTGTCTTTTATGCAGTCATGTTTGCAAACTGTCAATAAAGAGCAGCTATGATGAGTCCACCCATGCAAATGTGAAAGGTTCTTTGATCAACATATAAATGATAGAATTTCTGCTTATATAAGAGAACAAGCAAAGAGAACTTGAGGACAATGAAAGGATCAAAGAGGGAGAAAGAACAGGAAAGAAAAGACTGGAGCAAAAACAATGAAGGCTGGGCTGAAGACAAGGGACTGCACAGGTTTATAATCTTGGCCAGGACCAGCTTTTGGTTCCCATGAGCAGGTGGAAGACTTTGATTACGCTCAGCAAGGGGTTATCATCCTGCCGGTTACTGAAGCAGGTAGCTTGGCTTT